>NW_028136482.1:0-1200000 GCF_964662115.1 Mustela nivalis | reverse complement strand
AGGGAAGAGATGATGAACTAAGGCCATGGCGGGTTTTATGTGCTCAGTGTGCGGTCAGCTTTCTGGTGTTGGTCAGGAGGTCCTGGTTCAGGTTGTGTTCGGCAGTGCATTAGTGCCCAGGTTACACTATATAATTTGGGTAAAGTCGAGTGCTGTGTAGGTTTATTTTCATTTAAGGTGCCTGGGCAGCTCATGAGGCGATAATTTTTTTTCTAGAGGGCAGGCAGGGTGCTGCATTGTGGGTCCGGAATTGCCAAACTTGAGGGCTTCGGGGTGAGGAGTGTGAGGACGGAAGTCTGAGAAGACAAGCTAGACTTGGGTTTCAGGGCGAGGGCACGGCCGGTACCCCCTGCAGATCTGAACCAATATCTCATGCATCTGAAGTCAGGGCGAGGATCAGACGTTGGCTCAGGTTGGAGTTTCTGTGCATGACGGCCGCTTCATGAAGGGAGCGGAATCTCGAGGCCATTGAGGTTTTCCCACGTTGGGAGTTGTGGGATGCCCCCTTCAAGGGTTTTTTCTGCGGGACAATTGAGACCTGTTGGACAGCTCCAGGACATCCCATATAGAATGACTCCAGAGGACTGTTCGCGGATGGATGCCTGGGAAGTCCGCCTCGCATTCCAATTGTCTCCTAGCAACAAGACAGTTTAGATCTGATGGCTCTGCGGGAGCAACCGGGGTGGCTGAGTTGAAATGGACTTTCCTGAGGATCGGTCCTAATGTGTTTTTGTGTCCATGAGGGCCTTGGAATGGGGCGGTGGCACCGGGAACCTGAAGTACTCTCCTAAGCTTTGGACATGGCTCCCATGCACAGGTTTCCTTGTGGAGACGGGATGAGTTCTGATGGGTGCCTCAGGAAAACCCCTATGCTCGTATTGGAATCAGGCTTTTGAGGACACATGCCTGTAACCCAAAGCAATGGATCCTATTATGGCCTAGGGTCCTGTCTGGTTCAATCTTCTTCTCTGGGGACATCCATCTATGGTATGAGTGGAGGTCGATTATCAGCTAGTGTCAGACAGCCCTTGTTTGTTCCGGGCAACCTACACTATTGGGATGGCCTCAGGGACTTTGGAGGTTTCTCCTAATTTGTACGATTTTGGACCACGAATGGACAGAATTCCCATGGATTGGTAGGCACAGTCCTAATGTGTGATTCCTGGGTGCCAGCCTGGAGGGTGTGTGGCCCAGAACTTTGAAGACAGAAGTCTGAAAACACAAACTCAGCTTAGGTTTGGGGACGTAGGTATGGCAGGCCCGATCTACAAACCATGAAAAGAACTCTTCAGGCTATGAAGAAAGTGCGAGTGAGAGGCGCTTGCTCAGGCTTTTGTATCTGGATTTTGTATCAGCGATGGCCGTGGAATGTCGGGGAGGCCTCATGGGCCATGGACGAATCTTCCTCTCTGAGGATTTGGCCCGATTCCCAATTGCTTTACATCAGTCTGTGGGATCGGAGAACTCATTTCAGTTTTGTTACATCAGGTGTCCCACCAAAAGAGGAATTCCAAAGCAAAGCCGTGGGGAAGACTGAAGGGACAACCCGAACTATGGTAAAAAATTGGGGCCTAGGGGCATGGCAAGCCCAATATGCTATCTCTTCATCCAGCCACTGAGTGGCCTACTTGAGGACTGGGCTCAGCCTGAAAGTCACAATGTGTGTTTGTGACCAATGTGGCCCGCGAGCATGGGCGGGCCCCATGGTCCACACTGGTTTCAATGACACTGAACGTTGGACAACATGCCAACCACAAGATTTCTTGCCATGGGGAAGGAGTTCTGATTTCTGCATCACCTTCAACCTGGGCAGTGATTGGAGATATGGCCTAGGTTCTGAAACCTGAAAACCTAGGTTGGGAAGAGATGACCACATAAGGCTATGGTGGCTCGATGTGCTCAGTGTGCGGCCAGCTGTCTGGGAGGGGCCAGGGGGTCCAGGCTCAGGCTGTGTCAGAAAGGGCATTGGTGCCCTGGTCAGCCTATGTATTTGGGGTACAGCCAAGTTCGGTGCAGGTTGATCCTCATTTGGGATTACTGGGTAACCCCAGAGGACAATATTTTTCTTCTGGAGGGCCGGCAGAGTGCTGCATTGTAGTTCTGGATTGCCAAATTGGAGGGCTTGTGGGCCAGTAGTCTGACGACAAAAGTCTGAGAACACAAGCTAGGCTTAGGTTTCTGGGTAAGGCCATGGCAGGCACAATCTACAGACCTGAATCGAGATCTCGTGCATCTGAAGTCAGGGCGAGGATCAGACGATCGCTCATGTTGGAGTTTCTGTCCCTGATGGCCCCTTCATGAATGGGGGGGGGCATCAAGAGGCCATGGGGGTTTTCCCACGATGGGAGTTGTGAGAAGCTCCAAACAGCAGACAGTCCTCTCCAGGACAATTGAGACCTGTTGTTTGGCTCCAGACCAATGATTCTGAGCAGGGTTCTAAGGATGGATGACTGGGTAGCCCACCTCGCATTCCAATTGTCTTTTAGCAACAAGACAGGTTAGATATCCTGGATCTGTGGGGAGCAACCGAGGACGCTTAGTTGAAATGGACACCCCTGGGGATGGGTCCTAACGTGCTTTTGTGTCTATGGAGACCTTGGAATGAAGCGGTGGCACTGGGGCCCTAAAGGGTTCTCCTAAACAGAGGCTTTGACACAGCTCCAACGTGCAAGTTTCCCATGTGTAGATGAGATGTTTTCTGATGGGTGAGTCAAGAAACAGCTATATGCTGCTTTTGAAATCCAGGCCTCTGAGGAGAGATGCCTGGAAACCAAAGCAATGGATCTGATTAGTGCCTAGGGGCCTGTTCTTTCCTTTTTACCTCTGGAAACATCTGTCTATGGATCTGAGTGCAGGTAGGTGCTCAGTTGGGCTCAGATTGCCCCTGTTTTTCCTGGGAAGCCACCAATATTGAGATGGATCAGGGACTTTGGAGGTTTATCCTATTAGAATGGTTGTGACCATTGGAATGGGCACACACAATTCCCTTGGAGAGGGCTAGTACAGTCCTCAGGTTTGGCTCCAGGGGCCTGAGCCTGTAGGTTGTGTAGGCCAGGGCTGTTTGGACAGTTGTCTGAAAACACAAACTCGGCTTATGTTTCGGGTCATAGGTATGGCAGGACTGATCTACAGACCATGAGGAGAACTCTTCGGGATTTGAAAGAAGGGCGAGTGTGAGGCTCCTGCTTAAGTTTTTGTCTCTGATATCGTGTCACTCATGGTCGTAGAATTTCTGGGTGACATCATGGGAAATGGACGAGTCTTACTCTCTGGTGGTTTTGCCCCGTCCAAAGAGGTTGGGGTCATTCTATGGACTGGAAGAAGTTCCTTTTTTTGTTGTCGTTGTTTTTGTTTTTTTCTTTTTTAACCTCATGTGTCCCACCAAATGATGGATTCCAGAGTAGAGCCCTGGGGAGGGGCGACTGGACAATCAGAAATCTGGTTAAAAATTGGAACCTAGGGACATGTCAAGCCCATTATGACATCTAATGGTCCAGCCACTGAGAAGACTTACTAGAGGACAGGACTCATGCTGAGGGACACAATGCGTGTATATGCCCTCGTAAAACTCAAGAATGGGCGGGGCCTCAGGATGAATGCTGGTTTCTCCTACACTGAATGTTGGACAACGTGCCAACCACAAGGGTTCTTGCCATGGGTAAGGAGGAGTTCTGATTTCTGCATCACACTCACCACTTGGCAGTGATTGGAGATAAGGTCTCGGTTCTGAAGCCTGAAAACTGAGGTAGGGAAGAGATCATGACCTAAGGCTATGGCGGCTTTTATGTGTTCAGTGTGCGGTCAGCTTTCTGGGTGTTGGTCAGGAGGTCCGGGCTCAGGTTGTGTTCGACAGTGCATGAGTGCCCAGGTTAGACTATATAATTTGGGTAAAGTCGAGTGCTGTGTAGGTTTACCCTCATTTAAGGTGCCTGGGCAGCTCATGAGGCAATAATTTTTTTTCTAGAGGGCAGGCAGAGTGCTGCATTGTGGGTCCAGAATTGCCAAACTTGAGGGCTTTGGGGCCAGGAGTGTGAGGACGGAAGTCTGAGAAGACAAGCTAGACTTGGGTTTCAGGGTAAGGGCACGGCAGGTACCCCATGAAGATCTGAACCAATATCTCATGCATCTGAAGTCAGAGCGAGGATCAGACGTTGGCTCAGGTTGGATTTTCTAGCATGACGTCTGCTTCATGAAGGGAACGGAATCTCGAGGCCATTGAGGTTTTCCCACGTTGGGAGTTGTGGGATGACCCCTTCAAGGATTCCTACTGCGGGACAATTGAGACCTGTTGGACAGCTCCAGGACATCCATATGGAATGACTCCAGAGCACCGTTCGCGGATAGATGCTTGGGAAGCCTGCCTCGAATTCCAACTGTCTCCTAACAACAAGACAGTTTAGATCTGATGGTTCTGCCAGAGCAACTGGGGTGGCTGAGTTGAAATGGACTTTCCTGAGGATGGGTCCTAATGTGTTTTTGTGTCCATGAGGGCCTTGGAATGGGGCGGTGGAACCGGGACCCTGAAGTACTCTCCTAAGCTTTGGACATGGCTCCCATGCACAGGTTTCCTTGTGGAGACGAGAAGAGTTCTGATGGGTGCCTCAGGAAAACCCCCATGCTCGTATTGGAATCAGGCTTTTGAGGACACATGCCTGTAACCCAAAGCAATGGATCCTATTATGGCGTAGGGTCCTGTCTGGTTCAATCTTCTTCTCTGGGGACATCCATCTATGGTATGAGTGGAGGTCGATTATCAGCTGGTGTCAGACAGCCCTTGTTTGTTCCTGGCTACCTACAATATTGAGATGGCCTCAGGAACTTTGGAGGTTTCTCCTAATTTGTACGATTTTGGACATGGAATGGGCAGAATTCCCATGGATTGGTAGGCACAGTCCTAATGTGTGGCTCCAGGAGCCCAGCCTGGAGGGTGTGTGGCCCAAGACATTGAGGACAGAAGTCTGAAAACACAAACTCAGCTTAGGTTTGGGGACGGAGGTATGGCAGGCCCGATCTACAAACCATGAGAAGAACTCTCCCGGATATGAAGAAAGAGCGAGTCTGAGGCGCTTGCTCAGGCTTTTGTCTCTGGATTTGGTATCAGCGATGGCCGTGGAATGTCGGGGAGGCCTCATGGGCAATATACGAATCTTCCACTCTGAGGATTTGGCCCGATTCCCAATTGCTTTTCGTCAATCTGTGGTATGGGAGGACTCATTTCAGTTTTGTTACCTCAGGTGTCCGACCAAAAGAGGAATTCCAAAGCCAAGCCGTGGGGAAGACTGAAGGGACAACCCGAACTATGGATAAAAATTGGGGCCAAGGGGCATGGCAAGCCCAATATGCTATCTCTTCATCCAGCCACTGACTGGCTTTACTTGAGGACTGGGCTCAGCCTGAGGGTCACAATGTGTGTTTGTGACCAATGTGGCCCGCGAGCATGGGCGGGGCCTCATAGGCCACACTGGTTTCAACTACACTGAACGTTGGACAACATGCCAACCACAAGGTTTCTTGCCATGGGGAAGGAGTTCTGATTTCTGTATCACCTTCAACCCTGGGCAGTGTTTGGAGATAAGGTCTAGGTTCTGAAACCTGAAATCCGAGTTTGGGAGAGATGACGACCTAAGTCCATGGCGGCTAGATGTGCTCAGTGTGCGGCCAGCTGCCTGGTAGGGGCCAGGGTGTCCAGGCTCAGGCTGTGTCAGAAAGGGCATTAGTGCCCTGGTCAGCCTATGTATTTGGGGTACAGCCAAGGTCGGTGCAGGTTGATCCTCATTTGGGGTTACTGGGTAGCCCCGGAGGACAATGTTTTTCTTCTGGAGGTCCGGCAGAGTGCTGCATTGTAGTTCTGGATTGCCAAACTGGAGGGCTTGTGGGCCTGAAGTCTGACGACAAATGTCTAAGAACACAAGCTAGGCTTAGGTTTCTGGGTGAGGATATGGCAGGCACAATCTACAGACCTGAATCGAGATCTCGTGCATCTGAAGTCAGGGCAAGGATTAGACGATCTCTCAGGTTGGAGTTTCTGCCCCTGATGGCCCCTTCATGAATGGGGGGGCATCACGAGGCCATGGGGGTTTTCCCACGATGGGAGTTGTGAGAAGCTCCAAACTGCAGAGAGTCTTCTGCAGGACAATTGAGACCTGTTGTTTGGCTCCAGGCCAATGATTCTGAGCAGGGTTCTAAGGATGGATGGCTGGGTAGCCCACCTCGCATTCCAATTGTCTCCTAGCAACAAGACAGGTTAGATCTCCTGGATCTGTGGGGAGCAACCGAGGACGCTGCATTGAAATGGACACCCCTGGGGATGGGTCCTAATGTGCTTTTGTATCTAAGGAGACCTTGGAATGAAGCGGTGGCACGTGGGCCCTAAAGAGTTCTACTAAACAGAGGCTTTGACACAGCTCCAACCAGCAAGTTTCCCATGTGTAGATGAGAAGTTTTCTGTTGGGTGAGTTAAGAAACAGCTATATGCTGGTTTTGAAATCCAGGCCTCTGAGGAGAGATGCCTAGAAACCAATGCAATGGATCTGATTAGTGCCTAGGGGCCTGTTCTTTCCTTTTTACCTCTGGGACATCTGTCTATGGGTCTGAGTGCAGGTAGGTGCTCAGTTGGGCTCAGATTGCCCCTGTTTTTCCTGGGAAGCCACCACTATCGAGATGGATCAGGGACTTTGGAGGTTTATCCTATTAGAAGGGTTGTGGCCATTGGAATGGGCACACACAATTCCCTTGGAGAGGGCAAGTACAGTCCTCAGGTTTGGCTCCAGGGGCCTGAGCCTGTAGGTTGTGTAGGCCAGGGCTGTTTGGACAGTTGTCTGAAAACACAAACTCGGCTTATGTTTCGGGTCATAGGTATGGCAGGACTGATCTACAGACCATGAGGAGAACTCTTCGGGTTTGAAAGAAGGGCGAGTGTGAGGCTCCTGCTCAAGTTTTTGTCTCTGGATATCGTGTCACTCATGGTCGTGGAATTTCTGGGAGACTTCATGGGAAATGGACGAGTCTTACTCTCTGGTGGTTTGGTCCCGTCCAAAGAGTTTGGGGTCATTCTGTGGGCTGGAAGAAGTCCGTTTTTTTTTTTGTTGTTGTTGTTGTTGTTGTTTTTTTCTTGTTTAACCTCAGGTGTCCCACCTAATGATGGATTCCAGAGTAGAACCCTGGGGAGGGGCGACTGGACAATCAGAAATCTGGTTAAAAATTGGGGCCTAGGGACATGTAAATCCCATTATGACATCTAATGATCCAGCCACTGAGAAAACTTACTAGAGGACAGGACTCATGCTGAGGGTCACAATGCGTGTGTATGCCCTCGTCGCACTCAAGAATGGGCGGGGCCTCAGGGTGAATGCTGGTTTCTCCTACACTGAACGTTGGACAACGTGCCAACCACAAGGGTTCTTGCCATGGGTAAGGAGGAGTTCTGATTTCTCCATCACACTCACCCCTGGACAGTGATTGGAGATAAGGTCTCGGTTCTGAAGCCTGAAAACTAAGGTAGGGAAGAGATGATGATCTAAGGCCATGGCGGGTTTTATGTGCTCAGTGTGCGGTCAGCTTTCTGGGTGTTGGTCAGGAGGTCCGGGCTCAGGTTGTGTTCGACATTGCATTAGTGCCCAGGTTAGACTATATAATTTGGGTAAAGTCGAGTGCGGTGTAGGTTTATCCTCATTTAAGGTGCCTGGGCAGCTCATGAGGCAATAATTTTTTTTCTAGAGGGCAGGCAGAGTGCTGCATTGTGGGTCCGGAATTGCCATACTTGAGGGGTTCGGGGCCAGGAGTGTGAGAACGGAAGTCTGGGAAGACAAGCTAGAATTGGGTTTCAGGGCGAGGGCACGGCAGGTACCCCCTGCAGATCTGAACCAATATCTCATGCATCTGAAGTCAGGGCGAGGATCAGACGTAGGCTCAGGTTGGAGTTTCTGTGCATGACGGCCGTTTCATGAAGGGAGCGGAATCTCGAGGCCATTGAGGTTTTCCCACGTTGGGAGTTTTGGGATGCCCCCTTCAAGGATTCCTACTGCGGGACAATTGAGAACTGTTGGACAGCTCCAGGACATCCCATATGGAATGACTCCAGAGCACCGTTCGCGGATGAATGCCTGGGAAGCCCGCCTCGCAATCCAATTGCCTCCTAGCAACAAGACAGTTTAGATCTGATGGCTCTGCCGGAGCAACCAGGGTGGCTGAGTTGAAATGGACTTTCCTGAGGATGGGTCCTAATGTGTTTTTGTGTCCATGAGGGCCTTGGAACGGGGCGGTGGCACCGGGACCCTCCAGTACTCTCCTAAGCTTTGGACATGGCTCCCATGCACAGGTTTTTTTGTGGAGACGAGATGAGTTCTGATGGGTGCCTCAGGAAAACCCCTATGCTCGTATTGGAATCAGGCTTTTGAGGACACATGCCTGTAACCCAAAGCAATGGATCCTATTATGTTCTAGGGTCCTGTCTGGTTCAATCTTCTTCTCTTGGGACATCCATCTATGGTATGAGTGGAGGTCGATTATCAGCTGGTGTCAGACAGCCCTTGTTTGTTCCGGGTGACCTACACTATTGGGATGGCCTCAGAGACTTTGGAGGTTTCTCCTAATTTGTACGATTTTGGACCATGGAATGGGCAGAATTCCCATGGATTGGTAGGCACCGTCCTAATGTGTGGCTCCAGGGGCCCAGCCTGGAGGGTGTGTGGCCCAAGACATTGAGGACAGAAGTCTGAAAACACAAACTCAGCTTAGGTTTGGGACGTAGGTATGGCAGGCCCGATCTACAAACCATGAGAAGAACTCTTCAGGATATGAAGAAAGTGCGAGTCTGAGGCGCTTGCTCAGGCTTTTGTCTCTGGATTTTGTATCAGCGATGGCCGTGGAATGTCCGGGAGGCCTCATGGGCCGTGGACGAATCTTCCTCTCTGAGGATTTGGCCCGATTCCCAATTCCTTTTCGTCAATCTGTGGGATGGGAGGACTCATTTCAGTTTTGTTACCTCAGGTGTCCCACCAAAAGAGGAATTCCAAACCAAAGCCGTTGGGAAGACTGAAGGGACACCACGAACTATGGTTAAAAATTGGGGCCTAGGGGCATGGCAAGCCCAATATGCTATCTCTTCATCCAGCCACTGAGTGGCCTTACTTGAGGACTGGGCTCAGCCTGAGGGTCACAATGTGTGTTTTAGACCAATGTGGCCCGCGAGCATGGGCGGGGCCTCATGGGCCAACCTGGCTTTCAAATACACTGAACGTTGGACAACATGCCAACCACAAGGTTTTTTGCCATGGGGAAGGAGTTCTGCTTTCACCTCACCTTCAACCCCGGGCAGTGATTGGAGATATGGTCTAGGTTCTGAAACCTGAAAACCGAGTTTGGGAAGAGATGAAGACGTAAGGCCATGGAGGCTCCATATGCTCAGTGTGCGGCCAGCTGTCTGGGAGGGGCCAGGGGGTCCAGGCTCAGGCTGTGTCAGAAAGGGCATTAGTGCTCTGGTCAGCCTATGTATTTGGGGTACAGACAAGGTCGGTGCAGGTTGATCCTCATTTGGGGTTACTGGAAAGCCCCAGATGACAATGTTTTTTTTTTTTTTCTTGCGGGCAGGCAGAGTGCGGCATTGTAGTTCTGGATTGCCAAACTGGAGGGCTTGTGGGCCAGTAGTCTGACGACAAAAGTCTGAGAACACAAGCTAGGCTTAGGTTTTTGGGTGAGGCCATGGCAGGCACAATCTACAGACCTGAATCGAGATCTCGTGCATCTGAAGTCAGGGCGAGGATCAGACGATCGCTCAGGTTGGAGTTTCTGTCCCTGATGGCCCCTTCATGAATGGGGGGGGCATCACGAGGCCATGGGGGTTTTCCCACGATGGGAGTTGTGAGAAGCTCCAAACTGCAGAGAGTCTTCTGCAGGAAATTGAGACCTGTTGTTTGGCTCCAGGCCAATGATTCTGAGCAGGGTTCTAAGGATGGATGGCTGGGTAGCCCACCTCGCATTTCAATTGTCTCCTAGCAACAAGACAGGTTAGATCTCCTGGATCTGTGGGGAGCAACCTAGGAGGCTGAGTTGAAATGGACACCCCTGGGGATGGGTGCTAACGTGCTTTTGTGTCTATGGAGACCTTGGAATGAAGCGGTGGCACTGGGGCCCTAAATGGTTCTCCTAAACAGAGGCTTTGACACAGCTCCAACGTGCAAGTTTCCCATGTGTAGATGAGATGTTTTCTGATGGGTGAGTCAAGAAGCATCTATATGCTGATTTTGAAATCCAGGCCTCTGAGGAGAGATGCCTGGAAACCAAAGCAATGGACCTGATTAGTGCCTAGGGGCCTGTTCTTTCCTTTTTACCTCTGGGGACATCTGTCTATGGGTCTGAGTGCAGGTAGGTGCTCAGTTGGGCTCAGATTGCCCCTGTTTTTCCTGGGAAGCCACCACTATTGAGATGGATCAGGGACTTTGGAGGACTATGCTATTAGAAGGATTTTGGCCATTGGAATGGGCACACACAATTCCCTTGGAGAGGGCAAGTACAGTCCTCAGGTCTGGCTCCAGGGGCCTGAGCCTGTAGGTTGTGTAGGCCAGGTCTGTTTGGACAATTGTCTGAAAAAACAAACTCGTCTTATGTTTAGGGTCATAGGTATGGCAGGACTGACCTACATACCATGAAGAGAACTCTTCGGGATTTGAAAGAAGGGCGAGTGTGAGGCTCCTGCTCAAGTTTTTGTCTTTGGATATCGTGCCACTCATGGTCGTGGAATTTCTGGGTGACTTCATGGGAAATGGACGAGTTTTACTCTCTGGTGGTTTGGCCCCGTCCAAAGAGTTTGGGGTCATTCTGTGGGCTGGAAGAAGTCCTTTTTTTTTTTTTTGTTGTTGTTGTTGTTTTCTTTTTTAACCTCAGGTGTCCCACCAAATGAGGGATTCCAGAGTAGAGCCCTGGGGAGGGGCGACTGGAAATCAGAAATCTGGTTAAAAATTGGGGCCTAGGGACATGTCAAGCCCATTATGACATCTAATGGTCCAGCAACTGAGAAGACTTACTAGAGGACAGGACTCATGCTGAGGGTCACAATGCGTGTGTATGCCCTCGTCCCACTCAAGAATGGGCGAGGCCTCAGGGTGAATGCTGGTTTCTCCTACACTGAACGTTGGACAACGTGCCAACCACAAGGGTTCTTGCCATGGGTAAGGAGGAGTTCTGATTTCAGCATCACACTCACCCCTCGGCAGTGATTGGAGATAAGGTCTCGGTTCTGAAGCCTGAAATATGAGTTAGGGAAGAGATCATGACCTAAGGCCATGGCGGTTTTTATGTGCTCAGTGTGCGGTCAGCTTTCTGGGTGTTGGTCAGGAGGTCCGGGCTCAGGTTGTGTTCGACAGTGCATTAGTGCCCAGGTTAGACCGCTTCATGAAGGGAGCGGAATCTCGAGGCCATTGAGGTTTTCCCATGTTGGGAGTTGTGGGATGCCCCCTTCAAGGATTCCTTCTGCGGGACAATTGAGACTTGTTGGACAGCTCCATGACATCCCATATGGAATGACTCCAGAGCACCGTTCGCGGATGGATGCCTGGGAAGCCCGCCTCGCATTCCAATTGTCTCCTAGCAACAAGACAGTTTAGATCTGCTAGCTCTGGGGAAGCAACCGGGGTGGCTGAGTTGAAATGGACTTTCCTGAGGATGGGTCCTAATGTGTTTTTGTGTCCATGAGGGCCTTGGAATGGGGCGGTGGCACCGGGACCCTCAAGTACTCTCCTAAGCTTTGGACATGGCTCCCATGCACAGGTTTCCTTGTGGATACGAGATGAGTTCTGATGGGTGCCTCAGGAAAACCCCTATGCTCGTATTGGAATCAGGCTTTTGAGGACACATGCCTGTAACCCAAAGCAATGGATCCTATTATGGCCTAGGGTCCTGTCTGGTTCAATCTTCTTCTCTTGGGACATCCATCTATGGTATGAGTGGAGGTCGATTATCAGCTGGTGTCAGACAGCCCTTGTTTGTTCCGGGCGACCTACACTATTGGGAGGGCCTCAGGGACTTTGGAGGTTTCTCCTAATTTGTACGATTTTGGACCATGGAATGGGCAGAATTCCCATGGATTGGTAGGCACAGTCCTAATGTGTGGCTCCAGGGGCCCAGCCTAGAGGGTGTGTGGCCCAAGACTTTGAGAACAGAAGTCTGAAAACACAAACTCAGCTTAGGTTTGGGGACGTAGGAATGGCAGGCCCGATCTACAAACCATGAGAAGAACTCTACAGGATATGAAGAAAGTGCGAGTCTGAGGCGCTTGCTCAGGCTTTTGTCTCTGGATTTTGTATCAGCGATGGCCGTGAAATGTTGGAGAGGCCTCATGGGCCATGGACGAATCTTCCTCTCTGAGGATTTGGCCCGATTCCCAATTACTTTTATTCAATCTGTGGGATGGGAGTACTCCTTTCAGTTTTGTTACCTCAGGTGTCCCACCAAAAGAGGAATTCCAAAGCAAAGCCGTGGGGAAGACTAAAGGGACAACCCGAACAATGGTTAAAAATTGGGGCCTAGGGTCATGGCAAGCCCAATACGCTGTCGCTTCATCCAGCCACTGAGTGGCCTTACTTGAGGACTGGGCTCAGCCTGAGGGTCACAATGTGTGTTAGTGACCATAGTGGCCCGCGAGCATGGGCGGGGCCTCATGGGCCACACTGGTTTCAACGACACTGAACGTTGGACAACATGCCAACCACAAGGTTTCTTGCCATGGGGAAGGAGTTCTGATTTCTGCATCACGTTCAACCCTGCGCAGTCATTGGAGATAAGGTCTAGGTTCTGAAACCTGAAAACCGAGGTTGGGAAGAGATGACGACCTAAGGCCATGGCGGCTCGATGTGCTCAGTGTGCGGCCAGCTGTCTGGGAGGGGCCAGGGGGTCCAGGCTCAGGCTGTGTCAGAAAGGGCATTAGTGCCCTGGTCAGCCTATGTATTTGGGGTACAGCCAAGGTCGGTGCAGGTTGATCATCATTTCGGGTTACTGGGTAGCCCCAGAGGACAATGTTTTTCTTCTGGAGGGCAGACAGAGTGCTGCATTGTAGTTCTGGATTGCCAAACTGGAGGGCTTGTGGGCCAGTAGTCTGACGACAAAAGTCTGAGAACACAAGCTAGGCTTAGGTTTCTGTGTGAGGCCATGGTAGGCACAATCTACAGACCTGAATCGAGATCTCGTGCATCTGAAGTCAGGGCGAGGATTAGACGATCGCTCAGGTTGGAGTTTCTGTCCCTGATGGCCCCTTCATGAATGGGGGGGCATCACGAGGCCATGGGGGTTTTCCCACGATGGGAGTTGTGAGAAGCTCCAAACTGCAGAGAGTCTTCTGCAGGACAATTGAGACCTGTTGTTTGGCTCCAGGCCAATGATACTGAGCAGGGTTCTAAGGATGGATGGCTGGGTAGCCCACCTCGCATTCCAATTGTCTGCTAGCAACAAGACAGGTTAGATCTCCTGGATCTGTGGGGAGCAACCGAGGACGCTGCATTGAAATGGACACCCCTGGGGATGGGTCCTAATGTGCCTTTGTGTCTAAGGAGACCTTGGAATGAAGCGGTGGCACTTGGGCCCTAAAGAGTTCTACTAAACAGAGGCTTTGACACAGCTCCAACGTGCAAGTTTCCCATGTGTAGATGAGATGTTTTCTGATGGGTGAGTCAAGAAACAGCTATATGCTGCTTTTGAAATCCAGGCCTCTGAGGAGAGATTCCTGGAAACCAAAGCAATGGATCTGATTAGTGCCTAGGGTCTGTTCTTTCCTTTTTACCTCTGGGGACATCTGTCTATGGGTCTGAGTGCAGGTAGGTGCTCTGTAGGGCTCAGATTGCCCCTGTTTTTCCTGGGAAGCCACCACTATTGAGATGGATCAGGGACTTTGGAGGTTTATCCTATTAGAAGGGTTGTGGCCATTGGAATGGGCACACACAATTCCCTTGGAGAGGGCAAGTACAGTCCTCAGGTTTGGCTCCAGGGGCCTTAGCCTGTAGGTTGTGTAGGCCAGGGCTGTTTGGACAATTGTCTGAAAACACAAACTCGGCTTATGTTTCGGGTCATAGGTATGGCAGGACTGATCTACAGACCATGAGGAGAACTCTTCGGGATTTGAAAGAAGGGCGAGTGTGAGGCTCCTGCTCAAGTTTTTGTCTCTGGATATCGTGTCACTCATGGTCGTGGAATTTCTGGGTGACTTCATGGGAAATGGACGAGTCTTACTCTCTGGTGGTTTCGCCCCGTCCAAAGAGTTTGGGGTCATTCTGTGGGCTGGAAGAAGTCCGTTTTTTATTGTTGTTGTTGTTGTTGTTGTTGTTGTTTTCTTTTTTAACCTCAGGTGTCCCACCAAATGAGGGATTCCAGAGTAGAGCCCTGGGGAGGGGCGACTGGACAATCAGAAATCTGGTTAAAAATTGTGGCCTAGGGACCTGTCAAGCCCATTATGACATCTAATGGTCCAGCCAAGGAGAGGACTTACTAGAGGACAGGACTCATGCTGAGGGTCACAATGCGTGTGTATGCCCTCGTCGCACTCAAGAATGGGCGGGGCCTCAGGGTGAATGCTGGTTTCCCCTACACTGAACGTTGGACAACGTGCCAACCACAAGGGTTCTTGCCATGGGTAAGGAGGAGTTCTGATTTCAGCATCACACTCACCCCTGGGTAGTGATTGGAGATAAGGTCTCGGTTCTGAAGCCTGAAAACTGAGGTAGGGAAGAGATCATGACCTAAGGCCATGGCGGGTTTTATGTGCTCAGTGTGCGGTCAGCTTTCTGGGTGTTGGTCAGGAGGTCCAGGCTCAGGTTGTGTTCGACAGTGCATTAGTGCCCAGGTTAGACTATATAATTTGGGTAAAGTCGAGTGCGGTGTAGGTTTATCCTCATTTTAGGTGCCTGGGTAGCTCATGAGGCAATAATTTTTTTTCTAGAGGGCATGCAGCGTGCTGCATTGTGGGTCCGGAATTGCCAAACTTGAGGGCTTCGGGGTCAGGAGTGTGGGGACGGAAGTCTGAGAAGACAAGCTAGACTTGGGTTTCAGGGCGAGGGCACGGCAGGTACCCCCTGCAGATCTGAACCAATATCTTATGCATCTGAAGTCAGGGCGATGATCAGACGTTGGCTCAGGTTGGAGTTTCTGTGCATGACGGCCGCTTCATGAAGGGAGCGGAATCTCGAGGCCATTGAGGTTTTCCCACGTTGGGAGTTGTGGGATGCCCCCTTCAAGGATTCCTACTGCGGGACAATTGAGACCTGTTGGACAGCTCCAGGACATCCCATATGGAATGACTCCAGAGCACCGTTCGCGGATGGATGCCTGGGAAGCCCGCCTCGCATTCCAATTGTCTCCTAGCAACAAGACAGTTTAGATCTGATGGCTCTGCCGGAGCAACCGGGGTGGCTGAGATGAAATGGACTTTCCTGAGGATGGGTCCTAATGTGTTTTTGTGTCCATGAGGGCCTTGGAATGGGGCGGTGGCACCGGGACCCTGAAGTACTCTCCTAAGCTTTGGACATGGCTCCCATGCACAGGTTTCCTTGTGGAGACGAGATGAGTTCTGATGGGTGCCTCAGGAAAACCCCTATGCTCGTATTGGAATCAGGCTTTTGAGGACACATGCCTGTAACCCAAAGCAATGGATCCTATTATGGCCTAGGGTCCTGTCTGGTTCAATCTTCTTCTCTTGGGACATCCATCTATGGTATGAGTGGAGGTCGATTATCAGCTGGTGTCAGACAGCCCTTGTTTGTTCCGGGCGAACTACACTATTAGGATGGCCTCAGGTACTTTGGAGATTTCTCCTAATTTGTACGATTTTGGACCATGGAATGGGCAGAATTCCCATGGATTGGTAGGCACAGTCCTAATGTGTGGCTCCAGGGGCCCAGCCTGGAGGGTGTGTGGCCCAAGACTTTGAGGACAGAAGTCTGAAAACACAAACTCAGCTTAGGTTTGGGGACGTAGGTATGGCAGGCCCGATCTACAAACCATGAGAAGAACTCTTCAGGATATGAAGAAAGTGCGAGTCTGAGGCGCTTGCTCAGGCTTTTGTCTCTGGATTTTGTATCAGCGATGGCCGTGGAATGTCGGGGAGGCCTCATGGGCCGTGGACGAATCTTCCTCTCTGAGGATTTGGCCCGATTCGCAATTGCTTTTCGTCAATCTGTGGGATGGGATGACTCATTTCAGTTTTGTTACCTCAGGTGTCCCACCAAAAGAGGAATTCCAAAGCTAAGCCATGGGGAAGACTGAAGGGACAACCCGAACTATGGTTAAAAATTGGGGCCTAGTGGCATGGTAAGCCCAATATGCTGTCTCTTCATCCAGCCACTGAGTGGCCTTACTTGAGGACTGGGCTCAGCCTGAGGGTCACAATGTGTGTTTGTGACCAATGTGGCCCGCGAGCATGGGCGGGGCCTCATGGGCCACACTGGTTTCAACGACACTGAACGTTGGACAACATGCCAACCACAAGGTTTCTTGCCATGGGGAAGGAGTTCTGATTTCAACATCACCTTCAACCCCGGGCAGTGATTGGAGATAAGGTCTAGGTTCTGAAACCTGAAAACCGAGGTTGGGAAGAGATGACGACCTAAGGCCATGGCGGCTCGATGTGCTCAGTGTGCGGCCAGCTGTCTGGGAGGGGCCAGGGGGTCCAGGCTCAGGCTGTGTCAGAAAGGGCATTAGTGCCCTGGTCAGCCTATGTATTTGGGGTACAGCCAAGGTCGGTGCAGGTTGATCCTCATTTGGGGTTACTGGATAGCCCCAGAGGACAATGTTTTTCTTCTGGCGGGCAGGCAGAGTGCGGCATTGTAGTTCTGGATTGCCAAACTGGAGGGCTTGTGGGCCAGTAGTCTGACCACAAAAGTCTGAGAACACAAGCTAGGCTTAGGTTTCTGGGTGAGGCCATGGCAGGCACAATCTACAGACCTGAATCGAGATCTCGTGCATCTGAAGTCAGGGCGAGGATTAGACGATCGCTCAGGTTGGAGTTTCTGTCCCTGATGGCCCCTTCATGAATGGGGGGACTTCACGAGGCCATGGGGGTTTTCCCACGATGGGAGTTGTGAGAAGCTACAAACTGCAGAGAGTCTTCTGCAGGACAATTGAGACCTGTTGTTTGGCTCCAGACCAATGATTCTGAGCAGGGTTCTAAGGATGGATGGCTGGGTAGCCCACCTCGCATTCCTATTGTCTCCTAGCAACAAGACAGGTTAGATCTCCTGGATCTGTGGGGAGCAACCGAGGATGCTGCATTGAAATGGACACCCCTGGGGATGGGTCCTAATGTCTTTTTGTCTAAGGAGACCTTGGAATGAAGCGGTGGCACTTGGGCCCTAAAGAGTTCGACTAAACAGAGGCTTTGACACAGCTCCAACGTGTAAGTTTCCCATGTGTAGATGAGAAGTTTTCTGAAGGGTGAGTCAAGAAACAGCTATATGCTGCTTTTGAAATCCAGGCCTCTGAGGAGAGATTCCTGGAAACGAAAGCAATGGATCTGATTAGTGCCTAGGGGCCTGTTCTTTCCTTTTTACCTCTGGGGACATCTGTCTATGGGTCTGAGTGCAGGTAGGTGCTCTGTAGGGCTCAGATTGCCCCTGTTTTTCCTGGGAAGCCACCACTATTGAGATGGATCAGGGACTTTGGAGGTTTATCCTATTAGAAGGGTTGTGACCATTGGAATGGGCACACACAATTCCCTTCGAGAGGGCAAGTACAGTCCTCAGGATTGGCTCCAGGGCCCTTAGCCTGTAGGTTGTGTAGGCCAGGGCTGTTTGGACAATTGTCTGAAAACACAAACTCGGCTTATGTTTCGGGTCATAGGTATGGCAGGACTGATCTACAGACCATGAGGAGAACTCTTCGGGATTTGAAAGAAGGGCGAGTGTGAGGCTCCTGCTCAAGGTTTTGTCTCTGGATATCGTGTCACTCATGGTCGTGGAATTTCTGGGTGACTTCATGGGAAATGGACGAGTCTTACTCTCTGTTGGTTTCGCCCCGTCCAAAGAGTTTGGGGTCATTCTGTGGGCTGGAAGAAGTCCGTTTTTTTTTTTTTTTTTTTTTTTTTTGTTGTTGTTGTTGTTTTCTTTTTTAAGGAAACCTTGAGGTTGGAGTAGTTCACAAATCCCATCGTAGGCATACCTCCCTGGCTTAAGGAAGCCCCCTCACCCTACAGGAAGAGGCCATGCTGGACAAAAACTCTAGCCTGAGGCACGTCTCATATTTGACATGACCTCAGTGCAGGAGATCTCGATTCAGCCTCTGCAGAGTGGGCCTGCCGTGCCCTCGGTCCCAATCCTCATGCTAGCTTGTGTTCTCAGACTTCCTTCCTCACACTCCTGTCAAACAAGCCCTCCAGACTAGGAACTCCAGATCCACAACCCAGCCCAGTGTCTGCCCAATGGAAGAGAATCGTTTCCCTGTGGGGCTCTCCAGAAAACCCAGATGAGGATCAACTTGCTCGGGCCTCGATGGTACCCGAACTGGATAGGCGGCTCTGGGCACTCATGCTCTGTCTGACACAGCCTGAAGCCAGACGTCCAGACAGACAAGGAGACAGCTAGCTGCACACCCAGCACTTCGGACATGCCATATTCTTATGCCGTCACCTCTTACTAACCTTGGTTTCAGATATCTGAACCTAGACATTATATCAATTCCCCACACAGCTGGGTATCGCAAGCACAAAAGAGAAGTCCTGCTTCCCCATGGCTGTAAAGCTTGCTCTTGGCATGGAGTCACACCTTCAGGGTGGGAGAAACCTTCATGTCCCCTGATGCCACGCCCAAACTTGAGTGCTGCTTGGGCACAAATTCACACTGTGACCCTCAGCATGAGCCCCATGTCAAAGAAACGCGTGTCAGGGCCTGGACCAAGAGCCCGCATATGGGGCTTGCCAAGCCCCTATGCACCCAATCCTCACCAGGGTTTGAGATTTCCAGTCGCCCTGCCCGTACCTGGGGCTCTGCTCTGGAATCCCTTTCTTGGAGAGACACATGAGCCAGACAACACAACTCCATCCTTCCCACAAAATGACCCCAAACTCTTAGGAGCTGGAAAAAATCCCCAGAGAGGGATACTCGTTACAGTCCCTGAGGCCACCCCTCCAAACCACGGCTATCCCGGACACAACATCCAGAGACAAAAGCCTGAAGGAACGCCTCCCACTCGCCCTTGTTTCAGAGGCCCAGGAGCTCCCTCTCGGGCTGTACATCAGGCCTGCCATACCCTAGGTGCCACTCATAAGCTGAGTTTGTGTTTTCAGACTTCTGTGCCCACAGCCTGGACCCACACAACCTCCAGGCTAGGGCCTCTGGAGCCACAGCGAACGATTGTGCCTGCCCTCTCCAAGGAAAGTGTGCCCAAACCATTGACCACAACCCTACAGGTTAGGGAAAAGCTCCAAGGCCCCTGAGGCCATTAATAGTGTAGGCCACCCTGGACTAAGAGAGGCTCTCTGACACCAGCGGAGCAACTATCTCCACTTAGACTCTCAGACAGTGTCCCCAGAGACCGAAGGTTGAAATGGACAGGCCCCCAGGCCCTAATCTGAACCGTAGCTTTGCTTTCCTTGTGTCCGTCCTCAGAGGACTGTTTTCGTAAACCAGCACACGGGGCTTTTCTGAGGCACCAAACCAAACCTCTCTCGTCTCCACATGGGGAGCTTTCTTACTGGGGATGTATCAAACCCTTCAGGTAGGAGAGTTCCGCAGGGCCACTGAACAACCAGCACATTCCAAGGTCTCCATGGACCAAACGCACATTATGACGCATCCTCAGGAGAGGCCATTTCAACTCAGCCCCCTGGGTAGCGTGCCTCCGAGGCAGCAGATCAAACATATCTTGTCGCTAATGGCCAATGGGAATGCGAGGCATGCTGTACAGGGATCCATCCTTCGAACCCTGCTCTCAGTCTTTCCATATGGTATGTCCTGGAGCCATGGAACTGGACTCGAATATCCCGCAGACAGAAACCTTGTGGTTAGGGGCAACCTCCAAACTCAGCGTGGGAAAACTTCCTTGGCCTCATGAGGCCCCCGCTTCATGAAGGTGCCATCATGGACACATACTCCAGCCTCAGCCAACATCTGATCCTCAGCCTGACTTCAGATGCAGGAGATTTTGATTCAGCCTCTGCAGAGTGGGTCTGCTCTGCCCTTGGCTCCAATCCTCACCCTAGCTTGCTAGCTTGGCAAGCCCCTATGCACCCAATCCTCACCAGGTTTTGAGTTTTCCAGTCGCCCCGCCCGCACCTGGGGCTCTGCTCTGGAATCCCTTTCTTGGAGAGATTCATGAGCCAGAAAACACGACTCCAACCTTCCCAAAAAATGACCCCAAACTCTTGGGAGCTGGGACAAATCCCCAGAGAGGGATAGTCGTCCACAGTCCCTGCGGCCACCCCTCCATTCCACGGCTATCCCGGTCACAACATCCAGAGACAAAAGCCTGAAGGAACGCCTACCACTCGCCCTTGTTTCAAAGTCCCAGGAGCTCCCTCTCAGGCTGTACATCCGGCCTGCCATACCCTAGGCGCCACTCATAAGCTGAGTTTGTGTTTTCAGACTTCTGTGCCCACAGTCTGGACACACACAACCTCCAGGCTAGGGTCTCTAGAACCACAGCGAATGATTGTGCCTGCCCTATCCAAGGAAAGTGTGCCCAATCCATTGACCACAACCCGCCAGGGCAGGGAAAAGATCCAAGGCCCCTGAGGCCATCAGTACTGTAGGCCACTCTGGACTAAGAGGGGCACTCTGACACCAGCGGAGCAACTATGCCACTTAGACTCTCAGACAGTGTCCCCAGAGACAGAAGGTTGAAATGGACAGGAACTCAGGCCCTAATCTGAACCTTAGCTTTGGTTTGCATGTGTCCGACCTCAGAGGTCTGTTTTCGTAGACCAGCACACGGGGCTTTTCTGAAGGCACCAAACCGAACCTCTCTCGTCTCCACATGGGGAGCTTTCTTACTGGGGATGTATCAAACACTTCAGGTAGGAGAGTTCCGCAAGGCCACTGAACAACCAGCACATTCCAAGGTCTCCATGGACCCAAACGCACATTATGACGCATCCTCAGGAGAGGCCATTTCAACTCAGCCCCCTGGGTAGCGTGCCCCAGAGGCAGCAGATCAAACATATCTTGTCGCTAATGGCCAATGGGAATGCGAGGCATGCTGTACAGGGATCCATCCTTCGAACCCTGCTCTCCAGTCCTTCCGAATGGTATGTCCTGGAGCCATGCAACAGGACTCGAATGTCCCGCAGTAAGAAACCTTGTGGTTTGGGGCAACCTCCAAACTCAGCGTGGGAAAACTTCCTTGGCCTCATGAGGCCCCCGCTTCATGTAGGTGCCATCATGGACACATACTCCAGCCTCAGCCAACGTCTGATCCTCAGCCTGACTTCTGATGCAGGAGATTTTGATTCAGACTCTGCAGAGTGGGCCTGCTCTGCCCTTGGCTCCAATCCTCACCCTAGCTTGTGTTTTCCGACTTCCGTCCTCATACCTAGTCCAGAAACCCTCCCTACTGGGAATTCTGCGGCCACAATGAAGCACTCTGTTTGCCTCCCAGGAGAAAAACATTGTCTATGGTGCTGCCCAGAAACCCCAAATGAGGATCAAACTGCTTGGTCCTTGGCAACACCCCAATGCATAGGCTACCTTAAACACTGATGCTCTGTCGCAAATTGCCTGAGCCCAGACCTTCCAACAGACACCGACACAGCTGGCTGCACACCCAGCACATTGGACCCGCCACTGCCTTAGGCCACCATCCATTCCCAACCTGGGTTTTCAGTCATCGGAACCTAGACCTTATCTCCAAACCCTGCACAGGGGGGAACCTGATGCACAAGTCAGAACCCCTCCTTCCCCATGGCAAGAAACCGTGCTGCTGGCAGTGAGTCAAACCTTCAGTGTAGGAGAAAACGGCATGGCCCATGAGGCCACACCCTTTGCGTGAGGGCCGCCTTGGGCACAAACACACATTGAGTCCCTCAGCGTGAGTACTTTATTCAAGTAACGCCTCTCAGTGACTGGACCAAGAGCCCGCAAATGTGGCTTGCCTTGCCCATATGCACCAGAACTAACTAGATGGTGTGTATTCCAGTTGAGGGAACCCACTGCTGTGCTCGAGAGTCCCTCTCCTTGGGGGTCCCCTGTGGCAGAAAACAGTATTCTTCCCTTCCCACAGAATGAACCCAAACACTTGGGAGCTTGGACTATCCCTCGAGAAAAAAAATCTTCCTCGGTCCCTGAAGAAACCACTACCCTGAACGGCCAATGTGAACGCAACACCCAGAGACAAAAGCCTGAGTGACTGTCTCCCAATTGCCCTCCTTTGATATCCAGAGGATTTCCCCTCACGGACTGGAGATCAGGCCTGCCATTACCTTGGCCCCTAGCTGAGACAAGTTTGCTTTTTCAGACATCTGTCCCCACAGCCCTGGCAAACACAGCCTTTAGGCTGGGTCCTCTGGAGCCATACCAAAGCACCGTGCCTGCTGTCTCCTGGGAAACTGTGTCCATTCCTTTGGCCACACACCTCCATAATATGAGAAAACTCAAGGCCCCCGAGGACATCCCACTACTGGGAGCCTCCCTGGAACACAGGGGCATTCGGACACAAGCTGAGCATCTACCTCCACAAAGGCATGCACACAGATGTCAACAGAGATAGAAGGTGGAGCCGGACAGTCCCATAGGCCCTAATCTCAACTCTTGCTTTGGTTTCCAGGTGTCACTTTTCAGAGGATTGGTTCGAAGAACAGGATATGGGGCTTTCCTGAGGCACTGAACAGAACTCCTCTCGTCTCCACATGGGAAGCTTCCTTGTTGGAGCCGTGTCAAACACCTCAGGTTGTAGAATCCTGAGAGTCCCTGAGCCACCTCCACATTCCAAAGTCTCCCAGGCCACCAAGGCACCGTAGGACTCATCTTCAGGAGAGTCCATTTCAACTCTCCCCTTGGGTAGCTCACTCAGGAGCCCACAGATTGAGGCTGTGTAGTCCTGACTAAGAGTGGGAATATGAGGTGGCGTTCCCATGCATCCATGCTTAGACACCTGCTCTCGAGTCTTTCCGTATGGGGCCTCAAGGTACCACCCAATACTACTCGACTGTCATGCAGAAGGAAACCTTGAGGTTCGGAGTAGTTCACAAATCCCATCGTAGGCAAACCTCCCTGGCCTCATGAAGCCCCCACACCCTACAGGAAGAGGCCATGCTGGACAAAAACTCTAGCCTGAGGCACGACTCATAGTTGACATGACCTCAGTGCAGGAGATCTCGATTCAGCGTCTGCAGAGTGGGCCTGCCGTGCCCTCAGTCCCAAACCTCATGCTAGCTTGTGTTTTCAGACTTCCTTCCTCACACTCCTGGCAAACAAGAACTCCGGACTAGGAACTCCAGTACCACAACCCAGCCCAGTGTCTGCCCAACGGAAGAAAAACGTTTCCCTGTGGGGCTCTCCAGAAAACCCAGATGAGGATCAACCTGCTCGGGCCTCGATGGTACCCGAACTGGATAGGCTGTTCTGGGCACTCATGCTCTGTCTGACACAGCCTGAAGCCAGACGTCCAGAGAGACAAGGAGACAGCTGGCCGCACACCCAGCACTTCGGACACGCCATATTCATATGCCGTCACCTCTTCCTAACCTTGGTTTTCAGATATCTGAACCTAGACATTATATCAATTCTCCACACAGCTGGGTATCGCAAGCAACAAACAGAAGTCCTGCTTCCCCATGGCTGTAAAGCTTGCTCTTGGCATGGAGTCACACCTTCAGCGTGGCAGAAACCTTCATGGCCCCTGATGCCACGCCCAAACTTGAGTGCTGCTTGGGCACAAATTCATACTGTGACCCTCAGCATGAGCCCCATGTCAAAGAAAGGCCTGTCGGGGCCTGGACCAAGAGCCCACATATGGGGCTTGCCAAGCCCCTATGCACCGAATCCTCACCAGGGTTTGAGTTTTTCAGTCGCCCTGCCCGTACGTGGGGCTCTGGTCTGGAATCCCTTTCTTGGAGTGACACATGAGCCAGACAACACGACTCCACCCTTCCCACAAAATGACCCCAAACTCTTGGGAGCTGGGACAAATCCCCAGAGAGGGATACTCGTCCACAGTCCCTGAGGCCACGCCTCCAATCCACGGCTATCCCGGACACAACATCCAGAGACAACAGCCTGAAAGAAGGTCTCCCACCGGCCCTTGTTTAAGAGTCCCAGGAGCTCCCTCTCGTGCTGTACATCCGGCCTAACATACCCTAGGCGCCACTCATAAGCTTAGTTTGTGTTTTCAGACTTCTGTGCCCACAGCCTGGACCCACACAACCTCCAGGCTAGGGCATCTGGAGCCAAAGCGAAAGATTGTGCCTGCCCTCTCCAAGGAAAGAGTGCCCAATTCATTGTCCACAACCCTACAGGTTAGGGAATAGCTCCAAGGCCCCTGAGGCCATCAATAGTGTAGGCCACCCTGGACTAAGAGGGGCTCTCTGACACCAGCGGAGCAACTAATTCCACTTAGACTCTCAGACAGTGTCCCCAGAGACGGAAGGTTGAAATGGACAGTCCCCCAGGCCCTAATCTGAACCGTAGCTTTGGTTTCCTTGTGTTTGTCCTCAGAGGACTCTTTTCGTAGACCAGCACACGGGGCTTTTCCGAGGCACCAAACCAATCCTCTCTCGTCTCCACTTGGGGAGCTTTCTTACTTGGGATGTATTAAACCCTTCAGGTAGGAGAGTTCCGCAGGGCCACTGAACAACCAGCACATTCCAAGGTCTCCATGGACCCAAACGCACATTATGACGCATCCTCAGAGGAGGCCATTTCAACACAGGCTCCTGGGTAGCGTGCCCCAGAGGCAGCAGATCAAACATATCTTGTCGCTAATGGCCAATGGGAATGCGAGACATGCTGTACAGGGATCGATCCTTCGAACCCTGCTCTCCAGTCCTTCCGTATGGTAAGTCCTGGAGCCTAGGAACAGGACTCAAATGTCCCACAGAAGGAACCTTGTGGTTAGGGGCAACCTCCAAACTCAGCGTGGGAAAACTTCCTTGACCTCATGAGGCCCCCACTTCATGTAGGTGCCATCATGGACACATACTCCAGCCTCAGCCAACGTCTGATCCTCAGCCTAAATTCAGATGCAGGAGATTTTGATTCAGCCTTTGCAGAGTGGGCCTGCTCTGCCCTTGGCTCCAATCCTCACCCTAGCTTGTGTTTTCCGACTTCCGTCCTCATACACCTAGTCCAGAAACCCTCCCTACTGGAAATTCTGGGGCCACAATGAAGCACTCTGTCTGCCTCCCAGGAGAAAAACATTGTCTATGGTGCTGCCCAGAAACACCAAATGAGGATCAAACTGCTTGGCCCTCGGCAACACCCCAATTGCATAGGCTACCATAAACACTGATGCTCTGTGGCAAATAGCCTGAGCCCAGACCTTCCAACAGACACCGACACAGCTGGCTGCACACCCAGCACATTGGACCCGCCACTGCCTTAGGCCACCATCCATTCCCAACCTGGGTTTTCAGTCATCGGAACCTAGACCTTATCTCCAATCCCTGCACAGGGGGCAACCTTATGCACAAGTCAGAACCCCTCCTTCCCCATGGCAAAAAACCGTGCTGCTGGCAGTGAGTCAAACATTCAGTGTAGGAGAAAACGGCATGGCCCATGAGGCCACACCCATGCGTGAGGGCAGCCTTGGGCACAAACACACATTGAGACCCTCAGCGTGAGTACCTTATTCAAGTAACGACTCTCAGTGACTGGACCTAGAGCCCGCATATGTGGCTTGCCTTGCCCATAGGCACCCAGGACTAACTAGATGGTGTGTATTCCAGTTGAGGGAACCCACTGCTGTGCTCTAGAGTCCCTCGCCAGGGGGGTCCCCTGTGGCAGATAACAGTACTCTTCCCTTCCCACAGAATGAACCCAAACACTTGGGAACTTGGAAAATCCCCCGAGAGAAAGGCTCTTCCTCGGCCCCTGAAGCAACACCTACCCTGAACGGCCACTGTGAACGCAACACCCAGAGACAAAAGCCTGAGCGACTGCCTTCCACGTGCCCTCCTTTGATATCCAGAGGATCTCCCCTCACGGACTAGAGATCAGGCCTGCCATTACCTTGGCCCCTAGCTGAGACAAGTTTGCTTTTTCAGACATCTGTCCCCACAGCCCTGGCAAACACAGCCTTTAGGCGGGGTCCTCTGGAGCCATACAACAGGACCGTGCCTGCTGTCTCCTGGGAAACTGTGTTCATTCCTTTGGCCACACACCTCCAGAATATGAGAAACCTCAAGGCCCCCGAGGACATCCCACTATTGGGAGCCTCCCTGGACACACAGGGGCATTCAGACACAAGCTGAGCAGCTACCTCCACGAAGGCATGCACACAGATGTCAACAGAGATAGAAGGTGGAGCCGGACAGGCCCATAGGCCGTAATCTCAACTCTTGCTTTGGTTTCCAGACGTCACTCCTCAGAGGCTTTGGTTCGAAGAACAGGATATGGTGCTTTCTTGAGGCACAGAACAGAACTCCTCTCGTCTCCACATGGGAAGCTTCCTTGTTGGAGCCGTGTCAAACACCTCAGCTTGGAGAATCCTGCAGAGTCCCTGAGCCACCTCCACATTCCAAGGTCTCCCAGGCCACCAAGCCACAGTAGGACTCAACTTCAGGAGAGTCCATTTCAACTCTCCCCTCTGGGTAACTCACCTAGGAGCCCACAGATTGAGCCTGTGTTGTCCTGACTAAGATTGGGAATATGAGGTGGCGTTCCCAGGCATCCATTCTTAGACACCTGCTCTCGAGTCATTCCGTATGGGGCCTCTTGGAACCATCGAATAGGACTCGACTGTCATGCAGAAGGAAACCTTGAGGTTTGCAGTAGTTCACAAATCCCATCGTAGGCAAACCTCCCTGGCCACATGAAGCCCCCACACCATACAGGAAGAGGCCATGCTGGACAAAAACTCTAGCCTGAGGCACGTCTCATAGTTGACATGACCTCAGTGCAGGAGATCTCGATTCAGCGTCTGCAGAATGGGCCTGCCATGCCCTCGGTCCCAAACCTCACGCTAGCTTGTGTTTTCAGACTTCCTTCCTCACGCTCCTGGCAAACAAGCCCTCTGGACTAGGAACTCCAGAACCACAACCCAGCCCAGTGTCTGCCCAACGGAAGAAAAACGTTTCCCTGTGGGGCTCTCCAGAAAAACCAGATGAGGATCAATCTGTTCGGGCCTCGACGGTACCCGAACTGGATAGGCTGCTCGGGGCATTCATGCTCTGTCTGACACAGCCTGAAGCCAGACGTCCAGACAGACAAGGAGACAGCTAGCCGCACATCCAGCACTTCAGACACGCCATGGTCTTATGCCATCACCACTTCCTAACCTTGGTTTCAGATATCTGAACCTAGACAGTATATCAATTCTCCACACAGCTGGGTATCGCAAGCACAAACCAGAAGTCCTGCTTCCCCATGGCTGTCAAGCTTTCTCTCGGCATGGAGTCACACCTTCAGGGTGGGAGAAACCTTCATGGCCCCTGATGCCACGCCCAAACGTGAGTGCTGCTTGGGCACAAGTTCACACTGTGACCCTCAGCATGAGCCCCATGTCAAAAAAAGGCCTATCAGGGCTTGGACCAAGAGCCCGCATATGTGGCTTGTCAAGCCCCTATGCACCCAATCCTCACCAGGGTTTGAGTTTTCCAGTCGCCCCGCCCGTGTCTGGGCTCTGCTCTGGAATCCCTTTCTTGGAAAGACACATGAGCCAGACAATACGACTCCACCCTTCCCACAAAATGACCCCAAACTCTTGGGAGCTGGGTCAAATCCCCAGAGAGGGAAACTCTTCCATAGTCCCTGAGGCCACCCCTCTAATCCACGGCTATCCCGGACACAACATCCAGAGACAAAAGCATGAAGGAACGCCTCCCACTTGCCCTTGTTTCAGAGTCCCAGGAGCTACCTCTCGGGCTCTACATCCGGCCAGCCATACCCTAGGCGCCACTATAAGCTGAGTTTGTGTTTTCAGACTTCTGTGCCCACAGCCTGGACCCACACAACCTCCAGGCTAGGGCCTCTGGAGCCACAGCGAAAGACTGTGCCTGACCTCTCCAAGGAAGTGTTCCCAATCCATTGACCACAACACTACAGGTTAGGGAAAAGCTCCGGGCCCCTGAGGCCATCAATAGTGTAGGCCACCCTGGGCAAAGAGGGGCTCTCTGACACCAAGGAGCAACTATCTCCACTTAGAATCTCTGACAGTGTCCCCAGAGACAGAAGGTTGAAATGGACAGGCCCCCAGGCACTAATCTGAACCTTAGCTTTGGTTTCCATGTGTCCATCCTCAGAGGACTGTTTTCGTAGACCAGAACACGGAGCTTTTCCGAGGCACCAAACCAAACTTTTCTCGTCTCCACATGGGGAGCTTTCTTGCTGGGGATGTATCAAACCCTTCAGGTAGGAGAGTTCCGCAGGGCCACTGAACAACCAGCACATTCCAAGGTCTCCATGGACCCAAAAGCACATTATAGCGCATCCTCAGGAGAGGCCATTTCAACTCAGGCCCCTGGGTAGCGTGCCCCAGAGGCAGCAGATCAAACATATTTTGTCGCTAATGGCCAATGGGAATGCGAGGCATGCTGTACAGGAATCCATCCTTCGAACCCTGCTCTCCAGTCCTTCCGTATGGTATGTCCTGGAGCCATGCAACAGGACTCGAATGTCCCGCAGAAGGAAACCTTGTGGTTTGGGGCAACCTCCAAATTCAGCGTGGGAAAACTTCCTTGGCCTCATGAGGCCCCCGCTTCATGAAGGTGCCATCATGGACACATACTCCAGCCTCAGCCAACGTCTGATCCTCAGCCTAAATTCAGATGCAGGAGATTTTGATTCAGCCTCTGCAGAGTGGGCCTGCTCTGCCCTTGGCTCAATCCTCACCCTAGCTTGTGTTTTCTGACTTCCGTCCTCATACACCTAGTCCAGAAACCCTCCCTACTGGGAATTCTGGGGCCACAATGAAGCACTCTGTCTGCCTCCCAGGAGAAAAACATTGTCTATGTTGCTGCCCAGAAATCCCAAATGAGGATCAAACTGCTTGGCCCTCGGCAACACTCCAATTGCATAGGCTACCTTAAACACTGATGCTCTGTGGCAAATAGCCTGAGCCCAGACCTTCCAACAGACACCGACACAGCTCGCTGCACACCCAGCACATTGGACCCGCCACTGCCTTAGGCCACCATCCATTCCCAACCTGGGTTTTCAGTCATCGGAACCTAGACCTTATCTCCAATCCCTGCACAGGGGGCAACCTTATGCACAAGTCAGAACCCCTCCTTCCCCATGGCAAGAAACCGTACTGCTGGCAGTGAGTCAAACCTTCAGTGTAGGAGAAAACGGCATGGCCCCTGAGGCCACACCCATGTGTGAGGGCCGCCTTGGGCACAAAAACACATTGAGAACCTCAGCGTGAGTACCTTATTTCAGTAACTCCTCTCAGTGACTGGACCAAGAGCCCACATATGTGGCTTGCCTTGCCCATAGGCACCCAGGACGAACTAGATGGTGTGTATTCCAGTTGAGGGAACCCACTGCTGTGCTCTAGAGTCCGTTCCTGGAGGGTCCCCTGTGGCAGAAAACAGTACTCTTCCCTTCACACAGAATGAACCCAAACACTTGGAAGCTTGGACAATCCCCCGAGAAAAAAGCTCTTCCTCGGCCCCTGAAGCAACCCCTACCCTGAACGGCCACTGTGAACGCAACACCCAGAGACAAAAGCCTTAGCGACTGCCTCCCACTTGCCCTCCTTTGATATCCAGAGGATCTCCTCTCACGGACTGGAGATCAGGCCTGCCATTACCTTGGCCCCTAGCTGAGACAAGTTTGCATTTTCAGACATCTGTCCCCACAGCCCTGGCAAACATAGCCTCTAGGGTGGGTCCAATGGAGCCATACCACAGGACCGTGCCTGCTGTCTCCTGGGAAACTGTGTCCATTCCTTTGGCCACACACATCCAGAATATGAGAAACCTCAAGCCCCCCGAGGACATCCCACTCCTGGGAGCCTCCCTGGACACACAGGGGCATTCAGACACAAGCTGAGCAGCTACCTCCACGAAGGCATGCACACAGATGTCAACAGAGATAGAAGTTGGAGCCGGACAGGCCCATAGGCCCTAATCTCAACTCTTGCTTTGGTTTCCAGGTGTCACTCCTCAGAGGCTTTGGTTCGAAGAAAAGGATATGGGGCTTTCCTGAGGCACTTAACAGAACTCCTCTCATCTCCACATGGGAAGCTTCCTTGTTGGAGCCTTGTCAAACACCTCAGCTTGGAGTATCCTGTAGAGTCCCTGAGCCACCTGCACATTCCAAGGTCTCCCAGGCCACCAAGCCACAGTAGGACTCATCTTCAGGAGAGTCCATTTCAACTCTCCCCTCTGGGTAGCTCACCCAGCAGGCCACAGATTGAACCTGTTTTGTCCTGACTAAGAGTGGGAATATGAGGTGGCATTCCCAGGCATCCATGCTTAGACACCTACTCTCGAGAATTTACGTATGGGGCCTCCTGGAACCATCCAATAGGACTCGACTGTCATGCAGAAGGATACCTTGAGGTTTCGAGTAGTTCACAAATCCCATCGTAGGCAAATCTCCCTTGCCTCATGAAGCCCCCACACCCTTCAGGAAAAGGCCATGCTGGACAAAAACTCTAGCCTGAGGCACGTCTCATAGTTGACATGACTTCAGTGCAGGAGATCTCGATTCAGCCTCTGCAGAGTGGGCCTGCCGTGCCTTCGGTCCCAAACCTCACGCTAGCTTGTGTTTTCAGACTTCCTTCCTCACACTCCTGGCACACAAGCCCTCCGGACTAGGAACTCCAGAACCACAACCCAGCCCAGTGTCTGCCCAACGGAAGAAAAACGTTTCCCTGTGGGGCTCTCCAGAAAACCCAGATGAGGATCAACCTGCTCGGGCCTCGACGGTACCCAAACTGGATAGGCTGCTCTGGGCACTCATGCTCTGTCTGACACAGCCTGAAGACAGACGTCCAGACAGACAAGGAGACAACTAGCCGCACACCCAGCACTTCGGACACGCCATGGTCTTATGCCGTCACCACTTCCTAACCTTGGTTTTCAGATATCTGAACCTAGACATTATATCAATTCTCCACACTGCTGGGTATCTCCAGCAACAAACAGAAGTCCTGCTTCCCCATGGCTGACAAGCTTGCTCTGGGCATGGAGTCACACCTTCAAGGTGGGAGAATCCTTCATGGCCCCTGATGCCACGCCCAAACTTGAGTGCTGCTTGGGCACAAATTCACACTGTGACCCTCAGCATGAGCCCCATGTCAAAGAAAGGCCTGTCAGGGCCTGGATCAAGAGCCTGCATATGTGGATTCCCAAGCCCTTATGCACCCATTCCTCACCAGGGTTTGAGTTTTCCAGTCGCCCCGCCAGTACCTGGGGCCCTGCTCTGGATTCCCTTTCTTGGAGAGACACATGAGCCAGACAACACGACTCCACCCTTCCCACAAAATGACCCCACAATCTTGGGAGCTGGGTCAAATCCCCAGAGAGCGATATTCGTCCACAGTCCCTGAGGCCACCCCTCCAATTCACGGCTATCCCGGACACAACATCCAGAGACAAAAGCCTGAAGGAACGCCTCCCACTTGCCCTTGTTTCAGAGTCCCAGGAGCGCCCTCTCGGGCTGTACATCCGGCCTGCGATACCCTAGGTGCCACTAATAAGCTGAGTTTGTGTATTCAGACTTCTGTGCCCACAGCCTGGACCCACACAACATCCAGGCTGGGGCCTCTGGACCAAACAGCGAAAGATTGTGCCTGCCCTCTCCAAGGAAAGTGTGCCCAAACCATTGACCACAACCCTACAGGTTAGGGAAAACTCCAAGTCCCCTGAGGCATTAATAGTGTGTAGGCCACCCTGGACTAAGAGAGGCTCTCTGACACCAGCGGAGCAACTATCTCCACTTAGACTCTCAGACAGTGTCCCCAGAGACAGAAGGTTGAAATGGACTGGCCCCCAGGCCCTAATCTGAACCGTAGCTTTGCTTTCCTTGTGTCCGTCCTCAGAGGACTGTTTTCTTAGACCAGCACACGGGGCTGTTCTGAGGCACCAAAACAAACCTCTCTCTCCACATGGGGAGCTTTCTTACTGGGGATGTATCAAAACCTTCAGGTAGGAGAGTTCCGCAGGGCCACTGAACAACCAGCACATTCCCAAGTCTCCATGGACCCAAACGCACATTATGACGCATCCTCAGGAGAGGCCATTTCAACTCAGCCCCCTGGGTAGCGTGCCCCAGAGGCAGCAGGTCAAACATATCTTTTCGCTAATGGCCAATGGGAATGCGAGGCATGCTGTACAGGGATCCATCTTTCGAACCCTGCTCTCCAGTCCTTCCGTATGGTATGTCCTGGAGCCATGCAACAGGACTCGAATGTCCCGCAGAAGGAAACCTTGTGGTTTGGGGCAACCTCCAAATTCAGCGTGGGAAAACTTCCTTGGCCTCATGAGGCCCCCGCTTAATGAAGGGGCCATCATGGACACATACTCCAGCCTCAGCCAACGTCTGATCCTCAGCCTGACATCAGATGCAGGAGATTTTGATACAGCCTCTGCAGAGTGGGCCTGCTCTGCCCTTGGCTCCAATCCTCACCCTAGCTTGTGTTTTCAGACTTCCGTCCTCATACACCTGGTCCACAAACCCTCCCTACTGGGAATTCTAGGGCCACAATGAAGAACTCTGTCTGCCTCCCAGGAGAAAAAAAATTGTCTATGGTGCTGCCCAGAAATCCCAAATGAGGATCAAACTGATTGGCCCTCGGCAACACCCCAATTGCATAGGTTACCTTAAACACTGATGCTCTGTCGCAAATAGCCTGAGCCCATACCTTCCAACAGACACTGACACAGCTGGCTGCACACCCAGCACAATGGACCCGCCACTGCCTTAGTCCACCATCCAACCCAACCTGGGTTTTCAGTCATCGGAACCTAGACCTTATCTCCCATTCCTGCACAGGGGGGGAGCTTGATGCACAAGTCAGAACCCCTCATTCCCCTTGGCTTGAAACTGTGCTGTTGGCAGTGAGTCAAACCTGCAGTGTAGGAGAAAACGGCATGGCCCATGAGGCCACACCCATGCGTGAGGGCAGCCTTGGGCACAAAAACACATTGAGACCCTCAGCGTGAGTACCTTATTCAAGTAACGACTCTCAGTGACTGGACCAAGAGCCCGCATATGTGGCTTGCCTTGCCCATAGGCACCCAGGACTAACTAGATGGTGTGTATTCCAGTTGAGGGAAGCTACTGCTGTGCTCTAGAGTCCCTCTCCTGGGGATCCCCTGTGGCAGAATACGGTATTCTTCTCTTCCCACAGAATGAACCCAAACACTTGGGAGCTTGGACAATCCCCCGAGAGGAAGGCTCTTCCTCAGCAACTGAGGCAACCCCTACCCTGAACGGCCATTGTGAAAGCAACACCAGAGACAAAAGCCTGAGCGACTGCCTCCCACTTGCCCTCCTTTGATATCCAGAGGATCTTCCTCACGGTCTGGAGATCAGTCCTGCCATTACCTTGGCCCCTAGCTGAGCCAAGTTTGCTTTTTCAGACATCTGACCTCACAGCCCTGGCAAACACAGCCTCTAGGCTGGGTCCTCTGGAGCCATACCACAGGACCGTGCCTTCTCCCTCCTGGGAAACTGTGTCCATTCCTTTGGACACACACCTCCAGAATATGAGACACCACAAGGCCCCCGAGGACATCCCACTCCTGGGAGCCTCCCTGGACACACAGGGGCATTCAGACACAAGCTGAGCAGCTACATCCACGAAGGCATGCACACAGATGTCAACAGAGATAGAAGGTTGAGCCGGACAGGCCCATAGGCCCTAATCTCAACTCTTGCTTTGGTTTCCAGGTGTCACTCCTCAGAGGCTTTGGTTCGAAGAACAGTTTGGGGCTTTCCTGAGGCACTGAACAGAACTCCTCTCGATTCCACATGGGAAGCTTCCTTGTTGGAGCCGTGTCAATCACCTCAGCTTGGAGAATCCTGAGCCAACTGCACATTCCAAGATCTCCCAGGCCACAAAGCCACAGTAGGACTCATCTTCACGAGAGTCCATTTCAACTCTCCCCTCTGGGTAGCTCACCCAGGAGCCCGTAGATTGACCCTCCTTGTCCTGACTAAACAGTGGGAATATGAGGTGGCCTTCCCAGGCATTCATGCTTAGACACCTACTCTCGAGTCCTTCCATATGGGTCCTCCTGGAAACATCCAATAGGACTTGACTGTCATGTAGAAGGAAACCTTGAGGTTTGGAGTAGTTCACAAATCCCATCGTAGGCAAACCTCCCTGGCCTCATGAAGCCCCCACACCCTTCAGGAAGAGGCCATGCTGGACAAAAACTCTAGCCTGAGGCACGTCTCATAGTTGACATGACCTCAGTGCAGGAGATCTCGATTCAGCCTCTGTAGAATGGGCCTGCCGTGCCCTCGGTCCCAAACCTCAAGCTAGCTTGTGTTTTCAGACTTCCTTCCTCACACTCCTGGTAAACAAGCCCTCTGGACTAGGAACTCCGGAACCACAAGCCAGTCCAGTGTCTGTCCAACGGAAGAAAAACGTTTCCCTGTGGGGCTCTCTCCAGAAAACCCAGATGAGGATCAACCTGCTCGGGCCTCGACGGTACCCGAACTGGATAGGCTGCTCTGGGCACTCATGCTCTGCCTGACACAGCCTGAAGCCAGACGTCCAGACAGACAAGGAGACAGCTGGCCGCACACCCAGCACTTCGGACACGCGATGGTTTTATGCCATCACGTCTTCCTAACCTTGGTTTTCAGATATCTGAACCTAGACATTATATCAATTCTCCACACAACTGGGTATCGCAAGCACAAAACAGAACTCCTCCTTCCCCATGGCTGTCAAGCTTGCTCTTGGCATGGTGTCACACCTTCAGGGTGGGAGAAACCTTCATGGCCCCTAATGCCACGCTCAATCATGAGTGCTTCTTGCTCTCAAATTCACACTGTGACCCTCAGCATGAGCCCCATGTCAAAGAAAGGCCTGTCAGGGCCTGGACCAAGAGCCCGCATATGGGGCTTTCCAAGCCGATATGCACCCAATCCTCACCAGGGTTTGAGTTTTCCAGTCGCCCCGCCCGTACCTGTGGCTCTGCTCTGGAATCCCTTTCTTGGAGTGACACATGAGCCAGACAACACGACTCCACCCTTCCCAAAAAATGACCCCAAACTCTTGGGAGCTGGGACAAATCCCCAGAGAGGGATACTCGTCCACAGTCCCTGAAGCCACCCCTCCAATCCACGGCTATCCCGGACACAACATCCAGAGACAAAAGCCTGAAGGAACGCATCACACTCGCCCTTGTTTCAGAGGCCCAGGAGCTCCCTCTCGGGATGTACATCCGGCCTGCCATATCCTAGGCGCCAGTCATAAGCTAAGTTTTTGTTTTCAGATTTCGGTGCCCACAGCCTGGACCCACACAACCTCCAGGCTGGGGCCTCTGGAGCCACAGCGAAAGATTGTGCCTGCCCTCTCCAAGAAAAGTGTGCCCAATCCATTGACCACAACCCTACAGGTTAGGGAAAAGCTCCAAGGCCCCTGAGGCCATCAATAGTGTAGGCCACCCTGGACTAAGAGGGGCTCTCTGACACCAGCGGAGCAACTATCTCCACTTAGACTCTCAGACAGTGTCCCCAGAGACAGAAGGTTGAAATGGACAGGGCCACAGGCCCTAATCTGAACCTTAGCTTTGGTTTCCATGTGTCCGTCCTCAGAGGACTGTTTTCGTAGACCAGCACACGGAGCTTTTCCGAGGCACCAAACCAAACCTCTCTCGTCTCCTCATGGGGAGCTTTCTTACTGGGGATGTATCAAACACTTCAGGTAGGAGAGATCCGCAGGGCCACTGAACAACCAGCACATTCCAAGGTCTCCATGGACACAAACGCACGTTATGACGCATCCTCAGGAGAGGCCATTTCAACTCTGCCCCCTGGGTCGCGTGCCCCAGAGGCAGCAGGTCAAACATATCTTGTCGCTAATGGCCAATGGGAATGCGAGGCATGCTGTACAGGGATCCATCCTTCGAACCCTGCTCTCCAGTCCTTCCATATGGTATGTCCTGGAGCCATGCAACAGAACTCGAATGTCCCGCAGAAGGAAACCTTGTGGTTTTGGGCAACCTCCAAACTCAGCGTGGGAAAACTTCCTTGGCCTCATGAGGCCCCCGCTTCATGAAGGTGCCATCATGGACACTTACTCCAGCCTCAGCCAACATCTGATCCTCAGCCTGCCTTCAGATGCAGGAGATTTTGATTCAGCCTCTGCAGAGTGGGCCTGCTCTGCCCTTGGCTCCAATCCTCACCCTAGCTTGTTTTTTCAGACTTTCGTCCTCTCACTTCTGGCCCACAAGCCCTCCCTACTGGGAATTCCGGGGCCACAATAAAGCACTCTGCCTGCCTCCCAGGAGAAAAACATTTTCTATGGTGCTGCCCAGAAACCCCAAATGAGGATCAAACTGCTTGGCCCTCAGCAACACCCCAATTTCATAGGCTACCTTAAACACTGATGCTCTGTCGCAAATAGCCTGAGCCCAGACCTTCCAACAGACACCGACACAGATGGCTGCACACCCAGCACATTGGACCCGCCACTGCCTTAGGCCACCATCCATTCCCAACCTGGGTTTTCAGTCATCGGAACCTAGACCTTATCTCCAATCCCTGCACAGGGGGGAACCTGATGCACAAGTCAGAACCCCTCCTTCCCCATGGCAAGAAACCGTACTGCTGGCAGTGAGTCAAACCTTCAGTGTTGGAGAAAACGGCATGACCCATGAGGCCACGCCCATGCGTGAGGGCCACCTTGGGCACAAACACACATTGTGACCCTCAGCGTGAGTACCTTATTCAAGTAACGCCTCTCAGTGACTGGACCAAGAGCCTGCATAAGTGGCTTTCCATGCCCATAGGGACCCAGGACTAACTAGATGGTGTGTATTCCAGTTGAGGGAACCCACTGCTGTGCTCTAGAGTCCCTCTCCTGGGGGGGTCCCCTGTGGCAGAAAACAGTACTCTTCTCTTCCCACAGAATGAACCCAAACACTTGGGAGCTTGGACAATCCCCCGAGAGAGGGGCTCTTCCTCGGCCCCTGAAGGAACCCCTACCCTGAACGGCCACTCTGAATGCAACACCCAGAGACAAAATCCTGAGCGACTGCCTCCCACTTGCCCTCCTTTGATATCCAGAGGATCTCCCCTCACGGACTGGAGATCAGGCCTGCCATTAGCTTGGCCCCTAGCTGAGCCAAGTTTGCTTTTTCAGACATCTGTCCCCGCAGCCCTGGCAAACACAGCCTCTAGGCTGGGTCTCCCTGAGCCATACCACAGGACCCTGCCTGCTGTGTCCTGGGTAACAGTGTCCATTCCTTTGGCCACACACCTCCAGAATATGAGACACCTCAAGGCCCCCGAGGACATCCCACTCCTGGGAGCCTCCCTGGACACACAGGGGCATTCGGACACAAGCTGAGCAGCTACCTGCACGAAGGCATGCCCACAGATGTCAACAGATATAGAATGTTGAGCCGACAGGCCCTTAGGCCCTAATCTCAACTCTTGCTTTGTTTTTCTGGTGTCACTCCTCAGAGGCTTTGGTTCGAAGAACAGGATATGGGGCTTTCCTGAGGCACAGAACAGAACTCCTCTCGTCTCCACATGCGAAGCTTCCTTGTTGGAGCCGTGTCAAACACCTCAGCTTGGAGAATCCTGCAGAGTCCCTGAGCCACCTCCACATTCCAAGGTCTCCCAGGCCACCAAGCCACAGTAGGACTCATCTTCAGGAGAGTCCATTTCAACTCTCCCCTCTGGGTAGCTCACCCAGGAGCCTGCAAATTGAGCCTGACTTGTCCTGACTAAAGAGTGGGAATATGAGGTTGCGTTCCCAGGCATCCATGCTTAGACACCTGCTCTCGAGTCTTTCCGTATGGGACCTCCTGGAACCATCCAATAGGTCTCGACTGTCGTGCAGAAGGAAACGATGAGGTTTGGAGAAGTTCACAAATCCCATCTTAGGCAAACCTCCCTGGCGTCATGAAGCCCCCACACCCTTCAGTAAGAGGCCATGCTGGACAAAAACTCTAGCCTGAGGCACGTCTCATAGTTGACATGACCTCACTGCAGGAGATCTCGATTCAGCCTCTGCAGAGTGGGCCTGCCGTGCTCTCGTTCCCAAACCTCACGCTAGCTTGTATTTTCAGAATTCCTTCCTCACACTCCTGGCAAACAAGGCCTCCAGACTAGGAACTCCGGAACCACAAGCCAGTCCAGTGTCTGTCCAACGGAAGAAAAACGTTTCCCTGTGGGGCTCTCTCCAGAAAACCCAGATGAGGAACAACCTGCTCGGGCCTCGACGGTACCCGAACTGGATAGGCTGCTCTGGGCACTCATGCTTTGTCTGACACAGCCTGAAGCCAGACGTCCAGACAGACAAGGAGACAGCTGGCCGCACAACCAGCACTTCGGACACGCGATGGTCTTATGCCGTCACGTCTTCCTAACCTTGGTTTTCAGATATCTGAACCTAGACATTATATCAATTCTCCACACAGCTGGGTATCTCAAGCACAAAACAGAACTCCTCGTTCCCCATGGCTGTCAAGCTTGCTCTTGGCATGGTGTCACACCTTCAGGGTGGGAGAAACCTTCATGGCCCCTAATGCCACGCTCAATCATGAGTGCTTCTTGCTCTCAAATTCACACTGTGACCCTCAGCATGAGCCCCATGTCAAAGAAAGGCCTGTCAGGGCTTGGACCAAGAGCCCGCATATGGGGCTTTCCAAGCCGATATGCACACAATCCTCACCAGGGTTTGAGTTTTCCAGTCGCCCCGCCCGTACCTGTGGCTCTGCTCTGGAATCCCTTTCTTGGAGTGACAAATGAGCCAGACAACACGACTCCACCCTTCCCAAAAAATGACCCCAAACTCTTGGGAGCTGGGACAAATCCCCAGAGAGGGATACTCGTCCACAGTCCCTGAAGCCACCCCTCTAATCCACGGCTATCCCGACACAACATCCAGAGACAAAAGCCTGAAGGAACGCCTCACACTCGCCCTTGTTTCAGATCCCAGGAGCTCCCTCTCGGGATGTACATCTGGCCTGCCATATCCTAGGCGCCAGTCATAAGCTAAGTTTTTGTTTTCAGATTTCGGTGCCCACAGCCTGGACCCACACAACCTCCAGGCTGGGGCCTCTGGAGCCACAGCGAAAGATTGTGCCTGCCCTCTCCAAGAAAAGTGTGCCCAATCCATTGACCACAACCCTACAGGTTAGGGAAAAGCTCCAAGGCCCCTGAGGCCATCAATAGTGTAGGCCACCCTGGACTAAGAGGGGCTCTCTGACACCAGCGGAGCAACTATCTCCACTTAGACTCTCAGACAGTGTCCCCAGAGACAGAAGGTTGAAATGGACAGGGCCACAGGCCCTAATCTGAACCTTAGCTTTGGTTTCCATGTGTCCGTCCTCAGAGGACTGTTTTCGTAGACCAGCACACGGAGCTTTTCCAAGGCACCAAACCAAACCTCTCTCGTCTCCACATGGGGAGCTTTCTTACTGGGGATGTATCAAACACTTCAGGTAGGAGAGATCCGCAGGGCCACTGAACAACCAGCACATTCCAAGGTCTCCATGGACACAAACGCACGTTATGACGCATCCTCAGGAGAGGCCATTTCAACTCTGCCCCCTGGGTCGCGTGCCCCAGAGGCAGCAGGTCAAACATATCTTGTCGCTAATGGCCAATGGGAATGCGAGGCATGCTGTACAGGGATCCATCCTTCGAACCCTGCTCTCCAGTCCTTCCATATGGTATGTCCTGGAGCCATGCAACAGAACTCGAATGTCCCGCAGAAGGAAACCTTGTGGTTTTGGGCAACCTCCAAACTCAGCGTGGGAAAACTTCCTTGGCCTCATGAGGCCCCCGCTTCATGAAGGTGCCATCATGGACACTTACTCCAGCCTCAGCCAACATCTGATCCTCAGCCTGCCTTCAGATGCAGGAGATTTTGATTCAGCCTCTGCAGAGTGGGCCTGCTCTGCCCTTGGCTCCAATCCTCACCCTAGCTTGTTTTTTCAGACTTTCGTCCTCTCACTTCTGGCCCACAAGCCCTCCCTACTGGGAATTCCGGGGCCACAATAAAGCACTCTGCCTGCCTCCCAGGAGAAAAACATTTTCTATGGTGCTGCCCAGAAACCCCAAATGAGGATCAAACTGCTTGGCCCTCAGCAACACCCCAATTTCATAGGCTACCTTAAACACTGATGCTCTGTCGCAAATAGCCTGAGCCCAGACCTTCCAACAGACACCGACACAGCTGGATGCACTCCTAGGACATTGGACCCGCCACTGCCTTAGGCCACCATCCATTCCCAACCTGGGTTTTCAGTCATCGGAACCTAGACCTTATCTCCAATCCCTGCACAGGGGGTAACCTGATGCACAAGTCAGAACCCCTCCTTCCCCATGGCAAGAAACCGTACTGCTGGCAGTGAGTCAAACCTTCAGTGTTGGAGAAAACGGCATGACCCATGAGGCCACGCCCATGCGTGAGGGCCACCTTGGGCACAAACACACATTGTGACCCTCAGCGTGAGTACCTTATTCAAGTAACGCCTCTCAGTGACTGGACCAAGAGCCTGCATAAGTGGCTTTCCATGCCCATAGGCACCCAGGACTAACTAGATGGTGTGTATTCCAGTTGAGGGAACCCACTGCTGTGCTCTAGAGTCCCTCTCCTGGGGGGTCCCCTGTGGCAGATAACAGTACTCTTCTCTTCCCACAGAATGAACCCAAACACTTGGGAGCTTGGACAATCCCCCGAGAGAGGGGCTCTTCCTCGGCCCCTGAAGGAACCCCTACCCTGAACGGCCACTCTGCACGCAACACCCAGAGACAAAATCCTGAGCGACTGCCTCCCACTTGCCCTCCTTTGATATCCTGAGGATCTCCCCTCACGGACTGGAGATCAGGCCTGCCATTAGCTTGGCCCCTAGCTGAGCCAAGTTTGCTTTTTCAGACATCTGTCCCCGCAGCCCTGGCAAACACAGCCTCTAGGCTGGGTCCTCTTGAGCCATACCACAGGACCCTGCCTGCTGTGTCCTGGGTAACAGTGTCCATTCCTTTGGCCACACACCTCCAGAATATGAGACACCTCAAGGCCCCCGAGGACATCCCACTCCTGGGAGCCTCCCTGGACACACAGGGGCATTCGGACACAAGCTGAGCAGCTACCTGCACGAAGGCATGCCCACAGATGTCAACAGATATAGAAGGTTGAGCCGACAGGCCCTTAGGCCCTAATCTCAACTCTTGCTTTGTTTTTCTGGTGTCACTCCTCAGAGGCTTTGGTTCGAAGAACAGGATATGGGGCTTTCCTGAGGCACAGAACAGAACTCCTCTCGTCTCCACATGCGAAGCTTCCTTGTTGGAGCCGTGTCAAACACCTCAGCTTGGAGAATCCTGCAGAGTCCCTGAGCCACCTCCACATTCCAAGGTCTCCCAGGCCACCAAGCCACAGAAGGACTCATCTTCAGGAGAGTCCATTTCAACTCTCCCCTCTGGGTAGCTCACCCAGGAGCCTGCAGATTGAGCCTGCCTTGTCCTGACTAAAGAGTGGGAATATGAGGTGGCGTTCCCAGGCATCCATGCTTAGACACCTGCTCTCGAGTCTTTCCGTATGGGGCCTCCTGGAAACATCCAATAGGACTCGACTGTCGTGCAGAAGGATACCTTGAGGTTTGGAGAAGTTCACAAATCCCATCATAGGCAAACCTCCCTGGCCTAATGAAGCCCTCACCCTTCAGGAAGAGGCCATGCTGGACAAAAACTCTAGCCTGAGGCACGTCTCATAGTTGACATGACCTCAGTGCAGGAGATCTCGATTCAGCCTCTGCAGAGTGGGCCTGCCGTGCCCTCGGTCCCAAACCTCACGCTAGCTTGTCTTTTCAGACTTCCATCCTCACACTCCTGGCAAACAAGCCCTCCGGACCAGGAACTCCAGAACCAAAACGCAGCCCAGTGTCTGCCCAACGGAAGAAAAACGTTTCCCTGTGGGGCTCTCCAGAAAACCCAGATGAGGATCAACCTGCTCGGGCCTCGACGGTCCCCGAACTAGATATGCTGCTCTGGGCACTCATGCTCTGTCTGACACAGCCTGAAGCCAGACGTCCTGAGAGACAAGGAGACAGCTGGCCGCACACCCAGCACATTGGACACGCCATGGTCTTATGCCGTCACCTCTTCCTAACCTTGGTTTTCAGATATCTGAAACTAGACATTATATCAATTCTCCACACAGCTGGGTATAGCAAGCACAATACAGAACTCCTCGTTCCCCATGGCTGTCAAGCTTGCTCTTGGCATGGAGTCACACCTTCAGAGTGGGAGAAACCTTCATGGCCCCTGATGCCACGCCCAAACTTGAGTGCTGCTTGGGCACAAATTCACACTGTGACCCTCAGCATGAGCCCCATGTCAAAGAAAGGCCTGTCAGGGCCTGGACAAAGAGCCCGCATATGGGGCTTTCCAAGCCCCTATGCATCCAATCCTCACCAGGGTTTGAGTTTTCCAGTCGCCCCGCCCGTACCTGGGGCTTTGCTCTTGAATCCCTTTCTTGGAGAGACCCATGAGCCTGACAACACGACTCCACCCTTCCCACAAAATGACCCCAAACTCTTGGGAGCTGGGACAAATTCCCAGAGAGGGATACTCGTCCACAGTCCCTGAGGCCACCGCTCCAATCCACGGCTATCCCGGTCACAGCATCCAGAGACAAAAGGCTGAAGGAACGCCTTCCACTCGCCTTTGTTTCAGAGGCCCAGGTGCTCCCTCTCCAGCTGTACATCCGGCCTCCCATACCCTAGGCGCATTTCATAAGCTGACTTTGTGTTTTCAGACTTCTGTGCCCTCAGCCACACAACGTCCAGGCTAGGGCCTCTGGAGCCACAGCGAAAGATTGTGCCGGCCCTCTCTAAGGAAAGTGTGTCCAATCCATTGACCACAACCCTACAGGTTAGGGAAAAGCTCCAAGGACCCTGAGGCCATCAATAGGTAGGCCACCCTGGACAAAGAGGGGCTCTCTGACACCAGCAGAGCAACTATCTCCACTTAGACTCTCAGACAGTGTCCCCAGAGACAGAAGGTTGAAATGGACAGGCCCCCGGGCCCTAATCTGAACCTTAGCTTTGTTTCCATGTGTCCGTTCTCAGAGGACTGTTTTCGTAGACCAGCACATGGGGCTTTTCTGAGGCACCAAACCAAGCATCTCTCGTCTCCACATGGGCAGCTTTCTTACTGGGGATGTATCAAACCCTTCAGGTAGGAGAGTTCCGCAGGGCCACCGAACAACCAGCACATTCCAAGGTCTCCATGGACCCAAACGCACATTATGACGCATCGTCAGGAGAGGCCATTTCAACTCAGCTTCCTGGGTAGCGTGCCCCAGAGGTAGCAGATCAAACATATCTTGTCGCTAATGGCCAATTGGAATGCGAGGAATGCTGTACAGGGATCCATCCTTCGAACCCTGCTCTCCAGTCCTTCCATATGGTATGTCCTGGAGCCATGCAACAGGACTCGAATGTCCCGCAGAAGGAAACCTTGTGGTTTGGGGCAACCTCCAAACTCAGCGTGGGAACACTTCCTTGGCCTCATGAGGCCCCCGCTTCATGAAGGTGCCATCATGGACACATACTCCAGCCTCAGCCAACGTCTGATCCTCAGCCTGACTTCAGATGCAGGAGATTTTGATTCAGCCTCTGCAGAGTGGGCCTGCTCTGCCCTTGGCTCCAATCCTCACCCTAGCTTGTGTTTTCAGTCTTCCGTCCTCACACTCCTTGCCCACAAACCCTCCCTACTGGGAATTCTGGGGCCACACTGAAGCACTCTGCCTGCCTCCCAGGAGAAAAACATTGTCTATGGTGCTGCCCAGAAACCCCAAATGAGGATCAAACTGCTTGGCCCTCGGCAACACCCCAATTGCATAGGCTACCTTAAACACTGATGCTCTGTCGCAAATAGCCTGAGCCCAGACCTTCCAACAGACACCGACACAGCTGGCTGCACACCCAGCACATTGGACCCGCCACTGCCTTAGGCCACCATCCATTCCCAACCTGGGTTTTCAGTCATCGGATCCTAGAACTTATCTCCAATCCCTGCACAGGGGGGAACCTGATGCACAAATCAGAACCCCTCCTTCCCATGGCAAGAAAACTTGCTGCTGGCAGTGAGTCAAACCTTCAGTGTAGGAAAAACGACATGGCCCATGAGGCAACGCCCAAGCGTTAGGGCCGCCTTGGGCACAAACACACATTGTGACCCTCAACGTGAGTACCTTATTCAAGTAACGCCTCTCAGTGACTGGACCAAGAGCCCGCATATGTGGCTTGCCATGCCCATAGGCACCCAGGACTAACTAGATGGTGTGTATTCCAGTTGAGGGAACCCACTGCTGTGCTCTAGAGTCCCTCTCCTGGGGGGTCCCCTGTGGCAGAAAACAGTACTCTTCCCTTCCCACAGAATGAACCCAAACACTTGGGAGCTTGGACAATCCCCCGAGAGGAAGGCTCTTCCTCGGCCTCTGAGACAACCCCTATTCTGACCGGACACTGTGAACACAACACCCAGAGACAAAATCCTGAGCGACTGCCTCCCACTTGCCCTCCTTTGATATCCAGAGGATCTCCCCTCACGGACTGGAGATCAGTCCTGCCATTACCTTGGCCACTAGCTGAGCCAAGTTTGCTTTTTCAGACATCTGTCCCCACAGCCCTGGCAAACACAGCCTCTAGGCTGGGTCCTCAGGAGCCATACCACAGGACCATGCTTGCTCTCTCCTGGGAAACTGTGTCCATTCCTTTGGACACACACCTCCAGAATATGAGAAACCTCAAGGCCCCCGAGGACATCGCACTACTGGGAGGCTCCGTGGACACACAGGGGCATTTGGACACAAGCTGAGCAGCTACCTCCACGAAGGCATGCACACAGATGTCAACAGAGATAGAAGGTTGAGCCGGAGGCCCTTAGGCCGTAATCTCAACTCTTGCTTTGGGTTCCAGGTGTTACTCCTCAGAGGCTTTGGTTCGAAGAACAGGATATGGGGCTTTCCTGAGGCACTGAACAGAACTCCTCTCGTCTCCACATGGGAAGCTTCCTTGTTGATGCTGTGTCAAACACCTCAGTTTGGAAACCCTGCAGAGTCCCTGAGCCACCTCCACATTCCAAGGTCTCCCAGGCCACCAAGCCACAGTAGGACTCATCTTCAGGAGAGTCCATTTCAACTCTCCCCTCTGGGTAGCTCACCCAGGAGCCTGCAGATTGAGCCTGCCTTGTCCTGACTAAAGAGTGGGAATATGAGGTGGCGTTCCCAGGCATCCATGCTTAGACACCTGCTCTCGAGTCTTTCCGTATGGGGCCTCCTGGAACCATCCAATAGGACTCGACTGTCGTGCAGAAGGAAACCTTGAGGTTTGGAGTAGTTCACAAATCCCATCGTAGGCAAACCTCCCTGGCCTAATGCAGCCCTCACCCTTCAGGAAGAGGCCATGCTGGACAAAAACTCTAGCCTGAGGCACGTCTCATAGTTGACATGACCTCAGTGCAGCAGATCTCGATTCAGCCTCTGCAGAGTGGGCCTGCCGTGCCCTCGGTCCCAAACCTCACGCTAGCTTGTGTTTTCAGACTTCCTTCCTCACACTCCTGGCAAACAAGCCCTCCGGACCAGGAACTCCAGAACCAAAACCCAGCCCCGTGTCTGCCCAACGGAAGAAAAACGTTTCCCTGTGGGGCTCTCCAGAAAACCCAGATGAGGATCAACCTGCTCGGGCCTCGACGGTACCCGAACTGGATATGCTGCTCTGGGCAATCATGCTCTGTCTGACACAGCCTGACGCCAGACGTCCTGAGAGACAAGGAGACAGCTGGCCGCACGCCCAGCACTTTGGACACGCCATGGTTTTATGCCGTCACGTCTTCCTAACCTTGGTTTTCAGATATCTGAACCTAGACATTATATCAATTCTCCACACAGCTGAGTATCGCAAGCACAAAACAGAACTCCTCCTTCCCCATGGCTGTCAAGCTTGCTCTTGGCATGGAGTCACACCTTCAGTGTGGGAGAAACCTTCATGGCCCCTGATGTAACGCCCAAACTTGAGTGCTGCTTGGGCACAAATTCACACTGTGACCCTCAGCATGAGCCCCATGTCAAAGAAAGGCCTGTCAGGGCCTGGACCAAGAGCCCACATATGGGGCTTGCCAAGCCCCTATGCACCCAATCCTCACCAGTGTTTGAGTTTTCCAGTCGCCCCGCCCGTACCTGGGGCTTTGCTCTTGAATCCCTTTCTTGGAGAGACCCATGAGCCAGACAACACGACTCCACCCTTCCCACAAAATGACCCCAAACTCTTGGGAGCTGGGACAAATCCCCAGAGAGGGATACTCGTCCACAGTCCCTGAGGCCACCGCTCCAATCCACGGCTATCCCGGACACAACATCCAGAGACAAAAGCCTGAAGGAACGCCTTCCACTCGCCCTTGTTTCAGAGGCCCAGGAGCTCCCTCTCGGGCTGTACATCAGGCCTGTCATACCCTAGGCGCCATTCATAAGCTGACTTTGTGTTTTCAGACTTCTGTGCCCACTGCATGGACCCACACAACCTCCAGGCTAGGGCCTCTGAAGCCACAGCGAAAGATTGTGCCGGCCCTCTCTAAGGAAAGTGTGTCCAATCCATTGACCACAACCCTACAGTTTAGGGAAAAGCTCCAAGGCCCCTGAGGCCATCAATAGGTAGGCCACCCTGGACTAAGAGGGGCTCTCTGACACCAGCAGAGCAACTATCTCCACTTAGACTCTCAGACAGTGTCCCCAGAGACAGAAGGTTGAAATGGACAGGCCCCCAGGCCCTAATCTGAACCTTAGCTTTGTTTCCATGTGTCCGTTCTCAGAGGACTGTTTTCGTAGACCAGCACACGGGGCTTTTCTGAGGCACCAAACCAAGCATCTCTCGTCTCCACATGGGCAGCTTTCTTACTGGGGATGTATCAAATCCTTCAGGTAGGAGAGTTCCGCAGGGCCACCGAAAACCAGCACATTCCAAGGTCTCCATGGACCCAAACGCACATTATGACGCATCGTCAGGAGAGGCGATTTCAACTCAGCCCCCTGGGTAGAGTGCCCCAGAGGTAGCAGATCAAACATATCTTGTCGCTAATGGCCAATTGGAATGCGAGGAATGCTGTACAGGGATCCATCCTTCGAACCCTGCTCTCCAGTCCTTCCATATGGTATGTCCTGGAGCCAAGCAACAGGACTCGAATGTCCTGCAGAAGGAAACCTTGTGGTTTGGGGCAACCTCCAAACTCAGCGTGGGAAAACTTCCTTGGCCTCATGAGGCCCCCGCTTCATGAAGGTGCCATCATGGACACATACTCCAGCCTCAGCCAACGTCTGATCCTCAGCCTGACTTCAGATGCAGGAGATTTTGATTCAGCCTCTGCAGAGTGGGCCTGCTCTGCCCTTGGCTCCAATCCTCACCCTAGCTTGTGTTTTCAGACTTCCGTCCTCACACTCCTTGCCCACAAACCCTCCCTACTGGGAATTCTGGGGCCACACTGAAGCACTCTGCCTGCCTCCCAGGAGAAAAACATTGTCTATGGTGCTGCCCAGAAACCCCAAATGAGGATCAAACTGCTTGGCCCTCGGCAACACCCCAATTGCATAGGCTACCTTAAACACTGATGCTCTGTCGCAAATAGCCTGAACCCAGACCTTCCAACAGACACCGACACAGCTGGATGCACTCCTAGGACATTGGACCCGCCACTGCCTTAGGCCACCATCCATTCCCAACCTGGGTTTTCATTCATCGGATCCTAGACCTTATCTCAATCCCTGCACAGGGGGGAACCTGATGCACAAATCAGAACCCCTCCTTCCCCATGGCAAGAAAACTTGCTGCTGGCAGTGAGTCAAACCTTCAGTGTAGGAAAAACGACATGGCCCATGAGGCAACGCCCAAGCGTTAGGGCCGCCTTGGGCACAAACACACATTGTGACCCTCAGCGTGAGTACCTTATTCAAGTAACGCCTCTCAGTGACTGGACCAAGAGCCCGCATATGTGGCTTGCCATGCCCATAGGCACCCAGGACTAACTAGATGGTGTGTATTCCAGTTGAGGGAACCCACTGCTGTGCTCTAGAGTCCCTCTCCTGGGGGGTCCCCTGTGGCAGAAAACAGTACTCTTCCCTTCCCACAGAATGAACCCAAACACTTGGGAGCTTGGACAATCCCCCGAGAGGAAGGCTCTTCCTCGGCCTCTGAGACAACCCCTATTCTGACCGGACACTGTGAACACAACACCCAGAGACAAAATCCTGAGCGACTGCCTCCCACTTGCCCTCCTTTAATAACCAGAGGATCTCCCCTCACGGACTGGAGATCAGTCCTGCCATTACCTTGGCCACTAGCTGAGCCAAGTTTGCTTTTTCAGACATCTGTCCCCACAGCCCTGGCAAACACAGCCTCTAGGCTGGGTCCTCAGGAGCCATACCACAGGACCGTGCTTGCTCTCTCCTGGGAAACTGTGTCCATTCCTTTGGACACACACCTCCAGAATATGAGAAACCTCAAGGCCTCCGAGGACATCGCACTACTGGGAGGCTCCGTGGACACACAGGGGCATTCGGACACAAGCTGAGCAGCTACCTCCACGAAGGCATGCACACAGATGTCAACAGAGATAGAAGGTTGAGCCGGACAGGCCCTTAGGCCGTAATCTCAACTCTTGCTTTGGGTTCCAGGTGTTACTCCTCAGAGGCTTTGGTTCAAAGAACATGATATGGGGCTTTCCTGAGGCACTGAACAGAACTCCTCTCGTTTCCACATGGGAAGCTTCCTTGTTGATGCTGTGTCAAACACCTCAGTTTGGAAACCCTGCAGAGTCCCTGAGCCACCTCCACATTCCAAGGTCTCCCAGGCCACCAAGCCACAGTAGGACTCATCTTCAGGAGAGTCCATTTCAACTCTCCCCTCTGGGTAGCTCACCCAGGAGCCTGCAGATTGAGCCTGCCTTGTCCTGACTAAAGAGTGGGAATATGAGGTGGCGTTCCCAGGCATCCATGCTTAGACACCTGCTCTCGAGTCTTTCCGTATGGGGCCTCCTGGAACCATCCCATAGGACTCGACTGTCGTGCAGAAGGAAACCTTGAGGTTTGGAGTAGTTCACAAATCCCATCGTAGGCAAACCTCCCTGGCCTAATGAAGCCCTCACCCTTCAGGAAGAGGCCATGCTGGACAAAAACTCTAGCCTGAGGCACGTCTCATAGTTGACATGACCTCAGTGCAGCAGATCTCGATTCAGCCTCTGCAGAGTGGGCCTGCCATGCCCTCAGTCCCAAACCTCACGCTAGCTTGTGTTTTCAGACTTCCTTCCTCACACTCCTGGCAAACAAGCCCTCCGGACCAGGAACTCCAGAACCAAAACCCAGCCCCGTGTCTGCCCAACGGAAGAAAAACGTTTCCCTGTGGGGCTCTCCAGAAAACCCAGATGAGGATCAACCTGCTCGGGCCTCGACGGTACCCGAACTGGATATGCTGCTCTGGGCAATCATGCTCTGTCTGACACAGCCTGAAGCCAGACGTCCTGAGAGACAAGGAGACAGCTGGCCGCACGCCCAGCACTTTGGACACGCCATGGTTTTATGCCGTCACGTCTTCCTAACCTTGGTTTTCAGATATCTGAACCTAGACATTATATCAATTCTCCACACAGCTGAGTATCGCAAGCACAAAACAGAACTCCTCCTTCCCCATGGCTGTCAAGCTTGCTCTTGGCATGGAGTCACACCTTCAGTGTGGGAGAAACCTTCATGGCCCCTGATGTAACGCCCAAACTTGAGTGCTGCTTGGGCACAAATTCACACTGTGACCCTCAGCATGAGCCCCATGTCAAAGAAAGGCCTGTCAGGGCCTGGACCAAGAGCCCACATATGGGGCTTGCCAAGCCCCTATGCACCCAATCCTCACCAGTGTTTGAGTTTTCCAGTCGCCCCGCCCGTACCTGGGGCTTTGCTCTTGAATCCCTTTCTTGGAGAGACCCATGAGCCAGACAACACGACTCCACCCTTCCCACAAAATGACCCCAAACTCTTGGGAGCTGGGACAAATCCCCAGAGAGGGATACTCGTCCACAGTCCCTGAGGCCACCACTCCAATCCACGGCTATCCCGGACACAACATCCAGAGACAAAAGCCTGAAGGAACGCCTTCCACTCGCCCTTGTTTCAGAGGCCCAGGAGCTCCCTCTCGGGCTGTACATCAGGCCTGTCATACCCTAGGCGCCATTCATAAGCTGACTTTGTGTTTTCAGACTTCTGTGCCCACTGCATGGACCCACACAACCTCCAGGCTAGGGCCTCTGAAGCCACAGCGAAAGATTGTGCCGGCCCTCTCTAAGGAAAGTGTGTCCAATCCATTGACCACAACCCTACAGTTTAGGGAAAAGCTCCAAGGCCCCTGAGGCCATCAATAGGTAGGCCACCCTGGACTAAGAGGGGCTCTCTGACACCAGCAGAGCAACTATCTCCACTTAGACTCTCAGACAGTGTCCCCAGAGACAGAAGGTTGAAATGGACAGGCCCCCAGGCCCTAATCTGAACCTTAGCTTTGTTTCCATGTGTCCGTTCTCAGAGGACTGTTTTCGTAGACCAGCACACGGGGCTTTTCTGAGGCACCAAACCAAGCATCTCTCGTCTCCACATGGGCAGCTTTCTTACTGGGGATGTATCAAATCCTTCAGGTAGGAGAGTTCCGCAGGGCCACCGAAAACCAGCACATTCCAAGGTCTCCATGGACCCAAACGCACATTATGACGCATCGTCAGGAGAGGCGATTTCAACTCAGCCCCCTGGGTAGAGTGCCCCAGAGGTAGCAGATCAAACATATCTTGTCGCTAATGGCCAATTGGAATGCGAGGAATGCTGTACAGGGATCCATCCTTCGAACCCTGCTCTCCAGTCCTTCCATATGGTATGTCCTGGAGCCAAGCAACAGGACTCGAATGTCCTGCAGAAGGAAACCTTGTGGTTTGGGGCAACCTCCAAACTCAGCGTGGGAAAACTTCCTTGGCCTCATGAGGCCCCCGCTTCATGAAGGTGCCATCATGGACACATACTCCAGCCTCAGCCAACGTCTGATCCTCAGCCTGACTTCAGATGCAGGAGATTTTGATTCAGCCTCTGCAGAGTGGGCCTGCTCTGCCCTTGGCTCCAATCCTCACCCTAGCTTGTGTTTTCAGACTTCCGTCCTCACACTCCTTGCCCACAAACCCTCCCTACTGGGAATTCTGGGGCCACACTGAAGCACTCTGCCTGCCTCCCAGGAGAAAAACATTGTCTATGGTGCTGCCCAGAAACCCCAAATGAGGATCAAACTGCTTGGCCCTCGGCAACACCCCAATTGCATAGGCTACCTTAAACACTGATGCTCTGTCGCAAATAGCCTGAACCCAGACCTTCCAACAGACACCGACACAGCTGGATGCACTCCTAGGACATTGGACCCGCCACTGCCTTAGGCCACCATCCATTCCCAACCTGGGTTTTCATTCATCGGATCCTAGACCTTATCTCAATCCCTGCACAGGGGGGAACCTGATGCACAAATCAGAACCCCTCCTTCCCCATGGCAAGAAAACTTGCTGCTGGCAGTGAGTCAAACCTTCAGTGTAGGAAAAACGACATGGCCCATGAGGCAACGCCCAAGCGTTAGGGCCGCCTTGGGCACAAACACACATTGTGACCCTCAGCGTGAGTACCTTATTCAAGTAACGCCTCTCAGTGACTGGACCAAGAGCCCGCATATGTGGCTTGCCATGCCCATAGGCACCCAGGACTAACTAGATGGTGTGTATTCCAGTTGAGGGAACCCACTGCTGTGCTCTAGAGTCCCTCTCCTGGGGGGTCCCCTGTGGCAGAAAACAGTACTCTTCCCTTCCCACAGAATGAACCCAAACACTTGGGAGCTTGGACAATCCCCCGAGAGGAAGGCTCTTCCTCGGCCTCTGAGACAACCCCTATTCTGACCGGACACTGTGAACACAACACCCAGAGACAAAATCCTGAGCGACTGCCTCCCACTTGCCCTCCTTTAATAACCAGAGGATCTCCCCTCACGGACTGGAGATCAGTCCTGCCATTACCTTGGCCACTAGCTGAGCCAAGTTTGCTTTTTCAGACATCTGTCCCCACAGCCCTGGCAAACACAGCCTCTAGGCTGGGTCCTCAGGAGCCATACCACAGGACCGTGCTTGCTCTCTCCTGGGAAACTGTGTCCATTCCTTTGGACACACACCTCCAGAATATGAGAAACCTCAAGGCCCCCGAGGACATCGCACTACTGGGAGGCTCCGTGGACACACAGGGGCATTCGGACACAAGCTGAGCAGCTACCTCCACGAAGGCATGCACACAGATGTCAACAGAGATAGAAGGTTGAGCCGGACAGGCCCTTAAGCCGTAATCTCAACTCTTGCTTTGGGTTCCAGGTGTTACTCCTCAGAGGCTTTGGTTCAAAGAACATGATATGGGGCTTTCCTGAGGCACTGAACAGAACTCCTCTCGTTTCCACATGGGAAGCTTCCTTGTTGATGCTGTGTCAAACACCTCAGTTTGGAAACCCTGCAGAGTCCCTGAGCCACCTCCACATTCCAAGGTCTCCCAGGCCACCAAGCCACAGTAGGACTCATCTTCAGGAGAGTCCATTTCAACTCTCCCCTCTGGGTAGCTCACCCAGGAGCCTGCAGATTGAGCCTGCCTTGTCCTGACTAAAGAGTGGGAATATGAGGTGGCGTTCCCAGGCATCCATGCTTAGACACCTGCTCTCGAGTCTTTCCGTATGGGGCCTCCTGGAACCATCCAATAGGACTCGACTGTCGTGCAGAAGGAAACCTTGAGGTTTGGAGTAGTTCACAAATCCCATCGTAGGCAAACCTCCCTGGCCTAATGAAGCCCTCACCCTTCAGGAAGAGGCCATGCTGGACAAAAACTCTAGCCTGAGGCACGTCTCATAGTTGACATGACCTCAGTGCAGCAGATCTCGATTCAGCCTCTGCAGAGTGGGCCTGCCGTGCCCTCGGTCCCAAACCTCACGCTAGCTTGTGTTTTCAGACTTCCTTCCTCACACTCCTGGCAAACAAGCCCTCCGGACCAGGAACTCCAGAACCAAAACCCAGCCCCGTGTCTGCCCAACGGAAGAAAAACGTTTCCCTGTGGGGCTCTCCAGAAAACCCAGATGAGGATCAACCTGCTCGGGCCTCGACGGTACCCGAACTGGATATGCTGCTCTGGGCAATCATGCTCTGTCTGACACAGCCTGAAGCCAGACGTCCTGAGAGACAAGGAGACAGCTGGCCGCACGCCCAGCACTTTGGACACGCCATGGTTTTATGCCGTCACGTCTTCCTAACCTTGGTTTTCAGATATCTGAACCTAGACATTATATCAATTCTCCACACAGCTGAGTATCGCAAGCACAAAACAGAACTCCTCCTTCCCCATGGCTGTCAAGCTTGCTCTTGGCATGGAGTCACACCTTCAGTGTGGGAGAAACCTTCATGGCCCCTGATGTAACGCCCAAACTTGAGTGCTGCTTGGGCACAAATTCACACTGTGACCCTCAGCATGAGCCCCATGTCAAAGAAAGGCCTGTCAGGGCCTGGACCAAGAGCCCACATATGGGGCTTGCCAAGCCCCTATGCACCCAATCCTCACCAGTGTTTGAGTTTTCCAGTCGCCCCGCCCGTACCTGGGGCTTTGCTCTTGAATCCCTTTCTTGGAGAGACCCATGAGCCAGACAACACGACTCCACCCTTCCCACAAAATGACCCCAAACTCTTGGGAGCTGGGACAAATCCCCAGAGAGGGATACTCGTCCACAGTCCCTGAGGCCACCGCTCCAATCCACGGCTATCCCGGACACAACATCCAGAGACAAAAGCCTGAAGGAACGCCTTCCACTCGCCCTTGTTTCAGAGGCCCAGGAGCTCCCTCTCGGGCTGTACATCAGGCCTGTCATACCCTAGGCGCCATTCATAAGCTGACTTTGTGTTTTCAGACTTCTGTGCCCACTGCATGGACCCACACAACCTCCAGGCTAGGGCCTCTGAAGCCACAGCGAAAGATTGTGCCGGCCCTCTCTAAGGAAAGTGTGTCCAATCCATTGACCACAACCCTACAGTTTAGGGAAAAGCTCCAAGGCCCCTGAGGCCATCAATAGGTAGGCCACCCTGGACTAAGAGGGGCTCTCTGACACCAGCAGAGCAACTATCTCCACTTAGACTCTCAGACAGTGTCCCCAGAGACAGAAGGTTGAAATGGACAGGCCCCCAGGCCCTAATCTGAACCTTAGCTTTGTTTCCATGTGTCCGTTCTCAGAGGACTGTTTTCGTAGACCAGCACACGGGGCTTTTCTGAGGCACCAAACCAAGCATCTCTCGTCTCCACATGGGCAGCTTTCTTACTGGGGATGTATCAAATCCTTCAGGTAGGAGAGTTCCGCAGGGCCACCGAAAACCAGCACATTCCAAGGTCTCCATGGACCCAAACGCACATTATGACGCATCGTCAGGAGAGGCCATTTCAACTCAGCTTCCTGGGTAGCGTGCCCCAGAGGTAGCAGATCAAACATATCTTGTCGCTAATGGCCAATTGGAATGCGAGGAATGCTGTACAGGGATCCATCCTTCGAACCCTGCTCTCCAGTCCTTCCATATGGTATGTCCTGGAGCCAAGCAACAGGACTCGAATGTCCTGCAGAAGGAAACCTTGTGGTTTGGGGCAACCTCCAAACTCAGCGTGGGAAAACTTCCTTGGCCTCATGAGGCCCCCGCTTCATGAAGGTGCCATCATGGACACATACTCCAGCCTCAGCCAACGTCTGATCCTCAGCCTGACTTCAGATGCAGGAGATTTTGATTCAGCCTCTGCAGAGTGGGCCTGCTCTGCCCTTGGCTCCAATCCTCACCCTAGCTTGTGTTTTCAGACTTCCGTCCTCACACTCCTTGCCCACAAACCCTCCCTACTGGGAATTCTGGGGCCACACTGAAGCACTCTGCCTGCCTCCCAGGAGAAAAACATTGTCTATGGTGCTGCCCAGAAACCCCAAATGAGGATCAAACTGCTTGGCCCTCGGCAACACCCCAATTGCATAGGCTACCTTAAACACTGATGCTCTGTCGCAAATAGCCTGAACCCAGACCTTCCAACAGACACCGACACAGCTGGATGCACTCCTAGGACATTGGACCCGCCACTGCCTTAGGCCACCATCCATTCCCAACCTGGGTTTTCATTCATCGGATCCTAGACCTTATCTCAATCCCTGCACAGGGGGGAACCTGATGCACAAATCAGAACCCCTCCTTCCCCATGGCAAGAAAACTTGCTGCTGGCAGTGAGTCAAACCTTCAGTGTAGGAAAAACGACATGGCCCATGAGGCAACGCCCAAGCGTTAGGGCCGCCTTGGGCACAAACACACATTGTGACCCTCAGCGTGAGTACCTTATTCAAGTAACGCCTCTCAGTGACTGGACCAAGAGCCCGCATATGTGGCTTGCCATGCCCATAGGCACCCAGGACTAACTAGATGGTGTGTATTCCAGTTGAGGGAACCCACTGCTGTGCTCTAGAGTCCCTCTCCTGGGGGGTCCCCTGTGGCAGAAAACAGTACTCTTCCCTTCCCACAGAATGAACCCAAACACTTGGGAGCTTGGACAATCCCCCGAGAGGAAGGCTCTTCCTCGGCCTCTGAGACAACCCCTATTCTGACCGGACACTGTGAACACAACACCCAGAGACAAAATCCTGAGCGACTGCCTCCCACTTGCCCTCCTTTAATAACCAGAGGATCTCCCCTCACGGACTGGAGATCAGTCCTGCCATTACCTTGGCCACTAGCTGAGCCAAGTTTGCTTTTTCAGACATCTGTCCCCACAGCCCTGGCAAACACAGCCTCTAGGCTGGGTCCTCAGGAGCCATACCACAGGACCGTGCTTGCTCTCTCCTGGGAAACTGTGTCCATTCCTTTGGACACACACCTCCAGAATATGAGAAACCTCAAGGCCCCCGAGGACATCGCACTACTGGGAGGCTCCGTGGACACACAGGGGCATTCGGACACAAGCTGAGCAGCTACCTCCACGAAGGCATGCACACAGATGTCAACAGAGATAGAAGGTTGAGCCGGACAGGCCCTTAAGCCGTAATCTCAACTCTTGCTTTGGGTTCCAGGTGTTACTCCTCAGAGGCTTTGGTTCAAAGAACATGATATGGGGCTTTCCTGAGGCACTGAACAGAACTCCTCTCGTTTCCACATGGGAAGCTTCCTTGTTGATGCTGTGTCAAACACCTCAGTTTGGAAACCCTGCAGAGTCCCTGAGCCACCTCCACATTCCAAGGTCTCCCAGGCCACCAAGCCACAGTAGGACTCATCTTCAGGAGAGTCCATTTCAACTCTCCCCTCTGGGTAGCTCACCCAGGAGCCTGCAGATTGAGCCTGCCTTGTCCTGACTAAAGAGTGGGAATATGAGGTGGCGTTCCCAGGCATCCATGCTTAGACACCTGCTCTCGAGTCTTTCCGTATGGGGCCTCCTGGAACCATCCAATAGGACTCGACTGTCGTGCAGAAGGAAACCTTGAGGTTTGGAGTAGTTCACAAATCCCATCGTAGGCAAACCTCCCTGGCCTAATGAAGCCCTCACCCTTCAGGAAGAGGCCATGCTGGACAAAAACTCTAGCCTGAGGCACGTCTCATAGTTGACATGACCTCAGTGCAGCAGATCTCGATTCAGCCTCTGCAGAGTGGGCCTGCCGTGCCCTCGGTCCCAAACCTCACGCTAGCTTGTGTTTTCAGACTTCCTTCCTCACACTCCTGGCAAACAAGCCCTCCGGACCAGGAACTCCAGAACCAAAACCCAGCCCCGTGTCTGCCCAACGGAAGAAAAACGTTTCCCTGTGGGGCTCTCCAGAAAACCCAGATGAGGATCAACCTGCTCGGGCCTCGACGGTACCCGAACTGGATATGCTGCTCTGGGCAATCATGCTCTGTCTGACACAGCCTGAAGCCAGACGTCCTGAGAGACAAGGAGACAGCTGGCCGCACGCCCAGCACTTTGGACACGCCATGGTTTTATGCCGTCACGTCTTCCTAACCTTGGTTTTCAGATATCTGAACCTAGACATTATATCAATTCTCCACACAGCTGAGTATCGCAAGCACAAAACAGAACTCCTCCTTCCCCATGGCTGTCAAGCTTGCTCTTGGCATGGAGTCACACCTTCAGTGTGGGAGAAACCTTCATGGCCCCTGATGTAACGCCCAAACTTGAGTGCTGCTTGGGCACAAATTCACACTGTGACCCTCAGCATGAGCCCCATGTCAAAGAAAGGCCTGTCAGGGCCTGGACCAAGAGCCCACATATGGGGCTTGCCAAGCCCCTATGCACCCAATCCTCACCAGTGTTTGAGTTTTCCAGTCGCCCCGCCCGTACCTGGGGCTTTGCTCTTGAATCCCTTTCTTGGAGAGACCCATGAGCCAGACAACACGACTCCACCCTTCCCACAAAATGACCCCAAACTCTTGGGAGCTGGGACAAATCCCCAGAGAGGGATACTCGTCCACAGTCCCTGAGGCCACCGCTCCAATCCACGGCTATCCCGGACACAACATCCAGAGACAAAAGCCTGAAGGAACGCCTTCCACTCGCCCTTGTTTCAGAGGCCCAGGAGCTCCCTCTCGGGCTGTACATCAGGCCTGTCATACCCTAGGCGCCATTCATAAGCTGACTTTGTGTTTTCAGACTTCTGTGCCCACTGCATGGACCCACACAACCTCCAGGCTAGGGCCTCTGAAGCCACAGCGAAAGATTGTGCCGGCCCTCTCTAAGGAAAGTGTGTCCAATCCATTGACCACAACCCTACAGTTTAGGGAAAAGCTCCAAGGCCCCTGAGGCCATCAATAGGTAGGCCACCCTGGACTAAGAGGGGCTCTCTGACACCAGCAGAGCAACTATCTCCACTTAGACTCTCAGACAGTGTCCCCAGAGACAGAAGGTTGAAATGGACAGGCCCCCAGGCCCTAATCTGAACCTTAGCTTTGTTTCCATGTGTCCGTTCTCAGAGGACTGTTTTCGTAGACCAGCACACGGGGCTTTTCTGAGGCACCAAACCAAGCATCTCTCGTCTCCACATGGGCAGCTTTCTTACTGGGGATGTATCAAATCCTTCAGGTAGGAGAGTTCCGCAGGGCCACCGAAAACCAGCACATTCCAAGGTCTCCATGGACCCAAACGCACATTATGACGCATCGTCAGGAGAGGCCATTTCAACTCAGCTTCCTGGGTAGCGTGCCCCAGAGGTAGCAGATCAAACATATCTTGTCGCTAATGGCCAATTGGAATGCGAGGAATGCTGTACAGGGATCCATCCTTCGAACCCTGCTCTCCAGTCCTTCCATATGGTATGTCCTGGAGCCAAGCAACAGGACTCGAATGTCCTGCAGAAGGAAACCTTGTGGTTTGGGGCAACCTCCAAACTCAGCGTGGGAAAACTTCCTTGGCCTCATGAGGCCCCCGCTTCATGAAGGTGCCATCATGGACACATACTCCAGCCTCAGCCAACGTCTGATCCTCAGCCTGACTTCAGATGCAGGAGATTTTGATTCAGCCTCTGCAGAGTGGGCCTGCTCTGCCCTTGGCTCCAATCCTCACCCTAGCTTGTGTTTTCAGACTTCCGTCCTCACACTCCTTGCCCACAAACCCTCCCTACTGGGAATTCTGGGGCCACACTGAAGCACTCTGCCTGCCTCCCAGGAGAAAAACATTGTCTATGGTGTGCCCAGAAACCCCAAATGAGGATCAAACTGCTTGGCCCTCGGCAACACCCCAATTGCATAGGCTACCTTAAACACTGATGCTCTGTCGCAAATAGCCTGAACCCAGACCTTCCAACAGACACCGACACAGCTGGATGCACTCCTAGGACATTGGACCCGCCACTGCCTTAGGCCACCATCCATTCCCAACCTGGTTTTTCAGTCATCGGATCCTAGACCTTATCTCAATCCCTGCACAGGGGGGAACCTGATGCACAAATCAGAACCCCTCCTTCCCCATGGCAAGAAAACTTGCTGCTGGCAGTGAGTCAAACCTTCAGTGTAGGAAAAACGACATGGCCCATGAGGCAACGCCCAAGCGTTAGGGCCGCCTTGGGCACAAACACACATTGGGACCCTCAGCGTGAGTACCTTATTCAAGTAACGCCTCTCAGTGACTGGACCAAGAGCCCGCATATGTGGCTTGCCATGCCAATAGGCACCCAGGACTAACTATATGCTGTGTATTCCAGTTGAGGGAACCCACTGCTGTGCTCTAGAGTCCCTCTCCTGGGGGGTCCCCTGTGGCAGAAAACAGTACTCTTCCCTTCCCACAGAATGAACCCAAACACTTGGGAGCTTGGACAATCCCCCGAGAGGAAGGCTCTTCCTCGGCCTCTGAGACAACCCCTACTCTGACCGGACACTGTGAACGCAACACCCAGAGACAAAATCCTGAGCGACTGGCTCCCACTTGCCCTCCTTTAATAACCAGAGGATCTCCCCTCACGGACTGGAGATCAGTCCTTCCATTACCTTGGCCACTAGCTGAGCCAAGTTTGCTTTTTCAGACATCTGTCCCCACAGCCCTGGCAAACACAGCCTCTAGGCTGGGTCCTCTGGAGCCATACCACAGGACCGTGCCTGCTGTCTCCTGGGAAACTGTGTCCATTCCTTTGGCCACACACCTCCAGAATATGAGAAACCTCAAGGCCCCCGAGGACGTCCCACTACTGGGAGTCTCCGTGGACACACAGGGGCATTCGGACACAAGCTGAGCTGCTACCTCCACGAAGGCATGCACACAGATGTCAACAGAGATAGAAGGTTGAGCCGGACAGGCCCTTAGGCCGTAATCTCAACTCTTGCTTTGGGTTCCAGGTGTTACTCCTCAGAGGCTTTGGTTCAAAGAACAGGATATGGGGCTTTCCTGAGGCACTGAACAGAACTCCTCTCGTCTCCACATGGGAAGCTTCCCTGTTGGAGCTGTGTCAAACACCTCAGTTTGGAAAACTCTGCAGAGTCCCTGAGCCACCTCCACATTCCAAGGTCACCCAGGCCATCAAGCCACAGTAGGACTCATCTTCACGAGAGTCCATTTCAACTCTCCCCACTGGGTAGCTCACCCAGGAGCCTGCAGATTGAGCCTGCCTTGTCCTGCCTAAAGAGTGGGAATATGAGGTGGCGTTCCCAGGCATCCATGCTTAGACACCTGCTCTCGAGTCTTTCCGTATGGGGCCTCCTGGAACCATCCAATAGGACTCGACTGTCGTGCAGAAGGAAACCTTGAGGTTTGGAGTAGTTCACAAATCCCATCGTAGGCAAACCTCCCTGGCTTCATGAAGCCCCCACACCCTTCAGGAAAAGGCCATGCTGGACAAAAACTCTAGCCTGAGGCACGTCTCATAGTTGACATGACCTCAGTGCAGCAGATCTCGATTCAGCCTCTGCAGAGTGGCCCTGCCATGCCCTCGTTCCCAAACCTCATGCTAGCTTGTGTTTTCAGACATCCTTCCTCACACTCCTGGCAAACAAGCCCTCCGGACTAGGAACTCCAGAACCACAACCCAGCCCAGTGTCTGCCCAACGGAAGATAAACGTTTCCCTGTGGGGCTCTCCAGAAAACCCAGATGAGGATCAACCTGCTCGGGCCTCGACGGTCCCCGAACTGGATATGCTGCTCTGGGCACTCATGCTCTGTCTGACACAGCCTGAAGCCAGACGTCTAGACAGACAAAGAGACAGTTGGCCGCACACCCAGCACTTCGGAACCGCCATGGTCTTATGCCGTCACCTCTTCCTAACCTTGGTTTTCAGATATCTGAACCTAGACATTATATCAATTCTCCACACAGCTGGGTATCGCAAGCCCAAAACAGAACTCCTCCTTCCCCATGGCTGTCAACCTTGCTCTTGGCATGGAGTCACACCTTCAGGGTGGGAGAAACCTTCATGGCCCCTGATGCCACGCCCAAACTTGAGTGCTGCTTGGGCACAAATTCACACTGTGACCCTCCGCATGAGCCCCATGTCAAAGAAAGGCCTGTCAGGACCTGGACCAAGAGCCCGCATATGGGGCTTGCCAAGCCCCTATGCACCCAATCCTCACCAGTGTTTGAGTTTTCTAGTCGCCCCACCTGTACCTGGGCTCTGCTCTGGAATCCCTTTCTTGGAGAGACAGATGAGCCAGACAACAGGACTCCACCCTTCCCTCAAAATGACCCCAAACTCTTGGGAGCTGGGACAAATCCCAAGAGAGGGATACCCGTCCACAGTCCCTAAGGCCACACCTCTTATCCACTGCTATCCCTGACACAACATCCGGAGACAAAAGCCTGAAGGAATGCCTCCCACTCGCCCTTGTTTCAGAGGCCCAGGAGCTCCCTCTCGGGCTGTACATCCGGCCTGCCATACCCTAGGCGAGACTCATAAGCTGAGTTTGTGTTTTCAGACTCCTCTGCCCACAGCATGGGCCCACACATCCTCCAGGCGAGGGCCTCTGGAGCCACAGCGAAAGATTCTGCCTGCCCTGTCTAAGGAAAATGTGCCCAATCCATTGAACACAACCCTACAGGTTAGGGAAAAGCTCCAAGCCCCTGAGGCCATCAATAGTGGAGGCCACCCTGGACTAAGAGGGGCTCTCTGACACCAGCGGAGCAACTATCTCCACTTAGACTCTCCGACAGTGTCCCCAGAGACAGAAGGATGAAATGGACAGGCCCCCAGGCCCTAATTTGAACCTTAGCTTTGGTTTCCATGTGTCCGTCCTCAGAGGACTGTTTTCGTAGACCGGAACACGGGGCTTTTCTGAGACACCAAACCAAACCTCTCTCGTCTCTACATGGGGAGATTTCTTACTGGGCATGTATCAAACCCTTCAGGTAGGTTAGTTCCGCAGGGCCACTGAACAACCAGCACATTCCAAGGTCTCCATGGACCCAAACGCACATTATGACGCATCCTCAGGAGAGGCCATTTCAACTCGGCCCCCTGGGTAGCGTGTCCCAGAGGCAGCAGATAAAACATATTTTGTGTCTTATGGCCAAGGGGAATGCGAGGCATGCTGTACAGGGATCCATCCTTCGAACCCTGCTCTCCAGTCCTTCCGTATGGTATGTCCTGGAGCTATGCAACATGACTGAAATGTCCCGCAGAAGGAAACCTTGTGATTTGGGGCATCCTCCAAACTCAGCGTGGGAACACTTCCTTGGCCTCATGAGGCCCCCGCTTCATGAAGGTGCCATCATGGACACATACTCCAGCCTCAGCCAACGTCTGATCCTCAGCCTGACTTCAGATGCAGGAGATTTTGATTCAGCCTCTGCAGAGTGGGCCTGCTCTTCCCTTGGCTCCAATCCTCACCCTAGCTTGTGTTTTCAGACTTCCGTCCTCACACTCCTGGCCCACAAACCCTCCCTACTGGGAATTCTCGGGCCACACTGAAGCACTCTGCCTGCATCCCAGGAGAAAAACATTGTCTATGTTGCTGCCCAGAAACCCCAAATGAGGATCAAACTGCTTGGCCCTCGGCAACACCCCAATTGCATAGGCTACCTTAAACACTGATGCTCTGTCGCAAATAGCCTGAGCCCAGACCTTCCAACAGACCCCGACACAGCTGGCTGCACACCCAGCACATTGGACCCGCCACTGCCTTAGGCCACCATCCATTCCCAACCTGGGTTTTCAGTCATCGGAACCTAGACCTTATCTCCAATCCCTGCACAGGGGGAACCTGATGCACAAGTCAGAACCCCTCCTTCCCCATGGCAAGAAACCTTGCTGCTGGCTGTGAGTCAAACCTTCAGTGTAGGAGAAGATGGCAAACCTGCCGTGCCTCATGAAGCCCCCGATATCCTTCAGGGAGAGGCCATCATGGACAAAAACTCTAGCTTGAAGCACGTCTCATAGTAGACATGACCGCAATGCAGGAGATCTTGATTCAGCCACTGCAGAGTGGCCTGCCGTGCCCTCGGTCCCAAACCTCACGCTAGCTTGTGTTTTTTTCAGACTTCCTTCCTCACACTCCTGGCAAACAATCCCTCCAGAGTAGGAATTGCAGAACCACAAGCCAGCCCAGTGACTGCCCACCGCTAGAAAACGTTTCTTTGTGGGGCTCTCCATAAAACCCAGATGAGGATCAACCTGCTCTTGCCTCGACGGCACTCAGATTTGTATGGCTGCTCTGGGCACTAATGCTCTGCCTTTCACAGCCTGATGCCAGACGTCCAGACAGGCAAGGAGACAGCTGGCTACACACTTAGCACTTCTGACACGCCATGGTCTTATGCCTTTATCTCTTCCTAACCTTGGTTTTCAGATATCTAAACCCAGATATTATATCAATTCCCCACACAGTTGGGCATCTGAATCACAAATCAGAACACCTTCTTCCCCATGGCTGTAAGGCTTGCTCTTGGCATGGAGTCACACCTTCAGGGTGGGAGAAACCTTCATTTCCCCTGAAACCACGCCCAAACGTGAGTGCTGCCTTGGGCACAAATTCACTCTGTGACCCTCAGCATGAGCCCAATATCAAAGAAAGGCCTGTCAGGGCCTTGACCAAGAGCCCGCATATGGGGCGTGCCAAGCCCCTATACACCCAATCCTCACCAGTGTTTGAGTTTTCCAGTCTCCCCCCCGTTCCTGGGGCTCTGCTCTGGAATCACTTTCTTGGAGAGACACATGAGCCAGACAACAGGACTCCACCCTTCCCACAAAATGACCCCAAACTCCTGTTAGCTGGGACAAATCCCCAGAGAGGGATACTTGTCCACAGTCACTGAGGCCACCCCCTACAATCTACGGCTATCCTGGACGCATCCAGAGACAAAAGCCTGAAGGAATCTCGCCCTTGATTCACAAGCCAAGGAGCTCACTCTCTATCTGTACATCCGGCCTGCCATACCCTCGGCGCCACTCATAAGCTGAGTTTGTGTTTTCAGACTTCTGTGCCCACAGCCTGGACCCACACACCCTCCAGGCTAGGGCATCTGGAGCCACAGCGAAAGATTGTGCCTGCCCTCTCCAAGGAAAGTGTGCCCAATCCATTGACCACAACAGGTTAGGGAAAAGCTCCAAGGCCCCTGAGGCCATCCTGATAGTGTAGGCTGCCCTGGACTAAAAGGGGCACTCTGACACCATCTGAGCCATTATGACCACTTAGACTCTCAGACAGTGTCCCCAGAGACAGAAGATTGAAATGGACAGGCCCTTAGGCCCTAATATGAACCTTAGCTTTAGTTTTCATGTCTCTGTCCTCAGAGGACTGGTTTCGTATACCAGCATATTAGGTTTTTCTGAGGCTCCAAACCAAACCTCTCTCGTCTCCACATGGAGTGCTTTCTTACTGAATCTGTATCAAACCCTTCTGGTCGGAGAATTCCGCAGGGCCACAGTAAAACCATCACATTCCAAGGTCTCCATGGACAGAAACCCACATTATGATGCATCCTCAGGAGAGGCCATTTCAACTCAGTCCGCTGGTTAGCTTGCCCCAGAGCCAGCAGATCAAACATATCTTGTCGTTAATGGCCAAAGGGAATGCGAGGCATGCTGTTCAGGGATCCATCCTTTGAACCCTCCTCTTCAGTCCTTCCGTATGGTATGTACTGGAGCCATTCAACAGGACTCGACTGTCTCGCAGAAGGAAACCTTGTGGTTTGTGGCAACCTCCAAACTCAGCATGGGAAAATTTCGTTGGCCTCATGAGGCACCTGCTTCATGAAGGTGCCATCAAGGGCACAATCCAACCTCAGCCAACGTCTGATCCTCAGCCTGACTTCAGATGCATGAGATATCCTTTCAGCCTTTGCAGAGTGTGCCTGCTCCCAACCTCACCCTATCTTTTGTTTTCAGACTCTACCCTAGCACTCTTGGCCCAAAAGCCCTCATGATTGGGAATTCTGGTTCCAGAACGAAGCACTCTGCCAGCCCCCCAAAGAAAAACATTGTCTATGGCATTGCTCAGAAACCCCAAATGAAAATCAACCTGCTCAGCCCTCGGCATCACCCCAATTGCATAGGCTACCCTAAACACTATGCTCTGTCTTACATAGCCTGAGCCCAGACCTTGTGAGAGACATTGAGACAGTTGGCTTCACACCCAGCACATCGAACCTGCCATGGGTTAGGCCATTTCATCCCTTCCCATTGACCTGGGTGTCTTCCTGGAGGTATATTCTGAGGCTGTGTCAGACTATGCATTTTTTCTGGAGCTTCCTATGGAATTGGGGTGGTATTAGGGGCCTTGCAATTTTCTCTTAATCTGGTGGGTTGGGAAACTGAGACAGGCTGACATTCCTTGGGAGAGCTGGCCCAGAGCTGTTGTGTGTTCCTGGAGGCCCCATCCTGGAGGGCATATGGGTCAGGACTCTGGGTCCAAAGTCTTCAGACACAAACTCGGGTAAAAGTTAAGCTCGAGGTGATGGCAGACCCAATCTGCAGACCCTGAGCGAAGCATCTCCAGATATGAAATTCAGACGGCTGTGAGGCAGGAGCACAGTCTTTTCTGTCTGACTTGTTTGTCTATGATGGCCACGAAATGGAGGGGTGGCCTCATGGGTCCATGTGAGATTCTACCTCTCTGGGAATTCTGCTCGGCACCCAAGAGTTTGGTGTATTTCCGGGGGATGGGAGGAGCGCAGTTTTCTGAGTCAGGGATCCCGTCCAAACAGCCATTCCAGAGATGGGTCCTGGGTTCTGGAGCCTGGATCACCGCAACAAGGCTTAGGATTTGGGCCTAGGGTCCTGCTCTATGTTTTCCTGGTACAGCTCCCGAGTGTTCTTGTTAAAAATGGGTCTCAATCTGAGGGTCACAATGCCTGTTTTTGCCCAGATGCCCATGCTGAGTGGGTGTGACCTCATGGGCTATGCACTTGGCTCCCACTCTGAGGGTTGGACTGCCATCTCAACATTCAGTTTTCCTGCCATGGGGAAGGAGGTGTACTTTTTTATGCTTCAGGTTCCCCCATGGGCAGGAATTTGAGCTAAGTTCTGGGACAGGTGCCTGAATACCCAGTTCGCTTTGAGATGAGGTCCTCGGGCCAAGGCAGGACCCACCTGCAGAAAATGAGGCCTGCTTTCTGGGTGGCTCTCAGGAGCTCGGGCTCGAGCTGTGTCAGACAGAACATTCGTGGAGAGTTCGGCCTATGATATTGGGGTGCTTTTGAGAGCTGTGCAACTGGATCCTCATGGGGGATTTTTGCACAGACCCTTTCTTCACTTCTTCTATCTGGTGAGCAGGCAGATGGCTGCATTACGACTCCAGAATATCCAAGTTGGAGGGTTTGCAGGCGAGGAGTGTGAGGACAGAAGTATGAAAACATAAGCTACGGTTACGCTCAGTGCCGAGCACATGTCTATTCCAATGTACAGCAGTTGTCTCGAGATCTTCAGCACCTGGGCGAGGGGAAGATGTCTGCTCACGCTGGAGTTTGTATCCATGATGGCCAACAAATGGTGGGGAGGCCTCAAGAATTCTTGGAGGTTTTTCCAAGCTGGAGCTTGTGAGCTGCTCCAAACATCAAGGTGTCCTACTAAGGGACAACAGAAGTCTTCTTACAGGGCTCCAGGGTCCCCCATATGGAAGATTCGATAGCAATGCTCTCTGAATGGAGGCCTGGGAAGCCAATCTCGTGTTACCATTGCAGCTGAGGAACAGGGTAAGCTTGAACCAATGACACTGATTCCAAGTTCCAAGTGATTTGCGTTGATGGAAGTTCTCAGTCTAACAGGTCCCAATGCTGCTTGGTGTCCAGGGAGACCTTAGAATGTGGTGGCGGCTCTCTGACCATTGAGGATTCCCTATCCTTAGGATTAGACCCAGTACCCAGGAGCCAGGTTTCCTTCTTGGGACAGGATATGTGCTCTTGTATGGCTCACGGACCACAGGTTGGACCATATGCTTGAATTTCTAGAACAGACCTCTAGGGAGAGAGACCTCAAAACATAAGCTAGGGTTCTGATGAGGTTTTAGGGCCATGGAAGTTTCAATCTTCGGACTAAGTGCCATTGGCCTGCATGTCATCCTGGAGGTAGGTGCTGAGGCTGTGTCAGGCTGTGCACTTTTTCCAGAGTGGCCTATGATATTGGGGTGCAGTCAGGGGCCTTGCAATTTTCTCCTAATCTGGACATTTTGGGAAACTGAGATGGGCAGGGTTTCCTCAGGAGAGCAGGGCCAGTGATGTCATGTGTTTCTCGAGGCCCCATCCTGGAGGTTATGTGTGTCAGGACTTTGGGACCAAAGACTTTAGACACAACCTCGGATAAGAGATAGGAGTGAGGTGATGGCAGTCCGAATCTGAAGACCCTGAGGGAAGCTCCTCGGGATTTGAAATTCAGGTGGCTGGGAGGGAGGAGCACAGGCTTTTCTGTCTGGATTTTGTGTCTAGGATGGCCACTAAATGGAGGGGTGACCTCATGTGTCCATGGGATATTCTTCCACTCTGGTGATTCTGCTTGGCACCCAAGAGTTTGATTTCTTTCTGGGGAAGAGGAAAAGACTGTATTCCATCTCTGGGATCCTGTCCAAACAGGGATTCCAGAGATGGGTTCTGGGTCCAGACACTGGGAAAACTTAACCAAAGCTTCGATTTGGGTTCCTGGTCCAGATCCCAAGGGGGATCTTTGGAAAGGGGTCTCATTCTGAGGGTCACAATGCCTGTTTGTGCTCAGCGGCCCATCCTGTGTAGGCATGGTCTCATGGACCATGCACCTGGTTCCCACTCAGGGTTGTACAGCCATCTCAACATTCAGTTTTCTGGCCATGGGGAAGGAGGAGCACTCTTTTGTGCTTCCGAGTCCCCTATGGGCAGGAATTTGAGCTAAGTCTGGGACAGGTACCTGAATATCTAGATTGCTTCAAGATGATGGCCTCGGGCCAAGGTTGGACCCACCTGGAGGATATGGGGCCCACTATCTGGGTGGCTGACAGGAGGTCGGGGATCAGGCGGTGTCAGATAGACAATTTATGCAGAGGTCGGTCTATTATATTGGGGTGCCATTGAGGACCATGCAGGAGGATCCTCATGTGGGTTTCTGCGAAGACCCATAGGGCACTTCTTTCTGGTGGGCAGGCAGAAAGCTGCACTGTGGCTTCAGAATTCCCAATATGAAGGGCTTGTAGGCGAGGAGTGTGAAGACAGAAGTCTGAAAACACAAGCCACGGATAAGCTCAGTGCCGACCACAGGACCATTCCATTGTGCAGTGGTTGTTTCGAGATTTCCAGCACCTGAGTATGGGCGAGGGTCAGATGTCTGCTCACGCTGGGTTTGCATCCATGATGGTCAACGAATTGTGGGGTGGCCTCAAGAATTCTTGGAGATTTTCCCAAGCAGGACCTTGTGAGCTGCTCCAAACAGCAAGGTGTCCTACTGTGGGACAGGGGAAGTCCGCTTACAAGGCTCCAGGGTCCCCCATATAGAAAGATTCGACAGCAGAGGTCTCTGAATGGGGGCCTGGGAAGTCTTCCTTGCATGACCATTGCAGCTGAGGAACATTGCAGGCTTGATCTGCTGGTTTTTGTTCAAATTTCCAAGTGATCTAAGTTGACGGATGTTCTTAGTCTAATGAGTCACAATGCTGCTTGGTGTCCAGGGAGACCTTAGAATGTGGTGGTGAGGGTGCCTGGGTGGCTCACTGGGCTAAGCCGCTGCCTTCGGCTCAGGTCATGATCTCAGGGTCCTGGGATTGAGTCCCGCATCGGGCTCTCTGATCAGCAGGGAGCCTGCTTCTTCCTCTCTCTCTCTCTGCCTTCCTCTATGCCTACTTGTGATCTCTCTCTGTCAAATAAATAAATAAAATCTATATTAAAAAAAAGAATGTGGTTGTGGGTCTGTGGCCATGCAGGATTTTCCTACCTGAGGGTTAGACCCAGTTCCCAGGAGCCAGGTTCCCTTCTCGGGACAGGAGGGGTTCTCTTGTATGGCTCAGGGACCACATGTCGGATCATATGTTGGATTTCAAGACCAGGCCTCTGGGCACAGAGGCCTGAATATCTAGACTAGGGTTCTTATGAGGTTGTAGGGGCATGTCATCCTCAACCTTCGGACTTAGGGACTTTGACCTGTGAGTCTTCCTGGAGGTAGATGCTCAGGCTGTGTCAGACTGTGCATTTTTTCCAGAGTGGCCTATGAAATTGGGGTGGGCTCAGGGGCCTTGCAGGCTTTTCCTAATCTGGAGGGTTTGTGCAACTGAGACGGCAGAATTTCATCCAGAAATCAGGCCCAGTGATGTAGTGTGTTTCTGTCAGCCCCATCCTGCAGGGAATGTGGTTAAGGGCTCTGGGACCAAAGTCTTCAGACACAAAATTGTGTATCAATTAGGAGGGAGGTGATGGCAGCCCCGATCTGCAGACGCTGAGGGCAGCTCCTCAGGATTTGAAATTCGTGTGGCTGGGAGGCAGGAGCAAAGGCTTTTCTGTCTGGATTGTGTCTAGGATGGCCTTGGAATGGTGGGGTGTCCTCATGTGTCCATGGAATATTCTACCTCTCTGGGGATTCTGCCCAGCACTCAAGAGTTTGGTGTCTCACTGGGAAGGAGAGAGCGTGGTTTACTGTTTCAGGGTTTCCGTCAACACAGGGATTCCAGAGATGGGTTATAGGTCCCTGTGCCTGGATAACCCTACAAAGGCTTAGTATTTGGGCCTAGAGGCTTGACTGCCTGGCTCTGTGGGGCTTTGGTTCAGCTCCCATGGAGACTTGTTGGAAATGGGTCTCAGGGTAAGGGTCACAATGCCTGTTTTTGCCCAGATGACCATCCTGAGTGGGCATTGGCTCTTGTTCCATGCACCTGGATCCCAATATGAGGGTTGGACCACCATATCAACATTTAATTTTCCTTCTATGAGGAAGGAGGAGTACTCTTTTGTGCTTCAGATTCCCCCATGCACAGTAATTTGAGCTATGTTCTGGGACTGGTACGTGAATAACCAGGTTGGTTTGAGATGAAGGACTCAGGTCAAGGCAGGTCACACCTGCCAGATATGGGTCCCGCTATCTAGGTGGCTACCAGGAGGTCGGGGCTCGAGCTGTGTCAGACAAAGCATTAGTTCACAAGGTGGCCTATGATATTGTGGTGCTATAGAGGGCTGTGCTGGTGGAACCTTATATGGAGTTTCACGCAGACCCATAGGGCACCTCTTTTTTCTGGTGGGCAGGCAGAAGGCATTGTGGCTCCCAAATCCCAATATGGGGGACTTGAAGGCGAGGAGTGTGAAAACACAATCTATGCTTAATCTCAGTGCCGAGAACATGGCCGTTCCAATGTGCAGTGGTTTTTTCGAGATCTCCAGCATCTGAGTACAGGCGAGGGTCAGATGTCTGCTCATGATAGAGTTTGTATCTATCGTGGCCAACAAATGAAATATCCAGCACCTGAGTAAAGGTGGATTTCAGATGTTTACGCACACTGGAGTTTGTGTCTCTGATGACCGAATGGAGGAGTGGCATCAAGAGGCTGATGCATGTGAGATGCTCCAAACAGCAAGGTTGTTTTTTCTACTGGACAGTTAGAGTCTGGTATGTTTTCTACAGGGCCCCCCATGTGAAAAGTATGGGTAGCAGAGCCCTTCCACATGGATGCCTGGAAAGCACACCTCCATTGACCAATGCAGCTGAGGAACATGCAGGTTCTTTACGGTGCTTCTGGGGCGAAGCACCAAGGTCTTGAGTTGACATGGAATCTCTTGAAGATGGGTTACAATGCTGTTTTTTTTTTACCAGGTAGATCTTAGAATGTGTTGGTGGCTAAGGTGCCTGCAAGATTCTCCTACCCTGAGGGTTTAACACAGGTCGAAGAGCACGGTTACCTTCTGGGGACAGGAGATGTAGTGTTTTGTGGCTCAGGGACCATATGCCATATCATAAGTTCCTATTCAAGAACAGGCCTCTGAAGGCAGATGCCCGACAACCTAATCTAGGGTTCCAATGAGTCCCAGGGGCATGAGAGGTTCAATCTTCAGACTTAGGAAAGTTGACTTGGGTGTCTGCCAGGATGTAGGTGATCAGGGAGTTTCAAACTGCGCACTTATGTCCAGAGTAACCTCCAATATTGGGGTGGCCACAGGGGCCTTGAATGTTTCAACCAACTCTGGAGGGTTTGGTTAACTGACATGCACAATTTCCATGGGGATGGCAAGCACAGTCCTGTGGTGTGGCTCCAGAGACTCCACCCTGGAGGGCATGTGAGCCATGGTTCTGGGAGGGAAGTCTGCAAACACAAACTCGGGTTAGGTTTAGTGGCTAGGTTATCGCAGGGCAATGTGTAGACCTGGAAGGCTACTCGTCAGGAACAGTAACTGGAATGACCCGAAGGTGGAAGCACAGGCTTTTATATCTGGATTGTGTGTCTAGGGTGACCTCAGAATGTAGCTGTGGCCTCATGGGTCCATGGGAGATTTTTCCTCTAAGGATACTGGTGGCTCCCAATATTTTGATGACTTTTTGAGATGGGAAGACTGCTATTTTCGATCTTAGGTGTGCCCCAAAACAGGGATTCCAGAGATGGGCTCTGGGTCTAGGCGCCTGGAAAATCCCACCAAGGGTTGGGATTTGGGCTTATGGGCAGACCAGGCCTGCAATGCAGGATCTTGGTGGTGCAACTGAGAGGGCTTGTTTGGAAGCATGCTCAGGCTGAGCATTACAATGCCTGTTTGTGCCAGGGTGGCCCTCAGGAGTGGGCGTGGTCCCATTGTCCATTTTCTGGCTCCCACACTGAGGGATGGACACACATTCCAATGGCCAGGTTTCCAGCCATGGGGAAGGAGGAAATATCTATTGTGCTTCATGTTCCCCCATAGGCAGGGATTACAGCAAAGGTCTGGGGACAGATGCCTGAATACCAAGGATGCATAGAGATGACAGATTTGGGCCATGGCCGTTCTCACATGCTGGATATGGGCCCCGCTCTCTGGGTGGCTGACACGAGGTCTGGGCTCAGGCTGTGTCGGACACAGCACTAGTGGCCAGAGAAGTCTATATATTGGGGTTCTCTCCAGGGCCGAGTAAATTGATCCTCATGTAGGGTTTCTGGCGAGACTCACGATGCACTTCTTTCTGTGGGGCAGGCAGAATGCTACCTTATGGATCCAGAATTCCATATCAAGAGGGTTTGGGGACAAATAGGGTGAGAATGCAATTGTAAACACCAGCTATGCTTAAATTGAGTGCCAAGCGGAAGTCAGTTTCAATGTGCAGCAGCTTATACGAGATATCCAGCACCTGAGTAAGGGCAGATGTCAGATATTTGCTCACACTGGAGTTTGTGTCTAGGATGACGACTAATGGAGGGGTGGCTTCAGGAGGCAATGGAGGATTACCCACGCTTAAGATTGTGAGATGCTCCAAACAACAAGGTTTCCTTCTAATGGACAGAAGGAGTCTGTTTTTTTTTCCTCCAGGGTCCCTCAAGTGGAAGTTTGCGTAGCAGAGCCCTCCCGCATGGATGACTGGAAAGCACACGTCCAATGACCATTGCAGCTGAGGAACATGACAGGTTCGTTTTGGTGGTTCTGGTGCCAAGTACCAAGGCCTTGAGTTGACTTGGAATCTCTTACAGATGTGTCCCAAAACTGGTTTGTTACAAGGGAGTTCTTAGAATGTATTGGTGGCTATGGGCCACGCTGAGGGTTTGGCACAGGTCGATGTGCACAGTTTCCATCTTGGGAGAGCAGATGTTCTGTTTTGGGGCTCAGGGTTCATATGTTGTATCCTGACTTGGTATTCAAGAACAGGCCTCTGAGGATTGATGCTTGCAACCTAATCTAGAGATCCAATGATGTCCTTGGTGCCCATCAGGTTCAATTTTCTTACTAAGGACCATTGATATGGTTGTCTGACTGGATGTAGGTGATCAGGGTGTTTCAGACTGTGCATTTGCATCCAGAGCCACTTCCAATATTGGGGTGGGCTCAGGGGCCTTGCAGGTTTCTCCTAACTTGGAGGCTTTGGGGAACTGTGATGGGCACAGTTTCCTTGGGGATGGCAGGCCCAGTCCTGTGGTAAGGCTTCAGAGACCACCTCCTTGAGGATATGAGAGCCATGGTTTTGGGAGGGAAGTCTGCAAACACAAATTTGGGTCAGGGATAGTGGCAAGGTGATCGCAGTTCCAATGCATAGACCTAGAAGGCATCACGTCAGGAACTGTAATTAGGGTGACTGAAAGCTGGTAGCACAGGCTTTTCTATCTGGATTGTGTGTCCAGGATGGGCTCTGAATGTAGACGTGGTCTCATGGTTCAATGGGAGACTTTTCCTCTCTAAGGATCCTGGTGGATCTCCATAGATTGGTGGTTTTTCAGAGAAGAAAAGAGTGCTCTTTTCCATCTTAGGGGTGCTCCAAAACAGGGAAGAATGCTGTTTTCCAACTTAGGCTTATGCCAAAACAGAGATTCCAGAGACGGGCTCTGGGTCTGGGTGCCCGGATATCCCACCAAGTGTTAGGATTTGGGCCTAGGGGCATTCCAGGCCTGCAATGCATGATCCTAATGGTGTAACAGAGAGGGCTTGTTTGAAAGCATGCTCAGGCTGAGGGTCATCATGCCTCTTTGTGCCCAGGGGGGCCCTCAGGAGAGGGCGTAGTCTCATTGGCCATATAGCTGGATCCCACTTTGAGGGTTGGACACCCATTGCAACAGCCAGGCTTCCTGCAATGGAAAGAGGAGTTCTCTATTGTGCTTCAGGTTCCCCCATTGGCAGGGTTACAGGAAAGGTCTGTGGAAAGTTGCCTTAATACCAAGGATGTGTACAGATGACAGGCTAAGAATTCCCAGGTAACAAAACAGCATTGTTACCCATGTTCATGACATTCCATGTAAAAATAAGCCCTTAGTACTTCGCCCCAGAGCCACCAGAATGAACTTGCCATGTTCCTAAGCTGCAATGGTCAGTGGAGGTGTGGTTTCCAGGCAACCATACGGGGGTGCTCTGCTACACAAACTTTGCAATTGGCTGGGACCCTTGAGACAAAAAAACAGAATGCCCCTGTCCGGTAGAAGGAAACCTTCTGTTTGGAGCATCTCACAAGCCCCAGCGTGGAAAATCCTCCATTTCCTCTTGAAGCCACCACTCCATTTGTCAGTCATCATAGACACAAACTCCAGCATGAGCAAACATCTGACATCCGCCCTTACTCAGGTGCTGGATTTCAATTTGATCGCTGCACACTGGAACTGCCTTTAGTTTGACTGAATTAAACCATAGCTTGGGTTTACAATTCCATCCTCAGTCTACTGGTCCACAAGCCCTATTGTGAGGGAATTCTGGAGCTACAACACAATATTCTGCCTTCCCCATAGAAAGAAAAAGGGCCTGGAGAGTCTGCCCAGAAACTCCATATGATGGTCAATCTTCTCGGTGCTAGACAGAACCCTGATTCATAGGCTGCCCTGGGCACTAGTGCTGTGTCTGACATAGCCGGAGCCAGGACCTAGTGTCAGCCACGGAGAGATCAGGGCCCATATCCAGCATGTGAGACCAGCTATGGCCCAAGTCTGTCTTCTCTTCTATTCTTGGTATTCAGGCATCTGTACCCACACCTTTGCTGAAATCCTTGCCATTGGGGGAACCTGAAGCACAATAGAGAACTCCTCCTTCCCCATGGAAGGTATTCTGACAGTTGGGATAGTTGCTCAACCCTCAAAGTGGAAGGCAGCTCCATGGCCAAGGAGACCATGTGCACTCATGATGGCTTCCCCGGGCACAAGCAGGCATTGTGACCTCAGCCTGAGCATGCTTTCAACCAAACGCTCTCAATTGCATCTCTGGGACCCCGAATTGCAGGCCTAGTACACACCTAGGCCCAAATCCTAACCCTGGTGGGATTTTACAGGGGCCCAGACACAGAGCCCATCTCTGGAATCCCTATTTTGGGGGACCCTTAAGATGGAAAACAGCACTCTTCCCTTCCCCGAGATAGTCACCAAACTCTTGGTAGCCACCAGGATCCTTGAGTGGAAAAATCTGCCATAGACCCATGAGAACACACCTGCATTCCGAGGCCATCCTGGACATACAATCCAGATACATATCATGTGCTATCACCTTTGAGTCATCGGATTTACAGTTCCTGACGAGCTGCCTTCCAGGTCTATGCATTGGGCCTGCAATCACCTTGCCATTAACCTAAACTGAGTTTGTGTTTGCAGACTTCCTTCCTAAAACCATGGCTCACATGACCTCCAGGTTCTGGCATCTGAAGCCACACCACAAGACTGTGCCTGAGATCTTCAAGGAAACTGTGCCCATCACTTTTGCCCGATACCTTTAGATTAGGAGAAACCTGCAAGGCCCCTGAGCGCAGCCAAATAATGGAGGCCGCTCTGGGCACAAATGCACAGTCTGAGACACCCTGATCACCTCCATACAGGCAGACACCCAAGTCAATGCTCCTGAGTCAGAAGATTGAACCTGACATGCCCCGAGGACTTCATTGGCACACTAGATTAGGTTTACAGGTATCTGTCGTCAGAGGCCTGCTCTGGAATATCAACTTATGATAAAATATATAGTCCCTGAGCCACAGAACAGAATATGTTCTCCCCAAAAAGGCAGCCATGCTCCTGGAATTGTGTCATACCCTAAGGGTATTTGGATCCTGAATGGCCCCTTAGCAACCAGCACATTCTATGATATTCCTGGTAACAAACCATCATTGTGCCCCATCTTCATGAGACTCCATGTCAACTCAAGGTCTCAATATATTGCCCCAGAGCCACCAAAATGCACCTGCCATGTTCCTCAGCTGCAATGGTCAATGGAGGGGTGATTTCCAGGCATCCCTGTGGGGTTCTCTGCTACAAAACTTTCCACATGGAGAAACCAGAGAAAACAAACCAGACTTCTCCTGTCCGGTAGAAAGAAACTTTGCTATTTGGAGCATCTCACAAGCCCCAGCATGGGAAATCCTCCATGGCCTCTTGACGCCACCCTTCCATTTGTGCGTAATCACAGACACAAACTCCAGTGTGAGCAAACATCTGACATCCACCCTTACTCAGGTGCTGGATATTCGAAACGGCAGCTGCACACTGGAACTGCCTTTTGCTTTTCACTGAACTTAACCATAGCTTTGTATTACTATTCTATCCTCACCACACTGGTCCACAATATCTCTTGATAGGGAATTCTGGAGCCACAACGCAGTATTCTGCCTTCCACATAGAAAGAAGAAGGACCTGTTGAGTCTGCCCAGAAACTGCACATGAGGATCAATCTACTCAGACTACGAGGCAACCCTGATTAATAGATTTCCCTGACCACTAGTGCTGTGTCTGACAGAGTCTAAGCCCCGACCTCGTGTCAGCCACCCAGAGGTGAGGGCCCATATTTAGCATGAGAGATCGGCCATGGCCCTGGGCCATCATCTGTACCCATCCTTGGTATCCAGTCATCTGTCCCCCAAACTTTGCTGGAATTCCTGGCAATGGCGAACCTGAAACACAATAGAGAACACCTCCTTCCCCATGGCAGGAATATTGGCTGTTGGGATGGTTGTCCAACCCTCAGCGTGGGAGCCAGCTGCATGGCCAAGGAGACCATGCCCACTCCTGAGGGCCGACATGGGCACAGGCAGGCATGGTGATCCTCAGCCTGAGCATGTTTTCAAACAAACACTCTCAGTTGCACCTCCAGTACCAGCATTGCAGGCCTGGTATGCCCCTAGGCCCAAACCCTAACCCTTGGTGGGATTTTCCAGGTGCCCAGACCCAGAGTCCGTCTCAGAATCCCTGTTTGGGGCACCCTTAAGATGGAAAACAGCACTCTTCCCTTCCCTGAGAAAGGCACCAAACTATTGGGAGCCGCCAGGATCCTTAGAGAGAAAAAATCTCCCATGGACCCATGAAAACAAACCTGCATTCCGAGGCCATCCTGTCCACACAATCCAGAGAGAAAAGTCTTTGCTACCGCCTTCGAGTCATCCTATTTACATTTCCTGACGAGCTGCCCTCCATGTCTATGCATTGGGCCTGTGATCATCTCGACACTAACCCTAACCCCAGTTTGTGTTTGCCGACTTCTCTCCCAAAACCATGGCTTACATGCCCACCAAGATGTGGTCCCTCAAGCCACATCACAGGAAAGTTCCTGCCATCCCCAAGAAAACTGTGCCCATCAGGTTGTCCAATCCCTCCAGATTAGGAGAAACCTGCCAGGCCCCTGAACCCACCCCAATATTGGAGGTTGCTCTGGATGCAAACGTGCAGTCTGAAACACCCTGAGCACCTCCATCGAGGCAGAAAGCCAAGTCAATGGTTCTGAGTCAGATGATTGAACCTGACATGCCCCTAGGACTTCACTGGAACCCTAGATTGGGTCTTCAGACATCTGTTCTCAGAGTCCTGTTCTGGAATACCAAGTTATGATACAACATGTGGTCCCTTATTCCCACAACAGAACATCTCCTGTCTCCAGAAGGAAAATGTGCTCTTGGATCTATGTCCAACTTTCAGGGTAGATGGATCCTGCATGACCCATTAGCCCCAGCACCTTCTATGATCTCCCTGGTAACAAACCAGCATTGTGACCCAACTTCCTGAGACTTGATGCCAACTCAAGGTGTTGGTACTTTGCCCAAGAGCCATGAAACGAATCTGCCATGTTCCTCAGGTACAAAGGTCAATGGACGTGTGCTTTCTAGGCATCCAAGAGGTAGTTCTCTGCTACACAAAAATTCCACATAGGGAACCCTAGAGCAAACAAATAAGACTGCTCCTGTCAGGTTGAAGGAAACCTTGGTTGTTTGGAGCATCTCACAAGCCCCAGCCTGGGAAGTCCTCCACATTCTCTTGATGCCAACCCTCCATTTGTTAGTCATCATAGACACAAATTCCAGCATGAGCAAACATCTGACATCTGCTCTTACTCAGGTGCTGGATATTCGAATCAGTCACGCACACTGGAAATACCTTTCACTTGACACTGTATTCTTGCATAGTTTGGGTTTACAATTCCATCCTCACCCTACTGGACTGCAAGTCCTCTTGAGAGGGAATTAGGGAGACAAAACGCAACATTCTGCCTTCCCCATAGAAAGAAGGGCCTGGTGAGTCTGCCCAGAAACTCCCCATGAAGATCAATCTACTTGGCCCTCGAGGGAACCCCGATTTATACTTTGCGCTGGCCACTAGCGCTGTGTCTGAGAGAGCCTGAGCCCCAACCTCGTGTCAGCCACCCAGAGTGTGGGGCCCTTATCCAGCATGTGGGACTGGCCATGGCCCAGTCATCTCTACCCATCCTTGGTATTCCAGCAACTATCCCAGACCTTTGCTGGAATCCCTACCAGTGGGGGAACCTGAAGCACAATTGAAAACTCCTCCTTCCCCATGGCAGGAAGCCTGGCTGTTGCTATGGGTGCCCAACCCTCAGAATTAGAACCAGGTGCATGGCCAATGAGACAACGCCCAATCATAAGGGCCGCCTGGGCCAAAGCAGGCATTGTGTCCCTCAACCTTAGCATGCATTCAAACAAATGCTCTAGTTGTTTCTGCAGGGTCCCGCATCGCAGGCCTGGTATGCCCTTAGGACCAAATCCTAACACTTTGTGGGATTTTCCATGCCAACATAACCAGAGCCCGTCTCTGGAATATCTGTTTTGAAGCACCCCTATGATGGAAAACAGCAATCTTCCCTCCCCTGAGAAAACTATTAGGAGCTGCCAGGATGTGTAGAGAGGAAAAATCTCCCAGGGCTCCATAAGACCACACCTTCATTCCGAGGCCATCCTGGACACACAATCCAGATACAAGAGACTGTGCTACCACCTTCGAATCACCTGGTTTACAGTTCCAGACGAGCTGCCCTACAGACCTACGCATTGGGCCTGTGATCACCTCGCCATTAACCCTACCCCAAGTTTGTGTTTGCAGACTTCTTTCCCAAAACCATGGCTCACATGCCCTCTATGATGGGTCTCTGTAGCCACACCACAGAAAGATCCTGCTATCCCCAATGAAACTGTGTCCATCACAGTTGCCCAAACCCTCCAGATTAGGAGAGACCTGCAAGTCCCCTGAGCCCAGTCCAATATTGGAGGCCACTCTGGACACAAATGCACAGTGTGCAACACCCTGATCACCTCCATCCAGGAAGACACCCAAGTCAATGGTCCTGAGTCAGAAGATTGGTCCCTGAAACCCACAATAGAATATCTCTTGTCCCCAGATGGAATTCGTGCTCTTCAACTTGTGTCAAGTGTCGGGGTATATGAATTATGCACAGCCCCTTATCCCCCAGCACATTCTAAGATCTCTCTGGTAACAAACAAACAGCATTGTGATCCATCTTCATGAGATTCCATGTCACTTCAAGTCCTTGGTAATTCGCCCCAGAGCCACCAGAATGAACCTGCCATGTTCCTCACCTGATATGGTCAGTGGAGGTGTGCTTTCCAGGCATCCATGTGGGAGTGCTCTTCTACTTATTCTTTCCACATGTGGGACCCTGGAGCAAACAAACCAGACTGCCACTGACCAGTAGAAGGGAACCCTCTGTTTGGAGCATCTCAGAAGCACCAGCAGGAGAAATCCTCCATGGCCCTTGACACAACCCCTCCATTTGTCAGTCATCATAGACAAAAACTCCAGCATGAGAAAACATCTGAAATCTGCCGTTATTTAGATTCTGCATTTTCTTTTCCACCACTGCACACTAGAACTGCGTTTCACTTGACACTGAATTTATCCATAGCTTGGGTTTAGAATTCCATCCTCAGCCTCCTGGTCTGCAAGCCCTCTAGAGAGGGAATTTGGAGCCACAAGGCAACATTCTCCATTCCCACTAGAAAGAAATAGGGCCTGGTGAATCTTCCCAGAAACTCCACATGAGGTTCAATCTACTTGGCACTCGATGGAACCTTGATTTATAGGCTGTCCTGGGCACTAGTACTAGTACTAGTACTAGTACTAGTACTGTGTCTGACAGAGCCTGAGCCAAGACCTAGTTTCAGGCACCCAGAGATATGAGCCCATATCCAGCATGTGAGATTGGCCAGGGCCCAAGTCCATCATCTCTACCCATCCTTGGTATTCAGGCACCTGTCCCCAGACCTTTTATGTAATCCCTACCAATGGGGTAACCTAAAGCACAATAGAGAACTCCTCCTTCCCCATGGTAGGAATCCTGGCTGTTGATATGAGTGTCCAAACCTCAAAGTGGGAGCCAGCTGCATGGCCAAGGAGACAATGCCCACTCATGAGGGCTGCCCTAGGCACAAGTAGCCATTGTAACCCTCAGCTTGATCAAGCCTTCAAAAAAATGCTCTTAGTTGCACCTCCAGGATCCTGCATTGCAGGCCTGATATGTCCTTAAGCCCAAATCCTAACACATCGTGGGATGTTCCATGTGCACATACCAAGAGCCCGTCACTGGAATCCCTGTTTTGAGGCACCCCTAAGATGGAAAACAGCACTCTTCACTTCCTTGAGAAAGCCACCAAACTAATGGGATCCCCCAGGATCCTTGAGAAGAAGAATCTCCCATGGTCCCATGAGTCCACACCTGTATTCCGAGGCCAGCGTGGATATGCTATCCAGATACAAGAGACTGTGCTACTGGCTTCGAGTCACCTGATTTACAGTTCCTGACGTGCTGCCCTCCAGATCTTTGGATTGGGACTGTGAACACCTCTCCATTAACCTTATCCCGAGTTTGTGTTTGCAGATCTCTCTCTAAAAACCATAGCTCACATGTCCTCCAGGATGGGGCCCCTAGAGTCACACCACAAGACTGTGCTTGCCATCCCCAAGGAAACTGGGCCCATCACAGTTGCCCAAACCCTCCTGATTAGGAGAAACCCGGAAGGCTCCTGAGCACATCCCAATATTGGAGGCTGCTCTGGATGCAAATGCACAGTCTGAAACACCCTGATCACCTCCATCCAGGCAGACACCCAAATCAATGGTCCTGAGTCAGATAATTGAACCTGACATGGCCCTAGGACCTCATTGGAAGAGGGATTAACTTTTCAGGCACCTGTCCTCAGAGGCCTCTTCTGGAATACCAACTTATGATACAAATTATGGCCCCTGAGCCCCAGGGTGGGAAATCCTCCATGGCCTCTTGACGCCACCTCTCCATTTGTTGGTCATCGTAGACACAAACTCCAGCCTGAGCAAACATCTGACATCCGCCCATATTCAGGCGCTGATATTGGAATCAGCTGCTGCACACTGGAACTGCCTTTCGCTTTGCAATGAATTTAAGCCTAGCTTCAGACTACAATTTTATCCTCACCCTACTGGTCTGCCATATCTCTTGATAGGGAATTCTGGAGCCACAACGCAACATTCTGCCTTCTTCATAGATAGAAGGACCTGGTGAGTCTGCCCATAAACTGCACATGAAGATCAATATACTCATCCCAGGAGGGAACCCCTATTTATAGTTTGCCCTAGCCACTAGTGCTGTGTCTGACAGAGCCTGAGCCCCTACCTCGTGTCAGCAACCCAGAGGGTGGGGCCCACATTAACCATGTGAGACTGGCCATGGCCCAGGGCTGTCATTACTACCCATCCTTGGTATTCAGGCATCTGTTCCCTAGATCTTAGCTGGAATCCCTACCAATGGGGGGACCTGAAGCACAATAGAGAATTCATCCTTCGCCATGGCAGGAATCCTGGCTTTTGGATGGGTGTCCAACCCTAGGAATGGGAACTGGCTGCATGGCTGAGTAGACATCGCCCAATCCTGATGGCCTCCGGGGCACAAGCAGGCATTGGGACCCTCAGCTTGACCATACTTTCAAACAAACGCTCTCAGTTGCACCTCCAGGATCCCGCATTGCAGGCCTGGTATGGCCCTAGGCCTAAATATTAACCCTTGGTGGGATTTTCCAAGCACTTAGACCCAGAGCTCATCTCTGGAATGCCTGTTTTGGGGCACGCCTAAGCTGGAAAACAGTACTCATCCCTTCCCGGAGAAATCCAACAAACTATTGAGAACCGCCAGGATCCTTGAGAGGAGAAATCTCCCATGGACCCTTGAGACAACACCTGCAATAAAGGCCATTCTGGAAATTAAATCCAGATACAATTACCTGTGCTACCACTTTTGAGTTAAGTGATTTACAGTTCCAGACTTGCTGCCCTCCTGGTCTATGGATTGGGACTATGATCACCTTGCCACTAACCCTAACCTAAGTTTGTGTTTGCAGACTTCTCTCTCAAAATCATGGCGCACATGTCCTCCAGGATGGGGTCTCTGGAGTCACACCACAGGACAGTTCCTGCAATCCCCAAGGAAACTGCCCATCACAGTTGTCCAAAAACCCCATATAAGGAGAAACCTGCAAGGAACCTGAGCCAACCCTAGTATTGGATGCCACTCTGGACACAAATGCACAGTCTGAAACACCCTCATCACCTGCATCCAGTCAGACACCAGAGTCAATGATCCTGAGTCAGAAGATTGAATGACATTCCCCTAGGGCCTCATTCAAACCCTTTATTAGGTTTTCAGGCTTCTTTCCTCAGAGACCTGTTCTGGATTACCAATTTATGATACAACATATGGCCGCTGAGCCCCACAACAGAATATCTCCTGCCCCCAGAAGCAATCCGGGCTCTTGGGCCTGTGTCAAATCCTCAGGCTAGATGAATCCTGCATGGCCCATTAACCACCAGCACATTCTAAGATCTCCCTGGTAACAAACCAACATTTTGACCCATCTTCATGAGGTTCCATGTCCAATCCAGTCTTGATTTCTTCGCCTCAAAGCCACCAGATGCCATGTTCCTTCGCTGTCATGGTCAATGAAGGTGTGCTTTCCAGTCACCCATGTGGGAGATCTATGTTATCCGATCTTTCGACATGGGGAACCATGGAGGAAACAAATCAGACTGCCCCTGTCTGGTAGAAGGAAACCTTGCTGTTTGGAGCATCTCAAAAACACCAGATTGGGAAATCCTCCATGGCCTCTTGACGCCACCCCTCCATTTTTGTGTCATCATAGACACAAACTCCAGCATGAGCAAATATCTGACATCCACCCTCACTCAAGTGCTGAATATTGGATTCAAATATTGCACACTGGAAATTCCTTTCGCTTGATACAGAACGTAACCATAGCTTAGGTTTACAATTCCATCCTCAGCCTCCTGGTCCACAAGCCCTCTTGATAGTGAATTCTAGAGCCACAAAGCAGCATTCTGCCTTCCCCTTACAAACAAGAAGGGCCTGGTGAGTCTGCCCAGAAACCATACATGAGGATCAATCTGCTCGGCACTCGAGGGAACCCCAATTTATAGGCTGCCCTGGGCACTAGTGCTGTGTCTGACAGAGCCTGAGCCAAGACCTAGTGTCAGCCACCCAGTGATCGGGGCCCATATCCACGATTTGATACTGGCCATGGCCCATGTCCATCATCTTTACCCATCCTTGGTATTCAGGCCTCTGTTCCCAGACCTTTGCTGGAATCCCCGCTAATGGGGGAACCTGAAGCACTATAGAGAACTCCTCTTTCCCCATGGCAGGATTCTGGCTTTTGGGATGGTTGTCCAACCCTCAAAGTGGGAGCCAGCTGCATGGCCAATGTGACCACGCCCACTCATGAGGGCCACCTGGGCATAAGCAAGTATTGTGACCCTCAGCCTGAGAATGATTTCAAACAAGCCCTCTCAGTTGCACCTCTAGGATCCTGCATGCAGGCCTGGTAAGCCACTAGGCCCAAATCCTAACACTTGGTGGGATTTTCTAGGGGAACAAACCCAGAGTCCGTCTCTGGAATCCATATTTTGGGTCACCCCTAACATGAAAAACAGCACTCTTCCCTTCCCCGAAAAAGCCACCAACTATTGGGAGCCACCAGGATCCTTAGAGAGGAAAAATCTCCCATGGACCCATGAGGCCACAACTGCATTCTGTGGCCATCCTGCACACAATACAGAGAAAAAAGCCTGTGATTCTGCCTTTGAGTCACCCGATTAACAGTTCCTGAAGAGCTGCCATCCATGTCTATGCATTGGGCCTGTGATAACCTTGCCACTAACCCTAACCCAAGTTTGTGTTTTCAGACTTCCCTCCAAAAACCGTGGCTCACATGCCCTCCAGTTTGTGATAACTGGAGCCACACCACGGGATTGTACCTGTCTTCCCAAAGGAAACTGTGATTGTCACTATTAAACAAACCCTCTAGATTAGGAGAAACCTGCAAGTCCCCTAAGCCCAGCCCAATATTGGAGGCCACTCTGGACGCAAATGCACAGAATGACACACCATATCACCTACATCCAGGCTGATATCCAAGTCAATGGTCCTCAGACAGAAGATTGAACCTGACATGCTCCTAGGATTCACTGGAACACTAGAATAGGTTTTCAGGTATCTGTACTCAGAAGGCTGTTCTGAATATCAATGTATGATACAATATGGTCACTGAGCCACACAAAAGAACATCTCCTGTCCTTAGAAGAAAGCTGTGCTCTGGACCTGTGTCAAACACTCTGGGTAGATGAATCCTTCAAGGCCCCCTGGCAACCAGCACATTCTATGATCTCCCTGACAACATACCAGCATTGTGACCCATCTTCATGAGACTCCATGACAACTCCAGCCCTTGGTACTTCGGCCCAGAGCCACCAGAATGAAACTGCCATGTTCCTCTGCTGCCATGGTCAATGTAGGTGTACTTTCCAGGCATCCAGCGGGAGTGCTCTGATACCAACTTTCCACATGGGGAACCCTGGAGGAAACAATCCAGACTCCCCTGTACGGTAAAAGGAATCTTTTCTGTATGGAGTATCTCAAGCCTGAGGGTGGGTAATCCTCCATGGCCTCTTGAGGCCACCCATCCATTTGTTGGTCATCATAGACACTAACTCCAGCGTGAGCAATCAACTGACATCTGCACTTACTCAAGTGCTGGATATTTGAATCAGCTGCTACACACTGGAATTGCCTTATGCTTGGCACTGAATTTAAAAGTAGCTTGGCGGGACGCCTGGGTGGCTCAGTTGGTTAAACAGCTGCCTTCGGCTCAGGTCATGATCCCAGCGTCCTGGGATCGAGTCCCACATCAGGCTCCTTGCTCCGCAGGGAGCCTGCTTCTCCGTCTGACTCTGCCTTCCACTCTGTCTGCCTGTGCTTGCTCTCGCTCGCTCTCTGACAAATAAATAAAATCTTGAAAAAAAAAAAGTAGCTTGGGTTTGCAATTCCATCCTCACCCTGGTGTTCAGTAAGCTCTCTTGATAGGGAATTCTGAAGCCACAACACAGCATTCTGCCTTCCCCATAGCAAGAAAAAACAGCCTGGAGAGACTGCCCAGAAACCCTACATGAGGATAAATCTACTCGACCCTCGAGTGAACCCCATTTATAGGTTTACCTGGCCACTACCGCTGAGTCTGACATAACCTTGTCTCTGACCTCGTGTCAGGACCCAGAGACTGGGCTCCAACTCCAGAATGTGAGACCAGCCATGTCCCAGGGCTGTCATCTCTACCCATTCTTGATTCAGGCATCTGTCCCCAGACATTTGCTGAAATCCCTGCCAATGGGGGAACCAGAAGCACAATAGGGAAATCCTCCTTCCCCATGGCAGGAATGATGGCTCTTGGGATGGGTTTCCAGACCTCAGAGTGGTAGCCAGCTGAATGGCCAATGATAACCCGCCCACTCATGAGGGCCGCCCTGGACACAAGCAGGCATTGTGACCCCCAACATGAGCATGCTTTCAAACAAACACTCTCAGTTGCATTCCAGAATCCAAATTTGCAGGCCTGATATGCCCCTAAGCACAAATCCTAACACCTGGTGGGATTTTTCAGGGGACCAGAAACACAGCCTGTCTTTGGAATCCCTGTTTTGGGACACCCCTAAGATGGAAAATAGCACTCTTCCCTTCGCCAAGAAAGCCATCATAGTATAGGGAGCCGCTAGGATCCTTCAGAGGAAAAATCTCCCATGGATCCATGAGACCACACCTGCATTCCGAGGCCATCCTGGACACAAAAGCCAGATACACAAGCCTGTGCTACCACCTTCAAGGCAACTAATTTATAGTTCCAGACGAGCTGCCCTCCATGTCTATGCATTGGGCCTGCGATCACCTCACCGCTAACCTTAACCCGAGTTTGTGCTTACAGACTTCTATCCCGAAACCATGGCTCATATTTCCTCCAGGATGGGGTCTCTGGAGCCACACCAAAGGACTGTGCCTGCCATCCCCAAGAAAAATGTGTCCGTCACATTTGCCTAAAACTTCGAGATAAGGAGAAACCTGCAAGGCCCCTGAGCCCACCCCAATACTGGAGGCCCCTCTGGACACAAATGTGCAGTCTGAAATACGCTGATCACCTGAATCCAGGCAGATACCCAAGTCAGTGTTTCTCAGTCAGAAGATTGAACCTGACATGCTCCTATGACCTCATTGTAACCCCTGATTAGGTTTTCAGGCATCTGTAATCAGAGACCTGTTCTGGAGTACCAACTTAAGATACAACATATGGTCCCTGATCCCCACAACAGAACATCTCCTTTCTCTAGATGGAAGCCGTGCTCTTGGAACTGTGTCAAACCCTCAGGGTAGATGAATCCTACTTGGCCCGTAGCCACCAGCAGATTCTAAGATCTCACTGGTAACAAGCCAGCATTGTGAGCCAACTTCATGAGATTCCATGTCAACTACAGGCCTTGGTACTTCACCTCAGAGCCTTCAGAAAGAACCTGTCATGTTCCTCAGCTGCAATGTTCAGTGGAAGTGTGCTTTCCAGGCATCCATGTGGGAGTGCTCTGCTACCCAAACTTTCCACATGGGGGACTCTCGAGCAAACAAATCTGACTGCCCTGTCCTGTAGAAGGAAACCTGGCTGTTTGGAGCATCTCACAAGCTCAAGTGTGGGAAATCCTCTATGACCTCTTTTCAACTCCTCTCCATTTGTCGGTCATTATAGACACAAACTCCAGCTTGAGCAAACATCTGACGTCTGCGCTTACTCAGGTGCTGGATATTCGAATCAGCCGCTGCACACTGGAAATGCCATTCGCTTGTCACTGAATTTATTCATAGCTTGGGTTTACAATTCCATCCTCACCCTACTGGTCCACAAGCCCTCATGATAGGGAATTCTGCAGCCACAACACAGCATTCTGCCTTCCCAATAGAAAGAAGAAGGGCCTGGTGAGTCTGCCCAGAAACTCCACATTATGATCAGTCTACTTGTCCCTTGAGGGAACCCTGAATTATAGACAGCCCTGGCCCCTAGTGTTGTGTCTGACAGAGCCTAAGCCCCGACCTCGTGTCAGCCACCTAGAAGGCGGGGCCCATATCCCGCATGTTAGACTGGCCACGGAACAGAGCCGTCATCTTTACCCATCCTTGGTATTCAGGCATGTGTCCCCAGACCTTTCCTGGAATCCCTACCAATGAGGGAACCTGAATCACAATAGAGAAATCCTCATTCCACATGGCAGGATTCCTGTAAGTTCGGAAGGGTGTCCAACACTCAGAGTGTTAGCCTACTGAATGGCCATTGAGACCACCCCCATTCCTGAGGGCCACCCTATGCAAAAGCTTGCATAGTGACCCTCAGCCTGAGCATGCTTTCAAACAAACGCTCTCAGTTGTATCTCCAGGACTTGCATTGGAGGCCTGGTAAGCCCCTATGCCCAAATCATAACCCTTGGTGGGTATTTCCAGGTGCCCAGAGCCAGAGCACTTCTCTGCAATCCCTGTTATGGGACACCCTTAATATGGAAAACAGAACTCTTTCCACTCTGAGAAAGCCACCACATTATAAGGAGCCGCCAGGATACTTGAGAGGAAATATCACCCATGGACACCTGAGACCACACCTGCATTCTTAGTCCATGGTGGATACACAATCCAGATAAAAAAGCCTGTGCTACCTCCTTTGAGCATGCGATTTACATTTCACACGGAGCTTCCCTCCAGGAGTATGCATTGGGCCTACAATCACTTCGCCACTAAACCTAACCCGCATTTGTGTTTGCAGACTTCCCTCCCAAAACCATGGCTCTCATGCCCTCCAGCATGGGGTCTCTGGAGCCACACCACAGGACTGTGCCCACCATTGCCAAGGAAACTGTGCCCATCAAATTGCCCTATCTTTCCAGATTAGGAGAAACCTGCAAGGCCCCTGAGCCCACCCCAATACTGGTTGCCACTCTGTACACAAATGCACAGTCTGGAACACCCTGATCACCTACATCTAGGCAGACATTGAAGTCAATGATACTGAGTCAGAGGATTGAACCTGACATTCCGTTAGGATTTTATTGGAAACCTAGATTAAATTTTCATGCATCTATCCTCAGAGGCCTGTTCTGCAATACCAAATTATGATACATTTGGTCCGTTAGCCCCACATCAGAACATCTCTGGTCCGAGAAGGAAACCGTGCCCTTTGACCAGGGTCAAACCCTCAGGGTAGATGAATCCTACATGGTCCCTTAGCCACCAGCACACTGTAAGGTCTCCATGGTAACAAACCTGCATTATGACCCATCTTCATGAGACTTCATGTCAACTCCAGGCCTTGGTAATTCGCCCAAGAGCCACCAGAACGAATTGGCCATGTTTCTCAGCTGCAATTTTAATGGAGGTGTGCTTTTCAGGCATCCACGTGGGAGTGCTCTGCTACCCAAACTTTCCACATGGGGGACCCTGGAGCAAATAAACCAGACTCCCCCTGTGTGGTAGAAGGAAACTTTGCTGTTTGAAGCATCTCACAAGCCCCAGCATGTGAAATCCTCCATGGCCTCTTGACGCCACCCCTCCATTCATCGGTCATCATAGACATAAACTCCAGCATGAGGAAATGTCTGACTTTCACCTTTACTCAGGTGCTGGATATCTGGAATCAGACACTGCACAATGGAACTGCCTTTTGCTTGGCACTGAATTGAACCTTAGCTTGAGTTTACAATTCCATCCTCACCCTACTGGTCCCCAAGCCCGCTTGATAGGGAATTCTGGGGCCACAACGCAGCTTTTTGCCTTCCCCTTAGAAAGAAGAAGGGCATGGTGATTCTGCCCAGAAACTCTGCATGAGGATCAATCTGCTCAGCCCTTGAGGGATCCCTGGTTCATACTCAGCCCTGACCACTAGTTCTGTTTCTGACAGAGCCTGAGTGCTCAATTCATGTCAGCTACTCAGAGAGTCAGGCATGTGAGACTGGCCATGTCTCAGGTCACTCATCTCTACCCATCCTTGGTATTCAGGCATCTGTCCCCAGACATTTGCTAGAATACCTGCTAATGGGGGAACCTGAGGCACAATAGAGAATTCTTCCTTTTCCATGGCAGGAATCCTGGTAGTTGGCATGGGTGTCCTACATTAAAGTGGTAGCCAGCTGCATGGCCAAGGAGACAACTCCCACTCATAAGGGCTGCCCTAATCACATCAGGCATTGTGACACTCAGACTAGCATGCTTTCAAACAAACGCTCTCAGTTGTACCTCCAAGTCACACATTGTAGGCCTGGTACTCCCCTAGGCCCAAATCCTAATCCTGGTGGGATTTTCCAAGCACCCAGACTCACAGCCCTTCTCTGGAATCCCTTTTTGGGGAACATCTAAGATTGAAAACAGCACTCTTCCATTCAAACGAGAAAGCCACCATACTATTGGGAGCTTCCAGGATCCGTAGAGAGGAAAATACTTTCATGGAAACATTAGAACACACCTGCATTCCAAAGCTATCATGGACACACAATCCAGATACAAAAGCCAGTGCTAGAGCCTTCGAGGTACGTGAATTACAGTTCCTGACGATCTGCCCTCCAGGTCTATGCATTGGGCCTACGATCACCTCGCAACTCAACCTAATCCGAGTTTGTGATTGCAGACTTCTCTCCCAAAACCATGGCTTACATGCCCTCCACGATGGAGTCTCTGGAGCCACACCACAGGACTGTGCCTGCCACCCCCAAGGAAACCGTGCCCACAAATTTGCCTAAACCTTCAAGATTAGGAGAAACCTGCAAGGCCCCAGAGCCCACCCCAATATTGGAGGCCACTCTGTACACAAAGGCACAGTCAGAAACACCCTGATTGCCTACATATAGGCAGACACCGAAGTCAATGGTCCTGAGTCTGATGATTGAACCTGAAATTCCTCTTGGACTTCATTGGAACCCTAGATGAAGTTTTTAGGCATCTGTCCTCAGAGGCCTCTTCTGGAATACCAACTTATGATACAACATTTGGTCCGTGAGCCCCACAACAGAACATCTCCGATACCCAGAAAAAAACCGTGTTCTTCGACCGGTGTCAAACCATCAGGATAGACTAATCATACATGGCCCCTTAGCCACCAGCACATAGTAAGATTTCCGTGGTAACAAAACTGCATTGTGACCCAACTTCATTAGAAACCAGGCCTTGGTACTTTGCCCTAGAGCAACCAGAAAGAACATGCCATGTTCCTTAGGTGCAATGGTCAATGTAGGTGTGCTTTCCAGTATCCACGTGCGTGTACTATGCTACCCAAACTTTGCACATGGGGGAACCTGGTGTAAACAAACCAGACCTCCCCTGTCCAGTAGAAGGAAACCTTATGTTTGGATCAACTCACAGGCCTCAGCGTGTAAACTGCTCCATGGCCTCTTGATGCCACCACTCCATTGGTCGGTCATCATAGACACAAACTCCAGTCTAAGCAAACATCTGACATGCACCCTTATCCCGGTGCTGGATGTCTTGAATAAACCACTGCACATTGGAACTGCCTTCCACTTGGCACTGAATTGAACCATAGCTTGTGTTTACAATTCCATCCTCACCTGACTGGTCCCTAAGCCCTCTTGATAGGGAAATCTGGGGCCACAACGCAGCATTCTGCCTTCCCCATCGAATGAAGAAATGCCTGGTGAGTCTGCCCTGAAAACCCACATGAGGATCAATCAGGTCGGCCTTCGAGTCAACACCGATTTATAGGCTGCCATGGCCACTAGTGCCGTGTCTGACAGAGCCTGAGCTCGAATGAGTTTCAGCCAGTAGAGAGCAGGCCCCATATCTAGCATTTGGGATTGCCATGGCCCAAGTATGTCATCTCTACCCATCCTTGATATTCAGGCACCTGTCCCCAGACCTTGGCAGGAATCCCTGCCAATTAGGGAACTTGAAGCACAATAGAGAACCCTTCTTTCCCCATGGCAATAAACCTGGCTTTTGGGATGGGTGTTCTACCCTCAAAGGGGGAGCCAGTTACAACATCAATGACACCACACACACTCCTGAGGACTACCCTTGGCACAAACAGGCATTGTGACCCTCACCCTGAGCATGCTTTCAAAAAATCCCTCTCAGATTCACCACAATGATCCCTCATTTCAGGCCTGGTATGCCTGTAGGTTCAAATCATAAAACTTGGTGGGATTTTCGAGGTGCCCAGACCCAGAGACCATCTCTGGAATTTTTGTTTTGGTGCACCCTTCAGATGGAAAACAGCACTCATCCCTTCCCCAAAAATGTCACCAAATTATGAGGAGCCACCAGGATCCATAGAGAGGCAATGTCTCCCATGGACCCATGAGAACACACCTGCATTCCGAGGCCATCCTGGACACACAATCCGGAGAGAAAAACCTGTGCTACTGCCTTCCATTCGCCCTAATTACAGTTCCAGATGAGCTGCTCTCAAGGTATATGCATTGGGCCTGTGATCACCTCGCCACTCACCCTAATTCGAATTTGTGTTTGCAGACTTATCTACCAAAACCATGGCACACATGCCCTCCAGGATGGGGTCTCTGGATCCACACTGCAGGACTGTCCCTGCCATCCACAAGGAAACTGTTTCCATCACAGTTGCCCAAACTGTCTAGATTAGGAGAAACCTACAAGGCCTCTGGGCCTAGCCCAATTTCGGCGGCCGCTCTGAACACAAATGCAAAGTCTGAAATACCCTGATCCCCTACATCCAGGAACACAGCCAAGTCAATGGTCCTGAGTCAGAATAATGAACCTAACATGCCCCTAGGACGTCATTGGAACCATTGATTCGGTTTTCAGACATGTGTCCTCAGAGGCCTGTTCTAGAATGCGAACTTATGATACAACATGTGGTGGCTGGGCCACACAACAGAACATCTCCTGTCCCCAGAAGGAAACCGTGCCCTACAATCTGTGCAAAATCCCAGAGTAGTAGATTCCTGCACAACTACTAAGCCACCAGCACATTCTAAGATCTACCTGGTAACAAACCAGCTGTGTGGCCCATCTGCAAGAGATTCCATGTCAAATCAAGGACTTGGTACTTTGCTACAGAGACACCAGAATAAAGCTGCCATGTTCTTCAGTTGCAATGGTCAATGAAGTTGAACATTCCAGGCATCCATGCGGTAGAGCTCTGCTACCCAAACTTTCCACATGGGGGACCCTGGAGCAAATAAACCACACTCCACCTGTCCAGTAGAATGAAACCTTGCTATTTGGAGCAGCTCATGAGTCTCAACGTGAAAATCCCTCCATGGCTTCTTGACGCCACCCCTCCATTTGTCAGTCATCATAGACACAAACTCCAGTGTGAGCAAATATCCGACGTCCTCCCTTACTAAGGTGCTGGATATCTCGAAAAAGCTGCTGGACACAGGAACTGCCTTCCGCTTGGCAGTGAATTGAACTGTAGCTTGTGTTTACAATTCCTTCCTCACCCGACTGGTCCCCAAGCCTTCTTGATAGCGAATTATGGAGACACAACACAGCATTCTGCCTTCCCGATAGAAACAAGTGCCTGGTGAGTCTGGCCAGAAACCCCACATGAGGATCAATCTGCTCGGCCCTATATCGGAGGGACCCTGATTTATAGGTTGCCCTGGCCACTAGTGCTGTGTCTGACAGAGCCTGAGCCCAGACCTAGTGTCAGTCACCAGAGTTTGAGCCCCACATCTAGCATTTGGGATTGCCATGGCTCAAGTATTTCATCTCTACCCATCCTTGGTATTCAGGCACCTGTCCCCAGACCCTTGCTGGAATCCCTGACAATGGGGCATCCTGAAGCACAATAGAGAACTCCTCCTTCTTCATATCAGGAAACTTGGCTGTTAGGATGGGTGTTCAACCCTGAAAGGGGGAGTCATTTACAAGTCCAGTGAGACCACACAAACTCCTCAGGGATGCCCTGGAGGCAAACAGGCCTTGTGACCCTCAGCCTGAGCATGCTTTCAAACAATCCTTCTCTGTTGCACCACCATGAACCCGCATTGCAGGCCAAATATGCCCCTAAGCCCAAATCCTAGCACATGTTGTGATGTCCCAGATGCCATGAACCAGAGCCCGTCTCTGGAATCCCTGTTTTGGGGAACCCATAAGGTGGAAAACATCACTCTCCCCTTCCCCGAAAAAGCCACCAAACTATGGAGAGCCACCAGGATCCATAGAGAGGAAAAGACTCCCATGGACCCATGAGACCACACCTGCATTCAAAGGCCATGCTGGACACACAATCCAAAGAGAAAATCCTGTGCTACTGCCTTCCAGTCTCCCTAATTATAGTTCATGAGGAGCTTCCCTCCAGGTCTACGCATTGGGCCTGTGATCACCTCGCCACTCACCCTAATTTGTATTTGTGTTTGCAGACTTCTCTCCCAAAACCATGGCTCACATGCCCACCAGAATGTGATCTCTGGAGCCACACCACAGAACTCTGGCTGCCAACCCCAAGGACACTGTGCATATCAGATTTGCCCAAACCTTCCAGATTAGGAGAAACCTGTGTGGCCCCTGAGCCCACACCAATATTGCCGGACACTCGGGATGGAAATGCGCAGTCTGAAACACCCTTATCACCTACATCCAGGGAAATAGCCAAGTCAATGATCGTGAGATAGACGATTGAACCTAAAATGCCCCTAGGCTCTCAATGGAACCCCATTAGGTTTTTAGGCATCTGTCCTCAGGGGCCTGTTCTGAAATACCAATCTATGACACATCATGTGGTCTCTGAGCCACACGACAGAACATCCCCTGTCCCCAGAAGAATACCTTGCTCTTCGACCTGTGCCAAACCCTCAGGGTAGGAGAATCCTGCATGGCACCTTAGCAACCAGCACATTCTAAGTTCTCCCTGGTAACAAACAAGCATTGTGACCCATCTGCAAGAGATCCCATGTCAACTCAAGGCCTTGGCACTTTGTCCCAGAGCCACTAGAACGAATCTGCCATGTTCCTCAGCTGCAATTGTCAATGGAGGTGTGCTTTCCTGGCATCCATGCCGGAGAGCTCTTCTTCACAAACTTTCCACATGGGGAAACCTAGAGTAAACAAACCAGACTTCACCTACACTGTACAAAGAAATGTTACTTTTTGCAGCAGTTCACAGGCCTCAGCATGTGAACTCCTCCATGGCCTCTTTATACCACCCCTCCACTTGTCGGTCATCATAGACAAAAACTCTAGTGTGAGCAAGCATCTGACATCCACCCTTATTCCAGTGCTGGATGTCTCGAGTAAACTGCTACAAATTGGAACTGCCTTCTGCTTGGCACTGAATTGAACCATAGCTTTTGTTTACAATTCCACCCAAAACTGACTGGTTCCCAGCTCTTGTGATTGGGAAACCTGGAGCCACAACACAGCATTCTGCCTTCCCTATTGAATGAACAAATGCCTGGGAATCTTCCCAAGAAACTCCACATGAGGATCAATCTGCTCCGCCCTCGAATCTACTCTGATATTAAGGCTGCCATGGCCACTAGCGCTGTGTCTGACAGAGCCTGAGCCCCGACCGAGTTTTAGGCCTCATATCTAGCATTTGGGATTGCTATGGCCCAAGTACGTCATCTCCACCCATCCTTGGTATTCAGGCACCTATATCGAGACCTTGCTGGAAACCCTGCCAATGGGGCAACCTGAAGCACAGAGGAACCTGACGGAAGAAAACTCATCCTTCCTCATGGCAGGACATTTGGCTGTTGGGTTGGGTGTCCAACTCTCTAAGAGGGAGCCAGATATATGACCAATGAGACCACTCCCACTCCTGAGGGCCGCCATGGGAGCAAACAGGCATTGTGAGACTCAGCCTGAGCAAGCTTTCAAACAATCCCTCTCAGTTGCACCATCATGATCCCGCATTGCAGGCCTCATACACCCCTAGGTGCAAATCCTAACCCTTGGTGGGAAGTCCCAGATGCCCAGAAAAAGAGCCTGTATCTGGAATATCTGTTTTGGGGCACCCATAAGATGGAAAACAACACTCTTCCCTTCCCCAAAAAAGCCACCAAACTATGAGCTGCACAGATCCATAGAGAGGAAAAGTTTCCCATGGACCCATGAGACTATACCTGCATTCCAAGACCATCCTGGACACACAATATAGAGAGAAAAGCCTGTGCTACTGCCTTCCAGTCACCCTAATTACTCCTGACAAGCTGCACTCCAGTTCTACTCATTGGGCCTGTGATCACCTTTCCACTAACCATAACCCACATTTGTGTTTGCAGACTTCTCTCCCAAAACCATGGCTCATATGCCCTCCAGGACAGGGTCTCTGGATCCACAACACATGACTGGGCCTGCCATCCCCAAGGAAACTGTGCACGTCAAACCTGCCCAAACCTTCCAGTTTAGGAGAAACACGCAAGAGCCCTGAGACCGACCCATATTGTCGGCAGCACTGGACACAAATGCCAGTCTGAAACGCCCTGATCACCTACATCCAAGCAGACAGCCATTTCAATGTTCCTGGGTCAGAAGATTGTACCTGACATGCTCCTAGGACGTCATTGGAACACTAGATTAGGTTTTCAGGCATCTGTCCTCAGGGTCCTGTTCTGAAATACCAACTTAGGATACAACATGTGGTCCCTGAGCCACACAATAGAATATCTCCTGTCCCCAGTAGGAAACCATGCCCTTCGACCTGTGCCAAACCCTCAAGATTGGAGAATCCTGCACAGCACCTTAGACACCAGCACAAACTCTAGTTTGTGCGTTGACCCATACCACAAGCTTTCCATCTGCTGGACAGTCGAGTCCTGTTGAATGGCTCCAGGATGTCCCATAGGGAAAGACTGGAGAGCAGGATTCGAAGGATGGATGCCTGTACAGCATACCTCACATTCCCATTGGCTCTTTGTGACAAGACATGTTTGAACTACTGGCTCTGGGGCAAGCTAACTAGGGGGCTGAATTGAAATGGACTCTCCTGCGGATGGGTCATAATGTGGGTTTGTGTGCATGGAGACCTTGGAATATGTTGGCAGCTCAGGGGCCATGAAGTATTCGCCTAACCGAAGGGTGTAATATTGCTCCAATTAAAAAGAGATCCCTATGTCGAGATGAGACAGGTTCTCTTTGGTGCCTCAGAAAAGCCCCAGATACTGGTCTTCAAACCAGTTCTCTGAGTAGAGACACCTGGAAACCAAAGCTAGGGTTCAGATTAGAGCCTAGATGCCTGTCCGTTTCAATCTTCTGTCTCTGGGGACACTGTCTGAGTATCTAAGTGGAGATAGTTGCTCAGCTGGTGTCAGAGTGCCCCTCTTAGTCCATGGCCGAGGCATGGCCTTGGAGACCTTATTGGATTCTCCTAATGTCTAGGGTTGTGGCCAATGGATTAGGTACAGTTTTCTTGGAGAGGACTGGCACAGTCCTTCAGTGTGTCTCCATAGGCCCTAGCCTGGAGGGTGTGTGGGTCCGGGCTGTGGGCACAGAAGTCTGAAAACACAAACTCGGCTTGGGTGTGGAGCTGAGAGCATGGCAGGATGGACCCACAGACCGTGAGAGGAGATCCTCAGCTTATGAAAGAAGGGCAAATGGGAGGCAGTCACGCAAGCTTTTGTCTTTGGATGTTTTGTCTCCCATAGCCGTGGAATGTAGGGGTGACCTCAGGGGCTATGGAAGAGTCTCCCTCTCTGAGGAGTTGGTCCAGCTCTTAAGATTTTGGGGACATTTTGTGGGAAGGGTGGAGTCCTGCTGTCTGGCTCAGGTGTTCTTCCAGGAGAGGGACTCCAGATCACAGTCCTGGGTTCGAGCAAATGGAATACTCGAGCTCTTGTGAAGATTGGGATCATAGGGGCTTGGCAAGCCCCATATGCGGGCTCTTGGTCCAGGCCCTGAGAGACCTTACTTCGACATGGGGCCCATGCTGATGGTCCCAATGCGAGTTTGTACCCAAGGAGGCACTCAAGTTTAGGCTTGGCCTCAGGGGCCATGAAGGTTTCTCCTACACTGAAGGTATGACTCCATGCCAACAGCAAGCTTTCCAGCCATGGGGAAGGAGAAGATCTGATTTGTGCTTCAGTTACCCACGTTTGCCAGGATTTGATATAATATCTAGGGTCAGATGTCTGAAAACCCAGGTTGGGAAGAGATGACGGCATAAGGCCATGGCCTGTCTGATGTGCTTATTGTGCAGCCAGCTGTTTCCTTGTCTGTCGGGACGTCAGGCTGTGTCAGACAGAGCATTACTGACCAGGGTAGCCTTTCCAGTTAGGGTGCGGTCGAGGCCAGAGCAGGTTGGTTCTCATTTGTGGTTTCTGGAGAGCCCCATAGGGCAACGTTTTTCTTCTGGTGGGCAGGCAGAAAACTGTGTTGTGGTTCTGGAATTCCCAGTCTGGAGGGCTTGTTTGCCAGGAGTGTGAAGAGGGAAGTCTGAAAACACAAGCTAGCGTTAGGTTTGGGGCCGAGGGCATGGCAGGCCCACTCTGCAGGGACTGAATCAAGATCTCCTGCATCTGAGGTCAGGGCAAGTATCAGACGTTGCCTCAGGTTGGAGTTTGTGTCCATTATGGCCCCTTCCTGAAGGGGGTGGGGGCGTCATGAGGCCAGGGAGGTTTCCCAACGCTGGGAGTTATGAGCTGCCCCAAACATCAAGGTTTCCTCTGTAGGACAGTCGAGTACTATGAGATGGTTCTAGGATGACCCCTACAGAAAGACTCGAGAGAAGGGGTCAAAGCATGAATGTCTGCAAATGCCACCTCACATTCCCACTGGCTGCTTGGGGCAAGGCAGGCTCAATCTGCAGGCTCTTGGGCGGGTTTCTCAGAGGGCTGAGTTGAAATGGACTCTCCTGAGGATGAGTCATACTGTGCGTTGGTGGCCATGGAGACCTTGGAATGTGGCGGTGGCTCAGGGACTCTGCAGGTTACTCCAAACCGAAGGGTTTGACACAGCTCCAACAATGAAGCTTCCCATGTGGAGACGATAGTTGTTCTGTTTGGTGTCTCAGGAAAGCCCCAGATGCTGGTCTTCAAACCCAGGCCTCTGAGGAGTGACACCTGGAAACCAAAGCAAGAGTTCAGATTAGGGCCCAGGGGCCTGTCTGGTTCAATCTACTGTCTCTGCCAACATCTGTCTGTGTTTCTGCATGGAGGTAGTTGCTAAGCTAGTGTCAGGATGCATTTGTCCAGAGAGGCTTATAGTAGTGGGATGTCCTCGGGGGCCTTGAGGTTTCTCCTATTCTGTGGGGTTATGGGCAATGGAATGGGCATAGTCTCCTTGGAGAGAGCAGGACAGTCCTGTGGTGTGGCTCCAGAGGCCCCAGCCTGGCGGCTGTGTGGGCCAGGGCTGTGGGGACAGACATCCAAAAACACAAACTCGGCTGAGGTTTGGGGCTGAGGTTATGGCAGGAGTGATCTACAGTCCGTGAGGGGAGCTCATTGTGATTAGAAAGTAAGGCGAGTGAGAGGCGGTCGTTCAGGCTTATGTCTCTGGATGTTGTATTTATGATGGTCATTTAATGTAAGCATGGTCTCATGGGCCATGGAAGTCTCCCTCTCTGGTGATTTGTCCGGCTCCCAAGAGATTGGTGTCATTTTGTGGGAAGGGAGGAGTCCTGTTTTCTGCCTCATGTGTCCCCACAATAGAGGGATTCTAGAGCAGAGCACTGGGTACATACAACTGGAATACCCACCCTCTGGTTAGGCCTGGGGTCCTTTGGGCATGGCAAGCCCGTATGCAGATTCTTGGTCCAGCCACTGAGAGACGTTACTTGAATAGTGGACTCATGCTGAGGGTCACAATGTGTGTTTGTGCCCAAGGTGGTCCTCAATATTGGGCGGGACCTCATTGAGCTTGCAGGTTTCTCCTACACTGAACCTTGGACATGCCAACCTCAGGGTTTCTTGCCATGGGGAAGGAGGAGTTTTGATTTCTGCATCACGTTCACCTCTGGGCACTAATTGGAGATAAGGCCTAGGTTCTGAAGCCTGAAAACCGAGGTTTGGAAGAGATGACGACCTAAGGCCATGGCGGGTCCGATGTGTTCAGTTTGGGGCCAGCTTTCTAGGTGTCGTTCAGGAGGTCTGCACTCAGGCTGTGCCAGACAGGGCATTCGTGCCCAGATACGCTGTATAATTGGGGTACAGTTGAGTGGCATGCAGAAGATAATTATTTGGGGTTTCTCCGTAGCCCCATAAGGCAAAGTCTTTCTTCTGGAGGGCAGGCAGAGTGTTGCATTCTGGCTCCGGAACTGCCAAACTGGAGGCCTTGTGGTCAGGAATGCAAGGATGTAAGTCTGAGAACTGAAGCTTTGCTTTGGTTTCAGGGCGAGGAAATGGCAGGCACACTCTGCAGAGCTGAATTTAGATTTCATGCATCTGAGGTCAGGGCGAGGTTCATATGTTGGCTCAGGTTGGAGTTTCTGTCCATGATGGCCCCTTCATGAAGGGGGGTCATCACACCGCCATTGGTGTTTTCCCATGATGGCAGTAGTGAGATGCTCCAAACCACAAAGATTTTCTGCGGGTCAGTTGAAACCTGTTGGATGGCTCCAGGACATCCCATATGGAACAATTGCAGATCAGGGTTCTAAGGATGGATGCCTGGGCATCCGGCCTTGCATTCCAATTGTCTCCTAGCGAAACGGCACGTTTGATTGCTGCCTATGATGTAGCAGCCGAGGGGGCTGAGTTGAAATGCATTCTCCTGAGGATCGGTCATAATGTGGGATTGTGTCCATGGAGACCTTGGAATGGGGCAGTGGCACCAGGGCTCTGAAGGATGCTCCTAACCAGAGGTTTTGACACAGCTCCAAGAAGCATTTTTCCCATGGGGAAACAAGATTTGTTCTCATTGGTGCTTCAGTAACCCCCAATATGCTGGGATTGGAAACCAGAACTCTGAGGAGAGATGCCTGGAAACCAAGGCAATGGATCTGATTAGGGCCTGGGGCCTGTCTGGTTTAATCTTCTTCTCTCGGTTCATCTGTCTATGGGATTGAGTGGAGGTAGTTCCTCAGCTGGTGTCAGATTGCCCCTATTTGTCCTGGGCAGTCTACACTATTGGGATGGCCACTTTGACTTTGGAGGTTTCTCCTAATTTGCAAGTTTGTGGCCAATGAAATGGGCAGAATTCCTTTGGGGAGGGAAGGCAGAATTCTGAGGTGTGGCTCTAGGGGCTCAAGCATGGAGGGTGTGTGGGTCAGAGCTGTGGGGACAGAAGTCTGAAAACAGAAACTCGTCTTAGGTTTGGGGACATAGGTATGGGAGGCCCGATCTACAGACCTTGAGCAGAACTCTTCAGGATATGAACAAAGAGTGAGTGTGAGGCACTTGCTCAGGCTTTTGACTCTGGATTTTGTGTCACTGATGGCCGTGGAATGTAGGGGCGTCCTCATGGACCATGGGTGAGACTTCCTCTATGGGGATTTGGATGATCCCAATATTTTGGGGTCATTCCGTGGGATGGGAGGAGTCCATTCTGTTTTTTTTTTTTTTTTTACCTCAGGTGTGCCACTAAAGAGGGATTCCAGAGCAGAACCCTGGGAAGGGGCGACTGGACAACCCGAACTCTGTATAAGATTGGGGGCCTAAGGGCATGGCAATCCCCATATGGGGTACCTTGGTCCAGCCACTGAGAGGTCTTACTTGAGTACAGTGCTCACACTGAGGGTCACAATGCATGTTTGTGCCCAATGTAGGCATCAAGCATGGGCGGGGACTCATGGGCCATGCTTGATTCTCCTACACTGAACTTTGGACAACATACGAACCACAAGGTTTCTTTCCATGGGGAAGGAGGAATTCTGATTTCTGCATCATGTTCACCCCAGGGCAGTGACTGGAGATAAGATCTAAGTTCTGAATCCAGAAAATCGAGGTTGGGATGAGATGATAACCTAAGGTCATGGAGGGTCCGATGTGCTCAGTGTGCGGTCAGCTTTCTGGGTGTTCTTCAGGAGGTATGGATTCAGGCTGTGTCAGACAGTGCATTAGTGGCCAGGTTAGAATGTATAATTTGGGTACAGTTGAGTTCCATGTAGGTTCATCCTCATTTATTGTGTCAGGGAAGCTCACTGGGGCAACATTTTTCTTCTGGTGGGCAGGCAGAGTGCAGCATTGTGGGTCCAGAATTGCCAAACTTGAGGGCGTCGGGACCAGGAGTGTGAGAACGTAAGTCTGAGATCATAAGCTAGACTTAAGTTTCAGGGCGAGTGCACGGCAGGCACCCTCTGCAGATCCGAATCAAAATCTCATTCATCTGAAGTCAGGACGAGGATCAGACTTAGGCGCAGGTTGGAGTTTCTGTCCATGATGGCCCCTTCATCAAAGGGGTGGAATCTCGAGGCCATGGAGGTTTTCCCACGTTGGGAGTTGTGGGATGCTCCAAACTGCAAGGATTCCTTCTGCGGGAAAATTGAGAACTGTTGGATGGCTCCAGGACATCCCATATGGAATGACTCCAGAGCCGGGTTCTAAGGATGGATGCCTGAGCAGACTGCCTCTTACACCAATTGTCTCCCTGCCACAAGTCAGGTACGATCTGATGGCTATGCAGGAGCAATCGTGGGAGCTGAGTTGAAATGGACTCTCCTGAAGATGGGTCTTAATGTGTGTTTGTGTCCATGAGGACGTTGGAATGGGGTGGTGGCCCCAGGGCTCTAAAGGATTCTAACCGGAGATTTTGAAACAACTCGAAAGAGCAAGTTTTCCATGTGGAGACAAGATTTGTTCTAATTGGTGCCTCAGGAAACCCACATATGCTGGTATTAGAACCAGGCCTCTGAGGAGAGATACATAGAAACCACAGCAAGGCATCCAATTAGGTCCTAGGAGCCTCTCTGGTTCAATCTTCTTCTCTGTCGACATCTGTCTATTTTATGAAATGGAGGTAGTTGCTCAGCTGGTGTCAGACCGTTCCTGTTTGTCCGGGCGGCCTACACTATAGGGATGGCCTCGGGGACTTTGGAGGTTTCTCCTAAATTGTATGATTATGGACAATGGCATGGGCAGAATTCCTGTGGAGTGGGCAGGCACAGACCTGATGTGTGGCTCCAAGGGCCCAGCCTTGAGGGTGTGTGGGCAAGGACTGTGGGGACAGATGTCTGAAAACACTAACTCAGCTTAGCTTTGGGGATGTAGGTATGGCAGGTCCGATTTACAGACTATGAGGAGAACATTTTGGGATATGAATAAAGGGTGAAAGTGTGACACTTGTCAGGCTTTTGCCCCTGGATTTTGTGTCAATGATGGCTGTGGAATGTCGAGGACTCCTCATGGGCCATGGAAGAGTCTTTCTCTCTGTGGATTTGGCCAGATCCCAATTGTTTTGGGTTAATCTGTGGGATTCAGTTTTGTTAACTAAGGTGTCCCACCAAAAGAGGGATTCCAGAGCAGAGCCCTGGACAACAAGAAATCTAACTAAAAATACGGGCCTAGGGGCATGGCAAGCCCAATATGCCTTCTAATGGTCCAGCCACTGAGAGGCCTTCATTGAGGACAGAACTCATGCTGAGGGTCACAATGCGTGTTTATACCCTCGTGGTACTCAAGCATGGGTGGGGACTCATGGTGCATGCTTGTTTCTCCTACACTGAATGATAGTCAACATGTCAACCACATGAGTTCTTGCCATGGGGAAGTATTAATTCTGATTTCTGCATGTCATTCACCCCTGGGCAGTGATTGGAGATAAGGTCTAGGTTGTGACGTCTGAAAACCGAGGTTGGGAAGAGATGACTACCTAAGACCATGTCGGGTCCGATATGCTCAGCGTGGAGCCAGCTGTCTGGGTGTTGGTCGGGAGGTCCAAGCTTGGGCTGTGTCAGACAGGGCATTAGTGCCCAGGGTAGATTGTATAATTGGGGTACAACTGAGTGCCGTGCAGGTTGATCTTTATTTGGCATTTCTGGGTAGCCCCAAGGGCAATGTTTTTCTTCTGGAGAACAGGCAGAGTGCTGCATTGTGGCTCCGGAATTTCCAAAGTGGATGCCTTGTGGACGGGGAGTGTGAGGACGGAAGTCTGAGAACACATGTTAGGCGTAGGTTCTGGGCGAGGGCACGGCAGGCACCCTCTGCAGATCTGAATCGGGATATCATGAATCTGAAGTCAGGGCAAGGTTCAAACCTAGGCTTAGGTTTGAATTTCTGTCCATTCTGGCCACTTTATGAAGGGGACAGCTTCTCCAGTCCATGGAGGTTTACCCACAATGGAAGTTGTGAGATGCTCCAAACAACAAAGATTCCTTCTGATCAACAATTGAGACCTTTTGTATCACTCCAGTACATACCATACAGAATGACACCAGAGCAGGGATCTAAGGATGGATGCATGGGAAGCCCGCCTCACATTGCAGTTGTCTCCTAGCAAATAGACAGGTTTGATATGCTGGCTCTGTCAGAGCAACCAAGGGGGCTGAGTTGAAATGGACTCTCCTGAGGATGGATGCTAATGTGGGTTTGTGTCCATGGAGACCTTGGAATGGGGCGTTGGTGCATGGGCCCTGAAGGATTCTCCTAACCGGAGGTTTTGAGACATCTCCAAAGGACAAGTTTCCCATGTGGAGACGAGATTTGTTCTGATTGGTGCCTCAGGAAACCCCCATATACTGTTATTGGAATATAGGCCTCTGAAGAGAGATAACTGGAAACCAAAACAATGGCTCCGTTTAGAGCCTAGGGGCCTGTCCGGTTGAATCTTCTTCTCTGTGTACATCCATCAAAGGTATTAGTGGAGTTAGATGCTCAGCTAGTGTCAGATGGCCCTTGTTTGTCCCAGGCGGCCTACACTATTGTGAAGGCCTTGGGGACTTTGGAGGTTTCTCCTAATTTTATGATTATGGACAATGGAATGGGCAGAATTCCCGTGGAGAGGGAAGGCACAGTTTTGATGTGGCTCCAGGGGCCCCAGCCTGCAGGGTGTGTGCACCAGGACTGTGGAGACAGAAGTCTAAAACACAAACTCAGTTTAGGTTTAGGGACGTAGGTATGGCAGGCCCGATCTACAGACCGTGAGGAGAATTCTTCCGGATATGAAGAAAGAGAGATTGTGAGGCACTTGTTCAGGCTTTTGTTTCTGGATTTTGTATCAACGATGGGCGTAGAATGTCGGGGAGGCCTCATGGGCCATGGACGAGTCTTCCGCTCTGTGGATTTGGCCCAATTCCAATTGTTTTGGGTCAAACTGTGGGATGGGAGGAGTCCTTTCAGTTTTGTTACCTCAGGTGTCCCACCAAAAGAGGGATTCCAAAGCCGAGGCCTGGGGAGGGGAGACTGGACAACCAGAAATCTGGTTAAAAATTGGGGCCTAGGGGCATGGCAAGCCCAATATGCTGTCTTTTGGTCCAGCCACTGAGAGGCCTTACTTGAGAACTGGGCTCACGTTGAGGGTCACAATGCATGTTTGTGACCGACTTGGTCCTCAAGCATCTGCAGGGCCTCATGGGCCACACTGGTTTCAACTACACTTTACGTTGGACAACATGCCAACCACAAGGTTTCTTGCCATGGGGAAGGAGTTCTGATTCCTGCATCATGTTCAACCCTGGGTGGTGACTGGAGATAAGGTTTAGGTTCTGAAGCCTGAAAACCGATGTTGGAAAGAGATGATGACCTAAGGCCATGGCCGGTCCGATGTGCTCAGTGTGTGGCTAGCTGGGTGGGTGCGAGCCAGGAGGTTCAGTCTCAGGCTGTGCCAGAAAGGGCAGTAGTGTCCAGGGCAGCCTGTATAATTGGGGTCCAGTCAAGTGGCATGCAGGTTGATCCTCATTTGGGGAATCTGGGTAGCCCCAGAGGGCAAAGTTTTTCTTCCGGAAAGCAGGCATAGTGCTGCCTTGTAGTTCTGGAATTGCCAAACTGGAGGGCTTGTGGGCCAGGAATGTGAGGATGGAAGTTGAGAACACAAACTAGACTTACGTTTCTGGGCAAGGGCACGGCAGGCACACTCTGCAGAGCTGAATCAAGATGTCCTGCATCTGAAGTCAGGGCGAGGATCAGACGATCGCTCAGGTTGGAGCTTCTGTCCCTGATGGCCCCTTCATGAAGCGCAGGGGGCGGGACCACGAGGCCATGGAGGTTTTCCCACGATGGGAGTTGTGAGATGCTCCAAACAGTAAAGATTCTTCTGCGGGACTATTGAGACCTGTTGGTTGGCTCCAGGACTTCCCATACAGCATCATTCTGAGAATGGTTCTAAGTATGGATGGCTGGGAAGCCTGCCTCTCATTCCAATCATCTCCTAGCGACAAGACGGGTTAGATCTGCTGGATCAGGGGGAGCAACTGAGGGGGCTGAGTTGAAATGGACTCTCCTGTGGATGGGTCCTAATGTGGGTGTGTCTCCATGGAGACCTTGGAATGAGGCGCTTGCACCGGGAACCTGAAATGTCCTTCTAACCAGAGGCTTTGAGAGAGCTCCAACATGCAAGTTTCCCATGTGTAGACGAGATTTGTTCTGATGGGTGCCTCAGGAGAAGCCCTCAGCTGGTATTAGAAACCAGGCTTTTGAGGAGACATGCCTGTAAACCAAAGCTATGGATCCCATTATGGCCTGGGGTCCTGTCTGGTCAATCTTCTTCTCTGGGGACATCCATCTATGGTATGAGTGGAGGTAGATGCTCAGCTGGTGTCAGACGGCCCTTTTTTGTCCCGGACAACCTACACCATTGGTATGGCCTCAGGGAATTTGGAGGTTTCTCCTAATTTGTATGGTTTTGGATAATGGAATGGACAGAATTCCCATGGATTGGTAAGGCACAGTCCTAATGTGTGGTTCCAGGGGCCCAGCCTGGAGGGTGTGTGGCCCAGGAATTTAAGGACAGAACTCAAAAAACACAAACTCAGCTTAGGTTTGGGGACGTAGGTATGGCACGGCCGAACTAGAAATCATGAGAAGAACTCTTCAGGATATGAAGAAAGAGCGAGTCTGAGGCGCTTGCTTAGGCTTTTGTCTCTGGATTTTGTATCAGCGATGGCCGTGGAATGTCGGGGAGGCCTCATGAGCCATGGACGAATCTTCCTCTCTGTGGATTTGGCCCTATCCCAATTCTTTTTCGTGAATCTGTGGAATGGGAGGACTCCTTTAAGGTTTGTTACCTGAGGTGTCCCACCAAAAGAGGAATTCCAAAGCAGAGCCCTGGGCAAGAGTGAAGGGACAACCCGAACTATGGTTAAAAATTGGGGTCTAGGGGCATGGCAAGCCCAATATGCTATTTCTTCATGCAGCCACTGAGAGGCCTTGCCTGAGGACCGGGCTCAGGCTGAGGGTCACAATGTGTGTTTGAGACCAATGTGGCCCTCAAGCATGGGCTGGGTCTCATGTGCCACACTGGTTTCAACTACACTGAACGTTGGACAACATGCCAACCACGAGGTTTCTTAACAAGGGAATGAGTTCGGATTTCTGCCACATTTTCAAACCTGGGCAGTGATTGGAGATAAGGTCAAGGTTCTGAAGCCTGATAACCGAGGTTGGGTAGAGATGACGACCTATGGCCATGGCGGGTCCGATGTGCTCAGTGTGTGGCCAGCTGTCTGGGTGGGGCCAGGAGTTCCAGGCTCAGGCTGTGTCAGAATGGGCAATTGTGCCCACTTCAGCCTATATATTTGGTGTCCAGCCAAATGGCGTGCAGGTTGATCCTCATTTGGGGTTTCTGGGTAGCCCCAGAGGGCAATGTTCTTCTTCCAGGGAGCAGGCAGCGTGCCGCATTGTACTTCTGGATTGCCAAACTGGAGGGCTTATGGGCCGGTAGTCTGAGGACGGAACTCCGAGAACACAAGCTAGGCTTAGGTTTTATGTGTGAGGACATGGCAGGCACAATCTACAGACCTGAATCGAGATCTCTTGCACCTGAAGTCAGGTTGAGCATCAGACGATGCCTCAGGTTTGACTTTCTGTCCCTGATGGCCCCTTCATAAAGGGGGGGAATCACGAGGCCGTGGGGGTTTTCCCACCATGGGAGTTGTGAGAAGCTCCAAACTGCAAAGATTCTACTGTGGGACAATTGAGACCAGTTGTTTGGCTCCAGGCCAACGATTCTGAGCAGGGTTCTAAGGATGGATGGCTGGGTAGCCCACCTCGCATTCCAATATTCTCCTAGCTACAAGACAGGCTAGATCTGTTGAATCTCGGGGAGCAACCGAGGAGGCTGAGTTTAAATGGACTCTCCTGTGGATGGGTCCTAATATGTTTTTATGTCTATGGAGACTGTGGCATTAAGCGGTGGCACTAGGGCCCTGAAGGCTTCTCCTAAACAGAGGTTTCACACAGGTCCACCATGCAAGTTTCCCATGTGTAGAGGAGATTTGTTCTGATGGGTGAGTCAAGAAACAGCCATATTCTGGTATTGAAATCCAGGCCTCTGAGGAGAGATGCCTGGAAACCAAAGCAATGGATCCGATTAGTGCCTAGGGGCCTGTTGGTTTCTTTTTACATCGGGCGACATCTATCTATGGATCAGAGTGCAGGTAGGTGCTCAGATGAACTCAGATTGCCCGTGTTTGTCCTTGGAAGCCAACACTATGGGATGGCCTCAGGGAATTTAAAGGTTTATACTTTTATGTGCGTTGTCGCCATTGGAATGGGCTCACACAATTCCCTTGCGAGGGCAAGAACAGTCCTCAGGTTTGGCTTCAGGGGCCTGAGCCTATAGGGTGTGTAGGCCAGGGCTGTTTGGACAGTTGTCTGAAAACACAAACTCGACTTCTGTTTCGGGTCATAGGTAGGGCAGGACTGATCTACAGACCATGAGGAGAACATTTCGGTATATGAAAAAAGGGCGAGTGTGAGGCTATTGCTCATGTTTTTGTCTCTGCATATCATGTCACTCATGGTCGTGAAATTTCCGGGTGACTTCATGGGAAATGGACGAGTCTTACTCTCTGGGGATTTGGCCCCTTCCAAAGAGGTTGGGGTAATTCTGTGGGATGGAAGAAGTCGTTTTTTTTTGTTGTTGTTGCTTTGTTTTGTTTCATTTTTTAACATCCGTTGTCCCACCACATGAGGAATTCCAGAGTAGAGCTCTGGGGAGGGGTGACTGAACAACCAGAAATCTGGTTAAAAATTGGGGCCTAGGGCTATGTCAAGCCCATTATGACATCTAGTGATCCAGGCTCTGAGAGGACTTACTAGAGGACAGGACTCACCCTGAGGGTCACAATGCATATTTATGCCCTCGTCGCACTCAAGAATAGGCGGGCCTCAGGGTGAATGCTTGTTTCTCCTACAATGAACGTTGGACAACATGCCAACCAAAAGGTTTCTTGCCATGTGTAAGGAGAAGTTCTGATTTCTGCATCACACTCACCCCCAGGCAGAGATAAAGTCTAGTTTCTGAGGCCTGAAAACTGAGGTAGGGAAGAGATGATGACCTAAGGCCATGGCGGGTCTGATGTGCTCAGTGTGCGATCAGCTGTCTGGGTGTTGGTCAGGAAGTCCGGGCTCAGGTTGTGTCAGACAGTGCATTAGTGCCCAGGTTAGACTATATAATTCGGGCAAAGTCGAGTACCGTGTAGGTTTATCTTCATATAAGGTGCCTTGGCAGCTCTTTAGGCAATATTTTTTTTTCAGAAAGCAGGCCATGTGCTTAATTGTGGGACCGGATTTACCAATCATGAGGCCTTTGAGGCCAGGAGAGTGAGGTCGGAATTCTGAGAACAAAAGTTATACTTGGGCTAAGGGCAAGTGCACGGCAGGTACCCCCTGCAGATCTGAACCAATATCTCATCCATTTCAAGTCAAGGAGAGAATTAGACTTTGGCTTAGGTTGGAGTTTCTGTGCCTGACGGCTCCTTCATGAAGGGAGCGGAATCTCGTGTCCATGGAGTTTTCCCCACGTGGGAGTTGTGGGTTGCCCCCTTCAAGAATTCCTTCTGCGGGACAATTGAGACCTTTGGGCAGCTCCAGGACATCCCATATGGAATGACTCCAGAGCACCGTTCGAGGGAGGATGCCTGGGAAGCCAGCCTCGCATTCCAATTGTCTCCTAGCAACAAGCCAGTTTAGATCTGATGGCTCTGCGGGAGCAACCGGGGTGGCTGACTTGAAATGGACTTTCCTCAGGATGGGTCCTAATGTGTGTTTGTGTCAATGGGGCCTTGGAATGGGGCCGTGGCACCGGGACCCTGAAGTATTCTCCTAAGCTGTTGACAGAGCTCGATGCACATGTTTCCTTGTGGAGACGAGATTTGTTCTGATTGCTACCTCAGGAAAACCCCTATGCTGATATTGGAATCCAGGCTTTTGAGGAGACATGCCTGTCAAAAAGCAGTGGATCCGATTGGCCAGGGTCCTGTCTGGTTCAATCTTCTTCTCTGGGGACATCCATCTATGGTATGAGTGGAGGTTGATGCTCAGCTGCTATCAGACCGCGCTTGTTTGTCATGGGATGGCCTCAGGGATTTGGAGGGTTCTCCTAATTTTACGGTTTTGGACAATGGAATGGGCAGAGTTCCCATGGATTGGGTAGGCACAGTCCTTATGTGTTGCTCCAGGGACCGCAGCCTGGAGGGTGTGTGGCCTAGGACTTTGAGGACAGAAGTCTGAAAACATAAACTCAGCTTAGGTTTGGAGACATAGGTATGGCAGGCCCGATCTATAAACCATGAGAAGAACTCTTCAGGATATGAAGAAAGAGCGAGGCTGAGGTGCTTGTTCAGTCTTTTGTCTCTAGATTCGGTATCAGCGATGGCCATGGATTGTCTGGGAAACCTCTCTGTGGAATTGGCCCGATCCCAATTCTTTTTCGTCAATCTGTGGAATGGGATGTCTCCTTTCAGGTTGGTTACCTTAGGTGTCCCGCCAAAAGAGGAATTCCAAAGAAGAGCCCTGGGGAAAAGCGAAGGGACAACCCGAACTATGGGTAAAATTTGGGGCCTAGGGGCATGGCAAGCCCAATATGCTGTCTCTTCATCCAGCCACTGAGAGGCCTTACCTGAGGACTGGGATCAGGCTGAGGGCCACAAGGTGTGCTTGTGACCAATGTGGCCCATAAACATGGGCGGGGCCTCATGGGCCACACTGGTTTCAACTACACTGAACGTTGGACAACATGCCAACCACATGGTTTCTAGCCACGGGGAAGGAGTTGTGATTTCTGCGTCACTTACAAGCCTGGGCAGTGATTGGAGATAAGGTCTAGGTTCTGAAACTTGACAACCGAGGTTGGGAAGAGATGACGACCTAAGGACATGGCTCGTCCGGCGTGCTCCGTGTTCGACCAGCTTTCTGGGTGGGGCCAGGAAGTCCAGGCTCAGGCTGTGTCAGAAAGGGCAATAGTGCCTAGGTCAGTCTATATATTTGGGGTACAGTCGAATGGCATGCAGGTTGATCCTCATTTGGAGTTTCTGGGTGGCCCCACAGGGCAATGTTTTTCTTCCTGAGGGCAGGAAGAGTGCTGCATTATAGTTCTGGTTTTCAAACTGGAGGCTTGTGGGCCAGTAGTCTGAGGAAGGAAATCTGAGAACAAGCTAGGCTTAGGTTTCTGGGTGAGGACAAGGCAGGAACAATCTACAGACCTGAATCGAGATCTCGTGCTTATGATGTCAGGGCGAGGATCAGAAGATCGCTCAGGTTGGTGTTTCTGTCCCTGATGGCCCTTCATGAAGGGCCGGGGGGGCCACGAGGCCGTGGGGGTTTTCCCACGATGTTAGTTGTGAGAAGCTCCAAACTGCAAAGATTCTACTGCAGGACAATTGAGACCTGTTGGTTGGCTCCAGGGCAACGATTCCGAGCAGGGTTCTAAGGATGGATGGCTGGGTAGCCCACCTCGCATTCCAATTGTGTCCTAGCAACAAGACAGGTTAGATCTGCTGGATCTGGGGGAGCAACCCAGGAGGCTGAGTTGAAATGGACTCTCCTGTGGATGGGTCCTAATGTCTTTTTGTGTCTATGGAGACCTTGGAATGTAGCGGTGGCACTGGGGTCCTGAAGGGTTTTTCCAAACAGAGGCTTTGACACAGCTCCAACGTGCAAGTTTCCCATATGTAGATGAGATGTTTTCTGATGGGTGAGTCAAGAAACAGCCATACGCTGGTATTGAAATCCAGGCCTCTGAGGAGAGATGACTGGATACCACAGCAATGGATCCGTTTAGTGCCTAGGGGCCAGTTCGTTCCTTTTTACGTCTGGGGACATCAGTCTATGCGTCTGAGTGCAGGTAGGTGCTCAGATGAGCTCAGATTGCCCCTGTTTGTCCTGGGAAGCCACCACTATTGGGATGGCCTCAGGCAGTTTGGAAGTTTATCCTATTAGTAGGGTTGTGGCCATTGGAATGGGCACATACAATTCCCTTGGAGAGGGCAAGTACAGTCCTCAGGTTTGGCTCCAGGGGCCTGAGCCTGTAGGGTGTGTAGGCCAGAGCTGTTTGGACAGTTGTCTGAAAACACAAACGCGGCTTATGTTTCGGGTCATAGGTATGGCAGGACTGATCTACAGACCATGAGGAGAACTCTTCAGGATATGAAAAAAGGGCGAGTGTGAGGCTTGTGCTCAAGTTTTTGTCTCTGGATATCGTGTCATTCATGGTCGTGAAATTTCCGGGTGACTTCATGGGAAATGGACGAGTCTTACTCTCTGGGGTTTTGCCTGGTCCCAAGAGTTTTGGGTCATTCTGGGGGTGGAAGAAGTCCGTTTTGTTGTTGTTGTTGATTTGCTTTGTTTTGTTTTTTAACCTCAGGTGTCTCACCAAATGAGGTATTCCAGAGTAGAGCCCTGGGGAGGGCCGACCGGACAACCAGAAATCTGGTTAAAAATTGTGGCCTAGGGACATGTCAAGCCCATTATGACATCTGAGCCACTGAGAGGACTTACAAGAGCACAGGACTCACTCTGAGGGTCACAATGCGTGTTTATGCCCTCTTCGCACTCAAGAATTGGCGGGACCTCCGGGTGAATGCTGGTTTCTCCTACACTGAACGTTGGACAACATGCCAACCACAAGGTTTCTTGCCATGGGTAAGGACGAGTTCTGATTTCTGCATCACAGGCACCCCTGGGCAGTGGTTGGAGATAAGGTCTAGGTTCTGAAGCCTGAAAAACCGCAGTTGGGAAGAGATGATGACCTAAGGCCATGGCGGTTCTGAGGTGCTCAGTGTGCAGTCAGCTGTCTGTGTGTTGGTCAGGATGTCCGAGCTCAGGTTGTGTTAGACAGTGCATTAGTGCCCAGGTTAGACTATATACTTTGGGTACAGTCGAATGCCATGTAGATTTATCGTCATATAAGGTGCCTGGGCAGCTCATTAGGCCAAATTTTTTTTCTAGAGGGCAGGCAGAGTGCTGATGTGGGTCTGGAATTGCGAAACTTCCGGGCTTCGGGGCCTGGAGTGGGAGGACGGAAGTCTGAGAACACAAGCTAGAATTGGGTTTCAGGGCCAGGGCACGGCAGGTACCCCTGTAGATCTGAACCTATATCTCATGCATCTGAAGTCAGGGCGAGGATCAGACGTTGGCTCAGGTTGGAGTTTCTGTGCATGACGGCCCCTTCATGAAGGGAGCGGAATCTCGAGGCCATGGAGGTTTTCCCACGTTGGGAGTTGTGGGATGCCCCCTTCAAGGATTCCTTCTGTGGGACGATTGAGACTTGTTGGGCAGCTCCAGGACATCCCATATGGAATGACTCCAGGGCATCGTTCGAGGATGGATGCCTGGGAAGCCCGCCTCGCATTCCAATTGTCTCCCAGCAACAAGACAGTTTAGATCTGATGGCTCTGCGGGAGAAACCGGGGTGGCTGACTTGAAATGGACTTTCCTGAGGATGGGTCCTAATGTGTGTTTGTGTCCATGAGGGCCTTAAAATGGGGCGGTGGCACCGGGACCCTGAAGTATTCTCCTAAGCTTTTGACATAGCTCGATGCACAAGGTTCCTTGTGGAGACGAGATTTGTTTTGATGGGTGCCCCAGGAAAACCTCGATGCTGGTATTGGAATCCACGCTTTTGAGGAGACATGCCTGTACTCCAAAGCAATGTTTTCGATTGTGGCCTAGGGTCCTGTCTGGTTCAATCTTCTTCTCAGGGGTCATCCATCTATGGTATGAGTGGAGGTAGATGCTCAGCTGGTATCAGACCGCCCTTGTTTGTCCCGGGCGACCTGCACTATTGGGATGGCCTCAGGGATTTGTAGGGTTCTCCAAATTTTACTGTTTTGGACAATGGCATCGGCCGAATTCCCATGGATTGGGTAGGCACAGTCCTAATGTGTGACTCCAGGGGCCCCAGCCTGGAGGGTGTGTGGCCCAGGACTTTGAGGACAGAAGTCTGAAAACACAAAGTCAGCTTAGGTTTGGGGCCGTAGGTATGGCAGGCCCGATCTATAAACCATGAGAAGAACTCTTCCGGATATGAAGAAAGAGCGAGTCTGAGGCGCTTGCTCAGGCTTTTGTCTCTGGATTTTGTATCAGAGATGGCCGTGGAATGTCGGGGAGGCCTCATGGGCCATGGACGAATCTTCCTCTCTGTGGATTTGGCCCCATCCCAATTGTTTTTCGTCAATCTGTGGAAAGGGAGGACTCCTTTCAGGTTTGTTACGTCAGGTGTCCCGCCAAAAGAGGAATTCCAAAGAAGAGCCCTGGGGAAAAGTGAAGGGAGAACCCGAACTATGGGTAAAATTTGGGGCCTAGGGGCATGGCAAGCCCAATATGCTATCTCTTCATCCAGCCACTGAGAGGCCTTATTGAGGACTGGGATCAGGGTGAGGGTCACAATGTGTGGTTTTGACCAATGTGGCCCGCAAACATGAGCGGGGCCTCATGGGCCACACTGGTTTCAACTTCACTGAACGTTGGACAACATGCCAACCACATGGTTTCTTGCCACGGGGAAGGAGTTGTGTTGTCTGCATCACTTTCAAGCCTGGGCAGTGATTGGAGATAAGGTCTAGGTTCTGAAACTTGACAACCGAGGTTGGGAAGAGATGACGACCTAAGACCATGGCGGGTCCGATGTGCTCAGTGAGCGGCCAGCTTTCTGTGTGGGGCCAGGTAATCCAGGCTCAGGCTGTGTCAAAAAGGGCAATAGTGCCCCGGTCAGCCTATATATTTGGGGTACAGTCGAATGGCGTGCAGGTTGATCCTCTCTTGGAGTTTCTGGGTAGCCCCAGAGGGCAATGTTTTTCTTCCTGAAGGCAGGAAGAGTGCTGCATTATAGTTCTGGTTTTCAAACTGGAGGCTTGTGGGCCAGTAGTCTGAGGAAGGAAATCTGAGAACAAGCTAGGCTTAGGATTCTGGGTGAGGACAAGGCAGGAACAATCTACAGACCTGAATCGAGATCTCGTGCTTATGATGTCAGGGCGAGGATCAGAAGATCGCTCAGGTTGGTGTTTCTGTCCCTGATGGCCCTTCATGAAGGGCCGGGGGGGCCACGAGGCCGTGGGGGTTTTCCCACGATGTTAGTTGTGAGAAGCTCCAAACTGCAAAGATTCTTCTGCAGGACAATTGAGACCTGTTGGTTGGCTCCAGGGCAACGATTCCGAGCAGGGTTCTAAGGATGGATGGCTGGGTAGCCCACCTCGCATTCCAATTGTGTCCTAGCAACAAGACAGGTTAGATCTGCTGGATCTGGGGGAGCAACCCAGGAGGCTGAGTTGAAATGGACTCTCCTGTGGATGGGTCCTAATGTCTTTTTGTGTCTATGGAGACCTTGGAATGTAGCGGTGGCACTGGGGTCCTGAAGGGTTTTTCCAAACAGAGGCTTTGACACAGCTCCAACGTGCAAGTTTCCCATATGTAGATGAGATGTTTTCTGATGGGTGAGTCAAGAAACAGCCATACGCTGGTATTGAAATCCAGGCCTCTGAGGAGAGATGACTGGATACCACAGCAATGGATCCGTTTAGTGCCTAGGGGCCAGTTCGTTCCTTTTTACCTCTGGGGACATCAGTCTATGCGTCTGAGGGCAGGTAGGTGCTCAGATGAGCTCAGATTGCCCCTGTTTGTCCTGGGAAGCCACCACTATTGGGATGGCCTCAGGCAGTTTGGAGGTTTATCCTATTAGTAGGGTTGTGGCCATTGGAATGGGCACATACAATTCCCTTGGAGAGGGCAAGTACAGTCCTCAGGTTTGGCTCCAGGGGCCTGAGCCTGTAGGGTGTGTAGGCCAGAGCTGTTTGGACAGTTGTCTGAAAACACAAACGCGGCTTATGTTTCGGGTCATAGGTATGGCAGGACTGATCTACAGACCATGAGGAGAACTCTTCAGGATATGAAAAAAGGGCGAGTGTGAGGCTCGTGCTCACGTTTTTGTCTCTGGATATCGTGTCACTCATGGTCGTGAAATTTCCGGGTGACTTCATGGGAAATGGACGAGTCTTACTCTCTGGGGTTTTGCCCCGTCCCAAGAGTTTTGGGTCATTCTGGGGGTGGAAGATGTCCGTTTTGTTGTTGTTGTTGATTTGCTTTGTTTTGTTTATTAACCTCAGGTGTCTCACCAATGAGGTATTCAAGAGTAGAGCCCTGGGGAGGGCCGACCGGACAACCAGAAATCTGGTTAAAAATTGTGGCCTAGGGACATGTCAAGCCCATTATGACATCTAATGGTCGAGCCACTGAGAGGACTTACTAGAGCACAGGACTCACTCTGAGGGTCAAAATGCGTGTTTATGCCCTCTTCGCACTCAAGAATTGGCGGGGCCTCCGGGTGAATGCTGGTTTCTCCTACACTGAACGTTGGACAACATGCCAACCACAAGGTTTCTTGCAATGGGTAAGGACGAGTTCTGATTTCTGCATCACAGGCACCCCTGGGCAGTGTTTGGAGATAAGGTCTAGGTTCTGAAGCCTGAATTACCGCATTTGGGAAGAGATGATGACCTAAGGCCATGGCGGTTCTGAGGTGCTCAGTGTGCGGTCAGCTGTCTGGGTGTTGGTCAGGAGGTCCGAGCTCAGGTTGTGTTAGACAGTGCATTAGTGCCCAGGTTAGACTATATACTTTGGGTACAGTCGAATGCCATGTAGATTTATCGTCATATAAGGTGCCTGGGCAGCTCATTAGGCCAAATTTTTTTTCTAGAGGGCAGGCAGAGTGCTGCATTGTGGGTCTGGAATTGCGAAACTTCCGGGCTTCGGGGCCTGGAGTGTGAGGACGGAAGTCTGAGAACACAAGCTAGACTTGGGTTTCAGGGCCAGGGCACGGCAGGTACCCCTGTAGATCTGAACCTATATCTCATGCATCTGAAGTCAGGGCGAGGATCAGATGTTGGCTCAGGTTGGAGTTTCTGTGCATGACGGCCCCTTCATGAAGGGAGCAGAATCTCGAGGCCATGGAGGTTTTCCCACGTTGGGAGTTGTGGGATGCCCCCTTCAAGGATTCCTTCTGCGGGACAATTGAGACTTGTTGGGCAGCTCCAGGACATCCCATATGGAATGACTCCAGGGCACCGTTCGAGGATGGATGCCTGGGAAGCCCGCCTCGCATTCCAATTGTCTCCTAGCAACAAGACAGTTTAGATCTGATGGCTCTGCGGGAGAAACCGGGGTGGCTGACTTGAAATGGACTTTCCTGAGGATGGGTCCTAATGTGTGTTTGTGTCCATGAGGGCCTTAAAATGGGGCGGTGGCACCGGGACCCTGAAGTATTCTCCTAAGCTTTTGACATAGCTCGATGCACAAGGTTCCTTGTGGAGACGAGATTTGTTTTGATGGGTGCCCCAGGAAAACCTCGATGCTGGTATTGGAATCCACGCTTTTGAGGAGACATGCCTGTAATCCAATGCAATGTATCCGATTGTGGCCTAGGGTCCTGTCTGGTTCAATCTTCTTCTCAGGGGTCATCCATCTATGGTATGAGTGGAGGTAGATGCTCAGCTGGTATCAGACCGCCCTTGTTTGTCCCGGGCGACCTGCACTATTGGGATGGCCTCAGGGATTTGTAGGGTTCTCCAAATTTTACTGTTTTGGACAATGGCATCGGCCGAATTCCCATGGATTGGGTAGGCACAGTCCTAATGTGTGACTCCAGGGGCCCCAGCCTGGAGGGTGTGTGGCCCAGGACTTTGAGGACAGAAGTCTGAAAACACAAAGTCAGCTTAGGTTTGGGGCCGTAGGTATGGCAGGCCCGATCTATAAACCATGAGAAGAACTCTTCCGGATATGAAGAAAGAGCGAGTCTGAGGCGCTTGCTCAGGCTTTTGTCTCTGGATTTTGTATCAGAGATGGCCGTGGAATGTCGGGGAGGCCTCATGGGCCATGGACGAATCTTCCTCTCTGTGGATTTGGCCCCATCCCAATTGTTTTTCGTCAATCTGTGGAAAGGGAGGACTCCTTTCAGGTTTGTTACGTCAGGTGTCCCGCCAAAAGAGGAATTCCAAAGAAGAGCCCTGGGGAAAAGTGAAGGGAGAACCCGAACTATGGGTAAAATTTGGGGCCTAGGGGCATGGCAAGCCCAATATGCTATCTCTTCATCCAGCCACTGAGAGGCCTTATTGAGGACTGGGATCAGGGTGAGGGTCACAATGTGTGGTTTTGACCAATGTGGCCCGCAAACATGAGCGGGGCCTCATGGGCCACACTGGTTTCAACTTCACTGAACGTTGGACAACATGCCAACCACATGGTTTCTTGCCACGGGGAAGGAGTTGTGTTGTCTGCATCACTTTCAAGCCTGGGCAGTGATTGGAGATAAGGTCTAGGTTCTGAAACTTGACAACCGAGGTTGGGAAGAGATGACGACCTAAGACCATGGCGGGTCCGATGTGCTCAGTGAGCGGCCAGCTTTCTGTGTGGGGCCAGGTAATCCAGGCTCAGGCTGTGTCAAAAAGGGCAATAGTGCCCCGGTCAGCCTATATATTTGGGGTACAGTCGAATGGCGTGCAGGTTGATCCTCTCTTGGAGTTTCTGGGTAGCCCCAGAGGGCAATGTTTTTCTTCCTGAAGGCAGGAAGAGTGCTGCATTATAGTTCTGGTTTTCAAACTGGAGGCTTGTGGGCCAGTAGTCTGAGGAAGGAAATCTGAGAACAAGCTAGGCTTAGGATTCTGGGTGAGGACAAGGCAGGAACAATCTACAGACCTGAATCGAGATCTCGTGCTTATGATGTCAGGGCGAGGATCAGAAGATCGCTCAGGTTGGTGTTTCTGTCCCTGATGGCCCTTCATGAAGGGCCGGGGGGGCCACGAGGCCGTGGGGGTTTTCCCACGATGTTAGTTGTGAGAAGCTCCAAACTGCAAAGATTCTTCTGCAGGACAATTGAGACCTGTTGGTTGGCTCCAGGGCAACGATTCCGAGCAGGGTTCTAAGGATGGATGGCTGGGTAGCCCACCTCGCATTCCAATTGTGTCCTAGCAACAAGACAGGTTAGATCTGCTGGATCTGGGGGAGCAACCCAGGAGGCTGAGTTGAAATGGACTCTCCTGTGGATGGGTCCTAATGTCTTTTTGTGTCTATGGAGACCTTGGAATGTAGCGGTGGCACTGGGGTCCTGAAGGGTTTTTCCAAACAGAGGCTTTGACACAGCTCCAACGTGCAAGTTTCCCATATGTAGATGAGATGTTTTCTGATGGGTGAGTCAAGAAACAGCCATACGCTGGTATTGAAATCCAGGCCTCTGAGGAGAGATGACTGGATACCACAGCAATGGATCCATTTAGTGCCTAGGGGCCAGTTCGTTCCTTTTTACCTCTGGGGACATCAGTCTATGCGTCTGAGGGCAGGTAGGTGCTCAGATGAGCTCAGATTGCCCCTGTTTGTCCTGGGAAGCCACCACTATTGGGATGGCCTCAGGCAGTTTGGAGGTTTATCCTATTAGTAGGGTTGTGGCCATTGGAATGGGCACATACAATTCCCTTGGAGAGGGCAAGTACAGTCCTCAGGTTTGGCTCCAGGGGCCTGAGCCTGTAGGGTGTGTAGGCCAGAGCTGTTTGGACAGTTGTCTGAAAACACAAACGCGGCTTATGTTTCGGGTCATAGGTATGGCAGGACTGATCTACAGACCATGAGGAGAACTCTTCAGGATATGAAAAAAGGGCGAGTGTGAGGCTCGTGCTCACGTTTTTGTCTCTGGATATCGTGTCACTCATGGTCGTGAAATTTCCGGGTGACTTCATGGGAAATGGACGAGTCTTACTCTCTGGGGTTTTGCCCCGTCCCAAGAGTTTTGGGTCATTCTGGGGGTGGAAGATGTCCGTTTTGTTGTTGTTGTTGATTTGCTTTGTTTTGTTTATTAACCTCAGGTGTCTCACCAATGAGGTATTCAAGAGTAGAGCCCTGGGGAGGGCCGACCGGACAACCAGAAATCTGGTTAAAAATTGTGGCCTAGGGACATGTCAAGCCCATTATGACATCTAATGGTCGAGCCACTGAGAGGACTTACTAGAGCACAGGACTCACTCTGAGGGTCAAAATGCGTGTTTATGCCCTCTTCGCACTCAAGAATTGGCGGGGCCTCCGGGTGAATGCTGGTTTCTCCTACACTGAACGTTGGACAACATGCCAACCACAAGGTTTCTTGCAATGGGTAAGGACGAGTTCTGATTTCTGCATCACAGGCACCCCTGGGCAGTGTTTGGAGATAAGGTCTAGGTTCTGAAGCCTGAATTACCGCATTTGGGAAGAGATGATGACCTAAGGCCATGGCGGTTCTGAGGTGCTCAGTGTGCGGTCAGCTGTCTGGGTGTTGGTCAGGAGGTCCGAGCTCAGGTTGTGTTAGACAGTGCATTAGTGCCCAGGTTAGACTATATACTTTGGGTACAGTCGAATGCCATGTAGATTTATCGTCATATAAGGTGCCTGGGCAGCTCATTAGGCCAAATTTTTTTTCTAGAGGGCAGGCAGAGTGCTGCATTGTGGGTCTGGAATTGCGAAACTTCCGGGCTTCGGGGCCTGGAGTGTGAGGACGGAAGTCTGAGAACACAAGCTAGACTTGGGTTTCAGGGCCAGGGCACGGCAGGTACCCCTGTAGATCTGAACCTATATCTCATGCATCTGAAGTCAGGGCGAGGATCAGATGTTGGCTCAGGTTGGAGTTTCTGTGCATGACGGCCCCTTCATGAAGGGAGCAGAATCTCGAGGCCATGGAGGTTTTCCCACGTTGGGAGTTGTGGGATGCCCCCTTCAAGGATTCCTTCTGCGGGACAATTGAGACTTGTTGGGCAGCTCCAGGACATCCCATATGGAATGACTCCAGGGCACCGTTCGAGGATGGATGCCTGGGAAGCCCGCCTCGCATTCCAATTGTCTCCTAGCAACAAGACAGTTTAGATCTGATGGCTCTGCGGGAGAAACCGGGGTGGCTGACTTGAAATGGACTTTCCTGAGGATGGGTCCTAATGTGTGTTTGTGTCCATGAGGGCCTTAAAATGGGGCGGTGGCACCGGGACCCTGAAGTATTCTCCTAAGCTTTTGACATAGCTCAATGCACAAGGTTCCTTGTGGAGACGAGATTTGTTTTGATGGGTGCCCCAGGAAAACCTCGATGCTGGTATTGGAATCCACGCTTTTGAGGAGACATGCCTGTAATCCAATGCAATGTATCCGATTGTGGCCTAGGGTCCTGTCTGGTTCAATCTTCTTCTCAGGGGTCATCCATCTATGGTATGAGTGGAGGTAGATGCTCAGCTGGTATCAGACCGCCCTTGTTTGTCCCGGGCGACCTGCACTATTGGGATGGCCTCAGGGATTTGTAGGGTTCTCCAAATTTTACTGTTTTGGACAATGGCATCGGCCGAATTCCCATGGATTGGGTAGGCACAGTCCTAATGTGTGACTCCAGGGGCCCCAGCCTGGAGGGTGTGTGGCCCAGGACTTTGAGGACAGAAGTCTGAAAACACAAAGTCAGCTTAGGTTTGGGGCCGTAGGTATGGCAGGCCCGATCTATAAACCATGAGAAGAACTCTTCCGGATATGAAGAAAGAGCGAGTCTGAGGCGCTTGCTCAGGCTTTTGTCTCTGGATTTTGTATCAGAGATGGCCGTGGAATGTCGGGGAGGCCTCATGGGCCATGGACGAATCTTCCTCTCTGTGGATTTGGCCCCATCCCAATTGTTTTTCGTCAATCTGTGGAAAGGGAGGACTCCTTTCAGGTTTGTTACGTCAGGTGTCCCGCCAAAAGAGGAATTCCAAAGAAGAGCCCTGGGGAAAAGTGAAGGGAGAACCCGAACTATGGGTAAAATTTGGGGCCTAGGGGCATGGCAAGCCCAATATGCTATCTCTTCATCCAGCCACTGAGAGGCCTTATTGAGGACTGGGATCAGGGTGAGGGTCACAATGTGTGGTTTTGACCAATGTGGCCCGCAAACATGAGCGGGGCCTCATGGGCCACACTGGTTTCAACTTCACTGAACGTTGGACAACATGCCAACCACATGGTTTCTTGCCACGGGGAAGGAGTTGTGTTGTCTGCATCACTTTCAAGCCTGGGCAGTGATTGGAGATAAGGTCTAGGTTCTGAAACTTGACAACCGAGGTTGGGAAGAGATGACGACCTAAGACCATGGCGGGTCCGATGTGCTCAGTGAGCGGCCAGCTTTCTGTGTGGGGCCAGGTAATCCAGGCTCAGGCTGTGTCAAAAAGGGCAATAGTGCCCCGGTCAGCCTATATATTTGGGGTACAGTCGAATGGCGTGCAGGTTGATCCTCTCTTGGAGTTTCTGGGTAGCCCCAGAGGGCAATGTTTTTCTTCCTGAAGGCAGGAAGAGTGCTGCATTATAGTTCTGGTTTTCAAACTGGAGGCTTGTGGGCCAGTAGTCTGAGGAAGGAAATCTGAGAACAAGCTAGGCTTAGGATTCTGGGTGAGGACAAGGCAGGAACAATCTACAGACCTGAATCGAGATCTCGTGCTTATGATGTCAGGGCGAGGATCAGAAGATCGCTCAGGTTGGTGTTTCTGTCCCTGATGGCCCTTCATGAAGGGCCGGGGGGGCCACGAGGCCGTGGGGGTTTTCCCACGATGTTAGTTGTGAGAAGCTCCAAACTGCAAAGATTCTTCTGCAGGACAATTGAGACCTGTTGGTTGGCTCCAGGGCAACGATTCCGAGCAGGGTTCTAAGGATGGATGGCTGGGTAGCCCACCTCGCATTCCAATTGTGTCCTAGCAACAAGACAGGTTAGATCTGCTGGATCTGGGGGAGCAACCCAGGAGGCTGAGTTGAAATGGACTCTCCTGTGGATGGGTCCTAATGTCTTTTTGTGTCTATGGAGACCTTGGAATGTAGCGGTGGCACTGGGGTCCTGAAGGGTTTTTCCAAACAGAGGCTTTGACACAGCTCCAACGTGCAAGTTTCCCATATGTAGATGAGATGTTTTCTGATGGGTGAGTCAAGAAACAGCCATACGCTGGTATTGAAATCCAGGCCTCTGAGGAGAGATGACTGGATACCACAGCAATGGATCCATTTAGTGCCTAGGGGCCAGTTCGTTCCTTTTTACCTCTGGGGACATCAGTCTATGCGTCTGAGGGCAGGTAGGTGCTCAGATGAGCTCAGATTGCCCCTGTTTGTCCTGGGAAGCCACCACTATTGGGATGGCCTCAGGCAGTTTGGAGGTTTATCCTATTAGTAGGGTTGTGGCCATTGGAATGGGCACATACAATTCCCTTGGAGAGGGCAAGTACAGTCCTCAGGTTTGGCTCCAGGGGCCTGAGCCTGTAGGGTGTGTAGGCCAGAGCTGTTTGGACAGTTGTCTGAAAACACAAACGCGGCTTATGTTTCGGGTCATAGGTATGGCAGGACTGATCTACAGACCATGAGGAGAACTCTTCAGGATATGAAAAAAGGGCGAGTGTGAGGCTCGTGCTCACGTTTTTGTCTCTGGATATCGTGTCACTCATGGTCGTGAAATTTCCGGGTGACTTCATGGGAAATGGACGAGTCTTACTCTCTGGGGTTTTGCCCCGTCCCAAGAGTTTTGGGTCATTCTGGGGGTGGAAGATGTCCGTTTTGTTGTTGTTGTTGATTTGCTTTGTTTTGTTTATTAACCTCAGGTGTCTCACCAATGAGGTATTCAAGAGTAGAGCCCTGGGGAGGGCCGACCGGACAACCAGAAATCTGGTTAAAAATTGTGGCCTAGGGACATGTCAAGCCCATTATGACATCTAATGGTCGAGCCACTGAGAGGACTTACTAGAGCACAGGACTCACTCTGAGGGTCAAAATGCGTGTTTATGCCCTCTTCGCACTCAAGAATTGGCGGGGCCTCCGGGTGAATGCTGGTTTCTCCTACACTGAACGTTGGACAACATGCCAACCACAAGGTTTCTTGCAATGGGTAAGGACGAGTTCTGATTTCTGCATCACAGGCACCCCTGGGCAGTGTTTGGAGATAAGGTCTAGGTTCTGAAGCCTGAATTACCGCATTTGGGAAGAGATGATGACCTAAGGCCATGGCGGTTCTGAGGTGCTCAGTGTGCGGTCAGCTGTCTGGGTGTTGGTCAGGAGGTCCGAGCTCAGGTTGTGTTAGACAGTGCATTAGTGCCCAGGTTAGACTATATACTTTGGGTACAGTCGAATGCCATGTAGATTTATCGTCATATAAGGTGCCTGGGCAGCTCATTAGGCCAAATTTTTTTTCTAGAGGGCAGGCAGAGTGCTGCATTGTGGGTCTGGAATTGCGAAACTTCCGGGCTTCGGGGCCTGGAGTGTGAGGACGGAAGTCTGAGAACACAAGCTAGACTTGGGTTTCAGGGCCAGGGCACGGCAGGTACCCCTGTAGATCTGAACCTATATCTCATGCATCTGAAGTCAGGGCGAGGATCAGATGTTGGCTCAGGTTGGAGTTTCTGTGCATGACGGCCCCTTCATGAAGGGAGCAGAATCTCGAGGCCATGGAGGTTTTCCCACGTTGGGAGTTGTGGGATGCCCCCTTCAAGGATTCCTTCTGCGGGACAATTGAGACTTGTTGGGCAGCTCCAGGACATCCCATATGGAATGACTCCAGGGCACCGTTCGAGGATGGATGCCTGGGAAGCCCGCCTCGCATTCCAATTGTCTCCTAGCAACAAGACAGTTTAGATCTGATGGCTCTGCGGGAGAAACCGGGGTGGCTGACTTGAAATGGACTTTCCTGAGGATGGGTCCTAATGTGTGTTTGTGTCCATGAGGGCCTTAAAATGGGGCGGTGGCACCGGGACCCTGAAGTATTCTCCTAAGCTTTTGACATAGCTCGATGCACAAGGTTCCTTGTGGAGACGAGATTTGTTTTGATGGGTGCCCCAGGAAAACCTCGATGCTGGTATTGGAATCCACGCTTTTGAGGAGACATGCCTGTAATCCAATGCAATGTATCCGATTGTGGCCTAGGGTCCTGTCTGGTTCAATCTTCTTCTCAGGGGTCATCCATCTATGGTATGAGTGGAGGTAGATGCTCAGCTGGTATCAGACCGCCCTTGTTTGTCCCGGGCGACCTGCACTATTGGGATGGCCTCAGGGATTTGTAGGGTTCTCCAAATTTTACTGTTTTGGACAATGGCATCGGCCGAATTCCCATGGATTGGGTAGGCACAGTCCTAATGTGTGACTCCAGGGGCCCCAGCCTGGAGGGTGTGTGGCCCAGGACTTTGAGGACAGAAGTCTGAAAACACAAAGTCAGCTTAGGTTTGGGGCCGTAGGTATGGCAGGCCCGATCTATAAACCATGAGAAGAACTCTTCCGGATATGAAGAAAGAGCGAGTCTGAGGCGCTTGCTCAGGCTTTTGTCTCTGGATTTTGTATCAGAGATGGCCGTGGAATGTCGGGGAGGCCTCATGGGCCATGGACGAATCTTCCTCTCTGTGGATTTGGCCCCATCCCAATTGTTTTTCGTCAATCTGTGGAAAGGGAGGACTCCTTTCAGGTTTGTTACGTCAGGTGTCCCGCCAAAAGAGGAATTCCAAAGAAGAGCCCTGGGGAAAAGTGAAGGGAGAACCCGAACTATGGGTAAAATTTGGGGCCTAGGGGCATGGCAAGCCCAATATGCTATCTCTTCATCCAGCCACTGAGAGGCCTTATTGAGGACTGGGATCAGGGTGAGGGTCACAATGTGTGGTTTTGACCAATGTGGCCCGCAAACATGAGCGGGGCCTCATGGGCCACACTGGTTTCAACTTCACTGAACGTTGGACAACATGCCAACCACATGGTTTCTTGCCACGGGGAAGGAGTTGTGTTGTCTGCATCACTTTCAAGCCTGGGCAGTGATTGGAGATAAGGTCTAGGTTCTGAAACTTGACAACCGAGGTTGGGAAGAGATGACGACCTAAGACCATGGCGGGTCCGATGTGCTCAGTGAGCGGCCAGCTTTCTGTGTGGGGCCAGGTAATCCAGGCTCAGGCTGTGTCAAAAAGGGCAATAGTGCCCAGGTCAGCCTATATATTTGGGGTACAGTCGAATGGCGTGCAGGTTGATCCTCTCTTGGAGTTTCTGGGTAGCCCCAGAGGGCAATGTTTTTCTTCCTGAAGGCAGGAAGAGTGCTGCATTATAGTTCTGGTTTTCAAACTGGAGGCTTGTGGGCCAGTAGTCTGAGGAAGGAAATCTGAGAACAAGCTAGGCTTAGGATTCTGGGTGAGGACAAGGCAGGAACAATCTACAGACCTGAATCGAGATCTCGTGCTTATGATGTCAGGGCGAGGATCAGAAGATCGCTCAGGTTGGTGTTTCTGTCCCTGATGGCCCTTCATGAAGGGCCGGGGGGGCCACGAGGCCGTGGGGGTTTTCCCACGATGTTAGTTGTGAGAAGCTCCAAACTGCAAAGATTCTTCTGCAGGACAATTGAGACCTGTTGGTTGGCTCCAGGGCAACGATTCCGAGCAGGGTTCTAAGGATGGATGGCTGGGTAGCCCACCTCGCATTCCAATTGTGTCCTAGCAACAAGACAGGTTAGATCTGCTGGATCTGGGGGAGCAACCCAGGAGGCTGAGTTGAAATGGACTCTCCTGTGGATGGGTCCTAATGTCTTTTTGTGTCTATGGAGACCTTGGAATGTAGCGGTGGCACTGGGGTCCTGAAGGGTTTTTCCAAACAGAGGCTTTGACACAGCTCCAACGTGCAAGTTTCCCATATGTAGATGAGATGTTTTCTGATGGGTGAGTCAAGAAACAGCCATACGCTGGTATTGAAATCCAGGCCTCTGAGGAGAGATGACTGGATACCACAGCAATGGATCCATTTAGTGCCTAGGGGCCAGTTCGTTCCTTTTTACCTCTGGGGACATCAGTCTATGCGTCTGAGGGCAGGTAGGTGCTCAGATGAGCTCAGATTGCCCCTGTTTGTCCTGGGAAGCCACCACTATTGGGATGGCCTCAGGCAGTTTGGAGGTTTATCCTATTAGTAGGGTTGTGGCCATTGGAATGGGCACATACAATTCCCTTGGAGAGGGCAAGTACAGTCCTCAGGTTTGGCTCCAGGGGCCTGAGCCTGTAGGGTGTGTAGGCCAGAGCTGTTTGGACAGTTGTCTGAAAACACAAACGCGGCTTATGTTTCGGGTCATAGGTATGGCAGGACTGATCTACAGACCATGAGGAGAACTCTTCAGGATATGAAAAAAGGGCGAGTGTGAGGCTCGTGCTCACGTTTTTGTCTCTGGATATCGTGTCACTCATGGTCGTGAAATTTCCGGGTGACTTCATGGGAAATGGACGAGTCTTACTCTCTGGGGTTTTGCCCCGTCCCAAGAGTTTTGGGTCATTCTGGGGGTGGAAGATGTCCGTTTTGTTGTTGTTGTTGATTTGCTTTGTTTTGTTTATTAACCTCAGGTGTCTCACCAATGAGGTATTCAAGAGTAGAGCCCTGGGGAGGGCCGACCGGACAACCAGAAATCTGGTTAAAAATTGTGGCCTAGGGACATGTCAAGCCCATTATGACATCTAATGGTCGAGCCACTGAGAGGACTTACTAGAGCACAGGACTCACTCTGAGGGTCAAAATGCGTGTTTATGCCCTCTTCGCACTCAAGAATTGGCGGGGCCTCCGGGTGAATGCTGGTTTCTCCTACACTGAACGTTGGACAACATGCCAACCACAAGGTTTCTTGCAATGGGTAAGGACGAGTTCTGATTTCTGCATCACAGGCACCCCTGGGCAGTGTTTGGAGATAAGGTCTAGGTTCTGAAGCCTGAAAAACCGCATTTGGGAAGAGATGATGACCTAAGGCCATGGCGGTTCTGAGGTGCTCAGTGTGCGGTCAGCTGTCTGGGTGTTGGTCAGGAGGTCCGAGCTCAGGTTGTGTTAGACAGTGCATTAGTGCCCAGGTTAGACTATATACTTTGGGTACAGTCGAATGCCATGTAGATTTATCGTCATATAAGGTGCCTGGGCAGCTCATTAGGCCAAATTTTTTTTCTAGAGGGCAGGCAGAGTGCTGCATTGTGGGTCTGGAATTGCGAAACTTCCGGGCTTCGGGGCCTGGAGTGTGAGGACGGAAGTCTGAGAACACAAGCTAGACTTGGGTTTCAGGGCCAGGGCACGGCAGGTACCCCTGTAGATCTGAACCTATATCTCATGCATCTGAAGTCAGGGCGAGGATCAGATGTTGGCTCAGGTTGGAGTTTCTGTGCATGACGGCCCCTTCATGAAGGGAGCAGAATCTCGAGGCCATGGAGGTTTTCCCACGTTGGGAGTTGTGGGATGCCCCCTTCAAGGATTCCTTCTGCGGGACAATTGAGACTTGTTGGGCAGCTCCAGGACATCCCATATGGAATGACTCCAGGGCACCGTTCGAGGATGGATGCCTGGGAAGCCCGCCTCGCATTCCAATTGTCTCCTAGCAACAAGACAGTTTAGATCTGATGGCTCTGCGGGAGAAACCGGGGTGGCTGACTTGAAATGGACTTTCCTGAGGATGGGTCCTAATGTGTGTTTGTGTCCATGAGGGCCTTAAAATGGGGCGGTGGCACCGGGACCCTGAAGTATTCTCCTAAGCTTTTGACATAGCTCGATGCACAAGGTTCCTTGTGGAGACGAGATTTGTTTTGATGGGTGCCCCAGGAAAACCTCGATGCTGGTATTGGAATCCACGCTTTTGAGGAGACATGCCTGTAATCCAATGCAATGTATCCGATTGTGGCCTAGGGTCCTGTCTGGTTCAATCTTCTTCTCAGGGGTCATCCATCTATGGTATGAGTGGAGGTAGATGCTCAGCTGGTATCAGACCGCCCTTGTTTGTCCCGGGCGACCTGCACTATTGGGATGGCCTCAGGGATTTGTAGGGTTCTCCAAATTTTACTGTTTTGGACAATGGCATCGGCCGAATTCCCATGGATTGGGTAGGCACAGTCCTAATGTGTGACTCCAGGGGCCCCAGCCTGGAGGGTGTGTGGCCCAGGACTTTGAGGACAGAAGTCTGAAAACACAAAGTCAGCTTAGGTTTGGGGCCGTAGGTATGGCAGGCCCGATCTATAAACCATGAGAAGAACTCTTCCGGATATGAAGAAAGAGCGAGTCTGAGGCGCTTGCTCAGGCTTTTGTCTCTGGATTTTGTATCAGAGATGGCCGTGGAATGTCGGGGAGGCCTCATGGGCCATGGACGAATCTTCCTCTCTGTGGATTTGGCCCCATCCCAATTGTTTTTCGTCAATCTGTGGAAAGGGAGGACTCCTTTCAGGTTTGTTACGTCAGGTGTCCCGCCAAAAGAGGAATTCCAAAGAAGAGCCCTGGGGAAAAGTGAAGGGAGAACCCGAACTATGGGTAAAATTTGGGGCCTAGGGGCATGGCAAGCCCAATATGCTATCTCTTCATCCAGCCACTGAGAGGCCTTATTGAGGACTGGGATCAGGGTGAGGGTCACAATGTGTGGTTTTGACCAATGTGGCCCGCAAACATGAGCGGGGCCTCATGGGCCACACTGGTTTCAACTTCACTGAACGTTGGACAACATGCCAACCACATGGTTTCTTGCCACGGGGAAGGAGTTGTGTTGTCTGCATCACTTTCAAGCCTGGGCAGTGATTGGAGATAAGGTCTAGGTTCTGAAACTTGACAACCGAGGTTGGGAAGAGATGACGACCTAAGACCATGGCGGGTCCGATGTGCTCAGTGAGCGGCCAGCTTTCTGTGTGGGGCCAGGTAATCCAGGCTCAGGCTGTGTCAAAAAGGGCAATAGTGCCCAGGTCAGCCTATATATTTGGGGTACAGTCGAATGGCGTGCAGGTTGATCCTCTCTTGGAGTTTCTGGGTAGCCCCAGAGGGCAATGTTTTTCTTCCTGAAGGCAGGAATAGTGCTGCATTATAGTTCTGGTTTTCAAACTGGAGGCTTGTGGGCCAGTAGTCTGAGGAAGGAAATCTGAGAACAAGCTAGGCTTAGGATTCTGGGTGAGGACAAGGCAGGAACAATCTACAGACCTGAATCGAGATCTCGTGCTTATGATGTCAGGGCGAGGATCAGAAGATCGCTCAGGTTGGTGTTTCTGTCCCTGATGGCCCTTCATGAAGGGCCGGGGGGGCCACGAGGCCGTGGGGGTTTTCCCACGATGTTAGTTGTGAGAAGCTCCAAACTGCAAAGATTCTTCTGCAGGACAATTGAGACCTGTTGGTTGGCTCCAGGGCAACGATTCCGAGCAGGGTTCTAAGGATGGATGGCTGGGTAGCCCACCTCGCATTCCAATTGTGTCCTAGCAACAAGACAGGTTAGATCTGCTGGATCTGGGGGAGCAACCCAGGAGGCTGAGTTGAAATGGACTCTCCTGTGGATGGGTCCTAATGTCTTTTTGTGTCTATGGAGACCTTGGAATGTAGCGGTGGCACTGGGGTCCTGAAGGGTTTTTCCAAACAGAGGCTTTGACACAGCTCCAACGTGCAAGTTTCCCATATGTAGATGAGATGTTTTCTGATGGGTGAGTCAAGAAACAGCCATACGCTGGTATTGAAATCCAGGCCTCTGAGGAGAGATGACTGGATACCACAGCAATGGATCCATTTAGTGCCTAGGGGCCAGTTCGTTCCTTTTTACCTCTGGGGACATCAGTCTATGCGTCTGAGGGCAGGTAGGTGCTCAGATGAGCTCAGATTGCCCCTGTTTGTCCTGGGAAGCCACCACTATTGGGATGGCCTCAGGCAGTTTGGAGGTTTATCCTATTAGTAGGGTTGTGGCCATTGGAATGGGCACATACAATTCCCTTGGAGAGGGCAAGTACAGTCCTCAGGTTTGGCTCCAGGGGCCTGAGCCTGTAGGGTGTGTAGGCCAGAGCTGTTTGGACAGTTGTCTGAAAACACAAACGCGGCTTATGTTTCGGGTCATAGGTATGGCAGGACTGATCTACAGACCATGAGGAGAACTCTTCAGGATATGAAAAAAGGGCGAGTGTGAGGCTCGTGCTCACGTTTTTGTCTCTGGATATCGTGTCACTCATGGTCGTGAAATTTCCGGGTGACTTCATGGGAAATGGACGAGTCTTACTCTCTGGGGTTTTGCCCCGTCCCAAGAGTTTTGGGTCATTCTGGGGGTGGAAGATGTCCGTTTTGTTGTTGTTGTTGATTTGCTTTGTTTTGTTTATTAACCTCAGGTGTCTCACCAATGAGGTATTCAAGAGTAGAGCCCTGGGGAGGGCCGACCGGACAACCAGAAATCTGGTTAAAAATTGTGGCCTAGGGACATGTCAAGCCCATTATGACATCTAATGGTCGAGCCACTGAGAGGACTTACTAGAGCACAGGACTCACTCTGAGGGTCAAAATGCGTGTTTATGCCCTCTTCGCACTCAAGAATTGGCGGGGCCTCCGGGTGAATGCTGGTTTCTCCTACACTGAACGTTGGACAACATGCCAACCACAAGGTTTCTTGCAATGGGTAAGGACGAGTTCTGATTTCTGCATCACAGGCACCCCTGGGCAGTGTTTGGAGATAAGGTCTAGGTTCTGAAGCCTGAAAAACCGCATTTGGGAAGAGATGATGACCTAAGGCCATGGCGGTTCTGAGGTGCTCAGTGTGCGGTCAGCTGTCTGGGTGTTGGTCAGGAGGTCCGAGCTCAGGTTGTGTTAGACAGTGCATTAGTGCCCAGGTTAGACTATATACTTTGGGTACAGTCGAATGCCATGTAGATTTATCGTCATATAAGGTGCCTGGGCAGCTCATTAGGCCAAATTTTTTTTCTAGAGGGCAGGCAGAGTGCTGCATTGTGGGTCTGGAATTGCGAAACTTCCGGGCTTCGGGGCCTGGAGTGTGAGGACGGAAGTCTGAGAACACAAGCTAGACTTGGGTTTCAGGGCCAGGGCACGGCAGGTACCCCTGTAGATCTGAACCTATATCTCATGCATCTGAAGTCAGGGCGAGGATCAGATGTTGGCTCAGGTTGGAGTTTCTGTGCATGACGGCCCCTTCATGAAGGGAGCAGAATCTCGAGGCCATGGAGGTTTTCCCACGTTGGGAGTTGTGGGATGCCCCCTTCAAGGATTCCTTCTGCGGGACAATTGAGACTTGTTGGGCAGCTCCAGGACATCCCATATGGAATGACTCCAGGGCACCGTTCGAGGATGGATGCCTGGGAAGCCCGCCTCGCATTCCAATTGTCTCCTAGCAACAAGACAGTTTAGATCTGATGGCTCTGCGGGAGAAACCGGGGTGGCTGACTTGAAATGGACTTTCCTGAGGATGGGTCCTAATGTGTGTTTGTGTCCATGAGGGCCTTAAAATGGGGCGGTGGCACCGGGACCCTGAAGTATTCTCCTAAGCTTTTGACATAGCTCGATGCACAAGGTTCCTTGTGGAGACGAGATTTGTTTTGATGGGTGCCCCAGGAAAACCTCGATGCTGGTATTGGAATCCACGCTTTTGAGGAGACATGCCTGTAATCCAATGCAATGTATCCGATTGTGGCCTAGGGTCCTGTCTGGTTCAATCTTCTTCTCAGGGGTCATCCATCTATGGTATGAGTGGAGGTAGATGCTCAGCTGGTATCAGACCGCCCTTGTTTGTCCCGGGCGACCTGCACTATTGGGATGGCCTCAGGGATTTGTAGGGTTCTCCAAATTTTACTGTTTTGGACAATGGCATCGGCCGAATTCCCATGGATTGGGTAGGCACAGTCCTAATGTGTGACTCCAGGGGCCCCAGCCTGGAGGGTGTGTGGCCCAGGACTTTGAGGACAGAAGTCTGAAAACACAAAGTCAGCTTAGGTTTGGGGCCGTAGGTATGGCAGGCCCGATCTATAAACCATGAGAAGAACTCTTCCGGATATGAAGAAAGAGCGAGTCTGAGGCGCTTGCTCAGGCTTTTGTCTCTGGATTTTGTATCAGAGATGGCCGTGGAATGTCGGGGAGGCCTCATGGGCCATGGACGAATCTTCCTCTCTGTGGATTTGGCCCCATCCCAATTGTTTTTCGTCAATCTGTGGAAAGGGAGGACTCCTTTCAGGTTTGTTACGTCAGGTGTCCCGCCAAAAGAGGAATTCCAAAGAAGAGCCCTGGGGAAAAGTGAAGGGAGAACCCGAACTATGGGTAAAATTTGGGGCCTAGGGGCATGGCAAGCCCAATATGCTATCTCTTCATCCAGCCACTGAGAGGCCTTATTGAGGACTGGGATCAGGGTGAGGGTCACAATGTGTGGTTTTGACCAATGTGGCCCGCAAACATGAGCGGGGCCTCATGGGCCACACTGGTTTCAACTACACTGAACGTTGGACAACATGCCAACCACATGGTTTCTTGCCACGGGGAAGGAGTTGTGTTTTCTGCATCACTTTCAAGCCTGGGCAGTGATTGGAGATAAGGTCTAGGTTCTGAAACTTGACAACCGAGGTTGGGAAGAGATGACGACCTAAGACCATGGCGGGTCCGATGTGCTCAGTGAGCGGCCAGCTTTCTGTGTGGGGCCAGGTAATCCAGGCTCAGGCTGTGTCAAAAAGGGCAATAGTGCCCAGGTCAGCCTATATATTTGGGGTACAGTCGAATGGCGTGCAGGTTGATCCTCTTTTGGAGTTTCTGGGTAGCCCCAGAGGGCAATGTTTTTCTTCCTGAGGGCAGGAAGAGTGCTGCATTATAGTTCTGGTTTTCAAACTGGAGGCTTGTGGGCCAGTAGTCTGAGGAAGAAAATCTGAGAACAAGCTAGGCTTAGGTTTCTGGGTGAGGACAAGGCAGGAACAATCTACAGACCTGAATCGAGATCTCGTGCTTATGATGTCAGGGCGAGGATCAGAAGATCGCTCAGGTTGGTGTTTCTGTCCCTGATGGCCCTTCATGAAGGGCCGGGGGGGCCACGAGGCCGTGGGGGTTTTCCCACGATGTTAGTTGTGAGAAGCTCCAAACTGCAAAGATTCTTCTGCAGGACAATTGAGACCTGTTGGTTGGCTCCAGGGCAACGATTCCGAGCAGGGTTCTAAGGATGGATGGCTGGGTAGCCCACCTCGCATTCCAATTGTGTCCTAGCAACAAGACAGGTTAGATCTGCTGGATCTGGGGGAGCAACCCAGGAGGCTGAGTTGAAATGGACTCTCCTGTGGATGGGTCCTAATGTCTTTTTGTGTCTATGGAGACCTTGGAATGTAGCGGTGGCACTGGGGTCCTGAAGGGTTTTTCCAAACAGAGGCTTTGACACAGCTCCAACGTGCAAGTTTCCCATATGTAGATGAGATGTTTTCTGATGGGTGAGTCAAGAAACAGCCATACGCTGGTATTGAAATCCAGGCCTCTGAGGAGAGATGACTGGATACCACAGCAATGGATCCGTTTAGTGCCTAGGGGCCAGTTCGTTCCTTTTTACGTCTGGGGACATCAGTCTATGCGTCTGAGTGCAGGTAGGTGCTCAGATGAGTTCAGATTGCCCCTGTTTGTCCTGGGAAGCCACCACTATTGGGATGGCCTCAGGCAGTTTGGAGGTTTATCCTATTAGTAGGGTTGTGGCCATTGGAATGGGCACATACAATTCCCTTGGAGAGGGCAAGTACAGTCCTCAGGTTTGGCTCCAGGGGCCTGAGCCTGTAGGGTGTGTAGGCCAGAGCTGTTTGGACAGTTGTCTGAAAACACAAACGCGGCTTATGTTTCGGGTCATAGGTATGGCAGGACTGATCTACAGACCATGAGGAGAACTCTTCAGGATATGAAAAAAGGGCGAGTGTGAGGCTTGTGCTCAAGTTTTTGTCTCTGGATATCGTGTCATTCATGGTCGTGAAATTTCCGGGTGACTTCATGGGAAATGGACGAGTCTTACTCTCTGGGGTTTTGCCCGGTCCCAAGAGTTTTGGGTCATTCTGGGGGTGGAAGAAGTCCGTTTTGTTGTTGTTGTTGATTTGCTTTGTTTTGTTTTTTAACCTCAGGTGTCTCACCAAATGAGGTATTCCAGAGTAGAGCCCTGGGGAGGGCCGACCGGACAACCAGAAATCTGGTTAAAAATTGTGGCCTAGGGACATGTCAAGCCCATTATGACATCTAATGATCGAGCCACTGAGAAGACTTACTAGAGCACAGGACTCACTCTGAGGGTCACAATGCGTGTTTATGCCCTCTTCGCACTCAAGAATTGGCGGGGCCTCCGGGTGAATGCTGGTTTCTCCTACACTGAACGTTGGACAACATGCCAACCACAAGGTTTCTTGCCATGGGTAAGGACGAGTTCTGATTTCTGCATCACAGGCACCCCTGGGCAGTGGTTGGAGATAAGGTCTAGGTTCTGAAGCCTGAAAAACCGCATTTGGGAAGAGATGATGACCTAAGGCCATGGCGGTTCTGAGGTGCTCAGTGTGCGGTCAGCTGTCTGGGTGTTGGTCAGGAGGTCCGAGCTCAGGTTGTGTTAGACAGTGCATTAGTGCCCAGGTTAGACTATATACTTTGGGTACAGTCGAATGCCATGTAGATTTATCCTCATATGAGGTGCCTGGGCAACTCATTAGGCCAAATTTTTTTTCTAGAGGGCAGGCAGAGTGCTGCATTGTGGGTCTGGAATTGCGAAACTTCCGGGCTTCGGGGCCTGGAGTGTGAGGACGGAAGTCTGAGAACACAAGCTAGACTTGGGTTTCAGGGCCAGGGTACGGCAGGTACCCCTGTAGATCTGAACCTATATCTCATGCATCTGAAGTCAGGGCGAGGATCAGACGATGGCTCAGTTTGGAGTTTCTGTGCATGACGGCCCCTTCATGAAGGGAGCGGAATCTCGAGGCCCTGGAGGTTTTCCCACGTTGGGAGTTGTGGGATGCCCCCTTCAAGGATTCCTTCTGCGGGACAATTGAGACTTGTTGGGCAGCTCCAGGACATCCCATATGGAATGACTCCAGGGCACCGTTCGAGGATGGATGCCTGGGAAGCCCGCCTCGCATTCCAATTGTCTCCTAGCAACAAGACAGTTTAGATCTGATGGCTCTGCGGGAGAAACTGGGGTGGCTGACTTGAAATGGACTTTCCTGAGGATGGGTCCTAATGTGTGTTTGTGTCCATGAGGGCCTTAAAATGGGGCGGTGGCACCGGGACCCTGAAGTATTCTCCTAAGCTTTTGACATAGCTCGATGCACAAGGTTCCTTGTGGAGACGAGATTTGTTTTGATGGGTGCCCCAGGAAAACCTCGATGCTGGTATTGGAATCCAGGCTTTTGAGGAGACATGCCTGTAATCCAATGCAATGTATCCGATTGTGGCCTAGGGTCCTGTCTGGTTCAATCTTCTTCTCAGGGGTCATCCATCTATGGTATGAGTGGAGGTAGATGCTCAGCTGGTATCAGACCGCCCTTGTTTGTCCCGGGCGACCTGCACTATTGGGATGGCCTCAGGGATTTGTAGGGTTCTCCAAATTTTACTGTTTTGGACAATGGCATCGGCAGAATTCCCATGGATTGGGTAGGCACAGTCCTAATGTGTGACTCCAGGGGCCCCAGCCTGGAGGGTGTGTGGCCCAGGACTTTGAGGACAGAAGTCTGAAAACACAAAGTCAGCTTAGGTTTGGGGCCGTAGGTATGGCACCCGATCTATAAACCATGAGAAGAACTCTTCCGGATATGAAGAAAGAGGGAGTCTGAGGCGCTTGTTAAGGCTTTTGTCTCTGGATTTTGTATCAGAGATGGCCGTGGAATGTCGGGGAGGCCTCATGGGCCATGGACGAATCTTCCTCTCTGTGGATTTGGCCCGATCCCAATTGTTTTTCGTCAATCTGTGGAAAGGGAGGACTCCTTTCAGGTTTGTTACCTCAGGTGTCCCGCCAAAAGAGGAATTCCAAAGAAGAGCCCTGGGGAAAAGTGAAGGGAGAACCCGAACTATGGGTAAAATTTGGGGCCTAGGGGCATGGCAAGCCCAATATTCTATCTCTTCATCCAGCCACTGAGAGGCCTTTTTGAGGACTGGGATCAGGGTGAGGGTCACAATGTGTGGTTTTGACCAATGTGGCCCGCAAACATGAGCGGGGCCTCATGGGCCACACTGGTTTCAACTACACTGAACGTTGGACAACATGCCAACCACATGGTTTCTTGCCACGGGGAAGGAGTTGTGTTTTCTGCATCACTTTCAAGCCTGGGCAGTGATTGGAGATAAGGTCTAGGTTCTGAAACTTGACAACCGAGGTTGGGAAGAGATGACGACCTAAGACCATGGCGGGTCCGATGTGCTCAGTGAGCGGCCAGCTTTCTGTGTGGGGCCAGGTAATCCAGGCTCAGGCTGTGTCAAAAAGGGCAATAGTGCCCAGGTCAGCCTATATATTTGGGGTACAGTCGAATGGCGTGCAGGTTGATCCTCTTTTGGAGTTTCTGGGTAGCCCCAGAGGGCAATGTTTTTCTTCCTGAGGGCAGGAAGAGTGCTGCATTATAGTTCTGGTTTTCAAACTGGAGGCTTGTGGGCCAGTAGTCTGAGGAAGGAAATCTGAGAACAAGCTAGGCTTAGGTTTCTGGGTGAGGACAAGGCAGGAACAATCTACAGACCTGAATCGAGATCTTGTGCTTATGATGTCAGGGCGAGGATCAGAAGATCGCTCAGGTTGGTGTTTCTGTCCCTGATGGCCCTTCATGAAGGGCCGGGGGGGCCACGAGGCCGTGGGGGTTTTCCCACGATGTTAGTTGTGAGAAGCTCCAAACTGCAAAGATTCTTCTGCAGGACAATTGAGACCTGTTGGTTGGCTCCAGGGCAACGATTCCGAGCAGGGTTCTAAGGATGGATGGCTGGGTAGCCCACCTCGCATTCCTATTGTCTCCTAGCAACAAGACAGGTTAGATCTCCTGGATCTGTGGGGAGCAACCGAGGATGCTGCATTGAAATTGACACCCCTGGGGATGGGTCCTAATGTCTTTTTGTGTCTATGGAGACCTTGGAATGTAGCGGTGGCACTTGGGCCCTAAAGAGTTCGACTAAACAGAGGCTTTGACACAGCTCCAACGTGTAAGTTTCCCATGTGTAGATGAGAAGTTTTCTGAAGGGTGAGTCAAGAAACAGCTATATGCTGCTTTTGAAATCCAGGCCTCTGAGGAAGATTCCTGGAAACGAAAGCAATGGATCTGATTAGTGCCTAGGGGCCTGTTCTTTCCTTTTTACCTCTGGGGACATCTGTCTATGGGTCTGAGTGCAGGTAGGTGCTCTGTAGGGCTCAGATTGCCCCTGTTTTTCCTGGGAAGCCACCACTATTGAGATGGATCAGGGACTTTGGAGGTTTATCCTATTAGAAGGGTTGTGACCATTGGAATGGGCACACACAATTCCCTTCGAGAGGGCAAGTACAGTCCTCAGGTTTGGCTCCAGGGCCCTTAGCCTGTAGGTTGTGTAGGCCAGGGCTGTTTGGACAATTGTCTGAAAACACAAACTCGGCTTATGTTTCGGGTAATAGGTATGGCAGGAATGATCTACAGACCATGAGGAGAACTCTTCGGGATTTGAAAGAAGGGCGAGTGTGAGGCTCCTGCTCAAGGTTTTGTCTCTGGATATCGTGTCACTCATGGTCGTGGAATTTCTGGGTGACTTCATGGGAAATGGACGAGTCTTACTCTCTGTTGGTTTCGCCCCGTCCAAAGAGTTTGGGGTCATTCTGTGGGCTGGAAGAAGTCCGTTTTTTTTTTTGTTGTTGTTGTTGTTGTTGTTTTCTTTTTTAAGGAAACCTTGAGGTTGGAGTAGTTCACAAATCCCATCGTAGGCAAACCTCCCTGGCTTAAGGAAGCCCCCTCACCCTACAGGAAGAGGCCATGCTGGACAAAAACTCTAGCCTGAGGCACGTCTCATATTTGACATGACCTCAGTGCAGGAGATCTCGATTCAGCCTCTGCAGAGTGGGCCTGCCGTGCCCTCGGTCCCAAACCTCACGCTAGCTTGTGTTTTCAGACTTCCTTCCTCACACTCCTGGCAAACAAGCCCTCCAGACTAGGAACTCCAGATCCACAACACAGCCCAGTGTCTGCCCAATGGAAGAGAATCGTTTCCCTGTGGGGCTCTCCAGAAAACCCAGATGAGGATCAACTTGCTCGGGCCTCGATGGTACCCGAACTGGATAGGCGGCTCTGGGCACTCATGCTCTGTCTGACACAGCCTGAAGCCAGACGTCCAGACAGACAAGGAGACAGCTAGCCGCACACCCAGCACTTCGGACATGCCATATTCTTATGCCGTCACCTCTTACTAACCTTGGTTTCAGATATCTGAACCTAGACATTATATCAATTCCCCACACAGCTGGGTATCGCAAGCACAAAAGAGAAGTCCTGCTTCCCCATGGCTGTAAAGCTTGCTCTTGGCATGGAGTCACACCTTCAGGGTGGGAGAAACCTTCATGTCCCCTGATGCCACGCCCAAACTTGAGTGCTGCTTGGGCACAAATTCACACTGTGACCCTCAGCATGAGCCCCATGTCAAAGAAACGCGTGTCAGGGCCTGGACCAAGAGCCCGCATATGGGGCTTGCCAAGCCCCTATGCACCCAATCCTCACCAGGGTTTGAGATTTCCAGTCGCCCTGCCCGTACCTGGGGCTCTGCTCTGGAATCCCTTTCTTGGAGAGACACATGAGCCAGACAACACAACACCATCCTTCCCACAAAATGACCCCAAACTCTTAGGAGCTGGAAAAAATCCCCAGAGAGGGATACTCGTTACAGTCCCTGAGGCCACCCCTCCAAACCACGGCTATCCCGGACACAACATCCAGAGACAAAAGCCTGAAGGAACGCCTCCCACTCGCCCTTGTTTCAGAGGCCCAGGAGCTCCCTCTCGGGCTGTACATCAGGCCTGCCATACCCTAGGTGCCACTCATAAGCTGAGTTTGTGTTTTCAGACTTCTGTGCCCACAGCCTGGACCCACACAACCTCCAGGCTAGGGCCTCTTGAGCCACAGCGAAAGATTGTGCCTGCCCTCTCCAAGGAAAGTGTGCCCAAACCATTGACCACAACCCTACAGGTTAGGGAAAAGCTCCAAGGCCCCTGAGGCCATTAATAGTGTAGGCCACCCTGGACTAAGAGAGGCTCTCTGACACCAGCGGAGCAACTATCTCCACTTAGACTCTCAGACAGTGTCCCCAGAGACAGAAGGTTGAAATGGACAGGCCCCCATGCCCTAATCTGAACCGTAGCTTTGCTTTCCTTGTGTCCGTCCTCAGAGGACTGTTTTCGTAGACCAGCACACGGGGCTTTTCTGAGGCACCAAACCAAACCTCTCTCGTCTCCACATGGGGAGCTTTCTTACTGGGGATGTATCAAACCCTTCAGGTAGGAGAGTTACGCAGGGCCACTGAACAACCAGCACATTCCAAGGTCTCCATGGACCAAACGCACATTATGACGCATCCTCAGGAGAGGCCATTTCAACTCAGCCCCCTGGGTAGCGTGCATCCGAGGCAGCAGATCAAACATATCTTGTCGCTAATGGCCAATGGGAATGCGAGGCATGCTGTACAGGGATCCATCCTTCGAACCCTGCTCTCAGTCTTTCCATATGGTATGTCCTGGAGCCATGGAACTGGACTCGAATATCCCGCAGACAGAAAACTTGTGGTTAGGGGCAACCTCCAAACTCAGCGTGGGAAAACTTCCTTGGCCTCATGAGGCCCCCGCTTCATGAAGGTGCCATCATGGACACATACTCCAGCCTCAGCCAACATCTGATCCTCAGCCTGACTTCAGATGCAGGAGATTTTGATTCAGCCTCTGCAGAGTGGGCCTGCTCTGCCCTTGGCTCCAATCCTCACCCTAGCTTGCTAGCTTGGCAAGCCCCTATGCACCCAATCCTCACCAGGTTTTGAGTTTTCCAGTCGCCCCGCCCGCACCTGGGGCTCTGCTCTGGAATCCCTTTCTTGGAGAGACTCATGAGCCAGAAAACACGACTCCAACCTTCCCAAAAAATGACCCCAAACTCTTGGGAGCTGGGACAAATCCCCAGAGAGGGATACTCGTACACAGTCCCTGCGGCCACCCCTCCATTCCACGGCTATCCCGGTCACAACATCCAGAGACAAAAGCCTGAGGGAACGCCTACCACTCGCCCTTGTTTCAAAGTCCCAGGAGCTCCCTCTCAGGCTGTACATCCGGCCTGCCATACCCTAGGCGCCACTCATAAGCTGAGTTTGTGTTTTCAGACTTCTGTGCCCACAGTCTGGACACACACAACCTCCAGGCTAGGGTCTCTGGAACCACAGCGAATGATTGTGCCTGCCCTATCCAAGGAAAGTGTGCCCAATCCATTGACCACAACCCGCCAGGGCAGGGAAAAGATCCAAGGCCCCTGAGGCCATCAATACTGTAGGCCACTCTGGACTAAGAGGGGCTCTCTGACACCAGCGGAGCAACTATGCCACTTAGACTCTCAGACAGTGTCCCCAGAGACAGAAGGTTGAAATGGACAGGAACTCAGGCCCTAATCTGAACCTTAGCTTTGGTTTGCATGTGTCCGTCCTCAGAGGTCTGTTTTCGTAGACCAGCACACGGGGCTTTTCTGAAGGCACCAAACCGAACCTCTCTCGTCTCCACATGGGGAGCTTTCTTACTGGGGATGTATCAAACACTTCAGGTAGGAGAGTTCCGCAAGGCCACTGAACAACCAGCACATTCCAAGGTCTCCATGGACCCAAACGCACATTATGACGCATCCTCAGGAGAGGCCATTTCAACTCAGCCCCCTGGGTAGCGTGCCCCAGAGGCAGCAGATCAAACATATCTTGTCGCTAATGGCCAATGGGAATGCGAGGCATGCTGTACAGGGATCCATCCTTCGAACCCTGCTCTCCAGTCCTTCCGTATGGTATGTCCTGGAGCCATGCAACAGGACTCGAATGTCCCGCAGTAAGAAACCTTGTGGTTTGGGGCAACCTCCAAACTCAGCGTGGGAAAACTTCCTTGGCCTCATGAGGCCCCCGCTTCATGTAGGTGCCATCATGGACACATACTCCAGCCTCAGCCAACGTCTGATCCTCAGCCTGACTTCTGATGCAGGAGATTTTGATTCAGACTCTGCAGAGTGGGCCTGCTCTGCCCTTGGCTCCAATCCTCACCCTAGCTTGTGTTTTCCGACTTCCGTCCTCATACCTAGTCCAGAAACCCTCCCTACTGGGAATTCTGCGGCCACAATGAAGCACTCTGTTTGCCTCCCAGGAGAAAAACATTGTCTATGGTGCTGCCCAGAAACCCCAAATGAGGATCAAACTGCTTGGTCCTTGGCAACACCCCAATGCATAGGCTACCTTAAACACTGATGCTCTGTCGCAAATTGCCTGAGCCCAGACCTTCCAACAGACACCGACACAGCTGGCTGCACACCCAGCACATTGGACCCGCCACTGCCTTAGGCCACCATCCATTCCCAACCTGGGTTTTCAGTCATCGGAACCTAGACCTTATCTCCAAACCCTGCACAGGGGGGAACCTGATGCACAAGTCAGAACCCCTCCTTCCCCATGGCAAGAAACCGTGCTGCTGGCAGTGAGTCAAACCTTCAGTGTAGGAGAAAACGGCATGGCCCATGAGGCCACACCCTTTGCGTGAGGGCCGCCTTGGGCACAAACACACATTGAGTCCCTCAGCGTGAGTACTTTATTCAAGTAACGCCTCTCAGTGACTGGACCAAGAGCCCGCAAATGTGGCTTGCCTTGCCCATATGCACCAGAACTAACTAGATGGTGTGTATTCCAGTTGAGGGAACCCACTGCTGTGCTCGAGAGTCCCTCTCCTGGGGGGTCCCCTGTGGCAGAAAACAGTATTCTTCCCTTCCCACAGAATGAACCCAAACACTTGGGAGCTTGGACTATCCCTCGAGAAAAAAAATCTTCCTCGGTCCCTGAAGAAACCCCTACCCTGAACGGCCAATGTGAACGCAACACCCAGAGACAAAAGCCTGAGTGACTGTCTCCCACTTGCCCTCCTTTGATATCCAGAGGATTTCCCCTCACGGACTGGAGATCAGGCCTGCCATTACCTTGGCCCCTAGCTGAGACAAGTTTGCTTTTTCAGACATCTGTCCCCACAGCCCTGGCAAACACAGCCTTTAGGCTGGGTCCTCTGGAGCCATACCAAAGCACCGTGCCTGCTGTCTCCTGGGAAACTGTGTCCATTCCTTTGGCCACACACCTCCATAATATGAGAAAACTCAAGGCCCCCGAGGACATCCCACTACTGGGAGCCTCCCTGGAACACAGGGGCATTCGGACACAAGCTGAGCATCTACCTCCACAAAGGCATGCACACAGATGTCAACAGAGATAGAAGGTGGAGCCGGACAGTCCCATAGGCCCTAATCTCAACTCTTGCTTTGGTTTCCAGGTGTCACTTTTCAGAGGATTGGTTCGAAGAACAGGATATGGGGCTTTCCTGAGGCACTGAACAGAACTCCTCTCGTCTCCACATGGGAAGCTTCCTTGTTGGAGCCGTGTCAAACACCTCAGGTTGTAGAATCCTGAGAGTCCCTGAGCCACCTCCACATTCCAAAGTCTCCCAGGCCACCAAGGCACCGTAGGACTCATCTTCAGGAGAGTCCATTTCAACTCTCCCCTTGGGTAGCTCACTCAGGAGCCCACAGATTGAGGCTGTGTAGTCCTGACTAAGAGTGGGAATATGAGGTGGCGTTCCCATGCATCCATGCTTAGACACCTGCTCTCGAGTCTTTCCGTATGGGGCCTCAAGGTACCACCCAATACTACTCGACTGTCATGCAGAAGGAAACCTTGAGGTTCAGAGTAGTTCACAAATCCCATCGTAGGCAAACCTCCCTGGCCTCATGAAGCCCCCACACCCTACAGGAAGAGGCCATGCTGGACAAAAACTCTAGCCTGAGGCACGACTCATAGTTGACATGACCTCAGTGCAGGAGATCTCGATTCAGCCTCTGCAGAGTGGGCCTGCCGTGCCCTCAGTCCCAAACCTCATGCTAGCTTGTGTTTTCAGACTTCCTTCCTCACACTCCTGGCAAACAAGAACTCCGGACTAGGAACTCCAGTACCACAACCCAGCCCAGTGTCTTCCCAACGGAAGAAAAACGTTTCCCTGTGGGGCTCTCCAGAAAAACCAGATGAGGATCAATCTGTTCGGGCCTCGACGGTACCCGAACTGGATAGGCTGCTCGGGGCATTCATGCTCTGTCTGACACAGCCTGAAGCCAGACGTCCAGACAGACAAGGAGACAGCTAGCCGCACATCCAGCACTTCAGACACGCCATGGTCTTATGCCATCACCACTTCCTAACCTTGGTTTCAGATATCTGAACCTAGACAGTATATCAATTCTCCACACAGCTGGGTATCGCAAGCACAAACCAGAAGTCCTGCTTCCCCATGGCTGTCAAGCTTGCTCTCGGCATGGAGTCACACCTTCAGGGTGGGAGAAACCTTCATGGCCCCTGATGCCACGCCCAAACGTGAGTGCTGCTTGGGCACAAGTTCACACTGTGACCCTCAGCATGAGCCCCATGTCAAAAAAAGGCCTATCAGGGCTTGGACCAAGAGCCCGCATATGTGGCTTGTCAAGCCCCTATGCACCCAATCCTCACCAGGGTTTGAGTTTTCCAGTCGCCCCGCCCGTGTCTGGGCTCTGCTCTGGAATCCCTTTCTTGGAAAGACACATGAGCCAGACAATACGACTCCACCCTTCCCACAAAATGACCCCAAACTCTTGGGAGCTGGGTCAAATCCCCAGAGAGGGAAACTCTTCCATAGTCCCTGAGGCCACCCCTCTAATCCACGGCTATCCCGGACACAACATCCAGAGACAAAAGCCTGAAGGAACGCCTCCCACTTGCCCTTGTTTCAGAGTCCCAGGAGCTACCTCTCGGGCTCTACATCCGGCCATCCATACCCTAGGCGCCACTATAAGCTGAGTTTGTGTTTTCAGACTTCTGTGCCCACAGCCTGGACCCACACAACCTCCAGGCTAGGGCCTCTGGAGCCACAGCGAAAGACTGTGCCTGACCTCTCCAAGGAAGTGTTCCCAATCCATTGACCACAACACTACAGGTTAGGGAAAAGCTCCGGGCCCCTGAGGCCATCAATAGTGTAGGCCACCCTGGGCAAAGAGGGGCTCTCTGACACCAAGGAGCAACTATCTCCACTTAGAATCTCTGACAGTGTCCCCAGAGACAGAAGGTTGAAATGGACAGGCCCCCAGGCACTAATCTGAACCTTAGCTTTGGTTTCCATGTGTCCATCCTCAGAGGACTGTTTTCGTAGACCAGAACACGGAGCTTTTCCGAGGCACCAAACCAAACTTCTCTCGTCTCCACATGGGGAGCTTTCTTGCTGGGGATGTATCAAACCCTTCAGGTAGGAGAGTTCCGCAGGGCCACTGAACAACCAGCACATTCCAAGGTCTCCATGGACCCAAAAGCACATTATAGCGCATCCTCAGGAGAGGCCATTTCAACTCAGGCCCCTGGGTAGCGTGCCCCAGAGGCAGCAGATCAAACATATTTTGTCGCTAATGGCCAATGGGAATGCGAGGCATGCTGTACAGGAATCCATCCTTCGAACCCTGCTCTCCAGTCCTTCCGTATGGTATGTCCTGGAGCCATGCAACAGGACTCGAATGTCCCGCAGAAGGAAACCTTGTGGTTTGGGGCAACCTCCAAATTCAGCGTGGGAAAACTTACTTGGCCTCATGAGGCCCCCGCTTCATGAAGGTGCCATCATGGACACATACTCCAGCCTCAGCCAACGTCTGATCCTCAGCCTGACTTCAGATGCAGGAGATTTTGATTCAGACTCTGCAGAGTGGGCCTGCTCTGCCCTTGGCTCAATCCTCACCCTAGCTTGTGTTTTCTGACTTCCGTCCTCATACACCTAGTCCAGAAACCCTCCCTACTGGGAATTCTGGGGCCACAATAAAGCACTCTGTCTGCCTCCCAGGAGAAAAACATTGTCTATGTTGCTGCCCAGAAACCCCAAATGAGGATCAAACTGCTTGGCCCTCGGCAACACCCCAATTGCATAGGCTACCTTAAACACTGATGCTCTGTGGCAAATAGCCTGAGCCCAGACCTTCCAACAGACACCGACACAGCTCGCTGCACACCCAGCACATTGGACCCGCCACTGCCTTAGGCCACCATCCATTCCCAACCTGGGTTTTCAGTCATCGGAACCTAGACCTTATCTCCAATCCCTGCACAGGGGGCAACCTTATGCACAAGTCAGAACCCCTCCTTCCCCATGGCAAGGAACCGTACTGCTGGCAGTGAGTCAAACCTTCAGTGTAGGAGAAAACGGCATGGCCCCTGAGGCCACACCCATGTGTGAGGGCCGCCTTGGGCACAAACACACATTGAGACCCTCAGCGTGAGTACCTTATTCAAGTAACTCCTCTCAGTGACTGGACCAAGAGCCCACATATGTGGCTTGCCTTGCCCATAGGCACCCAGGACGAACTAGATGGTGTGTATTCCAGTTGAGGGAACCCACTGCTGTGCTCTAGAGTCCGTTCCTGGAGGGTCCCCTGTGGCAGAAAACAGTACTCTTCCCTTCACACAGAATGAACCCAAACACTTGGGAGCTTGGACAATCCCCCGAGAAAAAAGCTCTTCCTCGGCCCCTGAAGCAACCCCTACCCTGAACGGCCACTGTGAACGCAACACCCAGAGACAAAAGCCTTAGCGACTGCCTCCCACTTGCCCTCCTTTGATATCCAGAGGATCTCCTCTCACGGACTGGAGATCAGGCCTGCCATTACCTTGGCCCCTAGCTGAGACAAGTTTGCATTTTCAGACATCTGTCCCCACAGCCCTGGCAAACATAGCCTCTAGGGTGGGTCCAATGGTGCCATACCACAGGACCGTGCCTGCTGTCTCCTGGGAAACTGTGTCCATTCCTTTGGCCACACACATCCAGAATATGAGAAACCTCAAGCCCCCCGAGGACATCCCACTCCTGGGAGCCTCCCTGGACACACAGGGGCATTCAGACACAAGCTGAGCAGCTACCTCCACGAAGGCATGCACACAGATGTCAACAGAGATAGAAGTTGGAGCCGGACAGGCGCATAGGCCCTAATCTCAACTCTTGCTTTGGTTTCCAGGTGTCACTCCTCAGAGGCTTTGGTTCGAAGAAAAGGATATGGGGCTTTCCTGAGGCACTGAACAGAACTCCTCTCATCTCCACATGGGAAGCTTCCTTGTTGGAGCCTTGTCAAACACCTCAGCTTGGAGTATCCTGTAGAGTCCCTGAGCCACCTGCACATTCCAAGGTCTCCCAGGCCACCAAGCCACAGTAGGACTCATCTTCAGGAGAGTCCATTTCAACTCTCCCCTCTGGGTAGCTCACCCAGCAGGCCACAGATTGAACCTGTTTTGTCCTGACTAAGAGTGGGAATATGAGGTGGCATTCCCAGGCATCCATGCTTAGACACCTACTCTCGAGAATTTACGTATGGGGCCTCCTGGAACCATCCAATAGGACTCGACTGTCATGCAGAAGGATACCTTGAGGTTTCGAGTAGTTCACAAATCCCATCGTAGGCAAATCTCCCTGGCCTCATGAAGCCCCCACACCCTTCAGGAAAAGGCCATGCTGGACAAAAACTCTAGCCTGAGGCACGTCTCATAGTTGACATGACCTCAGTGCAGGAGATCTCGATTCAGCCTCTGCAGAGTGGGCCTGCCGTGCCCTCGGTCCCAAACCTCACGCTAGCTTGTGTTTTCAGACTTCCTTCCTCACACTCCTGGCAAACAAGCCCTCCGGACTAGGAACTCCAGAACCACAACCCAGCCCAGTGTCTGCCCAACGGAAGAAAAACGTTTCCCTGTGGGGCTCTCCATAAAACCCAGATTAGGATCAACCTGCTCGGGCCTCGACGGTACCCAAACTGGATAGGCTGCTCTGGGCACTCATGCTCTGTCTGACACAGCCTGAAGACAGACGTCCAGACAGACAAGGAGACAACTAGCCGCACACCCAGCACTTCGGACACGCCATGGTCTTATGCCGTCACCACTTCCTAACCTTGGTTTTCAGATATCTGAACCTAGACTTTATATCAATTCTCCACACTGCTGGGTATCTCCTAAACAAACAGAAGTCCTGCTTCCCCATGGCTGACAAGCTTGCTCTGGGCATGGAGTCACACCTTCAAGGTGGGAGAATCCTTCATGGCCCCTGATGCCACGCCCAAACTTGAGTGCTGCTTGGGCACAAATTCACACTGTGACCCTCAGCATGAGACCCATGTCAAAGAAAGGCCTGTCAGGGCCTGGATCAAGAGCCTGCATATGTGGATTCCCAAGCCCTTATGCACCCATTCCTCACCAGGGTTTGAGTTTTCCAGTCGCCCCGCCAGTACCTGGGGCCCTGCTCTGGATTCCCTTTCTTGGAGAGACACATGAGCCAGACAACACGACTCCACCCTTCCCACAAAATGACCCCACAATCTTGGGAGCTGGGTCAAATCCCCAGAGAGCGATACTCGTCCACAGTCCCTGAGGCCACCCCTCCAATTCACGGCTATCCCGGACACAACATCCAGAGACAAAAGCCTAAAGGAACGCCTCCCCCTTGCGCTTGTTTCAGAGTCCCAGGAGCGCCCTCTCGGGCTGTACATCCGGCCTGCGATACCCTAGGTGCCACTAATAAGCTGAGTTTGTGTATTCAGACTTCTGTGCCCACAGCCTGGACCCACACAACATCCAGGCTGGGGCCTCTGGACCAAACAGCGAAAGATTGTGCCTGCCCTCTCCAAGGAAAGTGTGCCCAAACCATTGACCACAACCCTACAGGTTAGGGAAAACTCCAAGTCCCCTGAGGCATTAATAGTGTGTAGGCCACCCTGGACTAAGAGAGGCTCTCTGACACCAGCGGAGCAACTATCTCCACTTAGACTCTCAGACAGTGTCCCCAGAGACAGAAGGTTGAAATGGACAGGCCCCCAGGCCCTAATCTGAACCGTAGCTTTGCTTTCCTTGTGTCCGTCCTCAGAGGAAGGTTTTCTTAGACCAGCACACGGGGCTTTTCTGAGGCACCAAACCAAACCTCTCTCTCCACATGGGGAGCTTTCTTACTGGGGATGTATCAAAACCTTCAGGTAGGAGAGTTCCGCAGGGCCACTGAACAACCAGCACATTCCCAAGTCTCCATGGACCCAAACGCACATTATGACGCATCCTCAGGAGAGGCCATTTCAACTCAGGCCCCTGGGTAGTGTGCCCCAGAGGCAGCAGGTCAAACATATCTTTTCGCTAATGGCCAATGGGAATGCGAGGCATGCTGTACAGGGATCCATCCTTCGAACCCTGCTCTCCAGTCCTTCCGTATATTATGTCCTGGAGCCATGCAACAGGACTCGAATGTCCCGCAGAAGGAAACCTTGTGGTTTGGGGCAACCTCCAAATTCAGCGTGGGAAAACTTCCTTGGCCTCATGAGGCCCCCGCTTAATGAAGGTGCCATCATGGACACATAGTCCAGCCTCAGCCAACGTCTGATCCTCAGCCTGACATCAGATGCAGGAGATTTTGATACAGCCTCTGCAGAGTGGGCCTGCTCTGCCCTTGGCTCCAATCCTCACCCTAGCTTGTGTTTTCAGACTTCCGTCCTCATACACCTGGTCCACAAACCCTCCCTACTGGGAATTCTAGGGCCACAATGAAGAACTCTGTCTGCCTCCCAGGAGAAAAAAAATTGTCTATGGTGCTGCCCAGAAATCCCAAATGAGGATCAAACTGATTGGCCCTCGGCAACACCCCAATTGCATAGGTTACCTTAAACACTGATGCTCTGTCGCAAATAGCCTGAGCCCATACCTTCCAACAGACACCGACACAGCTGGCTGCACACCCAGCACAATGGACCCGCCACTGCCTTAGTCCACCATCCAACCCAACCTGGGTTTTCAGTCATCGGAACCTAGACCTTATCTCCCATTCCTGCACAGGGGGGGAGCTTGATGCACAAGTCAGAACCCCTTCTTCCCCTTGGCTTGAAACTGTGCTGTTGGCAGTGAGTCAAACCTGCAGTGTAGGAGAAAACGGCATGGCCCATGAGGCCACACCCATGCGTGAGGGCAGCCTTGGGCACAAAAACACATTGAGACCCTCAGCGTGAGTACCTTATTCAAGTAACGACTCTCAGTGACTGGACCAAGAGCCCGCATATGTGGCTTGCCTTGCCCATAGGCACCCAGGACTAACTAGATGGTGTGTATTCCAGTTGAGGGAAGCTACTGCTGTGCTCTAGAGTCCCTCTCCTGGGGATCCCCTGTGGCAGAATACGGTATTCTTCTCTTCCCACAGAATGAACCCAAACACTTGGGAGCTTGGACAATCCCCCGAGAGGAAGGCTCTTCCTCAGCAACTGAGGCAACCCCTACCCTGAACGGCCATTGTGAAAGCAACACCAGAGACAAAAGCCTGAGCGACTGCCTCCCACTTGCCCTCCTTTGATATCCAGAGGATCTTCCTCACGGTCTGGAGATCAGTCCTGCCATTACCTTGGCCCCTAGCTGAGCCAAGTTTGCTTTTTCAGACATCTGTCCTCACAGCCCTGACAAACACAGCCTCTAGGCTGGGTCCTCTGGAGCCATACAACAGGACCGTGCCTTCTCCCTCCTGGGAAACTGTGTCCATTCCTTTGGACACACACCTCCAGAATATGAGCAACCTCAAGGCCCCCGAGGACATCCCACTCCTGGGAGCCTCCCTGGACACACAGGGACATTCAGACACAAGCTGAGCAGCTACATCCACGAAGGCATGCACACAGATGTCAACAGAGATAGAAGGTTGAGCCGGACAGGCCCATAGGCCCTAATCTCAACTCTTGCTTTGGTTTCCAGGTGTCACTCCTCAGAGGCTTTGGTTCGAAGAACAGTTTGGGGCTTTCCTGAGGCACTGAACAGAACTCCTCTCGTCTCCACATGGGAAGCTTCCTTGTTGGAGCCGTGTCAATCACCTCAGCTTGGAGAATCCTGAGCCAACTGCACATTCCAAGATCTCCCAGGCCACAAAGCCACAGTAGGACTCATCTTCACGAGAGTCCATTTCAACTCTCCCCTCTGGGTAGCTCACCCAGGAGCCCGTAGATTGACCCTCCTTGTCCTGACTAAACAGTGGGAATATGAGGTGGCCTTCCCAGGCATTCATGCTTAGACACCTACTCTCGAGTCCTTCCATATGGGTCCTCCTGGAACCATCCAATAGGACTCGACTGTCATGTAGAAGGAAACCTTGAGGTTTGGAGTAGTTCACAAATCCCATCGTAGGCAAACCTCCCTGGCCTCATGAAGCCCCCACACCCTTCAGGAAGAGGCCATGCTGGACAAAAACTCTAGCCTGAGGCACGTCTCATAGTTGACATGACCTCAGTGCAGGAGATCTCGATTCAGCCTCTGTAGAATGGGCCTGCCGTGCCCTCGGTCCCAAACCTCAAGCTAGCTTGTGTTTTCAGACTTCCCCCCTCACACTCCTGGTAAACAAGCCCTCCGGACTAGGAACTCCGGAACCACAAGCCAGTCCAGTGTCTGTCCAACGGAAGAAAAAGGTTTCCCTGTGGGGCACTCTCCAGAAAACCCCGATGAGGATCAACCTGCTCGGGCCTCGACGGTACCCGAACTGGATAGGCTGCTCTGGGCACTCATGCTCTGCCTGACACAGCCTGAAGCCAGACGTCCAGACAGACAAGGAGACAGCTGGCCGCACACCCAGCACTTCGGACACGCGATGGTTTTATGCCGTCACGTCTTCCTAACCTTGGTTTTCAGATATCTGAACCTAGACATTATATCAATTCTCCACACAGCTGGGTATCGCAAGCACAAAACAGAACTCCTCCTTCCCCATGGCTGTCAAGCTTGCTCTTGGCATGGTGTCACACCTTCAGGGTGGGAGAAACCTTCATGGCCCCTAATGCCACGCTCTATCATGAGTGCTTCTTGCTCTCAAATTCACACTGTGACCCTCAGCATGAGCCCCATGTCAAAGAAAGGCCTGTCAGGGCCTGGACCAAGAGCACGCATATGGGGCTTTCCAAGCCTATATGCACCCAATCCTCACCAGGGTTTGAGTTTTCCAGTCGCCCCGCCCGTACCTGTGGCTCTGCTCTGGAATCCCTTTCTTGGAGTGACACATGAGCCAGACAACACGACTCCACCCTTCCCAAAAAATGACCCCAAACTCTTGGGAGCTGGGACAAATCCCCAGAGAGGGATACTCGTCCACAGTCCCTGAAGCCACCCCTCCAATCCACGGCTATCCCGGACACAACATCCAGAGACAAAAGCCTGAAGGAACGCATCACACTCGCCCTTGTTTCAGAGGCCCAGGAGTTCCCTCTCGGGATGTACATCCGGCCTGCCATATCCTAGGCGCCAGTCATAAGCTAAGTTTTTGTTTTCAGATTTCGGTGCCCACAGCCTGGACCCACACAACCTCCAGGCTGGGGCCTCTGGAGCCACAGCGAAAGATTGTGCCTGCCCTCTCCAAGAAAAGTGTGCCCAATCCATTGACCACAACCCTACAGGTTAGGGAAAAGCTCCAAGGCCCCTGAGGCCATCAATAGTGTAGGCCACCATGGACTAAGAGGGGCTCTCTGACACCAGCGGAGCAACTATCTCCACTTAGACTCTCAGACAGTGTCCCCAGAGACAGAAGGTGGAAATGGACAGGGCCACAGGCCCTAATCTGAACCTTAGCTTTGGTTTCCATGTGTCCGTCCTCAGAGGACTGTTTTCGTAGACCAGCACACGGAGCTTTTCCGAGGCACCAAACCAAACCTCTCTCGTCTCCACATGGGGAGCTTTCTTACTGGGGATGTATCAAACACTTCAGGTAGGAGAGATCTGCAGGGCCACTGAACAACCAGCACATTCCAAGGTCTCCATGGACACAAACGCACGTTATGACGCATCCTCAGGAGAGGCCATTTCAACTCTGCCCCCTGGGTCGCGTGCCCCAGAGGCAGCAGGTCAAACATATCTTGTCGCTAATGGCCAATGGGAATGCGAGGCATGCTGTACAGGGATCCATCCTTCGAACCCTGCTCTCCAGTCCTTCCATATGGTATGTCCTGGAGCCATGCAACAGAACTCAAATGTCCCGCAGAAGGAAACCTTGTGGTTTTGGGCAACCTCCAAACTCAGCGTGGGAAAACTTCCTTGGCCTCATGAGGCCCCCGCTTCATGAAGGTGCCATCATGGACACTTACTCCAGCCTCAGCCAACATCTGATCCTCAGCCTGCCTTCAGATGCAGGAGATTTTGATTCAGCCTCTGCAGAGTGGGCCTGCTCTGCCCTTGGCTCCAATCCTCACCCTAGCTTGTTTTTTCAGACTTTCGTCCTCTCACTTCTGGCCCACAAGCCCTCCCTACTGGGAAATCCGGGGCCACAATAAAGCACTCTGCCTGCCTCCCAGGAGAAAAACATTTTCTATGGTGCTGCCCAGAAACCCCAAATGAGGATCAAACTGCTTGGCCCTCAGCAACACCCCAATTTCATAGGCTACCTTAAACACTGATGCTCTGTCGCAAATAGCCTGAGCCCAGACCTTCCAACAGACACCGACACAGATGGCTGCACACCCAGCACATTGGACCCGCCACTGCCTTAGGCCACCATCCATTCCCAACCTGGGTTTTCAGTCATCGGAACCTAGACCTTATCTCCAATCCCTGCACAGGGGGGAACCTGATGCACAAGTCAGAACCCCTTCTTCCCCATGGCAAGAAACCGTACTGCTGGCAGTGAGTCAAACCTTCAGTGTTGGAGAAAACGGCATGACCCATGAGGCCACGCCCATGCGTGAGGGCCACCTTGGGCACAAACACACATTGTGACCCTCAGCGTGAGTACCTTATTCAAGTAACGCCTCTCAGTGACTGATCCAAGAGCCTGCATAAGTGGCTTTCCATGCCCATAGGGACCCAGGACTAACTAGATGGTGTGTATTCCAGTTGAGGGAACCCACTGCTGTGCTCTAGAGTCCCTCTCCTGGGGGGTCCCCTGTGGCAGAAAACAGTACTCTTCTCTTCCCACAGAATGAACCCAAACACTTGGGAGCTTGGACAATCCCCCGAGAGAGGGGCTCTTCCTCGGCCCCTGAAGGAACCCCTACCCTGAACGGCCACTCTGAACGCAACACCCAGAGACAAAATCCTGAGCGACTGCCTCCCACTTGCCCTCCTTTGATATCCAGAGGATCTCCCCTCACGGACTGGAGATCAGGCCTGCCATTAGCTTGGCCCCTAGCTGAGCCAAGTTTGCTTTTTCAGACATCTGTCCCCGCAGCCCTGGCAAACACAGCCTCTAGGCTGGGTCCTCTTGAGCCATACCACAGGACCCTGCCTGCTGTGTCCTGGGTAACAGTGTCCATTCCTTTGGCCACACACCTCCAGAATATGAGACACCTCAAGGCCCCCGAGGACATCCCACTCCTGGGAGCCTCCCTGGACACACAGGGGCATTCGGACACAAGCTGAGCAGCTACCTGCACGAAGGCATGCCCACAGATGTCAACAGATATAGAAGGTTGAGCCGACAGGCCCTTAGGCCCTAATCTCAACTCTTGCTTTGTTTTTCTGGTGTCACTCCTCAGAGGCTTTGGTTCGAAGAACAGGATATGGGGCTTTCCTGAGGCACAGAACAGAACTCCTCTCGTCTCCACATGCGAAGCTTCCTTGTTGGAGCCGTGTCAAACACCTCAGCTTGGAGAATCCTGCAGAGTCCCTGAGCCACCTCCACATTCCAAGGTCTCCCAGGCCACCAAGCCACAGAAGGACTCATCTTCAGGAGAGTCCATTTCAACTCTCCCCTCTGGGTAGCTCACCCAGGAGCCTGCAAATTGAGCCTGACTTGTCCTGACTAAAGAGTGGGAATATGAGGTTGCGTTCCCAGGCATCCATGCTTAGACACCTGCTCTCGAGTCTTTCCGTATGGGGCCTCCTGGAACCATCCAATAGGTCTCGACTGTCGTGCAGAAGGAAACCATGAGGTTTGGAGTAGTTCACAAATCCCATCGTAGGCAAACCTCCCTGGCCTCATGAAGCCCCCACAGCCTTCAGTAAGAGGCCATGCTGGACAAAAACTCTAGCCTGAGGCACGTCTCATAGTTGACATGACCTCACTGCAGGAGATCTCGATTCAGCCTCTGCAGAGTGGGCCTGCCGTGCTCTCGTTCCCAAACCTCACGCTAGCTTGTATTTTCAGAATTCCTTCCTCACACTCCTGGCAAACAAGCCCTCCAGGCTAGGAACTCCGGAACCACAAGCCAGTCCAGTGTCTGTCCAACGGAAGAAAAACGTTTCCCTGTGGGGCTCTCTCCAGAAAACCCAGATGAGGATCAACCTGCTCGGGCCTCGACGGTACCCGAACTGGATAGGCTGCTCTGGGCACTCATGCTCTGTCTGACACAGCCTGAAGCCAGACGTCCAGACAGACAAGGAGACAGCTGGCCGCACAACCAGCACTTCGGACACGCGATGGTCTTATGCCGTCACGTCTTCCTAACCTTGGTTTTCAGATATCTGAACCTAGACATTATATCAATTCTCCACACAGCTTGGTATCTCAAGCACAAAACAGAACTCCTCCTTCCCCATGGCTGTCAAGCTTGCTCTTGGCATGGTGTCACACCTTCAGGGTGGGAGAAACCTTCATGGCCCCTAATGCCACGTTCAATCATGAGTGCTTCTTGCTCTCAAATTCACACTGTGACCCTCAGCATGAGCCCCATGTCAAAGAAAGGCCTGTCAGGGCTTGGACCAAGAGCCCGCATATGGGGCTTTCCAAGCCGATATTCACCCAATCCTCACCAGGGTTTGAGTTTTCCAGTCGCCCCGCCCGTACCTGTGGCTCTGCTCTGGAATCCCTTTCTTGGAGTGACAGATGAGCCAGACAACACGACTCCACCCTTCCCAAAAAATGACCCCAAACTCTTGGGAGCTGGGACAAATCCCCAGAGAGGGATACTCGTCCACAGTCCCTGAAGCCACCCCTCTAATCCACGGCTATCCCGGACACAACATCCAGAGACAAAAGCCTGAAGGAACGCCTCACACTCGCCCTTGTTTCAGATCCCAGGAGCTCCCTCTCGGGATGTACATCTGGCCTGCCATATCCTAGGCGCCAGTCATAAGCTAAGTTTTTGTTTTCAGATTTCGGTACCCACAGCCAGGACCCACACAACCTCCAGGCTGGGGCCTCTGGAGCCACAGCGAAAGATTGTGCCTGCCCTCTCCAAGAAAAGTGTGCCCAATCCATTGACCACAACCCTACAGGTTAGGGAAAAGCTCCAAGGCCCCTGAGGCCATCAATAGTGTAGGCCACCCTGGACTAAGAGGGGCTCTCTGACACCAGCGGAGCAACTATCTCCACTTAGACTCTCAGACAGTGTCCCCAGAGACAGAAGGTTGAAATGGACAGGGCCACAGGCCCTAATCTGAACCTTAGCTTTGGTTTCCATGTGTCCGTCCTCAGAGGACTGTTTTCGTAGACCAGCACACGGAGCTTTTCCGAGGCACCAAACCAAACCTCTCTCGTCTCCACATGGGGAGCTTTCTTACTGGGGATGTATCAAACACTTCAGGTAGGAGAGATCCGCAGGGCCACTGAACAACCAGCACATTCCAAGGTCTCCATGGACACAAACGCACGTTATGACGCATCCTCAGGAGAGGCCATTTCAACTCTGCCCCCTGGGTCGCGTGCCCCAGAGGCAGCAGGTCAAACATATCTTGTCGCTAATGGCCAATGGGAATGCGAGGCATGCTGTACAGGGATCCATCCTTCGAACCCTGCTCTCCAGTCCTTCCGTATGGTATGTCCTGGAGCCATGCAACAGAACTCGAATGTCCCGCAGAAGGAAACCTTGTGGTTTTGGGCAACCTCCAAACTCAGCGTGGGAAAACTTCCTTGGCCTCATGAGGCCCCTGCTTCATGAAGGTGCCATCATGGACACTTACTCCAGCCTCAGCCAACATCTGATCCTCAGCCTGCCTTCAGATGCAGGAGATTTTGATTCAGCCTCTGCAGAGTGGGCCTGCTCTGCCCTTGGCTCCAATCCTCACCCTAGCTTGTTTTTTCAGACTTTCGTCCTCTCACTTCTGGCCCACAAGCCCTCCCTACTGGGAATTCCGGGGCCACAATAAAGCACTCTGCCTGCCTCCCAGGAGAAAAACATTTTCTATGGTGCTGCCCAGAAACCCCAAATGAGGATCAAACTGCTTGGCCCTCAGCAACACCCCAATTGCATAGGCTACCTTAAACACTGATGCTCTGTCGCAAATAGCCTGAGCCCAGACCTTCCAACAGACACCGACACAGATGGCTGCACACCCAGCACATTGGACCCGCCACTGCCTTAGGCCACCATCCATTCCCAACCTGGGTTTTCAGTCATCGGAACCTAGACCTTATCTCCAATCCCTGCACAGGGGGGAACCTGATGCACAAGTCAGAACCCCTCCTTCCCCATGGCAAGAAACCGTACTGCTGGCAGTGAGTCAAACCTTCAGTGTTGGAGAAAACGGCATGACCCATGAGGCCACGCCCATGCGGGAGGGCCACCTTGGGCACAAACACACATTGTGACCCTCAGCGTGAGTACCTTATTCAAGTAACGCCTCTCAGTGACTGGACCAAGAGCCTGCATAAGTGGCTTTCCATGCCCATAGGGACCCAGGACTAACTAGATGGTGTGTATTCCAGTTGAGGGAACCCACTGCTGTGCTCTAGAGTCCCTCTCCTGGGGGGTCCCCTGTGGCAGAAAACAGTACTCTTCTCTTCCCACAGAATGAACCCAAACACTTGGGAGCTTGGACAATCCCCCGAGAGAGGGGCTCTTCCTCGGCCCCTGAAGGAACCCCTACCCTGAACGGCCACTCTGAACGCAACACCCAGAGACAAAATCCTGAGCGACTGCCTCCCACTTGCCCTCCTTTGATATCCAGAGGATCTCCCCTCACGGACTGGAGATCAGGCCTGCCATTAGCTTGGCCCCTAGCTGAGCCAAGTTTGCTTTTTCAGACATCTGTCCCCGCAGCCCTGGCAAACACAGCCTCTAGGCTGGGTCCTCTTGAGCCATACCACAGGACCCTGCCTGCTGTGTCCTGGGTAACAGTGTCCATTCCTTTGGCCACACACCTCCAGAATATGAGACACCTCAAGGCCCCCGAGGACATCCCACTCCTGGGAGCCTCCCTGGACACACAGGGGCATTCGGACACAAGCTGAGCAGCTACCTGCACGAAGGCATGCCCACAGATGTCAACAGATATAGAAGGTTGAGCCGACAGGCCCTTAGGCCCTAATCTCAACTCTTGCTTTGTTTTTCTGGTGTCACTCCTCAGAGGCTTTGGTTCGAAGAACAGGATATGGGGCTTTCCTGAGGCACAGAACAGAACTCCTCTCGTCTCCACATGCGAAGCTTCCTTGTTGGAGCCGTGTCAAACACCTCAGCTTGGAGAATCCTGCAGAGTCCCTGAGCCACCTCCACATTCGAAGGTCTCCCAGGCCACCAAGCCACAGAAGGACTCATCTTCAGGAGAGTCCATTTCAACTCTCCCCTCTGGGTAGCTCACCCAGGAGCCTGCAAATTGAGCCTGACTTGTCCTGACTAAAGAGTGGGAATATGAGGTTGCGTTCCCAGGCATCCATGCTTAGACACCTGCTCTCGAGTCTTTCCGTATGGGGCCTCCTGGAACCATCCAATAGGTCTCGACTGTCGTGCAGAAGGAAACCATGAGGTTTGGAGTAGTTCACAAATCCCATCGTAGGCAAACCTCCCTGGCCTCATGAAGCCCCCACACCCTTCAGTAAGAGGCCATGCTGGACAAAAACTCTAGCCTGAGGCACGTCTCATAGTTGACATGACCTCACTGCAGGAGATCTCGATTCAGCCTCTGCAGAGTGGGCCTGCCGTGCTCTCGTTCCCAAACCTCACGCTAGCTTGTATTTTCAGAATTCCTTCCTCACACTCCTGGCAAACAAGCCCTCCAGACTAGGAACTCCGGAACCACAAGCCAGTCCAGTGTCTGTCCAACGGAAGAAAAACGTTTCCCTGTGGGGCTCTCTCCAGAAAACCCAGATGAGGATCAACCTGCTCGGGCCTCGACGGTACCCGAACTGGATAGGCTGCTCTGGGCACTCATGCTCTGTCTGACACAGCCTGAAGCCAGACGTCCAGACAGACAAGGAGACAGCTGGCCGCACAACCAGCACTTCGGACACGCGATGGTCTTATGCCGTCACGTCTTCCTAACCTTGGTTTTCAAATATCTGAACCTAGACATTATATCAATTCTCCACACAGCTTGGTATCTCAAGCACAAAACAGAACTCCTCCTTCCCCATGGCTGTCAAGCTTGCTCTTGGCATGGTGTCACACCTTCAGGGTGGGAGAAACCTTCATGGCCCCTAATGCCACGTTCAATCATGAGTGCTTCTTGCTCTCAAATTCACACTGTGACCCTCAGCATGAGCCCCATGTCAAAGAAAGGCCTGTCAGGGCTTGGACCAAGAGCCCGCATATGGGGCTTTCCAAGCCGATATTCACCCAATCCTCACCAGGGTTTGAGTTTTCCAGTCGCCCCGCCCGTACCTGTGGCTCTGCTCTGGAATCCCTTTCTTGGAGTGACAGATGAGCCAGACAACACGACTCCACCCTTCCCAAAAAATGACCCCAAACTCTTGGGAGCTGGGACAAATCCCCAGAGAGGGATACTCGTCCACAGTCCCTGAAGCCACCCCTCTAATCCACGGCTATCCCGGACACAACATCCAGAGACAAAAGCCTGAAGGAACGCCTCACACTCGCCCTTGTTTCAGATCCCAGGAGCTCCCTCTCGGGATGTACATCTGGCCTGCCATATCCTAGGCGCCAGTCATAAGCTAAGTTTTTGTTTTCAGATTTCGGTACCCACAGCCAGGACCCACACAACCTCCAGGCTGGGGCCTCTGGAGCCACAGCGAAAGATTGTGCCTGCCCTCTCCAAGAAAAGTGTGCCCAATCCATTGACCACAACCCTACAGGTTAGGGAAAAGCTCCAAGGCCCCTGAGGCCATCAATAGTGTAGGCCACCCTGGACTAAGAGGGGCTCTCTGACACCAGCGGAGCAACTATCTCCACTTAGACTCTCAGACAGTGTCCCCAGAGACAGAAGGTTGAAATGGACAGGGCCACAGGCCCTAATCTGAACCTTAGCTTTGGTTTCCATGTGTCCGTCCTCAGAGGACTGTTTTCGTAGACCAGCACACGGAGCTTTTCCGAGGCACCAAACCAAACCTCTCTCGTCTCCACATGGGGAGCTTTCTTACTGGGGATGTATCAAACACTTCAGGTAGGAGAGATCCGCAGGGCCACTGAACAACCAGCACATTCCAAGGTCTCCATGGACACAAACGCACGTTATGACGCATCCTCAGGAGAGGCCATTTCAACTCTGCCCCCTGGGTCGCGTGCCCCAGAGGCAGCAGGTCAAACATATCTTGTCGCTAATGGCCAATGGGAATGCGAGGCATGCTGTACAGGGATCCATCCTTCGAACCCTGCTCTCCAGTCCTTCCGTATGGTATGTCCTGGAGCCATGCAACAGAACTCGAATGTCCCGCAGAAGGAAACCTTGTGGTTTTGGGCAACCTCCAAACTCAGCGTGGGAAAACTTCCTTGGCCTCATGAGGCCCCTGCTTCATGAAGGTGCCATCATGGACACTTACTCCAGCCTCAGCCAACATCTGATCCTCAGCCTGCCTTCAGATGCAGGAGATTTTGATTCAGCCTCTGCAGAGTGGGCCTGCTCTGCCCTTGGCTCCAATCCTCACCCTAGCTTGTTTTTTCAGACTTTCGTCCTCTCACTTCTGGCCCACAAGCCCTCCCTACTGGGAATTCCGGGGCCACAATAAAGCACTCTGCCTGCCTCCCAGGAGAAAAACATTTTCTATGGTGCTGCCCAGAAACCCCAAATGAGGATCAAACTGCTTGGCCCTCAGCAACACCCCAATTGCATAGGCTACCTTAAACACTGATGCTCTGTCGCAAATAGCCTGAGCCCAGACCTTCCAACAGACACCGACACAGATGGCTGCACACCCAGCACATTGGACCCGCCACTGCCTTAGGCCACCATCCATTCCCAACCTGGGTTTTCAGTCATCGGAACCTAGACCTTATCTCCAATCCCTGCACAGGGGGGAACCTGATGCACAAGTCAGAACCCCTCCTTCCCCATGGCAAGAAACCGTACTGCTGGCAGTGAGTCAAACCTTCAGTGTTGGAGAAAACGGCATGACCCATGAGGCCACGCCCATGCGGGAGGGCCACCTTGGGCACAAACACACATTGTGACCCTCAGCGTGAGTACCTTATTCAAGTAACGCCTCTCAGTGACTGGACCAAGAGCCTGCATAAGTGGCTTTCCATGCCCATAGGGACCCAGGACTAACTAGATGGTGTGTATTCCAGTTGAGGGAACCCACTGCTGTGCTCTAGAGTCCCTCTCCTGGGGGGTCCCCTGTGGCAGAAAACAGTACTCTTCTCTTCCCACAGAATGAACCCAAACACTTGGGAGCTTGGACAATCCCCCGAGAGAGGGGCTCTTCCTCGGCCCCTGAAGGAACCCCTACCCTGAACGGCCACTCTGAACGCAACACCCAGAGACAAAATCCTGAGCGACTGCCTCCCACTTGCCCTCCTTTGATATCCAGAGGATCTCCCCTCACGGACTGGAGATCAGGCCTGCCATTAGCTTGGCCCCTAGCTGAGCCAAGTTTGCTTTTTCAGACATCTGTCCCCGCAGCCCTGGCAAACACAGCCTCTAGGCTGGGTCCTCTTGAGCCATACCACAGGACCCTGCCTGCTGTGTCCTGGGTAACAGTGTCCATTCCTTTGGCCACACACCTCCAGAATATGAGACACCTCAAGGCCCCCGAGGACATCCCACTCCTGGGAGCCTCCCTGGACACACAGGGGCATTCGGACACAAGCTGAGCAGCTACCTGCACGAAGGCATGCCCACAGATGTCAACAGATATAGAAGGTTGAGCCGACAGGCCCTTAGGCCCTAATCTCAACTCTTGCTTTGTTTTTCTGGTGTCACTCCTCAGAGGCTTTGGTTCGAAGAACAGGATATGGGGCTTTCCTGAGGCACAGAACAGAACTCCTCTCGTCTCCACATGCGAAGCTTCCTTGTTGGAGCCGTGTCAAACACCTCAGCTTGGAGAATCCTGCAGAGTCCCTGAGCCACCTCCACATTCCAAGGTCTCCCAGGCCACCAAGCCACAGAAGGACTCATCTTCAGGAGAGTCCATTTCAACTCTCCCCTCTGGGTAGCTCACCCAGGAGCCTGCAAATTGAGCCTGACTTGTCCTGACTAAAGAGTGGGAATATGAGGTTGCGTTCCCAGGCATCCATGCTTAGACACCTGCTCTCGAGTCTTTCCGTATGGGGCCTCCTGGAACCATCCAATAGGTCTCGACTGTCGTGCAGAAGGAAACCATGAGGTTTGGAGTAGTTCACAAATCCCATCGTAGGCAAACCTCCCTGGCCTCATGAAGCCCCCACACCCTTCAGTAAGAGGCCATGCTGGACAAAAACTCTAGCCTGAGGCACGTCTCATAGTTGACATGACCTCACTGCAGGAGATCTCGATTCAGCCTCTGCAGAGTGGGCCTGCCGTGCTCTCGTTCCCAAACCTCACGCTAGCTTGTATTTTCAGAATTCCTTCCTCACACTCCTGGCAAACAAGCCCTCCAGACTAGGAACTCCGGAACCACAAGCCAGTCCAGTGTCTGTCCAACGGAAGAAAAACGTTTCCCTGTGGGGCTCTCTCCAGAAAACCCAGATGAGGATCAACCTGCTCGGGCCTCGACGGTACCCGAACTGGATAGGCTGCTCTGGGCACTCATGCTCTGTCTGACACAGCCTGAAGCCAGAGTCCAGACAGACAAGGAGACAGCTGGCCGCACAACCAGCACTTCGGACACGCGATGGTCTTATGCCGTCACGTCTTCCTAACCTTGGTTTTCAAATATCTGAACCTAGACATTATATCAATTCTCCACACAGCTTGGTATCTCAAGCACAAAACAGAACTCCTCCTTCCCCATGGCTGTCAAGCTTGCTCTTGGCATGGTGTCACACCTTCAGGGTGGGAGAAACCTTCATGGCCCCTAATGCCACGTTCAATCATGAGTGCTTCTTGCTCTCAAATTCACACTGTGACCCTCAGCATGAGCCCCATGTCAAAGAAAGGCCTGTCAGGGCTTGGACCAAGAGCCCGCATATGGGGCTTTCCAAGCCGATATTCACCCAATCCTCACCAGGGTTTGAGTTTTCCAGTCGCCCCGCCCGTACCTGTGGCTCTGCTCTGGAATCCCTTTCTTGGAGTGACAGATGAGCCAGACAACACGACTCCACCCTTCCCAAAAAATGACCCCAAACTCTTGGGAGCTGGGACAAATCCCCAGAGAGGGATACTCGTCCACAGTCCCTGAAGCCACCCCTCTAATCCACGGCTATCCCGGACACAACATCCAGAGACAAAAGCCTGAAGGAACGCCTCACACTCGCCCTTGTTTCAGATCCCAGGAGCTCCCTCTCGGGATGTACATCTGGCCTGCCATATCCTAGGCGCCAGTCATAAGCTAAGTTTTTGTTTTCAGATTTCGGTACCCACAGCCAGGACCCACACAACCTCCAGGCTGGGGCCTCTGGAGCCACAGCGAAAGATTGTGCCTGCCCTCTCCAAGAAAAGTGTGCCCAATCCATTGACCACAACCCTACAGGTTAGGGAAAAGCTCCAAGGCCCCTGAGGCCATCAATAGTGTAGGCCACCCTGGACTAAGAGGGGCTCTCTGACACCAGCGGAGCAACTATCTCCACTTAGACTCTCAGACAGTGTCCCCAGAGACAGAAGGTTGAAATGGACAGGGCCACAGGCCCTAATCTGAACCTTAGCTTTGGTTTCCATGTGTCCGTCCTCAGAGGACTGTTTTCGTAGACCAGCACACGGAGCTTTTCCGAGGCACCAAACCAAACCTCTCTCGTCTCCACATGGGGAGCTTTCTTACTGGGGATGTATCAAACACTTCAGGTAGGAGAGATCCGCAGGGCCACTGAACAACCAGCACATTCCAAGGTCTCCATGGACACAAACGCACGTTATGACGCATCCTCAGGAGAGGCCATTTCAACTCTGCCCCCTGGGTCGCGTGCCCCAGAGGCAGCAGGTCAAACATATCTTGTCGCTAATGGCCAATGGGAATGCGAGGCATGCTGTACAGGGATCCATCCTTCGAACCCTGCTCTCCAGTCCTTCCGTATGGTATGTCCTGGAGCCATGCAACAGAACTCGAATGTCCCGCAGAAGGAAACCTTGTGGTTTTGGGCAACCTCCAAACTCAGCGTGGGAAAACTTCCTTGGCCTCATGAGGCCCCTGCTTCATGAAGGTGCCATCATGGACACTTACTCCAGCCTCAGCCAACATCTGATCCTCAGCCTGCCTTCAGATGCAGGAGATTTTGATTCAGCCTCTGCAGAGTGGGCCTGCTCTGCCCTTGGCTCCAATCCTCACCCTAGCTTGTTTTTTCAGACTTTCGTCCTCTCACTTCTGGCCCACAAGCCCTCCCTACTGGGAATTCCGGGGCCACAATAAAGCACTCTGCCTGCCTCCCAGGAGAAAAACATTTTCTATGGTGCTGCCCAGAAACCCCAAATGAGGATCAAACTGCTTGGCCCTCAGCAACACCCCAATTTCATAGGCTACCTTAAACACTGATGCTCTGTCGCAAATAGCCTGAGCCCAGACATTCCAACAGACACCGACACAGATGGCTGCACACCCAGCACATTGGACCCGCCACTGCCTTAGGCCACCATCCATTCCCAACCTGGGTTTTCAGTCATCGGAACCTAGACCTTATCTCCAATCCCTGCACAGGGGGGAACCTGATGCACAAGTCAGAACCCCTCCTTCCCCATGGCAAGAAACCGTACTGCTGGCAGTGAGTCAAACCTTCAGTGTTGGAGAAAACGGCATGACCTATCAGGCCACGCCCATGCGTGAGGGCCGCCTTGGGCACAAACACACATTGTGACCCTCAGCGTGAGTACCTTATTCAAGTAACGCCTCTCAGTGACTGGACCAAGAGCCTGCATAAGTGGCTTTCCATGCCCATAGGCACCCAGGACTAACTAGATGGTGTGTATTCCAGTAGAGGGAACCCACTGCTGTGCTCTAGAGTCCCTCACCTGGGGGGTCCCCTGTGGCAGATAACAGTACTCTTCTCTTCCCACAGAATGAACCCAAACACTTGGGAGCTTGGACAATCCCCCGAGAGAGGGGCTCTTCCTCGGCCCCTGAAGGAACCCCTACCTTGAACGGCCACTCTACACGCAACACACAGAGACAAAATCCTGAGCGACTGCCTCCCACTTGCCCTCCTTTGATATCCAGAGGATCTCCCCTCACGGACTGGAGATCAGTCCTGCCATTACCTTGGCCACTAGCTGAGCCAAGTTTGCTTTTTCAGACATCTGTCCCCACAGCCCTGGCTAACACAGCCTTTAGGCTGGGTCCTCTGGAGCCATACCACAGGACCGTGCTTGCTCTCTCCTGGGAAACTGTGTCCATTCCTTTGGACACACACCTCCAGAATATGAGAAACCTCAAGGCCCCCGAGGACATCGCACTACTGGGAGGCTCCGTGGACACACAGGGGCATTTGGACACAAGCTGAGCAGCTACCTCCACGAAGGCATGCACGCAGATGTCAACAGAGATAGAAGGTTGAGCCGGACAGGCCCTTAGGCCGTAATCTCAACTCTTGCTTTGGGTTCCAGGTGTTACTCCTCAGAGGCTTTGGTTCGAAGAACAGGATATGGGGCTTTCCTGAGGCACTGAACAGAACTCCTCTCGTCTCCACATGGGAAACTTCCTTGTTGATGCTGTGTCAAACACCTCAGTTTGGAAAACCCTGCAGAGTCCCTGAGCCACCTCCACATTCCAAGGTCTCCCAGGCCACCAAGCCACAGTAGGACTCATCTTCAGGAGAGGCTATTTCAACTCTCCCCTCTGGGTAGCTCACCCAGGAGCCTGCAGATTGAGCCTGCCTTGTCCTGACTAAAGAGTGGGAATATGAGGTGGCATTCCCAGGCATCCATGCTTAGACACCTGCTCTCGAGTCTTTCCGTATGGGGCCTCCTGGAAACATCCAATAGGACTCGACTGTCGTGCAGAAGGATACCTTGAGGTTTGGAGAAGTTCACAAATCCCATCATAGGCAAACCTCCCTGGCCTAATGAAGCCCTCACCCTTCAGGAAGAGGCCATGCTGGACAAAAACTCTAGCCTGAGGCACGTCTCATAGTTGACATGACCTCAGTGCAGGAGATCTCGATTCAGCCTCTGCAGAGTGGGCCTGCCGTGCCCTCGGTCCCAAACCTCACGCTAGCTTGTCTTTTCAGACTTCCATCCTCACACTCCTGGCAAACAAGCCCTCCGGACCAGGAACTCCAGAACCAAAACCCAGCCCAGTGTCTGCCCAACGGAAGAAAAACGTTTCCCTGTGGGGCTCTCCAGAAAACCCAGATGAGGATCAACCTGCTCGGGCCTCGACGGTCCCCGAACTGGATATGCTGCTCTGGGCACTCATGCTCTGTCTGACACAGCCTGAAGCCAGACGTCCTGAGAGACAAGGAGACAGCTGGCAGCACACCCAGCACATTGGACACGCCATGGTCTTATGCCGTCACCTCTTCCTAACCTTGGTTTTCAGATATCTGAAACTAGACATTATATCAATTCTCCACACAGCTGGGTATAGCAAGCACAAAACAGAACTCCTCCTTCCCCATGGCTGTCAAGCTTGCTCTTGGCATGGAGTCACACCTTCAGGGTGGGAGAAACCTTCATGGCCCCTGATGCCACGCCCAAACTTGAGTGCTGCTTGGGCACAAATTCACACTGTGACCCTCAGCATGAGCCCCATGTCAAAGAAAGGCCTGTCAGGGCCTGGACCAAGAGCCCGCATATGGGGCTTGCCAAGCCCCTATGCATCCAATCCTCACCAGTGTTTGAGTTTTCCAGTCGCCCCGCCCGTACCTGGGGCTTTGCTCTTGAATCCCTTTCTTGGAGAGACCCATGAGCCTGACAACACGACTCCACCCTTCCCACAAAATGACCCCAAACTCTTGGGAGCTGGGACAAATCCCCAGAGAGGGATACTCGTCCACAGTCCCTGAGGCCACCGCTCCAATCCACGGCTATCCCGGTCACAACATCCAGAGACAAAAGCCTGAAGGAACGCCTCCCACTCGCCCTTGTTTCAGAGGCCCAGGAGCTCCCTCTCCAGCTGTACATCCGGCCTCCCATACCCTAGGCGCCATTCATAAGCTGACTTTGTGTTTTCAGACTTCTGTGCCCTCAGCCACACAACGTCCAGGCTAGGGCCTCTGGAGCCACAGCGAAAGATTGTGCCGGCCCTCTCTAAGGAAAGTGTGTCCAATCCATTGACCACAACCCTACAGGTTAGGGAAAAGCTCCAAGGCCCCTGAGGCCATCAATAGGTAGGCCACCCTGGACAAAGAGGGGCTCTCTGACACCAGCAGAGCAACTATCTCCACTTAGACTCTCAGACAGTGTCCCCAGAGACAGAAGGTTGAAATGGACAGGCCCCCGGGCCCTAATCTGAACCTTAGCTTTGTTTCCATGTGTCCGTTCTCAGAGGACTGTTTTCGTAGACCAGCACATGGGGCTTTTCTGAGGCACCAAACCAAGCATCTCTCGACTCCACATGGGCAGCTTTCTTACTGGGGATGTATCAAACCCTTCAGGTAGGAGAGTTCCGCAGGGCCACCGAACAACCAGCACATTCCAAGGTCTCCATGGACCCAAACGCACATTATGATGCATCGTCAGGAGAGGCCATTTCAACTCAGCTTCCTGGGTAGCGTGCCCCAGAGGTAGCAGATCAAACATATCTTGTCGCTAATGGCCAATTGGAATGCGAGGAATGCTGTACAGGGATCCATCCTTCGAACCCTGCTCTCCAGTCCTTCCATATGGTATGTCCTGGAGCCATGCAACAGGACTCGAATGTCCCGCAGAAGGAAACCTTGTGGTTTGGGGCAACCTCCAAACTCAGCGTGGGAAAACTTCCTTGGCCTCATGAGGCCCCCGCTTCATGAAGGTGCCATCATGGACACATACTCCAGCCTCAGCCAACGTCTGATCCTCAGCCTGACTTCAGATGCAGGAGATTTTGATTCAGCCTCTGCAGAGTGGGCCTGCTCTGCCCTTGGCTCCAATCCTCACCCTAGCTTGTGTTTTCAGTCTTCCGTCCTCACACTCCTTGCCCACAAACCCTCCCTACTGGGAATTCTGGGGCCACACTGAAGCACTCTGCCTGCCTCCCAGGAGAAAAACATTGTCTATGGTGCTGCCCAGAAACCCCAAATGAGGATCAAACTGCTTGGCCCTCGGCAACACCCCAATTGCATAGGCTACCTTAAACACTGATGCTCTGTCGCAAATAGCCTGAGCCCAGACCTTCCAACAGACACCGACACAGCTGGATGCACTCCTAGGACATTGGACCCGCCACTGCCTTAGGCCACCATCCATTCCCAACCTGGGTTTTCAGTCATCGGATCCTAGAACTTATCTCCAATCCCTGCACAGGGGGGAACCTGATGCACAAATCAGAACCCCTCCTTCCCATGGCAAGAAAACTTGCTGCTGGCAGTGAGTCAAACCTTCAGTGTAGGAAAAACGACATGGCCCACGAGGCAACGCCCAAGCGTTAGGGCCGCCTTGGGCACAAACACACATTGGGACCCTCAGCGTGAGTACCTTATTCAAGTAACGCCTCTCAGTGACTGGACCAAGAGCCCGCATATGTGGCTTGCCATGCCCATAGGCACCCAGGACTAACTAGATGGTGTGTATTCCAGTTGAGGGAACCCACTGCTGTGCTCTAGAGTCCCTCTCCTGGGGGGTCCCCTGTGGCAGAAAACAGTACTCTTCCCTTCCCACAGAATGAACCCAAACACTTGGGAGCTTGGACAATCCCCCGAGAGGAAGGCTCTTCCTCGGCCTCTGAGACAACCCCTATTCTGACCGGACACTGTGAACACAACACCCAGAGACAAAATCCTGAGCGACTGCCTCCCACTTGCCCTCCTTTGATATCCAGAGGATCTCCCCTCACGGACTGGAGATCAGTCCTGCCATTACCTTGGCCACTAGCTGAGCCAAGTTTGCTTTTTCAGACATCTGTCCCCACAGCCCTGGCAAACACAGCCTCTAGGCTGGGTCCTCAGGAGCCATACCACAGGACCGTGCTTGCTCTCTCCTGGGAAACTGTGTCCATTCCTTTGGACACACACCTCCAGAATATGAGAAACCTCAAGGCCCCCAAGGACATCGCACTACTGGGAGGCTCCGTGGACACACAGGGGCATTTGGACACAAGCTGAGCAGCTACCTCCACGAAGGCATGCACACAGATGTCAACAGAGATAGAAGGTTGAGCCGGAGGTCCTTAGGCCATAATCTCAACTCTTGCTTTGGGTTCCAGGTGTTACTCCTCAGAGGCTTTGGTTCGAAGAACAGGATATGGGGCTTTCCTGAGGCACTGAACAGAACTCCTCTCGTCTCCACATGGGAAGCTTCCTTGTTGATGCTGTGTCAAACACCTCAGTTTGGAAAACCCTGCAGAGTCCCTGAGCCACCTCCACATTCCAAGGTCTCCCAGGCCACCAAGCCACAGTAGGACTCATCTTCAGGAGAGACCATTTCAACTCTCCCCTCTGGGTAGCTCACCCAGGAGCCTGCAGATTGAGCCTGCCTTGTCCTGACTAAAGAGTGGGAATATGAGGTGGCGTTCCCAGGCATCCATGCTTAGACACCTGCTCTCGAGTCTTTCCGTATGGGGCCTCCTGGAACCATCCAATAGGACTCGACTGTCGTGCAGAAGGAAACCTTGAGGTTTGGAGTAGTTCACAAATCCCATCGTAGGCAAACCTCCCTGGCCTAATGCAGCCCTCACACTTCAGGAAGAGGCCATGCTGGACAAAAACTCTAGCCTGAGGCACGTCTCATAGTTGACATGACCTCAGTGCAGCAGATCTCGATTCAGCCTCTGCAGAGTGGGCCTGCCGTGCCCTCGGTCCCAAACCTCACGCTAGCTTGTGTTTTCAGACTTCCTTCCTCACACTCCTGGCAAACAAGCCCTCCGGACCAGGAACTCCAGAACCAAAACCCAGCCCCGTGTCTGCCCAACGGAAGAAAAACGTTTCCCTGTGGGGCTCTCCAGAAAACCCAGATGAGGATCAACCTGCTCGGGCCTCGACGGTAGCCGAACTGGATATGCTGCTCTGGGCACTCATGCTCTGTCTGACACAGCCTGAAGCCAGACGTCCTGAGAGACAAGGAGACAGCTGGCCGCACGCCCAGCACTTTGGACACGCCATGGTTTTATGCCGTCACGTCTTCCTAACCTTGGTTTTCAGATATCTGAACCTAGACATTATATCAATTCTCCACACAGCTGAGTATCGCAAGTACAAAACAGAACTCCTCCTTCCCCATGGCTGTCAAGCTTGCTCTTGGCATGGAGTCACACCTTCAGTGTGGGAGAAACCTTCATGGCCCCTGATGTAACGCCCAAACTTGAGTGCTGCTTGGGCACAAATTCACACTGTGACCCTCAGCATGAGCCCCATGTCAAAGAAAGGCCTGTCAGGGCCTGGACCAAGAGCCCACATATGGGGCTTGCCAAGCCCCTATGCACCCAATCCTCACCAGTGTTTGAGTTTTCCAGTCGCCCCGCCCGTACCTGGGGCTTTGCTCTTGAATCCCTTTCTTGGAGAGACCCATGAGCCAGACAACACGACTCCACCCTTCCCACAAAATGACCCCAAACTTTTGGGAGCTGGGACAAATCCCCAGAGAGGGAGACTCGTCCACAGTCCCTGAGGCCACCGCTCCAATCCACGGCTATCCCGGACACAACATCCAGAGACAAAAGCCTGAAGGAACGCCTTCCACTCGCCCTTGTTTCAGAGGCCCAGGAGCTCCCTCTCGGGCTGTACATCAGGCCTGTCATACCCTAGGCGCCATTCATAAGCTGACTTTGTGTTTTCAGACTTCTGTGCCCACTGCATGGACCCACACAACCTCCAGGCTAGGGCCTCTGAAGCCACAGCGAAAGATTGTGCCGGCCCTCTCTAAGGAAAGTGTGTCCAATCCATTGACCACAACCCTACAGTTTAGGGAAAAGCTCCAAGGCCCCTGAGGCCATCAATAGGTAGGCCACCCTGGACTAAGAGGGGCTCTCTGACACCAGCAGAGCAACTATCTCCACTTAGACTCTCAGACAGTGTCCCCAGAGACAGAAGGTTGAAATGGACAGGCCCCCAGGCCCTAATCTGAACCTTAGCTTTGTTTCCATGTGTCCGTTCTCAGAGGACTGTTTTCGTAGACCAGCACACGGGGCTTTTCTGAGGCACCAAACCAAGCATCTCTCGTCTCCACATGGGCAGCTTTCTTACTGGGGATGTATCAAATCCTTCAGGTAGGAGAGTTCCGCAGGGCCACCGAACAACCAGCACATTCCAAGGTCTCCATGGACCCAAACGCACATTATGACGCATCGTCAGGAGAGGCAATTTCAACTCAGCCCCCTGGGTAGAGTGCCCCAGAGGTAGCAGATCAAACATATCTTGTCGCTAATGGCCAATTGGAATGCGAGGAATGCTGTACAGGGATCCATCCTTCGAACCCTGCTCTCCAGTCCTTCCATATGGTATGTCCTGGAGCCAAGCAACAGGACTCGAATGTCCTGCAGAAGGAAACCTTGTGGTTTGGGGCAACCTCCAAACTCAGCGTGGGAAAACTTCCTTGGCCTCATGAGGCCCCCGCTTCATTAGGTGCCATCATGGACACATACTCCAGCCTCAGCCAACGTCTGATCCTCAGCCTGACCTCAGATGCAGGAGATTTTGATTCAGCCTCTGCAGAGTGGGCCTGCTCTGCCCTTGGCTCCAATCCTCACCCTAGCTTGTGTTTTCAGACTTCCGTCCTCACACTCCTTGCCCACAAACCCTCCCTACTGGGAATTCTCGGGCCACACTGAAGCACTCCGCCTGCCTCCCAGGAGAAAAACATTGTCTATGGTGTGCCCAGAAACCCCAAATGAGGATCAAACTGCTTGGCCCTCGGCAACACCCCAATTGCATAGGCTACCTTAAACACTGATGCTCTGTCGCAAATAGCCTGAACCCAGACCTTCCAACAGACACCGACACAGCTGGATGCATCCTAGGACATTGGACCCGCCACTGCCTTAGGCCACCATCCATTCCCAACCTGGTTTTTCAGTCATCGGATCCTAGACCTTATCTCAATCCCTGCACAGTGGGGAACCTGATGCACAAATCAGAACCCCTCCTTCCCCATGGCAAGAAAACTTGCTGCTGGCAGTGAGTCAAACCTTCAGTGTAGGAAAAACGATATGGCCCATGAGGCAACGCCCAAGCGTTAGGGCCGCCTTGGGCACAAACACACATTGGGACCCTCAGCGTGAGTACCTTATTCAAGTAACACCTCTCAGTGACTAGACCAAGAGCCCGCATATGTGGCTTGCCATGCCAATAGGCACCCAGGACTAACTATATGCTGTGTATTCCAGTTGAGGGAACCCACTGCTGTGCTCTAGAGTCCCTCTCCTGGGGGGTCCAGTGTGGCAGAAAACAGTACTCTTCCCTTCCCACAGAATGAATCCAAACACTTGGGAGCTTGGACAATCCCCCGAGAGGAAGGCTCTTCCTCGGCCTCTGAGACAACCCCTACTCTGACCGGACACTGTGCACGCAACACCCAGAGACAAAATCCTGAGTGACTGCCTCCCACTTGCCCTCCTTTAATAACCAGAGGATCTCCCCTCACGGACTGGAGATCAGTCCTTCCATTACCTTGGCCACTAGCTGAGCCAAGTTTGCTTTTTCAGACATCTGTCCCCACAGCCCTGGCAAACACAGCCTCTAGGCTGGGTCCTCTTGAGCCATACCACAGGACCGTGCCTGCTGTCTCCTGGGAAACTGTGTCCATTCCTTTGGCCACACACCTCCAGAATATGAGAAACCTCAAGGCCCCCGAGGACATCCCACTACTGGGAGGCTCCGTGGACACACAGGGGCATTCGGACACAAGCTGAGCAGCTACCTCCACGAAGGCATGCACACAGATGTCAACAGAGATAGAAGGTTGAGCCGGACAGGCCCTTAGGCCGTAATCTCAACTCTTGCTTTGGGTTCCAGGTGTTACTCCTCAGAGGCTTTGGTTCAAAGAACAGGATATGGGGCTTTCCTGAGGCACTGAACAGAACTCCTCTCGTCTCCACATGGGAAGCTTCCCTGTTGGAGCTGTGTCAAACACCTCAGTTTGGAAAACTCTGCAGAGTCCCTGAGCCACCTCCACATTCCAAGGTCACCCAGGCCATCAAGCCACAGTAGGACTCATCTTCACGAGAGTCCATTTCAACTCTCCCCACTGGGTAGCTCACCCAGGAGCCTGCAGATTGAGCCTGCCTTGTCCTGCCTAAAGAGTGGGAATATGAGGTGGCGTTCCCAGGCATCCATGCTTAGACACCTGCTCTCGAGTCTTTCCGTATGGGGCCTCCTGGAACCATCCAATAGGACTCGACTGTCGTGCAGAAGGAAAGCTTGAGGTTTGGAGTAGTTCACAAATCCCATCGTAGGCAAACCTCCCTGGCTTCATGAAGCCCCCACACCCTTCAGGAAAAGGCCATGCTGGACAAAAACTCTAGCCTGAGGCACGTCTCATAGTTGACATGACCTCAGTGCAGCAGATCTCGATTCAGCCTCTGCAGAGTGGCCCTGCCATGCCCTCGTTCCCAAACCTCATGCTAGCTTGTGTTTTCAGACATCCTTCCTCACACTCCTGGCAAACAAGCCCTCCGGACTAGGAACTCCAGAACCACAACCCAGCCCAGTGTCTGCCCAACGGAAGAAAAACGTTTCCCTGTGGGGTTCTCCAGAAAACCCAGATGAGGATCAACCTGCTCGGGCCTCGACGGTCCCCGAACTGGATATGCTGCTCTGGGCACTCATGCTCTGTCTGACACAGCCTGAAGCCAGACGTCTAGACAGACAAAGAGACAGTTGGCCGCACACCCAGCACTTCGGAAACGCCATGGTCTTATGCCGTCACCTCTTCCTAACCTTGGTTTTCAGATATCTGAACCTAGACATTATATCAATTCTCCACACAGCTGGGTATCGCAAGCACAAAACAGAACTCCTCCTTCCCCATGGCTGTCAACCTTGCTCTTGGCATGGAGTCACACCTTCAGGGTGGGAGAAACCTTCATGGCCCCTGATGCCACGCCCAAACTTGAGTGCTGCTTGGGCACAAATTCACACTGTGACCCTCCGCATGAGCCCCATGTCAAAGAAAGGCCTGTCAGGACCTGGACCAAGAGCCCGCATATGGGGCTTGCCAAGCCCCTATGCACCCAATCCTCACCAGTGTTTGAGTTTTCTAGTCGCCCCACCTGTACCTGGGCTCTGCTCTGGAATCCCTTTCTTGGAGAGACAGATGAGCCAGACAACAGGACTCCACCCTTCCCTCAAAATGACCCCAAACTCTTGGGAGCTGGGACAAATCCCAAGAGAGGGATACCCGTCCACAGTCCCTAAGGCCACACCTCTTATCCACTGCTATCCCTGACACAACATCCGGAGACAAAAGCCTGAAGGAATGCCTCCCACTCGCCCTTGTTTCAGAGGCCCAGGAGCTCCCTCTCGGGCTGTACATCCGGCCTGCCATACCCTAGGCGAGACTCATAAGCTGAGTTTGTGTTTTCAGACTCCTCTGCCCACAGCATGGGCCCACACATCCTCCAGGCGAGGGCCTCTGGAGCCACAGCGAAAGATTCTGCCTGCCCTGTCTAAGGAAAATGTGCCCAATCCATTGAACACAACCCTACAGGTTAGGGAAAAGCTCCAAGCCCCTGAGGCCATCAATAGTGGAGGCCACCCTGGACTAAGAGGGGCTCTCTGACACCAGCGGAGCAACTATCTCCACTTAGACTCTCCGACAGTGTCCCCAGAGACAGAAGGATGAAATGGACAGGCCCCCAGGCCCTAATTTGAACCTTAGCTTTGGTTTCCATGTGTCCGTCCTCAGAGGACTGTTTTCGTAGACCGGAACACGGGGCTTTTCTGAGACACCAAACCAAACCTCTCTCGTCTCTACATGGGGAGATTTCTTACTGGGCATGTATCAAACCCTTCAGGTAGGTTAGTTCCGCAGGGCCACTGAACAACCAGCACATTCCAAGGTCTCCATGGACCCAAACGCACATTATGACGCATCCTCAGGAGAGGCCATTTCAACTCGGCCCCCTGGGTAGCGTGTCCCAGAGGCAGCAGATAAAACATATTTTGTGTCTTATGGCCAAGGGGAATGCGAGGCATGCTGTACAGGGATCCATCCTTCGAACCCTGCTCTCCAGTCCTTCCGTATGGTATGTCCTGGAGCTATGCAACATGACTGAAATGTCCCGCAGAAGGAAACTTGTGATTTGGGGCATCCTCCAAACTCAGCGTGGGAACACTTCCTTGGCCTCATGAGGCCCCCACTTCATGAAGGTGCCATCATGGACACATACTCCAGCCTCAGCCAACGTCTGATCCTCAGCCTGACTTCAGATGCAGGAGATTTTGATTCAGCCTCTGCAGAGTGGGCCTGCTCTGCCCTTGGCTCCAATCCTCACCCTAGCTTGTGTTTTCAGACTTCCGTCCTCACACTCCTGGCCCACAAACCCTCCCTACTGGGAATTCTCGGGCCACACTGAAGCACTCTGCCTGCATCCCAGGAGAAAAACATTGTCTATGTTGCTGCCCAGAAACCCCAAATGAGGATCAAACTGCTTGGCCCTCGGCAACACCCCAATTGCATAGGCTACCTTAAACACTGATGCTCTGTTGCAAATAGCCTGAGCCCAGACCTTCCAACAGACCCCGACACAGCTGGCTGCACACCCAGCACATTGGACCCGCCACTGCCTTAGGCCACCATCCATTCCCAACCTGGGTTTTCAGTCATCGGAACCTAGACCTTATCTCCAATCCCTGCACAGGGGGAACCTGATGCACAAGTCAGAACCCCTCCTTCCCCCTGGCAAGAAACCTTGCTGCTGGCTGTGAGTCAAACCTTCAGTGTAGGAGAAAATGGCAAACCTGCCGTGCCTCATTAAGCCCCCGATATCCTTCAGGGAGAGGCCATCATGGACAAAAACTCTAGCTTGAAGCACGTCTCATAGTAGACATGATCGCAATGCAGGAGATCTTGATTCAGCCACTGCAGAGTGGCCTGCCGTGCCCTCGGTCCCAAACCTCACGCTAGCTTGTGTTTTTTTCAGACTTCCTTCCTCACACTCCTGGCTAACAATCCCTCCAGAGTAGGAATTGCAGAACCACAAGCCAGCCCAGTGACTGCCCACCGCTAGAAAACGTTTCTTTGTGGGGCTCTCCATAAAACCCAGATGAGGATCAACCTGCTCTTGCCTCGACGGCACTCAGATTTGATAGGCTGCTCTGGGCACTAATGCTCTGCCTTTCACAGCCTGATGCCAGACGTCCAGACAGGCAAGGAGACAGCTGGCTACACACTTAGCACTTCTGACACGCCATGGTCTTATGCCTTTATCTCTTCCTAACCTTGGTTTTCAGATATCTAAACCCAGATATTATATCAATTCCCCACACAGTTGGGCATCTGAATCACAAATCAGAACACCTTCTTCCCCATGGCTGTAAGGCTTGCTCTTGGCATGGAGTCACACCTTCAGGGTGGGAGAAACCTTCATTTCCCCTGAAACCACGCCCAAACGTGAGTGCTGCCTTGGGCACAAATTCACTCTGTGACCCTCAGCATGAGCCCAATATCAAAGAAAGGCCTGTCAGGGCCTTGACCAAGAGCCCGCATATGGGGCGTGCCAAGCCCCTATACACCCAATCCTCACCAGTGTTTGAGTTTTCCAGTCTCCCCCCCGTTCCTGGGGCTCTGCTCTGGAATCACTTTCTTGGAGAGACACATGAGCCAGACAACAGGACTCCACCCTTCCCACAAAATGACCCCAAACTCCTGTTAGCTGGGACAAATCCCCAGAGAGGGATACTTGTCCACAGTCACTGAGGCCACCCCCTACAATCTACGGCTATCCTGGACGCATCCAGAGACAAAAGCCTGAAGGAATCTCGCCCTTGATTCACAAGCCAAGGAGCTCACTCTCTATCTGTACATCCGGCCTGCCATACCCTCGGCGCCACTCATAAGCTGAGTTTGTGTTTTCAGACTTCTGTGCCCACAGCCTGGACCCACACACCCTCCAGGCTAGGGCATCTGGAGCCACAGCGAAAGATTGTGCCTGCCCTCTCCAAGGAAAGTGTGCCCAATCCATTGACCACAACAGGTTAGGGAAAAGCTCCAAGGCCCCTGAGGCCATCCTGATAGTGTAGGCTGCCCTGGACTAAAAGGGGCACTCTGACACCAGCTGAGCCATTATGACCACTTAGACTCTCAGACAGTGTCCCCAGAGACAGAAGATTGAAATGGACAGGCCCTTAGGCCCTAATATGAACCTTAGCTTTAGTTTTCATGTCTCTGTCCTCAGAGGACTGGTTTCGTATACCAGCATATTAGGTTTTTCTGAGGCTCCAAACCAAACCTCTCTCGTCTCCACATGGAGTGCTTTCTTACTGAATCTGTATCAAACCCTTCTGGTCGGAGAATTCCGCAGGGCCACAGTAAAACCATCACATTCCAAGGTCTCCATGGACAGAAACCCACATTATGATGCATCCTCAGGAGAGGCCATTTCAACTCAGTCCGCTGGTTAGCTTGCCCCAGAGCCAGCAGATCAAACATATCTTGTCGTTAATGGCCAAAGGGAATGCGAGGCATGCTGTTCAGGGATCCATCCTTTGAACCCTCCTCTTCAGTCCTTCCGTATGGTATGTACTGGAGCCATTCAACAGGACTCGACTGTCTCGCAGAAGGAAACCTTGTGGTTTGTGGCAACCTCCAAACTCAGCATGGGAAAATTTCGTTGGCCTCATGAGGCACCTGCTTCATGAAGGTGCCATCAAGGGCACAATCCAACCTCAGCCAACGTCTGATCCTCAGCCTGACTTCAGATGCATGAGATATCCTTTCAGCCTTTGCAGAGTGTGCCTGCTCCCAACCTCACCCTATCTTTTGTTTTCAGACTCTACCCTAGCACTCTTGGCCCAAAAGCCCTCATGATTGGGAATTCTGGTTCCAGAACGAAGCACTCTGCCTGCCCCCCAAAGAAAAACATTGTCTATGGCATTGCTCAGAAACCCCAAATGAAAATCAACCTGCTCAGCCCTCGGCATCACCCCAATTGCATAGGCTACCCTAAACACTATGCTCTGTCTTACATAGCCTGAGCCCAGACCTTGTGAGAGACATTGAGACAGTTGGCTTCACACCCAGCACATAGAACCTGCCATGGGTTAGGCCATTTCATCCCTTCCCATTGACCTGGGTGTCTTCCTGGAGGTATATTCTGAGGCTGTGTCAGACTATGCATTTTTTCTGGAGCTTCCTATGGAATTGGGGTGGTATTAGGGGACTTGCAATTTTCTCTTAATCTGGTGGGTTGGGAAACTGAGACAGGCTGACATTCCTTGGGAGAGCTGGCCCAGAGCTGTTGTGTGTTCCTGGAGGCCCCATCCTGGAGGGCATATGGGTCAGGACTCTGGGTCCAAAGTCTTCAGACACAAACTCGGGTAAGAGTTAAGCTCGAGGTGATGGCAGACCCAATCTGCAGACCCTGAGCGAAGCATCTCCAGATATGAAATTCAGACGGCTGTGAGGCAGGAGCACAGTCTTTTCTGTCTGACTTGTTTGTCTATGATGGCCACGAAATGGAGGGGTGGCCTCATGGGTCCATGTGAGATTCTACCTCTCTGGGAATTCTGGTCGGCACCCAAGAGTTTGGTGTATTTCCGGGGGATGGGAGGAGCGCAGTTTTCTGAGTCAGGGATCCCGTCCAAACAGCCATTCCAGAGATGGGTCCTGGGTTCTGGAGCCTGGATCACCGCAACAAGGCTTAGGATTTGGGCCTAGGGTCCTGCTCTATGTTTTCCTGGTACAGCTCCCGAGTGTTCTTGTTAAAAATGGGTCTCAATCTGAGGGTCACAATGCCTGTTTTTGCCCAGATGCCCATGCTGAGTGGGTGTGACCTCATGGGCTATGCACTTGGCTCCCACTCTGAGGGTTGGACTGCCATCTCAACATTCAGTTTTCCTGCCATGGGGAAGGAGGTGTACTTTTTTATGCTTCAGGTTCCCCCATGGGCAGGAATTTGAGCTAAGTTCTGGGACAGGTGCCTGAATACCCAGTTCGCTTTGAGATGAGGTCCTCGGGCCAAGGCAGGACCCACCTGCAGAAAATGAGGCCTGCTTTCTGGGTGGCTCTCAGGAGCTCGGGCTCGAGCTGTGTCAGACAGAACATTCGTGGAGAGTTCGGCATATGATATTGGGGTGCTTTTGAGAGCTGTGCAACTGGATCCTCATGGGGGATTTTTGCACAGACCCTTTCTTCACTTCTTCTATCTGGTGAGCAGGCAGATGGCTGCATTACGACTCCAGAATATCCAAGTTGGAGGGTTTGCAGGCGAGGAGTGTGAGGACAGAAGTATGAAAACATAAGCTACGGTTACGCTCAGTGCCGAGCACATGTCTATTCCAATGTACAGCAGTTGTTTCGAGATCTTCAGCACCTGGGCAAGGGGAAGATGTCTGCTCACGCTGGAGTTTGTATCCATGATGGCCAACAAATGGTGGGGAGGCCTCAAGAATTCTTGGAGGTTTTTCCAAGCTGGAGCTTGTGAGCTGCTCCAAACATCAAGGTGTCCTACTAAGGGACAACAGAAGTCTTCTTACAGGGCTCCAGGGTCCCCCATATGGAAGATTCGATAGCAATGCTCTCTGAATGGAGGCCTGGGAAGCCAATCTCGTGTTACCATTGCAGCTGAGGAACAGGGTAAGCTTGAACCAATGACACTGATTCCAAGTTCCAAGTGATTTGCGTTGATGGAAGTTCTCAGTCTAACAGGTCCCAATGCTGCTTGGTGTCCAGGGAGACCTTAGAATGTGGTGGCGGCTCTCTGACCATTGAGGATTCCCTATCCTTAGGATTAGACCCAGTACCCAGGAGCCAGGTTTCCTTCTTGGGACAGGATATGTGCTCTTGTATGGCTCACGGACCACAGGTTGGACCATATGCTTGAATTTCTAGAACAGACCTCTAGGGAGAGAGACCTCAAAACATAAGCTAGGGTTCTGATGAGGTTTTAGGGCCATGGAAGTTTCAATCTTCGGACTAAGTGCCATTGGCCTGCATGTCATCCTGGAGGTAGGTGCTGAGGCTGTGTCAGGCTGTGCACTTATTCCAGAGTGGCCTATGATATTGGGGTGCAGTCAGGGGCCTTGCAGTTTTCTCCTAATCTGGACATTTTGGGAAACTGAGATGGGCAGGGTTTCCTCAGGAGAGCAGGGCCAGTGATGTCATGTGTTTCTCGAGGCCCCATCCTGGAGGTTATGTGTGTCAGGACTTTGGGACCAAAGACTTTAGACACAACCTCGGATAAGAGATAGGAGTGAGGTGATGGCAGTCCGAATCTGAAGACCCTGAGGGAAGCTCCTCGGGATTTGAAATTCAGGTGGCTGGGAGGGAGGAGCACAGGCTTTTCTGTCTGGATTTTGTGTCTAGGATGGCCACTAAATGGAGGGGTGACCTCATGTGTCCATGGGATATTCTTCCACTCTGGTGATTCTGCTTGGCACCCAAGAGTTTGATTTCTTTCTGGGGAAGAGGAAAAGACTGTATTCCATCTCTGGGATCCTGTCCAAACAGGGATTCCAGAGATGGGTTCTGGGTCCAGACACTGGGAAAACTTAACCAAAGCTTCGATTTGGGTTCCTGGTCCAGATCCCAAGGGGGATCTTTGGAAAGGGGTCTCATTCTGAGGGTCACAATGCCTGTTTGTGCTCAGCTGCCCATCCTGTGTAGGCATGGTCTCATGGACCATGCACCTGGTTCCCACTCAGGGTTGTACAGCCATCTCAACATTCAGTTTTCTGGCCATGGGGAAGGAGGAGCACTCTTTTGTGCTTCCGAGTCCCCTATGGGCAGGAATTTGAGCTAAGTCTGGGACAGGTACCTGAATATCCAGATTGCTTCAAGATGATGGCCTCGGGCCAAGGTTGGACCCACCTGGAGGATATGGGGCCCACTATCTGGGTGGCTGACAGGAGGTCGGGGATCAGGCGGTGTCAGATAGACAATTTATGCAGAGGTCGGTCTATTATATTGGGGTGCCATTGAGGACCATGCAGGAGGATCCTCATGTGGGTTTCTGCGAAGACCCATAGGGCACTTCTTTCTGGTGGGCAGGCAGAAAGCTGCACTGTGGCTTCAGAATTCCCAATATGAAGGGCTTGTAGGCGAGGAGTGTGAAGACAGAAGTCTGAAAACACAAGCCACGGATAAGCTCAGTGCCGACCACAGGACCATTCCATTGTGCAGTGGTTGTTTCTAGATTTGCAGCACCTGAGTATGGGCGAGGGTCAGATGTCTGCTCACGCTGGGTTTGCATCCATGATGGTCAACGAATTGTGGGGTGGCCTCAAGAATTCTTGGAGATTTTCCCAAGCAGGACCTTGTGAGCTGCTCCAAACAGCAAGGTGTCCTACTGTGGGACAGGGGAAGTCCGCTTACAAGGCTCCAGGGTCCCCCATATAGAAAGATTCGACAGCAGAGGTCTCTGAATGGGGGCCTGGGAAGTCTTCCTTGCATGACCATTGCAGCTGAGGAACATTGCAGGCTTGATCTGCTGGTTTTTGTTCAAATTTCCAAGTGATCTAAGTTGACGGATGTTCTTAGTCTAATGAGTCACAATGCTGCTTGGTGTCCAGGGAGACCTTAGAATGTGGTGGTGAGGGTGCCTGGGTGGCTCACTGGGCTAAGCCGCTGCCTTCGGCTCAGGTCATGATCTCAGGGTCCTGGGATTGAGTCCCGCATCGGGCTCTCTGCTCAGCAGGGAGCCTGCTTCTTCCTCTCTCTCTCTCTGCCTTCCTCTATGCCTACTTGTGATCTCTCTCTGTCAAATAAATAAATAAAATCTATATAAAAAAAAAGAATGTGGTTGTGGGTCTGTGGCCATGCAGGATTTTCCTACCTGAGGGTTAGACCCAGTTCCCAGGAGCCAGGTTCCCTTCTCGGGACAGGAGGGGTTCTCTTGTATGGCTCAGGGACCACATGTCGGATCATATGTTGGATTTCAAGACCAGGCCTCTGGGCACAGAGGCCTGAATATCTAGACTAGGGTTCTTATGAGGTTGTAGGGGCATGTCATCCTCAACCTTCGGACTTAGGGACTTTGACCTGTGAGTCTTCCTGGAGGTAGATGCTCAGGCTGTGTCAGACTGTGCATTTTTTCCAGAGTGGCCTATGAAATTGGGGTGGGCTCAGGGGCCTTGCAGGCTTTTCCTAATCTGGAGGGTTTGTGCAACTGAGACGGCAGAATTTCATCCAGAAATCAGGCCCAGTGATGTAGTGTGTTTCTGTCAGCCCCATCCTGCAGGGAATGTGGTTAAGGGCTCTGGAACCAAAGTCTTCAGACACAAAATTGTGTATCAATTAGGAGGGAGGTGATGGCAGCCCCGATCTGCAGACGCTGAGGGCAGCTCCTCAGGATTTGAAATTCGTGTGGCTGGGAGGCAGGAGCAAAGGCTTTTCTGTCTGGATTGTGTCTAGGATGGCCTTGGAATGGTGGGGTGTCCTCATGTGTCCATGGAATATTCTACCTCTCTGGGGATTCTGCCCAGCACTCAAGAGTTTGGTGTCTCACTGGGAAGGAGAGAGCGTGGTTTACTGTTTCAGGGTTTCCGTCAACACAGGGATTCCAGAGATGGGTTATAGGTCCCTGTGCCTGGATAACCCTACAAAGGCTTAGTATTTGGGCCTAGAGGCTTGACTGCCTGGCTCTGTGGGGCTTTGGTTCAGCTCCCATGGAGACTTGTTGGAAATGGGTCTCAGGGTAAGGGTCACAATGCCTGTTTTTGCCCAGATGACCATCCTGAGTGGGCATTGGCTCTTGTTCCATGCACCTGGATCCCAATATGAGGGTTGGACCACCATATCAACATTTAATTTTCCTTCTATGAGGAAGGAGGAGTACTCTTTTGTGCTTCAGATTCCCCCATGCACAGTAATTTGAGCTATGTTCTGGGACTGGTACGTGAATAACCAGGTTGGTTTGAGATGAAGGACTCAGGTCAAGGCAGGTCACACCTGCCAGATATGGGTCCCGCTATCTAGGTGGCTACCAGGAGGTCGGGGCTCGAGCTGTGTCAGACAAAGCATTAGTTCACAAGGTGGCCTATGATATTGTGGTGCTATAGAGGGCTGTGCTGGTGGAACCTTATATGGAGTTTCACGCAGACCCATAGGGCACCTCTTTTTTCTGGTGGGCAGGCAGAAGGCATTGTGGCTCCCAAATCCCAATATGGGGGACTTGAAGGCGAGGAGTGTGAAAACACAATCTATGCTTAATCTCAGTGCCGAGAACATGGCCGTTCCAATGTGCAGTGGTTTTTTCGAGATCTCCAGCATCTGAGTACAGGCGAGGGTCAGATGTCTGCTCATGATAGAGTTTGTATCTATCGTGGCCAACAAATGAAATATCCAGCACCTGAGTAAAGGTGGATTTCAGATGTTTACGCACACTGGAGTTTGTGTCTCTGATGACCGAATGGAGGAGTGGCATCAAGAGGCTGATGCATGTGAGATGCTCCAAACAGCAAGGTTGTTTTTTCTACTGGACAGTTAGAGTCTGGTATGTTTTCTGCAGGGCCCCCCATGTGAAAAGTATGGGTAGCAGAGCCCTTCCACATGGATGCCTGGAAAGCACACCTCCATTGACCAATGCAGCTGAGGAACATGCAGGTTCTTTACGGTGCTTCTGGGGCGAAGCACCAAGGTCTTGAGTTGACATGGAATCTCTTGAAGATGGGTTACAATGCTGGTTTTTTTTTACCAGGTAGATCTTAGAATGTGTTGGTGGCTAAGGTGCCTGCAAGATTCTCCTACCCTGAGGGTTTAACACAGGTCGAAGAGCACGGTTACCTTCTGGGGACAGGAGATGTAGTGTTTTGTGGCTCAGGGACCACATGCCATATCATAAGTTCCTATTCAAGAACAGGCCTCTGAAGACAGATGCCCGACAACCTAATCTAGGGTTCCAATGAGTACCAGGGGCATGAGAGGTTCAATCTTCAGACTTAGGAAAGTTGACTTGGGTGTCTGCCAGGATGTAGGTGATCAGGGAGTTTCAGACTGCGCACTTATGTCCAGAGTAACCTCCAATATTGGGGTGGCCACAGGGGCCTTGAATGTTTCAACCAACTCTGGAGGGTTTGGTTAACTGACATGCACAATTTCCATGGGGATGGCAAGCACAGTCCTGTGGTGTGGCTCCAGAGACTCCACCCTGGAGGGCATGTGAGCCATGGTTCTGGGAGGGAAGTCTGCAAACACAAACTCGGGTTAGGTTTAGTGGCTAGGTTATCGCAGGGCAATGTGTAGACCTGGAAGGCTACTCGTCAGGAACAGTAACTGGAATGACCCGAAGGTGGAAGCACAGGCTTTTATATCTGGATTGTGTGTCTAGGGTGACCTCAGAATGTAGCTGTGGCCTCATGGGTCCATGGGAGATTTTTCCTCTAAGGATACTGGTGGCTCCCAATATTTTGATGACTTTTTGAGATGGGAAGACTGCTATTTTCGATCTTAGGTGTGCCCCAAAACAGGGATTCCAGAGATGGGCTCTGGGTCTAGGCGCCTGGAAAATCCCACCAAGGGTTGGGATTTGGGCTTATGGGCAGACCAGGCCTGCAATGCAGGATCTTGGTGGTGCAACTGAGAGGGCTTGTTTGGAAGCATGCTCAGGCTGAGCATTACAATGCCTGTTTGTGCCAGGGTGGCCCTCAGGAGTGGGCGTGGTCCCATTGTCCATTTTCTGGCTCCCACACTGAGGGATGGACACACATTCCAATGGCCAGGTTTCCAGCCATGGGGAAGGAGGAAATATCTATTGTGCTTCATGTTCCCCCATAGGCAGGGATTACAGCAAAGGTCTGGGGACAGATGCCTGAATACCAAGGATGTATAGAGATGACAGATTTGGGCCATGGCCGTTCTCACATGCTGGATATGGGCCCCGCTCTCTGGGTGGCTGACACGAGGTCTGGGCTCAGGCTGTGTCGGACACAGCACTAGTGGCCAGAGAAGTCTATATATTGGGGTTCTCTCCAGGGCCGAGTAAATTGATCCTCATGTAGGGTTTCTGGCGAGACTCACGATGCACTTCTTTCTGTGGGGCAGGCAGAATGCTACCTTATGGATCCAGAATTCCCTATCAAGAGGGTTTGGGGACAAATAGGGTGAGAATGCAATTGTAAACACCAGCTATGCTTAAATTGAGTGCCAAGCGGAAGTCAGTTTCAATGTGCAGCAGCTTATACGAGATATCCAGCACCTGAGTAAGGGCAGATGTCAGATATTTGCTCACACTGGAGTTTGTGTCTAGGATGACGACTAATGGAGGGGTGGCTTCAGGAGGCAATGGAGGATTACCCACGCTTAAGATTGTGAGATGCTCCAAACAACAAGGTTTCCTTCTAATGGACAGAAGGAGTCTGTTTTTTTTTCCTCCAGGGTCCCTCAAGTGGAAGTTTGCGTAGCAGAGCCCTCCCGCATGGATGACTGGAAAGCACACGTCCAATGACCATTGCAGCTGAGGAACATGACAGGTTCGTTTTGGTGGTTCTGGTGCCAAGTACCAAGGCCTTGAGTTGACTTGGAATCTCTTACAGATGTGTCCCAAAACTGGTTTGTTACAAGGGAGTTCTTAGAATGTATTGGTGGCTATGGGCCACGCTGAGGGTTTGGCACAGGTCGATGTGCACAGTTTCCATCTTGGGAGAGCAGATGTTCTGTTTTGGGGCTCAGGGTTCATATGTTGTATCCTGACTTGGTATTCAAGAACAGGCCTCTGAGGATTGATGCTTGCAACCTAATCTAGAGATCCAATGATGTCCTTGGTGCCCATCAGGTTCAATTTTCTTACTAAGGACCATTGATATGGTTGTCTGACTGGATGTAGGTGATCAGGGTGTTTCAGACTGTGCATTTGCATCCAGAGCCACTTCCAATATTGGGGTGGGCTCAGGGGCCTTGCAGGTTTCTCCTAACTTGGAGGCTTTGGGGAACTGTGATGGGCACAGTTTCCTTGGGGATGGCAGGCCCAGTCCTGTGGTAAGGCTTCAGAGACCACCTCCTTGAGGATATGAGAGCCATGGTTTTGGGAGGGAAGTCTGCAAACACAAATTTGGGTCAGGGATAGTGGCAAGGTGATCGCAGTTCCAATGCATAGACCTAGAAGGCATCATGTCAGGAACTGTAATTAGGGTGACTGAAAGCTGGTAGCACAGGCTTTTCTATCTGGATTGTGTGTCCAGGATGGGCTCTGAATGTAGACGTGGTCTCATGGTTCAATGGGAGACTTTTCCTCTCTAAGGATCCTGGTGGATCTCCATAGATTGGTGGTTTTTCAGAGAAGAAAAGAGTGCTCTTTTCCATCTTAGGGGTGCTCCAAAACAGGGAAGAATGCTGTTTTCCAACTTAGGCTTATGCCAAAACAGAGATTCCAGAGACGGGCTCTGGGTCTGGGTGCCCGGATATCCCACCAAGTGTTAGGATTTGGGCCTAGGGGCATTCCAGGCCTGCAATGCATGATCCTAATGGTGTAACAGAGAGGGCTTGTTTGAAAGCATGCTCAGGCTGAGGGTCATCATGCCTCTTTGTGCCCAGGGGGGCCCTCAGGAGAGGGCGTAGTCTCATTGGCCATATAGCTGGATCCCACTTTGAGGGTTGGACACCCATTGCAACAGCCAGGCTTCCTGCAATGGAAAGAGGAGTTCTCTATTGTGCTTCAGGTTCCCCATTGGCAGGGTTACAGGAAAGGTCTGTGGAAAGTTGCCTTAATACCAAGGATGTGTACAGATGACAGGCTAAGAATTCCCAGGTAACAAAACAGCATTGTTACCCATGTTCATGACATTCCATGTAAAAATAAGCCCTTAGTACTTCGCCCCAGAGCCACCAGAATGAACTTGCCATGTTCCTAAGCTGCAATGGTCAGTGGAGGTGTGGTTTCCAGGCAACCATACGGGGGTGCTCTGCTACACAAACTTTGCAATTGGCTGGGACTCTTGAGACAAAAAAACAGAATGCCCCTGTCCGGTAGAAGGAAACCTTCTGTTTGGAGCATCTCACAAGCCCCAGCGTGGAAAATCCTCCATTTCCTCTTGAAGCCACCACTCCATTTGTCAGTCATCATAGACACAAACTCCAGCATGAGCAAACATCTGACATCCGCCCTTACTCAGGTGCTGGATTTCAATTTGATCGCTGCACACTGGAACTGCCTTTAGTTTGACTGAATTAAACCATAGCTTGGGTTTACAATTCCATCCTCAGTCTACTGGTCCACAAGCCCTATTGTGAGGGAATTCTGGAGCTACAACACAATATTCTGCCTTCCCCATAGAAAGAAAAAGGGCCTGGAGAGTCTGCCCAGAAACTCCATATGATGGTCAATCTTCTCGGTGCTAGACAGAACCCTGATTCATAGGCTGCCCTGGGCACTAGTGCTGTGTCTGACATAGCCGGAGCCAGGACCTAGTGTCAGCCACGGAGAGATCAGGGCCCATATCCAGCATGTGAGACCAGCTATGGCCCAAGTCTGTCTTCTCTTCTATTCTTGGTATTCAGGCATCTGTACCCACACCTTTGCTGAAATCCTTGCCATTGGGGGAACCTGAAGCACAATAGAGAACTCCTCCTTCCCCATGGAAGGTATTCTGACAGTTGGGATAGTTGCTCAACCCTCAAAGTGGAAGGCAGCTCCATGGCCAAGGAGACCATGTGCACTCATGATGGCTTCCCCGGGCACAAGCAGGCATTGTGACCTCAGCCTGAGCATGCTTTCAACCAAACGCTCTCAATTGCATCTCTGGGACCCCGAATTGCAGGCCTAGTACACACCTAGGCCCAAATCCTAACCCTGGTGGGATTTTACAGGGGCCCAGACACAGAGCCCATCTCTGGAATCCCTATTTTGGGGGACCCTTAAGATGGAAAACAGCACTCTTCCCTTCCCCGAGATAGTCACCAAACTCTTGGTAGCCACCAGGATCCTTGAGTGGAAAAATCTGCCATAGACCCATGAGAACACACCTGCATTCCGAGGCCATCCTGGACATACAATCCAGATACATATCATGTGCTATCACCTTTGAGTCATCGGATTTACAGTTCCTGACGAGCTGCCTTCCAGGTCTATGCATTGGGCCTGCAATCACCTTGCCATTAACCTAAACTGAGTTTGTGTTTGCAGACTTCCTTCCTAAAACCATGGCTCACATGACCTCCAGGTTCTGGCATCTGAAGCCACACCACAAGACTGTGCCTGAGATCTTCAAGGAAACTGTGCCCATCACTTTTGCCCGATACCTTTAGATTAGGAGAAACCTGCAAGGCCCCTGAGCGCAGCCAAATAATGGAGGCCGCTCTGGGCACAAATGCACAGTCTGAGACACCCTGATCACCTCCATACAGGCAGACACCCAAGTCAATGCTCCTGAGTCAGAAGATTGAACCTGACATGCCCCGAGGACTTCATTGGCACACTAGATTAGGTTTACAGGTATCTGTCGTCAGAGGCCTGCTCTGGAATATCAACTTATGATAAAATATATAGTCCCTGAGCCACAGAACAGAATATGTTCTCCCCAAAAAGGCAGCCATGCTCCTGGAATTGTGTCATACCCTAAGGGTATTTGGATCCTGAATGGCCCCTTAGCAACCAGCACATTCTATGATATTCCTGGTAACAAACCATCATTGTGCCCCATCTTCATGAGACTCCATGTCAACTCAAGGTCTCAATATATTGCCCCAGAGCCACCAAAATGCACCTGCCATGTTCCTCAGCTGCAATGGTCAATGGAGGGGTGATTTCCAGGCATCCCTGTGGGGTTCTCTGCTACAAAACTTTCCACATGGAGAAACCAGAGAAAACAAACCAGACTTCTCCTGTCCGGTAGAAAGAAACTTTGCTATTTGGAGCATCTCACAAGCCCCAGCATGGGAAATCCTCCATGGCCTCTTGACGCCACCCTTCCATTTGTGCGTAATCACAGACACAAACTCCAGTGTGAGCAAACATCTGACATCCACCCTTACTCAGGTGCTGGATATTCGAAACGGCAGCTGCACACTGGAACTGCCTTTTGCTTTTCACTGAACTTAACCATAGCTTTGTATTACTATTCTATCCTCACCACACTGGTCCACAATATCTCTTGATAGGGAATTCTGGAGCCACAACGCAGTATTCTGCCTTCCACATAGAAAGAAGAAGGACCTGTTGAGTCTGCCCAGAAACTGCACATGAGGATCAATCTACTCAGACTACGAGGCAACCCTGATTAATAGATTTCCCTGACCACTAGTGCTGTGTCTGACAGAGTCTAAGCCCCGACCTCGTGTCAGCCACCCAGAGGTGAGGGCCCATATTTAGCATGAGAGATCGGCCACGGCCCTGGGCCATCATCTGTACCCATCCTTGGTATCCAGTCATCTGTCCCCCAAACTTTGCTGGAATTCCTGGCAATGGCGAACCTGAAACACAATAGAGAACACCTCCTTCCCCATGGCAGGAATATTGGCTGTTGGGATGGTTGTCCAACCCTCAGCGTGGGAGCCAGCTGCATGGCCAAGGAGACCATGCCCACTCCTGAGGGCCGACATGGGCACAGGCAGGCATGGTGATCCTCAGCCTGAGCATGTTTTCAAACAAACACTCTCAGTTGCACCTCCAGTACCAGCATTGCAGGCCTGGTATGCCCCTAGGCCCAAACCCTAACCCTTGGTGGGATTTTCCAGGTGCCCAGACCCAGAGTCCGTCTCAGAATCCCTGTTTGGGGCACCCTTAAGATGGAAAACAGCACTCTTCCCTTCCCTGAGAAAGGCACCAAACTATTGGGAGCCGCCAGGATCCTTAGAGAGAAAAAATCTCCCATGGACCCATGAAAACAAACCTGCATTCCGAGGCCATCCTGTCCACACAATCCAGAGAGAAAAGTCTTTGCTACCGCCTTCGAGTCATCCTATTTACATTTCCTGACGAGCTGCCCTCCATGTCTATGCATTGGGCCTGTGATCATCTCGACACTAACCCTAACCCCAGTTTGTGTTTGCCGACTTCTCTCCCAAAACCATGGCTTACATGCCCACCAAGATGTGGTCCCTCAAGCCACATCACAGGAAAGTTCCTGCCATCCCCAAGAAAACTGTGCCCATCAGGTTGTCCAATCCCTCCAGATTAGGAGAAACCTGCCAGGCCCCTGAACCCACCCCAATATTGGAGGTTGCTCTGGATGCAAACGTGCAGTCTGAAACACCCTGAGCACCTCCATCGAGGCAGAAAGCCAAGTCAATGGTTCTGAGTCAGATGATTGAACCTGACATGCCCCTAGGACTTCACTGGAACCCTAGATTGGGTCTTCAGACATCTGTTCTCAGAGTCCTGTTCTGGAATACCAAGTTATGATACAACATGTGGTCCCTTATTCCCACAACAGAACATCTCCTGTCTCCAGAAGGAAAATGTGCTCTTGGATCTATGTCCAACTTTCAGGGTAGATGGATCCTGCATGACCCATTAGCCCCAGCACCTTCTATGATCTCCCTGGTAACAAACCAGCATTGTGACCCAACTTCCTGAGACTTGATGCCAACTCAAGGTGTTGGTACTTTGCCCAAGAGCCATGAAACGAATCTGCCATGTTCCTCAGGTACAAAGGTCAATGGTCGTGTGCTTTCTAGGCATCCAAGAGGTAGTTCTCTGCTACACAAAAATTCCACATAGGGAACCCTAGAGCAAACAAATAAGACTGCTCCTGTCAGGTTGAAGGAAACCTTGGTTGTTTGGAGCATCTCACAAGCCCCAGCCTGGGAAGTCCTCCACATTCTCTTGATGCCAACCCTCCATTTGTTAGTCATCATAGACACAAATTCCAGCATGAGCAAACATCTGACATCTGCTCTTACTCAGGTGCTGGATATTCGAATCAGTCACGCACACTGGAAATACCTTTCACTTGACACTGTATTCTTGCATAGTTTGGGTTTACAATTCCATCCTCACCCTACTGGACTGCAAGTCCTCTTGAGAGGGAATTAGGGAGACAAAACGCAACATTCTGCCTTCCCCATAGAAAGAAGGGCCTGGTGAGTCTGCCCAGAAACTCCCCATGAAGATCAATCTACTTGGCCCTCGAGGGAACCCCGATTTATACTTTGCGCTGGCCACTAGCGCTGTGTCTGAGAGAGCCTGAGCCCCAACCTCGTGTCAGCCACCCAGAGTGTGGGGCCCTTATCCAGCATGTGGGACTGGCCATGGCCCAGTCATCTCTACCCATCCTTGGTATTCCAGCAACTATCCCAGACCTTTGCTGGAATCCCTACCAGTGGGGGAACCTGAAGCACAATTGAAAACTCCTCCTTCCCCATGGCAGGAAGCCTGGCTGTTGCTATGGGTGCCCAACCCTCAGAATTAGAACCAGGTGCATGGCCAATGAGACAACGCCCAATCATAAGGGCCGCCTGGGCCAAAGCAGGCATTGTGTCCCTCAACCTTAGCATGCATTCAAACAAATGCTCTCAGTTGTTTCTGCAGGGTCCCGCATCGCAGGCCTGGTATGCCCTTAGGACCAAATCCTAACACTTTGTGGGATTTTCCATGCCAACATAACCAGAGCCCGTCTCTGGAATATCTGTTTTGAAGCACCCCTATGATGGAAAACAGCAATCTTCCCTCCCCTGAGAAAACTATTAGGAGCTGCCAGGATGTGTAGAGAGGAAAAATCTCCCAGGGCTCCATAAGACCACACCTTCATTCCGAGGCCATCCTGGACACACAATCCAGATACAAGAGACTGTGCTACCACCTTCGAATCACCTGGTTTACAGTTCCAGACGAGCTGCCCTACAGACCTACGCATTGGGCCTGTGATCACCTCGCCATTAACCCTACCCCAAGTTTGTGTTTGCAGACTTCTTTCCCAAAACCATGGCTCACATGCCCTCTATGATGGGTCTCTGTAGCCACACCACAGAAAGATCCTGCTATCCCCAATGAAACTGTGTCCATCACAGTTGCCCAAACCCTCCAGATTAGGAGAGACCTGCAAGTCCCCTGAGCCCAGTCCAATATTGGAGGCCACTCTGGACACAAATGCACAGTGTGCAACACCCTGATCACCTCCATCCAGGAAGACACCCAAGTCAATGGTCCTGAGTCAGAAGATTGGTCCCTGAACCCCACAATAGAATATCTCCTGTCCCCAGATGGAATTCGTGCTCTTCAACTTGTGTCAAGTGTCGGGGTATATGAATTATGCACAGCCCCTTATCCCCCAGCACATTCTAAGATCTCTCTGGTAACAAACAAACAGCATTGTGATCCATCTTCATGAGATTCCATGTCACTTCAAGTCCTTGGTAATTCGCCCCAGAGCCACCAGAATGAACCTGCCATGTTCCTCACCTGATATGGTCAGTGGAGGTGTGCTTTCCAGGCATCCATGTGGGAGTGCTCTTCTACTTATTCTTTCCACATGTGGGACCCTGGAGCAAACAAACCAGACTGCCACTGACCAGTAGAAGGGAACCCTCTGTTTGGAGCATCTCAGAAGCACCAGCAGGAGAAATCCTCCATGGCCCTTGACACAACCCCTCCATTTGTCAGTCATCATAGACAAAAACTCCAGCATGAGAAAACATCTGAAATCTGCCGTTATTTAGATTCTGCATTTTCTTTTCCACCACTGCACACTAGAACTGCGTTTCACTTGACACTGAATTTATCCATAGCTTGGGTTTAGAATTCCATCCTCAGCCTCCTGGTCTGCAAGCCCTCTAGAGAGGGAATTTGGAGCCACAAGGCAACATTCTCCATTCCCACTAGAAAGAAATAGGGCCTGGTGAATCTTCCCAGAAACTCCACATGAGGTTCAATCTACTTGGCACTCGATGGAACCTTGATTTATAGGCTGTCCTGGGCACTAGTACTAGTACTAGTACTAGTACTAGTACTAGTACTGTGTCTGACAGAGCCTGAGCCAAGACCTAGTTTCAGGCACCCAGAGATATGAGCCCATATCCAGCATGTGAGATTGGCCAGGGCCCAAGTCCATCATCTCTACCCATCCTTGGTATTCAGGCACCTGTCCCCAGACCTTTTATGTAATCCCTACCAATGGGGTAACCTAAAGCACAATAGAGAACTCCTCCTTCCCCATGGTAGGAATCCTGGCTGTTGATATGAGTGTCCAAACCTCAAAGTGGGAGCCAGCTGCATGGCCAAGGAGACAATGCCCACTCATGAGGGCTGCCCTGGGCACAAGTAGCCATTGTAACCCTCAGCTTGATAAAGCCTTCAAAAAAATGCTCTTAGTTGCACCTCCAGGATCCTGCATTGCAGGCCTGATATGTCCTTAAGCCCAAATCCTAACACATCGTGGGATGTTCCATGTGCACATACCAAGAGCCCGTCACTGGAATCCCTGTTTTGAGGCACCCCTAAGATGGAAAACAGCACTCTTCACTTCCTTGAGAAAGCCACCAAACTAATGGGATCCCCCAGGATCCTTGAGAAGAAGAATCTCCCATGGTCCCATGAGTCCACACCTGTATTCCGAGGCCAGCGTGGATATGCTATCCAGATACAAGAGACTGTGCTACTGGCTTCGAGTCACCTGATTTACAGTTCCTGACGTGCTGCCCTCCAGATCTTTGGATTGGGACTGTGAACACCTCTCCATTAACCTTATCCCGAGTTTGTGTTTGCAGATCTCTCTCTAAAAACCATAGCTCACATGTCCTCCAGGATGGGGCCCCTAGAGTCACACCACAAGACTGTGCTTGCCATCCCCAAGGAAACTGGGCCCATCACAGTTGCCCAAACCCTCCTGATTAGGAGAAACCTGGAAGGCTCCTGAGCACATCCCAATATTGGAGGCTGCTCTGGATGCAAATGCACAGTCTGAAACACCCTGATCACCTCCATCCAGGCAGACACCCAAATCAATGGTCCTGAGTCAGATAATTGAACCTGACATGGCCCTAGGACCTCATTGGAAGAGGGATTAACTTTTCAGGCACCTGTCCTCAGAGGCCTCTTCTGGAATACCAACTTATGATACAAATTATGGCCCCTGAGCCCCAGGGTGGGAAATCCTCCATGGCCTCTTGACGCCACCTCTCCATTTGTTGGTCATCATAGACACAAACTCCAGCCTGAGCAAACATCTGACATCCGCCCATATTCAGGCGCTGATATTGGAATCAGCTGCTGCACACTGGAACTGCCTTTCGCTTTGCAATGAATTTAAGCCTAGCTTCAGACTACAATTTCATCCTCACCCTACTGGTCTGCCATATCTCTTGATAGGGAATTCTGGAGCCACAACGCAACATTCTGCCTTCTTCATAGATAGAAGAACCTGGTGAGTCTGCCCATAAACTGCACATGAAGATCAATATACTCAGCCCAGGAGGGAACCCCTATTTATAGTTTGCCCTAGCCACTAGTGCTGTGTCTGACAGAGCCTGAGCCCCTACCTCGTGTCAGCAACCCAGAGGGTGGGGCCCACATTAACCATGTGAGACCGGCCATGGCCCAGGGCTGTCATTACTACCCATCCTTGGTATTCAGGCATCTGTCCCCTAGATCTTAGCTGGAATCCCTACCAATGGGGGGACCTGAAGCACAATAGAGAATTCATCCTTCGCCATGGCAGGAATCCGGGCTTTTGGATGGGTGTCCAACCCTAGGAATGGGAACTGGCTGCATGGCTGAGTAGACATCGCCCAATCCTGATGGCCTCCGGGGCACAAGCAGGCATTGGGACCCTCAGGTTGACCATACTTTCAAACAAACGCTCTCAGTTGCACCTCCAGGATCCCGCATTGCAGGCCTGGTATGGCCCTAGGCCTAAATATTAACCCTTGGTGGGATTTTCCAAGCACTTAGACCCAGAGCTCATCTCTGGAATGCCTGTTTTGGGGCACGCCTAAGCTGGAAAACAGTACTCATCCCTTCCCTGAGAAATCAACAAACTATTGAGAACCGCCAGGATCCTTGAGAGGAGAAATCTCCCATGGACCCTTGAGACAACACCTGCAATAAAGGCCATTCTGGAAATTAAATCCAGATACAATTACCTGTGCTACCACCTTTGAGTTACGTGATTTACAGTTCCAGACTTGCTGCCCTCCTGGTCTATGGATTGGGACTATGATCACCTTGCCACTAACCCTAACCTAAGTTTGTGTTTGCAGACTTCTCTCTCAAAATCATGGCGCACATGTCCTCCAGGATGGGGTCTCTGGAGTCACACCACAGGACAGTTCCTGCAGTCCCCGAGGAAACTGCCCATCACAGTTGTCCAAAAACCCCATATAAGGAGAAACCTGCAAGAAACATGAGCCAACCCTAGTATTGGATGCCACTCTGGACACAAATGCACAGTCTGAAACACCCTCATCACCTGCATTCAGTCAGACACCAGAGTCAATGATCCTGAGTCAGAAGATTGAATGACATTCCCCTAGGGCCTCATTCAAACCCTTTATTAGGTTTTCAGGCTTCTGTCCTCAGAGACCTGTTCTGGATTACCAATTTATGATACAACATATGGCCGCTGAGCCCCACAACAGAATATCTCCTGCCCCCAGAAGCAATCCGGGCTCTTGGGCCTGTGTCAAATCCTCAGGCTAGATGAATCCTGCATGGCCCATTAACCACCAGCACATTCTAAGATCTCCCTGGTAACAAACCAACATTTTGACCCATCTTCATGAGGTTCCATGTCCAATCCAGTCTTGATTTCTTCGCCTCAAAGCCACCAGATGCCATGTTCCTTCGCTGTCATGGTCAATGAAGGTGTGCTTTCCAGTCACCCATGTGGGAGATCTATGTTATCCGATCTTTCGACATGGGGAACCATGGAGGAAACAAATCAGACTGCCCCTGTCTGGTAGAAGGAAACCTTGCTGTTTGGAGCATCTCAAAAACACCAGATTGGGAAATCCTCCATGGCCTCTTGACGCCACCCCTCCATTTTTGTGTCATCATAGACACAAACTCCAGCATGAGCAAATATTTGACATCCACCCTCACTCAAGTGCTGAATATTGGATTCAAACATTGCACACTGGAAATTCCTTTCGCTTGATACAGAACGTAACCATAGCTTAGGTTTACAATTCCATCCTCAGCCTCCTGGTCCACAAGCCCTCTTGATAGTGAATTCTAGAGCCACAAAGCAGCATTCTGCCTTCCCCTTACAAACAAGAAGGGCCTGGTGAGTCTGCCCAGAAACCATACATGAGGATCAATCTGCTCGGCACTCGAGGGAACCCCAATTTATAGGCTGCCCTGGGCACTAGTGCTGTGTCTGACAGAGCCTGAGCCAAGACCTAGTGTCAGCCACCCAGTGATCGGGGCCCATATCCACGATTTGATACTGGCCATGGCCCATGTCCATCATCTTTACCCATCCTTGGATTCAGGCCTCTGTTCCCAGACCTTTGCTGGAATCCCCGCTAATGGGGGAACCTGAAGCACTATAGAGAACTCCTCTTTCCCCATGGCAGGATTCTGGCTTTTGGGATGGTTGTCCAACCCTCAAAGTGGGAGCCAGCTGCATGGCCAATGTGACCACGCCCACTCATGAGGGCCACCTGGGCATAAGCAAGTATTGTGACCCTCAGCCTGAGAATGATTTCAAACAAGCCCTCTCAGTTGCACCTCTAGGATCCTGCATGCAGGCCTGGTAAGCCACTAGGCCCAAATCCTAACACTTGGTGGGATTTTCTAGGGGACCAAACCCAGAGTCCGTCTCTGGAATCCATATTTTGGGTCACCCCTAACATGAAAAACAGCACTCTTCCCTTCCCCGAAAAAGCCACCAACTATTGGGAGCCACCAGGATCCTTAGAGAGGAAAAATCTCCCATGGACCCATGAGGCCACAACTGCATTCTGAGGCCATCCTGCACACAATACAGAGAAAAAAGCCTGTGATTCTGCCTTTGAGTCACCCGATTAACAGTTCCTGAAGAGCTGCCATCCATGTCTATGCATTGGGCCTGTGATAACCTTGCCACTAACCCTAACCCAAGTTTGTGTTTTCAGACTTCCCTCCCAAAACCATGGCTCACATGCCCTCCAGTTTGTGATAACTGGAGCCACACCACGGGATTGTACCTGTCTTCCCAAAGGAAACTGTGATTGTCACTATTAAACAAACCCTCTAGATTAGGAGAAACCTGCAAGTCCCCTAAGCCCAGCCCAATATTGGAGGCCACTCTGGACGCAAATGCACAGTCTGACACACCATATCACCTACATCCAGGCTGATATCCAAGTCAATGGTCCTCAGACAGAAGATTGAACCTGACATGCTCCTAGGATTCACTGGAACACTAGAATAGGTTTTCAGGTATCTGTACTCAGAAGGCTGTTCTGAATATCAATGTATGATACAATATGGTCACTGAGCCACACAAAAGAACATCTCCTGTCCTTAGAAGAAAGCTGTGCTCTGGACCTGTGTCAAACACTCTGGGTAGATGAATCCTTCAAGGCCCCCTGGCAACCAGCACATTCTATGATCTCCCTGACAACATACCAGCATTGTGACCCATCTTCATGAGACTCCATGACAACTCCAGCCCTTGGTACTTCGGCCCAGAGCCACCAGAATGAAACTGCCATGTTCCTCTGCTGCCATGGTCAATGTAGGTGTACTTTCCAGGCATCCAGCGGGAGTGCTCTGATACCAACTTTCCACATGGGGAACCCTGGAGGAAACAAACCAGACTCCCCTGTACGGTAAAAGGAATCTTTTCTGTATGGAGTATCTCAAGCCTGAGGGTGGGTAATCCTCCATGGCCTCTTGAGGCCACCCATCCATTTGTTGGTCATCATAGACACTAACTCCAGCGTGAGCAATCAACTGACATCTGCACTTACTCAAGTGCTGGATATTTGAATCAGCTGCTACACACTGGAATTGCCTTATGCTTGGCACTGAATTTAAAAGTAGCTTGGCGGGACGCCTGGGTGGCTCAGTTGGTTAAACAGCTGCCTTCGGCTCAGGTCATGATCCCAGCGTCCTGGGATCGAGTCCCACATCAGGCTCCTTGCTCCGCAGGGAGCCTGCTTCTCCGTCTGACTCTGCCTTCCACTCTGTCTGCCTGTGCTTGCTCTCGCTCGCTCTCTGACAAATAAATAAAATCTTAAAAAAAAAAAAGTAGCTTGGGTTTGCAATTCCATCCTCACCCTGGTGTTCAGTAAGCTCTCTTGATAGGGAATTCTGAAGCCACAACACAGCATTCTGCCTTCCCCATAGCAAGAAAAAACAGCCTGGAGAGACTGCCCAGAAACCCTACATGAGGATAAATCTACTCGACCCTCGAGTGAACCCCATTTATAGGTTTACCTGGCCACTACCGCTGAGTCTGACATAACCTTGTCTCTGACCTCGTGTCAGGACCCAGAGACTGGGCTCCAACTCCAGAATGTGAGACCAGCCATGTCCCAGGGCTGTCATCTCTACCCATTCTTGATTCAGGCATCTGTCCCCAGACATTTGCTGAAATCCCTGCCAATGGGGGAACCAGAAGCACAATAGGGAAATCCTCCTTCCCCATGGCAGGAATGATGGCTCTTGGGATGGGTTTCCAGACCTCAGAGTGGTAGCCAGCTGAATGGCCAATGATAACCCGCCCACTCATGAGGGCCGCCCTGGACACAAGCAGGCATTGTGACCCCCAACATGAGCATGCTTTCAAACAAACACTCTCAGTTGCATTCCAGAATCCAAATTTGCAGGCCTGATATGCCCCTAAGCACAAATCCTAACACCTGGTGGGATTTTTCAGGGGACCAGAAACACAGCCTGTCTTTGGAATCCCTGTTTTGGGACACCCCTAAGATGGAAAATAGCACTCTTCCCTTCGCCAAGAAAGCCATCATAGTATAGGGAGCCGCTAGGATCCTTCAGAGGAAAAATCTCCCATGGATCCATGAGACCACACCTGCATTCCGAGGCCATCCTGGACACAAAAGCCAGATACACAAGCCTGTGCTACCACCTTCAAGGCAACTAATTTATAGTTCCAGACGAGCTGCCCTCCAGGTCTATGCATTGGGCCTGCGATCACCTCACCGCTAACCTTAACCCGAGTTTGTGCTTACAGACTTCTATCCCGAAACCATGGCTCATATTTCCTCCAGGATGGGGTCTCTGGAGCCACACCAAAGGACTGTGCCTGCCATCCCCAAGAAAAATGTGTCCGTCACATTTGCCTAAAACTTCGAGATAAGGAGAAACCTGCAAGGCCCCTGAGCCCACCCCAATACTGGAGGCCCCTCTGGACACAAATGTGCAGTCTGAAATACGCTGATCACCTGAATCCAGGCAGATACCCAAGTCAGTGTTTCTCAGTCAGAAGATTGAACCTGACATGCTCCTATGACCTCATTGTAACCCCTGATTAGGTTTTCAGGCATCTGTAATCAGAGACCTGTTCTGGAGTACCAACTTAAGATACAACATATGGTCCCTGATCCCCACAACAGAACATCTCCTTTCTCTAGATGGAAGCCGTGCTCTTGGAACTGTGTCAAACCCTCAGGGTAGATGAATCCTACTTGGCCCGTAGCCACCAGCAGATTCTAAGATCTCACTGGTAACAAGCCAGCATTGTGAGCCATCTTCATGAGATTCCATGTCAACTACAGGCCTTGGTACTTCACCCCAGAGCCTTCAGAAAGAACCTGTCATGTTCCTCAGCTGCAATGTTCAGTGGAAGTGTGCTTTCCAGGCATCCATGTGGGAGTGCTCTGCTACCCAAACTTTCCACATGGGGGACTCTCGAGCAAACAAATCTGACTGCCCTGTCCTGTAGAAGGAAACCTGGCTGTTTGGAGCATCTCACAAGCTCAAGTGTGGGAAATCCTCTATGACCTCTTTTCAACTCCTCTCCATTTGTCGGTCATTATAGACACAAACTCCAGCTTGAGCAAACATCTGACGTCTGCGCTTACTCAGGTGCTGGATATTCGAATCAGCCGCTGCACACTGGAAATGCCATTCGCTTGTCACTGAATTTATTCATAGCTTGGGTTTACAATTCCATCCTCACCCTACTGGTCCACAAGCCCTCATGATAGGGAATTCTGCAGCCACAACACAGCATTCTGCCTTCCCAATAGAAAGAAGAAGGGCCTGGTGAGTCTGCCCAGAAACTCCACATTATGATCAGTCTACTTGTCCCTTGAGGGAACCCTGAATTATAGACAGCCCTGGCCCCTAGTGTTGTGTCTGACAGAGCCTAAGCCCTGACCTCGTGTCAGCCACCTAGAAGGCGGGGCCCATATCCCGCATGTTAGACTGGCCACGGAACAGAGCCGTCATCTTTACCCATCCTTGGTATTCAGGCATGTGTCCCCAGACCTTTCCTGGAATCCCTACCAATGAGGGAACCTGAATCACAATAGAGAAATCCTCATTCCCCATGGCAGGATTCCTGTAAGTTCGGAAGGGTGTCCAACACTCAGAGTGTTAGCCTACTGAATGGCCATTGAGACCACCCCCATTCCTGAGGGCCACCCTATGCAAAAGCTTGCATAGTGACCCTCAGCCTGAGCATGCTTTCAAACAAACGCTCTCAGTTGTATCTCCAGGACTTGCATTGGAGGCCTGGTAAGCCCCTATGCCCAAATCATAACCCTTGGTGGGTATTTCCAGGTGCCCAGAGCCAGAGCACTTCTCTGCAATCCCTGTTATGGGACACCCTTAATATGGAAAACAGAACTCTTTCCACTCTGAGAAAGCCACCACATTATAAGGATCCGCCAGGATACTTGAGAGGAAATATCACCCATGGACACCTGAGACCACACCTGCATTCTTAGTCCATGGTGGATACACAATCCAGATAAAAAAGCCTGTGCTACCTCCTTTGAGGCATGCGATTTACATTTCACACGGAGCTTCCCTCCAGGAGTATGCATTGGGCCTACAATCACTTCGCCACTAAACCTAACCCGCATTTGTGTTTGCAGACTTCCCTCCCAAAACCATGGCTCTCATGCCCTCCAGCATGGGGTCTCTGGAGCCACACCACAGGACTGTGCCCACCATTGCCAAGGAAACTGTGCCCATCAAATTGCCCTATCTTTCCAGATTAGGAGAAACCTGCAAGGCCCCTGAGCCCACCCCAATACTGGTTGCCACTCTGTACACAAATGCACAGTCTGGAACACCCTGATCACCTACATCTAGGCAGACATTGAAGTCAATGATACTGAGTCAGAGGATTGAACCTGACATTCCGTTAGGATTTTATTGGAAACCTAGATTAAATTTTCATGCATCTATCCTCAGAGGCCTGTTCTGCAATACCAAATTATGATACATTTGGTCCGTTAGCCCCACATCAGAACATCTCTGGTCCGAGAAGGAAACCGTGCCCTTTGACCAGGGTCAAACCCTCAGGGTAGATGAATCCTACATGGTCCCTTAGCCACCAGCACACTGTAAGGTCTCCATGGTAACAAACCTGCATTATGACCCATCTTCATGAGACTTCATGTCAACTCCAGGCCTTGGTAATTCGCCCAAGAGCCACCAGAACGAATTGGCCATGTTTCTCAGCTGCAATTTTAATGGAGGTGTGCTTTTCAGGCATCCACGTGGGAGTGCTCTGCTACCCAAACTTTCCACATGGGGGACCCTGGAGCAAATAAACCAGACTCCCCCTGTGTGGTAGAAGGAAACTTTGCTGGTTGAAGCATCTCACAAGCCCCAGCATGTGAAATCCTCCATGGCCTCTTGACGCCACCCCTCCATTCATCGGTCATCATAGACATAAACTCCAGCATGAGGAAATGTCTGACTTTCACCTTTACTCAGGTGCTGGATATCTGGAATCAGACACTGCACAATGGAACTGCCTTTTTCTTGGCACTGAATTGAACCTTAGCTTGAGTTTACAATTCCATCCTCACCCTACTGGTCCCCAAGCCCGCTTGATAGGGAATTCTGGGGCCACAACGCAGCTTTTTGCCTTCCCCTTAGAAAGAAGAAGGGCATGGTGATTCTGCCCAGAAACTCTGCATGAGGATCAATCTGCTCAGCCCTTGAGGGATCCCTGGTTCATACTCAGCCCTGACCACTAGTTCTGTTTCTGACAGAGCCTGAGTGCTCAATTCATGTCAGCTACTCAGAGAGTCAGGCATGTGAGACTGGCCATGTCTCAGGTCACTCATCTCTACCCATCCTTGGTATTCAGGCATCTGTCCCCAGACATTTGCTAGAATACCTGCTAATGGGGGAACCTGAGGCACAATAGAGAATTCTTCCTTTTCCATGGCAGGAATCCTGGTAGTTGGCATGGGTGTCCTACATTAAAGTGGTAGCCAGCTGCATGGCCAAGGAGACAACTCCCACTCATAAGGGCTGCCCTAATCACATCAGGCATTGTGACACTCAGACTAGCATGCTTTCAAACAAACGCTCTCAGTTGTACCTCCAAGTCACACATTGTAGGCCTGGTACTCCCCTAGGCCCAAATCCTAATCCTGGTGGGATTTTCCAAGCACCCAGACTCACAGCCCTTCTCTGGAATCCCTTTTTGGGGAACATCTAAGATTGAAAACAGCACTCTTCCATTCAAACGAGAAAGCCACCATACTATTGGGAGCTTCCAGGATCCGTAGAGAGGAAAATACTTTCATGGAAACATTAGAACACACCTGCATTCCAAAGCTATCATGGACACACAATCCAGATACAAAAGCCAGTGCTAGAGCCTTCGAGGTACGTGAATTACAGTTCCTGACGATCTGCCCTCCAGGTCTATGCATTGGGCCTACGATCACCTCGCAACTCAACCTAATCCGAGTTTGTGATTGCAGACTTCTCTCCCAAAACCATGGCTTACATGCCCTCCACGATGGAGTCTCTGGAGCCACACCACAGGACTGTGCCTGCCACCCCCAAGGAAACCGTGCCCACAAATTTGCCTAAACCTTCAAGATTAGGAGAAACCTGCAAGGCCCCAGAGCCCACCCCAATATTGGAGGCCACTCTGTACACAAAGGCACAGTCAGAAACACCCTGATTGCCTACATATAGGCAGACACCGAAGTCAATGGTCCTGAGTCTGATGATTGAACCTGAAATTCCTCTTGGACTTCATTGGAACCCTAGATGAAGTTTTTAGGCATCTGTCCTCAGAGGCCTCTTCTGGAATACCAACTTATGATACAACATTTGGTCCGTGAGCCCCACAACAGAACATCTCCGATACCCAGAAAAAAACCGTGTTCTTCGACCGGTGTCAAACCATCAGGATAGACTAATCATACATGGCCCCTTAGCCACCAGCACATAGTAAGATTTCCGTGGTAACAAAACTGCATTGTGACCCAACTTCATTAGAAACCAGGCCTTGGTACTTTGCCCTAGAGCAACCAGAAAGAACATGCCATGTTCCTTAGGTGCAATGGTCAATGTAGGTGTGCTTTCCAGTATCCACGTGCGTGTACTATGCTACCCAAACTTTGCACATGGGGGAACCTGGTGTAAACAAACCAGACCTCCCCTGTCCAGTAGAAGGAAACCTTATGTTTGGATCAACTCACAGGCCTCAGCGTGTAAACTGCTCCATGGCCTCTTGATGCCACCACTCCATTGGTCGGTCATCATAGACACAAACTCCAGTCTAAGCAAACATCTGACATGCACCCTTATCCCGGTGCTGGATGTCTTGAATAAACCACTGCACATTGGAACTGCCTTCCACTTGGCACTGAATTGAACCATAGCTTGTGTTTACAATTCCATCCTCACCTGACTGGTCCCTAAGCCCTCTTGATAGGGAAATCTGGGGCCACAACGCAGCATTCTGCCTTCCCCATCGAATGAAGAAATGCCTGGTGAGTCTGCCCTGAAAACCCACATGAGGATCAATCAGGTCGGCCTTCGAGTCAACACCGATTTATAGGCTGCCATGGCCACTAGTGCCGTGTCTGACAGAGCCTGAGCTCGAATGAGTTTCAGCCACTAGAGAGCAGGCCCCATATCTAGCATTTGGGATTGCCATGGCCCAAGTATGTCATCTCTACCCATCCTTGATATTCAGGCACCTGTCCCCAGACCTTGGCAGGAATCCCTGCCAATTAGGGAACTTGAAGCACAATAGAGAACCCTTCTTTCCCCATGGCAATAAACCTGGCTTTTGGGATGGGTGTTCTACCCTCAAAGGGGGAGCCAGTTACAACATCAATGACACCACACACACTCCTGAGGACTACCCTTGGCACAAACAGGCATTGTGACCCTCACCCTGAGCATGCTTTCAAAAAATCCCTCTCAGATTCACCACAATGATCCCTCATTTCAGGCCTGGTATGCCTGTAGGTTCAAATCATAAAACTTGGTGGGATTTTCGAGGTGCCCAGACCCAGAGACCATCTCTGGAATTTTTGTTTTGGTGCACCCTTCAGATGGAAAACAGCACTCATCCCTTCCCCAAAAATGTCACCAAATTATGAGGAGCCACCAGGATCCATAGAGAGGCAATGTCTCCCATGGACCCATGAGAACACACCTGCATTCCGAGGCCATCCTGGACACACAATCCGGAGAGAAAAACCTGTGCTACTGCCTTCCATTCGCCCTAATTACAGTTCCAGATGAGCTGCTCTCAAGGTATATGCATTGGGCCTGTGATCACCTCGCCACTCACCCTAATTCGAATTTGTGTTTGCAGACTTATCTACCAAAACCATGGCACACATGCCCTCCAGGATGGGGTCTCTGGATCCACACTGCAGGACTGTCCCTGCCATCCACAAGGAAACTGTTTCCATCACAGTTGCCCAAACTGTCTAGATTAGGAGAAACCTACAAGGCCTCTGGGCCTAGCCCAATTTCGGCGGCCGCTCTGAACACAAATGCAAAGTCTGAAATACCCTGATCCCCTACATCCAGGAACACAGCCAAGTCAATGGTCCTGAGTCAGAATAATGAACCTAACATGCCCCTAGGACGTCATTGGAACCATTGATTCGGTTTTCAGACATGTGTCCTCAGAGGCCTGTTCTAGAATGCGAACTTATGATACAACATGTGGTGGCTGGGCCACACAACAGAACATCTCCTGTCCCCAGAAGGAAACCGTGCCCTACAATCTGTGCAAAATCCCAGAGTAGTAGATTCCTGCACAACTACTAAGCCACCAGCACATTCTAAGATCTACCTGGTAACAAACCAGCTGTGTGGCCCATCTGCAAGAGATTCCATGTCAAATCAAGGACTTGGTACTTTGCTACAGAGACACCAGAATAAAGCTGCCATGTTCTTCAGTTGCAATGGTCAATGAAGTTGAACATTCCAGGCATCCATGCGGTAGAGCTCTGCTACCCAAACTTTCCACATGGGGGACCCTGGAGCAAATAAACCACACTCCACCTGTCCAGTAGAATGAAACCTTGCTATTTGGAGCAGCTCATGAGTCTCAACGTGAAAATCCCTCCATGGCTTCTTGACGCCACCCCTCCATTTGTCAGTCATCATAGACACAAACTCCAGTGTGAGCAAATATCCGACGTCCTCCCTTACTAAGGTGCTGGATATCTCGAAAAAGCTGCTGGACACAGGAACTGCCTTCCGCTTGGCAGTGAATTGAACTGTAGCTTGTGTTTACAATTCCTTCCTCACCCGACTGGTCCCCAAGCCTTCTTGATAGCGAATTATGGAGACACAACACAGCATTCTGCCTTCCCGATAGAAACAAGTGCCTGGTGAGTCTGGCCAGAAACCCCACATGAGGATCAATCTGCTCGGCCCTATATCGGAGGGACCCTGATTTATAGGTTGCCCTGGCCACTAGTGCTGTGTCTGACAGAGCCTGAGCCCAGACCTAGTGTCAGTCACCAGAGTTTGAGCCCCACATCTAGCATTTGGGATTGCCATGGCTCAAGTATTTCATCTCTACCCATCCTTGGTATTCAGGCACCTGTCCCCAGACCCTTGCTGGAATCCCTGACAATGGGGCATCCTGAAGCACAATAGAGAACTCCTCCTTCTTCATATCAGGAAACTTGGCTGTTAGGATGGGTGTTCAACCCTGAAAGGGGGAGTCATTTACAAGTCCAGTGAGACCACACAAACTCCTCAGGGATGCCCTGGAGGCAAACAGGCCTTGTGACCCTCAGCCTGAGCATGCTTTCAAACAATCCTTCTCTGTTGCACCACCATGAACCCGCATTGCAGGCCAAATATGCCCCTAAGCCCAAATCCTAGCACATGTTGTGATGTCCCAGATGCCATGAACCAGAGCCCGTCTCTGGAATCCCTGTTTTGGGGAACCCATAAGGTGGAAAACATCACTCTCCCCTTCCCCGAAAAAGCCACCAAACTATGGAGAGCCACCAGGATCCATAGAGAGGAAAAGACTCCCATGGACCCATGAGACCACACCTGCATTCAAAGGCCATGCTGGACACACAATCCAAAGAGAAAATCCTGTGCTACTGCCTTCCAGTCTCCCTAATTATAGTTCATGAGGAGCTTCCCTCCAGGTCTACGCATTGGGCCTGTGATCACCTCGCCACTCACCCTAATTTGTATTTGTGTTTGCAGACTTCTCTCCCAAAACCATGGCTCACATGCCCACCAGAATGTGATCTCTGGAGCCACACCACAGAACTCTGGCTGCCAACCCCAAGGACACTGTGCATATCAGATTTGCCCAAACCTTCCAGATTAGGAGAAACCTGTGTGGCCCCTGAGCCCACACCAATATTGCCGGACACTCGGGATGGAAATGCGCAGTCTGAAACACCCTTATCACCTACATCCAGGGAAATAGCCAAGTCAATGATCGTGAGATAGACGATTGAACCTAAAATGCCCCTAGGCTCTCAATGGAACCCCATTAGGTTTTTAGGCATCTGTCCTCAGGGGCCTGTTCTGAAATACCAATCTATGACACATCATGTGGTCTCTGAGCCACACGACAGAACATCCCCTGTCCCCAGAAGAATACCTTGCTCTTCGACCTGTGCCAAACCCTCAGGGTAGGAGAATCCTGCATGGCACCTTAGCAACCAGCACATTCTAAGTTCTCCCTGGTAACAAACAAGCATTGTGACCCATCTGCAAGAGATCCCATGTCAACTCAAGGCCTTGGCACTTTGTCCCAGAGCCACTAGAACGAATCTGCCATGTTCCTCAGCTGCAATTGTCAATGGAGGTGTGCTTTCCTGGCATCCATGCCGGAGAGCTCTTCTTCACAAACTTTCCACATGGGGAAACCTAGAGTAAACAAACCAGACTTCACCTACACTGTACAAAGAAATGTTACTTTTTGCAGCAGTTCACAGGCCTCAGCATGTGAACTCCTCCATGGCCTCTTTATACCACCCCTCCACTTGTCGGTCATCATAGACAAAAACTCTAGTGTGAGCAAGCATCTGACATCCACCCTTATTCCAGTGCTGGATGTCTCGAGTAAACTGCTACAAATTGGAACTGCCTTCTGCTTGGCACTGAATTGAACCATAGCTTTTGTTTACAATTCCACCCAAAACTGACTGGTTCCCAGCTCTTGTGATTGGGAAACCTGGAGCCACAACACAGCATTCTGCCTTCCCTATTGAATGAACAAATGCCTGGGAATCTTCCCAAGAAACTCCACATGAGGATCAATCTGCTCCGCCCTCGAATCTACTCTGATATTAAGGCTGCCATGGCCACTAGCGCTGTGTCTGACAGAGCCTGAGCCCCGACCGAGTTTTAGGCCTCATATCTAGCATTTGGGATTGCTATGGCCCAAGTACGTCATCTCCACCCATCCTTGGTATTCAGGCACCTATATCGAGACCTTGCTGGAAACCCTGCCAATGGGGCAACCTGAAGCACAGAGGAACCTGACGGAAGAAAACTCATCCTTCCTCATGGCAGGACATTTGGCTGTTGGGTTGGGTGTCCAACTCTCTAAGAGGGAGCCAGATATATGACCAATGAGACCACTCCCACTCCTGAGGGCCGCCATGGGAGCAAACAGGCATTGTGAGACTCAGCCTGAGCAAGCTTTCAAACAATCCCTCTCAGTTGCACCATCATGATCCCGCATTGCAGGCCTCATACACCCCTAGGTGCAAATCCTAACCCTTGGTGGGAAGTCCCAGATGCCCAGAAAAAGAGCCTGTATCTGGAATCCCTGTTTTGGGGCACCCATAAGATGGAAAACAACACTCTTCCCTTCCCCAAAAAAGCCACCAAACTATGAGCTGCACAGATCCATAGAGAGGAAAAGTTTCCCATGGACCCATGAGACTATACCTGCATTCCAAGACCATCCTGGACACACAATATAGAGAGAAAAGCCTGTGCTACTGCCTTCCAGTCACCCTAATTACTCCTGACAAGCTGCACTCCAGTTCTACTCATTGGGCCTGTGATCACCTTTCCACTAACCATAACCCACATTTGTGTTTGCAGACTTCTCTCCCAAAACCATGGCTCATATGCCCTCCAGGACAGGGTCTCTGGATCCACAACACATGACTGGGCCTGCCATCCCCAAGGAAACTGTGCACGTCAAACCTGCCCAAACCTTCCAGTTTAGGAGAAACACGCAAGAGCCCTGAGACCGACCCATATTGTCGGCAGCACTGGACACAAATGCCAGTCTGAAACGCCCTGATCACCTACATCCAAGCAGACAGCCATTTCAATGTTCCTGGGTCAGAAGATTGTACCTGACATGCTCCTAGGACGTCATTGGAACACTAGATTAGGTTTTCAGGCATCTGTCCTCAGGGTCCTGTTCTGAAATACCAACTTAGGATACAACATGTGGTCCCTGAGCCACACAATAGAATATCTCCTGTCCCCAGTAGGAAACCATGCCCTTCGACCTGTGCCAAACCCTCAAGATTGGAGAATCCTGCACAGCACCTTAGACACCAGCACAAACTCTAGTTTGTGCGTTGACCCATACCACAAGCTTTCCATCTGCTGGACAGTCGAGTCCTGTTGAATGGCTCCAGGATGTCCCATAGGGAAAGACTGGAGAGCAGGATTCGAAGGATGGATGCCTGTACAGCATACCTCACATTCCCATTGGCTCTTTGTGACAAGACATGTTTGAACTACTGGCTCTGGGGCAAGCTAACTAGGGGGCTGAATTGAAATGGACTCTCCTGCGGATGGGTCATAATGTGGGTTTGTGTGCATGGAGACCTTGGAATATGTTGGCAGCTCAGGGGCCATGAAGTATTCGCCTAACCGAAGGGTGTAATATTGCTCCAATTAAAAAGAGATCCCTATGTCGAGATGAGACAGGTTCTCTTTGGTGCCTCAGAAAAGCCCCAGATACTGGTCTTCAAACCAGTTCTCTGAGTAGAGACACCTGGAAACCAAAGCTAGGGTTCAGATTAGAGCCTAGATGCCTGTCCGTTTCAATCTTCTGTCTCTGGGGACACTGTCTGAGTATCTAAGTGGAGATAGTTGCTCAGCTGGTGTCAGAGTGCCCCTCTTAGTCCATGGCCGAGGCATGGCCTTGGAGACCTTATTGGATTCTCCTAATCTCTAGGGTTGTGGCCAATGGATTGGGTACAGTTTTCTTGGAGAGGACTGGCACAGTCCTTCAGTGTGTCTCCATAGGCCCTAGCCTGGAGGGTGTGTGGGTCCGGGCTGTGGGCACAGAAGTCTGAAAACACAAACTCGGCTTGGGTGTGGAGCTGAGAGCATGGCAGGATGGACCCACAGACCGTGAGAGGAGATCCTCAGCTTATGAAAGAAGGGCAAATGGGAGGCAGTCACGCAAGCTTTTGTCTTTGGATGTTTTGTCTCCCATAGCCGTGGAATGTAGGGGTGACCTCAGGGGCTATGGAAGAGTCTCCCTCTCTGAGGAGTTGGTCCAGCTCTTAAGATTTTGGGGACATTTTGTGGGAAGGGTGGAGTCCTGCTGTCTGGCTCAGGTGTTCTTCCAGGAGAGGGACTCCAGATCACAGTCCTGGGTTCGAGCAAATGGAATACTCGAGCTCTTGTGAAGATTGGGATCATAGGGGCTTGGCAAGCCCCATATGCGGGCTCTTGGTCCAGGCCCTGAGAGACCTTACTTCGACATGGGGCCCATGCTGATGGTCCCAATGCGAGTTTGTACCCAAGGAGGCACTCAAGTTTAGGCTTGGCCTCAGGGGCCATGAAGGTTTCTCCTACACTGAAGGTATGACTCCATGCCAACAGCAAGCTTTCCAGCCATGGGGAAGGAGAAGATCTGATTTGTGCTTCAGTTACCCACGTTTGCCAGGATTTGATATAATATCTAGGGTCAGATGTCTGAAAACCCAGGTTGGGAAGAGATGACGGCATAAGGCCATGGCCTGTCTGATGTGCTTATTGTGCAGCCAGCTGTTTCCTTGTCTGTCGGGACGTCAGGCTGTGTCAGACAGAGCATTACTGACCAGGGTAGCCTTTCCAGTTAGGGTGCGGTCGAGGCCAGAGCAGGTTGGTTCTCATTTGTGGTTTCTGGAGAGCCCCATAGGGCAACGTTTTTCTTCTGGTGGGCAGGCAGAAAACTGTGTTGTGGTTCTGGAATTCCCAGTCTGGAGGGCTTGTTTGCCAGGAGTGTGAAGAGGGAAGTCTGAAAACACAAGCTAGCGTTAGGTTTGGGGCCGAGGGCATGGCAGGCCCACTCTGCAGGGACTGAATCAAGATCTCCTGCATCTGAGGTCAGGGCAAGTATCAGACGTTGCCTCAGGTTGGAGTTTGTGTCCATTATGGCCCCTTCCTGAAGGGGGTGGGGGCGTCATGAGGCCAGGGAGGTTTCCCAACGCTGGGAGTTATGAGCTGCCCCAAACATCAAGGTTTCCTCTGTAGGACAGTCGAGTACTATGAGATGGTTCTAGGATGACCCCTACAGAAAGACTCGAGAGAAGGGGTCAAAGCATGAATGTCTGCAAATGCCACCTCACATTCCCACTGGCTGCTTGGGGCAAGGCAGGCTCAATCTGCAGGCTCTTGGGCGGGTTTCTCAGAGGGCTGAGTTGAAATGGACTCTCCTGAGGATGAGTCATACTGTGCGTTGGTGGCCATGGAGACCTTGGAATGTGGCGGTGGCTCAGGGACTCTGCAGGTTACTCCAAACCGAAGGGTTTGACACAGCTCCAACAATGAAGCTTCCCATGTGGAGACGATAGTTGTTCTGTTTGGTGTCTCAGGAAAGCCCCAGATGCTGGTCTTCAAACCCAGGCCTCTGAGGAGTGACACCTGGAAACCAAAGCAAGAGTTCAGATTAGGGCCCAGGGGCCTGTCTGGTTCAATCTACTGTCTCTGCCAACATCTGTCTGTGTTTCTGCATGGAGGTAGTTGCTAAGCTAGTGTCAGGATGCATTTGTCCAGAGAGGCTTATAGTAGTGGGATGTCCTCGGGGGCCTTGAGGTTTCTCCTATTCTGTGGGGTTATGGGCAATGGAATGGGCATAGTCTCCTTGGAGAGAGCATGACAGTCCTGTGGTGTGGCTCCAGAGGCCCCAGCCTGGCGGCTGTGTGGGCCAGGGCTGTGGGGACAGACATCCAAAAACACAAACTCGGCTGAGGTTTGGGGCTGAGGTTATGGCAGGAGTGATCTACAGTCCGTGAGGGGAGCTCATTGTGATTAGAAAGTAAGGCGAGTGAGAGGCGGTCGTTCAGGCTTATGTCTCTGGATGTTGTATTTATGATGGTCATTTAATGTAAGCATGGTCTCATGGGCCATGGAAGTCTCCCTCTCTGGTGATTTGTCCGGCTCCCAAGAGATTGGTGTCATTTTGTGGGAAGGGAGGAGTCCTGTTTTCTGCCTCATGTGTCCCCACAATAGAGGGATTCTAGAGCAGAGCACTGGGTACATACAACTGGAATACCCACCCTCTGGTTAGGCCTGGGGTCCTTTGGGCATGGCAAGCCCGTATGCAGATTCTTGGTCCAGCCACTGAGAGACGTTACTTGAATAGTGGACTCATGCTGAGGGTCACAATGTGTGTTTGTGCCCAAGGTGGTCCTCAATATTGGGCGGGACCTCATTGAGCTTGCAGGTTTCTCCTACACTGAACCTTGGACATGCCAACCTCAGGGTTTCTTGCCATGGGGAAGGAGGAGTTTTGATTTCTGCATCACGTTCACCTCTGGGCACTAATTGGAGATAAGGCCTAGGTTCTGAAGCCTGAAAACCGAGGTTTGGAAGAGATGACGACCTAAGGCCATGGCGGGTCCGATGTGTTCAGTTTGGGGCCAGCTTTCTAGGTGTCGTTCAGGAGGTCTGCACTCAGGCTGTGCCAGACAGGGCATTCGTGCCCAGATACGCTGTATAATTGGGGTACAGTTGAGTGGCATGCAGAAGATAATTATTTGGGGTTTCTCCGTAGCCCCATAAGGCAAAGTCTTTCTTCTGGAGGGCAGGCAGAGTGTTGCATTCTGGCTCCGGAACTGCCAAACTGGAGGCCTTGTGGTCAGGAATGCAAGGATGTAAGTCTGAGAACTGAAGCTTTGCTTTGGTTTCAGGGCGAGGAAATGGCAGGCACACTCTGCAGAGCTGAATTTAGATTTCATGCATCTGAGGTCAGGGCGAGGTTCATATGTTGGCTCAGGTTGGAGTTTCTGTCCATGATGGCCCCTTCATGAAGGGGGGTCATCACACCGCCATTGGTGTTTTCCCATGATGGCAGTAGTGAGATGCTCCAAACCACAAAGATTTTCTGCGGGTCAGTTGAAACCTGTTGGATGGCTCCAGGACATCCCATATGGAACAATTGCAGATCAGGGTTCTAAGGATGGATGCCTGGGCATCCGGCCTTGCATTCCAATTGTCTCCTAGCGAAACGGCACGTTTGATTGCTGCCTATGATGTAGCAGCCGAGGGGGCTGAGTTGAAATGCATTCTCCTGAGGATCGGTCATAATGTGGGATTGTGTCCATGGAGACCTTGGAATGGGGCAGTGGCACCAGGGCTCTGAAGGATGCTCCTAACCAGAGGTTTTGACACAGCTCCAAGAAGCATTTTTCCCATGGGGAAACAAGATTTGTTCTCATTGGTGCTTCAGTAACCCCCAATATGCTGGTATTGGAAACCAGAACTCTGAGGAGAGATGCCTGGAAACCAAGGCAATGGATCTGATTAGGGCCTGGGGCCTGTCTGGTTTAATCTTCTTCTCTCGGTTCATCTGTCTATGGGATTGAGTGGAGGTAGTTCCTCAGCTGGTGTCAGATTGCCCCTATTTGTCCTGGGCAGTCTACACTATTGGGATGGCCACTTTGACTTTGGAGGTTTCTCCTAATTTGCAAGTTTGTGGCCAATGAAATGGGCAGAATTCCTTTGGGGAGGGAAGGCAGAATTCTGAGGTGTGGCTCTAGGGGCTCAAGCATGGTGGGTGTGTGGGTCAGAGCTGTGGGGACAGAAGTCTGAAAACAGAAACTCGTCTTAGGTTTGGGGACATAGGTATGGGAGGCCCGATCTACAGACCTTGAGCAGAACTCTTCAGGATATGAACAAAGAGTGAGTGTGAGGCACTTGCTCAGGCTTTTGACTCTGGATTTTGTGTCACTGATGGCCGTGGAATGTAGGGGCGTCCTCATGGACCATGGGTGAGACTTCCTCTATGGGGATTTGGATGATCCCAATATTTTGGGGTCATTCCGTGGGATGGGAGGAGTCCATTCTGTTTTTTTTTTTTTTTTTACCTCAGGTGTGCCACTAAAGAGGGATTCCAGAGCAGAACCCTGGGAAGGGGCGACTGGACAACCCGAACTCTGTATAAGATTGGGGGCCTAAGGGCATGGCAATCCCCATATGGGGTACCTTGGTCCAGCCACTGAGAGGTCTTACTTGAGTACAGTGCTCACACTGAGGGTCACAATGCATGTTTGTGCCCAATGTAGGCATCAAGCATGGGCGGGGACTCATGGGCCATGCTTGATTCTCCTACACTGAACTTTGGACAACATACGAACCACAAGGTTTCTTTCCATGGGGAAGGAGGAATTCTGATTTCTGCATCATGTTCACCCCTGGGCAGTGACTGGAGATAAGATCTAAGTTCTGAATCCAGAAAATCGAGGTTGGGATGAGATGATAACCTAAGGTCATGGAGGGTCCGATGTGCTCAGTGTGCGGTCAGCTTTCTGGGTGTTCTTCAGGAGGTATGGATTCAGGCTGTGTCAGACAGTGCATTAGTGGCCAGGTTAGAATGTATAATTTGGGTACAGTTGAGTTCCATGTAGGTTCATCCTCATTTATTGTGTCAGGGAAGCTCACTGGGGCAACATTTTTCTTCTGGTGGGCAGGCAGAGTGCAGCATTGTGGGTCCAGAATTGCCAAACTTGAGGGCGTCGGGACCAGGAGTGTGAGAACGTAAGTCTGAGATCATAAGCTAGACTTAAGTTTCAGGGCGAGTGCACGGCAGGCACCCTCTGCAGATCCGAATCAAAATCTCATTCATCTGAAGTCAGGACGAGGATCAGACTTAGGCGCAGGTTGGAGTTTCTGTCCATGATGGCCCCTTCATCAAAGGGGTGGAATCTCGAGGCCATGGAGGTTTTCCCACGTTGGGAGTTGTGGGATGCTCCAAACTGCAAGGATTCCTTCTGCGGGAAAATTGAGAACTGTTGGATGGCTCCAGGACATCCCATATGGAATGACTCCAGAGCCGGGTTCTAAGGATGGATGCCTGAGCAGACTGCCTCTTACACCAATTGTCTCCCTGCCACAAGTCAGGTACGATCTGATGGCTATGCAGGAGCAATCGTGGGAGCTGAGTTGAAATGGACTCTCCTGAAGATGGGTCTTAATGTGTGTTTGTGTCCATGAGGACGTTGGAATGGGGTGGTGGCCCCAGGGCTCTAAAGGATTCTAACCGGAGATTTTGAAACAACTCGAAAGAGCAAGTTTACCATGTGGAGACAAGATTTGTTCTAATTGGTGCCTCAGGAAACCCACATATGCTGGTATTAGAACCAGGCCTCTGAGGAGAGATACATAGAAACCACAGCAAGGCATCCAATTAGGTCCTAGGAGCCTCTCTGGTTCAATCTTCTTCTCTGTCGACATCTGTCTATTTTATGAAATGGAGGTAGTTGCTCAGCTGGTGTCAGACCGTTCCTGTTTGTCCGGGCGGCCTACACTATAGGGATGGCCTCGGGGACTTTGGAGGTTTCTCCTAAATTGTATGATTATGGACAATGGCATGGGCAGAATTCCTGTGGAGTGGGCAGGCACAGACCTGATGTGTGGCTCCAAGGGCCCAGCCTTGAGGGTGTGTGGGCAAGGACTGTGGGGACAGATGTCTGAAAACACTAACTCAGCTTAGCTTTGGGGACGTAGGTATGGCAGGTCCGATTTACAGACTATGAGGAGAACTTTTTGGGATATGAATAAAGGGTGAAAGTGTGACACTTGTCAGGCTTTTGCCCCTGGATTTTGTGTCAATGATGGCTGTGGAATGTCGAGGACTCCTCATGGGCCATGGAAGAGTCTTTCTCTCTGTGGATTTGGCCAGATCCCAATTGTTTTGGGTTAATCTGTGGGATTCAGTTTTGTTAACTAAGGTGTCCCACCAAAAGAGGGATTCCAGAGCAGAGCCCTGGACAACAAGAAATCTAACTAAAAATACGGGCCTAGGGGCATGGCAAGCCCAATATGCCTTCTAATGGTCCAGCCACTGAGAGGCCTTCATTGAGGACAGAACTCATGCTGAGGGTCACAATGCGTGTTTATACCCTCGTGGTACTCAAGCATGGGTGGGGACTCATGGTGCATGCTTGTTTCTCCTACACTGAATGATAGTCAACATGTCAACCACATGAGTTCTTGCCATGGGGAAGTATTAATTCTGATTTCTGCATGTCATTCACCCCTGGGCAGTGATTGGAGATAAGGTCTAGGTTGTGACGTCTGAAAACCGAGGTTGGGAAGAGATGACTACCTAAGACCATGTCGGGTCCGATATGCTCAGCGTGGAGCCAGCTGTCTGGGTGTTGGTCGGGAGGTCCAAGCTTGGGCTGTGTCAGACAGGGCATTAGTGCCCAGGGTAGATTGTATAATTGGGGTACAACTGAGTGCCGTGCAGGTTGATCTTTATTTGGCATTTCTGGGTAGCCCCAAGGGCAATGTTTTTCTTCTGGAGAACAGGCAGAGTGCTGCATTGTGGCTCCGGAATTTCCAAAGTGGATGCCTTGTGGACGGGGAGTGTGAGGACGGAAGTCTGAGAACACATGTTAGGCGTAGGTTCTGGGCGAGGGCACGGCAGGCACCCTCTGCAGATCTGAATCGGGATATCATGAATCTGAAGTCAGGGCAAGGTTCAAACCTAGGCTTAGGTTTGAATTTCTGTCCATTCTGGCCACTTTATGAAGGGGACAGCTTCTCCAGTCCATGGAGGTTTACCCACAATGGAAGTTGTGAGATGCTCCAAACAACAAAGATTCCTTCTGATCAACAATTGAGACCTTTTGTATCACTCCAGTACATACCATACAGAATGACACCAGAGCAGGGATCTAAGGATGGATGCATGGGAAGCCCGCCTCACATTGCAGTTGTCTCCTAGCAAATAGACAGTTTTGATATGCTGGCTCTGTCAGAGCAACCAAGGGGGCTGAGTTGAAATGGACTCTCCTGAGGATGGATGCTAATGTGGGTTTGTGTCCATGGAGACCTTGGAATGGGGCGTTGGTGCATGGGCCCTGAAGGATTCTCCTAACCGGAGGTTTTGAGACATCTCCAAAGGACAAGTTTCCCATGTGGAGACGAGATTTGTTCTGATTGGTGCCTCAGGAAACCCCCATATACTGTTATTGGAATATAGGCCTCTGAAGAGAGATAACTGGAAACCAAAACAATGGCTCCGTTTAGAGCCTAGGGGCCTGTCCGGTTGAATCTTCTTCTCTGTGTACATCCATCAAAGGTATTAGTGGAGTTAGATGCTCAGCTAGTGTCAGATGGCCCTTGTTTGTCCCAGGCGGCCTACACTATTGTGAAGGCCTTGGGGACTTTGGAGGTTTCTCCTAATTTTATGATTATGGACAATGGAATGGGCAGAATTCCCGTGGAGAGGGAAGGCACAGTTTTGATGTGGCTCCAGGGGCCCCAGCCTGCAGGGTGTGTGCACCAGGACTGTGGAGACAGAAGTCTAAAACACAAACTCAGTTTAGGTTTAGGGACGTAGGTATGGCAGGCCCGATCTACAGACCGTGAGGAGAATTCTTCCGGATATGAAGAAAGAGAGATTGTGAGGCACTTGTTCAGGCTTTTGTTTCTGGATTTTGTATCAACGATGGGCGTAGAATGTCGGGGAGGCCTCATGGGCCATGGACGAGTCTTCCGCTCTGTGGATTTGGCCCAATTCCAATTGTTTTGGGTCAAACTGTGGGATGGGAGGAGTCCTTTCAGTTTTGTTACCTCAGGTGTCCCACCAAAAGAGGGATTCCAAAGCCGAGGCCTGGGGAGGGGAGACTGGACAACCAGAAATCTGGTTAAAAATTGGGGCCTAGGGGCATGGCAAGCCCAATATGCTGTCTTTTGGTCCAGCCACTGAGAGGCCTTACTTGAGAACTGGGCTCACGTTGAGGGTCACAATGCATGTTTGTGACCGACTTGGTCTTCAAGCATCTGCAGGGCCTCATGGGCCACACTGGTTTCAACTACACTTTACGTTGGACAACATGCCAACCACAAGGTTTCTTGCCATGGGGAAGGAGTTCTGATTCCTGCATCATGTTCAACCCTGGGTGGTGACTGGAGATAAGGTTTAGGTTCTGAAGCCTGAAAACCGATGTTGGAAAGAGATGATGACCTAAGGCCATGGCCGGTCCGATGTGCTCAGTGTGTGGCTAGCTGGGTGGGTGCGAGCCAGGAGGTTCAGTCTCAGGCTGTGCCAGAAAGGGCAGTAGTGTCCAGGGCAGCCTGTATAATTGGGGTCCAGTCAAGTGGCATGCAGGTTGATCCTCATTTGGGGAATCTGGGTAGCCCCAGAGGGCAAAGTTTTTCTTCCGGAAAGCAGGCATAGTGCTGCCTTGTAGTTCTGGAATTGCCAAACTGGAGGGCTTGTGGGCCAGGAATGTGAGGATGGAAGTTGAGAACACAAACTAGACTTACGTTTCTGGGCAAGGGCACGGCAGGCACACTCTGCAGAGCTGAATCAAGATGTCCTGCATCTGAAGTCAGGGCGAGGATCAGACGATCGCTCAGGTTGGAGCTTCTGTCCCTGATGGCCCCTTCATGAAGCGCAGGGGGCGGGACCACGAGGCCATGGAGGTTTTCCCACGATGGGAGTTGTGAGATGCTCCAAACAGTAAAGATTCTTCTGCGGGACTATTGAGACCTGTTGGTTGGCTCCAGGACTTCCCATACAGCATCATTCTGAGAATGGTTCTAAGTATGGATGGCTGGGAAGCCTGCCTCTCATTCCAATCATCTCCTAGCGACAAGACGGGTTAGATCTGCTGGATCAGGGGGAGCAACTGAGGGGGCTGAGTTGAAATGGACTCTCCTGTGGATGGGTCCTAATGTGGGTGTGTCTCCATGGAGACCTTGGAATGAGGCGCTTGCACCGGGAACCTGAAATGTCCTTCTAACCAGAGGCTTTGAGAGAGCTCCAACATGCAAGTTTCCCATGTGTAGACGAGATTTGTTCTGATGGGTGCCTCAGGAGAAGCCCTCAGCTGGTATTAGAAACCAGGCTTTTGAGGAGACATGCCTGTAAACCAAAGCTATGGATCCCATTATGGCCTGGGGTCCTGTCTGGTCAATCTTCTTCTCTGGGGACATCCATCTATGGTATGAGTGGAGGTAGATGCTCAGCTGGTGTCAGACGGCCCTTTTTTGTCCCGGACAACCTACACCATTGGTATGGCCTCAGGGAATTTGGAGGTTTCTCCTAATTTGTATGGTTTTGGATAATGGAATGGACAGAATTCCCATGGATTGGTAAGGCACAGTCCTAATGTGTGGTTCCAGGGGCCCAGCCTGGAGGGTGTGTGGCCCAGGAATTTAAGGACAGAACTCAAAAAACACAAACTCAGCTTAGGTTTGGGGACGTAGGTATGGCACGGCCGAACTAGAAATCATGAGAAGAACTCTTCAGGATATGAAGAAAGAGCGAGTCTGAGGCGCTTGCTTAGGCTTTTGTCTCTGGATTTTGTATCAGCGATGGCCGTGGAATGTCGGGGAGGCCTCATGAGCCATGGACGAATCTTCCTCTCTGTGGATTTGGCCCTATCCCAATTCTTTTTCGTGAATCTGTGGAATGGGAGGACTCCTTTAAGGTTTGTTACCTGAGGTGTCCCACCAAAAGAGGAATTCCAAAGCAGAGCCCTGGGCAAGAGTGAAGGGACAACCCGAACTATGGTTAAAAATTGGGGTCTAGGGGCATGGCAAGCCCAATATGCTATTTCTTCATGCAGCCACTGAGAGGCCTTGCCTGAGGACCGGGCTCAGGCTGAGGGTCACAATGTGTGTTTGAGACCAATGTGGCCCTCAAGCATGGGCTGGGTCTCATGTGCCACACTGGTTTCAACTACACTGAACGTTGGACAACATGCCAACCACGAGGTTTCTTAACAAGGGAATGAGTTCGGATTTCTGCCACATTTTCAAACCTGGGCAGTGATTGGAGATAAGGTCAAGGTTCTGAAGCCTGATAACCGAGGTTGGGTAGAGATGACGACCTATGGCCATGGCGGGTCCGATGTGCTCAGTGTGTGGCCAGCTGTCTGGGTGGGGCCAGGAGTTCCAGGCTCAGGCTGTGTCAGAATGGGCAATTGTGCCCACTTCAGCCTATATATTTGGTGTCCAGCCAAATGGCGTGCAGGTTGATCCTCATTTGGGGTTTCTGGGTAGCCCCAGAGGGCAATGTTCTTCTTCCAGGGAGCAGGCAGCGTGCCGCATTGTACTTCTGGATTGCCAAACTGGAGGGCTTATGGGCCGGTAGTCTGAGGACGGAACTCCGAGAACACAAGCTAGGCTTAGGTTTTATGTGTGAGGACATGGCAGGCACAATCTACAGACCTGAATCGAGATCTCTTGCACCTGAAGTCAGGTTGAGCATCAGACGATGCCTCAGGTTTGACTTTCTGTCCCTGATGGCCCCTTCATAAAGGGGGGGAATCACGAGGCCGTGGGGGTTTTCCCACCATGGGAGTTGTGAGAAGCTCCAAACTGCAAAGATTCTACTGTGGGACAATTGAGACCAGTTGTTTGGCTCCAGGCCAACGATTCTGAGCAGGGTTCTAAGGATGGATGGCTGGGTAGCCCACCTCGCATTCCAATATTCTCCTAGCTACAAGACAGGCTAGATCTGTTGAATCTCGGGGAGCAACCGAGGAGGCTGAGTTTAAATGGACTCTCCTGTGGATGGGTCCTAATATGTTTTTATGTCTATGGAGACTGTGGCATTAAGCGGTGGCACTAGGGCCCTGAAGGCTTCTCCTAAACAGAGGTTTCACACAGGTCCACCATGCAAGTTTCCCATGTGTAGAGGAGATTTGTTCTGATGGGTGAGTCAAGAAACAGCCATATTCTGGTATTGAAATCCAGGCCTCTGAGGAGAGATGCCTGGAAACCAAAGCAATGGATCCGATTAGTGCCTAGGGGCCTGTTGGTTTCTTTTTACATCGGGCGACATCTATCTATGGATCAGAGTGCAGGTAGGTGCTCAGATGAACTCAGATTGCCCGTGTTTGTCCTTGGAAGCCAACACTATGGGATGGCCTCAGGGAATTTAAAGGTTTATACTTTTATGTGCGTTGTCGCCATTGGAATGGGCTCACACAATTCCCTTGCGAGGGCAAGAACAGTCCTCAGGTTTGGCTTCAGGGGCCTGAGCCTATAGGGTGTGTAGGCCAGGGCTGTTTGGACAGTTGTCTGAAAACACAAACTCGACTTCTGTTTCGGGTCATAGGTAGGGCAGGACTGATCTACAGACCATGAGGAGAACATTTCGGTATATGAAAAAAGGGCGATTGTGAGGCTATTGCTCATGTTTTTGTCTCTGCATATCATGTCACTCATGGTCGTGAAATTTCCGGGTGACTTCATGGGAAATGGACGAGTCTTACTCTCTGGGGATTTGGCCCCTTCCAAAGAGGTTGGGGTCATTCTGTGGGATGGAAGAAGTCGTTTTTTTTTTGTTGTTGTTGCTTTGTTTTGTTTCATTTTTTAACATCCGTTGTCCCACCACATGAGGAATTCCAGAGTAGAGCTCTGGGGAGGGGTGACTGAACAACCAGAAATCTGGTTAAAAATTGGGGCCTAGGGCTATGTCAAGCCCATTATGACATCTAGTGATCCAGGCTCTGAGAGGACTTACTAGAGGACAGGACTCACCCTGAGGGTCACAATGCATATTTATGCCCTCGTCGCACTCAAGAATAGGCGGGCCTCAGGGTGAATGCTTGTTTCTCCTACAATGAACGTTGGACAACATGCCAACCAAAAGGTTTCTTGCCATGTGTAAGGAGAAGTTCTGATTTCTGCATCACACTCACCCCCAGGCAGAGATAAAGTCTAGTTTCTGAGGCCTGAAAACTGAGGTAGGGAAGAGATGATGACCTAAGGCCATGGCGGGTCTGATGTGCTCAGTGTGCGATCAGCTGTCTGGGTGTTGGTCAGGAAGTCCGGGCTCAGGTTGTGTCAGACAGTGCATTAGTGCCCAGGTTAGACTATATAATTCGGGCAAAGTCGAGTACCGTGTAGGTTTATCTTCATATAAGGTGCCTTGGCAGCTCTTTAGGCAATATTTTTTTTTCAGAAAGCAGGCCATGTGCTTAATTGTGGGACCGGATTTACCAATCATGAGGCCTTTGAGGCCAGGAGAGTGAGGTCGGAATTCTGAGAACAAAAGTTATACTTGGGCTAAGGGCAAGTGCACGGCAGGTACCCCCTGCAGATCTGAACCAATATCTCATCCATTTCAAGTCAAGGAGAGAATTAGACTTTGGCTTAGGTTGGAGTTTCTGTGCCTGACGGCTCCTTCATGAAGGGAGCGGAATCTCGTGTCCATGGAGTTTTCCCCACGTGGGAGTTGTGGGTTGCCCCCTTCAAGAATTCCTTCTGCGGGACAATTGAGACCTTTGGGCAGCTCCAGGACATCCCATATGGAATGACTCCAGAGCACCGTTCGAGGGAGGATGCCTGGGAAGCCAGCCTCGCATTCCAATTGTCTCCTAGCAACAAGCCAGTTTAGATCTGATGGCTCTGCGGGAGCAACCGGGGTGGCTGACTTGAAATGGACTTTCCTCAGGATGGGTCCTAATGTGTGTTTGTGTCAATGGGGCCTTGGAATGGGGCCGTGGCACCGGGACCCTGAAGTATTCTCCTAAGCTGTTGACAGAGCTCGATGCACATGTTTCCTTGTGGAGACGAGATTTGTTCTGATTGCTACCTCAGGAAAACCCCTATGCTGATATTGGAATCCAGGCTTTTGAGGAGACATGCCTGTCAAAAAGCAATGGATCCGATTGGCCAGGGTTCTGTCTGGTTCAATCTTCTTCTCTGGGGACATCCATCTATGGTATGAGTGGAGGTTGATGCTCAGCTGCTATCAGACCGCGCTTGTTTGTCATGGGATGGCCTCAGGGATTTGGAGGGTTCTCCTAATTTTACGGTTTTGGACAATGGAATGGGCAGAGTTCCCATGGATTGGGTAGGCACAGTCCTTATGTGTTGCTCCAGGGACCGCAGCCTGGAGGGTGTGTGGCCTAGGACTTTGAGGACAGAAGTCTGAAAACATAAACTCAGCTTAGGTTTGGAGACATAGGTATGGCAGGCCCGATCTATAAACTATGAGAAGAACTCTTCAGGATATGAAGAAAGAGCGAGGCTGAGGTGCTTGTTCAGTCTTTTGTCTCTAGATTCGGTATCAGCGATGGCCATGGATTGTCTGGGAAACCTCTCTGTGGAATTGGCCCGATCCCAATTCTTTTTCGTCAATCTGTGGAATGGGATGTCTCCTTTCAGGTTGGTTACCTTAGGTGTCCCGCCAAAAGAGGAATTCCAAAGAAGAGCCCTGGGGAAAAGCGAAGGGACAACCCGAACTATGGGTAAAATTTGGGGCCTAGGGGCATGGCAAGCCCAATATGCTGTCTCTTCATCCAGCCACTGAGAGGCCTTACCTGAGGACTGGGATCAGGCTGAGGGCCACAAGGTGTGCTTGTGACCAATGTGGCCCATAAACATGGGCGGGGCCTCATGGGCCACACTGGTTTCAACTACACTGAACATTGGAAAACATGCCAACCACATGGTTTCTAGCCACGGGGAAGGAGTTGTGATTTCTGCGTCACTTACAAGCCTGGGCAGTGATTGGAGATAAGGTCTAGGTTCTGAAACTTGACACCGAGGTTGGGAAGAGATGACGACCTAAGGACATGGCTCGTCCGGCGTGCTCCGTGTTCGACCAGCTTTCTGGGTGGGGCCAGGAAGTCCAGGCTCAGGCTGTGTCAGAAAGGGCAATAGTGCCTAGGTCAGTCTATATATTTGGGGTACAGTCGAATGGCATGCAGGTTGATCCTCATTTGGAGTTTCTGGGTGGCCCCACAGGGCAATGTTTTTCTTCCTGAAGGCTGGCAGAGTGCTGCATTATAGTTCTGGTTTGCAAACTGGAGGGCTTGTGGGCCAGTAGTCTGAAGACGGAAATCTGATAACACAAGCTAGGCTTAGGTTTCTGGGTGAGGACAAGGCAGGAACAATCTACAGACCTGAATCGAGATCTCGTGCTTCTGAAGTCAGGGTGAGGATCAGAAGATCGCTCAGGTTGGTGTTTCTGTCCCTGACGGCCCCTTCATGAAGGGGCGGGGTCTCGAGTTCGTGGGGGTTTTCCCACGATGTTAGTTGTGAGAAGCTCCAAACTGCAAAGATTCTTGTGCAGGACAATTGAGACATGTTGGTTGGCTCCAGGCCAACGATTCCGAGCAGGGTTCTAAGGATGGATGCCTGGGTAGCCCACCTTGCATTCCAATTGTGTCCTAGCAACAAGACAGGTTATATCTGCTGGATCTGGGCGAGCAATCTGGATCTGGGTTGAAATGGACTCTCCTGTGGATAGATCCTAATATGTTTTTGTGTCTATGGAGACCTTGGAATGTAGCGGTGGCACTGGGGTCCTGAAGGGTTTTTCCAAACAGAGGCTTTGACACAGCTCCAACGTGCAAGTTTCCCATATGTAGATGAGATGTTTTCTGATGGGTGAGTCAAGAAACTGCCAAACGCTGGTATTGAAATCCAGGCCTCTGAGGAGAGATGACTGGATACCACAGCAATGGATCCGTTTAGTGCCTAGGGGCCTGTTCGTTCCTTTTTACGTCTGGGGACATCAGTCTATGCGTCTGAGTGCAGGTAGGTGCTCAGATGAGCTCAGATTGCCCCTGTTTGTCCTGGGAAGCCACCACTATTGGGATGGCCTCAGGCAGGTTGGAGGTTTATCCTATTAGTAGGGTTGTGGCCATTGGAATGGGCACATACAATTCCCTTGGAGAGGGCAAGTACAGTCCTCAGGTTTGGCTCCAGGGGCCTGAGCCTGTAGGGTGTGTAGGCAGAGCTGTTTGGACAGTTGTCTGAAAACACAAACGCGGCTTATGTTTCGGGTCATAGGTATGGGAGGACTGATCTACAGACCATGAGGAGAACTCTTCGGGATATGAAAAAAAGCTGAATGTGAGGCTCGTGCTCAAGTTTTTGTCTCTGGATATCGTGTCACTCATGGTCGTGAAATTTCCGGGTGACTTCATGGGAAATGGACGAGTCTTAGTCTCTGGGGTTTTGCCCCGTCCCAAGAGTTTTGGATCATTCTGGGGATGGAAGAAGTGCGTTTTGTTGTTGTTGTTGATTTGCTTTGTTTTGTTTTTTAACCTCAGGTGTTTCACCAAATGAGGTATTCAAGAGTAGAGCCCTGGGGAGGGCCGACCGGACAACCAGAAATCTGGTTTAAAATTGGGGCCTAGGGACATGTCAAGCCCATTATGACATCTAATGGTCGAGCCACTGAGAGGACTTACTAGAGCAAAGGACTCACGCTGAGGGTCACAATGCGTGTTTATGCCCTCTTCGCACTCAAGAATTGGCGGGGCCTCCGGGTGAATGCTGGTTTCTCCTACACTGAACGTTGGACAACATGCCAACCACAAGGTTTCTTGCCATGGGTAAGGACGAGTTCTGATTTCTGCATCACAGGCACCCCTGGGCAGTGGTTGGAGATAAGGTCTAGGTTCTGAAGCCTGAAAAACCGCAGTTGGGAAGAGACGATGACCTAAGGCCAGGGCGGTTCTGAGATGCTCAGTGTGCGGTCAGCTGTCTGGGTGTTGGTCAGGAGGTCCGAGCTCAGGTTGTGTTAGACAGTGCATTAGTGCCCAGGTTAGACTATATACTTTGGGTACAGTCGAATGCCATGTAGATTTATCCTCATATGAGGTGCCTGGGCAGCTCATTAGGCCAAATTTTTTTTCTAGAGGGCAGGCAGAGTGCTGCATTGTGGGTCTGGAATTGCGAAACTTCCGGGCTTCGGGGCCTGGAGTGTGAGGACGGAAGTCTGAGAACACAAGCTAGACTTGGGTTTCAGGGCCAGGGCACGGCAGGTACCCCTGTAGATCTGAACCTATATCTCATGCATCTGAAGTCAGGGCGAGGATCAGACGTTGGCTCAGGTTGGAGTTTCTGTGCATGACGGCCCCTTCATGAAGGGAGCGGAATCTCGAGGCCATGGAGGTTTTCCCACGTTGGGAGTTGTGGGATGCCCCCTTCAAGGATTCCTTCTGCGGGACAATTGAGACTTGTTGGGCAGCTCAAGGACATCACATATGGAATGACTCCAGGGCACCGTTCGAAGATGGATGCCTGGGAAGCCCGCCTCGCATTCCAATTGTCTCCTAGCAACAAGACAGTTTAGATCTGATGGCTCTGCGGGAGAAACCGGGGTGGCTGACTTGAAATGGACTTTCCTGAGGATGGGTCCTAATGTGTGTTTGTGTCCATGAGGGCCTTAAAATGGGGCGGTGGCACCGGGACCCTGAAGTATTCTCCTAAGCTTTTGACATAGCTCGATGCACAAGGTTCCTTGTGGAGACGAGATTTGTTTTGATGGGTGCCCCAGGAAAACCTCGATGCTGGTATTGGAATCCAGGCTTTTGAGGAGACATGCCTGTAATCCAAAGCAATGTATCCGATTATGGCCTAGGGTCCTGTCTGGTTCAATCTTCTTCTCAGGGGACATCCATCTATGGTATGAGTGGAGGTAGATGCTCAGCTGGTATCAGACCGCCCTTGTTTGTCCCAGGCGACCTGCACTATTGGGATGGCCTCAGGGATTTGTAGGGTTCTCCAAATTTTACTGTTTTGGGCAATGGCATCGGCCGAATTCCCATGGATTGGGTAGGCACAGTCCTAATGTGTGACTCCAGGGGCCCCAGCCTGGAGGGTGTGTGGCCCAGGACTTTGAGGACAGAAGTCTGAAAGCACAAAGTCAGCTTAGGTTTGTCGACGTAGGTATGGCAGGCCCGATCTATAAACCATGAGAAGAACTCTTCCGGATATGAAGAAAGAGCGAGTCTGAGGCGCTTGCTCAGGCTTTTGTCTCTGGATTTTGTATCAGAGATGGCCGTGGAATGTCGGGGAGGCCTCATGGGCCATGGACGAATCTTCCTCTCTGTGGATTTGGCCCGATCCCAATTGTTTTTCGTCAGTCTGTGGAAAGGGAGGACTCCTTTCAGGTTTGTTACCTCAGGTGTCCCGCCAAAAGAGGAATTCCAAAGAAGAGCCCTGGGGAAAAGTGAAGGGAGAACCCGAACTATGGGTAAAATTTGGGGCCTAGGGGCATGGCAAGCCCAATATGCTATCTCTTCATCCAGCCACTGAGAGGCCTTATTGAGGACTGGGATCAGGGTGAGGGTCACAATGTGTGGTTTTGACCAATGTGGCCCGCAAACATGAGCGGGGCCTCATGGGCCACACTGGTTTCAACTACACTGAACGTTGGACAACATGCCAACCACATGGTTTCTTGCCACGGGGAAGGAGTTGTGTTGTCTGCATCACTTTCAAGCCTGGGCAGTGATTGGAGATAAGGTCTAGGTTCTGAAACTTGACAACCGAGGTTGGGAAGAGATGACGACCTAAGACCATGGCGGGTCCGATGTGCTCAGTGAGCGGCCAGCTTTCTGTGTGGGGCCAGGTAATCCAGGCTCAGGCTGTGTCAAAAAGGGCAATAGTGCCCAGGTCAGCCTATATATTTGGGGTACAGTCGAATGGCGTGCAGGTTGATCCTCTTTTGGAGTTTCTGGGTAGCCCCAGAGGGCAATGTTTTTCTTCCTGAGGGCAGGAAGAGTGCTGCATTATAGTTCTGTTTTTCAAACTGGAGGCTTGTGGGCCAGTAGTCTGAGGAAGGAAATCTGAGAACAAGCTAGGCTTAGGTTTCTGGGTGAGGACAAGGCAGGAACAATCTACAGACCTGAATCGAGATCTCGTGCTTATGATGTCAGGGCGAGGATCAGAAGATCGCTCAGGTTGGTGTTTCTGTCCCTGATGGCCCTTCATGAAGGGCCGGGGGGGCCACGAGGCCGTGGGGGTTTTCCCACGATGTTAGTTGTGAGAAGCTCCAAACTGCAAAGATTCTTCTGCAGGACAATTGAGACCTGTTGGTTGGGGCCAGGGCAACGATTCCGAGCAGGGTTCTAAGGATGGATGGCTGGGTAGCCCACCTCGCATTCCAATTGTGTCCTAGCAACAAGACAGGTTAGATCTGCTGGATCTGGGGGAGCAACCCAGGAGGCTGAGTTGAAATGGACTCTCCTGTGGATGGGTCCTAATGTCTTTTTGTGTCTATGGAGACCTTGGAATGTAGCGGTGGCACTGGGGTCCTGAAGGGTTTTTCCAAACAGAGGCTTTGACACAGCTCCAACGTGCAAGTTTCCCATATGTAGATGAGATGTTTTCTGATGGGTGAGTCAAGAAACTGCCATACGCTGGTATTGAAATCCAGGCCTCTGAGGAGAGATGACTGGATACCACAGCAATGGATCCGTTTAGTGCCTAGGGGCCAGTTTGTTCCTTTTTACGTCTGGGGACATCAGTCTATGCGTCTGAGTGCAGGTAGGTGCTCAGATGAGCTCAGATTGCCCCTGTTAGTCCTGGGAAGCCACCACTATTGGGATGGCCTCAGGCAGTTTGGAGGTTTATCCTATTAGTAGGGTTGTGGCCATTGGAATGGGCACATACAATTCCCTTGGAGAGGGCAAGTACAGTCCTCAGGTTTGGCTCCAGGGGCCTGAGCCTGTAGGGTGTGTAGGCCAGAGCTGTTTGGACAGTTGTCTGAAAACACAAACGCGGCTTATGTTTCGGGTCATAGGTATGGCAGGACTGATCTACAGACCATGAGGAGAACTCTTCAGGATATGAAAAAAGGGCGAGTGTGAGGCTCGTGCTCATGTTTTTGTCTCTGGATATCGTGTCACTCATGGTCGTGAAATTTCCGGGTGACTTCATGGGAAATGGACGAGTCTTACACTCTGGGGTTTTGCCCCGTCCCAAGAGTTTTGGGTCATTCTGGGCGTGGAAGAAGTCCGTTTTGTTGTTGTTGTTGAATTGCTTTGTTTTGTTTTTTAACCTCAGGTGTCTCACCAAATGAGGTATTCCAGAGTAGAGCCCTGGGGAGGGCCGACCGGACAACCAGAAATCTGGTTAAAAATTGTGGCCTAGGGACATGTCAAGCCCATTATGACATCTAATGGTCGAGCCACTGAGAGGACTTACTAGATCACAGGACTCACTCTGAGGGTCACAATGCGTGTTTATGCCCTCTTCGCACTCAAGAATTGGCGGGGCCTCCGGGTGAATGCTGGTTTCTCCTACACTGAACGTTGGACAACATGCCAACCACAAGGTTTCTTGCCATGGGTAAGGACGAGTTCTGATTTCTGCATCACAGGCACCCCTGGGCAGTGGTTGGAGATAAGGTCTAGGTTCTGAAGCCTGAATTACCGCATTTGGGAAGAGATGATGACCTAAGGCCATGGCGGTTCTGAGGTGCTCAGTGTGCGGTCAGCTGTCTGGGTGTTGGTCAGGAGGTCCGAGCTCAGGTTGTGTTAGACAGTGCATTAGTGCCCAGGTTAGACTATATACTTTGGGTACAGTCGAATGCCATGTAGATTTATCGTCATATAAGGTGCCTGGGCAGCTCATTAGGCCAAATTTTTTTTTTCTAGAGGGCAGGCAGAGTGCTGCATTGTGGGTCTGGAATTGCGAAACTTCCGGGCTTCGGGGCCTGGAGTGTGAGGACGGAAGTCTGAGAACACAAGCTAGACTTGGGTTTCAGGGCCAGGGCACGGCAGGTACCCCTGTAGATCTGAACCTATATCTCATGCATCTGAAGTCAGGGCGAGGATCAGATGTTGGCTCAGGTTGGAGTTTCTGTGCATGACGGCCCCTTCATGAAGGGAGCAGAATCTCGAGGCCATGGAGGTTTTCCCACGTTGGGAGTTGTGGGATGCCCCCTTCAAGGATTCCTTCTGCGGGACAATTGAGACTTGTTGGGCAGCTCCAGGACATCCCATATGGAATGACTCCAGGGCACCGTTCGAGGATGGATGCCTGGGAAGCCCGCCTCGCATTCCAATTGTCTCCTAGCAACAAGACAGTTTAGATCTGATGGCTCTGCGGGAGAAACCGGGGTGGCTGACTTGAAATGGACTTTCCTGAGGATGGGTCCTAATGTGTGTTTGTGTCCATGAGGGCCTTAAAATGGGGCGGTGGCACCGGGACCCTAAAGTATTCTCCTAAGCTTTTGACATAGCTCGATGCACAAGGTTCCTTGTGGAGACGAGATTTGTTTTGATGGGTGCCCCAGGAAAACCTCGATGCTGGTATTGGAATCCAGGCTTTTGAGGAGACATGCCTGTACTCCAAAGCAATGTTTTCGATTGTGGCCTAGGGTCCTGTCTGGTTCAATCTTCTTCTCAGGGGTCATCCATCTATGGTATGAGTGGAGGTAGATGCTCAGCTGGTATCAGACCGCCCTTGTTTGTCCCGGGCGACCTGCACTATTGGGATGGCCTCAGGGATTTGTAGGGTTCTCCAAATTTTACTGTTTTGGACAATGGCATCGGCAGAATTCCCATGGATTGGGTAGGCACAGTCCTAATGTGTGACTCCAGGGGCCCCAGCCTGGAGGGTGTGTGGTCCAGCACTTTGAGGACAGAAGTCTGAAAACACAAACTCAGCTTAGGTTTGGGGACGTAGGTATGGCAGGCCCGATCTATAAACCATGAGAAGAACTCTTCCGGATATGAAGAAAGAGCGAGTCTGAGGCGCTTGCTCAGGCTTTTGTCTCTGGATTTTGTATCAGAGATGGCCGTGGAATGTCGGGGAGGCCTCATGGGCCATGGACGAATCTTCCTCTCTGTGGATTTGGCCCGATCCCAATTGTTTTTCGTCAATCTCAGGAAAGGGAGGACTCCTTTCAGGTTTGTTACCTCAGGTGTCCCGCCAAAAGAGGAATTCCAAAGAAGAGCCCTGGGGAAAAGTGAAGGGAGAACCCGAACTATGGGTAAAATTTGGGGCCTAGGGGCATGGCTAGCCCAATATGCTATCTCTTCATCCAGCCACTGAGAGGCCTTATTGAGGACTGGGATCAGGGTGAGGGTCACAATGTGTGGTTTTGACCAATGTGGCCCGCAAACATGAGCGGGGCCTCATGGGCCACACTGGTTTCAACTACACTGAACGTTGGACAACATGCCAACCACATGGTTTCTTGCCACGGGGAAGGAGTTGTGTTGTCTGCATCACATTCAAGCCTGGGCAGTGATTGGAGATAAGGTCTAGGTTCTGAAACTTGACAACCGAGGTTGGGAAGAGATGACGACCTAAGACCATGGCGGGTCCGATGTGCTCAGTGAGCGGCCAGCTTTCTGTGTGGGGCCAGGTAATCCAGGCTCAGGCTGTGTCAAAAAGGGCAATAGTGCCCAGGTCAGCCTATATATTTGGGGTACAGTCGAATGGCGTGCAGGTTGATCCTCTTTTGGAGTTTCTGGGTAGCCCCAGAGGGCAATGTTTTTCTTCCTGAGGGCAGGAAGAGTGCTGCATTATAGTTCTGTTTTTCAAACTGGAGGCTTGTGGGCCAGTAGTCTGAGGAAGGAAATCTGAGAACAAGCTAGGCTTAGGTTTCTGGGTGAGGACAAGGCAGGAACAATCTACAGACCTGAATCAAGATCTCGTGCTTATGATGTCAGGGCGAGGATCAGAAGATCGCTCAGGTTGGTGTTTCTGTCCCTGATGGCCCTTCATGAAGGGCCGGGGGGGCCACGAGGCCGTGGGGGTTTTCCCACGATGTTAGTTGTGAGAAGCTCCAAACTGCAAAGATTCTTCTGCAGGACAATTGAGACCTGTTGGTTGGCTCCAGGGCAACGATTCCGAGCAGGGTTCTAAGGATGGATGGCTGGGTAGCCCACCTCGCATTCCAATTGTGTCCTAGCAACAAGACAGGTTAGATCTGCTGGATCTGGGGGAGCAACCCAGGAGGCTGAGTTGAAATGGACTCTCCTGTGGATGGGTCCTAATGTCTTTTTGTGTCTATGGAGACCTTGGAATGTAGCGGTGGCACTGGGGTCCTGAAGGGTTTTTCCAAACAGAGGCTTTGACACAGCTCCAACGTGCAAGTTTCCCATATGTTGATGAGATGTTTTCTGATGGGTGAGTCAAGAAACAGCCATACGCTGGTATTGAAATCCAGGCCTCTGAGGAGAGATGACTGGATACCACAGCAATGGATCCGTTTAGTGCCTAGGGGCCAGTTCGTTCCTTTTTACGTCTGGGGACATCAGTCTATGCGTCTGAGTGCAGGTAGGTGCTCAGATGAGCTCAGATTGCCCCTGTTTGTCCTGGGAAGCCACCACTATTGGGATGGCCTCAGGCAGTTTGGAGGTTTATCCTATTAGTAGGGTTGTGGCCATTGGAATGGGCACATACAATTCCCTTGGAGAGGGCAAGTACAGTCCTCAGGTTTGGCTCCAGGGGCCTGAGCCTGTAGGCTGTGTAGGCCAGAGCTGTTTGGACAGTTGTCTGAAAACACAAACGCGGCTTATGTTTCGGGTCATAGGTATGGCAGGACTGATCTACAGACCATGAGGAGAACTCTTCAGGATATGAAAAAAGGGCAAGTGTGAGGCTCGTGCTCAAGTTTTTGTCTCTGGATATCGTGTCACTCATGGTCGAGAAATTTCCGGGTGACTTCATGGGAAATGGACGAGTCTTACTCTCTGGGGTTTTGCCCGGTCCCAAGAGTTTTGGGTCATTCTGGGGGTGGAAGAAGTCCGTTTTGTTGTTGTTGTTGATTTGCTTTGTTTTGTTTTTTAACCTCAGGTGTCTCACCAAATGAGGTATTCCAGAGTAGAGCCCTGGGGAGGGCCGACCGGACAACCAGAAATCTGGTTAAAAATTGTGGCCTAGGGACATGTCAAGCCCATTATGACATCTAATGGTCGAGCCACTGAGAGGACTTACTAGAGCACAGGACTCACTCTGAGGGTCACAATGCGTGTTTATGCCCTCTTCGCACTCAAGAATTGGCGGGGCCTCCGGGTGAATGCTGGTTTCTCCTACACTGAACGTTGGACAACATGCCAACCACAAGGTTTCTTGCCATGGGTAAGGACGAGTTCTGATTTCTGCATCACAGGCACCCCTGGGCAGTGGTTGGAGATAAGGTCTAGGTTCTGAAGCCTGAAAAACCGCAGTTGGGAAGAGATGATGACCTAAGGCCATGGCGGTTCTGAGGTGCTCAGTGTGCGGTCAGCTGTCTGGGTGTTGGTCAGGAGGTCCGAGCTCAGGTTGTGTTAGACAGTGCATTAGTGCCCAGGTTAGACTATATACTTTGGGTACAGTCGAATGCCATGTAGATTTATCGTCATATAAGGTGCCTGGGCAGCTCATTAGGCCAAATTTTTTTTCTAGAGGGCAGCCAGAGTGCTGCATTGTGGGTCTGGAATTGCGAAACTTCCGGGCTTCGGGGCCTGGAGTGTGAGGACGGAAGTCTGAGAACACAAGCTAGACTTGGGTTTCAGGGCCAGGGCACGGCAGGTACCCCTGTAGATCTGAACCTATATCTCATGCATCTGAAGTCAGGGCGAGGATCAGACGTTGGCTCAGGTTGGAGTTTCTGTGCATGACGGCCCCTTCATGAAGGGAGCGGAATCTCGAGGCCATGGAGGTTTTCCCACGTTGGGAGTTGTGGGATGCCCCCTTCAAGGATTCCTTCTGCGGGACAATTGAGACTTGTTGGGCAGCTCCAGGACATCCCATATGGAATGACTCCAGGGCACCGTTCGAGGATGGATGCCTGGGAAGCCCGCCTCGCATTCCAATTGTCTCCTAGCAACAAGACAGTTTAGATCTGATGGCTCTGCGGGAGAAACCGGGGTGGCTGACTTGAAATGGACTTTCCTGAGGATGGGTCCTAATGTGTGTTTGTGTCCATGAGGGCCTTAAAATGGGGCGGTGGCACCGGGACCCTGAAGTATTCTCCTAAGCTTTTGACATAGCTCGATGCACAAGGTTCCTTGTGGAGACGAGATTTGTTTTGATGGGTGCCCCAGGAAAACCTCGATGCTGGTATTGGAATCCAGGCTTTTGAGGAGACATGCCTGTAATCCAAAGCAATGTATCCGATTGTGGCCTAGGGTCCTGTCTGGTTCAATCTTCTTCTCAGGGGTCATCCATCTATGGTATGAGTGGAGGTAGATGCTCAGCTGGTATCAGACCACCCTTGTTTGTCCCGGGCGACCTGCACTATTGGGATGGCCTCAGGGATTCGGAGGGTTCTCCAAATTTTACTGTTTTGGACAATGGCATCGGCAGAATTCCCATGGATTGGGTAGGCACAGTCCTAATGTGTGACTCCAGGGGCCCCAGCCTGGAGGGTGTGTGGCCCAGCACTTTGAGGACAGAAGTCTGAAAACACAAACTCAGCTTAGGTTTGGGGACGTAGGTATGGCAGGCCCGATCTATAAACCATGAGAAGAACTCTTCCGGATATGAAGAAAGAGCGAGTCTGAGGCGCTTGCTCAGGCTTTTGTCTCTGGATTTTGTATCAGAGATGGCCGTGGAATGTCGGGGAGGCCTCATGGGCCATGGACGAATCTTCCTCTCTGTGGATTTGGCCCGATCCCAATTGTTTTTCGTCAGTCTGTGGAAAGGGAGGACTCCTTTCAGGTTTGTTACCTCAGGTGTCCCGCCAAAAGAGGAATTCCAAAGAAGAGCCCTGGGGAAAAGTGAAGGGAGAACCCGAACTATGGGTAAAATTTGGGGCCTAGGGGCATGGCAAGCCCAATATGCGATCTCTTCATCCAGCCACTGAGAGGCCTTATTGAGGACTGGGATCAGGGTGAGGGTCACAATGTGTGGTTTTGACCAATGTGGCCCGCAAACATGAGCGGGGCCTCATGGGCCACACTGGTTTCAACCACACTGAACGTTGGACAACATGCCAACCACATGGTTTCTTGCCACGGGGAAGGAGTTGTGTTTTCTGCATCACTTTCAAGCCTGGGCAGTGATTGGAGATAAGGTCTAGGTTCTGAAACTTGACAACCGAGGTTGGGAAGAGATGACGACCTAAGACCATGGCGGGTCCGATGTGCTCAGTGAGCGGCCAGCTTTCTGTGTGGGGCCAGGTAATCCAGTCTCAGGCTGTGTCAAAAAGGGCAATAGTGCCCAGGTCAGCCTATATATTTGGGGTACAGTCAAATGGCGTGCAGGTTGATCCTCTTTTGGAGTTTCTGGGTAGCCCCAGAGGGCAATGTTTGTCTTCCTGATGGCAGGAAGAGTGCTGCATTATAGTTCTGGTTTTCAAACTGGAGGCTTGTGGGCCAGTAGTCTGAGGAAGGATATCTGAGAAAAAGCTAGGCTTAGGTTTCTGGGTGAGGACAAGGCAGGAACAATCTACAGACCTGAATCGAGATCTCGTGCTTATGATGTCAGGGCGAGGATCAGAAGATCGCTCAGGTTGGTGTTTCTGTCCCTGATGGCCCTTCATGAAGGGGCGGAGGGGCCACGAGGCCGTGGGGGTTTTCCCACGATGTTAGTTGTGAGAAGCTCCAAACTGCAAAGATTCTTCTGCAGGACAATTGAGACCTGTTGGTTGGCTCCAGGGCAACGATTCCGAGCAGGGTTCTAAGGATGGATGGCTGGGTAGCCCACCTCGCATTCCAATTGTGTCCTAGCAACAAGACAGGTTAGATCTGCTGGATCTGGGGGAGCAACCCAGGAGGCTGAGTTGAAATGGACTCTCCTGTGGATGGGTCCTAATGTCTTTTTGTGTCTATGGAGACCTTGGAATGTAGCGGTGGCACTGGGGTCCTGAAGGGTTTTTCCAAACAGAGGCTTTGACACAGCTCCAACGTGCAAGTTTCCCATATGTAGATGAGATGTTTTCTGATGGGTGAGTCAAGAAACAGCCATACGCTGGTATTGAAATCCAGGCCTCTGAGGAGAGATGACTGGATACCACAGCAATGGATCCGTTTAGTGTCTAGGGGCCAGTTCGTTCCTTTTTACGTCTGGGGACATCAGTCTATGCGTCTGAGTGCAGGTAGGTGCTCAGATGAGCTCAGATTGCCCCTGTTTGTTCTGGGAAGCCACCACTATTGGGATGGCCTCAGGCAGTTTGGAGGTTTATCCTATTAGTAGGGTTGTGGCCATTGGAATGGGCACATACAATTCCCTTGGAGAGGGCAAGTACAGTCCTCAGGTTTGGCTCCAGGGGCCGGAGCCTGTAGGGTGTGTAGGCCAGAGCTGTTTGGACAGTTGTCTGAAAACACAAACGCGGCTTATGTTTCGGGTCATAGGTATGGCAGGACTGATCTACAGACCATGAGGAGAACTCTTCAGGATATGAAAAAAGGGCAAGTGTGAGGCTCGTGCTCAAGTTTTTGTCTCTGGATATCGTGTCACTCATGGTCGTGAAATTTCCGGGTGACTTCATGGGAAATGGACGAGTCTTACTCTCTGGGGTTTTGCCCGGTCCCAAGCGTTTTGGGTCATTCTGGGGGTGGAAGAAGTCCGTTTTGTTGTTGTTGTTGATTTGCTTTGTTTTGATTTTTAATCTCAGGTGTCTCACCAAATGAGGTATTCCAGAGTAGAGCCCTGGGGAGGGCCGACCGGACAACCAGAAATCTGGTTAAAAATTGTGGCCTAGGGACATGTCAAGCCCATTATGACATCTAATGGTCGAGCCACTGAGAGGACTTACTAGAGCACAGGACTCACTCTGAGGGTCACAATGCGTGTTTATGCCCTCTTCGCACTCAAGAATTGGCGGGGCCTCCGGGTGAATGCTGGTTTCTCCTACACTGAACGTTGGACAACATGCCAACCACAAGGTTTCTTGCCATGGGTAAGGACGAGTTCTCATTTCTGCATCACAGGCACCCCTGGGCAGTGGTTGGAGATAAGGTCTAGGTTCTGAAGCCTGAAAAACCGCAGTTGGGAAGAGATGATGACCTAAGGCCATGGCGGTTCTGAGGTGCTCAGTGTGCGGTCAGCTGTCTGGGTGTTGGTCAGGAGGTCCGAGCTCAGGTTGTGTTAGACAGTGCATTAGTGCCCAGGTTAGACTATATACTTTGGGTACAGTCGAATTCCATGTAGATTTATCCTCATATGAGGTGCCTGGGCAGCTCATTAGGCCAAATTTTTTTTCTAGAGGGCAGGCAGAGTGCTGCATTGTGGGTCTGGAATTGCGAAACTTCCGGGCTTCGGGGCCTGGAGTGTGAGGACGGAAGTCTGAGAACACAAGCTAGACTTGGGTTTCAGGGCCAGGGCACGGCAGGTACCCCTGTAGATCTGAACCTATATCTCATGCATCTGAAGTCAGGGCGAGGATCAGACGTTGGCTCAGGTTGGAGTTTCTGTGCATGACGGCCCCTTCATGAAGGGAGCGGAATCTCGAGGCCATGGAGGTTTTCCCACGTTGGGAGTTGTGGGATGCCCCCTTCAAGGATTCCTTCTGCGGGACAATTGAGACTTGTTGGGCAGCTCCAGGACATCCCATATGGAATGACTCCAGGGCACCGTTCGAGGATGGATGCTTGGGAAGTCCGCCTCGCATTCCAATTGTCTCCTAGCAACAAGACAGTTTAGATCTGATGGCTCTGCGGGAGAAACCGGGGTGGCTGACTTGAAATGGACTTTCCTGAGGATGGGTCCTAATGTGTGTTTGTGTCCATGAGGGCCTTAAAATGGGGCGGTGGCACCGGGACCCTGAAGTATTCTCCTAAGCTTTTGACATAGCTCGATGCACAAGGTTCCTTGTGGAGACGAGATTTGTTTTGATGGGTGCCCCAGGAAAACCTCGATGCTGGTATTGGAATCCAGGCTTTTGAGGAGACATGCCTGTAATCCAAAGCAATGTTTTCGATTATGGCCTAGGGTCCTGTCTGGTTCAATCTTCTTCTCTGGGGTCATCCATCTATGGTATGAGTGGAGGTAGATGCTCAGCTGGTATCAGACCGCCCTTGTTTGTCCCGGGCGACCTGCACTATTGGGATGCCCTCAGGGATTTGTAGGGTTCTCCAAATTTTACTGTTTTGGACAATGGCATCGGCAGAATTCCCATGGATTGGGTAGGCACAGTCCTAATGTGTGACTCCAGGGGCCCCAGCCTGGAGGGTGTGTGGCCCAGGACTTTGAGGACAGAAGTCTGAAAACGCAAACTCAGCTTAGGTTTGGGGACGTAGGTATGGCAGGCCCGATCTATAAACCATGAGAAGAACTCTTCCGGATATGAAGAAAGAGCGAGTCTGAGGCGCTTGCTCAGGCTTTTGTCTCTGGATTTTGTATCAGAGATGGCCGTGGAATGTCGGGGAGGCCTCATGGGCCATGGACGAATCTTCCTCTCTGTGGATTTGGCCCGATCCCAATTGTTTTTGTCAATCTGTGGAAAGGGAGGACTCCTTTCAGGTTTGTTACCTCAGGTGTCCCGCCAAAAGAGGAATTCCAAAGAAGAGCCCTGGGGAAAAGTGAAGGGAGAACCCGAACTATGGGTAAAATTTGGGGCCTAGGGGCATGGCAAGCCCAATATGCTATCTCTTCATCCAGCCACTGAGAGGCCTTATTGAGGACTGGGATCAGGGTGAGGGTCACAATGTGTGGTTTTTACCAATGTGGCCCGCAATCATGAGCGGGGCCTCATGGGCCACACTGGTTTCAACTACACTGAACGTTGGACAACACGACAACCACATGGTTTCTTGCCACGGGGAAGGAGTTGTGTTTTCTGCATCACTTTCAAGCCTAGGCAGTGATTGGAGATAAGGTCTAGGTTCTGAAACTTGACAACCGAGGTTGGGAAGAGATGACGACCTAAGACCATGGTGGGTCCGATGTGCTCAGTGAGCGGCCAGCTTTCTGTGTGGGGCCAGGTAATCCAGGCTCAGGCTGTGTCAAAAAGGGCAATAGTGCCCAGGTCAGCCTATATATTTGGGGTACAGTCGAATGGCGTGCAGCTTGATCCTCTTTTGGAGTTTCTGGGTAACCCCAGAGGGCAATGTTTTTCTTCCTGAGGGCAGGAAGAGTGCTGCATTATAGTTCTAGTTTTCAAACTGGAGGCTTGTGGGCCAGTAGTCTGAGGAAGGAAATCTGAGAACAAGCTAGGCTTAGGTTTTTGGGTGAGGACAAGGCAGGAACAATCTACAGACCTGAATCGAGTTCTCGTGCTTATGATGTCAGGGCGAGGATCTGAAGATCGCTCAGGTTGGTGTTTCTGTCCCTGATGGCCCTTCATGAAGGGGCAGGGGGGCCACGAGGCCGTGGGGGTTTTCCCACGATGTTAGTTGTGAGAAGCTCCAAACTGCAAAGATTCTTCTGCAGGACAATTGAGACCTGTTGGTTGGCTCCAGGGCAACGATTCCGAGCAGGGTTCTAAGGATGGATGGCTGGGTAGCCCACCCTGCATTCCAATTGTGTCCTAGCAGCAAGACAGGTTAGATCTGCTGGATCTGGTGGAGCAACCCAGGAGGCTGAGTTGAAATGGACTCTCCTGTGGATGGGTCCTAATGTCTTTTTGTGTCTATGGAGCCTTGGAATGTAGCGGTGGCACTGGGGTCCTGAAGGGTTTTTCCAAACAGAGGCTTTGACACAGCTCCAACGTGCAAGTTTCCCATATGTAGATGAGATGTTTTCTGATGGGTGAGTCAAGAAACAGCCATACGCTGGTATTGAAATCCAGGCCTCTGAGGAGAGATGACTGGATACCACAGCAATGGATCCGTTTAGTGCCTAGGGGCCAGTTCGTTCCTTTTTACCTCTGGGGACATCAGTCTATGCGTCTGAGTGCAGGTAGGTGCTCAGATGAGCTCAGATTGCCCCTGTTTGTCCTGGGAAGCCACCACTATTGGGATGGCCTCAGGCAGTTTGGAGGTTTATCCTATTAGTAGGGTTGTGGCCATTGAAATGGACACATACAATTCCAATGGAGAGGGCAAGTACAGTCCTCAGGTTTGGCTCCAGGGGCCTGAGCCTGTAGGCTGTGTAGGCCAGAGCTGTTTGGACAGTTGTCTGAAAACTCAAACGCGGCTTATGTTTCAGGTAATAGGTATGGCAGGACTGATCTACAGACCATGGGGAGAACTCTTCAGGATATGAAAAAAGGGCGAGTGTGAGGCTCGTGCTCAAGTTTTTGTCTCTGGATATCGTGTCACTCATGGTCGTGAAATTTCCGGGTGACTACATGGAAATGGACGAGTCTTACTCTCTGGGGTTTTGCCCCGTCCCAAGAGTTTTGGGTCATTCTGGGGGTGGAAGAAGTCCGTTTTGTTGTTGTTGTTGATTTGCTTTGTTTTGTTTTTTAACCTCAGGTGTCTCACCAAATGAGGTATTCCAGAGTAGAGCCCTGGGGAGGGCCGACCGGACAACCAGAAATCGGGTTAAAAATTGTGGCCTAGGGACATGTCAAGCCCATTTTGACATCTAATGGTCGAGCCACTGAGAGGACTTACTAGAGCACAGGACTCACGCTGAGGGTCACAATGCGTGTTTATGCCCTCTTCGCACTCAAGAATTGGCGGGGCCTCCGGGTGAATGCTGGTTTCTCCTACACTGAACGTTGGACAACATGCCAACCACAAGGTTTCTTGCCATGGGTAAGGACGAGTTCTCATTTCTGCATCACAGGCACCCCTGGGCAGTGGTTGGAGATAAGGTCTAGGTTCTGAAGCCTGAAAAACCGCAGTTGGGAAGAGATGATGACCTAAGGCCATGGCGGTTCTGAGGTGCTCAGTGTGCGGTCAGCTGTCTGGGTGTTGGTCAGGAGGTCCGAGCTCAGGTTGTGTCAGACAGTGCATTAGTGCCCAGGTTAGACTATATACTTTGGGTACAGTCGAATGCCATGTAGATTTATCGTCATATAAGGTGCCTGGGCAGCTCATTAGGCCAAATTTTTTTTCTAGAGGGCAGGCAGAGTGCTGCATTGTGTGTCTGGAATTGCGAAACTTCCGGGCTTCGGGGCCTGGAGTGTGAGGACGGAAGTCTGAGAACACAAGCTAGACTTGGGTTTCAGGGCCAGGGCACGGCAGGTACCCCTGTAGATCTTTATTTATATCTCATGCATCTGAAGTCAGGGCGAGGATCAGACATTGGCTCAGGTTAGAGTTTCTGTGCATGACGGCCCCTTCATGAAGGGAGCGGAATCTCGAGGCCATGGAGGTTTTCCCACGTTGGGAGTTGTGGGATGCCCCCTTCAAGGATTCCTTCTGCGGGACAATTGAGACTTGTTGGGCAGCTCCAGGACATCCCATATGGAATGACTCCAGGGCACCGTTCGAGGATGGATGCCTGGGAAGCCCGCCTCGCATTCCAATTGTCTCCTAGCAACAAGACAGTTTAGATCTGATGGCTCTGCGGGAGAAACCGGGGTGGCTGACTTGAAATGGACTTTCCTGAGGATGGGTCCTAATGTGTGTTTGTGTCCATGAGGGCCTTAAAATGGGGCGGTGGCACCGGGACCCTGAAGTATTCTCCTAAGCTTTTGGCATAGCTCGATGCACAAGGTTCCTTGTGGAGACGAGATTTGTTTTGATGGGTGCCTCAGGAAAACCTCTATGCTGGTATTGGAATCCAGGCTTTTGAGGAGACATGCTTGTAATCCAAAACAATGTATCCGATTATGGCCTAGGGTCCTGTCTGGTTCAATCTTCTTCTCAGGGGACATCCATCTATGGTATTAGTGGAGGTAGATGCTCAGCTGGTATCAGACCGCCCTTGTTTGTCCCGGGCGACCTGCACTATTGGGATGGCCTCAGAGATTTGTAGGGTTCTCCAAATTTTACTGTTTTGGACAATGGCATCGGCAGAATTCCCATGGATTGGGTAGGCACAGTCCTAATGTGTGACTCCAGGGGCCCCAGCCTGTGGGTGTGTGGCCCAGGACTTTGAGGACAGAAGTCTGAAAACACAAACTCAGCTTAGGTTTGGGGACGTAGGTATGGCAGGCCCGATCTATAAACCATGAGAAGAACTCTTCCGGATATGAAGAAAGAGCGAGTCTGAGGCGCTTGCTCAGGCTTTTGTCTCTGGATTTTTATCAGAGATGGCCGTGGAATGTCGGGGAGCCCTCATGGGCCATGGACGAATCTTCCTCTCTGTGGATTTGGCCCGATCCCAATTGTTTTTCGTCAATCTGTGGAATGGGAGGACTCCTTTCAGTTTTGTTACCTCAGGTGTCCCGCCAAAAGAGGAATTCCAAAGAAGAGCCCTGGGGAAAAGTGAAGGGACAACCCGAACTATGGGTAAAATTTGGGGCCTAGGGGCATGGCAAGCCCAATATGCTATCTCTTCATCCAGCCACTGAGAGGCCTTATTGAGGACTGGGATCAGGGTGAGGGTCACAATGTGTGGTTTTTACCAATGTGGCCCGCAAACATGAGCGGGGCCTCATGGGCCACACTGGTTTCAACTACACTGAACGTTGGACAACACGCCAACCACATGGTTTCTTGCCACGGGGAAGGAGTTGTGTTTTCTGCATCACTTTCAAGCCTGGGCAGTGATTGGAGATAAGGTCTAGGTTCTGAAACTTGACAACCTTGGTTGGGAAGGGATGACGACCTAAGACCATGGCGTGTCCGATGTGCTCAGTGAGCGGCCAGCTTTCTGTGTGGGGCCAGGTAATCCAGGCTCAGGCTGTGTCAAAAAGGGCAATAGTGCCCAGGTCAGCCTATATATTTGGGGTACAGTCGAATGGCGTGCAGGTTGATCCTCATTTGGAGTTTCTGGGTAGCCCCAGAGGGCAATGTTTTTCTTCCTGAGGGCAGGAAGAGTGCTGCATTATAGTTCTGGTTTTCAAACTGGAGGCTTGTGGGCCAGTAGTCTGAGGAAGGAAATCTGAGAACAAGCTAGGCTTAGGTTTCTGGGTGAGGACAAGGCAGGAACAATCTACAGACCTGAATCGAGATCTCGTGCTTATGATGTCAGGGCGAGGATCAGAAGATTGCTCAGGTTGGTGTTTCTGTCCCTGATGGCCCTTCATGAAGGGGCGGGGGGGCCACGAGGCCGTGGGGGTTTTCCCACGATGTTAGTTGTGAGAAGCTCCAAACTGCAAAGATTCATCTGCAGGACAATTGAGATCTGTTGGTTGGCTCCAGGGCAACGATTCCGAGCAGGGTTCTAAGGATGGATGGCTGGGTAGCCCACCTCGCATTCCAATTGTGTCCTAGCAACAAGACAGGTTAGATCTGCTGGATCTGGGTAGCAACCCAGGAGGCTGAGTTGAAATGGACTCTCCTGTCGATGGATCCTAATATGTTTTTGTGTCTATGGAGATCTTGGAATGAAGCGGTGGCACTGGGGCCCTGAAGGGTTTTTTCAAACAGAGGCTTTGACACAGCTCCAACGTGCAAGTTTCCCATATGTAGATGAGATTTGTTCTGAGGGATGAGTCAGGAAAATGCCATATGCTGGTACTGAAATCCAGGCCTCTGAGGAGAGATGACTGGATAGCACAACAATGAATCCAAATAGTGCCTAGGGGCCTGTTCGTACCTTTTTACCTCTGGGGACATCAGTCTATGCATCTGAGTGCATGTAGGTGTCAGATGGGCTCAGATTGCTCCTGTTTGTCCTGGAGAGCCACCACTATTGGGATGGCCTCAGGGAATTTGGAGTTTTATCCTATTAGTAGGTTGTGGCCATTGGAAAGGGCACATACAATTCCCTTGGAGAGGGCAAGTACAGTCCTCAGGTTTGGCTCCAGGGGCCTGAGCCTTGTAGAGTGTGTAGGCAGAGCTGTTTGGACAGATGTCTGAAAACACAAACGCGGCTTATGTTTCGGGTCATAGGTATGGCAGGATTGATCTACAGACCATGAGGAGAACTCTTCTGGATATGAAAAAAGGGCGAGTGTGAGGCTCTCGCTCAAGTTTTTGTCTCTGGATATCGTGTCACTCATGGTCATGAATTTTCCGGCTGACTTCATGGGAAATGGACGAGTCTTACTCTCTGGGGGTTTGTCCCCATCGCAAGATTTTGGGGTCATTCTGTGGGATGTAAGAAGTCCGTTTTGTTGTTGTTCTGATTTGCCTTGTTTTGTTTTTTAACCTCAGGTGTCCAACCAAATGAGGTATTCCAGAGTAGAGCCCTGGGGAGGGCCGACTGGACAACCAGAAATCTGGTTACAAATTTGGGCCTAGGGACATCTCAAGCCCATTATGACATCTAATGGTCGAGCGACTGAGAGGACTTACTAGAGGACAGGACTCACACTGAGGGTCACAATGCGTGTTTATGCCTACTTCGCAAAAAAGAATGGGCGGGGCCTCATGGTGAATCCTGGTTTCTCCTACACTGATCGTTGGACAACCTGACAACGACAAGATTTCTTGCCATGGGTAAGGAATAGTTCTGATTTCTGCATCACAGTCACCCTTGGGCAGTGATTGGAGATAAGGTCTAGATTCTGAAGCCTGAAAACTGAGGTAGGGAAGAGATGATAACCTAAGGCCATGGCGGGTCTGATGTGCTCAGTGTGCAGTCAGCTGTCGGGGTGTTGGTCAGGAGGTCCGGGCTCAGGTTGTGTCAGACAGTGCATTAGTGCCCCCGTAGACTATATAATTTGGGTAAAGTCGAGTGCCATGTAGATTTATCCTCATATAAGTTGTCTGGGCAGCTCATTAGGCAAAATTTGTTTTCTAGAGGGCAGGCAGAGTGCTTCATTGTCGGTCCGGAATTGCCAAACTTGAGGGCTTCGTGTCCAGGAGTGTGAGGACGGAAGTCTGAGAACACAAGCTAGACTTGTGTATCAAGGCGAGGACACGGCAGGGACCACTGTAGATCTGAACCAATATCTCATGCATCTGAAGTCAGGGCGAGGATCAGACGTTGGCTCACGTTGGAGTTTCTGTGCATGACGGCCCCTTCATGAAGGGAGCGGAATCTCGAGGCCATGTAGGTTTTCCCACGTTGGGTGTTGTGGGATCCCCCCTTCAAGGATACCTTCTGCGGGACAATTGAGACCTGTTGGGCAGCTTCAGGACATCCCATATGGAATGACTCCAGAGCACCGGCCGAGGATGGATGACTGGGAAGCGGGCCTAGCATTCCAATTTTCTCCTAGCAACAAGAGAGTTTAGATCTGATGGCTCTGCGTGAGCAACAGGAGTGACTGACTTGAAATGAACTTTCCTGAGGATGGGTCCTAATGTGTGTTTGTGTCCATGAGGGCCTTAAAATGGGGCGGTGGCACCGGGACCCTGAAGTATTCTCCTAAGCTTTTGACATAGCTAGATGCACAAGTTTCCTTGTGGAGACGAGATTTGTTCTGATGGGTGCCTCAGAAAAAACCCTATGCTGGTATTGGAATCCAGGCTTTTGAGGATACATGCCTGTAAACCAAAGCAATGTATCTGATTATGGCCTAGGGTCCTGTCTGGTTCAATCTGCTTCTCAGGGGACATCCATCTATGGTATGAGTGGAGGTAGATGCTCAGCTGGTATCAGACCGCCCTTTTTTGTCCCGGGTGACCTGCACTATTGGGATGGCCTCAGGGATTTGGAGTTTTCTCCTAATTATACGGTTTTGGACAATGGAATGGGCAGAATTCCCATGGATTGGGTAGACACAGTCCTAATGTGTGACACCTGGGGCCCCAGCCTGGAAGGTGTGTGGCCCAGGACTTTGGGGACAGAAGTCTGAAAACACAAACTCAGCTTAGCTTTGGGGAGGTAGGTATGGCAGGCCCGATCTATAAACCATGAGAAGAACTCTCCGAATATAAAGAAAGAGCGAGTCTGAGGCACTTGTTCAGGCTTTTGTCTCTGGATTTTGTATCAGAGATGGCCGTGGAATGTTGGGGAAGCCTCATGGGCCATGGACGAATCTTTCTCTCTGGGGATTTGGCCCGATCCCAATTGTTTTTCGTCAATCTGTGGAATGGGAGGACTCCTTTCAGGTTTGTTACCTCAGGTGTCCCGAAAAAAAAGGAATTCCAAAGATGAGCCCTGGGGAAAAGTGAAGGGAGAACCCGAACTATGGGTAAAATTTGGGGCCTAGGGGCATGGCAAGCCAAATATGCTGACTCTTCATCAAGCCACTGAGAGGCCTTACCTGAGGCCTGGGATCAGGCTGAGGGACACAATGTGTGTTTGTGACCAATGTGGCCCATAAACATGGGCGGGGCCTCATGGGCAAGACTGGTTTCAACTACACTGAACGTTGGAAAACATGCCAACCACTAGGTTTCTCGCCAAGGCGAAGGAGAAGTTCTGATTCTTGTATCACGTTCACTCCTGAGCAGTGAGTGGAGATAAGGTCTAGGTTCTGAAGGTGAAAACTGAGGTTGTGTAGAGTTGATGGCCTAAAGCCATTGTGGGTGTGATATGCTCTGTTTACGGCCAGCTGTCTGGGTGTTGGACTGGAGGTCTGCCCTCAGGCTGTTTCAGACAGGGCTTTAATTCACAGGCTAGACTGTATAATTGGGGTATGGTCGAGTGGCATGCAGGTTGTTACTCATTTGGCGTTTCTGGTTAGGCCTATAAAGCAAAATTATTCTTCTGTAGGGCAGGCAGAGTGCTGCATTGTGTCTCCAGAATTTCCAAACTGGAGGGGTGTGGCCAGGATTGTGAGGAAGGAAGTCTGAAAACACAAGCTAGCACGAGTTTTGGGGCCAAGAGCATGGCAGGCCCAATCTGCAGAGGCTGAATTGAGATCTCCTGCAGGTGAGGTCAGGGCGATTATCAGATGTTGCCTCAAGCTGGAGTTTGTGTCCACGACGGCCCTTACATGAAGGGGGTGGGGGCGTCATGAGGCCAGGGAAATTTCCCTACGCTGGGAGTTGTGAGCTGCTCCAAACTTCAAAGTTTCCTTCTTCAGGACAGTCGAGTACTATTGGATGGTCCCTTGATGCCCCATACAGAAAGACTCGAGAGCAGGGGCCTAAGCATGGATGCCGAGAAACGCCAACTCACCTTCCCATTGCCTGGTCGAGAAAAGGCACGCTCAATCTGCGGGCTCTTGGGTGAGCTACCCAGAAGGCTGAGTTTAAATGGACTCTCCTGAGGATGAGTCATAATGTGGGTTGGTGGCCATGGAGACCTTGGAATGTGGCAGTAGCTAAGGGACTCTGCAGGATTCTCCAACCCGAAGGGCTTGACACAACTCCAACAAGGAAGCTTCCCATGTGGAGATGAGAGGTCTTCTGTCTGGTGCCTCAGGAAAGCCCCGTATGCTGGTCTTCGAACCCAGGCCTCTGAGGAGTGATACCTGGACACCAAAGCAAGAGTTCATAATAGGGCCTAGGGGCCTGTCTGGTTCAATCTTCTGTCTCTGCGGATATCTGTCTGTGTGTCTGCATGGAGGTAGTAGTTGCTCAGCTTGTGTCATAATGCCCCTATTTGTCCAGTGCGGCTTGCGGTAGTGGGATGTCCTTGGGGACCTTTAGGTTTCTACTATTTTGTAGAGTTGTGGCCAATGGAATGGGCAGGTTCTTAGGAGAGAGCAGGCACAGTTCTGTGGTGTGGCTCCAGAGACCACAGCCTGGAGGCTGTGTGGGCCATGGCTGTGCAGACAGACATCCAAAAACCCTAACTCAGCTCAGGTTTGGGGCTGAGGTTACGGCAGGCCTGATCTACAGTCCATGAGGGGAGCTCCTCTGGATATGAAAGAAGGGTGAGAGGGAGGCAGTCGCTCAGGCTTTTGTCTCTGGATGTTTTGTCCACAATGGCCGTTTAATGTAGGAGTTGCCTCATGCGTCGTAGAAGTCTCCCTCTCTGGTAGTTTGTCCAGCCCCCAAGAGTTTGGGGTCATTCTGTGGGAAGGGAAGTGTCTTGTTTTCTGCTTCATGTACCCCCCTGTAGAGGGAATCTAGAGCATAGCAGTGGGTACTGACAACTGGAATACTCGCCCTCTGGTTAAGCCTGGGGGCCAACGGATATGACAAGCCCCATATGCAAGATCTTGGTCCAGCCACTGAGAGGCGTTACTTTAATACGGGACTCACGCTGCAGGTCACAATGCATGTCTGTGCCCTAGGCGGCCCTCAAGCACTGGCGTGGCCTTTCGGACAATGCAGGTTTTCCCACATTGAACGTTGGACAACATGCCAACCACAAGGTTTCTGGCCATGGGGAAGGAGGAATTCTAATTTCTGCATCACGTTCACCCTGGGGAGTGATTGGAGATAAGGTCTAGGTTGAAGCCTGAAAACCGAGGTTGGGAAGAGATGACGACCTACAGCCATAGCGGGTCCTATGTGTCCAGGTTGCGGACAGCTGTCTGGGTGTCGATTGGGATGTCTTGTCTCAGGCTGTGCCAGACAGGGCATTAGAATACAGGGTGGGCTGTATAATTGCTTTACAATCAAGTGGCATGCATTAGAAAATCATTTGGGGTTTCTTATTAGTAGCATAGGGCAAAGTTTTTCTTCTGGAAGGCAGGAAGAGTTCTGCATTGTGGCATCGGAATTCCCAAACTGGAGGGCTTGTGGGCCAGGAGAGTGAGGACGGAAGTCTGAGAACACAAGCTAGGCTTAGGTTTCGGGGCAAGGACATGGCAGGCACACTCTGCAGAGCTGAATTGACATCTCATGCGTCTGAAGTCAGGTCGAGGATCAGACTTTGGCTCAGGTTTGAGTTTCTGTCCATGTTGGCCCCTTCAGAAAGGGGGGACATTATGAGCCCATGGGGGTTTTCCCACTATTGGAGTTGTGAGATGCTCCAAACTGCAAGGATTCCTTCTGTGGGACAATTAAGATTTGTTGGATGGCTCCAGGACGTCTTATAAGGTATTTTTTCAGAACAGGGTTCTAAGTATGGATGCCAAGGCAGCCAGCCTCACATTCCAATTTGACCCTATCCCAAGAGTTTGGGGTCATTCTGTGGGAAGGGAGGAGGCCTGTCATGTTTTTTTGTTTATTTTTTTATTATTTATTTATTTTTTTTTACCTAAGGTGGACCACCAAAAGAGGGATTCCAGAGCAGAGTCCTGGGGAGGGGCGACTGGACAACCAGACCTCTGGTTAACATTGGGACCTAAGAACATGGCAAGCCCCATATGTGGGCTCTTGGTCCAGACACTGAGAGGTCTTCCTTGAGGATAGGTCTCACACTGAGTTTCACAATGTGTTTTTGTGCCCAAGGAGCCCCTCAAGTCAGGGCGTGGCCTAATGTACCATGCTGGTTTCTCCTACACGGAACGTTGCACAATATGGCAACCACAAGTTTTCTGGCCGTGGGGAAGAAGGAGTTCTAATTTCTGCAACACTTTCACTCCTGGACTGTGGTTGGATTTAAGGTCTAGGTTCTGAAGCCTGAAAACTGAGGTTGGGAAGAGATGAAGACCTACGGCCATGGTGTGGCTGATGTGCTCAGTGTTCGGCCAGCTGTTGAGTGTGGATTGGGAGGTGCAGGCTCAGGCTGTGGCAGACAGGGAATTAGTGCCCAGGCTAGACTGTATCATTGGGGTGCAGTCGAGTTTCGTGCAGGATGGTACTCATTTGTGGTTACTGGGTAGCCCCAGAGGGCAACGTTTTTCTTCTGGAGGGAAGACACAGTGCCACATAGTGGTTCCAGCATTCCCAAACTGGAAGGCTTGTGGGCCAGGAGTGTGAGAAAAAAATTCTGAGAACACAAGCCAGACTTAGATTTCGGGGTGAGGGGACGGCAGGCACCCTCTGCAGAGATGATTCGAGATCCCGTATGCCTGAAGACAGAGCTAGGATCAGACGTTGGCTTACGTCGGAGTTTCTGTCCATGACGGCCCCTTCATGAAGGGGACGGTGTCACGAGGACATGGAGGTTTTCCCACGATGGGAATTGTGAGATGCTCCAAACCGCAATGATTCCTTCTGTGGGACAGTCGAGACCTGTTGGATGGCTCCAGGACATCCCATAAGGAAGTTATCCAGAGCAGGGTTCTAAGGATGGATGCCTGGGCAGCCTGCCTCCCATTCCAGGTGTCTCATAGCGCCAAGGCAGGTTCGATCTGCTGGATCTAGGGGAGCAACCGAGGCGGGTGTGTTGAAATGGGTGAGTTGAGGATGGGTCATAATGTGCATTTGTGTCCATGCAGACCTTGGAATGGTGTGCTTGATCCGGGGCCTTGAGGGATGTTCATAACCGGAGGTTTTGATGGGCTCTAAAGAGTATGTTTCCTATGTAGAGAAGAGAATTGTTTTGATGAGTGCCTAAGGAATCTCCCATATGCTGGTATTGGAAACCAGGCCTCTGAGGAGAGATGACTGGAAACAAAAGCAATCGAGATGATTAGGTCCTAGGTGCCTGTCCGGTTCAATCTCTTTCCTGAGGATACGTGTCTAAGGATCTGAGGGGATGTAGTTGCTCAGCTTGTGTCAGATCGCCCCTGTTTGTCCTGGGCAGCCTATAATATTGGGATGGCTTCGGGACTTTGGAGTTTCTCCTAATCTATAGGGTTGTGGCCAATGGAATGGGCAGAAATCCCCTGGAGAGGGCAGGCACAGTTCTGAGTTTGGCTCTAGGGGCCCAGCCTTGAGGCTGTGTGGGCCAGGCCTGTGGGGACAAAAGTCTGAAAACACAAACTCCGCTTAGGATTGGGGACATAGGTATGGCACGCCCAATCTACAGACTGTGATAACACTTAGGGATATGAAAAAGGATGAGTTTGAGGTGCTTGCTCAGGTTTTGTCTCTGGATTTGTGTCAACAATGTGGGTGGAATGCTGGCGTGGCCTCATGGGTTGTGGATGGCTTTCCTTCTCTGAGGATTTGACCCGATCCCAAGAGTTTGGGTACATTCTGTGGGATGGGAGGAGTCTTTTTTGTTTTTTATTTTATTTTATTTTATATTTTATTTTATGTACCCCAAGTGTCCCAATAAAAGAGGGATTCCAGAGCAGAGTCCTTGGGAGGGACAACTGGATATCCCCACCTCTGTTTAAGTTTGGGGGCCTAGGGGCATGGCAAGTCCAATAGGCGAGCTCTTGATTCAGACATTGAGAGGCCTTCCTTGAGGACAGGGCTCATGCTGAGGGTCACAATGCCTATTTGTGCCCAACAAGGCCCTCAAGCATGGGAAGTGCCTCATGGGCCACGCTAGATTCTTCTACACTGAACGTAGGAGAATATGCCAACCACAAGGTTTCCAGCCATGGCGAAGGAAGAGTTGTGATTTCTGCATCACGTTCACCCCTGGACAGTGTTTGGAGTTTAGGTCTAGGTTCTGAAACCCGAAAACTGAGGTTGGGAAGAGATGAAGACCTAAGGACCTGATGGGTCCAATGAGCTCAGTGTGCGGCCAGCTGTTGAGCGTAGGTCTGGAGGTGTGGGCTCATGCTGTGTCAGACAAGGCATTAGACAGGGTAGACTGCATATTTGGGGTGCAGTCGAGTGGCGTTCAGTTGATCCTTATTCGGGTTTCTAGATAGCTCCATAAGGCAACGTTTTTCTTCTGGAGGGCAGGCAGTGTGCTGCATTATGGCCCCAGTATTGCCAATCTGTAGGGCTTTTGGGGCAGGGGTGTGAGGACGGTAGTCTGAGAACACAAGCTAGGCTTAGTTTTGGGGGTGAGTGCACAGAAGGCACACTCTGCAGACCTGAATGAAGATCTCATGCACCTGAAGTCAGGGCGAATATCAGACGTTTGCTCAGGTTGGAGTTTCTGTCCATGATGGCCCCTTTATAAAGTGGAGCGTCTCAAGAGGCCATGTAGATTTTCCCACAATGGGAGTTCTGAGATGCTCCAGACTGCAAAGATTCCTTCTGTGGGACACGTGAGACCTGTTGGATGGCTCTAGGATGTCCCATGTGGAACGACTCCAGAGTAGGGTTCTAAGGATGGATGCCTGGGCAGCCCGCCTCCCATTATAGTTGTCTCCTAGCAACAAGGCAGGTTTGATCTGCAGGCCCTGGGGGAGAAACCAAGGGGGTTGAGTTGACATGGACTCTCCCGACAATAGATCATAATGTGGGTTTAAGTCCATGGAGACCTTGGAATGGGGCGCTTGATCCGGGGCCCTGAAAGATTCTCCTAAACAGAGGTTTTTATAGAGCTCCAAAGAGTACATTTCCTATGTGGAGATGAGATTTTTCTGATGAGTGCCTCAGTAATCCCCCGTATGCTGTTATTGGAAACCAGGCCTCTGAGGAGAGATGCCTGGAAACAAAAGCAATGGATCTGATTAGAGCCTAAGTGCCTGTCCAGTTCAATCTTATTCTATGGGGATATCTGTCTCTGGGTCTGAGTGGAGGTAGTTTCCTAACTTGTGAAAGATCATCCCTGTTTGTCCTGGGCAGCCAACACTATTGGGATGGCCTCGGGGAGTTTGGAGGATTCTCCTAATCTATAGGGTTGTGGCCAATGGAAATGGCAGAATTCCCCTGGAGAGGGAAGCCACAGTCCTGAGGTGTGTCTCCAGGGGCCCCAGCTTGGATGGTGTGTGGGCCAGGACTGTGGGGACAGAAGTCTGAAAACACAAACTCAGCTTAGGTTTGGGGATGTATGTATGAAGGCTCGATCTACAGACCGTGAGAATTTTCCGAGCTATGAACAAAGGGCGAGTATGTGGCGCTTGCTCAAGCTTTTGTCTCTGGATTTTGTGTCAACGGTGGCCGTGGAATGTCGGGGTGTCCTCAAGGGCCATGGACAATTCTTTCTCTGGTGATTTGGCCTGATCCCAAGGGGTTGGGATCATTCTGTGGATTGGAAGAGTCCTTTCTGTATATATATATATATATATATATATATATATATATATATATATATACATATTTATTTTTTTTTTTTAACCTCAGGTGTCCCACCAAAGAGGGATTCCAGAGTAGAGCCCTGAGTAGGGGTGACTAGACATCTCGAACTCTGGTTGAGATTGGGGGACTAGGGGCTTGGCAAGCCCCATATGTGGGCTGTTGTTCCAGTCACTAGGAGGCTTTACATGAGGATAGGGCTCACGCTGAGTGTCACAATGTGTGTTTGTGCAATTTGTGGCCCTCAGGTATAGGTGGGGCCTCATAGTCCATGCTGCTTTCTCCTACAATGAACAATGGACAACATGCCAACCACTAGGTTACTTGCCAAGGCGAAGGAGAAGTTCTGATTCTTGCATCACGTTCACTCCTGAGCAGTGAGTGGAGATAAGGTCTAGGTTCTGAAGGTGAAAACTGAGGTTGGGTAGAGATGATGGCCTAAATCCATTGTGGGTGTGATATGCTCTGTGTATGGCCAGCTTTCTGGGTGTTGGACTGGAGGTCTGCCCTCAGGCTGTGACAGACAGGGCTTTAGTGCACAGGCTAGACTGTATAATTGGGGTATGGTTGAGTGGCATGCAGGTTGTTACTCATTTGGCGTTTCCAGTTAGCCCTATAGGGCAACATTTTTCTTCTGGAGGGCAGGCAGAGTGCTGCATTGTGTCTCCAGAATTGCCAAACTGGAGGGGTGTGGCCAGGATTGTGAGGAAGGAAGTCTGAAAACACAAGCTAGCATGAGTTTTGGGGCCAAGAGCATGGCAGGCCCACTCTGCAGAGGCTGAATCGAGATCTCCTGCAGGTGAGGTCAGGGCGAGTATCAGATGTTGCCTCAAGCTGGAGTTTGTGTCCATGACGGCCCCTTCCTGAAGGGGGTGGGGGCGTCATGAGGCCAGGGAGGTTTCCCTACGCTGGGAGTTGTGAGCTGCTCCAAACTTCAAAGTTTCCTTCTTCAGGACAGTCGAGTACTATTGGATGGTTCCAGGATGCCCCATACAGAAAGACTCGAGAGCAGGGGCCTAAGCATGGATGCCGAGAAACGCCAACTCACCTTCCCATTGCCTGGTCGAGATAAGGCACGCTCAATCTGCGGGCTCTTGGGTGAGCTACCCAGAAGGCTGAGTTTAAATGGACTCTCCTGAGGATGAGTCATAATGTGGGTTGGTGGCCATGGAGACCTTGGAATGTGGCAGTAGCTAAGGGACTCTGCAGGATTCTCCAACCCGAAGGGCTTGACACAACTCCAACAAGGAAGCTTCCCATGTGGAGATGAGAGGTCTTCTGTCTGGTGCCTCAGGAAAGCCCCGTATGCTGGTCTTCGAACCCAGGCCTCTGAGGAGTGATACCTGGACACCAAAGCAAGAGTTCATAATAGGGCCTAGGGGCCTGTCTGGTTCAATCTTCTGTCTCTGCGGATATCTGTCTGTGTGTCTGCATGGAGGTAGTAGTTGCTCAGCTTGTGTCATAATGCCCCTATTTGTCCAGTGCGGCTTGCGGTAGTGGGATGTCCTTGGGGACCTTGAGGTTTCTACTATTTTGTAGAGTTGTGGCCAATGGAATGGGCAGTTTCTTAGGAGAGAGCAGGCACAGTTCTGTGGTGTGGCTCCAGAGACCCCAGCCTGGAGGCTGTGTGGGCCATGGCTGTGCAGACAGACATCCAAAAACCCTAACTCAGCTCAGGTTTGGGGCCGAGGTTACGGCAGGCCTGATCTACAGTCCATGAGGGGAGCTCCTCTGGATATGAAAGAAGGGTGAGAGGGAGGCAGTCGCTCAGGCTTTTGTCTCTGGATGTTTTGTCCACAATGGCCGTTTAATGTAGGAGTTGCCTCATGGGTCGTAGAAGTCTCCCTCTCTGGTAGTTTGTCCAGCCCCCAAGAGTTTGGGGTCATTCAGTGGGAAGGGAAGTGTCCTGTTTTCTGCTTCATGTGTCTCCCCAGTAGAGGGATTCTAGAGCAGAGCAGTGGGTACTGACAACTGGAATACTCGCCCTCTGGTTAAGCCTGGGGGCCTATGGATATGACAAGCCCCATAAGCAGGATCTTGGTCCAGCAACTGAGAGGCGTTACCTTAATACGGGACTCACGCTGCAGGTCACAATGCATGTCTGTGCCCTAGGAGGCCCTCAAGCACTGGCGTGGCCTTTCGGACAATGTAGGTTTTCCCACATTGAACGTTGGACAACATGCCAACCACAAGGTTTCTGTCCATGGGGAAGGAGGAATTCTAATTTCTGCATCACGTTCACCCCTGGGCAGTGATTGGAGATAAGGTCTAGGTTCTGAAGCCTGAAAACCGAGGTTGGGAAGAGATGACGACCTACAGCCATAGCGGGTCCTATGTGTCCAGGTTGGGGCCAGCTGTCTGGGTGTCGTTTGGGATGTCTTGTCTCAGGCTGAACCAGACAGGGCATTAGAATACAGGGTGGGCTGTATAATTGCTTTAAAATCGAGTGGCATGCATTAGAAAATCATTTGGGGTTTCTTATTAGAAGCATAGGGCAAAGTTTTTCTTCTGGAGGGCAGGCAGAGTGCTGCATTGTGGCTTCGGAATTCCCAAACTGGAGGGCTTGTGGGCCAGGAGAGTGAGGACGGAAGTCTGAGAACACAAGCTAGGCTTAGGTTTCGGGGCAAGGACATGGCAGGCACACTCTGCAGAGCTGAATTGAGATCTCATGCGTCTGAAGTCAGGTCGAGGATCAGACTTTGGCTCAGTTTTGAGTTTCTGTCCATGTTGGCCCCTTCAGGAAGGGGCGACATTATGAGGCCATGGGGGTTTTCCCACTATTGGAGTTGTGAGATGCTCCAAACCGCAAGGATTCCTTCTGTGGGACAATTAAGATTTGTTGGATGGCTCCAGGACGTCTTATAAGGTATTTTTCCAGAACAGGGTTCTACGTTTGGATGCCTGGGCAGCAGCCTCATATTTCAATTGTCTCCTAGCAACAAGAAACGTTTGATCTGCTGGCTTGGGGTAGCAACAGAGGGGGCTGAGTTGAAATGGACTTTCCTGAGGATGGTCTTAATGTTGGATTGAGTCCATGGAGACCTTGGTATGGGGCAGTGGCACCAGGGCCCTGAAGGATTCTCCTAACCAGAGGTTATGACAAAGCTCCAATGAGCAAGTTTTCCATGGGGAGACGAGATTTGTTCTTATTGGTGCCTCAGGAAACCACCATATGCTGGTATTGGAAACGAGGCCTCTGAGGAGAGATGCCTGGAAACCAAAGCAATGGATCTGATTAGGGCCTAGGGGCCTGTCCGGTTCAATATTTTTCTCTGGGGACATCTGTTGTCTGAGTGGAGGTAGTTGCTCAGCTGGTTTGTGATCACCCCTGTTTGTCCTGGGCGGCCTACACTATTGGGATGGCCTCGGTGACTTTGGAGTTTTTTCCTAATTTGCAAGGTTGTGGCCAATGGAATGGGAAGAATTCCCTTGAAAGGGAAGCACAGTCCTGAGGTGTGGCTCCAGGGACCCAAGTGTGGAGCATGTGTGGTCCAGGGCTATTTGGACAGAAGTCTGAAAACACAAACTCCACTTAGTTTGGAGGATGTATGTACGGCCGGCCCGATCTATAGACCGTGAGGAGAACTCTTCGGCATATAAACAAAGGGCGAATGTGAGGTGCTTGCTCATGCTTCTTTTTTTTTTTTTTCTGGAAATGTGTCACCGATTGCCATGAAATGTCGGGGTGTCCTCTTGGGCCATCGATGAGGCTCCCTTTCTGGGGATTTAAACCGATCCCTAGAGTTTGGGGTCATTCTGTGGGAAGGGAGGAGGCCTTTCTGTTTTTTTTGTTTATTTTTTTTGTTTTTTTGATTTTTTTTTTTTACCTCAGGTGGACCACCAAAAGAGGGATTACAGAGCAGAGTCGTGGGTGGGGGCAACTGGACAACCAGACCTCTGGTTAACATTGGGACCTAAGAACATGGCAAGCCCCATATGTGGGCTCTTGGTCCAGACACTGAGAGGCCTTCCTTGAGGATAGGTCTCACACTGAGTTTCACAATGTGTTTTTGTGCCCAAGGAGCCCCTCAAGTCAGGGCGTGGCCTAATGTACCATGCTGGTTTCTTCTACACTGAACGTTGCACAATATGGCAACCACAAGTTTTCTGGCCATGGGGAAGATGGAGTTCTAATTTCTGCAACACTTTCACTCCTGGACTGTGATTGGATTTAAGGTCTAGGTTCTGAAGCCTGAAAACTGAGGTTGGGAAGAGATGAAGACCTAAGGCCATGGTGTTGTTGATGTGCTCAGTGTTCGGCCAGCTGTTGAGTGTGGGTTGGGAGGTGCAGGCTCAGGCTGTGGCAGACAGGGAATTAGTGCCCAGGCTAGACTGTATCATTGGGGTGCAGTCGAGTTTCGTGCAGGATGGTACTCATTTGTGGTTACTGGGTAGCCCCAGAGGGCAACGTTTTTCTTCTGGAGGGAAGACACAGTGCCATAGTGGCTCCAGAATTCCCAAACTGGAAGGCTTGTGGGCCAGGAGTGTGAGGAAAAAATTCTGAGAACACAAGCCAGACTTAGATTTCGGGGTGAGGGGACGGCAGGCACCCTCTGCAGAGATGATTTGAGATCCTGTATACCTGAATACAGAGCTAGGATCAGACGTTGGCTTAGGTCGAAGTTTCTGTCCATGACGGCCCCTTCATGAAGGGGAGGGTGTCACGAGGACATGGAGGTTTTCCCACGATGGGAATTGTGAGATGCTCCAAACCGCAATGATTCCTTCTGTGGGACAGTCGAGACCTGTTGGATGGCTCCAGGACATCCCATAAGGAAGTTATCCAGAGCAGGGTTCTAAGTATGGATGCCTGGGCAGCCTGCCTCCCATTCCAGGTGTCTCATAGCACCAAGGCAAGTTCGATCTGCTGGATCTAGGGGAGCAACCGAGGCGGGTGTGTTAAAATGGGTGAGTTGAGGATGGGTCATAATGTGCATTTGTGTCCATGTAGACCTTGGAATGGGGTGCTTGAACCGGGGCCTTGAAGGATGTTCATAACCGGAGTATGTTTCCTATGTAGAGAAGAGAATTGTTTTGATGAGTGCCTAAGGAATCTCCCATATGCTGGTATTGGAAACCAGGCCTCTGAGGATAGATGACTGGAATCAAAAGCAATGGATCTGATTAGGGCCTAAGTGCCTGTCCAGTTCAATCTTATTCTATGGGGATATCTGTCTCTGGGTCTGAGTGGAGGTAGTTTCCTAACTTGTGAGAGATCATCCCTGTGTGTCCTGGGCAGCCAACATTATTCGGATGGCCTGGGGGAGTTTGGCGGATTCTCCTAATCTATTGGGTTGTGGCCAATGGAAATGCAGAATTCCCCTGGAGAGGGAAGCCACAGTCCTGAGGTGTGGCTCCAGGGGCCCCTGCTTGGATGGTGTGTGGGCCAGGCCTGTGGGGACAGAAGTCTGAAAACACAAACTCAGCTTAGGTTTGGGGATGTATGTATGAAGGCTCGATCTACAGACCGTGAGAATATTCCGGGCTATGAACAAAGGGCGAGTATGTGGCGCTTGCTCAGGCTTTTGTCTCTGGATTTTGTGTCAACGGTGGCCGTGGAATGTCGGGGTGTCCTCAAGGGCCATGGACAATTCTTTCTCTGATGATTTGGCCTGATCGCACGGGGTTGGGATCATTCTGTGGATTGGAAGAGTCCTTTCAGTATTTTTTTTTTTTTTACCTCAGGTGTCCAATCAACGAGGGATTCCCGAGTAGATCCCTGAGTAGGGGTGACTAGACATCTCGAACTCTGGTTGAGATTGGGGGACTAGGGGCTTGGCAAGCCCCATATGTGGGCTGTTGTTCCAGTCACTAAGAGGCTTTACATGAGGATAGGGCTCACGCTGAGGGTCACAATGTGTGTTTGTGCAAATTGTGGCCCTCAGGGATAGGTGGGGCCTCATAGTCCATGCTGCTTTCTCCTAAAATGAACAATGGACAACATGCCAACCACTAGGTTACTTGCCAAGGTGAAGGAGGAGTTCTGATTCTTGCATCACGTCCACTCCTGAGCAGTGAGTGGAGATAAGGTCTAGGTTCTGAAGGTGAAAACTGAGGTTGGGTAGAGATGATGGCCTAAAGCCATTGTGGGTGTGATATGCTCTGTGTACAGCCAGCTGTCTGGGTGTTGGACTGGAGGTCTGCCCTCAGGCTGTGTCAGACAGGGCTTTAGTGCACAGGCTAGACTGTATAATTGGGGTATGGTCGAGTGACATGCAGGTTGTTACTCATTTGGCGTTTCTGGTTAGCCCTATAGGGCAACATTTTTCTTCTGGAGGGCAGGCAGAGTGCTGCATTGTGTCTCCAGAATTGCCAAACTGGAGGGGTGTGGCCAGGATTGTGAGGAAGGAAGTCTGAAAACACAAGCTAGCACGAATTTTGGGGCCAAGAGCATGGCAGGACCATTCTGCAGAGGCTGAATCGAGATCTCCTGCAGGTGAGGTCAGGGCGAGTATCAGATGTTGCCTCAAGCTGGAGTTTGTGTCCATGACGGCCCCTTCCTGAAGGGGGTGGGGGCGTCATGAGGCCAGGGAGGTTTCCCTACGCTGGGAGTTGTGAGCTGCTCCAAACTTCAAAGTTTCCTTCTTCAGGACAGTCGAGTACTATTGGATGGTTCCAGGATGCCCCATACAGAAAGACTCGAGAGCAGGGGCCTAAGCATGGATGCCGAGAAACGCCAACGCACCTTCCCCTTTGCCTGGTCGAGATAAGGCACGCTCAATCTGCGGGCTCTTGGGTGAGCTACCCAGAAGGCTGAGTTTAAATGGACTCTCCTGAGGATGAGTCATAATGTGGGTTGGTGGCCATGGAGACCTTGGAATGTGGCAGTAGCTAAGGGACTCTGCAGGATTCTCCAACCCGAAGGGCTTGACACAACTCCAACAAGGAAGCTTCCCATGTGGAGATGAGAGGTCTTCTGTCTGGTGCCTCAGGAAAGCCCCGTATGCTGGTCTTCGAACCCAGGCCTCTGAGGAGTGATACCTGGACACCAAAGCAAGAGTTCATAATAGGGCCTAGGGGCCTGTCTGGTTCAATCTTCTGTCTCTGCGGATATCTGTCTGTGTGTCTGCATGGAGGTAGTAGTTGCTCAGCTTGTGTCATAATGCCCCTATTTGTCCAGTGCGGCTTGCGGTAGTGGGATGTCCTTGGGGACCTTGAGGTTTCTACTATTTTGTAGAGTTGTGGCCAATGGAATGGGCAGTTTCTTAGGAGAGAGCAGGCACAGTTCTGTGGTGTGGCTCCAGAGACCCCAGCCTGGAGGCTGTGTGGGCCATGGCTGTGCAGACAGACATCCAAAAACCCTAACTCAGCTCAGGTTTGGGGCCGAGGTTACGGCAGGCCTGATCTACAGTCCATGAGGGGAGCTCCTCTGGATATGAAAGAAGGGTGAGAGGGAGGCAGTCGCTCAGGCTTTTGTCTCTGGATGTTTTGTCCACAATGGCCGTTTAATGTAGGAGTTGCCTCATGGGTCGTAGAAGTCTCCCTCTCTGGTAGTTTGTCCAGCCCCCAAGAGTTTGGGGTCATTCAGTGGGAAGGGAAGTGTCCTGTTTTCTGCTTCATGTGTCTCCCCAGTAGAGGGATTCTAGAGCAGAGCAGTGGGTACTGACAACTGGAATACTCGCCCTCTGGTTAAGCCTGGGGGCCTATGGATATGACAAGCCCCATAAGCAGGATCTTGGTCCAGCAACTGAGAGGCGTTACCTTAATACGGGACTCACGCTGCAGGTCACAATGCATGTCTGTGCCCTAGGAGGCCCTCAAGCACTGGCGTGGCCTTTCGGACAATGTAGGTTTTCCCACATTGAACGTTGGACAACATGCCAACCACAAGGTTTCTGGCCATGGGGAAGGAGGAATTCTAATTTCTGCATCACGTTCACCCCTGGGCCGTGATTGGAGATAAGGTCTAGGTTCTGAAGCCTGAAAACCGAGGTTGGGAAGAGATGACGACCTACAGCCATAGCGGGTCCTATGTGTCCAGGTTGGGGCCAGCTGTCTGGGTGTCGTTTGGGATGTCTTGTCTCAGGCTGAACCAGACAGGGCATTAGAATACAGGGTGGGCTGTATAATTGCTTTAAAATCGAGTGGCATGCATTAGAAAATCATTTGGGGTTTCTTATTAGAAGCATAGGGCAAAGTTTTTCTTCTGGAGGGCAGGCAGAGTGCTGCATTGTGGCTTCGGAATTCCCAAACTGGAGGGCTTGTGGGCCAGGAGAGTGAGGACGGAAGTCTGAGAACACAAGCTAGGCTTAGGTTTCGGGGCAAGGACATGGCAGGCACACTCTGCAGAGCTGAATTGAGATCTCATGCGTCTGAAGTCAGGTCGAGGTTCAGACTTTGGCTCAGTTTTGAGTTTCTGTCCATGTTGGCCCCTTCAGGAAGGGGCGACATTATGAGGCCATGGGGGTTTTCCCACTATTGGAGTTGTGAGATGCTCCAAACCGCAAGGATTCCTTCTGTGGGACAATTAAGATTTGTTGGATGGCTCCAGGACGTCTTATAAGGTATTTTTCCAGAACAGGGTTCTACGTTTGGATGCCTGGGCAGCAGCCTCATATTTCAATTGTCTCCTAGCAACAAGAAACGTTTGATCTGCTGGCTTGGGGTAGCAACAGAGGGGGCTGAGTTGAAATGGACTTTCCTGAGGATGGTCTTAATGTTGGATTGAGTCCATGGAGACCTTGGTATGGGGCAGTGGCACCAGGGCCCTGAAGGATTCTCCTAACCAGAGGTTATGACAAAGCTCCAATGAGCAAGTTTTCCATGGGGAGACGAGATTTGTTCTTATTGGTGCCTCAGGAAACCACCATATGCTGGTATTGGAAACGAGGCCTCTGAGGAGAGATGCCTGGAAACCAAAGCAATGGATCTGATTAGGGCCTAGGGGCCTGTCCGGTTCAATATTTTTCTCTGGGGACATCTGTTGTCTGAGTGGAGGTAGTTGCTCAGCTGGTTTGTGATCACCCCTGTTTGTCCTGGGCGGCCTACACTATTGGGATGGCCTCGGTGACTTTGGAGTTTTTTCCTAATTTGCAAGGTTGTGGCCAATGGAATGGGAAGAATTCCCTTGAAAGGGAAGCACAGTCCTGAGGTGTGGCTCCAGGGACCCAAGTGTGGAGCATGTGTGGTCCAGGGCTATTTGGACAGAAGTCTGAAAACACAAACTCCACTTAGTTTGGAGGATGTATGTACGGCCGGCCCGATCTATAGACCGTGAGGAGAACTCTTCGGCATATGAACAAAGGGCGAATGTGAGGTGCTTGCTCATGCTTTTTTTTTTTTTTTCGGGAAATGTGTCACCGATTGCCATGAAATGTCGGGGTGTCCTCTTGGGCCATCGATGAGGCTCCCTTTCTGGGGATTTAAACCGATCCCTAGAGTTTGGGGTCATTCTGTGGGAAGGGAGGAGGCCTTTCTGTTTTTTTTGTTTATTTTTTTTGTTTTTTTGATTTTTTTTTTTACCTCAGGTGGACCACCAAAAGAGGGATTACAGAGCAGAGTCGTGGGTGGGGGCAACTGGACAACCAGACCTCTGGTTAACATTGGGACCTAAGAACATGGCAAGCCCCATATGTGGGCTCTTGGTCCAGACACTGAGAGGCCTTCCTTGAGGATAGGTCTCACACTGAGTTTCACAATGTGTTTTTGAGCCCAAGGAGCCCCTCAAGGCAGGGCGTGGCCTAATGTACCATGCTGGTTTCTCCTACACTGAACGTTGCACAATATGGCAACCACAAGTTTTCTGGCCATAGGGAAGAAGGAGTTCTAATTTCTGCAACACTTTTACTCCTGGACTGTGATTGGATTTAAGGTCTAGGTTCTGAAGCCTGAAAAGTGAGGTTGGGAAGAGATGACGACCTACAGCCATAGCGGGTCCTATGTGTCCAGGTTGGGGCCAGCTGTCTGGGTGTCGTTTGGGATGTCTTGTCTCAGGCTGTGCCAGACAGGGCATTAGAATACAGGGTAGGCTGTATAATTGCTTTACCATCGAGTGACATGCATTAGAAAATCATTTGGGGTTTCTTATTAGCAGCATAGGGCAAAGTTTTTCTTCTTGAAGGCAGGCAGAGTGCTGCATTGTGGCTTCGGAATTCCCAAACTGGAGGGCTTGTGGGCCAGGAGAGTGAGGACGGAAGCTGAGAACACAAGCTAGGCTTAGGTTTCGGGGCAAGGGCATGGCAGTCACACTCTGCAGTGCTGAATTGAGATCTCATGCGTCTGAAGTTAGGTCGAGGATCAGACTTTGGCTCAGGTTTGAGTTTCTTTCCTTTTTGGCCCCTTCAAGAAGAGGGGGGATTATGAGGCCATGGGGGTTTTGCCACTATTGGAGTTGTGAAATGCTCCAAACCGCAAGGATTCCTTCTGTGGGACAATTAAGATTTGTTGGATGGCTCCAGTACGTCTTATAAGGTATTTTTCCAGAACAGGGTTCTACGTATGGATGCCTGGGCAGCAGCCTCACATTCCAATTGTCTCCTAGCAACAAGAAACGTTTGATCTGCTGGCTTGGGGTAGCAACAGAGGGGGCTGAGTTGAATGGACTTTCCTGAGGATGGTCTTAATGGTGGTTTGAGTCCATGGAGACCTTGGTATGGGGCAGTGGCACCAGGGCCCTGAAAGTTTCTCCTAACCAGAGGTTATGACAAAGCTCCAATGAGCAAGTTTTCCATGGGGAGACGAGATTTGTTCTTATTGGTGCCTCAGGAAACCACCATATGCTGGTATTGGAAACGAGGCCTCTGAGGAGAGATGCCTGGAAACCAAAGCAATGGATCTGATTAGGGCCTAGGGGCCTGTCCGGATCAATATTTTTCTCTGGGGACATCTGTTGTCTGAGTGGAGGTAGTTGCTCAGGTGGTTTGAGATCACCCCTGTTTGTCCTGGTCGGCCTAAACTATTGGGATGGCCTCGGTGACTTTTGAGTTTTTTCCTAATTTGCAAGGTTGTGGCCAATGGAATGGGAAGAATTCCCTTGAAAGGGAAGCACAGTCCTGAGGTGTGGCTCCAGGGACCCAAGTGTGGAGCATGTGTGGTCCAGGGCTATTTGGACAAAAGTCTGAAAAAACAAACTCCACTTAGGTTGGAGGATGTAGGTATGGCCGGCCCGATCTATAGACCGTGAGGAGAACTCTTCGGGGTATGAACAAAGGGCGAATGTGAGTTGCTTGCTCATGCTTTTTTTTTTTTTTTTCTGGAAAATGTAACCGATTGCCATGGAATGTCGGGGTGTCCTCATGGGCCATCGATGAGGCTCCCTTTCTGGCGATTTGACCCGATCTCAAGAGTTTGGGGTCATTCTGTCGGAAGGGAGGAGGTCTTTCTGTTTTTTTTGTTTATTTTTGTTTGTTTTTTGTTTGTTTTTTGTTTTTTACCTCTGGTGGACCACCAAAAGAGGCATTCCAGAGCAGAGTCCTGGGGAGGGGCGACTGGACAACCAGACATCTGGTTAACATTGGGACCTAAGAACATGGCAAGCCCCATATTTGGGCTCTTGGTCCAGACACTGAGAGGTCTTCCTTGAGGATAGGTCTCACACTGAGTTTCACAATGTGTTTTTGTGCCCAAGGAGCCCCTCAAGTCAGGGCGTGGCCTAATGTACCATGCTGGTTTCTCCTACACTGAACGTTGCACAATATGGCAACCACAAGTTTTCTGGCCATGGGGAAGAAGGAGTTCTAATTTCTGCAACACTTTCACTCATGGACTGTGATTGGATTTAAGGTCTAGGTTCTGAAGCCTGAAAACTGAGGTTGGGAAGAGATGAAGCCCTAAGGCCATGGTGTGTCTGATGTGCTCAGTGTTCGGCCCGCTGTTGAGTGTGGGTTGGGAGGTGCAGGCTCAGGCTGTGGCAGACAGGGAATTAGTGCCCAGGCTAGACTGTATCATTGGGGTGCAGTCGAGTTTCGTGCAGGATGGTACTCATTTGTGGTTACTGGGTAGCCCCAGAGGGCAACGTTTTTCTTCTGGAGGGAAGACACAGTGTCACATACTGGCTCCAGAATTCCCAAACTGGAAGGCTTGTGGGCCAGGAGTGTGAGGAAAAAATTCTGAGAACACAAGCCAGACTTAGATTTCGGGGTGAAGGGACGGCAGGCACCCTCTGCAGAGATGATTCGAGATCCCGTATACCTGAAGACAGAGCTAGGATCAGACGTTGGCTTAGGTCGGAGTTTCTGTCCATGACGGCCCCTTAATGAATGGGAGTGTGTCACGAGGACATGGAGGTTTTCCCACGATTTGAATTGTGAGATGCTCCAAAACGCAATGATTCCTTCTGTGGGACAGGTGAGACCGGTGGATGGCTCCAGGACATCCCATAAGGAAGTTATCCAGAGCAGGGTTCTAAGGATGGATGCCTGGGCAGTCTGCCTCCCATTCCAGGTGTCTCATAGAGCCAAGGCAAGTTCGATCTGCCTGATCTAGTGGAGCAACCGAATCGGTGTGTTTAAATGGGTGAGATGAGGATGGGTCATAATGTGCATTTGTGTCCATGGAGTTCTTGGAATGGGGTCTTGATCCGGGTCCTTGAGGGATGTTCATAACCGGAGGTTTTGATGGAGCTCTAAAGAGTATGTTTCCTATGTAGAGAAGAGAATTGTTTTGATGAGTGCCTAAGGAATCTCCCATATGCTGGTATTGGAAACCAGGCCTCTGAGGAGAGATGACTGGAAACAAAAGCAATGGATATGATTAGAGCCTAGGTGCCTGTCCGGTTCAATCTCTTTGCTGGGGATACGTGTCTAAGTATCTGAGGTGAGGTAGTTGCTCAGATTTTGTCAGATTGCCCCTGTTTGTCCTGGGCGACCTATAGTATTGGAATGGCCTCGGGACTTTGGAGTTTCTCCTAATCTATAGGGTTGTGGTCAATGGAATGGGTAGAAATCCCCTGGAGAGGGCAGGCAAAGTTCTGAGTTTGGCTCTAGGGGCCCAACATTGAGGGTGTGTGGGCCAGGCCTGTGGAGCAAAAATCTGAAAACACAAACTCCGCTTAGGATTGGGGACATAGTTATGGCACGCCCAATCTACAGACCGTGATAACACTTCAGGATATGAAAAAGTGTGAGTTTGAGGTGCTTGCTCAGATTTTGTCTCTGGATTTGTGTCAACCATGTGGGTGGAATGCTGGCGTGGCCTCATGGGTTGTGGACGGCTTTCCTTCTCTGAGGATTTGACCCAATCCCAAGAGTTTGGGTATGTTCTGTGGGATGGGAGGAGTCCTTTCTGTTTTTTATTTTATTTTATTTTATTTTTTGTACCTCATGTGTCCCAATAAAGAAGGGTTTCCAGAGCAGAGTCCTCAGGAGGGACAACTGGACAACCCCAACTCTGTTTTAGTTTGGGGGCCTAGGGGCATGGCAAGTCCAATATGTGGGCTCTTGATTCAGACACTGAGAGGCCTTCCTTGAGGACAGGGCTCATGCTGAGGGTCACAATGCCTATTTGTGCCAACAAGGCCCTCAAGCATGGGAAGGGCCTCATGGGCCACGCTGGATTCTCCGACACTGAACGTTGGAGAATATGCCAACCACAAGGTTTCTGGACATGGCGAAGGAAGAGTTGTGACTTCTGCATCACGTTAACCCCTGGACAGTGATTGGAGTTTAGGTCTAGGTTCTGAAACCCGAAAACCGAGGTTGGGAAGAGATGAAGACCTAAGGACCTGTTGGGTCCAATGAGCTCAGTGTGCGGCCAGCTGTTGAGCGTAGGTCTGGAGGTGTGGGCTCATGCTGTGTCAGACAAGGCATTAGACAGGGTAGACTGTATATTTGGGGTGCAGTCGAGTGGCGTTCAATTGATCCTCATTCGGGTCTCTAGGTAGTTCCATAAGGCAACGTTTTTTCTCTGGGAGGGCAGGCAGAGTGCTGCATTGTGGCCCCAGTATTGCCAAACTGTAGGGCTTTTGGGCCAGGGGTGTGAGGACTGTAGTCTGAGAACACAAGCTAGGCTTAGTTTTTGGGGTGAGGGCACAGACGGCACACTCTGCAGAGTTGAATCATGATCTCATGCACCTGAAGTCAGGGCGAATATCAGACGTTTGCTGTGGTTGGAGTTTCTGTCCATGATGGCCACTTTATAAAGTGGAGCGTCTCAAGAGGCCATGTAGATTTTCCCACAATGGGAGTTCTGAGATGCTCCAGACTGCAAAGATTCCTTCTGTGGAACACTTGAGACCTATTGGATGGCTCTAGGATGTCCCATATGGAATTACTCCAGAGTAGGGTTCTAAGGATTGATGCCTAGGCAGCCCAACTCCCATTCTAGTTGTCTCCTAGCGACAAGGCAGGTTTGATCTGCAGGCCCTGGGGGAGAAACCAAGGGGGATGAGTTGACATGGACGCTCCTGAGGATAGATCATAATGTGGGTTTAAGTCCATGGAGACCTTGGAATGGGGCGCTTGATCCGGGGCCCTGAAAGATTCTCCTAAACAGAGGTTTTTATAGAGCTCCAAAGAGTACATTTCCTATGTGGAGATGAGAATTTTCTGATGAGTGCCTCAGTAATCCCCCTATGCTTGTATTGGAAACCAGGCCTCTGAGGAGAGATGCCTGGAAACAAAAGCAATGGATCTGATTAGGGCCTAAGTGCCTGTCCAGTTCAATCTTATTCTATGGGGATATCTGTCTCTGGGTCTGAGTGGAGGTAGTTTCCTAACTTGTGAAAGATCATCCCTGTTTGTCCTGGGCAGCCAACACTATTCAGATGGCCTCGGGGAGTTTGGAGGTTTCTCCTAATCTATAAGGTTGTGGCCAATGGAAATGGCAGAATTCCCCTGGAGAGGGAAGCCACAGTCCTGAGGTGTGTCTCCACGGGCCCCAGCTTGGATGGTGTGTGAGCCAGGACTGTGGGGACAGAAGTATGAAAACACAAACTCAGCTTATGTTTGGGGATGTATGTATGAAGGCTCGATCTACAGACCGTGAGAATATTCCGGGCTATGAACAAAGGGCGAGTATGTGGCGCTTGCTCAGGCTTTTGTCTCTGGATTTTGTGTCAACGGTGGCCGTGGAATGTCGGGGTGTCCTTAAGGGCCATGGACAATTCTTTCTCTGGTGATTTGGCCTGATCCCAAGGGGTTGGGATCATTCTGTGGATGGGAAAAGTCCTTTCTGTATTTTTTTTTTTTACCTCAGGTGTCCCACCAAAGAGGGATTCCAGAGCAGAGCCCTGAGTCGGGTGACTAGACATCTCGAACTCTGGTTGAGATTGGGTGACTAGGGGCTTGGCAAGCCTTATATGTGGGCTGTTGTTCCAGTCACTAAGAGGCTTCACATGAGGATAGGGCTCACGCTGAGGGTCACAATATGTGTTTGTGCAAATTGTGGCCCTCAGGGATAGGTGGGACCTCATAGTCCATGCTGCTTTCTCCTACAATGAATGTTGGACAACATTCCAACCACAAGGTTTCTTGCCATGGCGAAGGAGAAGTCCTGATTCTTGCATCACGTTCACTCCTGAGCAGTGAGTGTAGATAAGGTCTAGGTTCTGAAGGTGAAAATTGAGGTTGGGTAGAGATGATGGCCTAAAACCATTGTGGGTGTGATATGCTCTGTGTACGGCCAGCTTTCTGGGTGTTGGACTGGAGGTCTGCCCTCAGGCTGTGTCAGACATGGCTTTAGTGCACAGGCTAGACTGTATAATTGGGGTATGGTCGAGTGGCATGCAGGTTGTTACTCATTTGGCGTTTCCGGTTAGCCCTATAGGGCAACATTTTTCTTCTGGAGGCCAGGCAGAGTGCTGCATTGTGTCTCCAGAATTTCCAAACTGGAGGGGTGTGGCCAGGATTCTGAGGACGGAAGTCTGAGAACACAAGATAGGCTTAGGTTTCAAGGCGAGGGCCCAGCAGGCACACTCTCAAGTGCTGAATCGAGATCTCATGCTTCTGAATTCAGGGCGAGGATCAGACTTTGGATTAGGATAGAGTTTCTGTCCATGATGGCCCATTTATGAAGGTGTGGGGCATCATGAGGAAATGGAGGTTTTCTCATAGTGTTATTGTGTGATGCTTCAAACCACAAGGATTCATTCTGCGAGACAGTCAAGACAGGTTGGTTGGATTCAAGACGTCCCATATAGAAGTTCTCCAGAGCAGGGTTCTAAGGATGGATGCCTGGGCAGCCCGCCTCCCATTCTAACTGTCTCCTAGTGACAAGGAAGGTTTGATCTGCTGGCTCTTGGTGAGCAGCCGAGGGGGCTGATTTGAAATGGACTCTCCTGAGTATGGTTCATAATGTAAGTTTGTGTCCTTGTAGACCTTGGGATTGGGCCATGGTGCCAGCGCCCTGAAGGATTCTCCTAACCTGAGGTATTGACACAGCTCCAAAGAGCAAGTTTCCCATGTGGAGATGAGATCTGTTCTGATTGTTTCCTTAGGAAACCCCCATATTCTGATATTGGAAACCAGGCCTCTGAGGAGAGATACCTAGAAACCAAAGCAATGCATCAGAAGTTGGCTCAGGTTGGAGTTTCTGTCCATGATGGCCCCTTTATAAAGTGGAGCATCTCATGAGGCCATGTAGGTTTTCCCACGATAGGAGTTGTGAGATGCTCCAATCTGCAAGGATTCCTTCTGTGGGACAGTCAAGACCTGTTGGAAGGCTCCAGGACATCCCATATGGAACGGCGCCAGAGCAGGATTCCATGGATGGATGCCTAGAGAGTCTGCTTTGCATTCCAGTTGTCTCCTAGCGACAAGGCAGGTTTGATATTCTGCCTCTGGGGGAGTAATCGATGGGGCTGAGTTGAAATGTACTCTCCTGCCGAATGGTCATAATGCGGGTATGTGTCCATGGAGACCTTGGAATAGGGCGGTTGCTCCGGCTACCTGAAGGTTTCTCCTAACTGGAGGCTTTTACAGAGCTCCAAAGGATAAGTTTCCCATGTGAAGACAAGATTTGTTCTGATTGGTATCTCTGGAATCCCCCATAGGCTGGTATTGGAAAACAGGCCTCTGAGGAGAGATGCTTAGAAAAAAAAGCAATGGAACCAATTACATTCTAGGGGCCAGTCCAGTTTAATCTTCTTCTCTTGGGTTATCTGTCTACGGGTGAGTTGACGTCGTTGCTCAGCTTGTGAGAGATCGCCCCTCTTTGTCCTGGGTGGCCTACACTATTGGAATGGCCTCTGGGACTTTGGAGGTTTCTCCTTATCTGTAGGGTTGTGGCCAATGGAATGGGAAGAATTTCCTTGGAGAGGGCAGGCACAGTCCTGAGGTGTGGCTCCAGGGGCCTCAGTCTGGAGGGTGTGTGGGACAGGGATGTCAGGATAGAAGTCTGAAAACACAAACTCGGCTTAGGTTTGGGGACGTAGGTATGGCAGGCCCAATCTACAGACTATGAGGAGAATTTTTTGGGCTATGACCTAAGGGTGAGTGTGAACGCTTGCTGAAGCTTATGTCTCTGGATTTTGTGTCAATAGTGGCCGTGGAATGTCGGGCTGGCCTCATGGGCCATGGACGAGTCTTTCTCTCTGGACCCCAATCACTTGGGATGGCCCAATCCCAAGTGATTGGGGTCATTCTGTGAGTGGGAGGAGTCCTTTCTGTGTTTATTTACCTCAAATGTCCCACCAAAGAGGGATTCCAGAGCAGAGCCCTGAGTAGGGGTGACTAGATGTCTCTAACTCTGGTTAAGATTGGGTGACTTGGGCATGGCAGGCCCCATATGCGGTCTCATGGTCCAGCCACTGAAGGCTTTACTTGAGGACAGGGCTCAAACTGAGGGTCCCAATGTGTGTTTGAGCCCACCGCAGCTCTTAAGCATAGGCAGGCCTCAGGGACCCTACACTACCCTCAGGGGCCCTACTACTACCCTTGTAGGCCCTACAGGGGTCCTACACTGAACGTTGGACAAGATGCCAACCACAAGATTCTGGCGAGAGGGAAGGAGGAGTTCTGATTTCTGCATCACGTTCACCCATGGGAAGTGAGTAGAGATAAGGTCTAGGATTCTGTAGCCTGAAAACCGAAGTTGGAAAGAGATGGCGACCTAAGGCCATGGTGGTTCAGATGTTCTCCGTGTACTGCAAGCTTTCTGGGTGTCAGTTGGGAATTCAGGCCTCAGGTTCTGTCAGACAGGGCATTAGTGCACAGGCTAGACTATATAATTGGTGTACAGTTGAGTGACGTGCAGGTTTATCCTCATTTGAGGTTTCTGGGTAGACCCATAGGGCAATATTTTTCTTCTAGAGGGCAGGCAGAGTGCAGCACTGTGTCATCGGAAATCCCAAAATAGAGGGCGTGTGGTCCAGGAGAGTGAGGACGGAAGTCGGAGAACACTAGCTACGCTTAGGTTTTGGGGTGAGGGCACAACAGGTACACTCTGAAGAGCTGAATCAAGATCTCGTGCATCTGAAGTCAAGGCGAAGATCAGCTGTTGGCTCAGGTTGGAGTTTCTTTCCATGATCTGCCTTCATGAAGATTGGGGGCATCATGTAACCTTGGAAGCTTTCCATGATATGAGTTTTTAGGTGGTCCATGCACAAGGACTCCTGTGGGACAGTCGAGACCTGTTGGATGGCTCAAGGATGTCCCATAAGGAACGACGCAAGAGCAGGGTTCTAAGGATGGATGCCTGAAGAGACCAACTCGCATTTCAATTGTCTCCTAGCGACAAGGCAGGTTCAATCTGCTGGCTCTGGGGTAGCAACCGAGGGGGTTTAGTTGAAATGAACTCTCCTGAGGATGGGTCATAATTTGGGATTGTGTCCATGGAGATATTCAAATGGGGCAGTGGCTCCAGTGACCTGAAGTTTTCTCCTAACTGGAGGTTATGACACAGCTCCATAGAGCAAGATTCCCATGTGGAGATGAGATTTTTTCTGATAGGTAGCTCTGGAAACTCCCTTATGCTGGTATTGGAATCCAGGCCTCTGAGGAGAGATGCCTGAAAACAAAAGCAATGGATCCAATTAGGGCCTAGGTGCCTGTCTTGTTCAATATTCTTTTCTATGGATATCTGTCTAAGGTTCTGATTGGAGGTAGTGGCTCAGCTTGTGCCAGAGGGTCCCTGTATGTCCAGGACATCCTACACTATTGGGATAGCCTCAGAGATTTTGGATGATTCTCCTAATCTGTCAGGTTGTGCCAAATGAATGAGCAGAATTCCCTTGGAGAGGGCAGGCACAGTCCTGAGGTGTGGCTCCATGGGGCCCAGCCTTTAGGGTGTGTGGGTGAGGACAATGGAGACAGAAGTCTGAAAACACAAACTCGGCTTAGGTTTGGGGACATAGGTATGGCAGGCCCGATCTACAGACCTTGAGAATTTTGGGGGCTCTGAACAAAGGGCAAGTGTGTGGCGCTTTTTCAGGTTTTTGTCTCCGGATTTTGTGTCAATGGTGGCCGTGGAATGTCAGGCTGGCCTCATCGACCATGGATGAGTATTTCTCTCTGTGGATTTGGCCAAATTCCAAGTGTTTGGGGTCATTCTTTGGATGGTAGGAGTCCTTACTTTTTTTTTTCTTTATCTTGTTTTTTTTTTTTTTTTTTTTTTTTTTTTTTTTTTTTTTACCTTATGTGTCCCACCAAAGAGGGATTCCAGAAAAGAGCTCTGAATAAGGTTGACTAGACTTCTCAAGCTCTGGCTAGGATTGGGGGAGTAGGGGCATGGCAAGTCCCATATGCAGGCTCTTGGTCCAGCCACGGAGAGGCTTTACTTGAGGCCAGGGTTCATGCTTAGGGTCCTAATGTGTGTTTGTGCCCATCGCAGCCCTCAAGCATGTCTGAGGCCTCATGGGCCATGCTGGGTTCTCATATACTGAACGTTGGACAACATGCCAACCACAAGGTTTCTGGTCATGGCGAAGGTGAAGTTCTGATTTCTGCATCACGTACGTCACTTAGTTGTGAGTGGAGATAATGTCTAGGTTCTGAAGCCTGAAGACCAAGGTTGGGAAGAGATGATGACCTAAGGCCATGGCATGTTCGATGTGTTCAGTATGAGGCCAGGTGTATGGGTGTCGGTCACGAGGTCTGGGGTCAGGCTGTGTCAGACAGGGCATTAGTGCCCAGGCTAGACTGTATAATTGGGGTACAGTCTAGAGAATTGCAGGTTGATCCTCATTTGATGTTTCTGGGTAGACCCCTAGGGGAAAGTCTCTCTTCTGGAGGGCAGGCAGAGTGCTGCATTTTGTCTCCAGAATTCCCAAAGTGGAAGGCTTGTGTGCCAGGAGTGTTAGGACGGAAGTCTGAGAACGTGAGCTGGCTTAGGTTTTGGGGCGAGGGCAAGGCAGGCACACTCTGCAGAGCTGAATTGAGATCTCATGCATCTGAAGTCAGGGCGAGGATCAGACGGGAGTTTCTGTCCATGATGTCCTCTACCTGAAGGTGGAGGCATCACGAGGCCATGGAGGTTTTCCCACGGTGCGAGTGTGTGATGCTGCAAACCACAAGGATTCCTTCTGCAGGACAGTTGAGACCTGTTGAATGGATCAAGGACACCCCATTAGGAATTTCTCCAGAGCAGAGTTCTAACAACGGATACCTGGGCAACAAACTCGCATTCCAATTGTCTCCTAGTGACAAAGCAGGTTTGATCTGCTGGCACTGGGTGAGCAACCGCCAGGTTTGAGTTGAAATGGACTCTCCTGAGGATGGGTCATAATGTGGGATTGTGTCCATTGAGACATTGGAATGGGGCGGTGGCTTCAGTGACGTGAAATTTTCTCCTAACTGGAGGTTTTGACACAGTTCCATATAGCATGATTCCCATGTGGCATGCGATTTGTTCTGATTGGTAGCTCCAGAAACCCCCATGTGCTGGTATTGGAATCCAGGCCTCTGAGGAGAGATACGTGAAAACAAAAGCAATGGATCCGTTTAGGGCCTAGGTGCCTGTCCTGTTCAATCTTCTTTTCTATGGATATCTATCTACAGGTCTGATTGGAGGTAGTGGCTCAGCTTGTGGCAGATGGTCCCTGTTTGTCCCGGACATCCTACAATATTGGGGTGGCCTCAGGGACTTCGGATGTTTCTCCTAATCTGTCAGGTTGTGCCAAAGGAATGAGCAGAATTCCCATGGAGAGGGCAGGCACAGTCCTGAGGTGTGGCTGCATGGGGCCAAGCCTTGAGGGTGTGTGGGCCAGGACAATGGAGACAGAAGTCTGAAAACACAAACGTGGCTTAGGTTTGGGGACATAGGTATGGCAGGCCCGATCTACAGACCGTGAGAATTTTTCAGGCTTTGAACAAAGGGCGAGTGTGTGGCGCTTTTTCAGGCTTTTGTCTCTGGATTTTGTGTCAATGGTGGCCGTGGAATGTCAGGATGGCCTCATCAGCCATGGACGAGTATTTCTCTCTGTGAATTTGGCCCAATTCCAAGTGTTTGCGGTCATTCTTTGGACGGTAGGAGTCCTTTCTCTATTTTTTTTTAACCTCATGTGTCCCACCAAGGAGGGATTCTAGAGAAGAGATCTGAGTAGGGGTGACTAGACTTCTCAAGCACTTGTTAAGGCTTGGGGAGTAGGGGCATGGTAATCTCCATATGTGGGCTCTTGGTCCATCCCCGGAGAGGCTTTACTTGAGGCCAGGGATCATGCTTAGGATCCTAATGTGTGTTTGTGCCCATCGCAGCCCTCAAGCACGTCTGAGGCCTCATGGGCCATGCTGGTTTCTCCTACACTGCACGTTGGACAACATGCCAATCACAGGGTTTCTGGTCATGGGGAAGGAGGCGTTCTGATTTCTGCATCACGTACACGGCATGGAAGTGAGTAGAGATAAGATCTAGATTCTGAAGCCTGAAAACCGAGGTTGGTAAGAGATGACGACCTAAGGCCATGGTGGGTCCAATGCACTTAGTGTGCGGCCAGATGTCTGTGTCCATCATGAGGTCTGGGCTCAGGCTGTGTCAGGCAGGGCATTAGTCCCCAGGCTAGACTGCATAATTGGGGTACAGTCGAGTGATGTGAAGGTTGGTTCTCATTTGGGGTTTCTGGTTGGCCCCATAGGGCAAAAATTCTCTTCTGGAGGGCAGGCAGAGTGCTGCATTCTGGCTCCAGAATTGCCAACTTCAGGGCTTGTGGGCCAGGTATTTTAGGACAGAAGTCTGAGAACACAAGTTCAGCTTTGAATTCGCAGCGGTGACATGGCAGGTACATTCTACAGACCTGAAATGAGATCTCGTGCATCTGAAGTCAGGGCGAGGATCAGATGTTGGCTTAGGTTGGAGTTTCTGTACATGATGTCCCCTTCATGAAGTTGGGGGGGGGGCATCAGGAAACCATGGAAGATTTCCAACTTTGTGAGTGTGTGATGCTCCAAACCACAAGGATTCCATCAACGGGACAGTCACGACCTTTTGGATGGATCAAGGACGTCCCATAAGAAATGCTCCAAAGCACAGTTCTAATGATGGATGCCTGGGCAGTCCAACTTGCATTCCAGTTGTGTCCTAGTGAAAAGGAGGATTCGATCTGCTGTCACTGGGGGAACAACCGAGGGGGCTGAATTGAAATGGAATCTCATGAGGATCAGTCGATGTGGATTTGTGTCCATGGATCCCTTGGAATGGGGCAGTGGCTCTGTTGCCCTGAAGAATTCTCCTAACCTGAGGTTTTGATGCAGCTCCAAAGAGCAAGTTTCCCATGTAGAGACGAGATTTGTTCTGAAACCCCCACAACCTGGTATTGGAAACCAAGCATCTGGGGAACAATGCCTGTAATCCAAAGCAATGGATCTGATTACGGTCTAGGGGCCTGTCCTTTTCAATATTCTCCTCTGAGTGTCTCTGTCTAAGATTCAGAATGGAGGTCACTGCTCAGCTTGTGTCAGATCACCCATGTTTGTTGGGGGAGGCCAACACTATTGGACTGGTCTTGGGAATTGGAGGTTTCTCCTAATCTGTAAGGTTGTGGCAAATGAAACGGGCAGAGTTCCCTTGGAGAGCACTGGCACAGTCCTTAGGTGTGACACCACCTTTCTGGGTGTCATCCAGGAGGTCCAGGCTCAGGCTGTGTCAGACAGGGCATTAGTGCCAAGCTTAGACTGTATAATTGGAGTAAAGTTGAGTGGCATGCAGGTTGATCCTCATTTGGCGTTTCTGGGTAGCCCCAGGGGCAACGTTTTTCTTCTGGAGGGAAGGAAGAGTGCTGCATTGTGGCGACGGAATTCTCACACTGGAGGGCTTATGGGCCAGAATTGTGAGGAAGGAAGTGTGAGAACACAAGCTAGACTTAGGTTTTGGGTCAAGATCATGGCAGGCACAGTCTGTACAGCTAAATCTAAATCTCATGCATCTGATGTCAGGGCGAGGATCAGACGTAGGCTCAGGTTGAAGTTTCTGTTCAGGATGGCCCCTTCATGATGGTGGGGGGCATCATGGGGCTATGGAGACTTTCCCACGATTGGCATTGTATGTTGCTCCAATCGGCAAGGATTCCTTGTACGGGACAGTCGAGACCGGTCAGATTGCTCCAGGACGTCCCATGCGGAACCACGGCAGTGCAGGGTTCTAAGGATGGATTCCTGGAGTGCCCGCCTCACATTCCTATTGTCTCCTAGTGACAAGGCAGGTTCGATCTGCTTCTTTTGGGGAGCAACCAAAGGGGATGTGTTAAAATGGACTCGCCTGCGGATGGGTCATAATGTGAGTTTGTGTCCATGGAGACCTTGGAATGGGGTGTTGGCTGCTGGGACCTGAAGGTTTCCCTTAACTGGAGGTTGTGACACAGCTCCAAAATGCATGTTTCCCATGTGGAAATAAGATTTGTTCAGACTGGTACCTCCAGAAGAACACATATGCTGGTATTGGAAACCAGGCCTCTGAGGAGAGATGCCTGGAATCAAAAGCAATGGATCTGATTAGGTCCTAGGTGCCTGTCCGGTTCAATCTTCTTCTCTGGGGTTATCTGTCTATGGGTCTGAGTTGAGGTAGTTGCTCATCTTGGGACAGATCACCCTGTTTGCCCTGAGTGGCCAACACTATTGGGATGGCCTCAGGGACGTTGGAGTGTTCTCCTAATCTTTAGGGTTGTGGCCAATGGAATGGGCAGAATTTGCTTGGAGAAGGCAGGCACAGTCTTGAGGCATGGCTCCAGGGGCCCCAGCCTGGAGGGTGTGTGGGCCAGGACAGTGGGGACAGAAATCTGAAAACCCAAACTCAGCTTAGGTTTGGGGACGTAGGTATGACAGGCCTGATCTATAGACCGTGAGGAGAATTTTTCAGGCTATGAACAAAGGGCAAGTGTGAGGCATATCTCCAGGCTTTTGTCTCTAGATTTTGTGTCAATGGTGGCCATGGAATGACGGGATGGCCTCTTTGGCCATGGATGATTCTTTCTCTTTTAAGATTTGGTCAGATCCCAAGTTTTGGGGCTCATTCAGGGGATGGAGGAGACCCTTTGATATTTTTTTCCTCAGGGGTTCCAGAGCAGAGACCTGAATAGGGGTGACTAGACCTCTCAACCTCTCATTAATATTGGGGGACTAGGGATGGCAATGCGGGTTCTTGGTCCAGCCCCTGAGAGGCTTTACTTGAGGACAGGGCTCACACTGAGGGTCCCAATGTGTTTGTGCCCATTGCGGTTCTCAAGCATGGGCGGGGACTCATGGGCTACACTGGATTCTCCTACACTGAACGTTGGAAAACATGCCAAACACAAGGTTTCTTGCCTTGAGGAAGAAGGAGTTTCATTTCTGCATCACGTTCACCCCTGGGTAGTGAGTATATATAAGGTCTAGGTTCTGAAGCCTGAAAACCAAGGTTGGGAAGAGATGATGACCTAAAGCCATGGCGGGTCTGATGTTCTCAGTGTACAGCCAGCTGTCTGGGTGTCGGTTGGGAATTCAGACCTCAGGCTGTGCAAGACAGGGCATTAACACCCAAGCGAAACTGTATAATTGGGGTAGAGTCAAGTGGCATGCAGGTTGATCCTCATTTGGTGTTTCTGGTTAGCCCCATAGGACAACGTTTCTCTTCTGGAGGGCAGTCAGAGTGCTGCATTGTGTCTCTCCAGAATTCCCTAACTGGAGGGCTGGTGGGCTCGGAGTGTGAGGACGAAGTCTATGAACAAGAGCTAGGTTTTGCTTCGGGGCGGGGTTTCGGCAGGCACACTCTGCAGAGTTGAATCAAGATTTCGTGCATCTGAAGTCAGGGCGAGGATTAGACGTTGGCTTAGGTTGGAGTTTCTGTCCAAGATGGCTCTTTCATGAAGGGGACGGTGCACCACGAGGCCACAGAGCTTTTCCCATGATGGGAGTTGTGAGGTGCTCCAAAGCGCAAGGATTCCTTCTGCAGGACAGCTGTGACCTGTTGGATGGCTCCAGGACGTCCCATATGGAATTACTTCAGAGTAGTTTTCTACAGATGGATGCCTAGCCAGCCCGCCTCACATTCAAATTTCCCCTAGTGACAAGATAGGTTCGATCTGCTGGCTCTAGGGGAGCACCCAAAGGCACTGAGTTGAAATAGACTCTCCTGCAGATGGGTCCTAATGTGGGATTGTGTCCATGGAGACCTTGGAATGAGGTGGTGGCACCGGGGCCCTGAAGGATTTTCCTAGCCGGAGGTTTTGACACACCTTGAAAGAGCACATTTCCCATGTGGAGAAGACATTTGTTCTGACTGATGACTCAGGAAACCCCCATATGGTGGTATTGAAAAAAAGGCCTCTGAGGTTCTGGCATAGCTCTACGAGCAAGTTTCCAATGTGCAGACAAGACTTGCTCTGAAGGGGCCTCTGGAAACCCCATAGGCTGGTATTGGAAACCAGGCCTCTGAGAAGAGATGCCTGGAAACAAAAGCAATGGATCTGATTAGGGCCTAGGGGCCTGTCCAGTTCAATGTTCTTCTCTGGGGACATCTGTCTCCGAGTTGGTGTGGAGCTAGTTGCTCAGCTAGTGTCAGATCACCCCTGTTTGTTCCAAGCGGCCTACAATATTGTTATAGTCCCAGGGACATTGGAGATTTCTCCTGATTTATATGGTTGTGGCCAATGGAATATGAAGAATGCCCTTTGAGAGGGCAGGAACAATCCTGAGGTGTGGTTCCAGAGGCCCTAGCCTGGAGGGTGTGTGTTTTCAGAAAACAGTCCAAACAGCCCAGGCCAACACAACCTACAGAATCAGGCCCCTGGAGCCAAACATGAGGACTGTACTTGCCCTCTCCAAGGGAATTGTGTGTGCCCATTCCAATGGCCACAACCCTTCTAATAGGATAAACCACCAAAGTCCCTGATCCATCTCAATAGTGGTGACTTCCCAGGAAAAACAGGGGCAATCTGAGCCCAACTGAGCATCTACCTGCACTCAGACCCCTAGAGAGATGTCCCCAGAGGTAAAAAGGAAAGAACAGGCCCCTAGGCACTAATCAGATCCATTGCTTTGGTTTCCAGGCATCTCTCCTCAGAGGCCTGGATTTCAAAAGCAGCATATAGCTGTTTCTTGACCCACACATCAGAAAACATCTCATCTACACATGGGAAACTTGCACGTTGGGGCTGTGTCAAAGCCTCTGTTAGGAGAACCCTTTAGGGCCCCAGACACCGCTTCATTCCAAGGTCTCCATAGACACAAAAGCACGTTAGGACCCATCCCCAGGTGTGTCCATTTCAACTCAGCGTCCTCGGTTGCTCCCCACAGATCCAGGAGATCTAACCTGTCTTGTTGCTAGGAGACAATTGGAATGCGAGGTGGGCAACCCAGCCATCCATCCTTAGAACCCTGCTCAGAATCATTGGCCTGGAGCCAAACGACAGGTCTCAATTGTCCTGCAGAAGACTCACTGCAGTTTGCAGCTTCTCACAACTCCCATCGTGGGAAAACACCCATGGCCTCGTGATGACCCGCCCCATTCATGAAGGGGCCATCAGGGACAGAAACTCCAACCTGAGCGATCGTCTGATCCTCGCCCTGACTTCAGATGCACAAGATCTCAATTCAGGTCTGTAGATTGTGCCTGCCATGGCCTCACCCAGAAACCTAAGCCTAGCTTGTGTTCTCAGACATTTGTCGTCATACTACTGGCCCACAAGCCCTCCAGTTTGGCAATCCAGAACAACAATGCATCACTCTGCCGGCCCTCCAGAAGAAAAACATTCTCCGCTTGGGCTACCCAGTAACCCCAAATGAGGATCAAACTGCCCCGACCTTGGCTGTACCCCAAATACATAGGCTGACCAGGGCACTAATGCCCTTTCTGACACAGCCTGAGCCTGGACACCCTGGCCCCTCCCAGACAGCTGGCCGCACATTGAGCACATCGAGCCGCCATGGCCTTAGGACGTCATCTCTTCCCAACCTCGGTTTTCAGGTTTCAGAACCTAGACCTTATCTCCAATCACTGCCCAGGGTTGAAGGTGATGCAGGAATCAGAACTCCTTCCCCATGGCAAGAAACCTTGTGGTTGGCATGGTGTCCAACGTTCAGTGTAGTTGAAACCAGTGTGGCCCATGAGGCCCCGCCCATGCTCGCAGGCCACATTGGTCACAAACACACATTGTGACCCTCAGGCCGAGCCCAATCCTCAAGTAAGGCCACTCAGTGGCTGGATGAAGAGAAAGCATATTGGGCTTGCCATGCCCCTAGGCCCCAATTTTTAACCATAGTTCGGGTTGTCCCTTCAGTCTTCCCCACGGCTTGGCTTTGGAATTCCTCTTTTGGTGGGACACCTGAGGTAACAAAACTGAAATGAGTCCTCCCATCCCACAGATTGACGAAAAGCAATTGGGAATCGGGCCAAATCCTCAGAGAGGAAGATTCGTCCATGGCCCATGAGGCCTCCCCGACATTCCACAGCCATCGCTGATACAAAATCCAGAGACAAAAGCCTGAGCAAGCGCCTCAGACTCGCACTTTCTTCATATCCTGAAGAGTTCTTCTCATGGTTTGTAGATCGGGCCTGCCATACCTACGTCCCCAATCCAAAGCTGAGTTTGTGTTTTCAGACTTCTTTCCTCAAAGTCTTGGGCCCCACACCCTCCAGGCTGGGCCCCTGGAGCCACACATTAGGACTGTGCCTACCAATCCATGGGAATTCTGCCCATCCATGGTCCAAAATCGTACAAATTAGGAGAAACCTCCAAAGTCCCTAGGCCATCCCATTAGTGTAGGTCGCCCAGAACAAACAAGGGCTGTCTGACACCAGCTGATAATCGACCTCCACTCATACCATAGATGGATGTCCCCAGAGAAGAAGATTGAACCAGACAGGACCCTAGGCCATAATAGGATCCATTGCTTTGGGTTACAGGCATGTGTCCTCAAAAGCCTGATTCCAATACGAGCATAGGGGTTTTCCTGAGGCACCCATCAGAACTCATCTCGTCTCCACAAGTAAACCTGTGCATGGGAGCCATGTCCAAAGCTTAGGAAAGTACTTCAGGTTGCCGGTGCCACCGCCCCATTCCAAGGCCCTCATGGACACAAACACACATTAGGACCCATTCTCAGGAAACTCCATTTCAACTCAGCCATCCCGGTTGCTACCGCAGAGCCATCAGATCTAAACTGTCTTGTTGCTAGGAGACAATTGGAATGCGAGGCGGGCTTCCCAGGCATCCATCCGCGAACGGTGCTCTGGAGTCATTCCATATGGGATGTCCTGGAGCTGTCCAACAGGTCTCAATTGTCCCGCAGAAGGAATCCTTGAAGGGGGCATCTCACATCTCCCAACGTGGGAAAACCTCAATGGCCTCGAGATTCCGCTCCCTTCATGAAGCGGCCGTCATGCTCAGAAACTCCAACCTGAGCCAACGTCTGATCCTCGCCCTGACTTCAGATGCATGAGATATTGGTTCAGATCTGCAGGGGGTACCTGCCGTTCCCTCGCCCTGAAACCCAAGTCAAGCTTGTCTTCTCAGACTTCCGTCCTCACACTCCTGGCCCCGAAGCCCTCAAGTTAGGCAATTCCGGACCCACAATGCAGCACTCTGCCTGCCCCTAGAAAAAAAATTATTGCCTCATGAGCTGCCCAGACACCTTAAATGAGGGTAAACCTACACAGCACTCGACTTTACCCAAATTATATAGTCTAACCTGGGCACTAATGCACTGTCGAACACAACCTGAGCCCGGACCTCCTGAACAACACCCAGAAAGCTGACCGCACACTGAGCACATAAAACCCGCCATGGCCTTAGGTCATCATCTCTTCCCTACCTCAGATTTCAGGCTTCAGAACCGAGACCTTATCTCCAATCACTGCCCAGGGGTGAGTGTGATGCAGAAATCAGAACTCCTCCTTACCCATGGCAAGAACCCTTATGGTTGGCACGTTTTCCAACGTTCAGTGTAGGAGAAACCAGAATTCACCCTGAGGCCCCGCCCATTCTTGAGTGCGAGGAGGGCATACACACGCATTGTGACCCTCAGCATGAGTCCTGACCTCTAGTAAGTCCTCTCAGTGGCTGGACCATTATGTCATAATGGGATTGACATGTCCCTAGGCCCCAATTTTTAACAAGATTTCTGATGGTCCAGTCGACCCTCCCCAGGGCTCTACTCTGGAATCCCACATTTGGTGGGACACTTGAGGTTAAAAAAGAAAACAACAACAACAACAACAAAAAAAAAACGGACTTCTTCCAGCCCACAGAATGACCCCAAACTCTTTGGACGGGGCCAAAACCCCAGAGAGTAAGACTCGTCCATTTCCCATGAAGTCACCCAGAAATTCCACGACCATGAGTGACACGATATCCAGAGACAAAAACTTGAGCAGGAGCCTCACACTCGCCCTTCTTTCAAATCCCGAGAGTTCTTTTCATGGTCTGTAGATCAGTCCTGCCATACCTATGACCCGAAACATAAGCCGAGTTTGTGTTTTCAGACAACTGTCCAAACAGCCCTGGCCTACACAACCTACAGGCTCAGGCCCCTGGAGCCAAACCTGAGGACTGTACTTGCCCTCTCCAAGGGAATTGTGTGTGCCCATTCCAATGGCCACAACCCTTCTAATAGGATAAACCTCCAAAGTCCCTGATCCATCTCAATAGTGGTGGCTTCCCAGGAAAAACAGGGGCAATCTGAGCCCAACTGAGCACTTATCTGCACTCAGACCCATAGTCAGATGTCCCCAGAGGTAAAGAGGAAAGAACAGGCCCCTAGGCACTAATCAGATCCATTGCTTTGGTTTCCAGGCATCTCTCCTCAGAGGCCTGGATTTCAAAAGCAGCATATAGCTGTTTCTTGACTCACCCATCAGAAAACATCTCATCTACACATGGGAAACTTGCACGTTGGAGCTGTGTCAAAGCCTCTGTTTAGGAGAACCCTTTAGGGCCCCAGTGACACCGCTTCATTCCAAGGTCTCCATAGACACAAAAGCACGTTAGGACCCATCCCCAGGGGGGTCAATTTCAACTCAGCGACCTCGGTTGCTCCCCACAGATCCAGGAGATCTAACCTGTCTTGTTGCTAGGAGACAATTGGAATGCGAGGTGGGCTACCCAGCCATCCATCCTTAGAACCCTGCTCAGAATCATTGGCCTGGAGCCAAACGACAGGTCTCAATTGTCCTGCAGAAGACTCACTGCAGTTTGGAGCTTCTCACAACTCCCATCGTGGGAAAACTCCCATGGCCTCGTGATGCCCCCCCATTCATGAAGGGGCCATCAGGGACAGAAACTCCAACCTGAGCGATCGTCTGACCCTCGCCCTGACTTCAGATGCACGAGATCTCAATTCAGGTCTGTAGATTGTGCCTGCCATGGCCTCACCCAGACCCTAAGCCTAGCTTGTGTTCTCAGACATTTGTCATCATACTACTGGCCCACAAGCCCTCCAGTTTGGCAATCCAGAACAACAATGCATCACTCTGCCGGCCCTCCAGAAGAAAAACATTCTCCGCTGGGGCTACCCAGTAACCCCAAATGAGGATCAACCTGCACCGACCTTGGCTGTACCCCAAATACATAGGCTGACCAGGGCACTAATGCCCTTTCTGACACAGCCTGAGCCTGGACACCCTGGCCCCGCCCAGACAGCTGGCCGCACACTGAGCACATCGAGCCGCCATGGCCTTAGGTCGTCATCTCTTCCCAACCTCGGTTTTCAGGTTTCAGAACCTAGACCTTATCTCCAATCACTGCCCAGGGTTGAAGGTGATGCAGAAATCAGAACTCCTTCCCCATGGCAAGAAACCTTGTGGTTGGCATGGTGTCCAACGTTCAGTGTAGTTGAAACCAGTGTGGCCCATGAGGCCCCGCCCATGCTCGCGGGCCACATTGGTCACAAACACACATTGTGACCCTCAGGCCGAGCCCAATCCTCAAGTAAGGCCACTCAGTGGCTGGATGAAGAGATAGCATATTGGGCTTGCCATGCTCCTAGACCCCAATTTTTAACCATAGTTCGGGTTGTCCCTTCAGTCTTCCCCACGGCTTGGCTTTGGAATTCCTCTTTTGGTCGGACACCTGAGGTAACAAAACTGAAATGAGTCCTCCCATCCCACAGATTGACGAAAAGCAATTGGGAATCGGGCCAAATCCTCAGAGAGGAAGATTCGTCCATGGCCCATGAGGCCTCCCCGACATTCCAGGGCCATCGCTGATACAAAATCCAGAGACAAAAGCCTGAGCAAGCGCCTCAGACTCGCACTTTCTTCATATCCTGAAGAGTTCTTCTCATGGTTTGTAGATCGGGCCTGCCATACCTACGTCCCCAATCCAAAGCTGAGTTTGTGTTTTCAGACTTCTTTCCTCAAAGTCTTGGGCCCCACACCCTCCAGGCTGGGCCCCTGGAGCCACACATTAGGACTGTGCCTACCAATCCATGGGAATTCTGCCCATCCATGGTCCAAAATCGTACAAATTAGGAGAAACCTCCAAAGTCTAGGCCATCCCATTAGTGTAGGTCGCCCAGAACAAACAAGGGCTGTCTGACACCAGCTGATAATCGACCTCCACTCATACCATAGATGGATGTCCCCAGAGAAGAAGATTGAACCAGACAGGACCCTAGGCCATAATAGGATACATTGCTTTGGGTTACAGGCATGTGTCCTCAAAAGCCTGATTCCAATACGAGCATAGGGGTTTTCCTGAGGCACCCATCAGAACTCATCTCGTCTCCACAAGGAAATTTGTGCATGGGAGCCATGCCCAAAACATAGGAGAGTATTTCAGGGTCCCGGTGCCACCGCCCCATTCCAAGGCCCTCATGGACACAAACACACATTAGGACCCATCCTCAGGAAAGTCCATTTCAACTCAGCCACCCCGATTGCTCCGGCTGAGCCATCAGATCTAAACTGTCTTGTTGCTAGGAGACAATTGGAATGCGAGGCGGGCTTCCCAGGCATCCATCCGCGAACGGTGCTCTGGAGTCATTCCATATGGGATGTCCTGGAGCTGTCCAACAGGTCTCAATTGTCCCGCAGAAGGAATCCTTGAAGGGGGCATCCCACAACTCCCAACGTGGGAAAACCTCAATGGCCTCGAGATTCCGCTCCCTTCATGAAGCGGCCGTCATGCTCAGAAACTTCAACCTGAGCCAACGTCTGATCCTCGCCCTGACTTCAGATGCATGAGATATTGGTTCAGATCTGCAGGGGGTACCTGCCGTGCCCTCGCCCTGAAACCCAAGTCAAGCTTGTCTTCTCACACTTCCGTCCTCACACTCCTGGCCCCGAAGCCCTCAAGTTTGGCAATTCCGGACCCACAATGCAGCACTCTGCCTGCCCTCTAGAAAAAAAATTATTGCCTCATGAGCTGCCCAGACACCTTAAATGAGGGTAAACGTACACAGCACTCGACTTTACCCAAATTATATAGTCTAACCTGGGCACTAATGCACTGTCGAACACAACCTGAGCCCGGACCTCCTGAACAACACCCAGAAAGCTGACCGCACACTGAGCACATAAAACCCGCCATGGCCTTAGGTCATCATCTCTTCCCTACCTCAGATTTCAGGCTTCAGAACCGAGACCTTATCTCTAATCACTGCCCAGGGGTGAGTGTGATGCAGAAATCAGAACTCCTCCTTACCCATGGCAAGAACCCTTATGGTTGGCACGTTTTCCAACGTTCAGTGTAGGAGAAACCAGAATTCACCCTGAGGCCCGCCCATTCTTGAGTGCGACAAGGGCATACACACGCATTGTGACCCTCAGCATGAGTCCTGTCCTCTAGTAAGTCCTCTCAGTGGCTGGACCATTAGATGTCATAATGGGATTGACATGTCCCTAGGCCCCAATTTTTAACCAGATTTCTGATGGTCCAGTCGACCCTCCCAGGGCTCTACTCTGGAATCCCTCATTTGGTGGGACACTTGAGGTTAAAAAAGAAAACAACAACAACAACAACAAAAAAAAAACGGACTTCTTCCAGCCCACAGAATGACCCCAAACTCTTTGGACGGGGCCAAAACCCCAGAGAGTAAGACTCGTCCATTTCCCATGAAGTCACCCAGAAATTCCACGACCATGAGTGACACGATATCTAGAGACAAAAACTTGAGCAGGAGCCTCACACTCGCCCTTCTTTCAAATCCCGAAGAGTTCTCCTCATGGTCTGTAGATCAGTCCTACCATACCTATGACCCAAAACATAAGCCGAGTTTGTGTTTTCAGACAACTGTCCAAACAGGCCTGGCCTACACAACCTACAGGCTCAGGCCCCTGGAGCCAAACCTGAGGACTGTACTTGCCCTCTCCAAGGGAATTGTGTGTGCCCATTCCAATGGCCACAACCCTTCTAATAGGATAAACCTCCAAAGTCCCTGATCCATCTCAATAGTGGTGGCTTCCCAGGAAAAACAGGGGCAATCTGAGCCCAATTGAGCACTTATCTGCACTCAGACCCATAGACAGATGTCCCCAGAGGTAAAGAGGAAAGAACAGGCCCCTAGGCACTAATCAGATCCATTGCTTTGGTTTCCAGGCATCTCTCCTCAGAGGCCTGGATTTCAAAAGCAGCATATAGCTGTTTCTTGACTCACCCATCAGAAAACATCTCATCTACACATGGGAAACTTGCACGTTGGAGCTGTGTCAAAGCCTCTGTTTAGGAGAACCCTTTAGGGCCCCAGTGCCACCGCTTCATTCCAAGGTCTCCATAGACACAAAAGCATGTTAGGATCCATCCCCAGGGGTGTCCATTTCAACACAGCGTCCTCGGTTGCTCCCCACAGATCCAGGAGATATAACCTGTCTTGTTGCTAGGAGACAATTGGAATGCGAGGTGGGCTACCCAGCCATCCATCCTTAGAACCCTGCTCAGAATCATTGTCCTGGAGCCAAACAACTGGTCTCAATTGTGCTGCGGAAGACTCTCTGCAGTTTGGAGCCTCTCACAACTCCCATCGTGGGAAAACACCCATGGCCTCGTGATGACCCGCCCCATTCATGAAGGGGCCATCAGGGACAGAAACTCCAAACTGAGCGATCGTCTGATCCTCGCCCTGACTTCAGATCCACGAGATCTCTATTCAGGTCTGTAGATTGTGCCTGCCATGGCCTCACCCAGAAACCTAAGCCTAGCTTGTGTTCTCAGACATTTGTCGTCAGACTACTGGCCCACAAGCCCTCCAGTTTGGCAATCCAGAACTACAATGCAGCACTCTGCCTGCCCTCCAGAAGAAAAACATTGTCCTCTGGGGCTACCCAGTAACCCCAAATGAGGATCAACCTGCACCGACTTTGGCTGTACCCCAAATACATAGGCTGACCAGGGCACTAATGCCCTTTCTGACACAGCCTGAGCCTGGACCCCCAGGACCCTCCCTGACAGCTGGCCGCACACTGAGCACATCGAGCCGCCATGGCCTTAAGTCTTCATCTCTTCCCAACCTCGGTTTTCAGGTTTCAGAACCTAGACCTTATCTTCAATCACTGCCCAGGGTTGAAGGTGATGCAGAAATCAGAACTCCTTCCCCATGGCAAGAAACCTTGTGGTTGGCATGTTGTCCAACGTTCAGTGTAGTTGAAACCAGTGTGGCCCATGAGGCCCCGCCCATGCTCGCGGGCCACATTGGTCACAAACACACATTGTGACCCTCAGGCTGAGCCCAGTCCTCAAGTAAGGCCACTCAGTGGCTGGATGAAGAGATATCATATTGGGCTTGCCATGCCCCTAGGCCCCAATTTTTAACCATAGTTCGGGTTGTCCCTTCAGTCTTCCCCACGGCTTGGCTTTGGAATTCCTCTTTTGGTGGGACACGTGAGGTAACAAAACTGAAATGAGTCCTTCCATCCCACAGATTGACGAAAAGCAATTGGGAATCGGGCCAAATCCTCAGAGAGGAAGATTCGTCCATGGCACATGAGGCCTCCCCGACATTCCACGGCCATCGCTGATACAAAATCCAGAGACAAAAGCCTGAGCAAGCGCCTCAGACTCGCACTTTCTTCATATCCTGAAGAGTTCTTCTCATGGTTTGTAGATCGGGCCTGCCATACCTACGACCCCAAACCTAAGCTGAGTTTGTGTTTTCAGACTTCTGTCCTCAAAGTCTTGGGCCCCACACCCTCCAGGCTGGGCCCCTGGAGCCACACATTAGGACTGTGCCTAGCAATCCATGGGAATTCTGCCCATTCCATGGTCCAAAATCGTACAAATTAGGAGAAACCTCCAAAGTCCCTGAGGCCATCCCAATAGTGTAGGTCGCCCGGAACAAACAAGGGCTGTCTGACACCAGCTGATAATCGACCTCCACTCATACCATAGATGGATGTCCCCAGAGAAGAAGATTGAACCAGACAGGACCCTAGGCCATAATAGGATCCATTGCTTTGTGTTACAGGCAGGTGTCCTCAAAAGCCTGAATCCAATACGAGCATAGGGGTTTTCCTGAGGCTCCCATCAGAACTCATCTCGTCTCCACAAGGAAACCTGTGCATGGGAGCCATGTCCAAAGCTTAGGAGAGTACTTCAGTGTCCCGGTGCCACCGCCCCATTCCAAGGCCCTCATGGACACAAAAACACATTAGGAAACATTCTCAGGAAACTCCATTTCAACTCAGCCACCCCGGTTGCTACCGCAGAGCCATCAGATCTAAACTGTCTTGTTGCTAGGAGACAATTGGAATGCGAGGCGGGCTTCCCAGGCATCCATTCACGAACGGTGCTCTGGAGTCATTCCATACGGGATGTCCTGGAGCTGTCCAACAGGTCTCAATTGTCCCGCAGAAGGAATCCTTGAAGGGGGCATCCCACAACTCCCAACGTGGGAAAACCTCAATGGCCTCGAGATTCCGCTCCCTTCATGAAGCGGCCATCATGCTCAGAAACTCCAACCTGAGCCAACGTCTGATCCTCGCCCTGACTTCAGATGCATGAGATATTGGTTCAGATCTGCAGGGGGTACCTGCCGTGCCCTCGCCCTGAAACCCAAGTCTAGCTTGTCTTCTCACACTTCCGTCCTCACACTCCTGGCCCCGAAGCCCTCAAGTTTGGCAATTCCGGACCCACAATGCAGCACTCTGCCTGCCCTCTAGAAAAAAAATTATTGCCTCATGAGCTGCCCAGGCACCTTAAATAAGGGTAAACCTACACAGCACTCGACTTTACCCAAATTATATAGTCTAACCTGGACACTAATGCACTGTTTTACACAACATGAGCCCGGACCTCCTGACCAACACCCAGAAAACTGACCGCACACTGAGCACATAAAACCCGCCATGGCCTTAGGTCATCATCTCTTCCCTACCTCAGATTTCAGGCTTCAGAACCGAGACCTTATCTCCAATCACTGCCCAGGGGTGAGTGTGATGCAGAAATCAGAACTCCTCCTTACCCATCGCAAGAAACCTTGTGGTTGGCACGTTGTCCAACGTTCAGTGTAAGAGAAACAAGCATTCACCCTGAGGCCCCGCCCATTCTTGAGTGCGACGAGGGCACACACACACATTGTGACCCTCAGCATGAGTCCTGTCCTCTAGTAAGTCCTCTCAGCGGCTGGACCATTACATGTCATAATGGGCTTGACATGTCCCTAGGCCCCAATTTTTAACCAGATTTCTGATTGTCCAGTCGCCCCTCCCCAGGGCTCTACTCTGGAATCCATCATTTGGTGGGAGACCTGAGGTTAAAAAAGAAAACAACAACAACAACAACAACAAAAAAACGGACTTCTTCCAGCCCACAGAATGACCCCAAAATCTTTGGACGGGGCCAAACCACTAGAGAGTATGACTCGTCCATTTCCCATGAAGTCACCCAGAAATTGAACGACCATGAGTGACACGATATCCAGAGACAAAAACGTGAGCAGGAGCCTCAACTCGCCCTTCTTTCAAATCCCGAGAGTTCTTTTCATGGTCTGTAGATCAGTCCTGCCATACCTATGACCCGAAACATAAGCCGAGTTTGTGATTTCAGACAACAGTCCAAACAGCCCTGGCCTACACAACCTACAGGCTCAGGCTCCTGGAGCCAAACCTGAGGACTGTACTTGCCCTCTGCAAAGGAATTGTGTGTGCCCATTCCAATGGCCACAACCCTTCTAATAGGATAAACCTCCAAAGTCCCTGATCCATCTCAATAGTGGTGGCTTCCCAGGAAAAACAGGGGCAATCTGAGCCCAACTGAGCACTTATCTGCACTCAGACCCATAGTCAGATGTCCCCAGAGGTAAAGAGGAAAGAACAGGCCCCTAGGCACTAATCAGATCCATTGCTTTGGTTTCCAGGCATCTCTCCTCAGAGGCCTGGATTTCAAAAGCAGCATATAGCTGTTTCTTGACTCACCCATCAGAAAACATCTCATCTACATATGGGAAACTTGCACGTTGGAGCTGTGTCAAAGCCTCTGTTTAGGAGAACCCTTTAGGGCCCCGGTGCCACCGCTTCATTCCAAGGTCTCCATAGACACAAAAGCACGTTAGGACCCATCCCCAGGGGTGTCCATTTCAACACAGCGTCCTCGGTTGCTCCCCACAGATCCAGGAGATCTAACCTGTCTTGTTGCTAGGAGACAATTAAAATGCGAGGTGGGCTACCCAGCCATCCATCCTTAGAACCCTGCTCAGAATCATTGGCCTGGAGCCAAACAAGAGGTCTCAATTGTCCTGCAGAAGTCTCTCTGCAGTTTGGAGATTCTCACAACTCCCATCGTGGGAAAACACCCATGGCCTCGTGATGCCCCCCCCATTCATGAAGGGGCCATCAGGGACAGAAACTCCAACCTGAGCGATCGTCTGATCCTCGCCCTGACTTCAGATGCACGAGATCTCGATTCAGGTCTGTAGATTGTGCCTGCCATGGCCTCACCCAGAAACCTAAGCCTAGCTTGTGTTCTCAGTCTTTTGTCGTCAGACTACTGGCCCACAAGCCCTCCAGTTTGGCAATCCAGAGCTACAATGCAGCACTCTGCCGGCCCTCAAGAAGAAAAACATTGTCCTCTGGGGCTACCCAGTAACCCCAAATGAGGATCAACCTGCACCGACCTTGGCTGTACCCCAAATACATAGGCTGACCAGGGCACTAATGCCCTTTCTGACACAGCCTGAGCCTGGACCCCTTGGACCCTCCCAGACAGCTGGCCGCACACTGAGCACATCGAGCCGCCATGGCCTTAAGTCGTCATCTCTTCCAACCTCGGTTTTCAGGTTTCAGAACCTAGACCTTATCTTCAATCACTGCCCAGGGTTGAAGGTGATGCAGAAATGAGAACTCCTTCCCCATGGCAAGAAACCTTGTGGTTGGCATGTTGTCCAACGTTCAGTGTAGTTGAAACCAGTGTGGCCCATGAGGCCCCGCCCATGCTCACGGGCCACATTGGTCACAAACACACATTGTGACCCTCAGGCTGAGCCCAGTCCTCAAGTAAGGCCACTCAGTGGCTGGATGAAGAGATAGCATATTGGGCTTGCCATGCCCTAGGCCCCAATTTTTAACCAAGTTCGGGTTGTCCCTTCAGTCTTCCCCACGGCTTGGCTTTGGAATTCCTCTTTTTGTGGGACACCTGAGGTAACAAAACTGAAATGAATTCTCGAATTCCACAGATTGACGAAAAGCAATTGGGAATCAGGCCAAATCCTCAGAGAGGAAGATTCGTCCATGGCCCATGAGGCCTCCCCGACATTCCACAGCCATCGCTGATACAAAATCCAGAGACAAAAGCCTGAGCAAGTGCCTCAGACTCCCACTTTCTTCATATCCTGAGGAGTTCTTCTCATGGTTTGTTGATTGGGCCTGCCATACCTACGTCCCCAAACCTAAGCTGACTTTGTGTTTTCAGACTTCTGTCCTCAAAGTCTTGGGCCCCACACCCTCCAGGCTGGGCCCCTGGAGCCACACATTAGGACTGTGCCTACCAATCCATGGGAATTCTGCCCATTCCATGGTCCAAAATCGTACAAATTAGGAGAAACCTCCAAAGTCCCTGAGGCCATCCCAATAGTGTAGGTCGCCCGGAACAAACAAAGGCTGTCTGACACCAGCTGATAATCGACCTCCACTCATACCATAGATGGATGTCCCCAGAGAAGAAGATTGAACCAGACAGGACCCTAGGCCATAATAGGATCCATTGCTTTGTGTTACAGGCATGTGTCCTCAAAAGCCTGATTCCAATACGAGCATAGGGGTTTTCCTGAGGCACCCATCAGAACTCATCTCGTCTCCACAAGGAAACCTGTGCATGGGAGCCATGTCCAAAGCTTAGGAGAGTACTTCAGGGTCCCGGTGCCACCGCCCCATTCCAAGGCCCTCATGGACACAAAAACACATTAGGACCCATTCTCAGGAAACTCCATTTCAACTCAGCCACCCCGGTTGCTCCCGCAGAGCCATCAGATCTAAACTGTCTTTTTGCTAGGAGACAATTGGAATGCGAGGCGGGCTTCCCAGGCATCCATCTGCGAATGGTGCTCTGGAGTCATTCCATATGGGATGTCCTGGAGCTGTCAACAGGTCTCAATTGTCCCGCAGAAGGAATCCTTGAAGGGGTCATTCCACAACTCCCAACGTGGGAAAACCTCAATGGCCTCGAGATTCCGCTCCCTTCATGAAGCGGCCGTCATGCTCAGAAACTCCAAACTGAGCCAACGTCTGATCCTCGCCCTGACTTCAGATGCATGAGATATTGGTTCAGATCTGCAGGGGGTACCTGCCGTGCCCTCGCCCTGAAACCCAAATCTAGCTTGTCTTCTCAGACTTCCGTCCTCACACTTCTGGCCCCGAAGCCCTCAAGTTTGGCAATTCCGGACCCACAATGCAGCACTCTGCCTGCCCTCTAGAAAAAAAATTATTGCCTCATGAGCTGCCCAGGCACCTTAAATGAGGGTAAACCTACACAGCACTCGACTTTACCCAAATTATATAGTCTAACCTGGGCACTAATGCACTGTCGAACACAACCTGAGCCCGGACCTCCTGACCAACACCCAGAAAGCTGACCGCACACTGAGCACATAAAACCCGCCATGGCCTTAGGTCATCATCTCTTCCCTACCTCAGTTTTCAGGCTTCAGAACCGAGACCTTATCTCCAATCACTGCCCAGGGGTGAGTGTGATGCAGAAATCAGAACTCCTCCTTACCCATGGCAAGAACCCTTGTGGTTGGCACGTTGTCGAACGTTCAGTGTAGGAGAAACCAGCATTCAACCTGAGGCCCCTCCCATTCTTGAGTGCGACAAGGACATACACACGCATAGTGACCCTCAGCATGAGTCCTGTCCTCTAGTAAGTCCTCTCAGTGACTGGACCATTAGATGTCATAATGGGCTTGACATGTCCCTAGGCCCCAATTTTTAACCAGATTTCTGATTGTCCAGTCGCCCCTCCCCAGGGCTCTACTCTGGAATCCATCATTTGGAGGGACACCTGAGGTTAAAAAAGCAAAAAAAAACAACAACAACAACAAAAAGGACTTCTTCCAGCCCACAGAATGACCCCAAACTCTTTGGACGGGGCCAAAACCCCAGAGAGTAAGACTCGTCCATTTCCCATGAAGTCACCCAGAAATTCCACGACCATGAGTGACACGATATCCAGAGACAAAAACTTGAGCAGGAGCCTCACACTCGCCCTTCTTTCAAATCCCGAAGAGTTCTCCTCATGATCTGTAGATCAGTCCTGCCATATCTATGACCCGAAACATAAGCTGAGTTTGTGTTTTCAGACAACTGTCCAAACAGCCCTGGCCTACACAACCTACAGGCTCAGGCCCCTGGAGCCAAACCTGAGGACTGTACTTGCCCTCTCCAAGGGAATTGTGTGTGCCCATTCCAATGGCCACAACCCTTCTAATAGGATAAACCTCCAAAGTCCCTGATCCATCTCAATATTGGTGGCTTCCCAGGAAAAACGGGCGCAATCTGAGCCCAACTGAGCACCTACCTGCACTCAGACCCCTAGAGAGATGTCCCCAGAGGTAAAAAGGAAAGAACAGGCCCCTAGGCACTAATCAAATCCATTGCTTTGGTTTCCAGGTATCTCTCCTCAGAGGCCTGGATTTCAAAAGCAGCATATAGCTGTTTCCTGACTCAACCATCAGAAATCATCTCATCTACACATGGGAAACTTGCACGTTGGAGCTGTGTCAAAGCCTCTGTTTAGGAGAACCCTTTAGGGACCCAGTGCCACCGCTTCCTTCCAAGGTCTCCATAGACACAAAAGCACGTTAGGACCCATCCCCAGGGGTGTCCATTTCAACTCAGCGTCCTCGGTTGCTCCCCACAGATCCAGGAGATCTAACCTGTCTTTTTGCTAGGAGACAATTGGAATGCGAGGTGGGCTACCCAGCCATCCATTTTTAGAACCCTGCTCAGAATCATTGGCCTGGAGCCAAAAAACAGGTCTCAATTGTCCTGCAGAAGACTCTCTGCAGTTCTGAGCTTCTCACAACTCCCATCGTGGGAAAACACCCATGGCCTCGTGATGCCCCCCCCATTCATGAAGGGGCCATCAGGGACAGAAACTCCAACCTGAGCGATCGTCTGATCCTCGCCCTGACTTCAGATGCACGAGATCTCGATTCAGGTCTGTAGATTGTGCCTGCCATGGCCTCACCCAGAAACCTAAGCCTAGCTTGTGTTCTCAGTCTTTTGTCGTCAGACTACTGGCCCACAAGCCCTCCAGTTTGGCAATCCAGAACTACAATGCAACACTCTGCCGGCCCTCCAGAAGAAAAACATTGTCCTCTGGGGATACCCAGTAACCCCAAATGAGGATCAACCTGCACCGAACATGGCTGTACCCAAATACATAGGCTGACCAGGGCACTAATGCCCTTTCTGACACAGCCTGAGCCTGGACCTCCTGGACCCTCCCAGACAGCTGGCCGCACACTGAGCACATCGAGCCGCCATGGCCTTAGGTCGTCATCTCTTCCCAACCTCGGTTTTCAGGTTTCAGAACCTAGACCTTATCTCCAATCACTGCCCAAGGTTGAAGGTGATGCAGAAATCAGAACTTCTTCCCCATGGCAAGAAACCTTGTGGTTGGCATGGTGTCCAACGTTCAGTGTCGTTGAAACCAGTGTGGCCCATGAGGCCCCGCCCATGCTCGCGGGCCACATTGGTCACAAACACACATTGTGACGCTCAGGCAGAGCCCAGTCCTCAAGTAAGGCCACTCAGTGGCTGGATGAAGAGATAGCATATTGGGCTTGCCATGCCCCTAGGCCCCAATTTTTAACCATAGTTCGGTTTGTCCCTTCAGTCTTCCCCACGGCTTTGCTTTGGAATTCCTCTTTTGGTGGGACACCTGAGGTAACAAAACTGAAATGAGTCCTCCCATCCCACAGATTGACGAAAAGCAATTGGGAATCGGGCCAAATCCTCAGAGAGGAAAATTCGTCCATGGCCCATTAGGCCTCCCCGACATACTACGGCCATCGCTGATACAAAATCCAGAGACAAAAGCTTGAGCAAGCGCCTCCGACTCGCACTTTCTTCATATCCTGAAGTGTTCTTCTCATGGTTTGTAGATCGGGCCTGCCATACCTACGTCTCCAAACCTAAGCTGAGTTTGTGTTCTCAGACTTCTGTCCTCAAAGTCTTGGGCCCCACACCCTCCAGGCTGGGCCCATGGAGCCACACATTAGGACTGTGCCTAGCAATCCATGGGAATTCTGCCCATTCCATGGTCCAAAATCGTACAAATTAGGAGAAACCTCCAAAGTCCCTGAGGCCATCCCAATAGTGTAGGTCACCCGGAACAAACAAGGGGTGTTTGACACCAGCTGATAATCGACCTCCACTCATACCATAGATGGATGTCCCCAGAGAAGAAGATTGAACCAGACAGGACCCTAGGCCATAATAGGATCCATTGCTTTGGGTTACAGGCATGTGTCCTCAAAAGCCTGATTCCAATACGAGCATAGGGGTTTTCCTGAGGCACCCAACAGAACTCATCTCGTCTCCACAAGGAAACCTTTGCATGGGAGCCATGTACAAAGCTTAGGAGAGTACTTCATTTTGCCGGAGCCACCTCCCCATTCCAAGGCCCTCATGGACCCGAAAACACATTAGGACCCATCCTCAGGAAAGTCCATTTCAACTCAGCCATCCCGGTTGCTCCCGCAGAGCCATCAGATCTAAACTGTCTTGTTGCTAGGAGACAATTGGAATGCGAGGCGGGCTTCCCAGGCATCCATCTGCGAACGGTGCTCTGGAGTCATTCCATATGGGATGTCCTGCAGCATTCCAACAGGTCTCAATTGTCCCGCAGAAGGAATCCTTGAAGGGGGCATCCCACAACTCCCAACGTGGGAAAACCTCAATGGCCTCGAGATTCCGCTCCCTTCATGAAGCGGCCGTCATGCTCAGAAACTCCAAACTGAGCCATCGTCTGATCCTCGCCCTGACTTCAGATGCATGAGATATTGGTTGAGATTTGCAGGGGGTATCTGCCGTGCCCTCGCCCTGAAACCCAAGTCTAGCTTGTCTTCTCAGACTTCCGTCCTCACACTCCTGGCCCCGAAGCCCTCAAGTTTGGCAATTCCGGACCCACAATGCAGCACTCTGCCTGCCCTCTAGAAAAAAATTATTGCCTCATGAGCTGCCCAGGCACCTTAAATGAGGGTAAACCTACACATCACTCGACTTTACCCAAATTATATAGTCTAACCTGGGCACTAAGGCACTGTCGAACACAACCTGAGCCCGGACCTCCTGAACAACACCCAGAAAGCTGACCGCACACTGAGCACATAAAACCCGCCATGGCCTTAGGTCATCATCTCTTCCCTACCTCAGTTTTCAGGCTTCAGAACCGAGACCTTATCTCCAATCACTGCCCAGGGGTGAGTGTGATGCAGAAATCAGAACTCCTCCTTACCCATCGCAAGAAACCTTGTGGTTGGCACGTTGTCCAACGTTCAGTGTAGTAGAAACCAGCATTCACCCTGAGGCCCCGCCCATTCGTGAGTGCGACGAGGGCATACACACGCTTGTGACCCTCAGCATGAGTCCTGTCCTCTAGTAAGTCCTCTCAGTGACTGGACCATAAGATGTCATAATGGGCTTGACATGTCCCTAGGCCCCAATTTTTAACCAGATTTCTGATTGTCCAGTCGACCTTCCCCAGGGCTCTACTCTGGAATCCATCATTTGGTGGGACACCTGAGGTTAAAAAAGAAAAAAAAAACAACAACAACAAAAAGGACTTCTTCCAGCCCACAGAATACCACAAACTCTTTGGACAGGGCCAAACCACCAGAGAGTAAGACTCGTCCATTTCCCATGAAGTCACCCAGAAATTCCACGACCATGAGTGACACGATATCCAGAGACAAAAACTTGAGCAGGAGCCTCACACTCGCCCGTCTTTCAAATCCCGAAGAGTCCCCTCATGGTCTTTAGATCAGTCCTGCCATACCTATGACCCGAAACATAAGCCGAGTTTGTGTTTTCAGACAACTGTCCAAACAGCCCTGGCCTACACAACCTACAGGCTCAGGCCCCTGGAGCCAAACCGGAGGACTGTACTTGCCCTCTCCAAGGGAATTGTGTGTGCCCATTCCAATGGCCACAGCCCTTCTAATAGGATAAACCTCCAAAGTCCCTGATCCATCTCAATAGTGGTGGCTTCCCAGGAAAAACAGGGCAATCTGAGCCCAACTGAGCACCTACTTGCACTCAGACCCATAGACAGATGTCCCCAGAGGTAAAAAGGAAAGAACAGGCCCCTAGGCACTAATCAGATCCATTGCTTTGTTTTCCAGGCATCTCTCCTCAGAGGCCTGGATTTCAAAAGCAGCATATAGCTGTTTATTGACTCACCCATCTGAAAACATCTCATCTACACATGGAAAACTTGCACGTTGGAGCTGTGTCAAAGCCTCTATTTAGGAGAACCCTTTAGGGCCCCAGTGCCACCACTTCCTTTAATGTCTCCGTAGACACAAAAGCACGTTAGGACCCATCCTCAGGGGTGTCCATTTCAACTCAGCGTCCTCGGTTGCTCCCAACAGATCCAGGAGATCTAACCTGTCTTGTTGCTATGAGATAATAGGAATGCGAGGTGGGCTACCCAGCCATCCATCCTTAGAACCCTGCTCAGAAATATTAGCCTGGAGCCAAACAACAGGTCTCAATTGTCCTGCAGAAGACTCTCTGCAGTTTGGAGCTTCTCACAACTCCCATCGTGGGAAAACACCCATGGCCTCGTGATGCCCCCCCATTCATGAAGGGGCCATCAGGGTCAAAAAATCCAACCTGAGCGATCGTCTGATCCTCGCCCTGACTTCAGATGCACAAGATCTCGATTCAGGTCTGTAGATTGTGCCTGCCATGGCCTCACCCAGAAACCTAAGCCTAGCTTGTGTTCTCAGTCTTTTGTCGTCAGACTACTGGCCCACAAGCCCTCCAGTTTGGCAATCCAGAACTACAATGCAGCACTCTGCCGGCCCTCCAGAAGAAAAACATTGTCCTCTGGGGCTACCCAGTAGCCCCAAATGAGGAGCAACCTGCACCGACCTTGGCTGTACCCCAAATACATAGGCTAACCTGGGCACTAATGCCCTTTCTGACACAGCCTGAGCCTGGACCCCCTGGACCCTCCCAGACAGTTGGCCGCACACTGAGCACATCGAGCCGCCATGGCCTTAGGTCGTCATCTCTTCCCAACCTCGGTTTTCAGGTTTCAGAACCTAGACCTTATCTCCAATCACTGCCCAGGGTTGAAGGTGATGCAGAAATCAGAACTCCTTCCCCATGGCAAGAAACCTTGTGGTTGGCATGTTGTCCAACGTTCAGTGTAGTTGAAACCAGTGTGGCCCATGAGGCCCCGCCCATGCTCGCGGGCCACATTGGTCACAAACCCACATTGTGACGCTCAGGCTGAGCCCAGTCCTCAAGTAAGGCCACTCAGTGGCTGGATGAAGAGATAGCATATTGGGCTTGCCATGCCCCTAGGCCCCAATTTTTAACCATAGTTCGGGTTATCCCTTCAGTCTTCCCCACGGCTTTGCTTTGGAATTCCTCTTTTGGTGGGACACCTGAGGTAACAAAACTGAAATGAGACCTCCCATCCCACAGATTGACGAAAAGCAATTGGGAATCGGGTCAAATCCTCAGAAAGGAAGATTCGTCCATGGCCCATGAGGCCTCCCCGACATTCCATGGCCATCGCTGATAGAAAATCCAGAGACAAAAGCCTGAGCAAGCGCCTCAGACACGCACTTTCTTCATATCCTGAAGAGTTCTTCTCATGGTTTGTCGATCGGGCCTGCCATACCTACGTCCCCAAACCTAAGGTGAGTTTGTGTTTTCAGACTTCTGTCCTCAAAGTCTTGGGCCACACACCCTCCAGGCTGGGCGCCTGGAGCCACACATTAGGACTGTGCCTACCAATCCATGGGAATTCTGCCCATTCCATGGTCCAAAATCGTACAAATTAGGAGAAACCTCCAAAGTCCCTGATGCCATCCCAATAGTGTAGGTCGCCCGGAACAAACAAGGGCTGTCTGTCACCAGCTGATAATCGACCTCCACTCATACCATAGATGGATGTCCCCAGAGAAGAAGATTGAACCAGACAGGACCCTAGGCCATAATAGGATCCATTGCTTTGGGTTACAGGCATGTCTCCTCAAAAGCCTGATTTCAATACGAGCATAGGGGTTTTCCTGAGGCACCTATCAGAACTCATCTCGTCTCCACAGGGAAACCTGTGCATGGGAGCCATGTCCAAAGCTTAGGAGAGTACTTCATGGTGCCGGAGCCACCGCCCCATTTCAAGTCCCTCATGGACACAAAAACACATTAGGACCCATCCTCAGGAAAGTCCATTTCAACACAGCCACCCCGGTTGCTCTGACAGAGCCATCAGATCAAAACTCTCTTGTTGCTAGGAGACAATTGGAATGTGAGGCGGGCTTCCCAGGCATCCATCCGCGAATGGTGCTCTAGAGTATTTCAATATGGGATGTCCTGGAGCTGTCCAACAGGTCTCAATTGTCCCGCAGAAGGAATCCTTGAAGGGGGCATCCCACAACTCCCAACGTGGGAAAACCTCAATGGTTCGAGACTCCGCTCCCTTCATGAAGCGGCCGTCATGCTCAGAAACTCCTACCTGAGCCAAAGTCTGATCCTCGCCCTGACTTCAGATGCATGAGATATTAGTTCAGATCTGCAGGGATAAACCTACACAGCACTCAACTTTACCCAAATTATGTTGTCTAACCTGGGCACTAATGCACTGTCGGACACAACATGAGGCTGGACCTCTTGACCAACACCCAGAAAGATGAACGCATACTGAGCACATAAGACCAGCCATGGCCTTAGGACATCATCTCTTCCCTATATCAGTTTTCAGGCTTCAGACCCGAGACCTTATCTCCAATCACTGCCCAGGCATGAGTGTGATGCAGAAATCACAACTCCTCCTTACCCATGGCAAGAAAACTTGCTGCTGGCAGTGAGTCAAACCTTCAGTGTAGGAAAAAACGGCATCGCCCATGAGGCCACACCCATGCGTGAGGGCCGCCTTGGGCACAAACACACATTGTGACACACAGCGTGGGTACCTTATTCAAGTAACGCCTCTCAGTGACTGGACCAAGAGCCCGCATATGTGGCTTGCCATGCCCATAGGCACACAGGACTAACTAGATTGTGTGTATTCCAGTTGAGGGAACCCACTGCTGTGCTCTAGAGTCCCTCTCCTGGGGGGTCCGCTGTGGCAGAAAACAGTACTCTTCCCTTCCCACAGAATGAACCCAAACACTTGGGAGCTTGGACTATCCCCCGAGAGGAAGGCTCTTCCTCGGCCCCTGAGGCAACCCCTACACTGACCAGCCACTGTGAAAGCAACACCCAGAGAAAAAAACCTGAACGACTGCCTCCCACTTGCCCTCCTTTGATATCCACAAGATCTCCCTTCATGGACTGGAGATCAGGCTTGCCATTACATTGGCCCCTAGCTGAGCCAAGTTTGCTTTTTCAGACATCTGTCCCCACAGCCCTGGCAAACACAGCCTTAGGCTGGGTCCTCTGGAGCCATACCACAGGAGCGTGCCTGCTGTCTCCTGGGAAACTGTGTCCATTCCTTTGGCCACACACCTCCAGAATATGAGAAACCTAAAGGCCCCCGAGGACATCCCACTACTGGGAGCCTCCCTGGACACACAGGGGCATTCGGACACAAGCTGAGCAGCAACCTCCACGAAGGCAATCACACAAATGTCAACAGATATAGAAGGTTGAGCCGGACAGGCCCATAGGCCCTAATCTCAACTCTTGCTTTGGTTTCCAGGTGTCACTCCTCAGAGCCTTTGGTTCGAAGAACAGGATATGGGGCTTTCCTGAGGCACTGAACAGAACTCCTCTCATCTCCACATGGGAAGCTTCCTTGTTGGAGCCATGTCAAACACCTCAGGTTGGAAAATCCTGCAGAGTCCCTGAGCCACATCGACATTCCAAGGTCTCCTGTCCACCAAGCCACAGTAGGACTCATCTTCAGGAGAGTCCATTTCAACTCTCCCCTCTGGGTAGCTCACCCAGGAGCCCACAGATTGAGCCTGCCTTGTCCTGAATAAAGTGTGGAAATATGAGGTGGCGTTCCCAAGCATCCATGCTTAGACACCTGCTCTCGAGTCTTTCCGTATGGGGCCTCCTGGAATCATCCAATAGGACTCGACTGTCGTGCAGAAGGAAACCTTGAGGTTTGGAGTAGTTCACAAATCCCATCGTAGGCAAACCTCCCTGGCCTCATGAAGCCCCCACACCCTTCAGGAAGAGACCATGCTGGACAAAAATTCTATCCTGAGGCACGTCTCATAGTTGACATGACCTCAGTGCAGGAGATCTCGATTCAGCCTCTGCAGAGTGGGCCTGCCGTGCCCTCGGTCCCAAACATCACGCTAGCTTGTGTTTTCAGACTTCCTTCCTCACACTCCTGGCAAACAAGACCTCCGGACTATTAACTCCAGAACCACAACCCAGCCCAGTGTCTGCCCAACAGAAGAAAAACGTTTCCATGTGGGGCTCTCCAGAAAACCCAGATGAGGATCAACCTGCTCGGGCCTCGACGGTACCCGAACTGGATAGGCTGCTCTGGGCACGCATGCTCTGTCTGACACAGCCTGAAGCCAGACGTCGAAACAGACAAGGAGACAGCTGACCGCACACCCAGCACTTCGGACACGCCATGGTCTTGTGCCGTCACCTCTTCCTAACCTTGGTATTCAGATATCTGAACCTAGACATTATATCAATTCTCCACACAGCTGGGTATCGCAAGCACAAAACAGAACACCTCCTTCCCCATGGCTGTCAAGCTTGCTCTTGGCATGGAGTCACACCTTCAGGGTGGGAGAAACCTTCATGGCCCCTGATGCCACGCCCAAACATGAGTGCTGATTGGGCACAATTTCACACTGTGACCCTCAGCACGAGCCCCATGTAAAAGAAAGGCCTGTCAGGGCCTGGACCAAGAGCCCGCATATGGGGCTTGCCAAGCCCCTATGCACCCAATCCTCACCAGGGTTTGAGTTTTCCAGTCGCCCCGCCCGTACCTGGGGCTCTGCTCTGGAATCCCTTTCTTGGAGAGACACATGAGCCAGACAACACGACTCCACCCTTCCCACAAAATGACCACAAACTCTTGGGAGCTGGGACAAATCCCCAGAGAGGGATACTCGTCCACAGTTCCTGAGGACACCCCTCCAATCCACGGCTATCCCAGACACAACATCCAGAGACAAAAGCCTGAAGGAACGCCTCCCACTCGCCCTTGTTTCAGAGGCCCAGGAGCTCCTTCTCGGGCTGTACATCCGGCCTGCCATACCCTAGGCGCCACTCATAAGCTGAGTTTGTGTTTTCAGACTTCTGTGCCCACAGCCTGGACCCACACAACTTCCAGGCTAGGGCCTCTGGAGCCACAGCGAAAGATTGTGCGTGCCCTCTCCAAGGAAAGTGTGCCCAATCCACTGACCACAACCCTACAGGTTAGGGAAAAGCTCCAACGCCACTGAGGCCATCAATAGTGTAGGCCACCATGGAATAAGAGGGGCTCCCTGACACCAGCGGAGCAACTATCTCCACTTAGATTCTCAGACAGTGTCCCCAGAGACAGAAGGTTGAAATGGATAGGCCCCCAGGCCCTAATCTGAACCTTAGCTTTGGTTTCCATGTGTCCGTCCTCAGAGGACTGTTTTCGTAGACCAGCACACGGGGCTTTTCCGAGGCAGCCAACCAAACCTCTCTCGTCTCCACATGGGGAGCTTTCTTACTGGGGATGTATCAAACCCTTCAGGTAGGAGAGTTCTGCAGGGCCACTGAACAACCAGCACATTCCAATGTCTCCATGGACCCAAACGCACATTATGACGCATCCTCAGGAGAGGCCATTTCAACTCAGCCCCCTGGGTAGCGTGCCCCAGAGGAGGCAAATCAAACATATCTTGTCGCTAATGGCCAATGGGAATGCGAGGCATGCTGTACAGGGATCCATCCTTCGAACCCTGCTCTCCAGTCCTTCCGTATGGTATGTCCTGGAGCCATGCAACAGGACTCGAATATCCCACAGAAGGAAACCTTGTGGTTTGGGGCAACCTCCAAACTCAGCGTGGGACAACTTCCCTGGTCTCATGAAGGTGCCATCATGGACACATACTCCAGCCTCAGCCAAAGTCTGATCCGCAGCCTGACTTCAGATGCAGGAGATTTTGATTCAGCCTCTGCAGAGTGGGCCAGCCTGCCTTGGCTCCAATCCTCACCCTAGCTTGTGTTTTCAGACTTCCGTCCTCACACTCCTGGTCCACAAACCCTCCTACTGGGAATTCTGGGGCCAAATGAAGCACTCTGCCTGCCTACCAGGAAAAAAACATTGTCTATGGTGCTGCCCAGAAACCCCAAATGAGGATCAAACTTCTTGGCCCTCGGCAACACCCCAATTGCATATGCTACCTTAAACACTGATGCTCTGTCGCAAATAGCCTGAGCCCTGACCGTCCAACAGACACAGACACAGCTGGCTGCACACCCAGCACATTGGACCCGCCACTGCCTTAGGCCACCATCAATTCCCAACCTGGGAAACCAGACCTTATATCCAATCCCTGCACAGGGGGGAATCTGATGCACAAGCCAGAACCCATCCTTTCCCATGGGAAGAAACCTTGCTGCTGGCAGTGAGTCAAACCTTCAGTGTAGGAGAAAAGGGCATGGTCCATGAGGCCACGCCCATGCGTGAGGGCCGCCTTGGGCACAAACACACATTGTGACCCTAAGCATGAGTACATTATTCAAGTAACGCCTCTCAGTGACTGGACCAAGTGCCTGCATATGTGGCTTGCCTTGCTCACAGGCACCCAGGAATAACTAGATGGTGTGTATTCCAGTTGAGGGAACCCACTGCTGTGCTCTAGAGTCCCTCTCCTGGGGGGTCCCCTGTGGAAGAAAACAGTACTCTTCCCTTCCCACAGAATGAACCCAAACACTTGGGAGCTTGGACTATCCCCCGTGAGGTAGGTTCTTCCTCGGTCCCTGAAGCAACCCCTACCCTGAACAACCACTGTGAACGCAACACCCAGAGACAAAAGCCTGAGTGACGGCCTCTCACTTGCCCTCCTTTGATATCCAGAGGATCTCCCCTCACGGACTGGAGATCAGGCTTGCCATTACCTTGGCCCCTAGCTGAGCCAAGTTTGCTTTTTCAGACATCTGTCCCCACAGCCCTGGCAAACACAGCCTCTAGGCACGGTCCTCTGGAGCCATACCACAGGACCGTGCCTGCTGTCTCCTGGGAAACTGTCTCCATTCCTTTTTCCACACACCTCCAGAATATGAGAAACCTCAAGGCCCCCGAGGACATCCCACTACTGGGAGCCTCCCGGACACACAAGGGCATTCAGACATAAGCTGAGCAGCAACCTCCACGAAGGCATGCATACAGAAGTCAACAGAGATAGAAGGTTGAGCCGGACAGTCCCTTAGGCCCTAATCTCAACTCTTGCTTTGGTTTCCAGGTGTCACTCCTCAGAGGCTTTGGTTCGAAGAACAGGATATGGGGCTTTCCTGAGGCACTGAACAGAACTCCTCTCGTCTCCACATGGGAAGCTTCCTTGTTGGAGCCGTGTGAAACACCTCAGCTTGGAGAATCCTGCAGAGTCCGTGAGCCACCTCCACATTCCAAGGTCTCCCAGGCCACCAAGCCACAGTAGGACTCATCTTCAGGAGAGTCCATTTCAACTCTCCCCTCTGGGTAGGTCACCCAGGAGCCCGCAGATTGAGCCTGCCTTGTCCTGACTAAAGAGTGGGAATATGAGGTGGCGTTCCCAGGCATCCATGCTTAGACACCTGCTCTCGAGTCTTTCCGTATGGGGCCTCCTGGAACCATCCAATAGGACTCGACTGTCGTGAAGAAGGAAACCTTGAGGTTTGGTTCACAAATCCCATTGTAGGCAAACCTCCCTGGTCTCATGAAGCCCCCACACCCTTCAGGAAGTGGCCATGCTGGACAAAACTCTAGCCTGAGGCACGTCTCATAGTTGCCATGACCTCAGTGCAGGAGATCTCGATTCAGCCTCTGCAGAGTGGGCCTGCCGTGCCCTCGGTCCCAAACCTCACGCTAGCTTGTGTTTTTAGACTTCCTTCCTCACACTCCTGGCAGACAAGCAGTTCGATCTAGGAACTCCAGAACCACAACCCAGCCCATTGTCTGTCCAACGGAAGAAAAACGTTTCCCTGTACGGCTCTCCAGAAAACCCAGATGAGGATCAACCTGCTTGGGCCTCGACGGTACCCGAACTAGATAGGCTGCTCTGGGCACCCATGCTCTGTCTGATACAGCCTGAAGCCAGACATCCAGACAGACAAGGAGACAGCTGGCCGCACACCCAGCACTTCGGACACGCCCTGGTCTTATGCCATCACCTCTTCCTAACCTTGGTTTTCAGATATCTGAACCTAGACATTATATCAATTCTCCACACAGCTGTGTATCGCAAGCACAAGAAAGAACTCCTCCTTCCCCATGGCTGTTAAGCTTGCTCTTGGCATGGAGTCACACCTTCAAGGTGGGAGAAACCTTCATGGCCCCTGATGCCACTCCCAAACATGAGTGCTGCTTGGGCACAAGTTCACACTGTGACCCTCAGCATGAGCCCCATGTCAAAGAAAGGCCTGTCAGGGACTGGACCAAGAGCCCGCATATGGGGCTTGCCAAGCCCCTATGCACCCAATCCTCACCATGGTTTGAGTTTTCCAGTCGACCCGACCGTACCTGGGGCTCTGCTCTGGAATCCCTTTCTTGGAGAGACACATGAGCCAGAAAACACGACTCCACCCTTCCCACAAAATGACCCCAAACTCTTGGGAGCTGGGACAAATCCCCAGAGAGGGATATTCGTCCACAGTCCCTGAGGCCACCCCTCCAATCCACGGCTATCCCGGACACAACATCCAGAGACAAAAGCCTGAAGGAACGCCTCCCACTCGCCCTTATTTCAGAGTCCCAGGAGCTCCCTCTCGGGCTGTACATCCGGCCTGCCATACCCTAGGCTCCACTCATAAGCTGAGTTTGTGTTTTCAGAATTCTGTGCCCACAGCCTGGACCCACACATCCTCCAGGCTAGGGCCTCTGGAGCCACAGCGAAAGATTGTGCCTGCCCTCTCCAAGGAAATAGTGCCAATACATTGACCACAAAACAACAGGTTAGGGAAAAGCTCCAAGGCCCCTGAGGCCATCAATAGTGTAGGCTACCCTGGACAAAGAGGGGCTCTCTGACACCAGCGGAGCAACTATCTCCACTTAGACTCTCATTGAGTGTCCCCAAGACAGAAGGTTGAAATGGACAGGCCCCAGGGCCTAATCTGAACCTTAGCTTTGGTTTCCATGTGTCCGTCCTCAGAGGACTGTTTTCGTAGACCAGCACACGGGGCTTTTCCGAGGCACCCAACCAAACCTCTCTCGTCTCCACATGGGGAGCTTTTTTACTGGGGATGTATCAAACCCTTCAGTTAGGAGAGTTTCGCAGGGCCACTGAACAACCAGCACATTCCAAGGTCTCCATGGACCCAAACGCATATTATGACGCATCCTCAGGAGAGGCCATTTCAACTCTGCGCCCTGGGTAGTGTGCCCCAGAGGCAGCAGATCAAACATATCTTGTCGCTAATGGCCAAAGGGAATGCGAGGCATGCTGTACAGGGATCCATCCTTCGAACCCTGCTCTCCAGTCCTTCCGTATGGTATATCCTGGAGCCATGCAACAGGACTCGAATGTCCCGCAGAAGGAAACCTTGTGGTTTGGGGCAACCTCCAAACTCAGCGTGGGAAAACTTCCTTGGCCTCATGAGGCCCCCGCTTCATGAAGGTGCCATCATGGACACATACTCCAGCCTCAGCCAACGTCTGATACTCAGCCTGACTTCAGATGCAGAAGATTTTGATTCAGCCTCTGCAGAGTGGGCCTGCTCTTCCCTTGGCTCCAATGCTCACCCTAGCTTGTGTTTTCAGACATCCGTCCTCACACTCCTGGCCCACAAACCCTCCCTACTGGGAATTCTGCGGCCACAGTGAAGCACTCTGCCTTCCTCCCAGGAGAAAAACAATGTCTATGGTGCTGCCCAGGAACCCCGAATGAGGATCAAACTGCTTGGCCCATGGCAACACCCCAATTGCATAGGCTACCTTAAACACTGATGCTCTGTGGCAAATAGCCTGAGCCCAGACCTTCCAACAGACACCAACCCAGCTGGCTGCACACCCAGCACATTGGACCCGCCCCTGCCTTAGGCCACCATCCATTCCCAACCTGGGTTTTCAGTCATCGGAACCTAGACCTTATCTCCAATCACTGCACAGGGGGGAACCTGATGCACAAGTCAGAACCCCTCATCCCCATGGCAAGAAATTTGCTGCTGGCAGTGAGTCAAACCTTCAGTGTAGGAGAAAACGGCATGGCCCATGAGGCCACACCCATGCGTGAGGGCCACCTTGGGCACAAACACACATTGAGACCCTCAGCTTGAGTACCTTATTCAAGTAACGCCTCTCAGTGACTGGACCAAGAGCCCGCATATGTGGCTTGCCTTGCCCATAGGCACCCAGGACAACCTTGATGGTGTGTATTCCAGTTGAGGGAACCCACTGCTGTGCTCTAGAGACCCTCTCCTGGGGGGTTCGCTGTGGCAGAAAACAGTACTTTTCCCTTCCCACAGAATGAACCCAAACACAAGGGAACTTGGACTATCCCCCGAGAGGAAGGCTCTGCCTCGGACCCTGAAGCAACCCCTACCCTGAACGGCCACTGTGAACGCAACACCCAGAGACAAAAGCCTGAGCGACTGCCTCCCACTTGCCCTCCTTTGATAGCCAGAGGATCTCCCCTCACTGACTGGAGATCAGGCCTGCCATTACCTTGGCCCCTAGCTGAGCCAAGTTTGCTTTTTCAGACATCTGTCCCCACAGCCCTGGCAAACACAGCCTCTAGGCACTGTCCTCTGGAGCCATACCACAGGACCGTGCCTGCTGTCTCCTGGGAAACTGTCTCCATTCCTTTTTCCACACACCTCCAGAATATGAGAAACCTCAAGGCCCCCGAGGACATCCCACTACTGGGAGCCTCCCGGACACACAAGGGCATTCGGACATAAGCTGAGCAGCAATCTCAACGAAGGCATGCATACAGAAGTCAACAGAGATAGAAGGTTGAGCCGGACAGTCCCTTAGGCCCTAATCTCAACTCTTGCTTTGGTTTCCAGGTGTCACTCCTCAGAGGCTTTTCTTCGAAGAACAGGATATGGGGCTTTCCTGAGGCACTGAACAGAACTCCTCTCGTCTCCACATGGAAAGCTCCCTTGTTGGAGCCGAGTGAAACACCTCAGCTTGGAGAATCCTGCAGAGTCCGTGAGCCACCTCCACATTCCAAGGTCTCCCAGGCCACCAAGCCACAGTAGGACTCATCTTCAGGAGAGTCCATTTCAACTCTCCCCTCTGGGTAGCTCACCCAGGAGCCCGCAGATTGAGCCTGCCTTGTCCTGACTAAAGAGTGGGAATATGAGGTGGCGTTCCCAGGCATCCATGCTTAGACACCTGCTCTCGAGTCTTTCCATATGGGGCCTCCTGGAACCATCCAATAGGACTCGACTGTCGTGAAGAAGGAAACCTTGAGGTTTGGTTCACAAATCCCATCGTAGGCAAACCTCCCTGGTCTCATGAAGCCCCTACACCCTTCAGGAAGTGGCCATGCTGGACAAAACTCTAGCCTGAGGCACGTCTCATAGTTGCCATGACCTCAGTGCAGGAGATCTCGATTCAGCCTCTGCAGAGTGGGCCTGCCGTGCCCTCGGTCCCAAACCTCACGCTAGCTTGTGTTTTTAGACTTCCTTCCTCATACTCCTGGCAGACAAGCAGTTCGATCTAGGAACTCCAGAACCACAACCCAGCCCATTGTCTGTCCAACGGAAGAAAAACGTTTCCCTGTAGGGCTCTCCAGAAAACCCAGATGAGGATCAACCTGCTTGGTCCTCGACGGTACCCGAACTAGATAGGCTGCTCTAGGCACCCATGCTCTGTCTGATACAGCCTGAAGCCAGACATCCAGACAGACAAGGAGACAGCTGGCCGCACACCCAGCACTTCGGACACGCCCTGGTCTTATGCCATCACCTCTTCCTAAACTTGGTTTTCAGATATCTGAACCTAGACATTATATCAATTCTCCACACAGCTGTGTATCGCAAGCACAAGAAAGAACTCCTCCTTCCCCATGGCTGTTAAGCTTGCTCTTGGCATGGAGTCACACCTTCAAGGTGGGAGAAACCTTCATGGCCCCTGATGCCACTCCCAAACATGAGTGCTGCTTGGGCACAAGTTCACACTGTGACCCTCAGCATGAGCCCCATGTCAAAGAAAGGCCTGTCAGGGCCTGGACCAAGAGCCCGCATATGGGGCTTGCCAAGCCCCTATGCACCCAATCCTCACCATGGTTTGAGTTTTCCAGTCGACCCGACCGTACCTGGGGCTCTGGTATGGAATCCCTTTCTTGGAGAGACACATGAGCCAGAAAACACGACTCCACCCTTCCCACAAAATGACCCCAAACTCTTGGGAGCTGGGACAAATCCCCAGAGAGGGATATTCGTCCACAGTCCCTGAGGCCACCCCTCCAATCCACGGCTATCCCGGACACAACATCCAGACACAAAAGCCTGAAGGAACGCCTCCCACTCGTCCTTGTTTCAGAGTCCCAGGAGCTCCTTCTCGGGCTGTACATCCGGCCTGCCATACCCTAGGCGCCACTCATAAGCTGAGTTTGTGTTTTCAGACTTTTGTGCCCACAGCCTGGACCCACACAACCTCCAGGCTAGGGCCTCTGGAGCCACAGCGAAAGATTGTGCCTGCCCTCTCCAAGGAAAGTGTGCCCAATCCATTGACCACAACACAACAGGTTAAGGAAAAGCTCCACGGCCCCTGAGGCCATCAATACTGTAGGCAACCCTGGACTAAGAGGGGCTCTCTGACACCAGCGGAGCAACTATCTCCACTTAGACTCTCAGACAGTGTCCCCAGAGACAGAAGATTGAAATGGACAGGCCCCCAGGCCCTAATCTGAACCTTAGCTTTGGTTTCCATGTGTCCGTCCTCAAAGGACTGTATTCGTAGACCAGCACAAGGGGCTTTTCCGAGGCACCAAACCAAACCTCTCTCATCTCCACATGGGGAGCTTTCTTACTGGGGATGTATCAAACCCTTCAGGTAGGAGAGTTCTGCAAGGCCACTGAACAATCAGCACATTCCAAGGTCTCCATGGACCCAAACACACATTATGACGCATCCTCAGGAGAGGCCATTTCACGCAGCCCCCTGGGTATTGTGCCCCAGAGGCAGCAGATCAAACATATCTTTTCGCTAATGGCCAATGGGAATGCAAGGCATGCTGTACAGGGATCCATCCTTCGAACCCTGCTCTCCAGTCTTTCCGTATGGTATGTCCTGGAGCCATGCAACAGGACTCGAAATTATCGCAGAAGGAAACCTTGTGGTTTGGGGCATCCTCCAAACTCAGCGTGGGATAACTTCCTTGGCCTCATGAGGTCCCCGCTTCATGAAGGTGCCATCATGGACACATATTCCAGCCTCAGCCAACGTCTGATCCTCATCCTGACTGCAGATGCAGGATATTTTGATTCAGCTTCTGCAGAGTGGGCCTGCTCTGCCCTTGGCTCCAATCCTCACCCTAGCTTGTGTTTTCAGACTTCCATCCTCTGACTCCTGGCCCACAAACCCTCCCTACTGGAAATTCTGGGGCCACAATGAAGCACTCTGCCTGCCTCCCAGGAGAAAAACACTGTCTATGGTGCTGCCCAGAAACCCCGAATGAGGATCAAACTGCTAGGCCCATGGCAACACCCCAATTGCATAGGATACCTTAAACACTGATGCTCTGTCGCAAATAGCCTGAGCCCAGACTTCCAACAGATACCGACACAGCTGGCTGCACACCCACACATTGGACCCGCCACTGCCTTAGGCCACCATCCATTCCCAACCTGGGTTTTCAGTCATCCCAACCTAGACCTTATTTCCAATCCCTGCACAGGGGGAAACCTGATGCACAAGTCAGAACGCCTCCTTTCCCATGGCAAGAAATTTGCTGCTGGCAGTGAGACAAACCTTCAGTGTAGGAGAAAACGGCATGGCCCATGAGGCCACGCCCATGCGTGAGGGCCACCTTGGGCACAAACACACATAGTGACCCTCAACGTAAGTACCTTATTCAAGTAACGCCTCTCAGTGACTGGACCATGAGCCCGCATATGTGGCTTGCCTTGCCCATAGGCACCCAGGACTAACTAGATGGTGTGTATTCCAGTTGAGGGAACCCACTGCTGTGCTCTAGAGTCCCTCTCCTGGGGGGTCCGCTGTGGTAGAAAGCAGTACTCTTCCCTTCCCACAGAATGAACCCAAACACAAGGGAGCTTGGACTATATCCTGAGAGGAAGGCTCTTCTCGGCCCCTGAAGCAACCCCTACCCTGAACGGCCAAAGTGAACGCAACACCCAGAGACAAAAGCCTGAGCGACTGCCTCCCACTTGCCCTCCTTTGATATCCAGAGGATCTCTCCTCACGGACTGGAGATCAGGCCTGCCATTACCTTGGCCCCTAGCTGAGACAAGTTTGCTTTTTCAGACATTGTCCCCACAGCCCTGGCAAACACAGCCTCTAGGCTCGGTCCTCTGGAGCCATACCACAGGACCGTGCCTGCTGTCTCCTGGGAAACTGTGTCCATTCCTTTGGCCACACACCTCCAGAATATGAGAAACCTCAAGGCCCCCGAGGACATCCCACTACTGGGAGCCTCCCTGACAAACAGGGGCATTCGGACACAAGCTTAGCAGGTACCTCCACGAAGGCATGCACACAGATGTCAACAGAGATAGAAGGTTGAGCCGGACAGGCCCTTAGGCCTAATCTCAACTCTTGCTTTGGTTTCCAGGTGTCACTCCTCAGATGCTTTGGTTCGAAGAACAGGATATGGGGCTTTCCTGAGGCACTGAACAGAACTCCTCTCGTCTCCACATGGGAAGCTTCCTTGTTGGAGCCGTGTCAAACACCTCAGGTTGGAGAATCCTGCAGAGTCCCTGAGCCACCTCCACATTCCAAGGTCTCCCAGGCCACCAAGCCACAGTAGGACTCATGTTCAGGAGAGTCCATTTCAACTCTCCCCTCTGGGTATCTCATCCAGGATCCCACAGATTGAGCCTGTGTTGTCCTGACTTAGAGTGGGAATATGAGGCGGCGTTCCCAGGCATCCATGCTTAGACACCTGCTCTCGAGTCTTTTCGTATGGGGCCTCATGGAACCATCCAATAAGACTCGACTGTCATGCAGAAGGAAACCTTGTGATTTGGACTAGTTCGCCCCGACCGTACCTGGGGCTCTGCTCTGGAATCCCTTTCTTGGAGAGACACATGAGCCAGACAACACGACTCCACCCTTCCCACAAAATGACCCCAAACTTTTGGGAGCTGGGACAAATCCCCAGAGAGGGATACTCGTCCACAGTCCCTGAGGCCACCCCTTGAATCCACGGCTATCCCGGACACAACATCCAGAGACAAAAGCCTGAAGGAACGCCTCCCACTCGCCCTTGTTTCAGAGGCCCAGGAGCTCCCTCTCGGGCTTTACATCCGGCCTGCCATACCCTAGGCGCCACTCATAAGCTGAGTTTGTGTTTTCAGACTTCTGTGCCCACAGCCTGGACCCACACAACCTCCAGGCTAGGGCCTCTGGAGCCACAGCGAAAGATTGTGCCTGCCCTCTCCAAAGAAAGTGTGCCCAATCCATTGACCACAACCCAACAGTTTAGGGAAAAGCTCCAAGGCCCCTGAGGCCATCAATAGTGTCGGCCACCCGGGACTAAGAGGGGCTCTCTGACACCAGCGGAGCAACTATCTCCACTTTGACTCTCAGACAGTGTCCCCAGGACAGAAGGTTGAAATGGACAGGTCCCCAGGCCCTAATCTGAACCTTAGCTTTGGTTTTCATGTGTCCGTCCGAAGAGGACTGTTTTCGGAGACCAGCACACGGGGCTTTTCCGAGTCACCAAACCAAACCTCTCTCTCTCCACATGGGGAGCTTTCTTACTGGGGATGTATCAAACCCTTCACTAGGAGAGTTCCGCAGGGCCACTGAACAACCAGCACATTCCAAGGTCTCCATGGACCCAAACGCATATTATGACGCATCCTCAGGAGAGGCCATTTCAACTCAGCCCCCTGGGTAGCGTGCCCCAGAGGAGGCAGATCAAACATATCTTGTCGCTTTTGGCCAATGGGAATGCGAGGCATGCTGTACAGGGATCCATCCTTCGAACCCTGCTCTCCAGTCCTTCCGTATGGTATATCCTGGAGCCATGCAACAGGACTCGAATGTCCCGCAGAAGGAAACCTTGTTGTTTGGGGCAACCTCCAAACTCAGCGTGGGAAAACTTCCTTGGCCTCATGAGGCCCCCGCTTCATGAAATTGCCATCATGGACACATACTCCAGCCTCAGCCAACGTCTGATCCTCACCCTGACTCCAGATGCAGGAGATTTCGATTCAGCCTTTTCAGAGTGGGCCTGCTCTGCCCTTGGCTCCAATCCTCACCTGGGCTTGTGTTTTCAGACTTCCGTCCTCACACTCCTGGCCCACAAACCCTCCCTACTGGGAATTCTGGGGCCACAAGAAGCACTCTGCCTGCCTCCCAGGAGAAAAACATTGTCTATGGTGCTGCCCAGAAACCCCGAATGAGGATCAAACTGCTGGCCCATGGCAACACCCCAATTGCATAGGCTACCTTAAACACTGATGCTCTGTTGCAAATAGCCTGAGCCCAGACCTTCCAACAGACACCAACAGAGCTGGCTGGACACCCAGCACATTGTACCCGCCCCTGCCTTAGGCCACCAACATTTCCCAACCTGGGTTTTCAGTCATCGGAACCTAGACCTTATCTCCAATCCCTGCACAGGGGGGAACGTGATGCAAAAGTCACAACCCCTCCTTCCCCATGGCAAGAAATTTGCTGCTGGCAGTGAGTCAAACCTTCAGTATAGGAGAAAACGGCATGGCCCATGAGGCCACGCCCATGTGTGAGGGCTGCCTTGGGCACAAACACACATTGTGACCTCAACGTGAGTACCTTATTCAAGTAACGCCTCTCAGTGACTGGACCATGAGCCCGCATATGTGGCTTGCCTTGCCCATAGGCACCCAGGACTAACTAGATGGTGTGTATTCCAGTTGAGGGAACCCACTGCTGTGCTCTAGATTCCCTCTCCTGGGGGGTCCTCTGTGGCAGAAAACAGTACTTTTCCCTTCCCACAGAATGAACCCAAACACAAGGGAGCTTGGACTATCCCCCGAGAGGAAGGCTCTTCCTCGGCCCCTGAAGCAACCCCTACCTTGAACGGCCAATGTGAACGCAACTCCCAGAGACAAAAGCCTGAGCGACTGCCTCCCACTTGCCCTCCTTTGATATCCAGAGGATCTCCCCTCAAGGACTGGAGATCAGGCCTGCCATTACCTTGGCCCCTAGCTGAGACAAGTTTGCTTTTTCAGACATCTGTCCGTACAGCCCTGGCAAACACAGCCTCTAGGCTGGGTCCTCTGGAGCCATACCACAGGACCGTGCCTGCTGTCTCCTGGGAAACTGTGTCCATTCCTTTGGCCACACACCTCCAGAATATGAGAAACCTCAAGGCACCCGAGGACATCCCACTACTGGGAGCCTCCCTGGACACACAGGGGTATTCGGACACCAGCTGAGCAGCTACCTCCACGAAGGAATGCACACAGAGGTCAACAGATATAGAAGCTTCTGCCGGCCAGGCCCTTAGGCCGTAATCTCAACTCTTGCTTTGGTTTCTAGGTGTCACTCCTCAGAGGCTTTGGTTCGAAGAACAGGATATGGGGCTTTCCTGAGGCACTGAACAGAACTCCTCTCGTCTCCACATGGGAAGATACCTTGTTGGAGCCGTGTCAATCACCTCAGGTTGAAGAATCCTGCAGAGTCCCTGAGCCACCTCCACATTCCAAGGTCTCCCAGGCCACCAAGCCACAGTAGGATTCATCTTCAGGAGAGTCCATTTCAACTCTACCCTCTGAGTAGCTCACCCAGGAGCCCGCAGATTGAGCCTGCTTTGTCCTGACTAAAGAGTGGGAATATGAGGTGGCGTTCCCAGGCATCCATGCTTAGACACCTGCTCTCGAGTCGTTCCGTATGGGGCCTCCTGGAACCATCCAATAGGACTCGACTGTCATGCAGTAGGAAACCTTGAGGTTTGGAGTAGTTCACAAATCCCATCGTAAACAAACCTCCCTGGCCTCATGAAGCCCCCACACCCTAAAGAAGAGGCCATGTTGGACAAAAACTCTAGCCTGAGGCACGTCTCATAGTTGACATGACCTCAGTGCAGGAGATCTCGATTCAGCCTCGGCAGAGTGGGCCTGCCGTGCCCTCGGTCCCAAACCTCACGCTAGCTTGTGTTTTCAGACTTCCTTCCTCACACTCCTGGCAAACAAGCCCTCTGGACTAGGAACTCCAGAACCACAACCCAGCCCAGTGTCTGCCCAACGGAAGAAAAACGTTTCCCTGTGGGGCTCTCCAGAAAACCCAGATGAGGATCAACCTGCTCAGGCCTCGACATTACCCGACCTGGATAGGCTGCTCTGGGCACTCATGCTCTGTCTGATACAGCCTGAAGCCAGACGTCCAGACAGACAAGGAGACAGATGGCCGCACACCCAGCACTTCGGACACGCCATGGTCTTAAGCCGTCACCTCTTCCTAACCTTGTTTTTCAGATATCTGAACCTAGACATTATATCAATTCTCCACACAGCTGGGCATCGCAAGCCTAAAACAGAACTCCTCCTTCCCCATGGCTGTCAAGCTTGCTCTTGGCATGGAGTCACACCTTCAGGGTGGGAAAAACCTTCATGGCCCCTGATGCCACGCCCAAAGTTGAGTGCTGCTTGGGCACAAATTCACACTGTGACCCTTAGCATGTGCCCCATGTCAAAGAAAGGCCTGTCAGGACCTGGACCAAGAGCCCGCATATGGGGCTTGCCAAGCCCCTATGCACCCAATCCTCACCAGTATTTCAGTTTTCCAGTCGCCCCGCCCGTACCTGGGGCTCTGCTCTGGAACCCCTTTCTTGGAGAGACACATGAGCCAGACAACACGACACCACTAATCCCACAAAATGACCCCAAACTCTTGGGAGGTGGGACAAATCCCCAGAGAGGGATACTCGTCCACAGTCCCTGAGGCCACCCCTCCAATCCACGGCTATCCCGGACACAACATCCAGAGACAAAAGCCTGAAGGAACGCCTCCCACTCGCCCTTATTTCAGAGTCCCAGGAGCTCCGTCTCGGGCTGTACATACGGCCTGCCATACCCTAGGCACCACACATAAGCTGAGTTTGTGTTTTCAGACTTCTGTGCCCACAGCCTGGACCCACACAAACTCCAGGCTAAGGCCTCTGGAGCCACAGCGAAAGATTTTGCCTGCCCTCTCCAAGGACAGTGTGCCCAATCCATTGACCACAACCCTACAGGTTAGGGAAAAGCTCCAAGGCCCCTGAGGCCATCAATAGTGTCGGCCACCCGGGACTAAGAAGGGCTCAATGACACCAGCGGAGCAACTATCTCCACTTAGACTCTCAGACAGTGTCCCCAGAGACAGAAGGTAGAAATGGACAGGTCCCCAGGCCCTAATCTGAACCTTAGCTTTGGTTTCCATGTGTTCGTCCTCAGAGGACTGTTTTCATAGACCAGCACACGGGGCTTTTCCGAGGCACCAAACCAAACCTCTCTCGTCTCCACATGGGGAGCTTTCTTACTGGGGATGTATCAAACCCTTCAGGTAGGAGAGTTCCGCAGGGCCACTGAACAACCAGCACATTCCAAGGTCTCCATGGACCCAAACGCACATTATGACGCATCCTCAGGAGAGGTCATTTCAACTCAGCCCCCTGGGTAGCGTGCTCTAGAGGCAGCAGATCAAAAATATCTTGTCGCTAATGGCCAATGGGAATACGAGGCATGCTCTACAGGGATCCATCCTTCGGACCCTGCTCTCCAGTCCTTCCGTATGGTATGTCCTGGAGCCATGCAACAGGACTTGAATGTCCCGCAGAAGGAAACCTTGTGGTTTGGGGCAACCTCCAAACTCAGCGTGGGAAAACTTCCTTGGCCTCATGAGGCCCCCGCTTCATGAAGGTGCCATCATGGACACATAATCCAGCCTCAGCCAACGTCTGATCCTCACCCTGACTTCAGATGCAGGAGATTTTGATTCAGCCTCTGCAGAGTGGGCCTGCTCTGCCCCTGGCTCCAATCCTCACCCTAGCTTGTGTTTTCAGACTTCCGTCCTCATATACCATGTCCACAAACCCTCCCTACTGGGAATTCTGGGGCCACAATGAAGCACTCTGTCTGCCTCCAAGGAGAAAAACATTGTCTATGGTGCTGCCCAGAAACCCCAAATGGGGATCAAACTGCTTGGCCCTCGGTAACACCCCAATTGCATAGGCTACCTTAAGCACTGATGCTCTGTCGCAAATAGCCTGAGCCCAGACCTTCCAACAGACACCGACACAGCTGGCTGCACTCCCAGCACATTGGACCCGCCACTGCCTTAGGCCACCATCCATTCCCAACCTGGGTTTTCAGTCATCGGAACCTAGACCTTATCTCCAATCCCTGCACAGGGGGGAACCTGATGCACAAGTCAGAACCCCTCCTTCCCCATGGCAAGAAACCGTGCTGCTGGCAGTGAGTCAAACTTTCAGTGTAGGAGAAAACGGCATGGCCCATGAGGCCACACCCATGCGTGAGGGCCGCCTTGGGCACAAACACACATTGAGACCCTCAGCGTGAGTACCTTATTCAAGTAACGACTCTCAGTGACTGGAACAAGAGCCCGTAGATGTGGCTTGCCTTGCTCATAGGCACCCAGGACTAACTAGATGGTGTGTATTCCAGTTGAGGGAACCCACTACTGTGCTCTAGTGTCCCTCTCCTGGGGGTCCCCTGTGGCAGAAAAAAGTACTCTTCCCTTCCCACAGAATGAACCCAAACACATGGGAGCTTGGACTATCCCCTGTGAGGTAGGCTCTTCCTCGGTCCCTGAAGCAACCCCTACCCTGAACAACCACTGTGAACGCAACACCCAGAGACAAAAGCCTGAGCAACTGCCTCCCACTTGCCCTCCCTTGATATCCAGAGGATCTCCCCTCACGGACTGGAGATCAGGCCTGCCATTACCTTGGCCCCTAGCTGAGACAAGTTTGCTTTTTCAGACATCTGTCCCTACAGCCCTGGCAAACACAGCCTCTAGGCTGGGTCCTCTGGAGCCATACCACAGGACTGTGCCTGCTGTCTCCTGGGAAACTGTGTCCATTCCTTTGGCCACACACCTCCAGAATATGAGAAACCTCAAGGCACCCGAGGACATCCCACTACCGGGAGCCTACCTGGACACACAGGGGTATTCGGACACAAGCTGAGCAGCTACCTCCACGATGGCATGCACACAGAGGTCAACAGAGATAGAAGGTTCTGCCGGCCATGCCCTTAGCCCGTAATCTCAACTCTTGCTTTGGTTTCAAGGTGTCACTCCTCAGAGGCTTTGGTTCGAAGAACAGGATATGGGGCTTTCCTGAGGCACTGAACAGAAATCCTCTCGTCTCCACATGGGAAGCACCCTTGTTGGAGCCGTGTGAAACACCTCAGGTAGGATAATCCTGCAGAGTCCCTGAGCCAACTCCACATTCCAAGGTCTCCTAGGCCACCAAGCCACAGTAGGACTCATCTTCAGGAGAGTCCATTTCAACTCTCCCCTCTGGGTAGCTCACCCAGGAGCCCACAGATTGAGCCTGCTTTTTCCTGACTAAAGAGTGGGAATATGAGGTGGCGTTCCCAGGCATCAATGCTTAGACACCTGCTCTCGAGTTTTTCCGTATGGGGCCTCCTGGAACCATCCAATAGGACTCGACTGTCATGCAGAAGGAAACCTTGAGGTTTGGAGTAGTTCACAAATCCCATCGTAAACAAACCTCCCTGGCCTCATGAAGCCCCCACAACCTACAGGAAGAGGCCATGCTGGACAAAAACTCTAGCCTGAGGCACGTCTCATAGTTGACATGACCTCAGTGCAGGAGATCTCGATTCAGCCTCTGCAGAGTGGGCCTGCTGTGCCCTCGGTCCCAAACCTCACGCTAGCTTGTGTTTTCAGACTTCCTTCCTCACACTCCTGGCAAACAAGCCCTCCAGACTAGGAACTCCAGAACCACAACCCAGCCCAGTGTCTGCCCAACGGAAGAAAAACGTTTCCCTGTGGGGCTCTCCAGAAAACCCAGATGAGGATCAACCTGCTCAGGCCTCGACGGTACCCGACCTGGATAGGCTGCTCTGGGCACTCATGCTCTGTCTGACACAGCCTGAAGCCAGACGTCCAGACAGACAAGGAGACAGATGGCCGCACACCCAGCACTTCGGATACGCCATGGTCTTAAGCTGTCAACTCTTCCTAACCTTGGATTTCAGATAACTGAACCTAGACATTATATCAATTCTCCACACAGTTGGGTATCGAAAGCACAAAACAGAACTCCTCCTTCCCCATGGCTGTCAAGCTTGCTCTTGGCATGGAGTCACACCTTCAGGGTGGGAGAAACCTTCATGGCCCCTGATGCCACGCCCAAACTTGAGTGCAGCTTGGGCACAAATTCACACTGTGACCCTCAGCATGAGCCCCATGTCAAAGAAAGGCCTGTCAGGACCTGGACCAAGAGCCCGCATATGGGGCTTGCCAAGCCCCTATGCACCCAATCCTCACCAGGTTTTCAGTTTTCCAGTCGCCCCGCCCGTACCTGGGGCTCTGCTCTGGAATCCCTTTCTTGGAGAGACACATGAGCCAGACAACACGACTCCACCCTTCCCACAAAATGACCCCAAACTCTTGGGAGCTGGGACAAATCCCCAGAGAGGGATACTCGTCCACAGTCCCGAGGCCACCCCTTCAATCCACGGCTATCCCGGACACAACATCCAGAGACAAAAGCCTGAAGGAAGGCCTCCCACTCGCCCTTGTTTCAGAGTCCCAGGAGCTCCGTCTCGGGCTGTACATACGGCCTGTCATACCCTTGGCGCCACTCATAAGCTGAGTTTGAGTTTTCAGACTTCTGTGCCCACAGCCTGGACCCACACAACCTCCCGTCTAGGGCCTCTGGAGCTACAGCGAAAGATTGTGCCTGCCCTCTCCAAGGACAGTGTGCCCAATCCAGTGACCACAACCCTACAGGTTAGGGAAAAGCTCCAAGGCCCCTGAGGCCATCAATAGTGTCGGCCACCCTGGACTAAGAGGGGCTCTATGACACCAGCGGAGCAACTATCTCCACTTAGACTCTCAGACAGTGTCCCCAGAGCCAGAAGGTTGAAATGGACAGGTCCCCAGGCCCTAATCTGAACCTTAGCTTTGGTTTCCAAGTGTCCGTCCTCAGAGGACTGTTTTCGTAGACTAGCACACGGGGCTTTTCCGAAGCACCAAACCAAACCTCTCTCGTCTTCACATGGGGAGCTTTCTTACTGGGGATGTATCAAACCCTTCACGTACGAGAGTTCCGCAATGCCACTGAACAACCAGCACATTCCAAGGTCTCCATGGACCCAAACGCACATTATGACGCATCCTCAGGAGAGGCCATTTCAACTCAGCCCCCTGGTTAGCGTGCCCCAGAGGCAGCAGATCAACATATCTTGTCGCTAATGGCCAATGGGAATACGAGACATGCTCTACAGGGATCCATCCTTCGGACCCTGCTCTCCAGTCCTTCTGTATGGTATGTCCTGGAGCCATGCAACAGTACTCGAATGTCCCGCAGAAGGAAACCTTGTGGTTTGGGGTAACCTCCAAACTCAGCGTGGGAAAACTTCCTTGGCCTCATGAGGCCCTCGCTTCATGAAGGTGCCATCATGGACACATACTCCAGCCTCAGCCAACGTCTGATCCTCAGCCTGACTTCAGATGCAGGAGATTTTGATTCAGCCTCTGCAGAGTGGGCCTGCTCTGCCCCTGGCTCCAAACCTCACCCTAGCTTGTGTTTTCAGACTTCCGTCCTCATACACCAAGTCCACAAACCCTCCCTACTGGGAATTCTGGGCCCACAATGAAGCACTCTGTCTGCCTCCAAGGAGAAAAACATTGTCTTTGGTGCTGCCCAGAAACCCCAAATGAGGATCAAACTGTTTGGCCCTCGGTAACACCCCAATTGCATAGGCTACCTTAAACACTGATGCTCTGTCGCAAATAGCCTGAGCCCAGACCTTCCAACAGACACCGACATAGCTGGCTGCACTCCCAGCACATTGGACCCGCCACTGCCTTAGGCCACCATCCATTCCCAACCTGGGTTTTCAGTCATCGGAACCTAGACCTTATCTCCAATCCCTGCACAGGGGGGAACCTGATGCACAAGTCAGAACCCCTCCTTCCCCATGGCAAGAAACCGTGCTGCTGGCAGTGAGTCAAACTTTCAGTGTAGGAGAAAACGGCATGGCCCATGAGGCCACACCCATGAGTGAGGGCCGCCTTGGGCACAAACACACATTGAGACCCTCAGCGTGAGTACCTTATTCAAGTAACGCCTCTCAGTGACTGGACCAAGAGCCCGCATATGTGGCTTGCCATGCCCATAGGCACCCAGGACTAACTAGATGGTGTGTATTCCAGTTGAGGGAACCCACTGCTGTGCTCTAGAGTCCCTCTCCTGGGGGGTCCCCTGTGGAAGAAAACAGTACACTTCCATTCCCACAGAATGAACCCAAACACTTGGGAGCTTGCATAATCCCCCGAGAGGAAGGCTCTTCCTCGGCCCCTGAAGAAACCCCTACCCTGAACGGCCACTGTGAATGCAACACCCAGAGAAAAAAGCCTGAGCGACTGCCTCCCACTTGCCCTCCTTTGATATCCAGAGGATCTCCCCTCACGGACTGGAGATCAGGCCTGCCATTACCTTGGCCCCTAGCTGAGACAAGTTTGCTTTTTCAGACATCTGTCCCCACCGCCCTGGCAAACACAGCCTCTAGGCTGGGTCCTCTGGAGCCATACCACAGTACCGTGCCTGCGGTCTCCTGGGAAACTGTGTCCATTCCTTTGGCCACACACCTCCAGAATATGAGAAACCTCAAGGCCCCCGAGGACATCCCACTACTGGGAGCCTCCCTGGACACACAGGGGCATTCGGACACAAGCTGAGCAGCTACCTCCACGAAGGTATGCACACAGATGTCAACAGAGATAGAAGGTTGAGCCGGACAGGCCCATATGCCCTAATCTCAACACTTGCTTTGGTTTCCAGGTGTCACTCCTCAGAGGCTTTGTTTCGAAGAACAGGATATGGGGCTTTCCTGAGGCACTGAACAGAACTCCTCTCTTCTCCACATGGGAAGCTTCCATGTTGGTGCCGTGTCAAACACCTCATGTTGGAGAATCCTGCAGAGTCCCTGAGCCACCTCCACATTCCAAGGTCTCCCAGGCCACCAAGCCACAGTAGGACTCATATTCAGGAGAGTCCATTTCAACTCTCCCCTCTGGGTAGCTCACCCAGGAGCCCACAGATTGAGCCTGTGTTGTCCTGACTAAGAGTGGGAATATGAGGTGGCGTTCCAAGGCATTCATGCGTAGACACCTGCTCTCGAGTCTTTCCGTATGGGACCTCCTGGCACCATCCAATAGGACTCGACTGTCATGCAGAAGGAAACCTTGAGGTTGGAGTAGTTCACAAATCCCATCGTAGGCAAACCTCCCTGGCTTCATAAAGCCCCCACACCCTACAGGAAAAGGCCATGCTGGACAAAATCTCTAGCCTGAGGCACGTCTCATAGTTGACATGACCTCAGTGCAGGAGATCTCGATTCAGCCTCTGCAGATTGGGCCTGCCATGCCCTCGGTCCCAAACCTCACGCTAGTTTGTGTTTTCAGACTTCCTTCCTCACAATCCTGGCAAACAAGCCCTCCAGACTAGGAACTCCAGAACCACAACACAGCCCAGTGTCTGCCCAACGGAAGAAAAACGTTTCCCTGTGGGGCTCTCCAGAAAACCCAGATGAGGATCAACCTGCTCGGGCCTCGACGGTACCCGACCTGGATAGGCTGCTCTGGGCACTCATGCTCTGTCTGACACAGCCTGAAGCCAGACGTCCAGACAGACAAGGAGACAGATGGCCGCACACCCAGCACTTCGGACACGCCACGGTCTTAAGCCGTCACCTCTTCCTAACCTTGGTTTTCAGATATCTGAACCTAGACATTATATCAATTCTCCACACAGCTGGGCATCGCTAGCCCAAAACAGAACTCCTCTTTCCCCATGGCTGTCAAGCTTGCTCTTGGCATGGAGTCACACCTTCAGGGTGGGAGATAACTTCATGGCCCCTGATGCCACGCCCAAACTTGAGTGCTGCTTGGGCACAATTTCACACTGTGACCCTCAGCATGAGCCCCATGTCAAAGAAAGGCCTGTCAGGGCCTGGACCAAGAGCCCGCATATGGGGCTTGCGAAGCCCCTATGCACCCAATCCTCACCAGGGTTTCAGTTTTCCAGTCGCCCCGCCCGTACCTGGGGCTCTGCTCTGGAATCCCTTTCTTGGAGAGACCCATGAGCCAGACAACACGACTCCACCCTTCCCACAAAATGACCCCAAACTCTTGGGAGCTGGGACAAATCCCCAGAGAGGGATACTCGTCCACAGTCCCTGAGGCCACCCCTCCAATCCACGGCTATCCCGGACACAACATCCGGAGACAAAAGCCTGAAGGAACGCCTCCCACTCGCCCTTGTTTAAGAGTCCCAGGAGCTCCGTCTCGGGCTGTACATACGGCCTGCCATAACCTAGGCGCCACTCATAAGCTGAGTTTGTGTTTTCAGACTTCTGTGCCCACATCCTGGACCCACACAACCTCCAGTCTAGGGCCTCTGGAGCCACAGCGAAAGATTGTGCCTGCCCTCTCCAAGGACAGTGTGCCCAATCAATTGACCACAACCCTACAGGTTAGGGAAAAGCTCCAAGGCCCCTGAGGCCATCAATAGTGTCGGCCACCCTGGACTAAGAGGGGCTCTATGACACCAGCGGAGCAACTATCTCCACTTAGACTCTCAGACAGTGTCCCCAGAGACAGAAGTTTGAAATGGACAGGTCCCCAGGCCCTAATCTGATCCTTAGCTTTGGTTTCATTGTGTCCGTCCTCAGAGGACTGTTTTCGTAGACCAGCACACGGGGCTTTTCCGAGGCACCAAACCAAACCTCTCTCGTCTCCACATGGGGAGCTTTCTTACTGGGGATGTATCAAACCCTTCAGGTAGGAGAGTTCCGCAGGGCCACTGAACAACCAGCACATTCCAAGGTCTCCATGGACCCGAACGCACATTATGACGCATCCTCAGGAGAGGCCATTTCAACTCAGCCCCCTGGGTAGCGTGCCCCAGAGGCAGCAGATCAAACATATCTTGTCGCTAATGGCCAATGGGAATGCGAGGCATGCTGTACAGGGATTCAACCTTCGGACCCTGCTCTCCAGTCCTTCCGTATGGTATGTCCTGGAGCCATGCAACAGGACTAGAATGTCCCGCAGAAGGAAACCTTGTGGTTTGGGGAAACCTCCAAACTCAGCGTGGGAAAACTTCCTTGGCCTCTTGATGCCCCCGCTTCATGAAGGTGCCATCATGGACACATACTCCAGCCTCAGCCAACGTCTGATCCTCACCCTAACTTCAGATGCAGGAGATTTTGAATCAGCCTCTGCAGAGTGGGCCTGCTCTGCCCCTGGCTCCAATCCTCACCATAGCTTGTGTTTTCAGACTTCCGTCCTCATACACCAAGTCCACAAAACCTCCCTACTGGGAATTCTGGGGCCACAATGAAGCACTCTGCCTCCAAGGTGAAAAACATTGTCTATGGTGCTGCCCAGAAACCCCAAATGGGGATCAAACTGCTTGGGTTTCGGCAACACCCCAATTGCATAGGCTACCTTAAACACTGATGCTCTGTCGCATATAGCCTGAGCCCAGTCCTTCCAACAGACACCGACACAGCTGCCTGCACTCCCAGCACATTGGACCCGCCACTGCCTTAGGCCACCATCCATTCCCAACCTGGGTTTTCAGTCATCGGAACCTAGACCTTATCTCCAATCCCGGCACAGGGGGGAACCTGATGCACAAGTCAGAACCCCTCCTTCCCCATTGCAAGAAACCGTGCTGCTGGCAGTGAGTCAAACTTTCAGTGTAGGAGAAAACGGCATGGCCCATGAGGCCACACCCATGCGTGAGGGCCGCCTTGGGCACAAACACACATTGAGACCCTCAGCGTGAGTACCTTATTCAAGTAACGCCTCTCAGTGACTGGACCAAGAGCCCGCAGATGTGGCTTGCCTTGCCCATAGGCACCCAGGACTAACTAGATGGTGTGTATTCCAGTTGAGGGAACCCACTGCTGTGCTCTAGTGTCCCTCTCCTGGGGGTCCCCTGTGGCAGAAAACAGTACTCTTCCCTTCCCACAGAAAGAACCCAAACACATGGGAGCTTGGACAATCCCTCGAGAGGAAGGCTCTTCCTCGGCCCCTGAAGAAACCCCTACCCTGAACGGCCAATGTGAACGCAACACCCAGAGACAAAAGACTGAGCGACTGCCTCCCACTTGCCCTCCTTTGATAACCAGAGGATCTCCCCTCACGGACTGGAGATCAGGCCTGCCATTTCCTTGGCCCCTAGCTGAGACAAGTTTGCTTTTTCAGACATCTGCCCCACAGCCCTGGCAAACACAGCCTCTAGGCTGGGTCCTCTGGAGCCATACCACAGTACCGTGCCTGCGGTCTCCTGGGAAACTGTGTCCATTCCTTTGGCCACACACCTCCAGAATATGAGAAACCTCAAGGCCCCCGAGGACATCCCACTACTGGGAGCCTCCCTGGACACACAGGGACATTCAGACACAAGCTGAGCAGCTACCTCCACGAAGGTATGCACATAGATGTCAACAGAGATAGAAGGTTGAGCCGGACAGGCCCATATGCCCTAATCTCAACTATTGCTTTGGTTTCCAGGTGTCACTCCTCAGAGGCTTTGGTTCAAAGAACAGGATATGGGCTTTCCTGAGGCACTGAACAGAACTGCTCTCGTCTCCACATGGGAAGCTTCCTTGTTGGTGCCGTGTCAAACACCTCATGTTGGAGAATCCTGCAGAGTCCCTGAGCCACCTCCACATTCCAAGGTCTCCCAGGCCACCAAGCCACAGTAGGACTCATATTCAGGAGAGTCCATTTCAACTCTCCCCTCTGGGTAGCTCACCCAGGAGCCCACAGATTGAGCCTGTGTTGTCCTGACTAAGAGTGGGAATATGAGGTGGCGTTCCAAGGCATTCATGCTTAGACACCTGCTCTCGAGTCTTTCCATATGGGGCCTCCTGGAACCATCCAATAGGACTCGACTGTCATGCAGAAAGAAAACTTGAGGTTGGAGTAGTTCACAAATCCCATCGTAGGCAAACCTCCCTGGCTTCATAAAGCCCCCACACCCTACAGGAAGAGGCCATGCTGGACAAAATCTCTAGCCTGCGGCATGTCTCATAGTTGACATGACCTCAGTGCAGGAGATCTCGATTCATCCTCTGCAGATTGGGCCTGCCATGCCCTCAGTCCCAAACCTCATGCTAGTTTGTGTTTTCAGAATTCCTTCCTCACAATCCTGGCAAACAAGCCCCCCAGACTAGGAACTCCAGAACCACAACACAGCCCAGTGTCTGCCCAACGGAAGAAAAACGTTTCCCTGTGGGGCTCTCCAGAAAACCCAGATGAGGATCAACCTGCTCGGGCCTCGACGGTACCCGACCTGGATAGGCTGCTCTGGGCACTCATGCTCTGTCTGACACAGCCTGAAGCCAGACGTCCAGACAGACAAGGAGACAGATGCCCGCACACCCAGCACTTCGGACACGCCATGGTCTTTAGCCGTCACCTCTTCCAAACCTTGGTTTTCAGATATCTGAACCTAGACATTATATCAATTCTCCACACAGCTGGGCATCGCTAGCACAAAACAGAACTCCTCCTTCCCCATGGCTGTCATGCTTGCTCTTGGCATGGAGTCACACCTTCAGGGTGGGAGAAACCTTCATGGACCCTGATGCCACGCCCAAACGTGAGTGCTGCTTGGGCACAATTTCACACTGTGACCCTCAGCATGAGCCCCATGTCAAAGAAAGGCCTGTCAGGGCCTGGACCAAGAGCCTGCATAAGGGGCTTGCAAAGCCCCTATGCACCCAATCCTCACCAGGGTTTCAGTTTTCCAGTCGCCCCGCCCGTACCTGGGGCTCTGCTCTGGAATCCCTTTCTTGTAGAGACACATGAGCCAGACAACACGACTCCACCCTTCCCACAAAATGACCCCAAACTCTTGGGAGCTGGGACAAATCCCCAGAGAGGGATACTCGTCCACAGTCCCTGAGGCCACCCCTCCAATCCACGGCTATCCCGGACACAACATCCAGAGACAAAAGCCTGAAGGAACGCCTCCCACTCGCCCTTATTTCAGAGTCCCAGGAGCTCCGTCTCGGGCTGTACATACGGCCTGCCATACCCTAGGCGCCACTCATAAGCTGAGTTTGTGTTTTCAGACTTCTGTGCCCACAGCCTGGACCCACACAACCTCCAGGCTAGGGCCTCTGGAGCCACAGCGAAAGATTGTGCCTGCCCTCTCCAAGGACAGTGTGCCCAATCCATTGACCACAACCCTACAGGTTAGGGAAAAGCTCCAAGGCCCCTGAGGCCATCAATAGTGTCGGCCACCCTGGACTAAGAGGGGCTCTCTGACACCAGCGGAGCAACTATCTCCACTTAGACTCTCAGACAGTGTCCACAGAGACAGAAGTTTGAAATGGACAGGTCCCCAGGCCCTAATCTGAACTTTAGCTTTGGTTTCCATGTGTCCGTCCTCAGAGGACTGTTTTCGTAGACCAGCACACGGGGCTTTTCCGAGGCACCAAACCAAACCTCTCTCGTCTCCACATGGGGAGCTTTCTTACTGGGTATGTATCAAACCCTTCAGGTAGGAGAGTTCCGCAGGGCCACTGAACAACCAGCACATTCCAAGGTCTCCATGGACCCAAACGCACATTATGACGCATCCTCAGGAGAGGCCATTTCAACTCAGCCCCCTGGGTAGCGTGCCCCAGAGGCAGCAGATCAAACATATCTTGTCGCTAATGGCCAATGGGAAAGCGAGGCATGCTGCACAGGGATGCATCCTTCGAACCCTGCTCTCCAGTCCTTCCGTATGGTATGTCCTGCAGCCATGCAACAGGACTCGAATGTCCTGCAGAAGGAAACCTTGTGGTTTGGGGCAACCTCCAAACTCAGCGTGGGAAAACTTCCTTGGCCTCATGAGGCCCTCGCTTCATGAAGGTGCCATCATGGACACATACTCCAGCCTCAGCCAACGTCTGATCCTCAGCCTGACTTCAGATGCAGGAGATTTTGATTCAGCCTCTGCAGAGTGGGCCTGCTCTGCCCCTGGCTCCAATCCTCACCCTAGCTTGTGTTTTCAGACTTCCGTCCTCATACACCAAGTCCACAAACCCTCCCTACTGGGAATTCTGGGGCCACAATGAAGCACACTGTCTGCCTCCCAGGAGAAAATCATTGTCTATGGTGCTGCCCAGAAACCCCAAAAGAGGATCAAACTGCTTGGCCCTCGGCAACACCCCAATTGCATAGGCTACCTTAAACACTGATGCTCTGTTGCAAATAGCCTGAGCCCAGACCTTCCAACAGACACCGACACAGCTGGCTGCACTCCCAGCACATTGGACTCGCCACTGCCTTAGGCCACCATCCATTCCCAACCTGGGTTTTCAGTCATCGGAACCTAGACCTTATCTCCAATCCCTGCACAGGGGGGAACCTGATGCACAAGTCAGAACCCCTCCTTTCCCATGGCAAGAAACCGTGCTGCTGGCAGTGAGTCAAACCTGCAGTTTAGGAGAAAACGGCATGGCCCATGAGGCCACACCCATGCGTGAGGGCCGCCTTGGGCACAAACACACAGTGAGACCCTCAGCGTGAGTACCTTATTCAAGTAACGCCTCTCAGTGACTGGACCAAGAGCCCGCAGATGTGGCTTGCCTTGCCCATAGGCACCTAGGTCTAACTAGATGGTGTGTATTCCAGTTGAGGGAACCCACTGCTGTGCTCTAGAGTCCCTCTCCTGTGGGGTCCCCTGTGGCAGAAAAAGAACTCTTCCCTTCCCACAGAATGAACCCAAACACTTGGGAGCTTGGACAATCCCTCGAGAGGAAGGCTCTTCCTCGGCCCCTGAGGCAACCCCTACCTTGAACGGACACTGTGAACGCAACTCCCAGAGACAAAAGCCTAAGCGACTGCCTCCGACTTGCCCTCCTTTGATATGCAGAGGATCTCCCCTCACAGACTGGAGATCAGGCCTGCCATTACCTTGGCCCCTAGCAGAGACAAGTTTGCTTTTTCAGACATCTGTCCCCACAGCCCTGGCAAACACAGCCTCTAGGCTGGGTCCTCTGGAGCCATACCACAGGACCGTGCCTGCTGTCTCCTGGGAAACTGTGTCCATTCCTTTGGCCACACACCTCCAGAATATGAGAAACCTCAAGGCACCCGAGGACATCCCATTACTGGAGCCTCCCTGGACACACAGGGGCATTCGGACACAAGCTGAGCAGCTACCTCCACGAAGGCATGCACACAGAAGTCAACAGAGATAGAATGTTGAGCCGGACAGGCCCTTAGGCCGTAATCTCAACTCTTGCTTTGGTTTCCAGGTTTCACTCCTCAGAGGCTTTGGTTCGAAGAACAGGATATGGGGCTTTCCTGAGGCACTGAACAGAACTCCCCTCGTCTCCACATGGGAAGCTTCCTTGTTGGAGCCGTGTCAAACACCTCATGTTGGAGAATCCTGCAGAGTCCCTGAGCCACCTCCACATTCCAAGGTCTCCTAGGCCACCAAGCCACAGTAGGACTCATCTTCAGGAGAGTCCATTTCAACTCTCCCCTCTGGGTAGCTCACCCAGGAGCCCGCAGATTGAGCCTGCCTTGTCCTGACTAATAGTGGGAATATGAGGTGGCGTTCCCAGGCATCCATGCTTAGACACCTGCTCTCGAGTCTTTCCGTATGGGGCCTCCTGGAACCATCCAATAGGACTCGACTGTCATGCAGAAGGAAACCTTGAGATTTGGAGTAGTTCACAAATCCCATAGTAAAAAAACCTCCCTGGCATCATGAAGCCCCCACACCCTACAGGAAGAGGCCATGCTGGACAAAAACTCTCGCCTGAGGCACGTCTCATAGTTGACATGACCTCAGTGCAGGAGATCTCGATTCAGCCTCTGCAGATTGGGCCTGCCGTGCCCTCGGTCGCAAACCTCACGCTAGCTTGTGTTTTCAGACTTCCTTCCTCACAATCCTGGCAAACAAGCCCTCCGGACTAGGAACTCCAGAACCACAACCCAGCCCAGTGTCTGCCCAACGGAAGAAAAATGTTTCCCTGTGGGGCTCTCCAGAAAACCCAGATGAGGATCAACCTGCTCAGGCCTCGACGGTACCTGACCTGGATATGCTGCTCTGGGCACTCATGCTCTGTCTGACACAGCCTGAAGCCAGACGTCCAGACAGACAAGGAGACAGCTGGCCGCACACCCAGCACTTCGGACACGCCATGGTCTTAAGCCGTCACCTCTTCCTAACCTTGGTTTTCAGATATCTGAACCTAGACATTATATCAATTCTCCACACAGCTGGGCATCGCAAGCCCAAAACAGAACTCCTCCTTCCCCATGGCTGTCAAGCTTGCTCTTGGCATGGAGTCACACCTTCAGGGTGGGAGAAACCTTCATGGCCCCTGATGCCACGCCCAAACTTGAGTGCTGCTTGGGCACAAATGCACACTGTGACCCTCAGCATGAGCTCCATGTCAAAGAAAGGCCTGTCAGGGCCTGGACCAAGAGCCAGCATATGGGGCTTGCCAAGCCCCTATGCACCCAATCCTCACCAGGGTTTCAGTTTTCCAGTCGCCCAGCCCGTACCTGGGGCTCTGCTCTGGAATCCCTTTCTTGGAGAGACACATGAGCCAGACAACACGACTCCACCCTTCCCACAAAATGACCCCAAACTCTTGGGAGCTGGGACAAATCCCCAGAGAGTGATACTCGTCCACAGTCCCTGAGGCCACCCCTCCAATCCACGGCTATCCCGGACACAATATCCAGAGACAAAAGCCTGAAGGAACGCCTCCCACTCGCCCTTGTTTCAGAGTCCCAGGAGCTCCGTCTCGGGCTGTACATACGGCCTGCCATACCCTAGGCGCCACTCATAAGCTGAGTTTGTGTTTTCAGACTTCTGTGCCCACAGCCTGGACCCACACAACCTCCAGGCTAGGGCCTCTGGAGCCACAGCGAAAGATTGTGCCTGCCCTCTCCAAGGACAGTGTGCCCAATCCATTGACCACAACCCTACAGGTTAGGGAAAAGCTCCAAGGCCCCTGAGGCCATCAATAGTGTCGGCCACCCTGGACTAAGAGGGGCTCTCTGACACCAGCGGAGCAACTATCTCCACTTAGACTCTCAGACAGTGTCCCCAGAGACAGAAGGTTGAAATGGACAGGTCCCCAGGCCGTAATCTGAACCTTAGCTTTGGTTTCCATGTGTCTGTCCTCAGAGGACTGTTTTCGTAGACCAGCACACGGGGCTTTTCCGAGGCACCAAACCAAACCTCTCTCATCTCCACATGGGGAGCTTTCTTACTGGGGATGTATCAAACCCTTCAGGTAGTTGAGTTCCGCAGGGCCACTGAACAACCAGCACATTCCAAGGTGTCCATGGACCCAAACGCACATTCTGACGCGTCCTCAGGAGAGGCCATTTCAACTCAGCCCCCTGGGTAGCGTGCCCCAGAGGCAGCAGATCAAACATATCTTGTCGCTAATGGCCAATGGGAATGCGAGGCTTGCTGTACAGGGATCCATCCTTCGGACCCTGCTCTCCAGTCCTTCCGTATGGTATGTCCTGGAGCCATGCAACAGGACTAGAATGTCCCGCAGAAGGAAACCTTGTGGTTTGGGGCCACCTCCAAACTCAGCGTGGGAAAACTTCCTTGGCCTCATGATGCCCCCGCTTCATGAAGGTGCCATCATGGACACATACTCCAGCCTCAGCCAACGTCTGATCCTCACCCTGACTTCAGATGCAGGAGATTTTGAATCAGCCTCTGCAGAGTGGGCCTGCTCTGCCCCTGGCTCCAATCCTCACCCTAGCTTGTGTTTTCAGACTTCTGTCCTCATACAACAAGTCCACAAACCCTCCCTACTGGGAATTCTGGGGCCACAATGAAGCACTCTGTCTCCCTCCCAGGAGAAAAACATTGTCTATGGCGCTGCCCAGAAACCCCAAATGAGGATCAAACTGCTTGGCCCTCGGTAACACCCCAATTGCATAGGCTACCTTAAACACTGATGCTCTGTCGCAAATAGCCTTAGCCCAGACCTTCCAACAGACACCGACACAGCTGCCTGCACTCCCAGCACATTGGACCCGCCACTGCCTTAGGCCACCATCCATTCCCAACCTGGGTTTTCAGTCATCGGAACCTAGACCTTATCTCCAATCCCTGCACAGGGGGGAACCTGACACAAGTCAGAACCCCTCCTTCCCCATGGCAAGAAACCGTGCTGCTGGCAGTGAGTCAAACCTGCAGTGTAGGAGAAAACGGCATGGCCCATGAGGCCACACCCATGCGTGAGGGCCGCCTTGGGCACAAACACACATTGAGACCCTCAGCGTGAGTACCTTATTCAAGTAACGCCTCTCAGTGACTGGACCAAAAGCCCGCAGATGTGGCTTGCCTTGCCCATAGGCACCCAAGACTAACTAGATGGTGTGTATTCCAGTTGAGGAAACCCACTGCTGTGCTCTAGAGTCCCTCTCCTGGGGGGTCCCCTGTGGCAGAAAACAGTACTCTTCATTCCCACAGAATGAACCCAAACACTTGGGAGCTTGGACAATCCCCCGAGAGGAAGGCTCTTCCTCGGCCCCTGAAGCAACCCCTACCTTGAACGGCCACTGTGAATGCAACACCCAGAGACAAAAGCCTGACAACTGCCTCCCACTTGCCCTCCTTTGATATCCAGAGGATATCCCCTCACGGACTGGAGATCAGGCTGCCATTACCTTGGCCCCTAGCTGAGACAAGTTTGCTTTTTCAGACATCTGTCCCCACAGCCCTGGCAAACACAGCCTTTTGGCTGGGACCTCTGGAGCCATACCACAGTACCGTGCCTGCGGTCTCCTGGGAAACTGTGTCCATTCCTTTGGCCACACACCTCCATAATATGAGAAACCTCAAGGCCCCCGAGAACACCCCACTACTGGGAGCCTCCCTGGACACACAGGGGCATTCGGACACAAGCTGAGCAGCTACCTCCACGAAGGTATGCACATAGATGTCAACAGAGATAGAAGGTTGTGCCGGACAGGCCCATATGCCCTAATCTCAACTATTGCTTTGGTTTCCAGGTGTCACTCCTCAGAGGCTTTGATTCGAAGATCAGGATATGGGGCTTTCCTGAGGCACTGAACAGAACTGCTCTCGTCTCCACATGGGAAGCTTCCTTGTTGGTGCCGTGTCAAACACCTCAGGTTGGAGAATCCTGCAGAGTTCCTGAGCCACCTCCACATTCCAAGGTCTCCCAGGCCACCAAGCCACAGTAGGACTCATCTTCAGGAGAGTCCATTTCAACTCTCCCCTCTGGGTAGCTCACCCAGGAGCCCACAGATTGAGCCTGTGTTGTCCTGACTAAGAGTGGGAATATGAGGTGGCGTTCCAAGGCATTCATGCTTAGACACCTGCTCTCGAGTCTTTCCGTATGGGGCCTCCTGGCACCATCCAATAAGACTCGACTGTCATGCAGAAGGAAACCTTGAAATTTGGAGTAGTTCACAAATCCCATCGTAGGCAAACCTCCCTGGCTTCATGAAGCCCCCACACCCTACATGAAGAGGCCATGCTGGACAAAAACTCGAGCCTGAGGCACGTCTCATAGTTGACAGGACCTCAGTGCAGGAGATCTCGATTCAGCCTCTGCAGATTGGGCCCACCGTGCCCACGGTCCCAAACCTCACGCTAGTTTGTGTTTTCAGAATTCCTTCCTCACACTCCTGGCAAACAAGCCCTCCAGACTAGGAACTCCAGAACCACAACCCAGCCCAGTGTCTGCCCAACGGAAGAAAAACGTTTCCCTATGGGGCTCTCCAGAAAACCCAGATGAGGATCACCTGCTCGGGCCTCGATGGTACCTGACCTGGATAGGCTACTCTGGGCACTTATGCTCTGTCTGACACAGCCTGAAGCCAGACGTCCAGACAGACAAGGAGACAGATGGCCGCACACCCAGCACTTCGGACACGCCATGGTCTTTAGCCGTCACCTCTTCCAAACCTTGGGTTTCAGATATCTGAACCTAGACATTATATCAATTCTCCACACAGCTGGGCATCGCAAGCCCAAAACAGAACTCCTCCTTCCCCATGGCTGTCAAGCTTGCTCTTGGCATGGATTCACACCTTCATGGTGTGAGAAACCTTCATGGCCCCTGATGCCACGCCCAAAGTTGAGTGCTGCTTGGGCACAAATTCACACTGTGACCCTCAGCATGAGCCCCATGTCAAAGAAAGGCCGGTCAGGGCCTGGACCAAGAGCCCGCATATGGGGCTTGCCAAGCCCCTGCGCACCCAATCCTCACCAGGGTTTGAGATTTCCAGTCGCCCCGCCCGTACCTGGGGCTCTGCTCTGGAATCCCTTTCTTGGAGAGACACATGAGCCAGACAACACGACTCCACCCTTCCCACAAAATGACCCCAAAATCTTGGGAGCTGGGACGAATCCCCAGAGAGGGATACTCATCCACAGTCCCTGAGGCCACCCTTCCAATCCACGGCTATCCCGGACACTACATCCAGAGACAAAAGCCTGCAGGAACGCCTCCCACTCGCCCTTGTTTCAGAGTCCCAGGAGCTCCGTCTCCGGCTTTACATACGGCCTGCCATACCCTAGGCGCCACTCATAAGCTGAGTTTGTGTTTTCAGACTTCTGTGCCCACAGCCTGGACCCACACAACCTCCCGTCTAGGGCCTCTGGAGCCACAGCGAAAGATTGTGCCTGCCCTCTCCAAGGACAGTGTGCCCAATCCATTGACCACAACCCTACAGGTTAGGGAAAAGCTCCAAGGCTTCTGAGGCCATCAATAGTGTCGGCCACCCTGGACTAAGAGGGGCTCTCTGACACCAGCGGAGCAACTATCTCCACTTAGACTCTCAGACAGTGTCCCCAGTAACAGAAGGTTGAAATAGACAGGCCCCGAGGCCCTATTCTGAACCATAGCTTTGGTTTCCATGTGTCTGTCCTCAGAGGACTGTTTTCGTAGACCAGCACACGGAGCTTTTCTGAGGCACCAAACCAAACCTCTCTCGTCTCCACATGGGGAGCTTTCTTACTGGGGATGTTTCAAACCCTTCAGGTAGGAGAGTTCCACAGGGCCACTGAACAACCAGCACATTCCAAGGTCTCCATGGACCCAAACACACATTATGACGCATCCTTAGGAGAGGCCATTTCAACTCAGCCCCCTGGGTAGCGTGCCCCAGAGGCAGCAGATCAAACATATCTTGTCGCTAATGGCCAATGGGAATGCGAGGCATGCTGTACAGGGATCCATCCTTCGAACCCTGCTCTGCAGTCCTTCCGTATGGTATGTCCTGGAGCCATGCAACAGGACTCGAATTTCCCGAAGAAGGAAAACTTGTGGTTTGGGGCAACCTCCAAACTCAGCGTGGGAAAACTTCCTTGGCCGATGAGGCCCCCGCTTCATGAAGGTGGCATCATGGACACATACTCCAGCCTCAGCCAACGTCTGGTCCTCAGCCTGACTTCAGATGCAGGAGATTTTGATTCAGCCTCTGCAGAGTGGGCCTGCACTGCCCCTGGTTCCAATCCTCACCCTAGATTGTGTTTTCAGACTTCCGTCCTCATACACCAAGTCCTCAAACCCTCCCTACTGGGAATTCTGGGGCCACAATGAAGCACTCTGTCTACCTCTCAGGAGAAAAATATTGTCTATGGTGCTTCCCAGAAACCACAAATGAAGATCAAACTGCTTGGCCCTCTGCAACACCTCAATTGCATAGGCTACCTTAAACAGTGATGCTCTGTCGCAAATAGCCTGAGCCCAGACCATCCAACAGACACGGACACAGCTGGCTGCACTCCCAGCACATAGGACCCGCCACTGCCTTAGGCCACCATCCATTCCCAACCTGGGTTTTCAGTCATCGGAACCTAGACCTTATCTCCAATCCCTGCACAGGGGAGAACCTGATGCACAAGTCAGAATCCCTCCTTCCCCATGGCAATAAACCGTGCTGCTGGAGTGAGTCAAACCTTCAGTGTAGGAGAAAACGGCATGTCCCATGAGGCCACACCCATGCGTGAGGGCAGCTTTGGGCAAAAACACACATTGAGACCCTCAGCGTGAGTACCTTATTCAAGTAACGCCTCTCAGTGACTGGACCAAGAGCCCGCAGATGTGACTTGCCTTGCCCATAGGCACCCAGGACTAACTAGATGGTGTGTATTCCAGTTGAGGGAACCCAATGCTGTGCTCTAGCTTTCCTCTCCTGGGGGGTCCCCTGTGGCAGAAAACAGTACTCTTCCTTTCCCACAGAATGAACCCAAACACTTGGGAGCTTGGACAATCCCCCGAGAGGAAGGCTCTTCCTCGGCCCCTGAAGCAACCCCTACCTTGAACGGCCACTGTGAACGCAACTCCCAGAGACAAAAGCCTGAGCGACTGCCTCCCACTTGCCCTCCTTTGATATCCAGAGGATATCCCCTCAAGGCCTGGAGATCAGGCCTGCCATTACCTTGGCTCCTAGCTGAGACAAGTTTGCTTTTTCAGACATCTGTTCCCGCAGCCCTGGGAAACACAGCCTCTAGGCTGGGTCCTCTGGAGCCATACCACTGACCGTGCCTGCTGTCTCCTGGGAAACTGTGTCCATTCCTTTGGCCACACACCTCCAGAATATGAGAAACCTCAATGCACCCGAGGACATCCCACTACTGGGAGCCTCCCTGGACACACAGGGGTATTCGGACACAAGCTGAGCAGCTACCTCCACGAAGGCATGCACACAGAGGTCAACAGAGATAGAAGGTTCTGCCTGCCAGGCACTTAGGCCGTAATCTCAACTCTTGCTTTGGTTTCAAGGTGTCACTCCTCAGAGGGTGTGGTTCGAAGAACAGGATATGGGGCTTTCCTCAGGCACTGAACAGAACTCCTCTCGTCTCCACATGGAAATCTTCCTTGTTGGAGCCGTGTCAAACACCTCAGGTTGGAGAATCCTGCAGAGTTCCTGAGCCACCTCCACATTCCAAGGTCTCCCAGGCCACCAAGCCACAGTAGGACTCATCTTCAGGAGAGTCCATTTCAACTCTCCCCTCTTGGTAGCTCACCCAGGAGACCGCAGTTTGAGCCTGCCTTGTCCTGACTAAAGAGTGGGAATATGAGGTGGGGTTCCCAGGCATCCATGCTTAGACACCTGCTCTCGAGTCTTTCCGTATGGGGCCTCCTGGAACCATCCAATAGGACTCGACTGTCATGCAGAAGGAAACCTTGAGGTTTGGAGTAGTTCACAAATCCCATCGTAAACAAACCTCCCTGGACTAATGAAGCCCCCACAACCTACAGGAAGAGGCCATGCTGGACAAAAACTCTAGCCTGAGGCACGTCTCATAGTTGAAATGACCTCAGTGCAGGAGATCTCGATTCAGCCTGGGCAGTGTTGGCCTGCAGTGCCCTCGGTCCCAAACCTCACGCTAGCTTGTGTTTTCAGACTTCCTTCCTCACACTCCTGGCAAACAAGCCCTCCGGACTGGGAACTCCAGAACCACAACCCAGCCCAGTGTCAGCCCAACGGAAGAAAAACGTTTCCCTGTGGGGCTCTCCAGAAAACCCTGATGAGGATCAACCTGCTCGGGCCTCGACGGTACCCGACCTGGATAGGCTGCTCTGGGCACTCATGCTCTGTCTGACACAGCCTGAAGCCAGACGTTCAGACAGACAAGGAGACAGATGGCCGCACACCCCACACTTTGGCACGCCATGGTCTTTAGCCGTCACCTCTTCCAAACCTTGGGTTTCAGATATCTGAACCTAGACATTATATCAATTCTCCACACAGCTGGGCATCGCAAGCACAAAACAGAACTCCTCCTTCCCCATGGCAGTCAAGCTTGCTCTTGGCATGGAGTCACACCTTCAGGGTGGGAGAAACCTTCATGGCCCCTGATGCCACGCCGAAACGTGAGTGCTGCTTGGGCACAAATTCACACTGTGACCCTCAGCATGAGCCCCATGTCAAAGAAAGGCCTGTCAGGGCCTGGACCAAGAGCCAGCATATGGGGCTTGCCAAGCCCCAGTGCACCCAATCCTAACTAGGGTTTCAGTTTTCCAGTCGCCCCGCCCGAACCTGGGGCTCTGCTCTGGAATCCCTTTCTTGGAGAGACACATGAGCCAGACAACACGACTCCACCCTTCCCACAAAATGACCCCAAACTCTTGGGAGCTGGGACAAATCCCCAGAGAGGGATACTCGTCCACAGTCCCTGAGGCCACCCCTCCAATCCACGGCTATCCCGGACACAACATCCAGAGACAAAAGCCTGAAGGAACGCCTCCCACTCGCCCTTGTTTCAGAGTCCCAGGAGCTCCGTCTCGGGCTGTACATACGGCCTGCCATACCCTAGGCGCCACTCATAAGCTGAGTTTGTGTTTTCAGACTTCTGTGCCCACAGCCTGGACCCACACAAGCTCCAGGCTAGGGCCTCTGGAGCCACAGCGAAAGATTGTGCCTGCCCTCTCCAAGGACAGTGTGCCCAATCCATTGACCACAACTCTACAGGTTAGGGAAAAGCTCCAAGGCCCCTGAGGCCATCAATAGTGTCGGCCACCCTGGACTAAGAGGGGCCCTCTGACACCAGCGGAGCAACTATCTCCACTTAGACTCTCAGACAGTGTCCCCAGAGATAGAAGGTTGAAATGGACAGGTCCCCAGGCCCTAATCTGAACCTTAGCTTTGGTTTCCATGTGTCCGTCCTCAGAGGACTGTTTTCGTAAACCAGCCTACGGGGCTTTTCCGAGGCACCAAACCAAACCTCTCTCGTCTCCACATGGGAAGCTTTCTTACTGGGGATGTATCAAACCCTTCATGTAGGAGAGTTCCGCAGGGCCACTGAACAACCAGCACATTCCAAGGTCTCCATGGATCCAAACGCACATTATGACGCATCCTCAGGAGACGCCATTTCAACTCAGCCCCCTGGGTAGCGTGCCCAAGAGGCAGGAGATCAAACATATCTTGTCGCTAATGGCCAATGGGAATGCGAGGCATGCTGTACAGGGATCCATCCTTCAAACCCTGCTCTCCAGTCCTTCCATATGGTATGTCCTGGAGCCATGCAACAGGTCTCGAATGTCCCGCAGAAGGAAACCTTGTGGTTTGGGGAAACCTCCAAACTCAGCGTGGGAAAACTTCCTTGGCCTCATGAGGCCCCCGCTTCATGAACGTGCCATCATGGACACATACTCCAGTCTCAGCCAATGTCTGATCCTCACCCTGACTTCAGATGCAGGAGATTTTGATTCAGCCTCTGCAGAGTGGGTCTGCTCTACCCCTGGCTCCAATCCTCACCCTAGCTTGTGTTTTCAGACTTCCGTCCTCATACACCAAGTCCACAAACCCTCCCTACTGGGAATTCTGGGGCCACAATGAAGCACTCTGTCTGCCTCCAAGGAGAAAAATATTGTCTATGGTGCTGCCCAGAAACCCCAAATGAGGATCAAACTGCTTGGCCCTCGGTGACACCCCAATTGCATAGGCTACCTTAAACACTGATGCTCTGTCGCAAATAGCCTGAGCCCAGACCTTCCAACAGACACCGACACAGCTGCCTGCACTCCCAGCACATTGGACGCGCCACTGCCTTAGGCCACCATCCATTCCCAACCTGGGTTTTCAGTCATCGGAACCTAGACCTTATCTCCAATCCCTGCACAGGGGGGAACCTGACACAAGTCAGAACCCCTCCTTCCCCATGGCAAAAAACCGTGCTGCTGGCAGTGAGTCAAACCTGCAGTGTAGGAGAAAACGGCATGGCCCATGAGGCCACACCCATGCGTGAGGGCCGCCTTGGGCACAAACACACATTGAGACCCTCAGCGTGAGTACCTTATTCAAGTAACGCCTCTCAGTGACTGGACCAAGAGCCCGCAGATGTGGCTTGCCTTGCCCATAGGCACCCAGGACAAACTTGATGGTGTGTATTCCAGTTGAGGGAACCCACTGCTGTGCTCTAGAGTCCCTCTCCTGGGGGGTCCCCTGTGGCAGAAAACAGTACTCATCCCTTCCCACAGAATGAACCCAAACACTTGGGAGCTTGGACAATCCCCCGAGAGGAAGGCTCTTCCTCGGCCCCTGAGGCAACCCCTACCTTGAACGGCCACTGTCAACGCAACACCCAGAGACAAAAAGCCTGAGCAACTGCCTCCCACTTGCCCTCCTTTGATATCCAGAGGATCTCCCCTCTCGGACTGGAGATCAGGCCTGCCATTACCTTGGCCCCTAGCTGAGACAAGTTTGCTTTTTCAGACATCTGTCCCCACAGCCCTGGCAAACACAGCCTCTATGCTGGGTCCTCTGGAGCCATACCACAGTACAGTGCCTGTGGTCTCCTGGGAAACTGTGTCCATTCCTTTGGCCACACACCTCCAGAATATGAGAAACCTCAAGGCCCCCGAGAACACCCCACTACTGGGAGCCTCCCTGGACACACAGGGGCATTCGGACACAAGCTGAGCAGCTACCTCCACGAAGGTATGCACACATATGTCAACAGAGATAGAAGGTTGAGCTGGACAGGCCCATATGCCCTAATCTCAACTATTGCTTTGGTTTCCAGGTGTCACTCCTCAGAGGCTTTGGTTCGAAGAACAGGATATGGGGCTTTCCTGAGGCACTGAACAGAACTCCTCTCGTCTCCACATGGGAAGCTTCCTTGTTGGTGCCGTGTCAACACCTCAGGTTGGAGAAACCTGCAGAGTCCCTGAGCCACCTCCACATTCCAAGGTCTCCCAGGCCACCAAGCCACAGTAGGACTCATCTTCAGGAGAGTCCATTTCAACTCTCCCCTCTGGGTAGCTCACCCAGGAGCCCGCAGATTGAGCCTGCCTTGTCCTGACTAAAGAGTGGGAATATGAGGTGGCGTTCCCAGGCATCCATGCTTAAACACCTGATCTCGAGTCTTTCCGTATGGGGCCGCCTGGAACCATCCAATAGGACTCGACTGTCTTGCAGAAGGAAACCTTGAGGTTTGGAGTACTTCACAAATCCCATCGTAAACAAACCTCCCTGGCCTCATGAAGCCCCCACAACCTACAGGAAGAGGCCATGCTGGACAAAAACTCTAGCCTGAGGCACGTCTCATAGTTGACATGACCACAGTGCAGGAGATCTCGATTCAGCCTCTGCAGAGTGGTCCTGCCTTGCCCTCGGTCCCAAACCTCACGCTAGCTTGTGTTTTCAGACTTCCTTCCTCACACTCTGGCAAACAAGCCCTCCAGACTAGGAACTCCAGAACCACAACCCAGCCCAGTGTCTGCCCAATGGAAGAAAAATGTTTCCCTGTGGGGCTCTCCAGAAAACCCAGAAGAGGATCATCCTGCTCGGGCCTCGACGGTACCCGAACTGGAAAGGCTGCTCTGGGCACTCATGCTCTGTCTGACACAGCCTGAAGCCACGTCCAGACAGACAAGGAGACAGCTGACCGCACACCCAGCTCTTCGGACACGCCATGGTCTTATGCCGTCATCTCTTCCTAACCTAGGTTTTCAGATATCTGAACCTAGACATCGTATCAATTCTCCACACAGCTGGGTATCGCAAGCACAAAACAGAACTCCTCCTTCCCCATGGCTGTCAAGCTTGCTCTTGGCATGGAGTCACAGCTTCATGGTGGGAGAAACCTTCATGGCCCCTGATGCCACGCCCAAACTTGAGTGCTGCTTGGGCACAAATTCACACTGTGACCCTCAGCATGAGCCCCATGTCAAAGAAAGGCCTGTCAGGGCCTGGACCATGGGCCCGCATATGGGGCTTGCCAAGCCCCTATGCACCCTATCCTCACCAGGGTTTGAGATTTCCAGTCGCCCCGCCCGTACCTGGGGCTCTGTTCTGGAATCCCTTTCTTGGAGAGACCCATGAGCCAGACAACACGACTCCACCCTTCCCACAAAATGACCCCAAACTCTTGGGAGCTGGGACAAATCCCCAGAGAGGGATACTCGTTTACAGTCCCTGAGGCCACCCCTCCAATCCACGGCTATCCCGGACACAACATCCAGAGACAAAAGCCTGAAGGAACGCCTCCCACTCGCCCTTCTTTCAGAGGCCCAGTAGCTCCCTCTCGGGCTGTCCATCCGGCCTGCCATACCCTAGGCGCCACTCATAAGCTGAGTTTGTGTTTTCAGACTTCTGTGCCCACAGCCTGGACCCACACAACCTCCCGGCTAGGGCCTCTGGAGCCACAGAGATAGATTGTGCCTGCCCTCTCCAAGGAAAGTGTGCCCAATCCATTGACCACAACCCTACATGTTAGGGAAAAGCTCCAAGGCCTCTGAGGCCATCAATACTGTAGGCCACCCTGGACTAAGAGGGGCTCTCTGACACCAGCGGAGCAACTATCTCCACTTAGACTCACAGACAGTGTCCCCAGACAGAGAAGATTGAAATGGACAGGCCCCTAGGCCCTAATCTGAACCTTAGCTTTGGTTTCCATGTGTCCGTCCTCAGATGACTGGTTTCGTATCAGCATATTAGGTTTTTCTAAGGCACCAAACGAAAACTCTCTCATCTCCACATGGGGAGCTTTCTTACTGGAGCTGTATCAAACCCTTCACATAGGAGAGTTCTGCAGGGCCACTGAACAACCAGCACATCCATGGTCACCATGGACCCAAATGCACATTATGACACATCCTCAGGAGAGGCCATTTCAACCCAGCCCTTTGGGTAACCTGCCCCAGAGCCAGCAGTTCAAACATATCTTCTCGCTAATGGCCTCTGGGAATGTGAACCATGCTGTTCAGGGTTCCATCCTTGGAACCCTGCTCTCCATTCTTTCCGTATGTTATGTCGTGGAGCCATCCAACAGGACTTGACTGTCCCGCAGAAGGAAACCTTGTGGTTTGGGGCAACCTCCAAACTCAGCGTGGAAAACTTCCTTGGCATCATGAGGCCCCCGCTTCATGAAGGTGCCATTATGGACACAAACTCCAGCCTCAAACAACGTCTGATCCTCAGCCATTTTTCAGATGCAGGGGAATTCGATTCAGCCTCTCCAGAGTCTGCCTGCTCTGACCTTGGTTCCAATCCTCACCCTAGCTTGTGTTTTCAGACTTCTGTCTTCACACTCCTGGCCCACAAACCCTCCCTACTGGGAATTCTGGGGCCACAATGAAGCACTCTGCTTGCCTTTCAGAAGAAAAACATTGTCTATGGAGCTCCCCAGAACCCCAAATGAGGATCAAACTGCTTGGCCCTCAGCAATACCCCATTTGCATAGGCTATCTTAAACACTGACGTTCTGTGGCACATAGCCTGAGCCCAGACCTTCCAATAGACACCGACACAGCTGGCAGCACACCCAGTACATTGTAGCCGCCACTGCCTTAGGCCCCCATCCATTCCCAACCTGGGTTTTCAGTCATTGGAACCTAGACCTTAAATATAATCTCTGCTCAGGGGGGAACCAGATGCTCAAGTCAGAATCCCTCCTTCCCTATGACAAGAAACCTTGCTGCTGGCAGTGAGTCAAACCTTCCGTGTAGGAGAAAAGAGCATGGCCCCTGAGGCCACGCCCATGCGTGAGGGCCACCTTGGGCACAGGAATACATTGTGACCCTCAGCGTGAGTAACTTATTCAAGTAACACCTCTCAGTGACTGGACCAACAGCCTGCATATGTGGCTTTCCATGCACATAGGCACCCAGGCCTAACTAGATGGCGGGTATTCCAGTTGAGGGAACACACTGCTGTGCTCTAGAATCTCTCTACTGGGGTATCACCTTTGGCAGAAAACAGTACTCTTCCCTTCGACCAGAATGAACCCAAACACTAGGGAGTTTGGACTATCCTCAGAGAGGAAGGCTCTTCCTCGGCCCCTGAAGCAACCCCTACCCTGAACGGCCATTGTGAACACAACACCCGGAGCCAAAAGCCTGAGCATCTGCCTCACACTTGCCCTCCTTTGATATCCAGAGGATCTCCCTTCATGGAATGGAGATCAGGCCTGCCATTACTTTGGCCCCTACATAAGCCAAATTTGTTTTTTCACACATCTGTCCTCACAGCCCTGGCAAACACAGTTTCTAGGCTGGGTCCTCTGGAGCCATACCACAGGACCGTGCCTGCTCTCTGCTGGGAAACTTTGTCCATTCCTTTGGCCACACACCTCCAGAATATGAGAAACCTAAAGGCCCCCGAGGACATCCCACTACTGTAAGCCTCCATGGACACACAGGGTCTTTTTGACAAGCTGAGAATCAACCTCCACGATGGCATGCACACAGATGTCAACAAAGACAGAAGGTTGAGTCGGACAGGCCCTTAGGCCCTAATCTCAACTCTTGCTTTGGATTCCAGGTGCCACTCCTCAGAGGCTATGGTTCGAAGAACAGGATAAGGGGCTTTCCTGAGGCACTGAACAGAACACCTCTCGTCTCCACATGGGAAGCTTCCTTGTTGGATCCGTGTCACGCACCTCTGGACTCCTGCAGAGTCCCAGAGCTACCTCCACATTCCAAGGTCTCCCAGGCCACCAAGCCACAGTAGGACTCATCTTCAGGAGAGTCCATTTCAACTCTCCCCTCTGGGTAGCTCACCCAGGAGCCCACAAATTGAACCTGCCTTGTCCTGACTAAAGGGTGGGAATATGATGTGGCGTTCCCAGGCATCCATGCTTAGACACCTGCTCTCGAGTCCTTCTGTATGTGGCCTCCTGGAACCATCCAATAGGACTCGACTGTCGTGCAGAAGGAAACGTTGAGGTTTGGAGTAGTTTACAAATCCCATCGTAGGGAAACCTCCCTGGCCTCATGAAGCCCCCACTACCTTCAGGAAGAGGCCGTCATGGACAAAAACTCTAGCCTGAGGCACCTCTCATAGTTGATGTGACCTCAATTGCAGGAGATCTGGATTCAGCCTTTGCAGAGTGGGCCTGCCGTGCCCTCGGTCCCAAACCTCACGCTAGCTTGTGTTTTCAGACTTCCTTCCTCACACCCCTGGCAAACAAGCCCTCCAGAATAGGAAATCCAGAACCACAACTCAGCCCAGTCCCTGCCCACCAGAAGAAAAACTTTTCCCTGTGGGGCTCTCCAGAAACCCCAGATGAGGTTCAATCTGCTCGGGCCTCGATGTTACCCGAACAGGATAGGCGGCTCTGGGCACTAATGCTCTGTCTGACTCAGCCTGATGCCAGACGTCCAGACAGACAAGGAGACAGCTGGCTGCACACCCAGCACTTCGGACACGCCATGGTCTTATGCCGTCATCTCTTCCTAACCTTGGTTTTCAGATATCTGAACCTAGACATTATATCAATTCCCCACACAGTTGGGTATCTTAAGCACAAATCAGACTTCCTCCTTCCCCATGGCTGTAAAGGCTGTGCTTCGCATGGAGTCCACCTTCAGGGTAGGAGAAACCTTCATGGCCCCTGATGCCACGCCCAAACTTCAGTGCCGCCTTGGGCACAAATTCACACTGTGACCCTCAGCATGAGCCCAATGTCAAAGAAAGGCCTGTCAGGATGTGGACTAAGCGCCCGCATATGGGGCTTGCCAAGCCCCTATGCACCCAATCCTCACCAGTGTTTGTGTTTTCCAGTCGCCCCGCCCATACCTGGGGCTGCTCTGGAATTCCTTTCTTGGAGAGACAAATGAGCCAGACAACAGGACTCCAGCTTTCCCACAAAATGTCCCCAAACTCTCGGGAGCTGGGACAAATTCACAGAGAGGGAGACTCATCCATGGGCCCTGAGGCCACCCCTACAATCCACGGCTATACTGGACACAACATCCAGAGACAAATCCTGTACGATATCCCCCCACTCACATGGCTTTCAGAAGAAAAGAATCTCCCTCTTGGTCTGTACATCTGGCCTGCCACACCCTCGGCGCCACTCATAAGCTGAGTTTGTGTTTTCAGACTTCTCTGCCCACAGCCTGGACCCACACAGCCTCCCGGCTAGGGCATCTGGATCCACATCGGAAGATTGTTCCTGCCCTCTCCAAGTAAAGTGTGCACAATCCATTGTCCAAAACCCTACAGGTTAGGGAAAAGCTCCAAGGCCCCTGAGGCCATCCCGATAGTGTAGGCCGCCCTGGACTAAGAGGGGCACTCTGACACCAGCGGAGCAACTATCTCCACTTAGACTCACAGACAGTGTCCCCAGACAGAGAAGATTGAAATGGACAGGCCCCTAGGCCCTAATCTGAACCTTAGCTTTGGTTTCCATGTGTCCGTCCTCAGATGACTGGTTTCGTATCAGCATATTAGGTTTTTCTAAGGCACCAAACGAAACCTTTCTCGTCTCCACATGGGGAGCTTTCTTACTGGAGCTGTATCAAACCCTTCACATAGGAGAGTTCTGCAGGGCCACTGAACAACCAGCACATCCATGGTCACCATGGACCCAAACGCACATTATGACGCATCCTCAGGAGAGGCCATTTCAACCCAGCCCTTTGGGTAACGTGCCCCAGAGCCAGCAGTTCAAACATATCTTCTCGCTAATGGCCAATGGGAATGCGACGCATGCTGTTCAGGGATCCATCCTTGGAACCCTGCTCTTCAGTCTTTCCGTATGTTATGTCGTGGAGCCATCCAACAGGACTTGACTGTCCTGCAGAAGGAAACCTTGTGGTTTGGGGCAACCTCCAAACTCAGCGTGGAAAACTTCCTTGGCATCATGAGGCCCCCACTTCATGAAGGTGCCATTATGGACACAAACTCCAGCCTCAGCCAACCTCTGATCCTCAGCCAGACTTCAGATGCAGTGGATTTCGATTCAGCCTCTCCAGAGTAGGCCTGCTCTGCCCTTGGCTCCAATCCTCACCCTAGCTTGTGTTTTCAGAATTCCGTCCTCACACTCCTGGCCCACAAACCCTCCCTACTGGGAATTCTGGGGCCACAATGAAGCACTCTGCCTGCCTCCCAGGAGAAAAACATTGTCTATGGTGCTGCCCAGAAACCCCAAATGAGGATCAAACTGCTTGGCCCTCAGCAATACCCCATTTGCACAGGCTATCTTAAACACTGACGTTCTGTCGCACATAACCTGAGCCCAGACCTTCCAACAGACACTGACACAGCTGGTTGCACACCCAGTACAATGTAGCCGCCACTGTCTTGGCCACCATCAATTCCCAACCTGGGTTGTCAGTCATCGGAACCTAGAACTTATCTCCAATCCCTGCACAGGGGCGAACTAGAAGCTTAAGTCAGAAATCTCCTTCCCCATGGCAAGAAACCTTGCTGCTGGCAGTGAGTCAAACCTTCATTGTAGGATAAACGGCATGGCCCATGAGGCCACGGCCATGCGTGAGGGCCTTCTTGGGCACAAACACACATTGTGACCCTCAGCGTGAGTACCTTATTCAAGTAACGCCTCTCAGTGACTGGACCAAGAGCCCGCATATGTGGCGTGCCTTACCCATAGGCACCCAGCCCTACTAGATGGCGGGTATTACAGTTGAGGGATCCCACTTCTGTGCTCTAGAATTCCTATACTGAGGGGTCACCTATGGCAGAATACAGTACTCTTCCCTTCCCACAGAATGAATCCAAGCACTTTGTAACTTGGACCACCCCCCGAGAGGAAGGCTCTTCCTGGTCCCCTGAAGCAACCCCTACTTGAACAGCCATTTTGAACGCAACATCCAGATAACAAAAGCCTAAGCGACTGCCTTCAACTTGCCCTCCTTTGATATCGAGAGTATCTCCCCTCGTGGACTAGATCAGGCTTGCCATTACCTTGGCCCCTACCTGAGCCAAGTTTGTTTTTTCAGATATCTGTCCCCACAGCCCTGGAAAACACAGCTTCTAAGCTGGGTCCTTTGAGCCATACCACAGGACCGTGCCTGCTCTCTCCTGGAAACTGTTTCCATTCCTTTGGCCACACACCTCCAGAATAAGAGAAACCTCAAGGCCCCCGAGGACATCCCACTACTGTAAGCCTCCCTGGACACACAGGGGCATTCTGATGCAAGCTGTGCAGCTACATCCACGAAGGCATGCACACAGATGTCCACAGAGTCAGAAGGTTGAGCCGGACAGGCCCTTAGGCCCTAATCTCAACTCTTGCTTTGGTTTCCAGGTGTCACTCCTCAGAGGCTTTGGTTCGAGGAACAGCATATGGGGATTTTCTGAGGCACTGAACAGAACACCTCTCTTCTCCACATGGAAAGCTTCTTTGTTGGAGCTGTGTCAAACACCTCAGGTTGGAAAATCCTGCAGAGACCCTTAGCCACCTCCACATTCCTAGGTCATCCAGGCCACCTACCCACAGTAGGACTCATCTTCAGGAGAGTCCATTTCCACTCACCTCTCTGGGTAGCTCACCCAAGAGCCCGCAGATTGAGCCTGCCTTGTCCTGACTAAAGAGTGGGAATATGAGGTGGCGTTCCCAGGCATCCATACTTAGACACCTGCTCTCGAGTCTTTCCGTATGGGGCCTCCTGGAACCATCCAATAGGACTCGATTGTCGTGCAGAAGGAAACCTTGAGGTTTGAAGTAGTTCACAAATACCATCGTAGGGATACCTGCCGGGCCTCATGAAGTCCCCCATATCCTTAAGGGAGAAGCCATCATGGACAAAAACTCTAGCTTGAGCACGTCTCATAGTAGACATGAACGCAATGCAGGAGATCTTGATTCAGCCTCTGCAGAGTGGCCTGCCGTGCCCTCGGTTCCAAACCTCACGCTAGCTTGTGTTTTCAGACTTCCTTCCTCACACTCCTGGCAAACAATCCCTCCAGAGTAGGAATTGCAGAACCACAAGCCAGCCCAGTGACTGCCCACCGCTAGAAAACGTTTCCTTGTGTGGCTCTCCATAAAACCCAGATGAGTATCAACCTGCTCTTGCCTCGACGGCACTCAGATTTGATAGGCTGCTCTGGGCACTAATGCTCTGCCTTTCACAGCCTGATGCCAGACGTCCAGACAGGCAAGGAGACAGCTGGCCACACACCTAGCACTTCTGACACGCCATGGTCTTATGCCGTTATCTCTTCCTAACCTTGGTTTTCAGATATCTAAACCCAGATATTATATCAATTCCCCACACAGTTGGGCATCTGAAGAACAAATCAGAACTCCTTCTTCCCCATGGCTGTAAGGCTTGCTCTTGGCATGGAGTCACACCTTCAGGGTGGGAGAAAACTTATGGCCCCTGATGCCACGCCCAAAATTGAGTGCTGCTTGGGCACAAATTCACACTGTGACCCTCAGCATGAGCCCCATGTCAAAGAAAGGCCTGTCAGGGCCTTGACCAAGAGCCCGCATATGGGGCGTGCCAAGCCCCTATACACCCAATCCTCACCAGTGTTTGAGTTTTCCAGTCTCCCCCCTGTACCTGGGGCTCTGCTCTGGAATCAATTTCTTGGAGAGCCACATGAGCCAGACAACAGGACTCCACCCTTCCCACAAAATGACCCCAAACTCCTGTTAGGTGGGACAAATCCCCAGAGAGGGATACTCGTCCACAGTCCCTGAGGCCACCCCCTACAATCCACGGCTATCCTGGACGCATCCAGAGACAAAAGCCTGAAGGAATCTCGCCCTTGATTCACAAGCCAAGGAGCTCACTCTCTATCTGTACATCCGGCCTGCCATATCCTCGGCGCCACTCATAAGCTGAGTTTGTGTTTTCAGACTTCTGTGCCCACAGCCGGAACCCACACACCCTCCAGGCTAGGGCCTCTGGAGCCACAGCTAAAGATTGTGCCTGCCCTCTCCAAGGAAAGTGTGCCCAATCCATTGACCACAACCCTAAAGGTTAGGGAAAAGCTCCAAGGCCCCTGAGGCCATCCTGATAGTGCAGGCTGCCCTGGACTAAAAGGGGCACTCTGACACCAGCTGAGCCATTATCACCACTTAGACTCTCAGACAGTGTCCCCAGAGACAGAAGATTGAAATGGACAGGCCCCCAGTCCCTAATCTGAACCTTAGCTTTAATTTTCATGTGTCTGTCCTCAGAGGACTGGTTTCGTATACCAGCATATTAGGTTTTTCTGAGGCTCCAAACCAAACATTTCCCGTCTCCACATGGAGTGCTTTCTTACTGGATCTGTATCAAACCCTTCTGGTCGGAGAATTCCGCAGGGCCACAGTACAACCATCACATTCCAAGGTCTCCATGGACAGAAACCCACATTATGACGCATCCTCAGGAGAGGCCATTTCAACTCAGCCCGCTGGTTAGCTTGCCCCAGAGCCAGCAGATCAAACATATCTTGTCGTTAATGGCCAATGGGAATGCGAGGCATGCTGTTCAGGGATCCATCCTTTGAACCATCCTCTTCAGTCCTTCCGTATGGTATGTACTGGAGCCATCCAACAGGACTCGACTGTCTCGCAGAAGGAAACCTTGTGGTTTGTGGCAACCTCCAAACTCAGCGTGGGAAAACTTCGTTGGCCTCATGAGGCACCTGCTTCATGAAGGTGCCATCATGGACACATGCTCCAGCCTCAGCCAACGTCTGATCCTCAGCCTGACTTCAGATGCATGAGATTTCCTTTCAGCCTTTGCAGAGTGGGCCTGCTCCCAACCTCACCCTATCTTTTGTTTTCAGACTCTACCCTAGCACTCCTGGCCCAAAAGCCCTCATGATTGGGAATTCTGGTTCCAGAACGAAGCACTCTGCCTGCCCCCCAAAGAAAAACATTGTCTATGGCATTGCTCAGAAACCCCAAATGAAAATCAACCTGCTCAGCCCTCGGCAACACCCCAATTGCATAGGCTACCCTAAACACTATGCTCTGTCTTACATAGCCTGAGCCCAGACCTTGTGAGAGACATTGAGACAGTTGGCTTCACACCCAGCACATCGAACCTGCCATGGGTTAGGCCATTTCATCCCTTCCCATTGACCTGGGTGTCTTCCTGGAGGTATATTCTGAGGCTGTGTCAGACTATGCATTTTTTCTGGAGCTTCCTATGGAATTGGGGTGGTATTAGGGGCCTTGCAATTTTCTCTTAATCTGGTGGGTTGGGAAACTGAGACAGGCTGACATTCCTTGGGAGAGCTGGCCCAGTGCTGTTGTGTGTTCCTGGAGGCCCCATCCTGGAGGGCATAAGGGTCAGGACACTGGGTCCAAAGTCTTCAGACACAAACTCGGGTAAGAGTTAAGCTCGAGGTGATGGCAGACCCAATCTGCAGACCCTGAGCGAAGCATCTCCAGATATGAAATTCGGACGGCTGTGAGGCAGGAGCACAGTCTTTTCTGTCTGACTTGTTTGTCAATGATGGCCACGAAATGGAGGGGTGGCCTCATGGGTCCATGTGAGATTCCACCTCTGTGGGAATTCTGCTCGGCACCCAAGAGTTTGGTGTATTTCCGGGGGATGGGAGGAGCGCAGTTTTCTGAGTCAGGGATCCCGTCCAAACAGCCATTCCAGAGATGGGTCCTGGGTTCTGGAGCCTGGATCACCGCAACAAGGCTTAGGATTTGGGCCTAGGGTCCTGCTCTATGTTTTCCTGGTACAGCTCCCGAGTGTTCTTGTTGGAAATGGGTCTCATTCTGAGGGTTACAATGCCTGTTTTTGCCCAGATGCCCATGCTGAGTGGGTGTGACCTCATGGGCTATGCACTTGGCTCCCACTCTGAGGGTTGGACTGCCATCTCAACATTCAGTTTTCCTGCCATGGGGAAGGAGATGTACTTTTTTATGCTTCAGGTTCCCCCATGGGCAGGAATTTGAGCTAAGTTCTGGGACAGGTGCCTGAATACCCAGTTCGCTTTGAGATGAGGTCCTCGGGCCAAGGCAGGACCCACCTGCAGAAAATGAGGCCTGCTTTCTGGGTGGCTGTCAGGAGCTCGGTCTCGAGCTGTGTCAGAACATTCGTGGAGAGTTCGGCCTATGATATTGGGGTGCTTTTGAGAGCTGTGCAACTGGATCCTCATGGGAGATTTTTGCACAGACCCTTTCTTCACTTCTTCTATCTGGTGAGCAGGCAGATGGCTGCATTACGGCTCCAGAATATCCAAGTTGGAGGGTTTGCAGGCGAGGAGTGTGAGGACAGAAATATGAAAACATAAGCTACGGTTATGCTCAGTGCCGAGCACATGTCTATTCCAATGTACAGCAGTTGTTTCGAGATCTCCAGCACCTGGGCGAGGGGCAGATGTCTGCTCATGCTGGAGTTTGTATCCATGATGGCCAACAAATGGTGGGGAGGCCTCAAGAATTCTTGGAGATTTTTCCAAGCTGGAGCTTGTGAGCTGCTCCAAACATCAAGGTGTCCTACTAAGGGACAACAGAAGTCTTCTTACAGGGCTCCAGGGTCCCCCATATGGAAGATTCGATAGCAATGCTCTCTGAATGGAGGCCTGGGAAGCCAATCTCGTGTTACCATTGCAGCTGAGGAACAGGGTAAGCTTGAACCAATGACACTGATTCCAAGTTCCAAGTGATTTGCGTTGATGGAAGTTCTCAGTCTAACAGGTCCCAATGCTGCTTGGTGTCCAGGGAGACCTTAGAATGTGGTGGCGGCTCTCTGACCTTTGAGGATTCTCTATCCTTAGGATTAGACCCAGTACCCAGGAGCCAGGTTTCCTTCTTGGGACAGGAGGTGTGCTCTTGTATGGCTCACGGACCACAGGTTGGACCATATGCTTGAATTTCCAGAACAGCCCTCTAGGGAGAGAGACCTCAAAACATAAGCTAGGGTTCTGATGAGGTTTTAGGGCCATGGAAGTTTCAATCTTCGGACTAAGTGCCATTGGCCTGCATGTCATCCTGGAGGTAGGTGCTGAGGCTGTGTCAGGCTGTGCACTTTTTCCAGAGTGGCCTATGATATTGGGGTGCAGTCAGGGGCCTTGCAGTTTTCTCCTAATCTGGACATTTTGGGAAACTGAGATGGGCAGGGTTTCCTCAGGAGAGCAGGGCCAGTGATGTCATGTGTTTCTCGAGGCCCCATCCTGGAGGTCATGTGTGTCAGGACTTTGGGACCAAAGACTTTAGACACAACCTCGGATAAGAGATAGGAGTGAGGTGATGGCAGTCCGAATCTGAAGACCCTGAGGGAAGCTCCTCGGGATTTGAAATTCAGGTGGCTGGGAGGGAGGAGCACAGGCTTTTCTGTCTGGATTTTGTGTCTAGGATGGCCACTAAATGGAGGGGTGACCTCATGTGTCCATGGGATATTCTTCCACTCTGGTGATTCTGCTTGGCACCCAAGAGTTTGATTTCTTTCTGGGGAAGAGGAAAAGACTGTATTCCATCTCTGGGATCCTGTCCAAACAGGGATTCCAGAGATGGTTTCTGGGTCCAGACACTGGGAAAACTTAACCAAAGCTTCGATTTGGGTTCCTGGTCCAGATCCCAAGGGGGATCTTTGGAAAGGGGTCTCATTCTGAGGGTCACAATGCCTGTTTGTGCCCAGCTGCCCATCCTGTGTAGGCATGGTCTCATGGACCATGCACCTGGTTCCCACTCAGGGTTGTACAGCCATCTCAACATTCAGTTTTCTGGCCATGGGGAAGGAGGAGCACTCTTTTGTGCTTCCGAGTCCCCTATGGGCAGGAATTTGAGCTAAGTCTGGGACAGGTACCTGAATATCCAGGTTGCTTCAAGATGATGGCCTCGGGCCAAGGTTGGACCCACCTGGAGGATATGGGGCCCACTATCTGGGTGGCTGTCAGGAGGTCAGGGATCAGGCGATGTCAGACAGACAATTTATGCAGAGGTCGGTCTATTATATTGGGGTGCCATTGAGGGCCGTGCAGGAGGATCCTCATGTGGGTTTCTGCGAAGACCCATAGGGCACTTCTTCTTTCTGGTGGGCAGGCAGAAAGCTGCACTGTGGCTTCAGAATTCCCAATATGGAGGGCTTGTAGGCGAGGAGTGTGAAGACAGAAGTCTGAAAACACAAGCCACGGATAAGCTCAGTGCCGACCACAGGACCATTCCATTGTGCAGTGGTTGTTTCGAGATTTCCAGCACCTGAGTATGGGCGAGGGTCAGATGTCTGCTCACGCTGGGTTTGCATCCATGATGGTCAACGAATTGTGGGGTGGCCTCAAGAATTCTTGGAGATTTTCCCAAGCAGGACCTTGTGAGCTGCTCCAAACAGCAAGGTGTCCTACTGTGGGACAGGGGAAGTCCGCTTACAAGGCTCCAGGGTCCCCCATATAGAAAGATTCGACAGCAGAGGTCTCTGAATGGGGGCCTGGGAAGTCTTCCTTGCATGACCATTGCAGCTGAGGAACATTGCAGGCTTGATCTGCTGGTTTTTGTTCAAATTTCCAAGTGATCTAAGTTGACGGATGTTCTCAGTCTAATGAGTCACAATGCTGCTTGGTGTCCAGGGAGACCTTAGAATGTGGTGGTGAGGGTGCCTGGGTGGCTCACTGGGCTAAGCCGCTGCCTTCGGCTCAGGTCATGATCTCAGGGTCCTGGGATTGAGTCCCGCATCGGGCTCTCTGCTCAGCAGGGAGCCTGCTTCTTCCTCTCTCTCTCTCTGCCTTCCTCTATGCCTACTTGTGATCTCTCTCTGTCAAATAAATAAATAAAATCTATATTAAAAAAAAGAATGTGGTTGTGGGTCTGTGGCCATGCATGATTCTCCTACCTGAGGGTTAGACCCAGTTCCCAGGAGCCAGGTTCCCTTCTCGGGACAGGAGGGGTTCTCTTGTATGGCTCAGGGACCACATGTCGGATCATATGTTGGATTTCAAGACCAGGCCTCTGGGCACAGAGGCCTGAATATCTAGGCTAGGGTTCTTATGAGGTTGTAGGGGCATGTCATCCTCAACCTTCGGACTTAGGGACTTTGACCTGTGAGTCTTCCTGGAGATAGATGCTCAGGCTGTGTCAGACTGTGCATTTTTTCCAGAGTGGCCTATGAAATTGGGGTGGGCTCAGGGGCCTTGCAGGCTTTTCCTAATCTGGAGGGTTTGTGCAACTGAGACGGCAGAATTTCATCCAGAGATCAGGCCCAGTGATGTAGTGTGGTTCTGTCAGCCCCATCCTGCAGGGAATGTGGTTAAGGGCTCTGGGACCAAAGTCTTCAGACACAAAATTGTGTATCAATTAGGAGGGAGGTGATGGCAGCCCCGATCTGCAGACGCTGAGGGCAGCTCCTCAGGATTTGAAATTCGTGTGGCTGGGAGGCAGGAGCAAAGGCTTTTCTGTCTGGATTGTGTCTAGGATGGCCTTGGAATGGTGGGGTGTCCTCATGTGTCCATGGAATATTCTACCTCTCTGGGGATTCTGCCCAGCACCCAAGAGTTTGGTGTCTCACTGCGAAGGAGAGAGCGTGGTTTACTGTTTCACGGTTCCCGTCAACACAGGGATTCCAGAGATGGGTTATAGGTCCCTGTGCCTGGATAACCCTACAAAGGCTTAGTATTTGGGCCTAGAGGCTTGACTGCCTGGCTCTGTGGGGCTTTGGTTCAGCTCCCATGGAGACTTGTTGGAAATGGGTCTCAGGGTAAGGGTCACAATGCCTGTTTGTGCCCAGATGCCCATCCTGAGTGGGCATTGGCTCTTGTTCCATGCACCTGGATCCCAATATGAGGGTTGGACCACCATATCAACATTTAATTTTCCTTCTATGAGGAAGGAGGAGTACTCTTTTGTGCTTCAGATTCCCCCATGCACAGTAATTTGAGCTATGTTCTGGGACTGGTACGTGAATAACCAGGTTGGTTTGAGATGAAGGACTCAGGTCAAGGCAGGTCACACCTGCCAGATATGGGTCCCGCTATCTAGGTGGCTACCAGGAGGTCGGGGCTCGAGCTGTGTCAGACAGAGCATTAGTTCACAAGGTGGCCTATGATATTGTGGTGCTATAGAGGGCTGTGCTGGTGGAACCTTATATGGAGTTTCACGCAGACCCATAGGGCACCTCTTTTTTTCTGGTGGGCAGGCAGAAGGCTGCATTGTGGCTCCCAAATTCCCAATATGGGGGACTTGAAGGCGAGGAGTGTGAGAACAGAAGGCAGAAAACACAATCTATGCTTAATCTCAGTGCCGAGAACATGGCCGTTCCAATGTGCAGTGGTTTTTTCGAGATCTCCAGCATCTGAGTACAGGCGAGGGTCAGATGTATGCTCATGATAGAGTTTGTATCTATCATGGCCAACAAATGAACTATCCAGCACCTGAGTAAAGGTGGATTTCAGATGTTTATGCACACTGGAGTTTGTGTCTCTGATGACCGAGATATGGAGGAGTGGCATCAAGAGGCTGATGCATGTGAGATGCTCCAAACAGCAAGGTTGTTTTTTCTACTGGACAGTTAGAGTCTGGTATGTTTTCTGCAGGGCCCCCCATGTGAAAAGTATGGGTAGCAGAGCCCTTCCACATGGATGCCTGGAAAGCACACCTCCATTGACCAATGCAGCTGAGGAACATGCAGGTTCTTTACGGTGCTTCTGGGGCGAAGCACCAAGGTCTTGAGTTGACATGGAATCTCTTGAAGATGGGTTACAATGCTGGTTTTTTTTACCAGGTAGATCTTAGAATGTGTTGGTGGCTAAGGTGCCTGCAGGATTCTCCTACCCTGAGGGTTTAACACAGGTCGAAGAGCACGGTTACCTTCTGGGGACAGGAGATATAGTGTTTTGTGGCTCAGGGACCACATGCCGTATCATAAGTTCCTATTCAAGAACAGGCCTCTGAAGACAGATGCCCGACAACCTAATCTAGGGTTCCAATGAGTACCAGGGGCATGAGAGGTTCAATCTTCAGACTTAGGACAGTTGACTTGGGTGTCTGCCAGGATGTAGGTGATCAGGGAGTTTCAGACTGCGCACTTATGTCCAGAGTAACCTCCAATATTGGGGTGGCCACAGGGGCCTTGAATGTTTCAACCAACTCTGGAGGGTTTGGTTAACTGACATGCACAATTTCCATGGGGATGGCAAGCACAGTCCTGTGGTGTGGCTCCAGAGACTCCACCCTGGAGGGCATGTGAGCCATGGTTCTGGGAGGGAAGTCTGCAAACACAAACTCGGGTTAGGTTTAGTGGCTAGGTTATCGCAGGGCAATGTGTAGACCTGGAAGGCTACTCGTCAGGAACAGTAACTGGAATGACCCGAAGGCGGAAGCATAGGCTTTTATATCTGGATTGTGTGTCTAGGGTGACCTCAGAATGCAGCTGTGGCCTCATGGGTCCATGGGAGACTTTTCCTCTAAGGATACTGGCGGCTCCCAATATTTTGATGACTTTTTGGGATGGGAAGACTGCTATTTTCGATCTTAGGTGTGCCCCAAAACAGGGATTCCAGAGATGGGCTCTGGGTCTAGGCGCCTGGAAAATCCCACCAAGGGTTGGGATTTGGGCTTATGGGCAGACCAGGCCTGCAATGCAGGATCTTGGTGGTGCAACTGAGAGGGCTTGTTTGGAAGCATGCTCAGGCTGAGCATTACAATGCCTGTTTGTGCCCAGGGCGGCCCTCAGGAGTGGGCGTGGTCCCATTGTCCATTTTCTGGCTCCCACACTGAGGGATGGACACACATTGCAATGGCCAGGTTTCCAGCCATGGGGAAGGAGGAAATATCTATTGTGCTTCATGTTCCCCCATAGGCAGGGATTACAGCAAAGGTCTGGGGACAGATGCCTGAATACCAAGGATGCATAGAGATGACAGATTTGGGCCATGGCCGTTCTCACATGCTGGATATGGGCCCCGCTCTCTGGGTGGCTGACACGAGGTCTGGGCTCAGGCTGTGTCAGACACAGCACTAGTGGCCAGAGAAGTCTATATATTGGGGTTCTCTCCAGGGCCGAGTAAATTGATCCTCATGTAGGGTTCCTGGCCAGACTCACGAAGCACTTCTTTCTGTGGGGCAGGCAGAATGCTGCCTTATGGATCCAGAATTCCCTATCAAGAGGGTTTGGGGACAAATAGGGTGAGAATGCAATTGTAAACACCAGCTATGCTTAAATTGAGTGCCAAGCAGAAGTCAGTTTCAATGTGCAGCAGCTTATACGAGATATCCAGCACCTGAGTAAGGGCAGATGTCAGATATTTGCTCACACTGGAGTTTGTGTCTAGGATGACGACTAATGGAGGGGTGGCTTCAGGAGGCAATGGAGGATTACCCACGCTTAGGATTGTGAGATGCTCCAAACAACAAGGTTTCCTTCTAATGGACAGGAGGAGTCTGTTTTTTTTTCCTTCAGGGTCCCTCAAGTGGAAGTTTGCGTAGCATAACCCTCCCGCATGGATGACTGGAAAGCACACGTCCAATGACCATTGCAGCTGAGGAACATGACAGGTTCGTTTTGGTGGTTCTTGTGCCAAGTACCAAGGCCTTGAGTTGACTTGGAATTTCTTACAGATGTGTCCCAAAACTGGTTTGTTACAAGGGAAGTCTTAGAATGTATTTGTGGCTAAGGGCCACGCTGAGGGTTTGGCACAGGTCGATGTGCACAGTTTCCATCTTGGGAGAGGAGATGTTCTGTTTTGTGGCTCAGGGTACATATGTTGTATCCTGACTTGGTATTCAAGAACAGGCCTCTGAGGATTGATGCTTGCAACCTAATCTAGAGATCCAATGATGTCCTTGGTGACCATCAGGTTCAATTTTCTGACTAAGGACCATTGATATGGTTGTCTGACTGGATGTAGGTGATCAGGGTGTTTCAGACTGTGCATTTGCATCCAGAGCCACTTCCAATATTGGGGTGGGCTCAGGGGCCTTGCAGGTTTCTCCTAACTTGGAGGCTTTGGGGAACTGTGATGGGCACAGTTTCCTTGGGGATGGCAGGCCCAGTCCTGTGGTAAGGCTTCAGAGACCACCTCCTTGAGGATATGAGAGCCATGGTTTTGGGAGGGAAGTCTGCAAACACAAATTTGGGTCAGGGATAGTGGCAAGGTGATCGCAGGTCCAATGCATAGACCTAGAAGGCATCACGTCAGGAACTGTAATTAGGGTGACTGAAAGCTGGTAGCACAGGCTTTTCTATCTGGATTGTGTGTCCAGGATGGGCTCTGAATGTAGACGTGGTCTCATGGTTCAATGGGAGACTTTTCCTCTCTAAGGATCCTGGTGGATCTCCATAGATTGGTGGTTTTTCAGAGAAGAAAAGAGTGCTCTTTTCCATCTTAGGGGTGCCCCAAAACAGGGAAGAATGCTGTTTTCCAACTTAGGCTTATGCCAAAACAGGGATTCCAGAGACGGGCTCTGGGTCTGGGTGGCCGGATATCCCACCAAGTGTTAGGATTTTGGCCTAGGGGCATTCCAGGCCTTCAATGCAGGATCCTAATGGTGTAACAGAGAGGGCTTGTTTGAAAGCATGCTCAGGCTGAGGGTCATCATGCCTCTTTGTGCCCAGGGGGGCCCTCAGGAGAGGGCGCAGTCTCATTGGCCATATAGCTGGATCCCACTTTGAGGGTTGGACACCCATTGCAACAGCCAGGATTCCTGCAATGGAAAGAGGAGTTCTCTATTGTGCTTCAGGTTCCCCCATTGGCAGGGTTACAGGAAAGGTCTGTGGAAAGTTGCCTTAATACCAAGGATGTGTACAGATGACAGGCTAAGAATTCCCAGGTAACAAAACAGCATTGTTACCCATGTTCATGACATTCCATGTAAAAATAAGCCCTTAGTACTTCGCCCCAGAGACACCAGAATGAACTTGCCATGTTCCTAAGCTGCAATGGTCAGTGGAGGTGTGGTTTCCAGGCAACCATACGGGGGTGCTCTGCTACACAAACTTTGCAATTGGCGGGGACCCTGGAGACAAAAAAACAGAATGCCCCAGTCCGGTAGAAGGAAACCTTCTGTTTGGAGCATCTCACAAGCCCCAGGGTGGGAAATCCTCCATTTCCTCTTGAAGCCACCACTCCATTTGTCAGTCATCATAGACACAAACTCCAGCATGAGCAAACATCTGACATCCGCCCTTACTCAGGTGCTGGATTTCAATTCAATCGCTGCACACTGGAACTGCCTTTAGTTTGACTGAATTAAGCCATAGCTTGGGTTTACAATTCCATCCTCAGTCGACTGGTCCACAAGCCCTATTGTGAAGGAATTCTGGAGCTACAACACAATATTCTGCCTTCCCCATAGAAAGAAAAAGGGCCTGGAGAGTCTGCCCAGAAACTCCATATGATGGTCAATCTTCTCGGTGCTAGACGGAACCCTGATTCATAGGCTGCCCTGGGCACTAGTGCTGTGTCTGACATAGCCGGAGCCAGGACCTAGTGTCAGCCACTGAGAGATCAGGGCCCATATCCAGCATGTGAGACCAGCTATGGCCCAAGTCTGTCTTCTCTTCTATTCTTGGTATTCAGGCATCTGTACCCACAGCTTTGCTGAAATCCTTGCCATTGGGGGAGCCTGAAGCACAATAGTGAACTCCTCCTTCCCCATGGAAGGTATTCTGACAGTTGGGATAGTTGCTCAACCCTCAAAGTGGAAGGCAGCTCCATGGCCAAGGACACCATGTGCACTCATGATGGCTTCCCCGGGCACAAGCAGGCATTGTGACCTCAGCCTGAGCATGCTTTCAACCAAACGCTCTCAATTGCATCTCTGGGACCCCGAATTGCAGGCCTAGTACACACCTAGGCCCAAATCCTAACCTTGGTGGGATATTACAGGGGCCCAGACACAGAGCCCATCTCTGGAATCATATTTTGGGGGACCCTTAAGATGGAAAACAGCACTCTTCCCGTCCCCGAGATAGTCACCAAACTCTTGGTAGCCACCAGGATCCTTGAGTGGAAAAATCTGCCATAGACCCATGAGAACACACCTGCATTCCGAGGCCATCCTGGACATACAATCCAGATACATATCATGTGCTATCACCTTTGAGTCATCGGATTTACAGTTCCTGACGAGCTGCCTTCCAGGTCTATGCATTGGGCCTGCAATCACCTTGCCATTAACCTAAACTGAGTTTGTGTTTGCAGACTTCCCTCCTAAAACCATGGCTCACATGACCTCCAGGTTCTGGCATCTGAAGCCACACCACAAGACTGTGCCTGAGATCCTCAAGGAAACTGTGCCCATCACTTTTGCCCGATACCTTTAGATTAGGAGAAACCTGCAAGGCCCCTGAGCGCAGCCAAATAATGGAGGCCGCTCTGGGCACAAATGCACAGTCTGAGACACCCTGATCACCTCCATACAGGCAGACACCCAAGTCAATGGTCCTGAGTCAGAAGATTGAACCTGACATGCCCCAAGGACTTCATTGGCACACTAGATTAGGTTTACAGGTATCTGTCGTCAGAGGCCTGCTCTGGAATATCAACTTATGATAAAATATATAGTCCCTGAGCCACATAACAGAATATGTCCTCCCCAAAAAGGAAGCCATGCTCCTGGAATTGTGTCATACCCTAAGGGTATTTGGATCCTGAATGGCCCCTTAGCAACCAGCACATTCTATGATATTCCTGGTAACAAACCATCATTGTGCCCCATCTTTATGAGACTCCATGTCAACTCAAGGTCTCGATATATTGCCCCAGAGCCACCAGAATGCACCTGCTATGTTCCTCAGCTGCAATGGTCAATGGAGGGGTGATTTCCAGGCATCCCTGTGGGGTTCTCTGCTACAAAAATTTCCACATGGAGAAACCATAGAAAACAAACCAGACTTCTCCTGTCTGGTAGAAAGAAACTTTGCTATTTGGAGCATCTCACAAGCCCCAGCATGGGAAATCCTCCAAGGCCTCTTGACGCCACCCTTCCATTTGTGGGTAATCACAGACACAAACTCCAGTGTGAGCAAACATCTGACATCCACCCTTACTCAGGTGCTGGATATTCGAAACGGCAGCTGCACACTGGAACTGCCTTTTGCTTTTCACTGAACTTAACCATAGCTTTGTATTACTATTCTATCCTCACCACACTGGTCCACAATATCTCTTGATAGGGAATTCTGGAGCCACAACGCAGTATTCTACCTTCCACATAGAAAGAAGAAGGACCTGTTGAGTCTGCTCAGAAACTGCACATGAGGATCAATCTACGCAGATCACGAGGCAACCCTGATTAATAGATTTCCCTGACCACTAGTGCTATGTCTGACAGAGTCTAAGCCCCGACCTCGTGTCAGCCACCCAGAGGTGAGGGCCCATATTTAGCATGAGAGATCGGCCATGGCCCTGGGCCATCATCTGTATCCATCCTTGGTATCCAGTCATCTGTCCCCCAAACTTTGCTGGAATTCCTGCCAATGGCGAACCTGAAACACAATAGAGAACACCTCCTTCCCCATGGCAGGAATATTGGCTGTTGGGATGGTTGTCCAACCCTCAGCGTGGGAGCCAGCTGCATGGCCAAGGAGACCATGCCCACGCCTGAGGGCCGACATGGGCACAGGCAGGCATGGTGATCCTCAGCCTGAGCATGTTTTCAAACAAACACTCTCAGTTGCTCCTCCAGTACCAGCATTGCAGGCCTGGTATGCCCCTAGGCCCAAATCTTAACCCTTGGTGGGATTTTCCAGGTGCCCATACCCAGAGTCTGTCTCAGAATCCCTGTTTGGGGCACCCTTAGGATGGAAAACAGCACTCTTTCCTTCCCTGAGAAAGGCACCAAACTATTGGGAGCCGCCAGGATCCTTAGAGAGAAAAAATCTCCCATGGACCCATGAAAACAAATCTGCATTCCGAGGCCATCCTTTCCACACAATCCAGAGAGAAAAGTCTTTGCTACCGCCTTCGAGTCATCCTATTTACATTTCCTGACGAGCTGCCCTCCATGTCTATGCATTGGGCCTGTGATCATCTCGACACTAACCCTAAACCCAGTTTGTGTTTGCCGACTTCTCTCCCAAAACCATGGCTTTCATGCCCACCAAGATGTGGTCCCTCAAGCCACATCACAGGAAAGTTCCTGCCATCCCCAAGAAAACTGTGCCCATCAGGTTGTCCAAACCCTCCAGATTAGGAGAAACCTGCCAGGCCCCTGAACCCACCCCAATATTGGAGGTTGCTCTGGATGCAAACGTGCAGTCTGAAACACCCTGAGCACCTCCATCGAGGCATAAAGCCAAGTCAATGGTTCTGAGTCAGATGATTGAACCTGACATGCCCCCAGGACTTCACTGGAACCATAGATTGGGTCTTCAGACATCTGTTCTCAGAGTCCTGTTCTGGAATACCAAGTTATGATACAACATGTGGTCCCTGATTCCCACAACAGAACATCTCCTGTCTCCAGAAGGAAACTGTGCTCTTGGATCTATGTCCAACTTTCAGGGTAGATGGATCCTGCATGACCCATTAGCCCCAGCACCTTCTATGATCCCCCTGGTAACAAACCAGCATTGTGACCCAACTTCTGAGACTTGATGCCAACTCAAGGTGTTGGTACTTTGCCCAAGAGCCATGAAACGAATCTGCCATGTTCCTCAGGTACAAAGGTCAATGGACGTGTGCTTTCTAGGCATCCAAGAGGTAGTTCTCTGCTACACAAAAATTCCACATAGGGAACCCTAGAGCAAACAAATAAGACTGCTCCTGTCAGGTTGAAGGAAACCTTGGTTGTTTGGAGCATCTCACAAGCCCCAGCCTGGGAAGTCCTCCACATTCTCTTGATGCCAACCCTCCATTTGTTAGTCATCATAGACACAAATTCCAGCATGAGCAAACATCTGACATCTGCTCTTACTCAGGTGCTGGATATTCGAATCAGTCGCGCACACTGGAAATACCTTTCACTTGACACTGTCTTCTTGCATAGTTTGGGTTTACAATTCCATCCTCACCCTACTGGACTGCAAGTCCTCTTGAGAGGGAATTAGGGAGACAAAACGCAACATTCTGCCTTCCCCATAGAAAGAAGAAGGGCCTGGTGAGTCTGCCCAGAAACTCCCCATGAAGATCAATCTACTTGGCCCTCGAGGGAACCCCGATTTATACTTTGCGCTGGCCACTAGCGCTGTGTCTGAGAGAGCCTGAGCCCCAACCTCGTGTCAGCCACCCAGAGTGTGGGGCCCTTATCCAGCATGTGGGACTGGCCATGGCCCAGTCATCTCTACCCATCCTTGGTATTCCGGCAACTATCCCAGACCTTTGCTGGAATCCCTACCAGTGGGGGAACCTGAAGCACAATTGAGAACTCCTCCTTCCCCATGGCAGGAAGCCTGGCTGTTGCTATGGGTGCCCAACCCTCAGAATTAGAACCAGGTGCATGGCCAATGAGACAACGCCCAATCATAAGGGCCGCCTGGGCCAAAGCAGGCATTGTGTCCCTCAACCTTAGCATGCATTCAAACAAATGCTCTCAGTTGTTTCTGCAGGGTCCCGCATCCCAGGCCTGGTATGCCCTTGGGACCAAATCCTAACACTTCGTGGGATTTTCCATGCCAACATAACCAGAGCCCGTCTCTGGAATCTCTGTTTTGAAGCACCCCTATGATGGAAAACAGCACTCTTCCCTCCCCTGAGAAAACTATTAGGAGCTGCCAGGATGCGTAGAGAGGAAAAATCTCCCAGGGCTCCATAAGACCACACGTTCATTCCGAGGCCATCCTGGACACACAATCCAGATACAAGAGACTGTGCTACCACCTTCGAATCACCTGGTTTACAGTTCCAGACGAGCTGCCCTACAGACCTACGCATTGGGCCTGTGATCACCTCGCCATTAACCCTACCCCAAGTTTGTGTTTGCAGACTTCTTTCCCAAAACCATGGCTCACATGCCCTCTATGATGGGTCTCTGTAGCCACACCACAGGAAAGATCCTGCTATCCCCAATGAAACTGTGTCCATCACAGTTGCCCAAACCCTCCAGATTAGGAGAGACCTGCAAGTCCCCTGAGCCCAGTCCAATATTGGAGGCCACTCTGGACACAAATGCACAGTGTGCAACACCCTGATCACCTCCATCCAGGAAGACACCCAAGTCAATGGTCCTGAGTCAGAAGATTGGTCCCTGAAACCCACAATAGAATATCTCCTGTCCCCAGATGGAATTCGTGCTCTTCAACTTGTGTCAAGGGTCGGGGTATATGAATTATGCACAGCCCCTTAGCCCCCAGCACATTCTAAGATCTCTCTGGTAACAAACAAACAGCATTGTGATCCATCTTCATGAGATTCCATGTCACTTCAAGTCCTTGGTAATTCGCCCCAGAGCCACCAGAATGAACCTGCCATGTTCCTCACCTGATATGGTCAGTGGAGGTGTGCTTTCCAGGCATCCATGTGGGAGTGCTCTTCTACTTATTCTTTCCACATGTGGGACCCTGGAGCAAACAAACCAGACTGCCACTGACCAGTAGAAGGGAACCCTCTGTTTGGAGCATCTCAGAAGCACCAGCAGGAGAAATCCTCCATGGCCCTTGACACAACCCCTCCATTTGTCAGTCATCATAGACAAAAACTCCAGCATGAGAAAACATCTGAAATCTGCCATTATTTAGATTCTGCATTTTCTTTTCCACCACTGCACACTGGAACTGCGTTTCGCTTGACACTGAATTTAACAATAGCTTGGGTTTAGAATTCCATCCTCAGCCTCCTGGTCTGCAAGCCCTCTAGAGAGGGAATTTGGAGCCACAAGGCAACATTCTGCATTCCCACTAGAAAGAAATAGGGCCTGGTGAATCTTCCCAGAAACTCCACATGAGGATCAATCTACTTGGCACTCGATGGAACCTTGATTTATAGGCTGTCCTGGGCACTAGTACTAGTACTGTGTCTGACAGAGCCTGAGCCAAGACCTAGTTTCAGGCACCCAGAGATATGAGCCCATATCCAGCATGTGAGATTGGCCGGGGCCCAAGTCCAACATCTCTACCCATCCTTTGTATTCAGGCACCTGTCCCCAGACCTTTTATGTAATCCCTACCAATGGGGTAACCTAAAGCACAATAGAGAACTCCTCCTTCCCCATGGTAGGAATCCTGGCTGTTGATATGGGTGTCCAAACCTCAAAGTGGGAGCCAGCTGCATGGCCAAGGAGACAATGCCCACTCATGAGGGCTGCCCTGGGCACAAGTAGCCATTGTAACCCTCAGCTTGATCAAACCTTCAAAAAAATGCTTTTAGTTGCACCTCCAGGATCCTGCATTGCAGGCCTGATATGCCCTTAAGCCCAAATCCTAACACATCGTGGGATGTTCCATGTGCACATACCCAGAGCCCGTCACTGGAATCCCTGTTTTGAGGCACCCCTAAGATGGAAAACAGCACTCTTCACTTCCCTGAGAAAGCCACCAAACTAATGGGAACCTCCAGGATCCTTGAGAAGAAGAATCTCCCATGGTCCCATGAGTCCACACCTGTATTCCGAGGCCAGCGTGGATATGCTATCCAGATACAAGAGTCTGTGCTACTGGCTTCGAGTCACCTGATTTACAGTTCCTCCAGATCTTTGGATTGGGACTGTGAACACCTCTCCATTAACCTTATCCCGAGTTTGTGTTTGCAGATCTCTCTCTAAAAACCATAGCTCACATGTCCTCCAGGATGGGGCCCCTAGAGTCACACCACAAGACTGTGCTTGCCATCCCCAAGGAAACTGGGCCCATCACAGTTGCCCAAACCCTCCTGATTAGGAGAAACCTGGAAGGCTCCTGAGCACATCCCAATATTGGAGGCTGCTCTAGATGCAAATGCACAGTCTGAAACACCCTGATCACCTCCATCCAGGCAGACACCCAAATCAATGGTCCTGAGTCAGATAATTGAACCTGACATGGCCCTAGGACCTCATTGGAAGAGGGATTAACTTTTCAGGCACCTGTCCTCAGAGGCCTCTTCTGGAATACCAACTTATGATACAAATTATGGCCCCTGAGCCCCAGGGTGGGAAATCCTCCATGGCCTCTTGACGCCACCTCTCCATTTGTTGGTCATCATAGACACAAACTCTAGCCTGAGCAAACATCTGACATCTGCCCATATTCAGGCGCTGATATTGGAATCAGCTGCTGCACACTGGAACTGCCTTTCGCTTTGCAATGAATTTAAGCCTAGCTTCAGACTACAATTTCATCCTCACCCTACTGGTCTGCCATATCTCTTGATAGGGAATTCTGGAGCCACAACACAACATTCTGCCTTCTTCATAGATAGAAGGACCTGGTGAGTCTGCCCATAAACTGCACATGAAGATCAATATACTCATCCCAGGAGGGAACCCCTATTTATAGTTTGCCCTAGCCACTAGTGCTGTGTCTGACAGAGCCTGAGCCCCTACCTCGTGTCAGGAACCCAGAGGGTGGGGCCCACATTAACCATGTGAGACCGGCCATGGCCCAGGGCTGTCATTACTACCCATCCTCGGTATTCAGGCATCTGTCCCCTAGATCTTAGCTGGAATCCCTACCAATGGGGGGACCTGAAGCACAATAGAGAATTCATCCTTCGCCATGGCAGGAATCCGGGCTTTTGGATGGGTGTCCAACCCTAGGAATGGGAACTGGCTGCATGGCTGAGTAGACATCGCCCAATCCTGATGGCCTCCGGGGCACAAGCAGGCATTGGGACCCTCAGGTTGACCATACTTTCAAACAAACGCTCTCAGTTGCACCTCCAGGATCCCGCATTGCAGGCCTGGTATGGCCCTAGGCCTAAATATTAACCCTTGGTGGGATTTTCCAAGCACTTAGACCCAGAGCTCATCTCTGGAATGCCTGTTTTGGGGCACGCCTAAGCTGGAAAACAGTACTCATCCCTTCCCTGAGAAATCCAACAAACTATTGAGAACCGCCAGGATCCTTGAGAGGAGAAATCTCCCATGGACCCTTGAGACAACACCTGCAATAAAGGCCATTCTGGAAATTAAATCCAGATACAATTACCTGTGCTACCACCTTTGAGTTACGTGATTTACAGTTCCAGACTTGCTGCCCTCCTGGTCTATGGATTGGGACTACGATCACCTTGCCACTAACCCTAACCTAAGTTTGTGTTTGCAGACTTCTCTCTCAAAATCATGGCGCACATGTCCTCCAGGATGGGGTCTCTGGAGTCACACCACAGGACAGTTCCTGCAATCCCCAAGGAAACTGCCCATCACAGTTGTCCAAAAACCCCATATAAGGAGAAACCTGCAAGGAACCTGAGCCAACCCTAGTATTGGATGCCACTCTGGACACAAATGCACAGTCTGAAACACCCTCATCACCTGCATCCAGTCAGACACCAGAGTCAATGATCCTGAGTCAGAAGATTGAATGACATTCCCCTAGGGCCTCATTCAAACCCTTTATTAGGTTTTCAGGCTTCTGTCCTCAGAGACCTGTTCTGGATTACCAATTTATGATACAACATATGGCCGCTGAGCCCCACAACAGAATATCTCCTGCCCCCAGAAGCAATCCGGGCTCTTGGGCCTGTGTCAAATCCTCAGGCTAGATGAATCCTGCATGGCCCATTAACCACCAGCACATTCTAAGATCTCCATGGTAACAAACCAACATTTTGACCCATCTTCATGAGGTTCCATGTCCAATCCAGTCTTTATTTCTTCGCCTCAAAGCCACCAGATGCCATGTTCCTTCGCTGTCATGGTCAATGAAGGTGTGCTTTCCAGTCACCCATGTGGGAGATCTATGTTATCCGATCTTTCGACATGGGGAACCATGAAGGAAACAAATCAGACTGCCCCTGTCTGGTAGAAGGAAACCTTGCTGTTTGGAGCATCTCAAAAACACCAGATTGGGAAATCCTCCATGGCCTCTTGACGCCACCCCTCCATTTTCGTGTCATCATAGACACAAACTCCAGCATGAGCAAATATCTGACATCCACCCTCACTCAAGTGCTGAATATTGGATTCAAACATTGCACACTGGAAATTCCTTTCGCTTGATACAGAATGTAACCATAGCTTAGGTTTACAATTCCATCCTCAGCCTCCTGGTCCACAAGCCTTCTTGATAGTGAATTCTAGAGCCACAAAGCAGCATTCTGCCTTCCCCTTACAAACAAGAAGGGCCTGGTGAGTCTGCCCAGAAACCATACATGAGGATCAATGCTCGGCACTCGAGGGAACCCCAATTTATAGGCTGCCCTGGGCACTAGTGCTGTGTCTGACAGAGCCTGAGCCAAGACCTAGTGTCAGCCACCCAGTGATCGGGGCCCATATCCACGATTTGATACTGGCCATGGCCCATGTCCATCATCTTTACCCATCCTTGGTATTCAGGCCTCTGTCCCCAGACCTTTGCTGGAATCCCCACTAATGGGGGAACCTGAAGCACTATAGAGAACTCCTCTTTCCCCATGGCAGGATTCTGGCTGTTGGGATGGTTGTCCAACCCTCAAAGTGGGAGCCAGCTGCATGGCCAATGTGACCACGCCCACTCATGAGGGCCACCTGGGCATAAGCAGGTATTGTGACCCTCAGCCTGAGAATGATTTCAAACAAGCCCTCTCAGTTGCACCTCTAGGATCCTGCATGCAGTCCTGGTAAGCCACTAGGCCCAAATCCTAACACTTGTTGGGATTTTCCAGGGGACCAAACCCAGAGTCCGTCTCTGGAATCCATATTTTGGGTCACCCCTAACATGAAAAACAGCACTCTTCCCTTCCCCGAAAAAGCCACCAACTATTGGGAGCCACCAGGATCCTTAGAGAGGAAAAATCTCCCATGGACCCATGAGGCCACAACTGCATTCTGAGACCATCCTGCACACAATACAGAGAAAAAAGCCTGTGATTCTGCCTTTGAGTCACCCGATTAACAGTTCCTGAAGAGCTGCCATCCATGTCTATGCATTGGGCCTGTGATAACCTTGCCACTAACCCTAACCCAAGTTTGTGTTTTCAGACTTCTCTCCCAAAACCATGGCTCACATGCCCTCCAGTTTGTGTTAACTGGAGCCACACCACGGGATTGTACCTGTCTTCCCAAAGGAAACTGTGATTGTCACTATTAAACTAACCCTCTAGATTAGGAGAAACCTGCAAGGCCCCTAAGCCCAGCCCAATATTGGAGGCCACTCTGGACGCAAATGCACAGTCTGACACACCATATCACCTACATCCAGGCTGATATCCAAGTCAATGGTCCTCAGACAGAAGATTGAACCTGACATGCTCCTTGGATTCACTGGAACACTAGAATAGGTTTTCAGGTATCTGTACTCAGAAGGCTGTTCTGAATATCAATGTATGATACAACATGGTCACTGAGCCACACAAGAGAACATCTCCTGTCCTTAGAAGAAGGCTGTGCTCTGGACCTGTGTCAAACACTCTGGGTAGATGAATCCTTCAAGGCCCCCTGGCAACCAGCACATTCTATGATCTCCCTGACAACATACCAGCATTGTGACCCATCTTCATGAGACTCCATGACAACTCCAGCCCTTGGTACTTCGGCCCAGAGCCACCAGAATGAAACTGCCATGTTCCTCTGCTGCCATGGTCAATGTAGGTGTACTTTCCAGGCATCCAGCGGGAGTGCTCTGATACCAACTTTCCACATGGGGAAACCTGAAGGAAACAAACCAGACTCCCCTGTACGGTAAAAGGAATCTTTGCTGTATGGAGTATCTCAAGCCTGAAGGTGGGTAATCCTCCATGGCCTCTTGAGGCCACCCATCCATTTGTTGGTCATCATAGACACTAACTCCAGCGTTTGCAATCAACTGACATCTGCACTTACTCAAGTGCTGGATATTTGAATCAGCTGCTACACACTGGAATTGCCTTATGCTTGGCACTGAATTTAAAAGTAGCTTGGCGGGAAGCCTGGGTGGCTCAGTTGGTTAAACAGCTGCCTTCGGCTCAGGTCATGATCCCAGCGTCCTGGGATCGAGTCCCACATCAGGCTCCTTGCTCCGCAGGGAGCCTGCTTCTCCGTCTGACTCTGCCTTCCACTCTGTCTGCCTGTGCTTGCTCTCGCTCGCTCTCTGACAAATAAATAAAATCTTAAAAAAATAAAAAAGTAGCTTGGGTTTGCAATTCCATCCTCACCCTGGTGTTCAGTAAGCTCTCTTGATAGGGAATTCTGAAGCCACAACACAGCATTCTGCCTTCCCCATAGCAAGAAAAAACAGCCTGGAGAGACTGCCCAGAAACCCTACATGAGGATAAATCTACTCGACCCTCGAGTGTACCCCATTTATAGGTTTACCTGGCCACTAGCGCTGAGTCTGACAGAACCTCGTCTCTGACCTCGTGTCAGGACCCAGAGACTGGGCTCCAACTCCAGAATGTGAGACCAGCCATGTCCCAGGGCTGTCATCTCTACCCATTCTTGATTCAGGCATCTGTCCCCAGACATTTGCTGAAATCCCTGCCAATGGGGGAACCAGAAGCACAATAGGGAAATCCTCCTTCCCCATGGCAGGTATGATGGCTCTTGGGATGGGTTTCCAGACCTCAGAGTGGTAGCCAGCTGAATGGCCAATGATAACCCGCCCACTCATGAGGGCCGCCCTGGACATAAGCAGGCATTGTGACCCCCAACATGAGCATGCTTTCAAACAAACACTCTCAGTTGCATTCCAGAATCCAAATTTGCAGGCCTGATATGCCCCTAAGCACAAATCCTAACACCTGGTGGGATTTTTCAGGGGCCCAGAAACACAGCCTGTCTCTGGAATCCCTGTTTTGGGACACCCCTAAGATGTAAAATAGCACTCTCCCCTTCGCCAAGAAAGCCACCATAGTATCGGGAGCCGCTAGGTTCCTTGAGAGGAAAAATCTCCCATGGATCCATGAGACCACACCTGCATTCCGAGGCCATCTTGGACACAAAAGCCAGATACACAAGCCTGTGCTACCACCTTCAAGGCAACTAATTTATAGTTCCAGACGAGCTGCCCTCCAGGTCTATGCATTGGGCCTGCGATCACCTCACCGCTAACCTTAACCCGAGTTTGTGCTTACAGACTTTTATCCCGAAACCATGGCTCATATTTCCTCCAGGATGGGGTCTCTGGAGCCACACCAAAGGACTGTGCCTGCCATCCCCAAGGAAAATGTGTCCGTCACATTTGCCTAAAACTTCGAGATAAGGAGAAACCTGCAAGGCCCCTGAGCCCACCCCAATACTGGAGGCCCCTCTGGACACAAATGTGCAGTCTGAAATACGCTGATCACCTGAATCCAGGCAGATACCCAAGTCAGTGTTTCTCAGTCAGAAGATTGAACCTGACATGCTCCTATGACCTCATTGTAACCCCTGATTAGGTTTTCAGGCATCTGTAATCAGAGACCTGTTCTGGAGTACCAACTTAAGATACAACATATGGTCCCTGATCCCCACAACAGAACATCTCCTTTCTCTAGATGGAAGCCGTGCTCTTGGAACTGTGTCAAACCCTCAGGGTAGATGAATCCTACTTGGCCCGTAGCCACCAGCAGATTCTAAGATCTCACTGGTAACAAGCCAGCATTGTGAGCCATCTTCATGAGATTCCATGTCAACTACAGGCCTTGGTACTTCACCCCAGAGCCTTCAGAGAGAACCTGGCATGTTCCTCAGCTGCAATGTTCAGTGAAAGTGTGCTTTCCAGGCATCCATGTGAGAGTGCTCTGCTACCCAAACTTTCCACATGGGGGACTCTCGAGCAAACAAATCTGACTGCCCTGTCCTGTAGAAGGAAACCTGGCTGTTTGGAGCATCTCACAAGCTAAAGTGTGGGAAATCCTCTATGACCTCTTTTCAACTCCCCTCCATTTGTCGGTCATTATAGACACAAACTCCAGCTTGAGCAAACATCTGACGTCTGCGCTTACTCAGGTGCTGGATATTCGAATCAGCCGCTGCACACTGGAAATGCCATTCGCTTGTCACTGAATTTATTCATAGCTTGGGTTTACAATTCCATCCTCACCCTACTGGTCCACAAGCCCTCATGATAGGGAATTCTGCAGCCACAACACAGCATTCTGCCTTCCCAATAGAAAGAAGAAGGGCCTGGTGAGTCTGCCCAGAAACTCCACATTATGGTCAGTCTACTTGTCCCTTGAGGGAACCCTGAATTATAGACAGCCCTGGCCCCTAGTGTTGTGTCTGACAGAGCCTAAGCCCCGACCTCGTGTCAGCCACCTAGAAGGCGGGGCCCATATCCCGCATGTTAGACTGGCCACGGAACAGAGCCGTCATCTTTACCCATCCTTGGTATTCAGGCATGTGTCCCCAGACCTTTCCTGGAATCCCTACCAATGAGGGAACCTGAATCACAATAGAGAAATCCTCATTTCCCATGGCAGGATTCCTGTAAGTTCGGAAGGGTGTCCAACACTCAGAGTGTTAGCCTACTGAATGGCCATTGAGACCACCCCCATTCCTGAGGGCCACCCTATGCAAAAGCTGGCATAGTGACCCTCAGCCTGAGCATGCTTTCAAACAAACACTCTCAGTTGTATCTCCAGGACTTGCATTGGAGGCCTGGTAAGCCCCTATGCCCAAATCATAACCCTTGGTGGGTATTTCCAGGTGCCCAGAGCCAGAGAACTTCTCTGCAATCCCTGTTATGGGACACCCTTAATATGGAAAACAGAACTCTTTCCTCTCTGAGAAAGCCACCACATTATAAGGAGCCGCCAGGATACTTGAGAGGAAATATCACCCATGGACACCTGAGACCACACCTGCATTCTTAGTTCATCGTGGATACACAATCCAGATAAAAAAGCCTGTGCTACCTCCTTTGAGGCATGCGATTTACATTTCACACGGAGCTTCTATCCAGGAGTATGCATTGGGCCTACAATCACTTCGCCACTAAACCTAACCCGCGTTTGTGTTTGCAGACTTCCCTCCCAAAACCATGGCTCTCATGCCCTCCAGCATTTGTCTCTGGAGCCACACCAGAGGACTGTGCCCACCATTGCCAAGGAAACTGTGCCCGTCAAACTGCCCTATCTTTCCAGATTAGGAGAAACCTGCAAGGCCCCTGAGCCCACCCCAATACTGGTTGCCACTCTGTACACAAATGCACAGTCTGGAACACCCTGATCACCTACATCTAGGCAGACATTGAAGTCAATGATACTGAGTCAGAGGATTGAACCTGACATTCCGTTAGGATTTTATTGGAACCCTAGATTAAATTTTCAGGCATCTATCCTCAGAGTCCTGTTCTGCAATACCAAATTATGATACATTTGGTCCGTTAGCCCCACATCAGAACATCTCTGGTCCAAGAAGGAAACCGTGCCCTTTGACCAGTGTCAAACCCTCAGGGTAGATGAATCCTACATGGTCCCTTAGCCACCAGCACACTGTAAGGTCTCCATGGTAACAAACCTGCATTATGACCCATCTTCATGAGACTTCATGTCAACTCCAGGCCTTGGTAATTCGCCCAAGAGCCACCAGAACGAATTGGCCATGTTTCTCAGCTGCAATTTTAATGGAGGTGTGCTTTTCAGGCATCCATGTGGGAGTGCTCTGCTACCCAAACTTTCCACATGGGGGACCCTGGAGCAAATAAACCAGACTCCCCCTGTCTGGTAGAAGGAAACTTTGCTGTTTGAAGCATCTCACAAGCCCCAGCATGTGAAATCCTCCATGGCCCCTTGATGCCACCCCTCCATTCGTCGGTCATCATAGACATAAACTCCAGCATGAGGAAATGTCTGACTTTCACCTTTACTCAGGTGCTGGATATCTGGAATCAGACACTGCACAATGGAACTGCCTTTCGCTTGGCACTGAATTGAACCTTAGCTTGAGTTTACAATTCCATCCTCACCCTACTGGTCCCCAAGCCCGCTTGATAGGGAATTCTGGGGCGACAACGCAGCTTTTTGCCTTCCCCTTAGAAAGAAGAAGGGCCTGGTGATTCTGCCCAGAAACTCTGCATGAGGATCAATCTGCTCAGCCCTTGAGGGATCCCTGATTCATACTCAGCCCTGACCACTAGTTCTGTTTCTGACAGAGCCTGAGTGCTCAATTCATGTCAGCTACTCAGAGAGTCAGGCATGTGAGACTGGCCATGTCTCAGGTCCCTCATCTCTACCCATCCTTGGTATTCAGGCATCTGTCCCCAGACATTTGCTAGAATACCTGCTAATGGGGGAACCTGAGGCACAATAGAGAATTCTTCCTTTTCCATGGCAGGAATCCTGGTAGTTGGGATGGGTGTCCTACATTAAAGTGGTAGCCAGCTGCATGGCCAAGGAGACAACTCCCACTCATAAGGGCTGTCCTAATCACATCAGGCATTGTGACACTCAGACTAGCATGCTTTCAAACAAACGCTCTCAGTTGTACCTCCAAGTCACACATTGTAGGCCTGGTACTCCCCTAGGCCCAAATCCTAATCCTGGTGGGATTTTCCAAGCACCCAGACTCACAGCCCTTCTCTGGAATCCCTTTTTGGGGAACATCTAAGATTGAAAACAGCACTCTTCCATTCAAACGAGAAAGCCACCATACTATTGGGAGCTTCCAGGATCCGTAGAGAGGAAAATACTCTCATGGAAACATTAGAACACACCTGCATTCCAAGGCTATCATGGACACACAATCCAGATACAAAAGCCAGTGCTAGTGCCTTCGAGGTACGTGAATTACAGTTCCTGACGATCTGCCCTCCAGGTCTATGCATTGGGCCTCCGATCACCTCGCAACTCAACCTAATCCGAGTTTGTGATTGCAGACTTCTCTCCCAAAACCATGGCTTACATGCCCTCCACGATGGAGTCTCTGGAGCCACACCACAAGACTGTGCCTGCCACCCCCAAGGAAACCGTGCCCACAAATTTGCCTAAACCTTCAAGATTAGGAGAAACCTTCAAGGCCCCAGAGCCCACCCCAATATTGGAGGCCACTCTGTACACAAAGGCACAGTCAGAAACACCCTGGTTGCCTACATATAGGCAGACACCAAAGTCAATGGTCCTGAGTCTGATGATTCAACCTGAAATTCCCCTTGGACTTCATTGGAACCCTAGATGAAGTTTTTAGGCATCTGTCCTCAGAGGCCTGTTCTGGAATACCAACTTATGATACAAGATTTGGTCCGTGAGCCCCACAACAGAACATCTCCGATACCCAGAAAAAAAACCGTGTTCTTCGACCGGTGTCAAACCATCAGGATAGACTAATCATACATGGCCCCTTAGCCATCAGCACATAGTAAGATTTCCGTGGTAACAAAACTGCATTGTGACCCAACTTCATTAGAAACCAGGCCTTGGTACTTTTCCCTAGAGCAACCAGAAAGAACCTGCCATGTTCCTTAGGTGCAATGGTCAATGTAGGTGTGCTTTCCAGTATCCACGTGCGAGTACTATGCTACCCAAACTTTGCACATGGGGGAACCTGGTGTAAACAAACCAGACCTCCCCTGTCCAGTAGAAGGAAACCTTATGTTTGGATCAACTCACAAGCCTCAGCGTGTAAACTGCTCCATGGCCTCTTGATGCCACCACTCCATTGGTCGGTCATCATAGACACAAACTCCAGTCTAAGCAAACATCTGACATGCACCCTTATCCCGGTGCTGGATGTCTTGAATAAACCACTGCACATTGGAACTGCCTTCCACTTGGCACTGAATTGAACCATAGCTTGTGTTTACAATTCCATCCTCACCTGACTGGTCCCTAAGCCCTCTTGATAGGGAAATCTGGGGCCACAACGCAGCATTCTGCCTTCCCCATCGAATGAAGAAATGCCTGGTGAGTCTGCCCTGAAAACCCACATGAGGATCAATCAGGTCTGTCCTCGAGTCAACACCGATTTATAGGCTGCCATGGCCACTAGTGCCATGTCTGACAGAGCCTGAGCCCGACTGAGTTTCAGCCACTAGAGAGCAGGGCCCATAACTAGCATTTGGGATTGCCATGGCCCAAGTATGTCATCTCTACCCATCCTTGATATTCAGGCACCTGTCCCCAGACCTTGGCAGGGATTCCTGCCAATTAGGGAACTTGAAGCACAATAGAGAACTCTTTTTTCCCCATGGCAATAAACCTGGCTTTTGGGATGGGTGTTCAACCCTTAAAGGGGGAGCCAGTTACAACATCAATGACACCACACACACTCCTGAGGACTACCCTTGGCACAAACAGGCATTGTGACCCTCACCCTGAGCATGCTTTCAAAAAATCCCTCTCAGATTCACCACAATGATCCCTCATTTCAGGCCTGGTATGCCTGTAGGTTCAAATCATAAAACTTGGTGGGATTTTCGAGTTGCCCAGACCCAGAGACCATCTCTGGAATTTTTGTTTTGGTGCACCCTTCAGATGGAAAACAGCCCTTATCCCTTCCCCAAAAATGTCACCAAATTATGAGGAGCCACCAGGATCCATAGAGAGGCAATGTCTCCCATGGACCCATGAGAACACACCTGCATTCTGAGGCCATCCTGGACACACAATCCGGAGAGAAAAGCCTGTGCTACTGCCTTCCATTCACCCTAATTACAGTTCCAGATGAGCTGCTCTCAAGGTCTATGCATTGGGCCTGTGATCACCTCGCCACTCACCCTAATTCGAATTTATGTTTGCAGACTTATCTACCAAAACCATGGCACACATGCCCTCCAGGATGGGGTCTCTGGATCCACACTGCAGGACTGTCCCTGCCATCCACAAGGAAACTGTTTCCATCACAGTTGCCCAAACTGTCTAAATTAGGAGAAACCTACAAGGCCTCTGGGCCTACCCCAATTTCGGCGGCCGCTCTGAACACAAATGCACAGTCTGAAATACCCTGATCCCCTACATCCAGGAACACAGCCAAGTCAATGGTCCTGAGTCAGAATAATGAACCTAACATGCCCCTAGGACGTTATTGGAACCATTGATTCGGTTTTCAGACATGTGTCCTCAGAGGCCTGTTCTAGAATGTGAACTTATGATACAACATGTGGTGCCTGGGCCACACAACAGAACATCTCCTGTCCCCAGAAGGAAACCGTGCCCTACAATCTGTGCAAAATCCCAGAGTAGTAGATTCCTGCACAACTACTAAGCCACCAGCACATTCTAAGATCTACCTGGTAACAAACCAGCTGTGTGGCCCATCTGCAAGAGATTCCATGTCAAATCAAGGACTTGGTACTTTGCTACAGAGACACCAGAATAAAGCTGCCATGTTCTTCAGTTGCAATGGTCAATGAAGTTGAACATTCCAGGCATCCATGCGGTAGAGCTCTGCTACCCAAACTTTCCACATGGGGGACCCTGGAGCAAATAAACCACACTCCACCTGTCCAGTAGAATGAAACCTTGCTATTTGGAGCAGCTCATGAGTCTCAACGTGAAAATCCCTCCATGGCTTCTTGACGCCACCCCTCCATTTGTCAGTCATCATAGACACAAACTCCAGTGTGAGCAAATATCCGACGTCCTCCCTTACTAAGGTGCTGGATATCTCGAAAAAGCTGCTGGACACAGGAACTGCCTTCCGCTTGGCAGTGAATTGAACTGTAGCTTGTGTTTACAATTCCTTCCTCACCCGACTGGTCCCCAAGCCTTCTTGATAGCGAATTATGGAGACACAACACAGCATTCTGCCTTCCCGATAGAAACAAGTGCCTGGTGAGTCTGGCCAGAAACCCCACATGAGGATCAATCTGCTCGGCCCTATATCGGAGGGACCCTGATTTATAGGTTGCCCTGGCCACTAGTGCTGTGTCTGACAGAGCCTGAGCCCAGACCTAGTGTCAGTCACCAGAGTTTGAGCCCCACATCTAGCATTTGGGAATGCCATGGCTCAAGTATTTCATCTCTACCCATCCTTGGTATTCAGGCACCTGTCCCCAGACCTTTGCTGGAATCCCTGATAATGGGGCATCCTGAAGCACAATAGAGAACTCCTCCTTCTTCATATCAGGAAACTTGGCTGTTAGGATGGGTGTTCAACCCTGAAAGGGGGAGTCATTTACAAGTCCAGTGAGACCACACAAACTCCTCAGGGATACCCTGGAGGCAAACAGGCCTTGTGACCCTCAGCCTGATCATGCTTTCAAACAATCCTTCTCTGTTGCACCACCATGAACCCGCATTGCAGGCCTAATATGCCCCTAAGCCCAAATCCTAGCACTTGTTGTGATGTCCCAGATGACATGAACCAGAGCCTGTCTCTGGAATCCCTGTTTTGGGGCACCCATAAGGTGGAAAACATCACTCTCCCCTTCCCCGAAAAAGCCACCAAACTATGGAGAGCCACCAGGATCCATAGAGAGAAAAAGACTCCCATGGACCCATGAGACCACACCTGCATTCCAAGGCCATCCTGGACACACAATCCAGAGAGAAAAGCCTGTGCTATTGCCTTCCAGTCTACTAATTATAGTTCATGACAAGCTTCCCTCCAGGTCTACGCATTGGGCCTGTGATCACCTCGCCATTCACCCTAATTTGTATTTGTGTTTGCAGACTTCTCTCCCAAAACCATGGCTCACATGCCCACCAGAATGTGATCTCTGGAGCCACACCACAGAACTCTGGCTGCCAACCCCAAGGACACTGTGCATATCAGATTTGCCCAAACCTTCCAGATTAGGAGAAACCTGTGTGGCCCCTGAGCCCACACCAATATTGCCGGACACTCGGGATGGAAATGCGCAGTCTGAAACACCCTTATCACCTACATCCAGGGAAATAGCCAAGTCAATGATCGTGAGATAGACGATTGAACCTAAAATGCCCCTAGGCTCTCAATGGAACCCCATTAGGTTTTCAGGCATCTGTCCTCAGGGGCCTGTTCTGAAATACCAATCTATGACACATCATGTGGTCTCTGAGCCACACGACAGAACATCCCCTGTCCCCAGAAGAATACCATGCTCTTCGACCTGTGCCAAACCCTCAGGGTAGGAGAATCCTGCATGGCACCTTAGCAACCAGCACATTCTAAGTTCTCCCTGGGAACAAACAAGCATTGTGACCCATCTGCAAGAGATCCCATGTCAACTCAAGGCCTTGGCACTTTGTCCCAGAGCCACCAGAACGAATCTGCCATGTTCCTCAGCTGCAATTGTCAATGGAGGTGTGCTTTCCTGGCATCCATGCCGGAGAGCTCTTCTTCACAAACTTTCCACATGGGGAAACCTAGAGTAAACAAACCAGACTTCACCTACTCAGTACAAAGAAATGTTACTTTTTGCAGCAGTTCACAGGCCTCAGCATGTGAACTCCTCCATGGCCTCTTTATACCACCCCTCCACTTGTCGGTCATCATAGACAAAAACTCTAGTGTGAGCAAGCATCTGACATCCACCCTTATTCCAGTGCTGGATGTCTCGAGTAAACTGCTACAAATTGGAACTGCCTTCTGCTTGGCACTGAATTGAACCATAGCTTTTGTTTACAATTCCACCCAAAACTGACTGGTTCCCAAGCCCTCGTGATTGGGAAATCTGGAGCCACAACACAGCATTCTGCCTTCCCTATTGAATGAACAAATGCCTGGGAATCTTCCCAAGAAACTCCACATGAGGATCAATCTGCTCCGCCCTCGAATCTACTCTGATATAAAGGCTGCCATGGCCACTAGCGCTGTGTCTGACAGAGCCTGAGCCCCGACCGAGTTTTAGGCCTCATATCTAGCATTTGGGATTGCTATGGCCCAAGTACGTCATCTCCACCCATCCTTGGTATTCAGGCACCTATCTCGAGACCTTGCTGGAAACCCTGCCAATGGGGCAACCTGAAGCACAGAGGAACCTGACGGAAGAGAACTCATCCTTCCTCATGGCAGGACATTTGGCTGTTGGGTTGGGTGTCCAACTCTCTAAGCGGGAGCCAGATATATGACCAATGAGACCACTCCAACTCCTCAGGGCCGCCATGGGAGCAAACAGGCATTGTGAGACTCAGCCTGAGCAAGCTTTCAAACAATCCCTCTCAGTTGCACCATCATGATCCCGCATTGCAGGCCTCATACACCCCTAGGTGCAAATCCTAACCCTTGGTGGGAAGTCCCAGATGCCCAGAAAAAGAGCCTGTATCTGGAATCCCTGTTTTGGGGCACCCATAAGATGGAAAACAACACTCTTCCCTACCCCAAAAAAGCCACCAAACTATGAGCTGCACAGATCCAAAGAGAGGAAAAGTTTCCCATGGACCCATGAGACTATACCTGCATTCCGAGGCCATCCTGGACACACAATATAGAGAGAAAAGCCTGTGCTACTGCCTTCCAGTCACCCTAATTACAACTCCTGACAAGCTGCACTCCAGATCTACTCATTGGGCCTGTGATCACCTTTCCACTAACCATAACCCACATTTGTGTTTGCAGACTTCTCTCCCAAAACCATGGCTCATATGCCCTCCAGGACAGGGTCTCTGGATCCACAACACATGAATGGGCCTGCCATCCCCAAGGAAACTGTGCCCGTCAAACCTGCCCAAACCTTACAGTTTAGGAGAAACACGCAAGAGCCCTGAGCCCAACCCAATATTGTCCGCAGCACTGGACACAAATGCCAGTCTGAAACGCCCTGATCACCTACATCCAAGCAGACAGCCATTTCAATGTTCCTGGGTCAGAAGATTGTACCTGACATGCTCCTAGGACGTCATTGAAACACTAGATTAGGTTTTCAGGCATCTGTCCTCAGGGTCCTGTTCTGAAATACCAACTTAGGATACTACATGTGGTCCCTGAGCCACACAATAGAATATCTCCTGTCCCCAGTAGGAAACCATGCCCTTCGACCTGTGCCAAACCCTCAGGATTGGAGAATCCTGCACAGCACCTTAGACACCAGCACAAACTCTAGTTTGTGCGTTGACCCATACCACAAGCTTTCCATCTGCTGGACAGTCGAGTCCTGTTGAATGGCTCCAGGATGTCCCATACGGAAAGACTGGAGAGCAGGATTCGAAGGATGGATGCCTGTACAGCATACCTCACATTCCCATTGGCTCTTTGTGACAAGACATGTTTGAACTACTGGCTCTGGGGCGAGCTAACTAGGGGGCTGAATTGAAATGGACTCTCCTGTGGATGGGTCATAATGTGGGTTTGTGTGCATGGAGACCTTGGAATATGTTGGCAGCTCAGGGGCCATGAAGTATTCGCCTAACCGAAGGGTGTAATATTGCTCCAATTAAAAAGAGATCCCTATGTCGAGATGAGACAGCTTCTCTTTGGTGCCTCAGAAAAGCCCCAGATACTGGTCTTCAAACCAGTTCTCTGAGTAGAGACACCTGGAAACCAAAGCTAGGGTTCAGATTAGAGCCTAGATGCCTGTCCGTTTCAATCTTCTGTCTCTGGGGACACTGTCTGAGTATCTAAGTGGAGATAGTTGCTCAGCTGGTGTCAGAGTGCCCCTCTTAGTCCATGGCCGAGGCATGGCCTTGGAGACCTTATTGGATTCTCCTAATCTCTAGGGTTGTGGCCAATGGATTGGGTACAGTTTTCTTGGAGAGGACTGGCACAGTCCTTCAGTGTGTCTCCATAGGCCCTAGCCTGGAGGGTGTGTGGGTCCGGGCTGTGGGCACAGAAGTCTGAAAACACAAACTCGGCTTGGGTGCGGAGCCGAGAACATGGCAGGATAGACCCACAGACCGTGAGAGGAGATCCTCAGCTTATGAAAGAAGGGCAAATGGGAAGCAGTCATGCAAGTTTTTGTCTTTGGATGTTTTGTCTCCCATAGCCGTGGAATGTAGGGGTGACCTCAGGGGCTATGGAAGAGTCTTCCTCTCTGAGGAGTTGGTGCAGCTCTTAAGATTTTGGGGACATTTTGTGGGAAGGGTGGAGTCCTGCTGTCTGGCTCAGGTGTTCTTCCAGGAGAGGGACTCCAGATCACAGTCCTGGGTTCGAGCAAATGGAATACTCGAGCTCTTGTGAAGATTGGGATCATAGGGGCTTGGCAAGCCCCATATGCGGGCTCTTGGTCCAGGCCCTGAGAGACCTTACTTCGACATGGGGCCCATGCTGATGGTCCCAATGCGAGTTTGTACCCAAGGAGGCACTCAAGTTTAGGCTTGGCCTCAGGGGCCATGAAGGTTTCTCCTACACTGAAGGTATGACTCCATGCCAACAGCAAGCTTTCCAGCCATGGGGAAGGAGAAGATCTGATTTGTGCTTCAGTTACCCACGTTTGCCAGGATTTGATATAATATCTAGGGTCAGATGTCTGAAAACCTAGGTTGGGAAGAGATGACGGCATAAGGCCATGGCCTGTCTGATGTGTTTAGTGTGCAGCTAGCTGTTTCCTTGTCTGTCGGGACGTCAGGCTGTGTCAGACAGAGCATTACTGACCAGGGTAGCCTTTCCAGTTAGGGTGCGGTCGATGCCAGAGCAGGTTGGTTCTCATTTGTGGTTTCTGGAGAGCCCCATAGGGCAACGTTTTTCTTCTGGTGGGCAGGCAGAAAATTGTGTTGTGGTTCTGGAATTCCCAGTCTGGAGGGCTTGTTTGCCAGGAGTGTGAAGAGGGAAGTCTGAAAACACAAGCTAGCGTTAGGTTTGGGGCCGAGGGCATGGCAGGCCCACTCTGCAGAGACTGAATCAAGATCTCCTGCATCTGAGGTCAGGGCGAGTATCAGACGTTGCCTCAGGTTGGAGTTTGTGTCCATTATGGCCCCTTCCTGAAGGGGGTGGGGGCGTCATGAGGCCAGGGAGGTTTCCCAACGCTGGGAGTTGTGAGCTGCCCCAAACATCAAGGTTTCCTCTGTAGGACAGTCGAGTACTATGAGATGGTTCTAGGATGACCCCTACAGAAAGACTCGAGAGAAGGTGTCTAAGCATGAATGTCTGCAAATGCCACTTCACATTCCCACTGGCTGCTTGGGGCAAGGCAGGCTCAATCTGCAGGCTCTTGGGCGGGTTTCTCAGAGGGCTGAGTTGAAATGGACTCTCCTGAGGATGAGTCATACTGTGGGTTGGTGGCCATGGAGATCTTGGAATGTGGCGGTGGCTCAGGGACTCTGCAGGTTTCTCCAAATCGAAGGGTTTGACACAGCTTCAACAATGAAGCTTCCCATGTGGAGACGATAGTTGTTCCGTTTGGTGTCTCAGGAAAGCCCCAGATGCTGGTCTTCAAACCCAGGCCTCTGAGGAGTGACACCTGGAAACCAAAGCAAGAGTTCAGATTAGGGCCCAGGGGCCTGTCTGGTTCAATCTACTGTCTCTGCCGACATCTGTCTGTGTTTCTGCATGGAGGTAGTTGCTCAGCTTGTGTCAGGATGCCTTTGTCCAGAGAGGCTTATAGTAGTGGGATGTCCTCGGGGGCCTTGAGGTTTCTCCTATTCTGTGGGGTTATGGGCAATGGAATGGGCATAGTCTCCTAGGAGAGAGCAGGACAGTCCTGTGGTGTGGCTCCAGAGGCCCCAGCCTAGCGGCTGTGTGGGCCAGGGCTGTGGGGACAGACATCCAAAAACACAAACTCGGCTGAGGTTTGGGGCTGAGGTTATGGCAGGAGTGATCTACAGTCCGTGAGGGGAGCTCATTGTGATTAGAAAGTAGGGCAAGTGAGAGGCGGTCGTTCAGGCTTATGTCTCTGGATGTTGTATTCATGATGGTCATTTAATGTAAGCATGGTCTCATGGGCCATGGAAGTCTCCCTCTCTGGTGATTTGTCTGGCTCCCAAGAGATTGGGGTCATTTTGTGGGAAGGGAGGAGTCCTGTTTTCTGCCTCATGTGTCCCCACAATAGAGGGATTCTAGAGCAGAGCACTGGGTACATACAACTGGAATACCCACCCTCTGGTTAGGCCTGGGGTCCTATGGGCATGGCAAGCCCATATGCAGATTCTTGGTCCAGCCACTGAGAGACGTTACTTGAATAGTGGACTCATGCTGAGGGTCACAATGTGTGTTTGTGCCCAAGGTGGTCCTCAATATTGGGCGGGACCTCATTGAGCTTGCAGGTTTCTCCTACACTGAATCTTGGACATGCCAACCTCAGGGTTTCTTGCCATGGGGAAGGAGGAGTTTTGATTTCTGCATCACGTTCACCTCTGGGCACTAATTGGAGATAAGGTCTAGGTTCTGAAGCCTGAAAACCGAGGTTTGGAAGAGATGACGACCTAAGGCCATGGCGGGTCTGATGTGTTCAGTTTGGGGCCAGCTTTCTAGGTGTCGTTCAGGAGGTCTGCACTCAGGCTGTGCCAGACAGGGCATTCGTGCCCAGATACGCTGTATAATTGGGGTACAGTTGAGTGGCATGCAGAAGATAATTATTTGGGGTTTCTCCATAGTCCCATAGGGCAAAGTCTTTCTTCTGGATGGCAGGCAGAGTGCTGCATTCTGGCTCCGGAACTGCCAAACTGGAGGCCTTGGGGCCAGGAATGCAACATATGGAACAATTGCAGAGCTGGGCATCCGGCCTCGCATTCCAATTGTCTCCTAGCGAAACGGCGCGTTTGATTGCTGCCTATGATGTAGCAGCCGAGGGGGCTGAGTTGAAATGCATTCTCCTGAGGATCGGTCATAATGTGGGATTGTGTCCATGGAGACCTTGGAATGGGGCAGTGGCACCAGGGCTCTGAAGGATGCTCCTAACCAGAGGTTTTGACACAGCTCCAAGAAGCATTTTTCCCATGGGGAAACAAGATTTGTTCTCATTGGTGCTTCAGTAACCCCCAATATGCTGGTATTGGAAACCAGAACTCTGAGGAGAGATGCCTGGAAACCAAGGCAATGGATCTGATTAGGGCCTGGGGCCTGTCTGGTTTAATCTTCTTCTCTCGGTTCATATGTCTATGGGATTGAGTGGAGGTAGTTCCTCAGCTGCTGTCAGATTGCCCCTATTTGTCCTGGGCAGTCTACACTATTGGGATGGCCACTTTGACTTTGGAGGTTTCTCCTAATTTGCAAGTTTGTGGCCAATGAAATGGGCAGAATTCCTTTGGGGAGGGAAGGAACAATCCTGAAGTGTGGCTCTAGGGGCTCAAGCATGGAGGGTGTGTGGGTCAGAGCTGTGGGGACAGAAGTCTGAAAACAGAAACTCGTCTTAGGTTTGGGGACATAGGTATGGGAGGCCCGATCTACAGACCTTGAGGAGAACTCTTCAGGATATGAACAAAGAGTGAGTGTGAGGCACTTGCTCAGGCTTTTGACTCTGGATTTTGTGTCACTGATGGCCGTGGAATGTAGGGGCGTCCTCATGGACCATGGGTGAGACTTCCTCTATGGGGATTTGGATGATCCCAATATTTTGGGGTCATTCCGTGGGATGGGAGGAGTCCATTCTGTCTTTTTTTTTTTTTTTTTTTTTTTTTTTTACCTCAGGTGTGCCACTAAAGAGGGATTCCAGAGCAGAACCCTGGGAAGGGGCGACTGGACAACCCGAACTCTGTATAAGATGGGGGCTTAAGGGCATGGCAATCCCCATATGGGGTACCTTGGTCCAGCCACTGAGAGGTCTTACTTGAGTACAGTGCTCACACTGAGGGTCACAATGCATGTTTGTGCCCAATGTAGGCATCAAGCATGGGCAGGGACTCATGGGCCATGCTTGATTCTCCTACACTGAACTTTGGACAACATACGAACCACAAGGTTTCTTTCCATGGGGAAGGAGGAATTCTGATTTCTGCATCATGTTCACCCCTGGGCAGTGACTGGAGATAAGATCTAAGTTCTGAATCCAGAAAATCGAGGTTGGGATGAGATGATAACCTAAGGTCATGGAGGGTCCGATGTGCTCAGTGTGCGGTCAGATTTCTGGGTGTTGTTCAGGAGGTATGGATTCAGGCTGTGTCAGACAGTGCATTAGTGCCCAGGTTAGACTGTATAATTTGGGTACAGTTGAGTTCCATGTAGGTTCATCCTCATTTATTGTGTCAGGGAAGCTCACTGGGGCAACATTTTTCTTCTGGTGGGCAGGCAGAGTGCAGCATTGTGGGTCCAGAATTGCCAAACTTGAGGGCGTCGGGACCAGGAGTGTGAGGACGTAAGTCTGAGATCATAAGTTAGACTTAAGTTTCAGGGCGAGGGCACGGCAGGCACCCTCTGCAGATCCGAATCAGAATCTCATTCATCTGAAGTCAGGACGAGGATCAGACTTAGGCGCAGGTTGGAGTTTCTGTCCATGATGGCCCCTTCATCAAAGGGGTGGAATCTCGAAGCCATGGAGGTTTTCCCACGTTGGGAGTTGTGGGATGCTCCAAACTGCAAGGATTCCTTCTGCGGGAAAATTGAGAACTGTTGGATGGCTCCAGGACATCCCATATGGAATGACTCCAGAGCCGGGTTCTAAGGATGGATGCCTGAGCAGACTGCCTCTTACACCAATTGTCTCCCTGCCACAAGACAGGTACGATCTGATGGCTATGCAGGAGCAATCGTGGGAGCTGAGTTGAAATGGACTCTCCTGAAGATGGGTCTTAATGTATGTTTGTGTCCATGAGGACGTTGGAATGGGGTGGTGGCCCCAGGGCTCTAAAGGATTCTAACCGGAGATTTTGAAACAACTCGAAAGAGCAAGTTTTCCATGTGGAGACAAGATTTGTTCTAATTGGTGCCTCAGAAAACCCACATATGCTGGTATTAGAACCAGGCCTCTGAGGAGAGATACATAGAAACCACAGCAATGCATCCAATTAGGTCCTAGGAGCCTCTCTGGTTCAATCTTCTTCTCTGTCGACATCTGTCCATTTTATGAAATGGAGGTAGTTGCTCAGCTGGTATCAGACCGCTCCTGTTTGTCCGGGCGGCCTACACTATAGGGATGGCCTCGGGGACTTTGGAGGTTTCTCCTAAATTGTATGATTATGGACAATGGAATGGGCAGAATTCCTGTGGAGTGGGCAGGCACAGACCTGATGTGTGGCTCCAAGGGCCCAGCCTTGAGGGTGTGTGGGCAAGGACTGTGGGGACAGATGTCTGAAAACACAAACTCAGCTTAGGTTTGGGGACGTAGGTATGGCAGGCCCGATTTACAGACTATGAGGAGAACTTTTTGGGATCTGAATAAAGGGTGAAAGTGTGACACTTGTCAGGCTTTTGTCCCTGGATTTTGTGTCAATGATGGCCGTGGAATGTCGAGGAGTCCTCATGGGCCATGGAAGAGTCTTTCTCTCTGTGGATTTGGCCAGATCCCAATTGTTTTGGGTTAATCTGTGGGATTCAGTTTTGTTAACTAAGGTGTCCCACCAAAAGAGGGATTCCAGAGCAGAGCCCTGGACAACAAGAAATCTAACTAAAAATACGGGCCTAGGGGCATGGCAAGCCCAATATGCCTTCTAATGGTCCAGCCACTGAGAGGCCTTCATTGAGGACAGAACTCATGCTGAGGGTCACAATGCGTGTTTATGCCCTCCTGGTACTCAAGCATGGGTGGGGACTCATGGTGCATGCTTGTTTCTCCTACACTGAATGATAGTCAACATGTCAACCACATGAGTTCTTGCCATGGGGAAGTATTAATTCTGATTTCTGCATGTCATTCACCCCTGGGTAGTGATTGGAGATAAGGTCTAGGTTGTGAAGTCTGAAAACCGAGGTTGGGAAGAGATGACGACCTAAGGCCATGTCGGGTCCGATATGCTCAGCGTGGAGCCAGCTGTCTGGGTGTTGGTCGGGAGGTCCAAGCTTGGGCTGTGTCAGACAGGGCCTTAGTGCCCAGGGTAGATTGTATAATTGGGGTACAACTGAGTGCCGTGCAGGTTGATCTTTATTTGGCATTTCTGGGTAGCCCCAAGGGCAATGTTTTTCTTCTGGAGGACAGGCAGAGTGCTGCATTGTGGCTCTGGAATTTCCAAAGTGGATGCCTTGTGGACGGGGAGTGTGAGGACAGAAGTCTGAGAACACATGTTAGGCGTAGGTTCTGGGCGAGGGCACGGCAGGCCCCCTCTGCAGATCTGAATCGGGATATCATGAATCTGAAGTCAGGGCGAGGTTCAAACCTAGGCTTAGGTTTGAATTTCTGTCCATTCTGGCCACTTTATGAAGGGGACAGCATCTCCAGTCCATGGAGGTTTACCCACGATGGGAGTTGGGAGATGCTCCAAACAACAAGGATTCCTTCTGATCAACAATTGAGACCTTTTGTATCACTCCAGTACATACCATACAGAATGACACCAGAGCAGGGATCTAAGGATGGATGCATGGGAAGCCCGCCTCACATTGCAGTTGTCTCCTAGCAAATAGACAGGTTTGATATGCTGGCTCTGTCAGAGCAACCAAGGGGGCTGAGTTGAAATGGACTCTCCTGAGGATGGATGCTAATGTGGCTTTGTGTCCATGGAGACCTTGGAATGGGGCGTTGGTGCATGGGCCCTGAAGGATTCTCCTAACCGGAGGTTTTGAGACATCTCCAAAGGACAAGTTTCCCATGTGGAGACGAGATTTGTTCTGATTGGTGCCTCAGGAAACCCCCATATACTGTTATTGGAATATAGGCCTCTGAAGAGAGATAACTGGAAACCAAAGCAATGGCTCCGTTTAGAGCCTAGGGGCCTGTCCGGTTGAATCTTCTTCTCTGTGTACATCCATCTAAGGTATTAGTGGAGTTAGATGCTCAGCTGGTGTCAGATGGCCCTTGTTTGTCCCAGGCGGCCTACACTATTGTGAAGGCCTTGGGGACTTTGGAGGTTTCTCCTAATTTTATGATTATGGACAATGGAATGGGCAGAATTCCCGTGGAGAGGGAAGGCACAGTTTTGATATGTGGCTCCAGGGGCCCCAGCCTGCAGGGTGTGTGCACCAGGACTGTGGAGACAGAAGTCTAAAACACAAACTCAGTTTAGGTTTAGTGACGTAGGTATGGCAGGCCCGATCTACAGAACGTGAGGAGAATTCTTCCGGATATGAAGAGAGATTGTGAGGCACTTGTTCAGGCTTTTGTTTCTGTATTTTGTGACAACGATGGGCGTGGAATGTCGGGGAGGCCTCATGGGCCATGGACGAGTCTTCCGCTCTGTGGATTTGGCCCGATTGCAATTGTTTTGGGTCAAACTGTGGGATGGGAGGAGTCCTTTCAGTTTTGTTACCTCAGGTGTCCCACCAAAAGAGGGATTCCAAAGCCTAGCCCTGGGGAGGGGCGACTGGACAACCAGAAATCTGGTTAAAAATTGGGGCCTAGGGGCATGGCAAGCCCAATATGCTGTCTTTTGGTCCAGCCACTGAGAGGCCTTACTTGAGAACTGGGCTCACGTTGAGGGTCACAATGCATGTTTGTGACCGACTTGGTCCTCAAGCATCTGCAGGGCCTCATGGGCCACACTGGTTTCAACTACGCTTTACGTTGGACAACATGCCAACCACAAGGTTTCTTGCCATGGGGAAGTTCTGATACCTGCATCATGTTCAACCCTGGGTGGTGACTGGAGATAAGGTTTAGGTTCTGAAGCCTGAAAACCGAGGCTCGAAAGAGATGAAGACCTAAGGCCATGGCGGGTCCGATGTGCTCAGTGTGTGGCTAGCTGGGTGGGTGCGAGCCAGGAGGTTCAGTCTCAGGCTGTGCCAGAAAGGGCAGTAGTGCCCAGGGCAGCCTGTATAATTGGGGTCCAGTCAAGTGGCATGCAGGTTGATCCTCATTTGGGAAATCTGGGTAGCCCCAGAGGGCAATGTTTTTCTTCCGGAAAGCAGGCAGAGTGCTGCCTTGTAGTTCTGGAATTGCCAAACTGGAGGGCTTGTGGGCCAGGAATGTGAGGATGGAAGTTGAGAACACAAACTAGACTTATGTTTCTGGGCAAGGGCACGGCAGGCACACTCTGCAGAGCTGAATCAAGATGTCCTGCATCTGAAGTCAGGGCGAGGATCAGACGATCGCACAGGTTGGAGCTTCTGTCCCTGATGGCCCCTTCATGAAGCGCAGGGGGCGGGATCACAAGGCCATGGAGGTTCTCCCACGATGGGAGTTGTGAGATGCTCCAAACAGTAAAGATTCTTCTGCGGGACTATTGAGACCTGTTGGTTGGCTCCAGGACTTCCCATAAAGCATCATTCTGAGAATGGTTCTAAGTATGGATGGCTGGGAAGCCTGCCTCTCATTCCAATCATCTCCTAGTGACAAGACGGGTTAGATCTGCTGGATCAGGGGGAGCAACTGAGGGGGCTGAGTTGAAATGGACTCTCCTGTGGATGGGTCCTAATGTGGGTGTGACTCCATGGAGACCTTGGAATGAGGCGCTGGCACCGGGAACCTGAAATGTCCTTCTAACCAGAGGCTTTGAGAGAGCTCCAACATGCAAGTTTCCCATGTGTAGACGAGATTTGTTCTGATGGGTGCCTCTGGAGAAGCCCTCAGCTGGTATTGTAAAACAGGCTTTTGAGGAGACATGCCTGTAAACCAAAGCTATGATCCCATTATTGCCTGGGGTCCTGTCTGGTCAATCTTCTTCTCTGGGGACATCCATCTATGGTATGAGTGGAGGTAGATGCTCAGCTGGTGTCAGACGGCCCTTTTTTGTCCCGGACAACCTACACCATTGGTATGGCCTCAGGGAATTTGGAGGTTTCTCCTAATTTGTACGGTTTTGGATAATGGAATGGGCAGAATTCCCATGGAATGGGTAGGCGCAGTCCTAATGTGTGGTTCCAGGGGCCCAGCCTGGAGGGTGTGTGGCCCAGGACTTTGAGGACAGAACTCAAAAAACACAAACTCAGCTTAGGTTTGGGAACGTAGGTATGGCACGGCCGAACTACAAATCATGAGAAGAACTCTTCAGGATATGAAGAAAGAGCGAGTCTGAGGCGCTTGCTCAGGCTTTTGTCTCTGGATTTTGTATCAGCGATGGCCGTGGAATGTCGGCGAGGCCTCATGGGCCATGGACGAATCTTCCTCTCTGTGGATTTGGACCTATCCCAATTCTTTTTCGTGAATCTGTGGAATGGGAGGACTCCTTTAAGGTTTGTTACCTGAGGTGTCCCACCAAAAGAGGAATTCCAAAGCAGAGCCCTGGGCAAGAGTGAAGGGACAACCCGAACTATGGTTAAAAATTGGGGTCTAGGGGCATGGCAAGCCCAATATGCTGTTTCTTCATGCAGCCACTGAGAGGCCTTGCCTGAGGACCGGGCTCAGGGTGAGGGTCACAATGTGTGTTTGTGACCAATGTGGCCCTCAAGCATGGGCTGGGTCTCATGTGCCACACTGGTTTCAACTACACTGAACGTTGGACAACATGCCAACCACGAGGTTTCTTGCCAAGGGAACGAGTTCGGATTTCTGCAACATTTTGAAACCTGGGCAGTGATTGGAGATAAGGTCTAGGTTCTGAAGCCTGAAAACCGAGGTTGGGTAGAGATGACGACCTAAGGCCATGGCGGGTCCGATGTGCTCAGTGTGCGGCCAGCTGTCTGGGTGGGGCCAGGAGTTCGAGGCTCAGGCTGTTTCAGAATGGGCAATTGTGCCCACTTCAGCCTATATATTTGTTGTACAGCCAAATGGCGTGCAGGTTGATCCTCATTTGGGGTTTCTGGGTAGCCCCAGAGGGCAATGTTCTTCTTCCAGGGAGCAGGCAGAGTGCCGCATTGTACTTCTGGATTGCCAAACTGGAGGGCTTGTGGGCCAGTAGTCTGAGGACGGAAGTCTGAGAACACAAGCTATGCTTAGTTTTTATGGGTGAGGACATGGCAGGCACAATCTACAGACCTGAATCGAGATCTCGTGCATCGGAAGTCAGGGTGAGGATCAGATGATCTTCAGGTTAAACTTTCTGTCCCTGATGGCCCCTTCATGAAGGGGGGGGAATCACGAGGCCATGGGGGTTTTCGCACGATGGGATTTGTGAGAAGCTCCAAACTGCAAAGATTCTTCTCCAGGACAATTGAGACCTGTTAGTTGGCGCCAGGCCAAGGATTCCAAGCATGGTTCTGAGGATGGATGGCTGGGTACCCCACCTCGCATTCCAATTTTCTCCTAGCTACAAGAAAGGTTAGATCTGCTGGATCTGGGGGAGCAACTGAGGAGGCTGAGTTGAAATGGACTCTCCTGTGGATGTGTCCTAATATGTTTTTGTGTCTATGGGGACCTTGGAATGAAGCGGTGGCACTGGGTCCCAGATGGGTTCTTCTAACAGAGACTTTGACACAGCTCCACCGTGCAAGTTTCCCATGTGTAGATGAGATTTGTTCTGATGGGTGAGTCAAGAAACAGCCATAGGCTGGTATTGAAATCCAGGCCTCTGAGGATACATGTCTGGAAATCATAGCAATGGATCCGATTAGTGCCTAGTGGCCTGTTCATTCCTTTTTTCTCTGGGGACATCAGATTGATCCTCATTTGGGAATCTGGGTAACCCCAGAGGGCAATGTTTTTCTTCCTGAAGGCTGGCAGAGTGCTGCATTATAGTTATGGTTTGCAAACTGGAGGCTTGTGGGCCAGTAGTCTGAGGACGGAAATCTGAGAACACAAGCTAGGCTTAGGTTTCTGGGTGAGGACAAGGCAGGAACAATCTACAGACCTGAATCGAGATCTCGTGCTTCTGAAGTCAGGGCGAGGATCAGAAGATCGCTCAGGTTGGTGTTTCTGACCCTGATTGCCCCTTCATGAAGGGGCGGGGTCACGAGGTCGTGGGGGTTTTCCCACGATGTTAGTTGTAGGAAGCCACAAACTGCAAAGATTCTTGTGCAGGACAATTGAGACATGTTGGTTGGCTCTAGGCCAACGATTCCGAGCAGGGTTCTAAGGATGGATGACTGGGTAGCCCACCTTGCATTCCAATTGTGTCCTAGCAACAAGACAGGTTATATCTGCTGGATCTGGGGGAGCAATCTGGATCTGAGTTGAAATGGACTCTCCTGTGGATGGATCCTAATATGTTTTTGTGTCTATGGAGACTTTGGAATGAAGCGGTGGCACTGGGGTCCTGAAGGGTTTTTTCAAACAGAGGTTTTGACACAGCTCCAACGTGCAAGTTTCCCATATGTAGATGAGATTTGTTCTGACGGATGAGTCAGGAAACAGCCATATGCTGGTATTGAAATCCAGGCCTCTGAGGAGAGATGACTGGATACCACAACAATGAATCCGAATAGTGCCTAGGGGCCTGTTCGTACATTTTTACCTCTGGGGACATCAGTCTATGCGTCTGAGTGCATGTAGGTGCTCAGATGGGCTCAGATTGCCCCTGTTTGTCCTGGGAAGCCACCACTATTGGGATGGCCTCAGGGAGTTTGGCGGTTTATCCTATTAGTAGGTTGTGGCCATTGGAATGGGCACATACAATTCCCTTGGAGAGGGCAAGTAGAGTCCTCAGGTTTGGCTCCAGGGGCCTGAGCCTGTAGGGTGTGTAGGCAGAGCTGTTTGGACAGTTGTCTGAAAACACAAACTCGGCTTATGTTTCGGGTCATAGGTATGGCAGGATTGATCTACAGACCATGAGGAGAACACTTCGGGATATGAAAAAAGGGCGAGTGTGAGGCTCGTGCTCAAGTTTTTGTCTCTGGATATCGTGTCACTCATGGTCGTGAAATTGCCGGGTGACTTCATGGGAAATGGACGAGTCTTACTCTCTGGGGATTTGGCTCCGTCGCAAGATTTTGGGGTCATCTGTGGGATGGAAGAAGTCCGTTTTGTTGTTGTTGTTGATTTACTTTGTTTTGTTTTTTAACCTCAGATGTCCTACCAAATGAGGGATTCCAGAGTAGAGCCCTGGGGAGGGCCGACTGGACAACCGGTAATCTGGTTACAAATTTGGGCCTAGGGACATGTCAAGCCCATTATGACATCTAATGTTCGAGCCACTGAGAGGACTTACTAGAGGTCAGGACTCACGCTGAGGGTCACAATGCGTGTTTATGCCCACATCGCAAACAAGAATGGGCGGGGCCTCATTTTGAATCCTGGTTTCTCCTACACTGAACGTTGGACAACATGCCAACCATAAGATTTCTTGCCTTGGGTAAGGAAGAGTTCTGATTTCTGCATCACAAGCACCCCTGGGAAGTGATTGTAGATAAGGTCTATGTTCTGAAGCCTGAAAACTGAGGTAGGGAAGAGATGATGACCTAAGGCCATGGCGGGTCTGATGTTCTCAGTGTGTGGTCAGCTGTCTGGGTGTTGTTCAGGAGGTCCGGGCTCAGGTTGTGTCATACAGTGCATTAGTGCCCAGGTTAGACTATATAATTTGGGTACAGTCGAGTGCCATGTAGATTTATCCTTATATAAGTTATCTGGGCAGCTCATTAGTCAAAATTTGTTTTCTAGAGGGCAGGCAGAGTGCTTCATATCGGTCCGGAATTGCCAAACTTGAGGGCTTCGTGTCCAGGAGGGTGAGGACGGAAGTCTGAGAACACAAGCTAGACTTGGGTTTCAGGACGAGGACACGGCAGGGACCACTGTAGATCTGAACCAATATCTCATGCATCTGAAGTCAGGGCGAGGATCAGACGTTGGCTCAGGTTGGAGTTTCTGTGCATGATGGCCCCTTCATGAAGGGAGTGGAATCTCGAGGCCATGGAGGTTTTCCTACGTTGGGAGTTTTGGGATGCCCCCTTCAAGGATTCATTCTGAGGGACAATTGGGACCTGTTGGGCAGCTTCAGGACATCCCATATGGAATGAATCCAGGGCACCGTTCGAGGATGGATGTCTGGGAAGCCGGGTTCGCATTCCAATTGTCTCCTAGCAACAAGACAGTTTAGATCTGATGGCTCTGAGGGAGCAACAGGGGTGGCTGACTTAAAATGGACTTTCCTGAGGATGGGTCCTAATGTGTTTTTGTGTCCATGAGGGCCTTAAAATGGGGCGGTGGCACCAGGACACTGAAGTATTCTCCTAAGATTTTGACATAGCTCGATGCACAAGTTTCCTTGTGGAGACGAGATTTGTTCTGATGGGTGCCTCTGGAAAAAACCTATGCTGGTATTGGAAACCAGGTTTTGAGGAGACATGCCTGTAAACCAAAGGAATGTATCCGATTATGGCCTACGGTCCTGTCTGGTTCAATCTTCTTCTCAGGGGACATCCATCTATGGTATGAGTGGTGGTAGATGCTCAGCTGGTTTCAGACCGCCCTTGTTTATCCCGGGCGACATGCACTATTGGGATGGCCTCAGGGATTGGAGGGTTCTCCTAATTTTACGGTTTTGGACAATGAAATGGGCAGAATTCCCATGGATTGGGTAGGCACAGTCTAATGTGTGACTCCAGGGGCCCCAGCCTGGAGGGTGTGTGGCCCAGGACTTTGAGGACAGAAGTCTGAAAAAACAAACTCAACTTAGGTTTGGGGACGTAGGTATGGCAGGCCCGATTTATAAACCATGATAAGAACTCTTCAGGATATGAAGAAAGAGCGAGTCTGAGGCACTTGCTCAGGCTTTTGTCTCTGGATTTTGTATCAGCGATGGCCGTGGAATGTCGGTGAAGTCTCATTGGCCATGGACGAATCTTCCTCTCTGTGGATTTGGCCCGATCCCAATTGTTTTTCGTCAATCTGTGGAATGGGAGGACTCCTTTCAGGTTGGTTACCTCAGGTGTCCCGCCAAAAGAGGAATTCCAAAGAAGAGCCCTGGGGAAAAGTGAAGGGACAACCCGAACTATGGGTAAAATTTTGGGCCTAGGGGCATGGCAAGCCCAATATGCTGTCTCTTCATCCAGCCCCTGAGAGGCCTTACCTGAGGACTGGGATCAGGGTGAGGGTCACAATGTGTGTTTGTGACCAATGTGGCCCGCAACCATCGGCGGGGCCTCATGGGACACACTGTTTTCAACTACACTGAACATTGGACAACATGCCAACCACATGGTTTCCTGCCACGGGGAAGGAATTGTGATTTATGCATCACTTTCAAGTCTGGGCAGTGATTGGAGATAAGGTCTAGGTTCTGAAACTTGACAACCGAGGTTGGGAAGAGATGACGACCTAAGGGCAAGGCGGGTCCGATGTGCTCAGTGAGCGGCCAGCTTTTTTGGGGGGCCAGGAAATCCAGGCTCAGGCTGTGTCAGAAAGGGCAAGAGTGCACAGGTCAGCCTATATATTTGGGGTACAGTCGAATGGCGTGCAGGTTGATCCCCATTTGGGGTTTCTGGGTAGCCCCAGAGGGCAATGTTTTTCTTCCTGAGGGCAGGCAGAGTGCTGCATTATAGTTATGGTTTGCAAACTGGAGGCTTGTGGGCCAGCAGTCTGAGGACGGAAATCTGAGAACACAAGCTAGGCTTAGGTTTCTGGGTGAGGACAAGGCAGGAACAATCTACAGACCTGAATCGAGATCTCGTGCTTCTGAAATCAGGGCGAGGATCAGATGATCGCTCAGGTTGGTGTTTCTGTCCCTGATGGCCCCTTCATGAAGGGGGGGGTCACGAGGCCGTGGGGTTTTCCCTCGATGTTAGTTGTGAGAAGCTCCAAACTGCTAAGATTCTTCTGCAGGACAATTGAGACCTGTTCTTTGGCTCCAGGCCAACGATTCCAAGCAGGGTTCTAAGGATGGATGGCTGGGTAGCCCACCTCGCATTCGAATTGTGTCCTAGCAACAAGACAGGTTAGATCTGCTGGATCTGGGGGAGTAACCAAGGAAGCTGAGTTGAAATGGACTCTCCTGTGGATGGGTCCTAATGTGTTTTTGTATCTATGGAGACCTTGGAATGAAGCGGTTGCACTGGGGTCCTGAAGGGTTTTTCCAAAGATAGGCTTTGACACAGCTCCAACGTGCAAGTTGCCCATATGTAGATGAGATTTGTTATGACGGTTGAGTCAAGAAACAGCCATACGCTGGTATTGAAATCCAGGCCTCTGAAAAGAGATGACCTGATAACACAGCAATGGATCCGTTTAATGCCTAGGGGCCTGTTCATTCCTTTTTACCTCTCAGGACATCAGTCTATGCGTCTGAGTGCAGGTAGGTGCTCAGATGGGCTCAGATTGCCCCTGTTTGTCCTGGGAAGCCACCACTATTGGGATGGCCTCAGGCAGTTTGGAGGTTTATCTATGAGTACGGTTGTGGCCATTGGAATGGGCACATACAATTCCCTTGGAGCGGGCAAGTACAGTCCTCAGGTTTGGCTCCAGGGGCCTGAGCCTGTAGGGTGTGTAGGCCAGAGCTGTTTGGACAGTTGTCTGAAAACACATACTCGGCTTATGTTTCAGGTCATAGGTATGGCAGGACTGATCTACAGACCATGAGGAGAACTCTTCGGGATATGAAAAAAGGGCGAGTGTGAGGCTCTTGCTCAAGTGTGTGTCTCTGGATATCTTGTCACTCATGATCGTGAAATTTCCGGGTGACTTTATGGGAAATGGACGAGTCTTACTCTCTGGGGGTTTGGCCCCGTCGCAATATTTGGGGTCATTCTGTGGGATGGTAGATGTCCGATTTGTTGTTGTTGTTGATTTGCATTGTTTTGTTTTTTAACCTCAGGTGTCCAACCAAATGAGGGATCCAGAGTAGTGCCCTGGGGAGGGCCGACTGGACAACCAGAAATCTGGTTACAAATTGGGGCCTAGGGACTAGTCAAGCCCATTATGACATCTAATGTTCGAGCCACTGAGAGTACTTACTAGAGTACAGGACTCACGCTGTGGGTCACAATGCGTGTTTATGTCCTCTTCGCACTCTAGAATTGGCGGTGCCACAGGGTGAATGCTGGTTTCTCCTACACTGAACGTTGGACAACATGCCAACCACAAGGTTTCTTGCCATGGGTAAGGAAGAGTTCTGATTCCTGCATCACAGGCACCCCTGGTCAGTGATTGGAGATAATGTCTAGGTTCTGAAGCCTGAAAACTGAGGTAGGGAAGAGTTGATGACCTAAGGCCATGGCGGGTCTGATGTGCTCAGTGTGCGGTCAGCTGTCTGGGTGTTGGTCAGGAGGTCCGGGCTTAGGTTGTGTCAGATAGTGCATTAGTGCCCAGGTTAGACTATATAATTTGGGTACAGTCGAGTGCCATGTAGATTTATCCTCATATAAGGTGCCTGGGCAGCTCATTAGGCAAAATTTTTTTTCTAGAGGGCAGGCAGAGTGCTGCATTGTGGGTCCGGAATTGCCAAACTTCAGGGCTTTGGGGCCTGGAGTGTGAGGACGGAAGTCTGAGAACACAAGCTAGACTTGGGTTTCAGGGCCAGGGCACGGCAGGTACCCCAGTAGATCTGAACCAATATCTCATGCTTCTGAAGTCAGGCCGAGGATCAGACGTTGGCTCAGGTTGGAGTTTCTGTGCATGACGTCAACTTCATGAAGGGAGCGGAATTTCGAGGCCATGGAGTTTTTCCCACGTTGGGAATTTTGGGATGCCTCCTTCAAGGATTCCTTCTGCGGGACAATTGAGACTTGTTGGGCAGCTCCAGGACATCCCATATGGAATGACTCCAGGGCATCGTTCGAGGATGGATGCCTGGGGAGCCCGCCACGCATTCCAATTTTCTCCTAGCAACAAGCCAGTTTAGATCTGATGGCTCTGCAGGAGCAAACGGGGTGGCTGACTTGAAATGGACTTTCCTGAGGATGGGTCCTAATGTGTGTTTGTGTCCATGAGGGCCTTAAGATGGGGCAGTGGCACCGGGACCCTGAAGTATTCTCCTAAGCTTTTGACATAGCTCGATGCACAAGTTTCCTTGTGGAGACGAGATTTGTTTTAATGGGTGCCTCAGGAAAACCCCTATGCTCTTATTGGAATCCAGGCTTTTGAGGAGACATGCCTGTAAACCAAAGCAATGTATCCGATTATGGCCTAGGGTCCTGTCTGGTTCAAACTTCTTCTCAGGGGACATTCATGAACGGTATGAGTGGAGGTAGATAATCACCTGGTATCAGACCGCCCTTTTTTGTCCCGGGCGACCTGCACTATTGGGATGGATTCAGGGATTTGGAGGGTTCTCCTTTTTACGGTTTTGGACAATGGAATGGGCAGAATTCCCATGGATTGGGTAGGCACAATCTAATGTGTGACTCCAGGGGCCCCAGCCTTGAGAATGTGTGGCCCAGGACTTTGAGGACAGAAGTCTTAAAACACGAACTCAGTTTAGGTATGGGGACGTAGGTATGGCAGGCCCGATCTATAAACCATGAAGACGTCTTCAGGATATGAGGAAAGAGCGAGTCTGAGGCACTTGCTCAGGCTTTTGTCTCTGGCTTTTTTATCAGCGATGGCCTTTGAATGTCGGGGAAGCCTCATGGGCCATGGACGAATCATCCTCTTTGCGGATTTGGCCTGATCCTAATTGTTTTTCTTCAATCTGTGGAATGGGAGGACTCCTTTCAGGTTGGTTACCTCAGGTGTCCCGCCAAAAGAGGAATTCCAAAGAAGAGCTCTGGGGAAAAGTGAAGGGACAACCAGAACTATGAGTAAAATTTTGGGCCTAGCGGCATGGCATGCCCAATATGCTGTCTATTCATCCAGCTTCTGAGAGAACTTACCTGAGGAATGGGATTAGGGTGAGGGTCACAATGTGTTTTTGTGACCAATGTGGCCCGCAAATATGGTCTGGGCCTCATGGGCCACACTGTTTTCAACTACACTGAACGTTGGACAACATTCAAACGACATGGTTTCTTGCCACGGGGAAGGAGTTGTGATTTCAGCATCAATTTCAAGCCTGGGCAGTGATTGTAGATAAGGTCTAGGTTCTGAAACTTGACAACCGAGGTTGGGGAGAGAGGACGACCTAAGTAAGGCCATGTCGGGTCAGATGTGCTCAGTGTCTGGAGAGCTTTCTGTGTGGGGCCAGGAAGTCCAGGCTCAGGCTGTGTAAGAAAGGGCAATAGTGCCCAGGTCAGCCTATATATTTGGGGTACTGTCGAATGGTGTGCAAGTTGATCCTCATTTGGTGTTTCTGGGTAGCCCCAGAGGGCAATGTTTTTCTTCCTGAGGGCAGGCAGAGTGCTGCATTATAGTTCTGGTTTGCAAACTGGAGGCTTGTGGGCCAGTAGTCTGAGGACGGATATCTGAGAACACAAGCTAGGCTTAGGTTTCTGGGTGAGGACAAGGCAGGAACAATCTACAGACCTGAATCGAGATCTCGTGCTTCTGAAGTCAAGGCGAGGATCAGAAGATCGCTCAGTTTGGTGTTTCTGTCCTGATGGCCCCTTCATGAAAGGGTGGGGGGTTCACGAGGCTATGGGGGTTTTCCAGGATGAAAGTTGTGAGAAGCTCCAAACTGCAAAGATTCTTCTGCAGGACATTGAGACCTGTTGGTTGGCTCCAGTTCAACGATTCCGAGCAGGGTTCTAAGGATGGATGGCTGGGTAGGCCACCTCGCATTCCAATTGTGTCCTAGCAACAAGACAGGTTAGATCTGCTGGATCTGGGGGAGCAACCCAGGAGGCTGAGTTGAAATGGACTCTCCTGTGGATGTGTCCTAATATGTTTTTGTGTCTATGGAGACCTTGGAATGAAGCAGTGATACTGGGGTCCTGAAGGGTTTTTCCAAACAGAGTATTGACACAGCTCCAACGTGCAGGTTTCCCATATGTAGATGAGATTTGCTCTGACGGGAGAGTCAAGAAACAGCCATACGCTGGTATTGAAATCCAGGCCTCTGAGGAGAGATGCCTGGAAACCAAAGCAATGGATCCGCTTAGTGCTTAGGGGCCTGTTCGTTCCTTTTTACCTCTGGGACATCAGTCTACGGGTCTGAGTTAAGGTAGGTGCTCAGATGGGCTCAGATTGCCCCTGTTTGTCCTGGGAAGCCACAACTATTGGGATGGCCTCAGGGACTTTGGAGGTTTATCCTATTAGTAGGGTTGTGGCCATTGGAATGGGCACATACAATTCCCTTGGAAAAAGCAAGTACAGTCCTCAGGTTTGGCTCAAGGGGCTTGAGCCTGTAGGGTGTGTAGGCAGAGCTGTTTGGACAGTTGTCTGAAAACACAAACTCGGCTTATGTTTCGGGTCATAGGAAGGGCAGGACTGATCTACAGACCATTAGGGAATTCTTCGGGATATGACAAAAGGGCGAGTGTGAGGCTCTTGCTCAAGTTTTTGTCTCTGGATATCGTGTCACTCATGGTCGTAAAATTTCCGGGTGACTTCATGGGAAATGGACGAGTCTTACTCTCTGGAGGTTCGGCCCCGTGCAAAGAGTTTGGGGTCATACTGGGGAATGAAGAAGTCCGTTTTTTTGTTGTTGTTGATTTGTTTCGTTTTGTTTTTCAATCTCAGATGTCCAACCAAATGAGGGATTCCAGAGTATAGCCCTGGGGAGGGGCGACTGGACAACCAGAAATCTGGTTAAAAATTGGGGCCTAGGGACATGTCAAGCCCATTATGACATCTAATGGTCCAGCAACTGAGACGACGTACTAGAGGACAGAACTCACGCTGAGGACACAATGCGTGTTTATGCTCCCGTCACACTCAAGAATGGGAGGGGCCTCAGGGTGAATGCTGTTTTCTCCTACACTGAACGTTGTACAACATGCCAACCACAAGGTTTCTTGCCATGGGACACGAAGAGTTCTGATTTCTTCATCACAGTCACCCGTGGGCAGTGATTGGAGATTAGGTCTAGGTTCTGAAGCCTGAAAAATGAGGTAGGGAAGAGATGATGACCTAAGGCCATGGCAGGTCTGATGTGCTCAGTGTGTGGTCAGCTGTCTGGGTGTTGGTCAGGAAATCCGGGCTCAGGTTGTGTCAGACAGTGCATTAGTGCCCAGGTTAGACTATATAATTTGGGTACATGCGAGTTCCGTGTAGGTTAATCCTCATTTATGCTGCCTGGGCAGCTCATTAGGCAATATATTTTTTCTAGAGGGCAGGCAGAGTGCTTCATTGTCAGTCTGAATTGCCAAACTTGAGGGCTTCGGGGCCAGGAGAGTGAGGACGGAAGTCTGAGAACACAAGATAGTCTTCGGATTCACGGTGAGGGCACGGCAGGTACCCCCTGCAGATCTGAACCAATATCTCATGCATCTGAAGTCAGGGCGAGGATCAGACGTTTTCTCAGGTTGGAGTTTCTGTGCATGACGGCCCCTTCATGAAGGGAGCAGAATCTCGAGGCCATGGAGGTTTTCCAACGTTGGGAGATGTGGGATGCCCCCTTCAAGGATTCCTTCTGCGGGACAATTGAGACCTGTTGGACAGCTCCAGGACATCCCATATGGAATGAAACCAGAGCACCGTTCGAGGATGGATGCCTGGGAAGTCCGCCTCGGATTCCAATTGCCTCCTAGCAACGAGACAGTTTAGATCCAATGGATCTGCAGGAGAAACCGGGGTGGCTGAGTTGAAATGGACTTTCCTGAGGATGGGTCGCAATGTGTGTTTGTGTCCATGAGAGCCTTGGAATGGGGCGGTGGCACCGGGACCCTGAAGTATTCTCCTAAGATTTTGACATAGCTCCAATGCACATGTTTCCTTGTGGAGACGAGATTTGTTCTGATGCGTGCCTCAGGAAATCCCCTCTGCTGGTATTGGAATCCAGGTTTTGAGGAGACATGCCTGTAAACCAAAGCAATGGATTGGATAATGGCCTCGGGTCCTGTCTGGTTCAATCTTCTTCTCTGGGGACATCCATCTATGGTATGAGTGGAGGTAGATGCTCAGCTGGTATCAACCGCCCTTTTTTGTCCCGGGCGACCTGCACGATTGGGATGGCCTCAGGGACTTAGGATGGTTCTCCTAATTTGTGCGATTTTTGACAATGGAATGGGCAGAATTCCCATGGAATGGGTAGGCGCAGTCCTAATGTGTGACTCCAGGGGCCCCAGCCTGGAGGGAGTGTGGCCCAGGACTTTGAGGACAGAAGTCTGAAAACACAAACTCAGCTTAGGTTTGGGGCCGTAGGTATGGCACGCCCGATCTACAAACCATGAGAAGAACTCTTCAGGATATGAAGAATGAGCGAGTCTGAGGCGCTTGCTCAGGCTTTTGTCTCTGGATTTTGTATCAGCGATGGCCGTGGAATGTTGGGGAGGCATCATGGGCCATGGACGAATCTTCCTCTCTGTGGATTTGGCGCGATCCCAATTGTTTTTCGTCAATCTGTGGGATGGGAGGACTCCTTTCAGGTTTGTAAACTCAGGTATCCCACCAAAAGAGGAATTCCAAAGCAGAGCCCTGGGGAAGAGTGAAGGGACAACCCGAACTATGGTTAAAAATTGGGGCCGAGGGGCATGGCAAGCCCAATATGCTGTCTCTTCATCCAGCCACTGAGAGGCCTTACCTGAGGACTGGGCTCAGGCTGAGGGTCACAATGTGTGTTTGTGACCAATGTGGCCCGCAAGCATGGGCTGGGCTTCATGGGCCACACTGGTTCCAACTACTCTGAACGTTGGACAACCTTCCAAACACAAGGTTTCTTGCCATTGGGATAGAGCTCTGATTTCTGCATCATTTTCAAACCAGGGCAGTGATTGGAGATCAGGTCTAGGTTCTGAAGCCTGGAAACCGAGGTTGAGAAGAGATGACGACCTAAGGCCATGGCGGGTCTGATGTGTTAAGTGTGCGGCCAGCTGTCTGGGTGGGGCCAGGAGGTCCAGGCTCAGGCCGGGTCAGAAAGTGCAATAGGGCCCAGGTCAGTCTATATATTTGGGGTACAGCCGAATGGCGTGCAGGTTGATCCTCATTTGGGGTTTCTGGGTAGCCCCAAAGGGCAATGTTTTTCTTCTGAAGGGCAGGCAGAGTGCGGCATTGTAGTTCTGGATTGCCAAACAGGAGGGCTTGTGGGCCAGTAGTCTGAGGACGGAAGTCTGAGAACCCAAACTAGGCCAAGGTTTCTGGGTGAGGATATGGCAGGCACAATCTACAGACCTCAATCAAGATCTCGTGCACCTGAAGTCAGGGCAAGGATCAGACGATCGCTCAGGTTGGACTTTCTGTCCCTGATGGCCCCTTCTTGAAGGGGGGGTGGATCACGAGGCCATGGGCGTTTTCCCACGATGGGAGTTGTGAGAAGCTCCAAACTGCAAAGATTCTTCTGCAGGACAATTGAGACCTGTTGGTTGGCTCCAGGCCAACGATTCCGAGAAGGGTTCAAAGGATGGATGGCTGGGTAGCCCACCTCGCATTCCAATTGTCTCCAAGCAACAAGAAAGGTTAGATCTGCTGGATGTTGGGGGAGCAACCGAGGAGGCTGAGTTGGAATGGACTCTCCTGTGGATGTGTCCTAATATGTTTTTATGTCTATGGAGACCTTGGAATGAAGCGGTGGCACTGGGGCCCTGAAGGGTTCTCCTTAACGGAGGCTTTGACACAGATCCAACGTGCATGTTTCCCATGTGTAGATGAGATTTGTTCTGATGGGTGAGTCAAGAAACAGCCATATGCTGGTATTGAAATCCAGGCCTCTGAGGAGAGATGCCTGGAAACCAAAGGCATGGATCCTATTAGTGCCTAGGGGCCTGTTCATTCCTTTTTACCTCTGGGGACATCAGTCTACGGGTCTGAGTGCAGGTAGGTGCTCAGATGGTCTCAGATTGCCCCTGTTTGTCCTGGGAAGCCACAACTATTGGGATGGCCTCAGGGACTTTGGAGATTTATCCTATTAGTAGGGTTGTGGCCATTGGACTGGGCACATACAATTCCCTTGGAAAGGGCAAGTACAGTCCTCAGGTTTGGCTACAGGGGCTTGAGCCTGTAGCGTGTGTCCGCCAGACCTGTTTGGACAGTTGTCTGAAAACACAAACTCGGCTTATTTTTCAGGTCATAGGTATGGCAGGACTGATCTACAGACCATGAGGAGAACTCTTCGGGATATGAAAAAAGGGCGAGTGTGAGGCTCTTGCTCAAGTATTTGTCTCTGGATATCGTGTCACTCATGGTCGTGAAATTGCCGGATGAATTCATGGGAAATGGACGAGTCTTACTCTCTGGGGATCCGGCCCCGTCCAAAGAGTTTGGGGTCATTCTGGGGATGGAAGAAGTCCGTTTTTTTGTTGTTGTTGATTTGTTTCCTTTTGTGTTTCAACCTCAGATGTCCCACCTAATGAGGGATTCCAGAGTAGAGCCCTGTGGAGGGACGATTGGACAACCAGAAATCTGGTAAATTTGGGGCCTAGGGACATGTCAAGCCCATTATGACATCTAATGATCCAGCCACTGAGAGGAATTCCTAGAGGACAGGACCTAAGCTGAGGTCACAATGTGTGTTTATGCTCTCGTCGCACTCAAGAATGGGCGGGGCCTCATTGTGAATACTTTTTTCTCCTACACTGAACGTTGGACAACATGCCAACCACAAGGTTTCTTGCCATGGGTCAGGAAGAGTTATGATTTCTGCATCACAGTCACCCGTGGGCAGTGATTGGAGATAAGGTCTAGGTTCTGAAGACTAAAAACTGAGGTAGGGAAGAGATGATGACATAAGGCCATGGCGGGTCTGATGTGCTCAGTGTGCGGTCAGCTGTCTGGGAGTTGGTCAAAAGGTCTGGGCTCCGGTTGTGTCAGACAGTGCATTAGTGCCCAGCTTAGACTATATAATTTGGGTAGAGGCGAGTGCTGTGTATGTTTATCCTCATTTAAGCTGCCTGGGCAGCTCATTAGGCAATATATTTTTTTAGAGGGCAGGCAGAGTGCTTCATTGTCGGTCCGGAATTGCCAAACTTGAGGGCTTCGGGGACAGGACAGTGAGGACGGAAGTCTGAGAACACAAGCTAGACTTCGGATTCAGGGTGAGGGCACGGCAGGTACCCCTTGCAGATTTGAACCAATATCTCATGCATCTAAAGTCAGGGCGAGGATCAGACGTTTTCTCAGGTTGGAGTTTCTGTGCATGACGGCCACTTCATGAAGGGAGCGGAATCTCGAGGCCATGGAGGTTTTCCACGTTGGGAGATGTGGGATGCCCCCTTCAAGGATTCCTTCTGCGGGACAATTGAGACCTGTTGGACAGCTCCAGGACATCCCATATGGAATGAAACCAGAGCACCGTTCGAGGATGGATGCCTGGGAAGTCCGCCTCGGATTCCAATTGCCTCCTAGCAACGAGACAGTTTAGATCCAATGGATCTGCGGGAGCAACCGGGGTGGCTGAGTTGAAATGGACTTTCCTGAGGATGGGTCGCAATGTGTGTTTGTGTCCATGAGAGCCTTGGAATGGGGCGGTGGCACCGGGACCCTGAAGTATTCTCCTTAGCTTTTGACATAGCTCCAATGCACATGTTTCCTTGTGGAGAAGAGATTTGTTCTGATGCGTGCCTCAGGAAATCCCCTCTGCTGGTATTGGAATCCAGGCTTTTGAGGAGACATGCCTGTAAACCAAAGCAATGGATCCGATAATGGCCTCGGGTCCTGTCTGGTTCAATCTTCTTCTCTGGGGACATCCATCTATGGTATGAGTGGAGGTAGATGCTCAGCTGGTATCAACCGCCCTTTTTTGTCCCGGGCGACCTGCACGATTGGGATGGCCTCAGGGACTTTGGATGGTTCTCCTAATTTGTGCGATTTTTGACAATGGAATGGGCAGAATTCCCATGGAATGGGTAGGCGCAGTCCGAATGTGTGACTCCAGGGGCCCCAGCCTGGAGGGGGTGTGGCCCAGGACTTTGAGGAGAGAAGTCTGAAAACACAAACTCAGCTTAGATTTGGGGCCGTAGGTATGGCACGCCTGATCTACAAACCATGAGAAGAACTCTTCAGGATATGAAGAATGAGCGAGTCTGAAGCGCTTGCTCAGGCTTTTGTCTCTGGATTTTGTATCAGCGATGGCCGTGGAATGTTGGGGAGGCATCATGGGCCATGGACGAATCTTCCTCTCTGTGGATTTGGCGCGATCCCAATTGTTTTTCGTCAATCTGTGGGATGGGAGGACTCCTTTCAGGTTTGTAAACTCAGGTATCCCACCAAAAGAGGAATTCCAAAGCAGAGCCCTGGAGAAGAGTGGAGGGACAACCCGAACTATGTTTAAAAATTGGGGCCGAGGGGCATGGCAAGCCCAATATGCTGTCTCTTCATCCAGCCACTGAGAGGCCTTACCTGAGGACTGGGCTCAGGCTGAGGGTCACAATGTGTGTTTGTGACCAATGTGGCCCGCAAGCATGGGCTGGGCTTCATGGGCCACACTGGTTCCAACTACACTGAACGTTGGACAACCTTCCAAACACAAGGTTTCTTGCCATGGGGAAAGAGCTCTGATTTCTGCATCATTTTCAAACCAGTGCAGTGATTGGAGATCAGGTCTAGGTTCTGAAGCCTGGAAACCGAGGTTGAGAAGAGATGACGACCTAAGGCCATGGCGGGTCGGATGTGCTAAGTGTGCGGCCAGCTGTCTGGGTGGGGCAAGGAGGTCCAGGCTCAGGCCGGGTCAGAAAGTGCAATAGGGCCCAGGTCAGTCTATATATTTGGGGTACAGCCGAATGGCGTGCAGGTTGATCCTCATTTGGGGTTTCTGGGTAGCCCTAGAGGGCAATGTTGTTCTTCTGAAGGGCAGGCAGAGTGTGGCATTGTAGTTCTGGATTGCCAAACAGGAGGGCTTGTGGGCCAGTAGTCTGAGGACGGAAGTCTGAGAACCCAAACTAGGCCAAGGTTTCTGGGTGAGGATATGGCAGGCACAATCTACAGACCTCAATCGAGATCTCGTGCACCTGAAGTCAGGGCAAGGATCAGACGATCGCTCAGGTTGGACTTTCTGTCCCTGATGGCCCCTTCTTGAAGGGGGGGTGGATCACGAGGCCATGGGCGTTTTCCCACGATGGGAGTTGTGAGAAGCTCCAAACTGCAAAGATTCTTCTGCAGGACAATTGAGACCTGTTGGTTGGCTCCAGGCCAACGATTCCGAGAAGGGTTCAAAGGATGGATGGCTGGGTAGCCCACCTCGCATTCCAATTGTCTCCAAGCAACAAGAAAGGTTAGATCTGCTGGATGAGGGCGGAGCAACCGAGGAGGCTGAGTTGAAATGGACTCTCCTGTGGATGTGTCCTAATATGTTTTTGTGTCTACGGAGACCTTGGAATGAAGCGGTGGCACTGGGGCCCTGAAGGGTTCTCCTAAACAGAGGCTTTGACACAGCTCCAACGTGCATGTTTCCCATGTGTAGATGAGATTTGTTCTGATGGGTGAGTCAAGAAACAGCCATATGCTGGTATTGAAATCCAGGCCTCTGAGGAGAGATGCCTGGAAACCAAAGGCATGGATCCTATTAGTGCCTAGGGGCCTGTTCGTTCCTTTTTACCTCTGGGGACATCAGTCTACGGGTCTGAGTGCAGGTAGGTGCTCAGATGGGCTCAGATTGCCCCTGTTTGTCCTGGGAAGCCACAACTATTGGGATGGCCTCAGGGACTTTGGAGATTTATCCTATTAGTAGGGTTGTGGCCATTGGAATGGGCACATACAATTCCCTTGGAAAGGGCAAGTACAGTCCACAGGTTTGGCTACAGGGGCTTGAGCCTGTAGCGTGTGTACGCCAGACCTGTTTGGACAGTTGTCTGAAAACACAAACTCGGCTTATGTTTCAGGTCATAGGTATGGCAGGACTGATCTACAGACCCTGAGGAGAACTCTTCAGGATATGAAAAAAGGGAGAGTGTGAGTCTCTTGCTCAAGTTTTTGTCTCTGGATATCGTGTCGCTCATTGTCGTGAAATTGCCAGGATGACTTCATGGGAAATGGACGAGTCTTACTCTCTGGGGTTCCGGCCCCGTCCAAAGAGTTTGCGATCATTCTGGGGATGGAAGAAGTCCGTTTTTTTGTTGTTGTTGATTTGTTTCCTTTTGTGTTTCAACCTCAGATGTCCCACCTAATGAGGGATTCCAGAGTAGAGCCCTGGGGAGGGGCGACTGGACAACCAGAAATCTGGTAAAAATTGGGGCCTAGGGACATGTCAAGCCCATTATGACATCTAATGATCCAGCCACTGAGAGGAATTCCTAGAGGACAGGACCCACGCTGAGGTCACAATGTGTGTTTATGCTCTCGTCGCACTCAAGAATGGGCGGGGCCTCATTGTGAATACTTTTTTCTCCTACACTGAACGTTGGACAACATGCCAACCACAAGGTTTCTTGCCATGGGTCAGGAAGAGTTATGATTTCTGCATCACAGTCACCCGTGGGCAGTGATTGGAGATAAGGTCTAGGTTCTGAAGACTGAAAACTGAGGTAGAGAAGAGATGATGACATAAGGCCATGGCGGGTCTGATGTGCTCAGTGTGCGGTCAGCTGTCTGGGAGTTGGTCAAAAGGTCTGGGCTCCGGTTGTGTCAGACAGTGCATTAGTGCCCAGCTTAGACTATATAATTTGGGTAGAGGCGAGTGCTGTGTATGTTTATCCTCATTTAAGCTGCCTGGGCAGCTCATTAGGCAATATATTTTTTTAGAGGGCAGGCAGAGTGCTTCATTGTCGGTCCGGAATTGCCAAACTTGAGGGCTTCGGGGACAGGAGAGTGAGGACGGAAGTCTGAGAACACAAGCTAGACTTCGGATTCAGGGTGAGGGCACGGCAGGTACCCCTTGCAGATTAGAACCAATATCTCATGCATCTAAAGTCAGGGCGAGGATCAGACGTTTTCTCAGGTTGGAGTTTCTGTGCATGACGGCCACTTCATGAAGGGAGCGGAATCTCGAGGCCATGGAGGTTTTCCACGTTGGGAGATGTGGGATGCCCCCTTCAAGGATTCCTTCTGCGGGACAATTGAGACCTGTTGGACAGCTCCAGGACATCCCATATGGAATGAAACCAGAGCACCGTTCGAGGATGGATGCCTGGGAAGTCCGCCTCGGATTCCAATTGCCTCCTAGCAACGAGACAGTTTAGATCCAATGGATCTGCGGGAGCAACCGGGGTGGCTGAGTTGAAATGGACTTTCCTGAGGATGGGTCGCAATGTGTGTTTGTGTCCATGAGAGCCTTGGAATGGGGCGGTGGCACCGGGACCCTGAAGTATTCTCCTTAGCTTTTGACATAGCTCCAATGCACATGTTTCCTTGTGGAGAAGAGATTTGTTCTGATGCGTGCCTCAGGAAATCCCCTCTGCTGGTATTGGAATCCAGGCTTTTGAGGAGACATGCCTGTAAACCAAAGCAATGGATCCGATAATGGCCTCGGGTCCTGTCTGGTTCAATCTTCTTCTCTGGGGACATCCATCTATGGTATGAGTGGAGGTAGATGCTCAGCTGGTATCAACCGCCCTTTTTTGTCCCGGGCGACCTGCACGATTGGGATGGCCTCAGGGACTTTGGATGGTTCTCCTAATTTGTGCGATTTTTGACAATGGAATGGGCAGAATTCCCATGGAATGGGTAGGCGCAGTCCTAATGTGTGACTCCAGGGGCCCCAGCCTGGACGGGGTGTGGCCCAGGACTTTGAGGACAGAAGTCTGAAAACACAAACTCAGCTTAGGTTTGGGGCCGTAGGTATGGCACGCCTGATCTACAAACCATGAGAAGAACTCTTCAGGATATGAAGAATGAGCGAGTCTGAAGCGCTTGCTCAGGCTTTTGTCTCTGGATTTTGTATCAGCGATGGCCGTGGAATGTTGGGGAGGCATCATGGGCCATGGACGAATCTTCCTCTCTGTGGATTTGGCGCGATCCCAATTGTTTTTCGTCAATCTGTGGGATGGGAGGACTCCTTTCAGGTATGTAAACTCAGGTATCCCACCAAAAGAGGAATTCCAAAGCAGAGCCCTGGAGAAGAGTGGAGGCACAACCCGAACTATGTTTAAAAATTGGGGCCGAGGGGCATGGCAAGCCCAATATGCTGTCTCTTCATCCAGCCACTGAGAGGCCTTACCTGAGGACTGGGCTCAGGCTGAGGGTCACAATGTGTGTTTGTGACCAATGTGGCCCGCAAGCATGGGCTGGGCTTCATGGGCCACACTGGTTCCAACTACACTGAACGTTGGACAACCTTCCAAACACAAGGTTTCTTGCCATGGGGAAAGAGCTCAGATTTCTGCATAATTTCAAACCAGTGCAGTGATTGGAGATCAGGTCTAGGTTCTGAAGCCTGGAAACCGAGGTTGAGAAGAGATGACGACCTAAGGCCATGGCGGGTCCGATGTGCTAAGTGTGCGGCCAGCTGTCTGGGTGGGGCAAGGAGGTCCAGGCTCAGGCCGGGTCAGAAAGTGCAATAGGGCCCAGGTCAGTCTATATATTTGGGGTACAGCCGAATGGCGTGCAGGTTGATCCTCATTTGGGGTTTCTGGGTAGCCCTAGAGGGCAATGTTGTTCTTCTGAAGGACAGGCAGAGTGCGGCATTGTAGTTCTGGATTGCCAAACAGGAGGGCTTGTGGGCCAGTAGTCTGAGGACGGAAGTCTGAGAACCCAAACTAGGCCAAGGTTTCTGGGGGAGGATATGGCAGGCACAATCTACAGAACTCAATCGAGATCTCGTGCACCTGAAGTCAGGGTAAGGATCAGACGATCGCTCAGGTTGGACTTTCTGTCCCTGATGGCCCCTTCTTGAAGGGGGGGTGGATCACGAGGCCATGGGCGTTTTCCCACGATGGGAGTTGTGAGAAGCTCCAAACTGCAAAGATTCTTCTGCAGGACAATTGAGACCTGTTGGTTGGCTCCAGGCCAACGATTCCGAGAAGGGTTCAAAGGATGGATGGCTGGGTAGCCCACCTCGCATTCCAATTGTCTCCAAGCAACAAGAAAGGTTAGATCTGCTGGATGAGGGGGGAGCAACCGAGGAGGCTGAGTTGAAATGGACTCTCCTGTGGATGTGTCCTAATATGTTTTTGTGTCTACGGAGACCTTGGAATGAAGCGGTGGCACTGGGGCCCTGAAGGGTTCTCCTAAACAGAGGCTTTGACACAGCTCCAACGTGCATGTTTCCCATGTGTAGATGAGATTTGTTCTGATGGGTGAGTCAAGAAACAGCCATATGCTGGTATTGAAATCCAGGCCTCTGAGGAGAGATGCCTGGAAACCAAAGGCATGGATCCTATTAGTGCCTAGGGGCCTGTTCGTTCCTTTTTACCTCTGGGGACATCAGTCTACGGGTCTGAGTGCAGGTAGGTGCTCAGATGGGCTCAGATTGCCCCTGTTTGTCCTGGGAAGCCACAACTATTGGGATGGCCTCAGGGACTTTGGAGATTTATCCTATTAGTAGGGTTGTGGCCATTGGAATGGGCACATACAATTCCCTTGGAAAGGGCAAGTACAGTCCTCAGGTTTGGCTACAGGGGCTTGAGCCTGTAGCGTGTGTACGCCAGACCTGTTTGGACAGTTGTCTGAAAACACAAACTCGGCTTATGTTTCAGTTCATAGGTATGGCAGGACTGATCTACAGACCATGAGGAGAACTCTTCGGGATATGAAAAAAGGGCGAGTGTGAGGCTCTTGCTCAAGTATTTGTCTCTGGATATCGTGTCACTCATGGTCGTGAAATTGCCGGATGACTTCATGGGAAATGGACGAGTCTTACTCTCTGGGGATCCGGCCCCGTCCAAAGAGTTTGGGGTCATTCTGGGGATGGAAGAAGTCCGTTTTTTTGTTGTTGTTGATTTGTTTCCTTTTGTGTTTCAACCTCAGATGTCCCACCTAATGAGGGATTCCAGAGTAGAGCCCTGGGGAGGGGCGACTGGACAACCAGAAATCTGGTAAAAATTGGGGCCTAGGGACATGTCAAGCCCATTATGACATCTAATGATCCAGCCACTGAGAGGAATTCCTAGAGGACAGGACCCACGCTGAGGTCACAATGTGTGTTTATGCTCTCGTTGCACTCAAGAATGGGCGGGGCCTCATTGTGAATACTTTTTTCTCCTACACTGAACGTTGGACAACATGCCAACCACAAGGTTTCTTGCCATGGGTCAGGAAGAGTTATGATTTCTGCATCACAGTCACCCGTGGGCAGTGATTGGAGATAAGGTCTAGGTTCTGAAGACTGAAAACTGAGGTAGGGAAGAGATGATGACATAAGGCCATGGCGGGTCTGATGTGCTCAGTGTGCGGTCAGCTGTCTGGGACTTGGTCAAAAGGTCTGGGCTCCGGTTGTGTCAGACAGTGCATTAGTGCCCAGGTTAGACTATATGATTTGGGTAGAGGCGAGTGCTGTGTAGGTTTATCCTCATTTAAGCTGCCTGGGCAGCTCATTAGGCAATATATTTTTTCTAGAGGGCAGGCAGAGTGCTTCATTGTCGGTCCGGAATTGCCAAACTTGAGGGCTTCGGGGCCAGGAGAGTGAGGACGGAAGTCTGAGAACACAAGCTAGACTTCGGATTCAGGGTGAGGGCACGGCAGGTACCCCCTGCAGATTTGAACCAATATCTCATGCATCTAAAGTCAGGGCGAGGATCAGACGTTGGCTCAGTTTGGAGTTTCTGTGCATGACGGCCCCTTCATGAAGGGAGCGGAATCTCGAGCCCATGGAGGTTTTCCACGTTGGGAGATGTGGGATGCCCCCTTCAAGGATTCCTTCTGCGGGACAATTGAGACCTGTTGGACAGCTCCAGGACATCCCATATGGAATGAAAACAGAGCACCGTTCGAGGATGGATGCCTGGGAAGTCCACCTCGGATTCCAATTGCCTCCTAGCAACGAGACAGTTTAGATCCAATGGATCTGCAGGAGCAACCGGGTGGCTGAGTTGAAATGGACTTTCCTGAGGATGGGTCGCAATGTGTGTTTGTGTCCATGAGAGCCTTGGAATGGGGCGGTGGCACCGGGACCCTGAAGTATTCTCCGAAGCTTTTGACATAGCTCCAATGCACATGTTTCCTTGTGGAGACGAGATTTGTTCTGATGCGTGCCTCAGGAAATCCCCTCTGCTGGTATTGGAATCCAGGCGTTTGAGGAGACATGCCTGTAAACCAAAGCAATGGATCCGATAATGGCCTCGGGTCCTGTCTGGTTCAATCTTCTTCTCTGGGGACATCCATCTATGGTATGAGTGGAGGTAGATGCTCAGCTGGTATCAACCGCCCTTTTTTGTCCCGGGCGACCTGCACGATTGTGATGGCCTCAGGGACTTTGGATGGTTCTCCTAATTTGTGCGATTTTTGAGAATGGAATGGGCAGAATTCCCATGGAATGGGTAGGCGCAGTCCGAATGTGTGACTCCAGGGGCCCCAGCCTGGAGGGAGTGTGGCCCAGGACTTTGAGGACAGAAGTCTGAAAACACAAACTCAGCTTAGGTTTGGGGAAGTAGGTATGGCACGCCCGATCTACAAACCCTGAGAAGAACTCTTCAGGATATGAAGAATGAGCGAGTCTGAGGCGCTTGCTCAGGCTTTTGTCTCTGGATTTTGTATCAGCGATGGCCGTGGAATGTTGGGGAGGCATCATGGGCCATGGACGAATCTTCCTCTCTGTGGATTTGGCGCGATCCCAATTGTTGTTCGTCAATCTGTGGGATGGGAGGACTCCTTTCAGGTTTGTAAACTCAGGTATCCCACCAAAAGAGGAATTCCAAAGCAGAGCCCTGGGGAAGAGTGAAGGGACAACCCGAACTATGGTTAAAAATTGGGGCCTAGGGGCATGGCAAGCCCAATATGCTGTCTCTTCATCCAGCCACTGAGAGGCCTTACCTGAGGACTGGGCTCAGGCTGAGGGTCACAATGTGTGTTTGTGACCAATGTGGCCCGCAAGCATGGGCTGGGCTTCATGGGCCACACTGGTTCCAACTACACTGAACGTTGGACAACCTTCCAAACACAAGGTTTCTTGCCATGGGGAAAGAGCTCTGATTTCTGCATCATTTTCAAACCAGGGCAGTGATTGGAGATCAGGTCCAGGTTCTGAAGCCTGGAAACCGAGGTTGAGAAGAGATGACGACCTAAGGCCATGGCGGGTCCGATGTGCTAAGTGTGCGGCCAGCTGTCTGGGTGGGGCCAGGAGGTCCAGGCTCAGGCCGGGTCAGAAAGTGCAATAGGGCCCAGGTCAGTCTATATATTTGGGGTACAGCCGAATGGCGTGCAGGTTGATCCTCATTTGGGGTTTCTGGGTAGCCCCAGAGGGCAATGTTTTTCTTCTGAAGGGCAGGCAGAGTGTGGCATTGTAGTTCTGGATTGCCAAACAGGAGGGCTTGTGGGCCAGTAGTCTGAGGACGGAAGTCTGAGAACCCAAACTAGGCCAAGGTTTCTGGGGGAGGATATGGCAGGCACAATCTACAGACCTCAATCTAGATCTCGTGCACCTGAAGTCAGGGCAAGGATCAGACGATCGCTCAGGTTGGACTTTCTGTCCCTGATGGCCACTTTTTGAAGGGGGGGTGGATCACGAGCCCATGGGCGTTTTCCCACGATGGGAGTTGTGAGAAGCTCCAAACTGCAAAGATACTTCTGCAGGACAATTGAGACCTGTTGGTTGGCTCCAGGCCAACGATTCCGAGCAGGGTTCAAAGGATGGATGGCTGGGTAGCCCACCTCGCATTCCAATTGTCTCCAAGCAACAAGAAAGGTTAGATCTGCTGGATGAGGGGGGAGCAACCGAGGAGGCTGAGTTGAAATGGACTCTCCTGTGGATGTGTCCTAATATGTTTTTGTGTCTATGGAGACCTTGGAATGAAGCGGTGGCACTGGGGCCCTGAAGGGTTCTCCTAAACAGAGGTTTTGACACAGCTCCAACGTGCATGTTTCCCATGTGTAGATGAGATTTGTTCTGATGGGTGAGTCAAGAAACAGCCATATGCTGGTATTGAAATCCAGGCCTCTGAGGAGAGATGCCTGGAAACCAAAGGCATGGATCCTATTAGTGCCTAGGGGCCTGTTCGTTCCTTTTTACTTCTGGGGACATCAGTCTACGGGTCTGAGTGCAGGTAGGTGCTCAGATGGGCTCAGATTGCCCCTGTTTGTCCTGGGAAGCCACAACTATTGGGATGGCCTCAGGGACTTTGGAGATTTATCCTATTAGTAGGGTTGTGGCCATTGGAATGGGCACATACAATTCCCTTGGAAAGGGCAAGTACAGTCCTCAGGTTTGGCTACAGGGGCTTGAGCCTGTAGCGTGTGTACGCCAGACCTGTTTGGACAGTTGTCTGAAAACACAAACTCGGCTTATGTTTCAGGTCATAGGTATGGCAGGACTGATCTACAGACCCTGAGGAGAACTCTTCGGGATATGAAAAAAGGGCGAGTGTGAGGCTCTTGCTCAAGTTTTTGTCTCTGGATATCGTGTCACTCATGGTCGTGAAATTGCCGGATGACTTCATGGGAAATGGACGAGTCTTACTCTCTGGGGTTCCGGCCCCGTCCAAAGAGTTTGGGGTCATTCTGGGGATGGAAGAAGTCCGTTTTTTTGTTGTTGTTGATTTGTTTCCTTTTGTGTTTCAACCTCAGATGTCCCACCTAATGAGGGATTCCCGAGTAGAGCCCTGGGGAGGGGCGACTGGACAACCAGAAATCTGGTAAAAATTGGGGCCTAGGGACATGTCAAGCCCATTATGACATCTAATGATCCAGCCACTGAGAGGAATTCCTAGAGGACAGGACCCACGCTGAGGTCACAATGTGTGTTTATGCTCTCGTTGCACTCAAGAATGGGCGGGGCCTCATTGTGAATACTTTTTTCTCCTACACTGAACGTTGGACAACATGCCAACCACAAGGTTTCTTGCCATGGGTCAGGAAGAGTTATGATTTCTGCATCACAGTCACCCGTGGGCAGTGATTGGAGATAAGGTCTAGGTTCTGAAGACTGAAAACTGAGGTAGGGAAGAGATGATGACATAAGGCCATGGCGGGTCTGATGTGCTCAGTGTGCGGTCAGCTGTCTGGGACTTGGTCAAAAGGTCTGGGCTCCGGTTGTGTCAGACAGTGCATTAGTGCCCAGGTTAGACTATATGATTTGGGTAGAGGCGAGTGCTGTGTAGGTTTATCCTCATTTAAGCTGCCTGGGCAGCTCATTAGGCAATATATTTTTTCTAGAGGGCAGGCAGAGTGCTTCATTGTCGGTCCGGAATTGCCAAACTTGAGGGCTTCGGGGCCAGGAGAGTGAGGACGGAAGTCTGAGAACACAAGCTAGACTTCGGATTCAGGGTGAGGGCACGGCAGGTACCCCCTGCAGATTTGAACCAATATCTCATGCATCTAAAGTCAGGGCGAGGATCAGACGTTGGCTCAGTTTGGAGTTTCTGTGCATGACGGCCCCTTCATGAAGGGAGCGGAATCTCGAGCCCATGGAGGTTTTCCACGTTGGGAGATGTGGGATGCCCCCTTCAAGGATTCCTTCTGCGGGACAATTGAGACCTGTTGGACAGCTCCAGGACATCCCATATGGAATGAAAACAGAGCACCGTTCGAGGATGGATGCCTGGGAAGTCCACCTCGGATTCCAATTGCCTCCTAGCAACGAGACAGTTTAGATCCAATGGATCTGCAGGAGCAACCGGGTGGCTGAGTTGAAATGGACTTTCCTGAGGATGGGTCGCAATGTGTGTTTGTGTCCATGAGAGCCTTGGAATGGGGCGGTGGCACCGGGACCCTGAAGTATTCTCCGAAGCTTTTGACATAGCTCCAATGCACATGTTTCCTTGTGGAGACGAGATTTGTTCTGATGCGTGCCTCAGGAAATCCCCTCTGCTGGTATTGGAATCCAGGCGTTTGAGGAGACATGCCTGTAAACCAAAGCAATGGATCCGATAATGGCCTCGGGTCCTGTCTGGTTCAATCTTCTTCTCTGGGGACATCCATCTATGGTATGAGTGGAGGTAGATGCTCAGCTGGTATCAACCGCCCTTTTTTGTCCCGGGCGACCTGCACGATTGTGATGGCCTCAGGGACTTTGGATGGTTCTCCTAATTTGTGCGATTTTTGAGAATGGAATGGGCAGAATTCCCATGGAATGGGTAGGCGCAGTCCGAATGTGTGACTCCAGGGGCCCCAGCCTGGAGGGAGTGTGGCCCAGGACTTTGAGGACAGAAGTCTGAAAACACAAACTCAGCTTAGGTTTGGGGAAGTAGGTATGGCACGCCCGATCTACAAACCCTGAGAAGAACTCTTCAGGATATGAAGAATGAGCGAGTCTGAGGCGCTTGCTCAGGCTTTTGTCTCTGGATTTTGTATCAGCGATGGCCGTGGAATGTTGGGGAGGCATCATGGGCCATGGACGAATCTTCCTCTCTGTGGATTTGGCGCGATCCCAATTGTTGTTCGTCAATCTGTGGGATGGGAGGACTCCTTTCAGGTTTGTAAACTCAGGTATCCCACCAAAAGAGGAATTCCAAAGCAGAGCCCTGGGGAAGAGTGAAGGGACAACCCGAACTATGGTTAAAAATTGGGGCCTAGGGGCATGGCAAGCCCAATATGCTGTCTCTTCATCCAGCCACTGAGAGGCCTTACCTGAGGACTGGGCTCAGGCTGAGGGTCACAATGTGTGTTTGTGACCAATGTGGCCCGCAAGCATGGGCTGGGCTTCATGGGCCACACTGGTTCCAACTACACTGAACGTTGGACAACCTTCCAAACACAAGGTTTCTTGCCATGGGGAAAGAGCTCTGATTTCTGCATCATTTTCAAACCAGGGCAGTGATTGGAGATCAGGTCCAGGTTCTGAAGCCTGGAAACCGAGGTTGAGAAGAGATGACGACCTAAGGCCATGGTGGGTCCGATGTGCTAAGTGTGCGGCCAGCTGTCTGGGTGGGGCCAGGAGGTCCAGGCTCAGGCCGGGTCAGAAAGTGCAATAGGGCCCAGGTCAGTCTATATATTTGGGGTACAGCCGAATGGCGTGCAGGTTGATCCTCATTTGGGGTTTCTGGGTAGCCCCAGAGGGCAATGTTTTTCTTCTGAAGGGCAGGCAGAGTGTGGCATTGTAGTTCTGGATTGCCAAACAGGAGGGCTTGTGGGCCAGTAGTCTGAGGACGGAAGTCTGAGAACCCAAACTAGGCCAAGGTTTCTGGGGGAGGATATGGCAGGCACAATCTACAGACCTCAATCTAGATCTCGTGCACCTGAAGTCAGGGCAAGGATCAGACGATCGCTCAGGTTGGACTTTCTGTCCCTGATGGCCACTTTTTGAAGGGGGGGTGGATCACGAGCCCATGGGCGTTTTCCCACGATGGGAGTTGTGAGAAGCTCCAAACTGCAAAGATACTTCTGCAGGACAATTGAGACCTGTTGGTTGGCTCCAGGCCAACGATTCCGAGCAGGGTTCAAAGGATGGATGGCTGGGTAGCCCACCTCGCATTCCAATTGTCTCCAAGCAACAAGAAAGGTTAGATCTGCTGGATGAGGAGGCTGAGTTGAAATGGACTCTCCTGTGGATGTGTCCTAATATGTTTTTGTGTCTATGGAGACCTTGGAATGAAGCGGTGGCACTGGGGCCCTGAAGGGTTCTCCTAAACAGAGGCTTTGACACAGCTCCAACGTGCATGTTTCCCATGTATAGATGAGATTTGTTCTGATGGGTGAGTCAAGAAACAGCCATATGCTGGTATTGAAATCCAGGCCTCTGAGGAGAGATGCCTGGAAACCAAAGGCATGGATCCTATTAGTGCCTAGGGGCCTGTTCGTTCCTTTTTACTTCTGGGGACATCAGTCTACGGGTCTGAGTGCAGGTAGGTGCTCAGATGGGCTCAGATTGCCCCTGTTTGTCCTGGGAAGCCACAACTATTGGGATGGCCTCAGGGACTTTGGAGATTTATCCTATTAGTAGGGTTGTGGCCATTGGAATGGGCACATACAATTCCCTTGGAAAGGGCAAGTACAGTCCTCAGGTTTGGCTACAGGGGCTTGAGCCTGTAGCGTGTGTACGCCAGACCTGTTTGGACAGTTGTCTGAAAACACAAACTCGGCTTATGTTTCAGGTCATAGGTATGGCAGGACTGATCTACAGACCCTGAGGAGAACTCTTCGGGATATGAAAAAAGGGCGAGTGTGAGGCTCTTGCTCAAGTTTTTGTCTCTGGATATCGTGTCACTCATGGTCGTGAAATTGCCGGATGACTTCATGGGAAATGGACGAGTCTTACTCTCTGGGGTTCCGGCCCCGTCCAAAGAGTTTGGGGTCATTCTGGGGATGGAAGAAGTCCGTTTTTTTGTTGTTGTTGATTTGTTTCCTTTTGTGTTTCAACCTCAGATGTCCCACCTAATGAGGGATTCCCGAGTAGAGCCCTGGGGAGGGGCGACTGGACAACCAGAAATCTGGTAAAAATTGGGGCCTAGGGACATGTCAAGCCCATTATGACATCTAATGATCCAGCCACTGAGAGGAATTCCTAGAGGACAGGACCCACGCTGAGGTCACAATGTGTGTTTATGCTCTCGTTGCACTCAAGAATGGGCGGGGCCTCATTGTGAATACTTTTTTCTCCTACACTGAACGTTGGACAACATGCCAACCACAAGGTTTCTTGCCATGGGTCAGGAAGAGTTATGATTTCTGCATCACAGTCACCCGTGGGCAGTGATTGGAGATAAGGTCTAGGTTCTGAAGACTGAAAACTGAGGTAGGGAAGAGATGATGACATAAGGCCATGGCGGGTCTGATGTGCTCAGTGTGCGGTCAGCTGTCTGGGACTTGGTCAAAAGGTCTGGGCTCCGGTTGTGTCAGACAGTGCATTAGTGCCCAGGTTAGACTATATGATTTGGGTAGAGGCGAGTGCTGTGTAGGTTTATCCTCATTTAAGCTGCCTGGGCAGCTCATTAGGCAATATATTTTTTCTAGAGGGCAGGCAGAGTGCTTCATTGTCGGTCCGGAATTGCCAAACTTGAGGGCTTCGGGGCCAGGAGAGTGAGGACGGAAGTCTGAGAACACAAGCTAGACTTCGGATTCAGGGTGAGGGCACGGCAGGTACCCCCTGCAGATTTGAACCAATATCTCATGCATCTAAAGTCAGGGCGAGGATCAGACGTTGGCTCAGTTTGGAGTTTCTGTGCATGACGGCCCCTTCATGAAGGGAGCGGAATCTCGAGCCCATGGAGGTTTTCCACGTTGGGAGATGTGGGATGCCCCCTTCAAGGATTCCTTCTGCGGGACAATTGAGACCTGTTGGACAGCTCCAGGACATCCCATATGGAATGAAACCAGAGCACCGTTCGAGGATGGATGCCTGGGAAGTCCGCCTCGGATTCCAATTGCCTCCTAGCAACGAGACAGTTTAGATCCAATGAATCTGCAGGAGCAAGCGGGGTGGCTGAGTTGAAATGGACTTTCCTGAGGATGGGTCGCAATGTGTGTTTGTGTCCATGAGAGCCTTGGAATGGGGCGGTGGCACCGGGACCCTGAAGTATTCTCCAAAGCTTTTGACATAGCTCCAATGCACATGTTTCCTTGTGGAGACGAGATTTGTTCTGATGCGTGCCTCAGGAAATCCCCTCTGCTGGTATTGGAATCCAGGCGTTTGAGGAGACATGCCTGTAAACCAAAGCAATGGATCCGATAATGGCCTCGGGTCCTGTCTGGTTCAATCTTCTTCTCTGGGGACATCCATCTATGGTATGAGTGGAGGTAGATGCTCAGCTGGTATCAACCGCCCTTTTTTGTCCCGGGCGACCTGCACGATTGTGATGGCCTCAGGGACTTTGGATGGTTCTCCTAATTTCTGCGATTTTTGACAATGGAATGGGCAGAATTCCCATGGAATGGGTAGGCGCAGTCCGAATGTGTGACTCCAGGGGCCCCAGCCTGGAGGGAGTGTGGCCCAGGACTTTGAGGACAGAAGTCTGAAAACACAAACTCAGCTTAGGTTTGGGGAAGTAGGTATGGCACGCCCGATCTACAAACCCTGAGAAGAACTCTTCAGGATATGAAGAATGAGCGAGTCTGAGGCGCTTGCTCAGGCTTTTGTCTCTGGATTTTGTATCAGCGATGGCCGTGGAATGTTGGGGAGGCATCATGGGCCATGGACGAATCTTCCTCTCTGTGGATTTGGCGCGATCCCAATTGTTGTTCGTCAATCTGTGGGATGGGAGGACTCCTTTCAGGTTTGTAAACTCAGGTATCCCACCAAAAGAGGAATTCCAAAGCAGAGCCCTGGGGAAGAGTGAAGGGACAACCCGAACTATGGTTAAAAATTGGGGCCTAGGGGCATGGCAAGCCCAATATGCTGTCTCTTCATCCAGCCACTGAGAGGCCTTACCTGAGGACTGGGCTCAGGCTGAGGGTCACAATGTGTGTTTGTGACCAATGTGGCCCGCAAGCATGGGCTGGGCTTCATGGGCCACACTGGTTCCAACTACACTGAACGTTGGACAACCTTCCAAACACAAGGTTTCTTGCCATGGGGAAAGAGCTCTGATTTCTGCATCATTTTCAAACCAGGGCAGTGATTGGAGATCAGGTCCAGGTTCTGAAGCCTGGAAACCGAGGTTGAGAAGAGATGACGACCTAAGGCCATGGCGGGTCCGATGTGCTAAGTGTGCGGCCAGCTGTCTGGGTGGGGCCAGGAGGTCCAGGCTCAGGCCGGGTCAGAAAGTGCAATAGGGCCCAGGTCAGTCTATATATTTGGGGTACAGCCGAATGGCGTGCAGGTTGATCCTCATTTGGGGTTTCTGGGTAGCCCCAGAGGGCAATGTTGTTCTTCTGAAGGGCAGGCAGAGTGCGGCATTGTAGTTCTGGATTGCCAAACAGGAGGGCTTGTGGGCCAGTAGTCTGAGGACGGAAGTCTGAGAACCCAAACTAGGCCAAGGTTTCAGGGGGAGGATATGGCAGGCACAATCTACAGACCTCAATCGAGATCTCGTGTACCTGAAGTCAGGGCAAGGATCAGACGATCGCTCAGGTTGGACTTTCTGTCCCTGATGGCCACTTTTTGAAGGGGGGGTGGATCACGAGCCCATGGGCGTTTTCCCACGATGGGAGTGGTGAGAAGCTCCAAACTGCAAAGATACTTTTGCAGGACAATTGAGAACTGTTGGTTGGCTCCAGGCCAACGATTCCGAGCAGGGTTCAAAGGATGTTTGGCTGGGTAGCCCACCTCGCATTCCAATTGTCTCCAAGCAACAAGAAAGGTTAGATCTGCTGGATGAGGGGGGAGCAACCGAGGAGGCTGAGTTGAAATGGACTCTCCTGTGGATGTGTCCTAATATGTTTTTGTGTCTATGGAGTCCTTGGAATGAAGCGGTGGCACTGGGGCCCTGAAGGGTTCTCCTAAACAGAGGCTTTGACACAGCTCCAACGTGCATGTTTCCCATGTGTAGATGAGATTTGTTCTGATGGGTGAGTCAAGAAACAGCCATATGCTGGTATTGAAATCCAGGCCTCTGAGGAGAGATGCCTGGAAACCAAAGGCATGGATCCTATTAGTGCCTAGGGGCCTGTTCGTTCCTTTTTACCTCTGGGGACATCAGTCTACGGGTCTGAGTGCAGGTAGGTGCTCAGATGGGCTCAGATTGCCCCTGTTTGTCCTGGGAAGGCACAACTATTGGGATGGCCTCAGGGACTTTGGAGATTTATCCTATTAGTAGGGTTGTGGCCATTGGAATGGGCACATACAATTCCCTTGGAAAGGGCAAGTACAGTCCTCAGGTTTGGCTACAGGGGCTTGAGCCTGTAGCGTGTGTACGCCAGACCTGTTTGGACAGTTGTCTGAAAACACAAACTCGGCTTATGTTTCAGGTCATAGGTATGGCAGGACTGATCTACAGACCATGAGGAGAACTCTTCGGGATATGAAAAAAGGGCGAGTGTGAGGCTCTTGCTCAAGTTTTTGTCTCTGGATATCGTGTCACTCATGGTCGTGAAATTGCCGGATGACTTCATGGGAAATGGACGAGTCTTACTCTCTGGGGTTCCGGCCCCGTCCAAAGAGTTTGGGGTCATTCTGGGGATGGAAGAAGTCCGTTTTTTTGTTGTTGTTGATTTGTTTCCTTTTGTGTTTCAACCTCAGATGTCCCACCTAATGAGGGATTCCCGAGTAGAGCCCTGGGGAGGGGCGACTGGACAACCAGAAATCTGGTAAAAATTGGGGCCTAGGGACATGTCAAGCCCATTATGACATCTAATGATCCAGCCACTGAGAGGAATTCCTAGAGGACAGGACCCACGCTGAAGTCACAATGTGTGTTTATGCTCTCGTTGCACTCAAGAATGGGCGGGGCCTCATTGTGAATACTTTTTTCTCCTACACTGAACTTTGGACAACATGCCAACCACAAGGTTTCTTGCCATGGGTCAGGAAGAGTTATGATTTCTGCATCACAGTCAACCGTGGGCAGTGATTGGAGATAAGGTCTAGGTTCTGAAGACTGAAAACTGAGGTAGGGAAGAGATGATGACATAAGGCCATGGCGGGTCTGATGTGCTCAGTGTGCGGTCAGCTGTCTGGGAGTTGGTCAAAAGGTCTGGGCTCCGGTTGTGTCAGACAGTGCATTAGTGCCCAGGTTAGACTATATGATTTGGGTAGAGGCGAGTGCTGTGTAGGTTTATCCTCATTTAAGCTGCCTGGGCAGCTCATTAGGCAATATATTTTTTCTAGAGGGCAGGCAGAGTGCTTCATTGTCGGTCCGGAATTGCCAAACTTGAGGGCTTCGGGGCCAGGAGAGTGAGGACGGAAGTCTGAGAACACAAGCTAGACTTCGGATTCAGGGTGAGGGCACGGCAGGTACCCCCTGCAGATTTGAACCAATATCTCATGCATCTAAAGTCAGGGCGAGGATCAGACGTTGGCTCAGTTTGGAGTTTCAGTGCATGACGGCCCCTTCATGAAGGGAGCGGAATCTCGAGCCCATGGAGGTTTTCCACGTTGGGAGATGTGGGATGCCCCCTTCAAGGATTCCTTCTGCGGGACAATTGAGACCTGTTGGACAGCTCCAGGACATCCCATATGGAATGAAACCAGAGCACCGTTCGAGGATGGATGCCTGGGAAGTCCACCTCGGATTCCAATTGCCTCCTAGCAACGAGACAGTTTAGATCCAATGGATCTGCAGGAACAACCGGGGTGGCTGAGTTGAAATGGACTTTCCTGAGGATGGGTCGCAATGTGTGTTTGTGTCCATGAGAGCCTTGGAATGGGGCGGTGGTACCGGGACCCTGAAGTATTCTCCGAAGCTTTTGACATAGCTCCAATGCACATGTTTCCTTGTGGAGACGAGATTTGTTCTGATGCGTGCCTCAGGAAATCCCCTCTGCTGGTATTGGAATCCAGGCGTTTGAGGAGACATGCCTGTAAACCAAAGCAATGGATCCGATAATGGCCTCGGGTCCTGTCTGGTTCAATCTTCTTCTCTGGGGACATCCATCTATGGTATGAGTGGAGGTAGATGCTCAGCTGGTATCAACCGCCCTTTTTTGTCCCGGGCGACCTGCACGATTGTGATGGCCTCAGGGACTTTGGATGGTTCTCCTAATTTCTGCGATTTTTGACAATGGAATGGGCAGAATTCCCATGGAATGGGTAGGCGCAGTCCGAATGTGTGACTCCAGGGGCCCCAGCCTGGAGGGAGTGTGGCCCAGGACTTTGAGGACAGAAGTCTGAAAACACAAACTCAGCTTAGGTTTGGGGAAGTAGGTATGGCACGCCCGATCTACAAACCCTGAGAAGAACTCTTCAGGATATGAAGAATGAGCGAGTCTGAGGCGCTTGCTCAGGCTTTTGTCTCTGGATTTTGTATCAGCGATGGCCGTGGAATGTTGGGGAGGCATCATGGGCCATGGACGAATCTTCCTCTCTGTGGATTTGGCGCGATCCCAATTGTTGTTCGTCAATCTGTGGGATGGGAGGACTCCTTTCAGGTTTGTAAACTCAGGTATCCCACCAAAAGAGGAATTCCAAAGCAGAGCCCTGGGGAAGAGTGAAGGGACAACCCGAACTATGGTTAAAAATTGGGGCCTAGGGGCATGGCAAGCCCAATATGCTGTCTCTTCATCCAGCCACTGAGAGGCCTTACCTGAGGACTGGGCTCAGGCTGAGGGTCACAATGTGTGTTTGTGACCAATGTGGCCCGCAAGCATGGGCTGGGCTTCATGGGCCACACTGGTTCCAACTACACTGAACGTTGGACAACCTTCCAAACACAAGGTTTCTTGCCATGGGGAAAGAGCTCTGATTTCTGCATCATTTTCAAACCAGGGCAGTGATTGGAGATCAGGTCCAGGTTCTGAAGCCTGGAAACCGAGGTTGAGAAGAGATGACGACCAAAGGCATTGGCGGGTCCGATGTGCTAAGTGTGCGGCCAGCTGTCTGGGTGGGGCCAGGAGGTCCAGGCTCAGGCCGGGTCAGAAAGTGCAATAGGGCCCAGGTCAGTCTATATATTTGGGGTACAGCCGAATGGCGTGCAGGTTGATCCTCATTTGGGGTTTCTGGGTAGCCCCAGAGGGCAATGTTGTTCTTCTGAAGGGCAGGCAGAGTGCGGCATTGTAGTTCTGGATTGCCAAACAGGAGGGCTTGTGGGCCAGTAGTCTGAGGACGGAAGTCTGAGAACCCAAACTAGGCCAAGGTTTCTGGGGGAGGATATGGCAGGCACAATCTACAGACCTCAATCTAGATCTCGTGCACCTGAAGTCAGGGCAAGGATCAGACGATCGCTCAGGTTGGACTTTCTGTCCCTGATGGCCACTTTTTGAAGGGGGGGTGGATCACGAGCCCATGGGCGTTTTCCCACGATGGGAGTTGTGAGAAGCTCCAAACTGCAAAGATACTTCTGCAGGACAATTGAGACCTGTTGGTTGGCTCCAGGCCAACGATTCCGAGCAGGGTTCAAAGGATGGATGGCTGGGTAGCCCACCTCGCATTCCAATTGTCTCCAAGCAACAAGAAAGGTTAGATCTGCTGGATGAGGGGGGAGCAACCGAGGAGGCTGAGTTGAAATGGACTCTCCTGTGGATGTGTCCTAATATGTTTTTGTGTCTATGGAGACCTTGGAATGAAGCGGTGGCACTGGGGCCCTGAAGGGTTCTCCTAAACAGAGGCTTTGACACAGCTCCAACGTGCATGTTTCCCATGTGTAGATGAGATTTGTTCTGATGGGTGAGTCAAGAAACAGCCATATGCTGGTATTGAAATCCAGGCCTCTGAGGAGAGATGCCTGGAAACCAAAGGCATGGATCCTATTAGTGCCTAGGGGCCTGCTCGTTCCTTTTTACCTCTGGGGACATCAGTCTACGGGTCTGAGTGCAGGTAGGTGCTCAGATGGGCTCAGATTGCCCCTGTTTGTCCTGGGAAGCCACAACTATTGGGATGGCCTCAGGGACTTTGGAGATTTATCCTATTAGTAGGGTTGTGGCCATTGGAATGGGCACATACAATTCCCTTGGAAAGGGCAAGTACAGTCCTCAGGTTTGGCTACAGGGGCTTGAGCCTGTAGCGTGTGTACGCCAGACCTGTTTGGACAGTTGTCTGAAAACACAAACTCGGCTTATGTTTCAGGTCATAGGTATGGCAGGACTGATCTACAGACCATGAGGAGAACTCTTCGGGATATGAAAAAAGGGCGAGTGTGAGGCTCTTGCTCAAGTTTTTGTCTCTGGATATCGTGTCACTCATGGTCGTGAAATTGCCGGATGACTTCATGGGAAATGGACGAGTCTTACTCTCTGGGGTTCCGGCCCCGTCCAAAGAGTTTGGGGTCATTCTGGGGATGGAAGAAGTCCGTTTTTTTGTTGTTGTTGATTTGTTTCCTTTTGTGTTTCAACCTCAGATGTCCCACCTAATGAGGGATTCCCGAGTAGAGCCCTGGGGAGGGGCGACTGGACAACCAGAAATCTGGTAAAAATTGGGGCCTAGGGACATGTCAAGCCCATTATGACATCTAATGATCCAGCCACTGAGAGGAATTCCTAGAGGACAGGACCCACGCTGAGGTCACAATGTGTGTTTATGCTCTCGTTGCACTCAAGAATGGGCGGGGCCTCATTGTGAATACTTTTTTCTCCTACACTGAACGTTGGACAACATGCCAACCACAAGGTTTCTTGCCATGGGTCAGGAAGAGTTATGATTTCTGCATCACAGTCAACCGTGGGCAGTGATTGGAGATAAGGTCTAGGTTCTGAAGACTGAAAACTGAGGTAGGGAAGAGATGATGACATAAGGCCATGGCGGGTCTGATGTGCTCAGTGTGCGGTCAGCTGTCTGGGAGTTGGTCAAAAGGTCTGGGCTCCGGTTGTGTCAGACAGTGCATTAGTGCCCAGGTTAGACTATATGATTTGGGTAGAGGCGAGTGCTGTGTAGGTTTATCCTCATTTAAGCTGCCTGGGCAGCTCATTAGGCAATATATTTTTTCTAGAGGGCAGGCAGAGTGCTTCATTGTCGGTCCGGAATTGCCAAACTTGAGGGCTTCGGGGCCAGGAGAGTGAGGACGGAAGTCTGAGAACACAAGCTAGACTTCGGATTCAGGGTGAGGGCACGGCAGGTACCCCCTGCAGATTTGAACCAATATCTCATGCATCTAAAGTCAGGGCGAGGATCAGACGTTCGCTCAGTTTGGAGTTTCTGTGCAGGACGGCCCCTTCATGAAGGGAGCGGAATCTCGAGCCCATGGAGGTTTTCCACGTTGGGAGATGTGGGATGCCCCCTTCAAGGATTCCTTCTGCGGGACAATTGAGACCTGTTGGACAGCTCCAGGACATCCCATATGGAATGAAACCAGAGCACCGTTCGAGGATGGATGCCTGGGAAGTCCACCTCGGATTCCAATTGCCTCCTAGCAACGAGACAGTTTAGATCCAATGGATCTGCAGGAACAACCGGGGTGGCTGAGTTGAAATGGACTTTCCTGAGGATGGGTCGCAATGTGTGTTTGTGTCCATGAGAGCCTTGGAATGGGGCGGTGGTACCGGGACCCTGAAGTATTCTCCGAAGCTTTTGACATAGCTCCAATGCACATGTTTCCTTGTGGAGACGAGATTTGTTCTGATGCGTGCCTCAGGAAATCCCCTCTGCTGGTATTGGAATCCAGGCGTTTGAGGAGACATGCCTGTAAACCAAAGCAATGGATCCGATAATGGCCTCGGGTCCTGTCTGGTTCAATCTTCTTCTCTGGGGACATCCATCTATGGTATGAGTGGAGGTAGATGCTCAGCTGGTATCAACCGCCCTTTTTTGTCCCGGGCGACCTGCACGATTGTGATGGCCTCAGGGACTTTGGATGGTTCTCCTAATTTCTGCGATTTTTGACAATGGAATGGGCAGAATTCCCATGGAATGGGTAGGCGCAGTCCGAATGTGTGACTCCAGGGGCCCCAGCCTGGAGGGAGTGTGGCCCAGGACTTTGAGGACAGAAGTCTGAAAACACAAACTCAGCTTAGGTTTGGGGAAGTAGGTATGGCACGCCCGATCTACAAACCCTGAGAAGAACTCTTCAGGATATGAAGAATGAGCGAGTCTGAGGCGCTTGCTCAGGCTTTTGTCTCTGGATTTTGTATCAGCGATGGCCGTGGAATGTTGGGGAGGCATCATGGGCCATGGACGAATCTTCCTCTCTGTGGATTTGGCGCGATCCCAATTGTTGTTCGTCAATCTGTGGGATGGGAGGACTCCTTTCAGGTTTGTAAACTCAGGTATCCCACCAAAAGAGGAATTCCAAAGCAGAGCCCTGGGGAAGAGTGAAGGGACAACCCGAACTATGGTTAAAAATTGGGGCCTAGGGGCATGGCAAGCCCAATATGCTGTCTCTTCATCCAGCCACTGAGAGGCCTTACCTGAGGACTGGGCTCAGGCTGAGGGTCACAATGTGTGTTTGTGACCAATGTGGCCCGCAAGCATGGGCTGGGCTTCATGGGCCACACTGGTTCCAACTACACTGAACGTTGGACAACCTTCCAAACACAAGGTTTCTTGCCATGGGGAAAGAGCTCTGATTTCTGCATCATTTTCAAACCAGGGCAGTGATTGGAGATCAGGTCCAGGTTCTGAAGCCTGGAAACCGAGGTTGAGAAGAGATGACGACCAAAGGCATTGGCGGGTCCGATGTGCTAAGTGTGCGGCCAGCTGTCTGGGTGGGGCCAGGAGGTCCAGGCTCAGGCCGGGTCAGAAAGTGCAATAGGGCCCAGGTCAGTCTATATATTTGGGGTACAGCCGAATGGCGTGCAGGTTGATCCTCATTTGGGGTTTCTGGGTAGCCCCAGAGGGCAATGTTGTTCTTCTGAAGGGCAGGCAGAGTGCGGCATTGTAGTTCTGGATTGCCAAACAGGAGGGCTTGTGGGCCAGTAGTCTGAGGACGGAAGTCTGAGAACCCAAACTAGGCCAAGGTTTCTGGGGGAGGATATGGCAGGCACAATCTACAGACCTCAATCTAGATCTCGTGCACCTGAAGTCAGGGCAAGGATCAGACGATCGCTCAGGTTGGACTTTCTGTCCCTGATGGCCACTTTTTGAAGGGGGGGTGGATCACGAGGCCATGGGCGTTTTCCCACGATGGGAGTTGTGAGAAGCTCCAAACTGCAAAGATACTTCTGCAGGACAATTGAGACCTGTTGGTTGGCTCCAGGCCAACGATTCCGAGCAGGGTTCAAAGGATGGATGGCTGGGTAGCCCACCTCGCATTCCAATTGTCTCCAAGCAACAAGAAAGGTTAGATCTGCTGGATGAGGGGGGAGCAACCGAGGAGGCTGAGTTGAAATGGACTCTCCTGTGGATGTGTCCTAATATGTTTTTGTGTCTATGGAGTCCTTGGAATGAAGCGGTGGCACTGGGGCCCTGAAGGGTTCTCCTAAACAGAGGCTTTGACACAGCTCCAACGTGCATGTTTCCCATGTGTAGATGAGATTTGTTCTGATGGGTGAGTCAAGAAACAGCCATATGCTGGTATTGAAATCCAGGCCTCTGAGGAGAGATGCCTGGAAACCAAAGGCATGGATCCTATTAGTGCCTAGGGGCCTGTTCGTTCCTTTTTACCTCTGGGGACATCAGTCTACGGGTCTGAGTGCAGGTAGGTGCTCAGATGGGCTCAGATTGCCCCTGTTTGTCCTGGGAAGCCACAACTATTGGGATGGCCTCAGGGACTTTGGAGATTTATCCTATTAGTAGGGTTGTGGCCATTGGAATGGGCACATACAATTCCCTTGGAAAGGGCAAGTACAGTCCTCAGGTTTGGCTACAGGGGCTTGAGCCTGTAGCGTGTGTACGCCAGACCTGTTTGGACAGTTGTCTGAAAACACAAACTCGGCTTATGTTTCAGGTCATAGGTATGGCAGGACTGATCTACAGACCCTGAGGAGAACTCTTCGGGATATGAAAAAAGGGCGAGTGTGAGGCTCTTGCTCAAGTTTTTGTCTCTGGATATCGTGTCACTCATGGTCGTGAAATTGCCGGATGACTTCATGGGAAATGGACGAGTCTTACTCTCTGGGGTTCCGGCCCCGTCCAAAGAGTTTGGGGTCATTCTGGGGATGGAAGAAGTCCGTTTTTTTGTTGTTGTTGATTTGTTTCCTTTTGTGTTTCAACCTCAGATGTCCCACCTAATGAGGGATTCCCGAGTAGAGCCCTGGGGAGGGGCGACTGGACAACCAGAAATCTGGTAAAAATTGGGGCCTAGGGACATGTCAAGCCCATTATGACATCTAATGATCCAGCCACTGAGAGGAATTCCTAGAGGACAGGACCCACGCTGAGGTCACAATGTGTGTTTATGCTCTCGTTGCACTCAAGAATGGGCGGGGCCTCATTGTGAATACTTTTTTCTCCTACACTGAACGTTGGACAACATGCCAACCACAAGGTTTCTTGCCATGGGTCAGGAAGAGTTATGATTTCTGCATCACAGTCACCCGTGGGCAGTGATTGGAGATAAGGTCTAGGTTCTGAAGACTGAAAACTGAGGTAGGGAAGAGATGATGACATAAGGCCATGGCGGGTCTGATGTGCTCAGTGTGCGGTCAGCTGTCTGGGAGTTGGTCAAAAGGTCTGGGCTCCGGTTGTGTCAGACAGTGCATTAGTGCCCAGGTTAGACTATATGATTTGGGTAGAGGCGAGTGCTGTGTAGGTTTATCCTCATTTAAGCTGCCTGGGCAGCTCATTAGGCAATATATTTTTTCTAGAGGGCAGGCAGAGTGCTTCATTGTCGGTCCGGAATTGCCAAACTTGAGGGCTTCGGGGCCAGGAGAGTGAGGACGGAAGTCTGAGAACACAAGCTAGACTTCGGATTCAGGGTGAGGGCACGGCAGGTACCCCCTGCAGATTTGAACCAATATCTCATGCATCTAAAGTCAGGGCGAGGATCAGACGTTGGCTCAGTTTGGAGTTTCTGTGCATGACGGCCCCTTCATGAAGGGAGCGGAATCTCGAGCCCATGGAGGTTTTCCACGTTGGGAGATGTGGGATGCCCCCTTCAAGGATTCCTTCTGCGGGACAATTGAGACCTGTTGGACAGCTCCAGGACATCCCATATGGAATGAAACCAGAGCACCGTTCGAGGATGGATGCCTGGGAAGTCCACCTCGGATTCCAATTGCCTCCTAGCAACGAGACAGTTTAGATCCAATGGATCTGCAGGAACAACCGGGGTGGCTGAGTTGAAATGGACTTTCCTGAGGATGGGTCGCAATGTGTGTTTGTGTCCATGAGAGCCTTGGAATGGGGCGGTGGTACCGGGACCCTGAAGTATTCTCCGAAGCTTTTGACATAGCTCCAATGCACATGTTTCCTTGTGGAGACGAGATTTGTTCTGATGCGTGCCTCAGGAAATCCCCTCTGCTGGTATTGGAATCCAGGCGTTTGAGGAGACATGCCTGTAAACCAAAGCAATGGATCCGATAATGGCCTCGGGTCCTGTCTGGTTCAATCTTCTTCTCTGGGGACATCCATCTATGGTATGAGTGGAGGTAGATGCTCAGCTGGTATCAACCGCCCTTTTTTGTCCCGGGCGACCTGCACGATTGTGATGGCCTCAGGGACTTTGGATGGTTCTCCTAATTTCTGCGATTTTTGACAATGGAATGGGCAGAATTCCCATGGAATGGGTAGGCGCAGTGCGAATGTGTGACTCCAGGGGCCCCAGCCTGGAGGGAGTGTGGCCCAGGACTTTGAGGACAGAAGTCTGAAAACACAAACTCAGCTTAGGTTTGGGGAAGTAGGTATGGCACGCCCGATCTACAAACCATGAGAAGAACTCTTCAGGATATGAAGAATGAGCGAGTCTGAGGCGCTTGCTCAGGCTTTTGTCTCTGGATTTTGTATCAGCGATGGCCGTGGAATGTTGGGGAGGCATCATGGGCCATGGACGAATCTTCCTCTCTGTGGATTTGGCGCGATCCCAATTGTTGTTCGTCAATCTGTGGGATGGGAGGACTCCTTTCAGGTTTGTAAACTCAGGTATCCCACCAAAAGAGGAATTCCAAAGCAGAGCCCTGGGGAAGAGTGAAGGGACAACCCGAACTATGGTTAAAAATTGGGGCCTAGGGGCATGGCAAGCCCAATATGCTGTCTCTTCATCCAGCCACTGAGAGGCCTTACCTGAGGACTGGGCTCAGGCTGAGGGTCACAATGTGTGTTTGTGACCAATGTGGCCCGCAAGCATGGGCTGGTCTTCATGGGCCACACTGGTTCCAACTACACTGAACGTTGGACAACCTTCCAAACACAAGGTTTCTTGCCATGGGGAAAGAGCTCTGATTTCTGCATCATTTTCAAACCAGGGCAGTGATTGGAGATCAGGTCCAGGTTCTGAAGCCTGGAAACCGAGGTTGAGAAGAGATGACGACCAAAGGCATTGGCGGGTCCGATGTGCTAAGTGTGCTGCCAGCTGTCTGGGTGGGGCCAGGAGGTCCAGGCTCAGGCCGGGTCAGAAAGTGCAATAGGGCCCAGGTCAGTCTATATATTTGGGGTACAGCCGAATGGCGTGCAGGTTGATCCTCATTTGGGGTTTCTGGGTAGCCCCAGAGGGCAATGTTGTTCTTTTGAAGGGCAGGCAGAGTGCGGCATTGTAGTTCTGGATTGCCAAACAGGAGGGCTTGTGGGCCAGTAGTCTGAGGACGGAAGTCTGAGAACCCAAACTAGGCCAAGGTTTCTGGGGGAGGATATGGCAGGCACAATCTACAGACCTCAATCGAGATCTCGTGCACCTGAAGTCAGGGCAAGGATCAGACGATTGCTCAGGTTGGACTTTCTGTCCCTGATGGCCCCTTCTTGAAGGGGGGGTGGATCACGAGGCCATGGGCGTTTTCCCACGATGGGAGTTGTGAGAAGCTCCAAACTGCAAAGATTCTTCTGCAGGACAATTGAGACCTGTTGGTTGGCTCCAGGCCAACGATTCCGAGCAGGGTTCAAAGGATGGATGGCTGGGTAGCCCACCTCGCATTCCAATTGTCTCCAAGCAACAAGAAAGGTTAGATCTGCTGGATGAGGGGGGAGCAACCGAGGAGGCTGAGTTGAAATGGACTCTCCTGTGGATGTGTCCTAATATGTTTTTGTGTCTATGGAGACCTTGGAATGAAGCGGTGGCACTGGGGCCCTGAAGGGTTCTCCTAAACAGAGGCTTTGACACAGCTCCAACGTGCATGTTTCCCATGTGTAGATGAGATTTGTTCTGATGGGTGAGTCAAGAAACAGCCATATGCTGGTATTGAAATCCAGGCCTCTGAGGAGAGATGCCTGGAAACCAAAGGCATGGATCCTATTAGTGCCTAGGGGCCTGTTCGTTCCTTTTTACCTCTGGGGACATCAGTCTACGGGTCTGAGTGCAGGTAGGTGCTCAGATGGGCTCAGATTGCCCCTGTTTGTCCTGGGAAGCCACAACTATTGGGATGGCCTCAGGGACTTTGGAGATTTATCCTATTAGTAGGGTTGTGGCCATTGGAATGGGCACATACAATTCCCTTGGAAAGGGCAAGTACAGTCCTCAGGTTTGGCTACAGGGGCTTGAGCCTGTAGCGTGTGTACGCCAGACCTGTTTGGACAGTTGTCTGAAAACACAAACTCGGCTTATGTTTCAGGTCATAGGTATGGCAGGACTGATCTACAGACCCTGAGGAGAACTCTTCGGGATATGAAAAAAGGGCGAGTGTGAGGCTCTTGCTCAAGTTTTTGTCTCTGGATATCGTGTCACTCATGGTCGTGAAATTGCCGGATGACTTCATGGGAAATGGACGAGTCTTACTCTCTGGGGTTCCGGCCCCGTCCAAAGAGTTTGGGGTCATTCTGGGGATGGAAGAAGTCCGTTTTTTTGTTGTTGTTGATTTGTTTCCTTTTGTGTTTCAACCTCAGATGTCCCACCTAATGAGGGATTCCCGAGTAGAGCCCTGGGGAGGGGCGACTGGACAACCAGAAATCTGGTAAAAATTGGGGCCTAGGGACATGTCAAGCCCATTATGACATCTAATGATCCAGCCACTGAGAGGAATTCCTAGAGGACAGGACCCACGCTGAGGTCACAATGTGTGTTTATGCTCTCGTTGCACTCAAGAATGGGCGGGGCCTCATTGTGAATACTTTTTTCTCCTACACTGAACGTTGGACAACATGCCAACCACAAGGTTTCTTGCCATGGGTCAGGAAGAGTTATGATTTCTGCATCACAGTCACCCGTGGGCAGTGATTGGAGATAAGGTCTAGGTTCTGAAGACTGAAAACTGAGGTAGGGAAGAGATGATGACATAAGGCCATGGCGGGTCTGATGTGCTCAGTGTGCGGTCAGCTGTCTGGGAGTTGGTCAAAAGGTCTGGGCTCCGGTTGTGTCAGACAGTGCATTAGTGCCCAGGTTAGACTATATGATTTGGGTAGAGGCGAGTGCTGTGTAGGTTTATCCTCATTTAAGCTGCCTGGGCAGCTCATTAGGCAATATATTTTTTCTAGAGGGCAGGCAGAGTGCTTCATTGTCGGTCCGGAATTGCCAAACTTGAGGGCTTCGGGGCCAGGAGAGTGAGGACGGAAGTCTGAGAACACAAGCTAGACTTCGGATTCAGGGTGAGGGCACGGCAGGTACCCCCTGCAGATTTGAACCAATATCTCATGCATCTAAAGTCAGGGCGAGGATCAGACGTTGGCTCAGTTTGGAGTTTCTGTGCATGACGGCCCCTTCATGAAGGGAGCGGAATCTCGAGCCCATGGAGGTTTTCCACGTTGGGAGATGTGGGATGCCCCCTTCAAGGATTCCTTCTGCGGGACAATTGAGACCTGTTGGACAGCTCCAGGACATCCCATATGGAATGAAACCAGAGCACCGTTCGAGGATGGATGCCTGGGAAGTCCGCCTCGGATTCCAATTGCCTCCTAGCAACGAGACAGTTTAGATCCAATGGATCTGCAGGAGCAACCGGGGTGGCTGAGTTGAAATGGACTTTCCTGAGGATGGGTCGCAATGTGTGTTTGTGTCCATGAGAGCCTTGGAATGGGGCGGTGGCACCGGGACCCTGAAGTATTCTCCGAAGCTTTTGACATAGCTCCAATGCACATGTTTCCTTGTGGAGACGAGATTTGTTCTGATGCGTGCCTCAGGAAATCCCCTCTGCTGGTATTGGAATCCAGGCGTTTGAGGAGACATGCCTGTAAACCAAAGCAATGGATCCGATAATGGCCTCGGGTCCTGTCTGGTTCAATCTTCTTCTCTGGGGACATCCATCTATGGTATGAGTGGAGGTAGATGCTCAGCTGGTATCAACCGCCCTTTTTTGTCCCGTGCGACCTGCACGATTGTGATGGCCTCAGGGACTTTGGATGCTTCTCCTAATTTGTGCGATTTTTGAGAATGGAATGGGCAGAATTCCCATGGAATGGGTAGGCGCAGTCCGAATGTGTGACTCCAGGAGCCCCAGCCTGGAGGGAGTGTGGCCCAGGACTTTGAGGACAGAAGTCTGAGAACACAAACTCAGCTTAGGTTTGGGGAAGTAGGTATGGCACGCCCGATCTACAAACCCTGAGAAGAACTCTTCAGGATATGAAGAATGAGCGAGTCTGAGGCGCTTGCTCAGGCTTTTGTCTCTGGATTTTGTATCAGCGATGGCCGTGGAATGTTGGGGAGGCATCATGGGCCATGGACGAATCTTCCTCTCTGTGGATTTGGCGCGATCCCAATTGTTGTTCGTCAATCTGTGGGATGGGAGGACTCCTTTCAGGTTTGTAAACTCAGGTATCCCACCAAAAGAGGAATTCCAAAGCAGAGCCCTGGGGAAGAGTGAAGGGACAACCTGAACTATGGTTAAAAATTGGGGCCTAGGGGCATGGCAAGCCCAATATGCTGTCTCTTCATCCAGCCACTGAGAGGCCTTACCTGAGGACTGGGCTCAGGCTGAGGGTCACAATGTGTGTTTGTGACCAATGTGGCCCGCAAGCATGGGCTGGGCTTCATGGGCCACACTGGTTCCAACTACACTGAACGTTGGACAACCTTCCAAACACAAGGTTTCTTGCCATGGGGAAAGAGCTCTGATTTCTGCATCATTTTCAAACCAGGGCAGTGATTGGAGATCAGGTCCAGGTTCTGAAGCCTGGAAACCGAGGTTGAGAAGAGATGACGACCTAAGGCCATGGCGGGTCCGATGTGCTAAGTGTGCGGCCAGCTGTCTGGGTGGGGCCAGGAGGTCCAGGCTCAGGCCGGGTCAGAAAGTGCAATAGGGCCCAGGTCAGTCTATATATTTGGGGTACAGCCGAATGGCGTGCAGGTTGATCCTCATTTGGGGTTTCTGGGTAGCCCCAGAGGGCAATGTTTTTCTTCTGAAGGGCAGGCAGAGTGCGGCATTGTAGTTCTGGATTGCCAAACAGGAGGGCTTGTGGGCCAGTAGTCTGAGGACGGAAGTCTGAGAACCCAAACTAGGCCAAGGTTTCTGGGGGAGGATATGGCAGGCACAATCTACAGACCTCAATCGAGATCTCGTGTACCTGAAGTCAGGGCAAGGATCAGACGATCGCTCAGGTTGGACTTTCTGTCCCTGATGGCCACTTTTTGAAGGGGGGGTGGATCACGAGGCCATGGGCGTTTTCCCACGATGGGAGTTGTGAGAAGCTCCAAACTGCAAAGATACTTCTGCAGGACAATTGAGACCTGTTGGTTGGCTCCAGGCCAACGATTCCGAGCAGGGTTCAAAGGATGGATGGCTGGGTAGCCCACCTCGCATTTCAATTGTCTCCAAGCAACAAGAAAGGTTAGATCTGCTGGATGAGGGGGGAGCAACCGAGGAGGCTGAGTTGAAATGGACTCTCCTGTGGATGTGTCCTAATATGTTTTTGTGTCTATGGAGTCCTTGGAATGAAGCGGTGGCACTGGGGCCCTGAAGGGTTCTCCTAAACAGAGGCTTTGACACAGCTCCAACGTGCATGTTTCCCATGTGTAGATGAGATTTGTTCTGATGGGTGAGTCAAGAAACAGCCATATGCTGGTATTGAAATCCAGGCCTCTGAGGAGAGATGCCTGGAAACCAAAGGCATGGATCCTATTAGTGCCTAGGGGCCTGTTCGTTCCTTTTTACCTCTGGGGACATCAGTCTACGGGTCTGAGTGCAGGTAGGTGCTCAGATGGGCTCAGATTGCCCCTGTTTGTCCTGGGAAGCCACAACTATTGGGATGGCCTCAGGGACTTTGGAGATTTATCCTATTAGTAGGGTTGTGGCCATTGGAATGGGCACATACAATTCCCTTGGAAAGGGCAAGTACAGTCCTCAGGTTTGGCTACAGGGGCTTGAGCCTGTAGCGTGTGTACGCCAGACCTGTTTGGACAGTTGTCTGAAAACACAAACTCGGCTTATGTTTCAGGTCATAGGTATGGCAGGACTGATCTACAGACCCTGAGGAGAACTCTTCGGGATATGAAAAAAGGGCGAGTGTGAGGCTCTTGCTCAAGTTTTTGTCTCTGGATATCGTGTCACTCATGGTCGTGAAATTGCCGGATGACTTCATGGGAAATGGACGAGTCTTACTCTCTGGGGTACCGGCCCGTCCAAAGAGTTTGGGGTCATTCTGGGGATGGAAGAAGTCCGTTTTTTTGTTGTTGTTGATTTGTTTCCTTTTGTGTTTCAACCTCAGATGTCCCACCTAATGAGGGATTCCCGAGTAGAGCCCTGGGGAGGGGCGACTGGACAACCAGAAATCTGGTAAAAATTGGGGCCTAGGGACATGTCAAGCCCATTATGACATCTAATGATCCAGCCACTGAGAGGAATTCCTAGAGGACAGGACCCACGCTGAGGTCACAATGTGTGTTTATGCTCTCGTTGCACTCAAGAATGGGCGGGGCCTCATTGTGAATACTTTTTTCTCCTACACTGAACGTTGGACAACATGCCAACCACAAGGTTTCTTGCCATGGGTCAGGAAGAGTTATGATTTCTGCATCACAGTCACCCGTGGGCAGTGATTGGAGATAAGGTCTAGGTTCTGAAGACTGAAAACTGAGGTAGGGAAGAGATGATGACATAAGGCCATGGCGGGTCTGATGTGCTCAGTGTGCGGTCAGCTGTCTGGGAGTTGGTCAAAAGGTCTGGGCTCCGGTTGTGTCAGACAGTGCATTAGTGCCCAGGTTAGACTATATGATTTGGGTAGAGGCGAGTGCTGTGTAGGTTTATCCTCATTTAAGCTGCCTGGGCAGCTCATTAGGCAATATATTTTTTCTAGAGGGCAGGCAGAGTGCTTCATTGTCGGTCCGGAATTGCCAAACTTGAGGGCTTCGGGGCCAGGAGAGTGAGGACGGAAGTCTGAGAACACAAGCTAGACTTCGGATTCAGGGTGAGGGCACGGCAGGTACCCCCTGCAGATTTGAACCAATATCTCATGCATCTAAAGTCAGGGCGAGGATCAGACGTTGGCTCAGTTTGGAGTTTCTGTGCATGACGGCCCCTTCATGAAGGGAGCGGAATCTCGAGCCCATGGAGGTTTTCCACGTTGGGAGATGTGGGATGCCCCCTTCAAGGATTCCTTCTGCGGGACAATTGAGACCTGTTGGACAGCTCCAGGACATCCCATATGGAATGAAACCAGAGCACCGTTCGAGGATGGATGCCTGGGAAGTCCGCCTCGGATTCCAATTGCCTCCTAGCAACGAGACAGTTTAGATCCAATGGATCTGCAGGAGCAACCGGGGTGGCTGAGTTGAAATGGACTTTCCTGAGGATGGGTCGCAATGTGTGTTTGTGTCCATGAGAGCCTTGGAATGGGGCGGTGGCACCGGGACCCTGAAGTATTCTCCGAAGCTTTTGACATAGCTCCAATGCACATGTTTCCTTGTGGAGACGAGATTTGTTCTGATGCGTGCCTCAGGAAATCCCCTCTGCTGGTATTGGAATCCAGGCGTTTGAGGAGACATGCCTGTAAACCAAAGCAATGGATCCGATAATGGCCTCGGGTCCTGTCTGGTTCAATCTTCTTCTCTGGGGACATCCATCTATGGTATGAGTGGAGGTAGATGCTCAGCTGGTATCAACCGCCCTTTTTTGTCCCGTGCGACCTGCACGATTGTGATGGCCTCAGGGACTTTGGATGCTTCTCCTAATTTGTGCGATTTTTGAGAATGGAATGGGCAGAATTCCCATGGAATGGGTAGGCGCAGTCCGAATGTGTGACTCCAGGGGCCCCAGCCTGGAGGGAGTGTGGCCCAGGACTTTGAGGACAGAAGTCTGAAAACACAAACTCAGCTTAGGTTTGGGGCCGTAGGTATGGCACGCCCGATCTACAAACCCTGAGAAGAACTCTTCAGGATATGAAGAATGAGCGAGTCTGAGGCGCTTGCTCAGGCTTTTGTCTCTGGATTTTGTATCAGCGATGGCCGTGGAATGTTGGGGAGGCATCATGGGCCATGGACGAATCTTCCTCTCTGTGGATTTGGCGCGATCCCAATTGTTGTTCGTCAATCTGTGGGATGGGAGGACTCCTTTCAGGTTTGTAAACTCAGGTATCCCACCAAAAGAGGAATTCCAAAGCAGAGCCCTGGGGAAGAGTGAAGGGACAACCCGAACTATGGTTAAAAATTGGGGCCTAGGGGCATGGCAAGCCCAATATGCTGTCTCTTCATCCAGCCACTGAGAGGCCTTACCTGAGGACTGGGCTCAGGCTGAGGGTCACAATGTGTGTTTGTGACCAATGTGGCCCGCAAGCATGGGCTGGGCTTCATGGGCCACACTGGTTCCAACTACACTGAACGTTGGACAACCTTCCAAACACAAGGTTTCTTGCCATGGGGAAAGAGCTCTGATTTCTGCATCATTTTCAAACCAGGGCAGTGATTGGAGATCAGGTCCAGGTTCTGAAGCCTGGAAACCGAGGTTGAGAAGAGATGACGACCTAAGGCCATGGCGGGTCCGATGTGCTAAGTGTGCGGCCAGCTGTCTGGGTGGGGCCAGGAGGTCCAGGCTCAGGCCGGGTCAGAAAGTGCAATAGGGCCCAGGTCAGTCTATATATTTGGGGTACAGCCGAATGGCGTGCAGGTTGATCCTCATTTGGGGTTTCTGGGTAGCCCCAGAGGGCAATGTTGTTCTTCTGAAGGGCAGGCAGAGTGCGGCATTGTAGTTCTGGATTGCCAAACAGGAGGGCTTGTGGGCCAGTAGTCTGAGGACGGAAGTCTGAGAACCCAAACTAGGCCAAGGTTTCTGGGGGAGGATATGGCAGGCACAATCTACAGACCTCAATCGAGATCTCGTGCACCTGAAGTCAGGGCAAGGATCAGACGATCGCTCAGGTTGGACTTTCTGTCCCTGATGGCCCCTTCTTGAAGGGGGGGTTGATCACGAGGCCATGGGCATTTTCCCACGATGGGAGTTGTGAGGAGCTCCAAACTGCAAAGAACTTCTGCAGGACAATTGAGACCTGTTGGTTGGCTCCAGGCCAACGATTCCGAGCAGGGTTCAAAGGATGGATGGCTGGGTAGCCCACCTCGCATTCCAATTGTCTCCAAGCAACAAGAAAGGTTAGATCTGCTGGATGAGGGGGGAGCAACCGAGGAGGCTGAGTTGAAATGGACTCTCCTGTGGATGTGTCCTAATATGTTTTTGTGTCTATGGAGACCTTGGAATGAAGCGGTGGCACTGGGGCCCTGAAGGGTTCTCCTAAACAGAGGCTTTGACACAGCTCCAACGTGCATGTTTCCCATGTGTAGATGAGATTTGTTCTGATGGGTGAGTCAAGAAACAGCCATATGCTGGTATTGAAATCCAGGCCTCTGAGGAGAGATGCCTGGAAACCAAAGGCATGGATCCTATTAGTGCCTAGGGGCCTGTTCGTTCCTTTTTACCTCTGGGGACATCAGTCTACGGGTCTGAGTGCAGGTAGGTGCTCAGATGGGCTCAGATTGCCCCTGTTTGTCCTGGGAAGACACAACTATTGGGATGGCCTCAGGGACTTTGGAGATTTATCCTATTAGTAGGGTTGTGGCCATTGGAATGGGCACATACAATTCCCTTGGAAAGGGCAAGTACAGTCCTCAGGTTTGGCTACAGGGGCTTGAGCCTGTAGCGTGTGTACGCCAGACCTGTTTGGACAGTTGTCTGAAAACACAAACTCGGCTTATATTTCAGGTCATAGGTATGGCAGGACTGATCTACAGACCCTGAGGAGAACTCTTCGGGATATGAAAAAAGGGCGAGTGTGAGGCTCTTGCTCAAGTTTTTGTCTCTGGATATCGTGTCACTCATGGTCGTGAAATTGCCGGATGACTTCATGGGAAATGGACGAGTCTTACTCTCTGGGGTTCCGGCCCCGTCCAAAGAGTTTGGGGTCATTCTGGGGATGGAAGAAGTCCGTTTTTTTGTTGTTGTTGATTTGTTTCCTTTTGTGTTTCAACCTCAGATGTCCCACCTAATGAGGGATTCCCGAGTAGAGCCCTGGGGAGGGGCGACTGGACAACCAGAAATCTGGTAAAAATTGGGGCCTAGGGACATGTCAAGCCCATTATGACATCTAATGATCCAGCCACTGAGAGGAATTCCTAGAGGACAGGACCCACGCTGAGGTCACAATGTGTGTTTATGCTCTCGTTGCACTCAAGAATGGGCGGGGCCTCATTGTGAATACTTTTTTCTCCTACACTGAACGTTGGACAACATGCCAACCACAAGGTTTCTTGCCATGGGTCAGGAAGAGTTATGATTTCTGCATCACAGTCACCCGTGGGCAGTGATTGGAGATAAGGTCTAGGTTCTGAAGACTGAAAACTGAGGTAGGGAAGAGATGATGACATAAGGCCATGGCGGGTCTGATGTGCTCAGTGTGCGGTCAGCTGTCTGGGAGTTGGTCAAAAGGTCTGGGCTCCGGTTGTGTCAGACAGTGCATTAGTGCCCAGGTTAGACTATATGATTTGGGTAGAGGCGAGTGCTGTGTAGGTTTATCCTCATTTAAGCTGCCTGGGCAGCTCATTAGGCAATATATTTTTTCTAGAGGGCAGGCAGAGTGCTTCATTGTCGGTCCGGAATTGCCAAACTTGAGGGCTTCGGGGCCAGGAGAGTGAGGACGGAAGTCTGAGAACACAAGCTAGACTTCGGATTCAGGGTGAGGGCACGGCAGGTACCCCCTGCAGATTTGAACCAATATCTCATGCATCTAAAGTCAGGGCGAGGATCAGACGTTGGCTCAGTTTGGAGTTTCTGTGCATGACGGCCCCTTCATGAAGGGAGCGGAATCTTGAGCCCATGGAGGTTTTCCACGTTGGGAGATGTGGGATGCCCCCTTCAAGGATTCCTTCTGCGGGACAATTGAGACCTGTTGGACAGCTCCAGGACATCCCATATGGAATGAAACCAGAGCACCGTTCGAGGATGGATGCCTGGGAAGTCCGCCTCGGATTCCAATTGCCTCCTAGCAACGAGACAGTTTAGATCCAATGGATCTGCAGGAGCAACCGGGGTGGCTGAGTTGAAATGGACTTTCCTGAGGATGGGTCGCAATGTGTGTTTGTGTCCATGAGAGCCTTGGAATGGGGCGGTGGCACCGGGACCCTGAAGTATTCTCCGAAGCTTTTGACATAGCTCCAATGCACATGTTTCCTTGTGGAGACGAGATTTGTTCTGATGCGTGCCTCAGGAAATCCCCTCTGCTGGTATTGGAATCCAGGCGTTTGAGGAGACATGCCTGTAAACCAAAGCAATGGATCCGATAATGGCCTCGGGTCCTGTCTGGTTCAATCTTCTTCTCTGGGGACATCCATCTATGGTATGAGTGGAGGTAGATGCTCAGCTGGTATCAACCGCCCTTTTTTGTCCCGTGCGACCTGCACGATTGTGATGGCCTCAGGGACTTTGGATGGTTCTCCTAATTTGTGCGATTTTTGAGAATGGAATGGGCAGAATTCCCATGGAATGGGTAGGCGCAGTCCGAATGTGTGACTCCAGGGGCCCCAGCCTGGAGGGAGTGTGGCCCAGGACTTTGAGGACAGAAGTCTGAAAACACAAACTCAGCTTAGGTTTGGGGAAGTAGGTATGGCACGCCCGATCTACAAACCCTGAGAAGAACTCTTCAGGATATGAAGAATGAGCGAGTCTGAGGCGCTTGCTCAGGCTTTTGTCTCTGGATTTTGTATCAGCGATGGCCGTGGAATGTTGGGGAGGCATCATGGGCCATGGACGAATCTTCCTCTCTGTGGATTTGGCGCGATCCCAATTGTTGTTCGTCAATCTGTGGGATGGGAGGACTCCTTTCAGGTTTATAAACTCAGGTATCCCACCAAAAGAGGAATTCCAAAGCAGAGCCCTGGGGAAGAGTGAAGGGACAACCCGAACTATGGTTAAAAATTGGGGCCTAGGGGCATGGCAAGCCCAATATGCTGTCTCTTCATCCAGCCACTGAGAGGCCTTACCTGAGGACTGGGCTCAGGCTGAGGGTCACAATGTGTGTTTGTGACCAATGTGGCCCGCAAGCATGGGCTGGGCTTCATGGGCCACACTGGTTCCAACTACACTGAACGTTGGACAACCTTCCAAACACAAGGTTTCTTGCCATGGGGAAAGAGCTCTGATTTCTGCATCATTTTCAAACCAGGGCAGTGATTGGAGATCAGGTCCAGGTTCTGAAGCCTGGAAACCGAGGTTGAGAAGAGATGACGACCTAAGGCCATGGCGGGTCCGATGTGCTAAGTGTGCGGCCAGCTGTCTGGGTGGGGCCAGGAGGTCCAGGCTCAGGCCGGGTCAGAAAGTGCAATAGGGCCCTGGTCAGTCTATATATTTGGGGTACAGCCGAATGGCGTGCAGGTTGATCCTCATTTGGGGTTTCTGGGTAGCCCCAGAGGGCAATGTTGTTCTTCTGAAGGGCAGGCAGAGTGCGGCATTGTAGTTCTGGATTGCCAAACAGGAGGGCTTGTGGGCCAGTAGTCTGAGGACGGAAGTCTGAGAACCCAAACTAGGCCAAGGTTTCTGGGTGAGGATATGGCAGGCACAATCTACAGACCTCAATCTAGATCTCGTGCACCTGAAGTCAGGGCAAGGATCAGACGATCGCTCAGGTTGGACTTTCTGTCCCTGATGGCCACTTCTTGAAGGGGGGGTGGATCACGAGCCCATGGGCGTTTTCCCACGATGGGAGTTGTGAGAAGCTCCAAACTGCAAAGATACTTCTGCAGGACAATTGAGACCTGTTGGTTGGCTCCAGGCCAATGATTCCGAGCAGGGTTCAAAGGATGGATGGCTGGGTAGCCCACCTCGCATTCCAATTGTCTCCAAGCAACAAGAAAGGTTAGATCTGCTGGATGAGGGGGGAGCAACCTAGGAGGCTGAGTTGAAATGGACTCTCCTGTGGATGTGTCCTAATATGTTTTTGTGTCTATGGAGACCTTGGAATGAAGCGGTGGCACTGGGGCCCTGAAGGGTTCTCCTAAACAGAGGCTTTGACACAGCTCCAACGTGCATGTTTCCCATGTGTAGATGAGATTTGTTCTGATGGGTGAGTCAAGAAACAGCCATATGCTGGTATTGAAATCCAGGCCTCTGAGGAGAGATGCCTGGAAACCAAAGGCATGGATCCTATTAGTGCCTAGGGGCCTGTTCGTTCCTTTTTACCTCTGGGGACATCAGTCTACGGGTCTGAGTGCAGGTAGGTGCTCAGATGGGCTCAGATTGCCCCTGTTTGTCCTGGGAAGCCACAACTATTGGGATGGCCTCAGGGACTTTGGAGATTTATCCTATTAGTAGGGTTGTGGCCATTGGAATGGGCACATACAATTCCCTTGGAAAGGGCAAGTACAGTCCTCAGGTTTGGCTACAGGGGCTTGAGCCTGTAGCGTGTGTACGCCAGACCTGTTTGGACAGTTGTCTGAAAACACAAACTCGGCTTATGTTTCAGGTCATAGGTATGGCAGGACTGATCTACAGACCATGAGGAGAACTCTTCGGGATATGAAAAAAGGGCGAGTGTGAGGTTCTTGCTCAAGTTTTTGTCTCTGGATATCGTGTCACTCATGGTCGTGAAATTGCCGGATGACTTCATGGGAAATGGACGAGTCTTACTCTCTGGGGTTCCGGCCCCGTCCAAAGAGTTTGGGGTCATTCTGGGGATGGAAGAAGTCCGTTTTTTTGTTGTTGTTGATTTGTTTCCTTTTGTGTTTCAACCTCAGATGTCCCACCTAATGAGGGAATCCCGAGTAGAGCCCTGGGGAGGGGCGACTGGACAACCAGAAATCTGGTAAAAATTGGGGCCTAGGGACATGTCAAGCCCATTATGACATCTAATGATCCAGCCACTGAGAGGAATTCCTAGAGGACAGGACCCACGCTGAGGTCACAATGTGTGTTTATGCTCTCGTTGCACTCAAGAATGGGCGGGGCCTCATTGTGAATACTTTTTTCTCCTACACTGAACGTTGGACAACATGCCAACCACAAGGTTTCTTGCCATGGGTCAGGAAGAGTTATGATTTCTGCATCACAGTCACCCGTGGGCAGTGATTGGAGATAAGGTCTAGGTTCTGAAGACTGAAAACTGAGGTAGGGAAGAGATGATGACATAAGGCCATGGCGGGTCTGATGTGCTCAGTGTGCGGTCAGCTGTCTGGGAGTTGGTCAAAAGGTCTGGGCTCCGGTTGTGTCAGACAGTGCATTAGTGCCCAGGTTAGACTATATGATTTGGGTAGAGGCGAGTGCTGTGTAGGTTTATCCTATTTAAGCTGCCTGGGCAGCTCATTAGGCAATATATTTTTTCTAGAGGGCAGGCAGAGTGCTTCATTGTCGGTCCGGAATTGCCAAACTTGAGGGCTTCGGGGCCAGGAGAGTGAGGACGGAAGTCTGAGAACACAAGCTAGACTTCGGATTCAGGGTGAGGGCACGGCAGGTACCCCCTGCAGATTTGAACCAATATCTCATGCATCTAAAGTCAGGGCGAGGATCAGACGTTGGCTCAGTTTGGAGTTTCTGTGCATGACGGCCCCTTCATGAAGGGAGCGGAATCTCGAGCCCATGGAGGTTTTCCACGTTGGGAGATGTGGGATGCCCCCTTCAAGGATTCCTTCTGCGGGACAATTGAGACCTGTTGGACAGCTCCAGGACATCCCATATGGAATGAAACCAGAGCACCGTTCAAGGATGGATGCCTGGGAAGTCCGCCTCGGATTCCAATTGCCTCCTAGCAACGAGACAGTTTAGATCCAATGGATCTGCAGGAGCAACCGGGGTGGCTGAGTTGAAATGGACTTTCCTGAGGATGGGTCGCAATGTGTGTTTGTGTCCATGAGAGCCTTGGAATGGGGCGGTGGCACTGGGACCCTGAAGTATTCTCCGAAGCTTTTGACATAGCTCCAATGCACATGTTTCCTTGTGGAGACGAGATTTGTTCTGATGCGTGCCTCAGGAAATCCCCTCTGCTGGTATTGGAATCCAGGCGTTTGAGGAGACATGCCTGTAAACCAAAGCAATGGATCCGATAATGGCCTCGGGTCCTGTCTGGTTCAATCTTCTTCTCTGGGGACATCCATCTATGGTATGAGTGGAGGTAGATGCTCTGCTGGTATCAACCGCCCTTTTTTGTCCCGTGCGACCTGCACGATTGTGATGGCCTCAGGGACTTTGGATGGTTCTCCTAATTTGTGCGATTTTTGAGAATGGAATGGGCAGAATTCCCATGGAATGGGTAGGCGCAGTCCGAATGTGTGACTCCAGGGGCCCCAGCCTGGAGGGAGTGTGGCCCAGGACTTTGAGGACAGAAGTCTGAAAACACAAACTCAGCTTAGGTTTGGGGCCGTAGGTATGGCACGCCCGATCTACAAATCCTGAGAAGAACTCTTCAGGATATGAAGAATGAGCGAGTCTGAGGCGCTTGCTCAGGCTTTTGTCTCTGGATTTTGTATCAGCGATGGCCGTGGAATGTTGGGGAGGCATCATGGGCCATGGACGAATCTTCCTCTCTGTGGATTTGGCGCGATCCCAATTGTTGTTCGTCAATCTGTGGGATGGGAGGACTCCTTTCAGGTTTGTAAACTCAGGTATCCCACCAAAAGAGGAATTCCAAAGCAGAGCCCTGGGGAAGAGTGAAGGGACAACCCGAACTATGGTTAAAAATTGGGGCCTAGGGGCATGGCAAGCCCAATATGCTGTCTCTTCATCCAGCCACTGAGAGGCCTTACCTGAGGACTGGGCTCAGGCTGAGGGTCACAATGTGTGTTTGTGACCAATGTGGCCCGCAAGCATGGGCTGGGCTTCATGGGCCACACTGGTTCTAACTACACTTAACGTTGGACAACCTTCCAAACACAAGGTTTCTTGCCATGGGGAAAGAGCTCTGATTTCTGCATCATTTTCAAACCAGGGCAGTGATTGGAGATCAGGTCCAGGTTCTGAAGCCTGGAAACCGAGGTTGAGAAGAGATGACGACCTAAGGCCATGGCGGGTCCGATGTGCTAAGTGTGCGGCCAGCTGTCTGGGTGGGGCCAGGAGGTCCAGGCTCAGGCCGGGTCAGAAAGTGCAATAGGGCCCAGGTCAGTCTATATATTTGGGGTACAGCCGAATGGCGTGCAGGTTGATCCTCATTTGGGGTTTCTGGGTAGCCCCAGAGGGCAATGTTTTTCTTCTGAAGGGCAGGCAGAGTGCGGCATTGTAGTTCTGGATTGCCAAACAGGAGGGCTTGTGGGCCAGTAGTCTGAGGACGGAAGTCTGAGAACCCAAACTAGGCCAAGGTTTCTGGGGGAGGATATGGCAGGCACAATCTACAGACCTCAATCGAGATCTCGTGCACCTGAAGTCAGGGCAAGGATCAGACGATCGCTCAGGTTGGACTTTCTGTCCCTGATGGCCACTTTTTGAAGGGGGGGTGGATCACGAGCCCATGGGCGTTTTCCCACGATGGGAGTTGTGAGAAGCTCCAAACTGCAAAGATACTTCTGCAGGACAATTGAGACCTGTTGGTTGGCTCCAGGCCAACGATTCCGAGCAGGGTTCAAAGGATGGATGGCTGGGTAGCCCACCTCGCATTCCAATTGTGTCCAAGCAACAAGAAAGGTTAGATCTGCTGGATGAGGGGGGAGCAACCTAGGAGGCTGAGTTGAAATGGACTCTCCTGTGGATGTGTCCTAATATGTTTTTGTGTCTATGGAGACCTTGGAATGAAGCGGTGGCACTGGGGCCCTGAAGGGTTCTCCTAAACAGAGGCTTTGACACAGCTCCAACGTGCATGTTTCCCATGTGTAGATGAGATTTGTTCTGATGGGTGAGTCAAGAAACAGCCATATGCTGGTATTGAAATCCAGGCCTCTGAGTAGAGATGCCTGGAAACCAAAGGCATGGATCCTATTAGTGCCTAGGGGCCTGTTCGTTCCTTTTTACCTCTGGGGACATCAGTCTACGGGTCTGAGTGCAGGTAGGTGCTCAGATGGGCTCAGATTGCCCCTGTTTGTCCTGGGAAGCCACAACTATTGGGATGGCCTCAGGGACTTTGGAGATTTATCCTATTAGTAGGGTTGTGGCCATTGGAATGGGCACATACAATTCCCTTGGAAAGGGCAAGTACAGTCCTCAGGTTTGGCTACAGGGGCTTGAGCCTGTAGCGTGTGTACGCCAGACCTGTTTGGACAGTTGTCTGAAAACACAAACTCGGCTTATGTTTCAGGTCATAGGTATGGCAGGACTGATCTACAGACCATGAGGAGAACTCTTCGGGATATGAAAAAAGGGCGAGTGTGAGGCTCTTGCTCAAGTTTTTGTCTCTGGATATCGTGTCACTCATGGTCGTGAAATTGCCGGATGACTTCATGGGAAATGGACGAGTCTTACTCTCTGGGGTTCCGGCCCCGTCCAAAGAGTTTGGGGTCATTCTGGGGATGGAAGAAGTCCGTTTTTTTGTTGTTGTTGATTTGTTTCCTTTTGTGTTTCAACCTCAGATGTCCCACCTAATGAGGGATTCCCGAGTAGAGCCCTGGGGAGGGGCGACTGGACAACCAGAAATCTGGTAAAAATTGGGGCCTAGGGACATGTCAAGCCCATTATGACATCTAATGATCCAGCCACTGAGAGGAATTCCTAGAGGACAGGACCCACGCTGAGGTCACAATGTGTGTTTATGCTCTCGTTGCACTCAAGAATGGGCGGGGCCTCATTGTGAATACTTTTTTCTCCTACACTGAACGTTGGACAACATGCCAACCACAAGGTTTCTTGCCATGGGTCAGGAAGAGTTATGATTTCTGCATCACAGTCACCCGTGGGCAGTGATTGGAGATAAGGTCTAGGTTCTGAAGACTGAAAACTGAGGTAGGGAAGAGATGATGATATAAGGCCATGGCGGGTCTGATGTGCTCAGTGTGCGGTCAGCTGTCTGGGAGTTGGTCAAAAGGTCTGGGCTCCGGTTGTGTCAGACAGTGCATTAGTGCCCAGGTTAGACTAAATGATTTGGGTAGAGGCGAGTGCTGTGTAGGTTTATCCTATTTAAGCTGCCTGGGCAGCTCATTAGGCAATATATTTTTTCTAGAGGGCAGGCAGAGTGCTTCATTGTCTGTCCGGAATTGCCAAACTTGAGGGCTTCGGGGCCAGGAGAGTGAGGACGGAAGTCTGAGAACACAAGCTAGACTTCGGATTCAGGGTGAGGGCACGGCAGGTACCCCCTGCAGATTTGAACCAATATCTCATGCATCTAAAGTCAGGGCGAGGATCAGACGTTGGCTCAGTTTGGAGTTTCTGTGCATGACGGCCCCTTCATGAAGGGAGCGGAATCTCGAGCCCATGGATGTTTTCCACGTTGGGAGATGTGGGATGCCCCCTTTAGGATTCCTTCTGCGGGACAATTGAGACCTGTTGGACAGCTCCAGGACATCCCATATGGAATGAAACCAGAGCACCGTTCGAGGATGGATGCCTGGGAAGTCCGCCTCGGATTCCAATTGCCTCCTAGCAACGAGACAGTTTAGATCCAATGGATCTGCGGGAGCAACTGGGGTGGCTGAGTTGAAATGGACTTTCCTGAGGATGGGTCGCAATGTGTGTTTGTGTCCATTAGAGCCTTGGAATGGGGCGGTGGCACCGGGACCCTGAAGTATTCTCCTAAGCTTTTGACAGAGCTCCAAAGCACATGTTTCCTTGTGGAGACGAGATTTGTTCTGATGCGTGCCTCAGGAAATCCCCTCTGCTGGTATTGGAATCCAGGCCTTTGAGGAGACATGCCTGTAAACCAAAGCAATGGATCCGATAATGGCCTCGGGTCCTGTCTGGTTCAATCTTCTTCTCTGGGGACATCCATCTATGGTATGAGTGGAGGTAGATGCTCAGCTGGTATCAACCGCCCTTTTTTGTCCCGGGCGACCTGCACGATTGGGATGGCCTCAGGGACTTTGGATGGTTCTCCTAATTTGTGCGATTTTTGACAATGGAATGGGCAGAATTCCCATGGAATGGGTAGGCGCAGTCCTAATGTGTGACTCCAGGGGCCCCAGCCTGGAGGGAGTGTGGCCCAGGACTTTGAGGACAGAAGTCTGAAAACACAAACTCAGCTTAGGTTTGGGGCCGTAGGTATGGCACGCCCGATCTACAAACCCTGAGAAGAACTCTTCAGGATATGAAGAATGAGCGAGTCTGAGGCGCTTGCTCAGGCTTTTGTCTCTGGATTTTGTATCAGCGATGGCCGTGGAATGTTGGGGAGGCATCATGGGCCATGGACGAATCTTCCTCTCTGTGGATTAGGCGCGATCCCAATTGTTGTTCGTCAATCTTTGGGATGGGAGGACTCCTTTCAGGTTTGTAAACTCAGGTATCCCACCAAAAGAGGTATTCCAAAGCAGAGACCTGGGGAAGAGTGAAGGGACAACCCGAACTATGGTTAAAAATTGGGGCCTAGGGGCATGGCAAGCCCAATATGCTGTCTCTTCATCCAGCCACTCAGAGGCCTTACCTGAGGACTGGGCTCAGGCTGAGGGTCACAATGTGTGTTTGTGACCAATGTGGCCCGCAAGCATGGACTGGGCTTCATGGGCCACACTGGTTCCAACTACACTGAACGTTGGACAACCTTCCAACACAAGGTTTCTTGCCATGGGGAAAGAGCTCTGATTTCTGCATCATTTTCAAACCAGGGCAGTGATTGGAGATCAGGTCTAGGTTCTGAAGCCTGGAAACCGAGGTTGAGAAGAGATGACGACCTAAGGCCATGGCGGGTCCGATGTGCTAAGTGTGCGGCCAGCTGTCTGGGTGGGGCCAGGAGGTCCAGGCTCAGGCCGGGTCAGAAAGTGCAATAGGGCCCAGGTCAGTCTATATATTTGGGGTACAGCCGAATGGCGTGCAGGTTGATCCTCATTTGGGGTTTCTGGGTAGCCCCAGAGGGCAATGTTGTCCTTCTGAAGGGCAGGCAGAGTGCGGCATTGTAGTTCTGGATTGCCAAACAGGAGGGCTTGTGGGCCAGTAGTCTGAGGACGGAAGTCTGAGAACCCAAACTAGGCCAAGGTTTCTGGGGGAGGATATGGCAGGCACAATCTACAGACCTCAATCGAGATCTCGTGCACCTGAAGTCAGGGCAAGGATCAGACGATCGCTCAGGTTGGACTTTCTGTCCCTGATGGCCCCTTCATGAAGGGGGGGGGTGGATCACGAGCCCATGGGCGTTTTCCCACGATGGGAGTTGTGAGAAGCTCCAAACTGCAAAGATTCTTCTGCAGGACAATTGAGACTTGTTGGTTGGCTCCAGGCCAACGATTCCGAGCAGGGTTCAAAGGATGGATGGCTGGGTAGCCCACCTCGCATTCCAATTGTCTCCAAGCAACAAGAAAGGTTAGATCTGCTGGATGAGGGGGGAGCAACCGAGGAGGCTGAGTTGAAATGGACTCTCCTGTGGATGTGTCCTAATATGTTTTTGTGTCTATGGAGACCTTGGAATGAAGCGGTGGCACTGGGGCCCTGAAGGGTTCTCCTAAACAGAGGCTTTGACACAGCTCCAACGTGCATGTTTCCCATGTGTAGATGAGATTTGTTCAGATGGGTGAGTCAAGAAACAGCCATATGCTGGTATTGAAATCCAGGCCTCTGAGGAAAGATGCCTGGAAACCAAAGGCATGGATCCTATTAGTGCCTAGGGGCCTGTTCGTTCCTTTTTACCTCTGGGGACATCAGTCTACGGGTCTGAGTGCAGGTAGGTGCTCAGATGGTCTCAGATTGCCCCTGTTTGTCCTGGGAAGCCACAACTATTGGGATGGCCTCAGGGACTTTGGAGATTTATCCTATTAGTAGGGTTGTGGCCATTGGAATGGGCACATACAATTCCCTTGGAAAGGGCAAGTACAGTCCTCAGGTTTGGCTACAGGGGCTTGAGCCTGTAGCGTGTGTACGCCAGACCTGTTTGGACAGTTGTCTGAAAACACAAACTCGGCTTATGTTTCAGGTCATAGGTATGGCAGGACTGATCTACAGACCATGAGGAGAACTCTTCGGGATATGAAAAAAGGGCGAGTGTGAGGCTCTTGCTCAAGTTTTTGTCTCTGGATATCGTGTCACTCATGGTCGTGAAATTGCCGGATGACTTCATGGGAAATGGACGAGTCTTACTCTCTGGGGTTCCGGCCCCGTCCAAAGAGTTTGGGGTCATTCTGGGGATGGAAGAAGTCCGTTTTTTTGTTGTTGTTGATTTGTTTCCTTTTGTGTTTCAACCTCAGATGTCCCACCTAATGAGGGATTCCCGAGTAGAGCCCTGGGGAGGGGCGACTGGACAACCAGAAATCTGGTAAAAATTGGGGCCTAGGGACATGTCAAGCCCATTATGACATCTAATGATCCAGCCACTGAGAGGAATTCCTAGAGGACAGGACCCACGCTGAGGTCACAATGTGTGTTTATGCTCTCGTTGCACTCAAGAATGGGCGGGGCCTCATTGTGAATACTTTTTTCTCCTACACTGAACGTTGGACAACATGCCAACCACAAGGTTTCTTGCCATGGGTCAGGAAGAGTTATGATTTCTGCATCACAGTCACCCGTGGGCAGTGATTGGAGATAAGGTCTAGGTTCTGAAGACTGAAAACTGAGGTAGGGAAGAGATGATGATATAAGGCCATGGCGGGTCTGATGTGCTCAGTGTGCGGTCAGCTGTCTGGGAGTTGGTCAAAAGGTCTGGGCTCCGGTTGTGTCAGACAGTGCATTAGTGCCCAGGTTAGACTAAATGATTTGGGTAGAGGCGAGTGCTGTGTAGGTTTATCCTCATTTAAGCTGCCTGGGCAGCTCATTAGGCAATATATTTTTTCTAGAGGGCAGGCAGAGTGCTTCATTGTCGGTCCTGAATTGCCAAATGAGGGCTTCGGGGCCAGGAGAGTGAGGACGGAAGTCTGAGAACACAAGCTAGACTTCGGATTCAGGGTGAGGGCACGGCAGGTACCCCCTGCAGATTTGAACCAATATCTCATGCATCTAAAGTCAGGGCGAGGATCAGACGTTGGCTCAGTTTGGAGTTTCTGTACATGACGGCCCCTTCATGAAGGGAGCGGAATCTCGAGCCCATGGAGGTTTTCCACGTTGGGAGATGTGGGATGCCCCCTTCAAGGATTCCTTCTGCGGGACAATTGAGACCTGTTGGACAGCTCCAGGACATCCCATATGGAATGAAACCAGAGCACCGTTCGAGGATGGATGCCTGGGAAGTCCGCCTCGGATTCCAATTGCCTCCTAGCAACGAGACAGTTTAGATCCAATGGATCTGCGGGAGCAACCGGGGTGGCTGAGTTGAAATGGACTTTCCTGAGGATGGGTCGCAATGTGTGTTTGTGTCCATGAGAGCCTTGGAATGGGGCGGTGGCACCGGGACCCTGAAGTATTCTCCTAAGCTTTTGACAGAGCTCCAAAGCACATGTTTCCTTGTGGAGACGAGATTTGTTCTGATGCGTGCCTCAGGAAATCCCCTCTGCTGGTATTGGAATCCAGGCCTTTGAGGAGACATGCCTGTAAACCAAAGCAATGGATCCGATAATGGCCTCGGGTCCTGTCTGGTTCAATCTTCTTCTCTGGGGACATCCATCTATGGTATGAGTGGAGGTAGATGCTCAGCTGGTATCAACCGCCCTTTTTTGTCCCGGGCGACCTGCACGATTGGGATGGCCTCAGGGACTTTGGATGGTTCTCCTAATTTGTGCGATTTTTGACAATGGAATGGGCAGAATTCCCATGGAATGGGTAGGCGCAGTCCTAATGTGTGACTCCAGGGGCCCCAGCCTGGAGGGAGTGTGGCCCAGGACTTTGAGGACAGAAGTCTGAAAACACAAACTCAGCTTAGGTTTGGGGCCGTAGGTATGGCACGCCCGATCTACAAACCCTGAGAAGAACTCTTCAGGATATGAAGAATGAGCGAGTCTGAGGCGCTTGCTCAGGCTTTTGTCTCTGGATTTTGTATCAGCGATGGCCGTGGAATGTTGGGGAGGCATCATGGGCCATGGACGAATCTTCCTCTCTGTGGATTAGGCGCGATCCCAATTGTTGTTCGTCAATCTTTGGGATGGGAGGACTCCTTTCAGGTTTGTAAACTCAGGTATCCCACCAAAAGAGGTATTCCAAAGCAGAGACCTGGGGAAGAGTGAAGGGACAACCCGAACTATGGTTAAAAATTGGGGCCTAGGGGCATGGCAAGCCCAATATGCTGTCTCTTCATCCAGCCACTCAGAGGCCTTACCTGAGGACTGGGCTCAGGCTGAGGGTCACAATGTGTGTTTGTGACCAATGTGGCCCGCAAGCATGGACTGGGCTTCATGGGCCACACTGGTTCCAACTACACTGAACGTTGGACAACCTTCCAACACAAGGTTTCTTGCCATGGGGAAAGAGCTCTGATTTCTGCATCATTTTCAAACCAGGGCAGTGATTGGAGATCAGGTCTAGGTTCTGAAGCCTGGAAACCGAGGTTGAGAAGAGATGACGACCTAAGGCCATGGCGGGTCCGATGTGCTAAGTGTGCGGCCAGCTGTCTGGGTGGGGCCAGGAGGTCCAGGCTCAGGCCGGGTCAGAAAGTGCAATAGGGCCCAGGTCAGTCTATATATTTGGGGTACAGCCGAATGGCGTGCAGGTTGATCCTCATTTGGGGTTTCTGGGTAGCCCCAGAGGGCAATGTTGTTCTTCTGAAGGGCAGGCAGAGTGCGGCATTGTAGTTCTGGATTGCCAAACAGGAGGGCTTGTGGGCCAGTAGTCTGAGGACGGAAGTCTGAGAACCCAAACTAGGCCAAGGTTTCTGGGGGAGGATATGGCAGGCACAATCTACAGACCTCAATCGAGATCTCGTGCACCTGAAGTCAGGGCAAGGATCAGACGATCGCTCAGGTTGGACTTTCTGTCCCTGATGGCCCCTTCTTGAAGGGGGGGGGTGGATCACGAGCCCATGGGCGTTTTCCCACGATGGGAGTTGTGAGAAGCTCCAAACTGCAAAGATTCTTCTGCAGGACAATTGAGACTTGTTGGTTGGCTCCAGGCCAACGATTCCGAGCAGGGTTCAAAGGATGGATGGCTGGGTAGCCCACCTCGCATTCCAATTGTCTCCAAGCAACAAGAAAGGTTAGATCTGCTGGATGAGGGGGGAGCAACCGAGGAGGCTGAGTTGAAATGGACTCTCCTGTGGATGTGTCCTAATATGTTTTTGTGTCTATGGAGACCTTGGAATGAAGCGGTGGCACTGGGGCCCTGAAGGGTTCTCCTAAACAGAGGCTTTGACACAGCTCCAACGTGCATGTTTCCCATGTGTAGATGAGATTTGTTCTGATGGGTGAGTCAAGAAACAGCCATATGCTGGTATTGAAATCCAGGCCTCTGAGGAGAGATGCCTGGAAACCAAAGGCATGGATCCTATTAGTGCCTAGGGGCCTGTTCGTTCCTTTTTACCTCTGGGGACATCAGTCTACGGGTCTGAGTGCAGGTAGGTGCTCAGATGGTCTCAGATTGCCCCTGTTTGTCCTGGGAAGCCACAACTATTGGGATGGCCTCAGGGACTTGGGTATTTATCCTATTAGTAGGGTTGTGGCCATTGGAATGGGCACATACAATTCCCTTGGAAAGGGCAAGTACAGTCCTCAGGTTTGGCTACAGGGGCTTGAGCCTGTAGCGTGTGTACGCCAGACCTGTTTGGACAGTTGTCTGAAAACACAAACTCGGCTTATGTTTCAGGTCATAGGTATGGCAGGACTGATCTACAGACCATGAGGAGAACTCTTCGGGATATGAAAAAAGGGCGAGTGTGAGGCTCTTGCTCAAGTTTTTGTCTCTGGATATCGTGTCACTCATGGTCGTGAAATTGCCGGATGACTTCATGGGAAATGGACGAGTCTTACTCTCTGGGGTTCCGGCCCCGTCCAAAGAGTTTGGGGTCATTCTGGGGATGGAAGAAGTCCGTTTTTTTGTTGTTGTTGATTTGTTTCCTTTTGTGTTTCAACCTCAGATGTCCCACCTAATGAGGGATTCCCGAGTAGAGCCCTGGGGAGGGGCGACTGGACAACCAGAAATCTGGTAAAAATTGGGGCCTAGGGACATGTCAAGCCCATTATGACATCTAATGATCCAGCCACTGAGAGGAATTCCTAGAGGACAGGACCCACGCTGAGGTCACAATGTGTGTTTATGCTCTCGTTGCACTCAAGAATGGGCGGGGCCTCATTGTGAATACTTTTTTCTCCTACACTGAACGTTGGACAACATGCCAACCACAAGGTTTCTTGCCATGGGTCAGGAAGAGTTATGATTTCTGCATCACAGTCACCCGTGGGCAGTGATTGGAGATAAGGTCTAGGTTCTGAAGACTGAAAACTGAGGTAGGGAAGAGATGATGATATAAGGCCATGGCGGGTCTGATGTGCTCAGTGTGCGGTCAGCTGTCTGGGAGTTGGTCAAAAGGTCTGGGCTCCGGTTGTGTCAGACAGTGCATTAGTGCCCAGGTTAGACTAAATGATTTGGGTAGAGGCGAGTGCTGTGTAGGTTTATCCTCATTTAAGCTGCCTGGGCAGCTCATTAGGCAATATATTTTTTCTAGAGGGCAGGCAGAGTGCTTCATTGTCGGTCCTGAATTGCCAAACTTGAGGGCTTCGGGGCCAGGAGAGTGAGGACGGAAGTCTGAGAACACAAGCTAGACTTCGGATTCAGGGTGAGGGCACGGCAGGTACCCCCTACAGATTTGAACCAATATCTCATGCATCTAAAGTCAGGGCGAGGATCAGACGTTGGCTCAGTTTGGAGTTTCTGTACATGACGGCCCCTTCATGAAGGGAGCGGAATCTCGAGCCCATGGAGGTTTTCCACGTTGGGAGATGTGGGATGCCCCCTTCAAGGATTCCTTCTGCGGGACAATTGAGACCTGTTGGACAGCTCCAGGACATCCCATATGGAATGAAACCAGAGCACCGTTCGAGGATGGATGCCTGGGAAGTCCGCCTCGGATTCCAATTGCCTCCTAGCAACGAGACAGTTTAGATCCAATGGATCTGCGGGAGCAACCGGGGTGGCTGAGTTGAAATGGACTTTCCTGAGGATGGGTCGCAATGTGTGTTTGTGTCCATGAGAGCCTTGGAATGGGGCGGTGGCACCGGGACCCTGAAGTATTCTCCTAAGCTTTTGACAGAGCTCCAAAGCACATGTTTCCTTGTGGAGACGAGATTTGTTCTGATGCGTGCCTCAGGAAATCCCCTCTGCTGGTATTGGAATCCAGGCCTTTGAGGAGACATGCCTGTAAACCAAAGCAATGGATCCGATAATGGCCTCGGGTCCTGTCTGGTTCAATCTTCTTCTCTGGGGACATCCATCTATGGTATGAGTGGAGGTAGATGCTCAGCTGGTATCAACCGCCCTTTTTTGTCCCGGGCGACCTGCACGATTGGGATGGCCTCAGGGACTTTGGATGGTTCTACTAATTTGTGCGATTTTTGACAATGGAATGGGCAGAATTCCCATGGAATGGGTAGGCGCAGTCCTAATGTGTGACTCCAGGGGCCCCAGCCTGGAGGGAGTGTGGCCCAGGACTTTGAGGACAGAAGTCTGAAAACACAAACTCAGCTTAGGTTTGGGGCCGTAGGTATGGCACGCCCGATCTACAAACCCTGAGAAGAACTCTTCAGGATATGAAGAATGAGCGAGTCTGAGGCGCTTGCTCAGGCTTTTGTCTCTGGATTTTGTATCAGCGATGGCCGTGGAATGTTGGGGAGGCATCATGGGCCATGGACGAATCTTCCTCTCTGTGGATTAGGCGCGATCCCAATTGTTGTTCGTCAATCTTTGGGATGGGAGGACTCCTTTCAGGTTTGTAAACTCAGGTATCCCACCAAAAGAGGTATTCCAAAGCAGAGACCTGGGGAAGAGTGAAGGGACAACCCGAACTATGGTTAAAAATTGGGGCCTAGGGGCATGGCAAGCCCAATATGCTGTCTCTTCATCCAGCCACTCAGAGGCCTTACCTGAGGACTGGGCTCAGGCTGAGGGTCACAATGTGTGTTTGTGACCAATGTGGCCCGCAAGATTGGACTGGGCTTCATGGGCCACACTGGTTCCAACTACACTGAACGTTGGACAACCTTCCAACACAAGGTTTCTTGCCATGGGGAAAGAGCTCTGATTTCTGCATCATTTTCAAACCAGGGCAGTGATTGGAGATCAGGTCTAGGTTCTGAAGCCTGGAAACCGAGGTTGAGAAGAGATGACGACCTAAGGCCATGGCGGGTCCGATGTGCTAAGTGTGCGGCCAGCTGTCTGGGTGGGGCCAGGAGGTCCAGGCTCAGGCCGGGTCAGAAAGTGCAATAGGGCCCAGGTCAGTCTATATATTTGGGGTACAGCCGAATGGCGTGCAGGTTGATCCTCATTTGGGGTTTCTGGGTAGCCCCAGAGGGCAATGTTGTTCTTCTGAAGGGCAGGCAGAGTGCGGCATTGTAGTTCTGGATTGCCAAACAGGAGGGCTTGTGGGCCAGTAGTCTGAGGACGGAAGTCTGAGAACCCAAACTAGGCCAAGGTTTCTGGGGGAGGATATGGCAGGCACAATCTACAGACCTCAATCGAGATCTCGTGCACCTGAAGTCAGGGCAAGGATCAGACGATCGCTCAGGTTGGACTTTCTGTCCCTGATGGCCCCTTCTTGAAGGGGGGGGGGTGGATCACGAGCCCATGGGCGTTTTCCCACGATGGGAGTTGTGAGAAGCTCCAAACTGCAAAGATTCTTCTGCAGGACAATTGAGACTTGTTGGTTGGCTCCAGGCCAACGATTCCGAGCAGGGTTCAAAGGATGGATGGCTGGGTAGCCCACCTCGCATTCCAATTGTCTCCAAGCAACAAGAAAGGTTAGATCTGCTGGATGAGGGGGGAGCAACCGAGGAGGCTGAGTTGAAATGGACTCTCCTGTGGATGTGTCCTAATATGTTTTTGTGTCTATGGAGACCTTGGAATGAAGCGGTGGCACTGGGGCCCTGAAGGGTTCTCCTAAACAGAGGCTTTGACACAGCTCCAACGTGCATGTTTCCCATGTGTAGATGAGATTTGTTCTGATGGGTGAGTCAAGAAACAGCCATATGCTGGTATTGAAATCCAGGCCTCTGAGGAGAGATGCCTGGAAACCAAAGGCATGGATCCTATTAGTGCCTAGGGGCCTGTTCGTTCCTTTTTACCTCTGGGGACATCAGTCTACGGGTCTGAGTGCAGGTAGGTGCTCAGATGGTCTCAGATTGCCCCTGTTTGTCCTGGGAAGCCACAACTATTGGGATGGCCTCAGGGACTTGGGTATTTATCCTATTAGTAGGGTTGTGGCCATTGGAATGGGCACATACAATTCCCTTGGAAAGGGCAAGTACAGTCCTCAGGTTTGGCTACAGGGGCTTGAGCCTGTAGCGTGTGTACGCCAGACCTGTTTGGACAGTTGTCTGAAAACACAAACTCGGCTTATGTTTCAGGTCATAGGTATGGCAGGACTGATCTACAGACCATGAGGAGAACTCTTCGGGATATGAAAAAAGGGCGAGTGTGAGGCTCTTGCTCAAGTTTTTGTCTCTGGATATCGTGTCACTCATGGTCGTGAAATTGCCGGATGACTTCATGGGAAATGGACGAGTCTTACTCTCTGGGGTTCCGGCCCCGTCCAAAGAGTTTGGGGTCATTCTGGGGATGGAAGAAGTCCGTTTTTTTGTTGTTGTTGATTTGTTTCCTTTTGTGTTTCAACCTCAGATGTCCCACCTAATGAGGGATTCCCGAGTAGAGCCCTGGGGAGGGGCGACTGGACAACCAGAAATCTGGTAAAAATTGGGGCCTAGGGACATGTCAAGCCCATTATGACATCTAATGATCCAGCCACTGAGAGGAATTCCTAGAGGACAGGACCCACGCTGAGGTCACAATGTGTGTTTATGCTCTCGTTGCACTCAAGAATGGGCGGGGCCTCATTGTGAATACTTTTTTCTCCTACACTGAACGTTGGACAACATGCCAACCACAAGGTTTCTTGCCATGGGTCAGGAAGAGTTATGATTTCTGCATCACAGTCACCCGTGGGCAGTGATTGGAGATAAGGTCTAGGTTCTGAAGACTGAAAACTGAGGTAGGGAAGAGATGATGATATAAGGCCATGGCGGGTCTGATGTGCTCAGTGTGCGGTCAGCTGTCTGGGAGTTGGTCAAAAGGTCTGGGCTCCGGTTGTGTCAGACAGTGCATTAGTGCCCAGGTTAGACGAAATGATTTGGGTAGAGGCGAGTGCTGTGTAGGTTTATCCTCATTTAAGCTGCCTGGGCAGCTCATTAGGCAATATATTTTTTCTAGAGGGCAGGCAGAGTGCTTCATTGTCGGTCCGGAATTGCCAAACTTGAGGGCTTCGGGGCCAGGAGAGTGAGGACGGAAGTCTGAGAACACAAGCTAGACTTCGGATTCAGGGTGAGGGCACGGCAGGTACCCCCTGCAGATTTGAACCAATATCTCATGCATCTAAAGTCAGGGCGAGGATCAGACGTTGGCTCAGTTTGGAGTTTCTGTGCATGACGGCCCCTTCATGAAGGGAGCGGAATCTCGAGCCCATGGAGGTTTTCCACGTTGGGAGATGTGGGATGCCCCCTTCAAGGATTCCTTCTGCGGGACAATTGAGACCTGTTGGACAGCTCCAGGACATCCCATATGGAATGAAACCAGAGCACTGTTCGAGGATGGATGCCTGGGACGTCCGCCTCGGATTCCAATTGCCTCCTAGCAACGAGACAGTTTAGATCCAATGGATCTGCGGGAGCAACCGGGGTGGCTGAGTTGAAATGGACTTTCCTGAGGATGGGTCGCAATGTGTGTTTGTGTCCATGAGAGCCTTGGAATGGGGCGGTGGCACCGGGACCCTGAAGTATTCTCCTAAGCTTTTGACAGAGCTCCAAAGCACATGTTTCCTTGTGGAGACGAGATTTGTTCTGATGCGTGCCTCAGGAAATCCCCTCTGCTGGTATTGGAATCCAGGCGTTTGAGGAGACATGCCTGTAAACCAAAGCAATGGATCCGATAATGGCCTCGGGTCCTGTCTGGTTCAATCTTCTTCTCTGGGGACATCCATCTATGGTATGAGTGGAGGTAGATGCTCAGCTGGTATCAACCGCCCTTTTTTGTCCCGGGCGACCTGCACGATTGGGATGGCCTCAGGGACTTTGGATGGTTCTCCTAATTTGTGCGATTTTTGACAATGGAATGGGCAGAATTCCCATGGAATGGGTAGGCGCAGTCCTAATGTGTGACTCCAGGGGCCCCAGCCTGGAGGGAGTGTGGCCCAGGACTTTGAGGACAGAAGTCTGAAAACACAAACTCAGCTTAGGTTTGGGGAAGTAGGTATGGCACGCCCGATCTACAAACCCTGAGAAGAACTCTTCAGGATATGAAGAATGAGCGAGTCTGAGGCGCTTGCTCAGGCTTTTGTCTCTGGATTTTGTATCAGCGATGGCCGTGGAATGTTGGGGAGGCATCATGGGCCATGGACGAATCTTCCTCTCTGTGGATTTGGCGCGATCCCAATTGTTGTTCGTCAATCTTTGGGATGGGAGGACTCCTTTTAGGTTTGTAAACTCAGGTATCCCACCAAAAGAGGTATTCCAAAGCAGAGACCTGGGGAAGAGTGAAGGGACAACCCGAACTATGGTTAAAAATTGGGGCCTAGGGGCATGGCAAGCCCAATATGCTGTCTCTTCATCCAGCCACTGAGAGGCCTTACCTGAGGACTGAACTCAGGCTGAGGGTCACAATGTGTGTTTGTGACCAATGTGGCCCGCCAGCATGGACTGGGCTTCATGGGCCACACTGGTTCCAACTACACTGAACGTTGGACAACCTTCCAACACAAGGTTTCTTGCCATGGGGAAAGAGCTCTGATTTCTGCATCATTTTCAAACCAGGGCAGTGATTGGAGATCAGGTCTAGGTTCTGAAGCCTGGAAACCGAGGTTGAGAAGAGATGACGACCTAAGGCCATGGCGGGTCGATGTGCTAAGTGTGAGGCCAGCTGTCTGGGTGGGGCCAGGAGGTCCAGGCTCAGGCCGGGTCAGAAAGTGCAATAGGGCCCAGGTCAGTCTATATATTTGGGGTACAGCCGAATGGCGTGCAGGTTGATCCTCATTTGGGGATTCTGGGTAGCCCCAGAGGGCAATGTTGTTCTTCTGAAGGGCAGGCAGAGTGCGGCATTGTAGTTCTGGATTGCCAAACAGGAGGTCTTGTGGGCCAGTAGTCTGAGGACGGAAGTCTGAGAACCCAAACTAGGCCAAGGTTTCTGGGTGAGGATATGGCAGGCACAATCTACAGACCTCAATCGAGATCTCGTGCACCTGAAGTCAGGGCAAGGATCAGACGATCGCTCAGGTTGGACTTTCTGTCCCTGATGGCCCCTTCTTGAAGGGGGGGTGGATCACGAGGCCATGGGCGTTTTCCCACGATGGGTGTTGTGAGAAGCTCCAAACTGCAAAGATACTTCTGCAGGACAATTGAGACCTGTTGGTTGGCTCCAGGCCAACGATTCCGAGCAGGGTTCAAAGGATGGATGGCTGGGTAGCCCACCTCGCATTCCAATTGTCTCCAAGCAACAAGAAAGGTTAGATCTGCTGGATGAGGGGGGAGCAACCGAGGAGGCTGAGTTGAAATGGACTCTCCTGTGGATGTGTCCTAATATGTTTTTGTGTCTATGGAGACCTTGGAATGAAGCGGTGGCACTGGGGCCCTGAAGGGTTCTCCTAAACAGAGGCTTAGACACAGCTCCAACGTGCATGTTTCCCATGTGTAGATGAGATTTGTTCTGATGGGTGAGTCAAGAAACAGCCATATGCTGGTATTGAAATCCAGGCCTCTGAGGAAAGATGCCTGGAAACCAAAGGCATGGATCCTATTAGTGCCTAGGGGCCTGTTCGTTCCTTTTTACCTCTGGGGACATCAGTCTACGGGTCTGAGTGCAGGTAGGTGCTCAGATGGGCTCAGATGCCCCTGTTTGTCCTGGGAAGCCACAACTATTGGGATGGCCTCAGGGACTTTGGAGATTTATCCTATTAGTAGGGTTGTGGCCATTGGAATGGGCACATACAATTCCCTTGGAAAGGGCAAGTACAGTCCTCAGGTTTGGCTACAGGGGCTTGAGCCTGTAGCGTGTGTACGCCAGACCTGTTTGGACAGTTGTCTGAAAACACAAACTCGGCTTATGTTTCAGGTCATAGGTATGGCAGGACTGATCTACAGACCATGAGGAGAACTCTTCGGAATATGAAAAAAGGGCGAGTGTGAGGCTCTTGCTCAAGTTTTTGTCTCTGGATATCGTGTCGCTCATGGTCGTGAAATTGCCAGGATGACTTCATGGGAAATGGACGAGTCTTAATCTCTGGGGTTCCGGCCCCGTCCAAAGAGTTTGGGGTCATTCTGGGGATGGAAGAAGTCCGTTTTTTTGTTGTTGTTGATTTGTTTCCTTTTGTGTTTCAACCTCAGATGTCCCACCTAATGAGGGATTCCAGAGTAGAGCCCTGGGGAGGGGCGACTGGACAACCAGAATTCTGGTAAAAATTGGGGCCTAGGGACATGTCAAGCCCATTATGACATCTAATGATCCAGCCACTGAGAGGAATTCCTAGAGGACAGGACCCACGCTGAGGTCACAATGTGTGTTTATGCTCTCGTCGCACTCAAGAATGGGCGGGGCCTCATTGTGAATACTTTTTTCTCCTACACTGAACGTTGGACAACATGCCAACCACAAGGTTTCTTGCCATGGGTCAGGAAGAGTTATGATTTCTGCATCACAGTCACCCGTGGGCAGTGATTGGAGATAAGTTCTAGGTTCTGAAGACTGAAAACTGAGGTAGGGAAGAGATGATGACATAAGGCCATGGAGGGTCTGATGTGCTCAGTGTGCGGTCAGCTGTCTGGGAGTTGGTCAAAAGGTCTGGGCTCCGGTTGTGTCAGACAGTGCATTAGTGCCCAGGTTTGACTATATAATTTGGGTAGAGGCGAGTGCTGTGTAGGTTTATCCTCATTTAAGCTGCCTGGGCAGCTCATTAGGCAATATATTTTTTCTAGAGGGCAGGCAGAGTGCTTCATTGTCGGTCCGGAATTGCCAAACTTGAGGGCTTCGGGGCCAGGAGAGTGAGGACGGAAGTCTGAGAACACAAGCTAGACTTCGGATTCAGGGTGAGGGCACGGCAGGTACCCCCTGCAGATTTGAACCAATATCTCATGCATCTAAAGTCAGGGCGAGGATCAGACGTTGGCTCAGTTTGGAGTTTCTGTGCATGACGGCCCCTTCATGAAGGGAGCGGAATCTCGAGCCCATGGAGGTTTTCCACGTTGGGAGATGTGGGATGCCCCCTTCAAGGATTCCTTCTGCGGGACAATTGAGACCTGTTGGACAGCTCCAGGACATCCCATATGGAATGAAACCAGAGCACCGTTCAAGGATGGATGCCTGGGAAGTCCGCCTTGGATTCCAATTGCCTCCTAGCAACGAGACAGTTTAGATCCAATGGATCTGCAGGAGCAACCGGGGTGGCTGAGTTGAAATGGACTTTCCTGAGGATGGGTCGCAATGTGTGTTTGTGTCCATGAGAGCCTTGGAATGGGGCGGTGGCACTGGGACCCTGAAGTATTCTCCGAAGCTTTTGACATAGCTCCAATGCACATGTTTCCTTGTGGAGACGAGATTTGTTCTGATGCGTGCCTCAGGAAATCCCCTCTGCTGGTATTGGAATCCAGGCGTTTGAGGAGACATGCCTGTAAACCAAAGCAATGGATCCGATAATGGCCTCGGGTCCTGTCTGGTTCAATCTTCTTCTCTGGGGACATCCATCTATGGTATGAGTGGAGGTAGATGCTCTGCTGGTATCAACCGCCCTTTTTTGTCCCGTGCGACCTGCACGATTGTGATGGCCTCAGGGACTTTGGATGGTTCTCCTAATTTGTGCGATTTTTGACAATGGAATGGGCAGAATTCCCATGGAATGTGTAGGCGCAGTCCTAATGTGTGACTCCAGGGGCCCCAGCCTGGAGGGAGTGTGGCCCAGGACTTTGAGGACAGAAGTCTGAAAACACAAACTCAGCTTAGGTTTGGGGAAGTAGGTATGGCACGCCCGATCTACAAACCCTGAGAAGAACTCTTCAGGATATGAAGAATGAGCGAGTCTGAGGCGCTTGCTCAGGCTTTTGTCTCTGGATTTTGTATCAGCGATGGCCGTGGAATGTTGGGGAGGCATCATGGGCCATGGACGAATCTTCCTCTCTGTGGATTTGGCGCGATCCCATTTGTTGTTCGTCAATCTGTGGGATGGGAGGACTCCTTTCAGGTTTGTAAACTCAGGTATCCCACCAAAAGAGGAATTCCAAAGCAGAGCCCTGGGGAAGAGTGAAGGGACAACCCGAACTATGGTTAAAAATTGGGGCCTAGGGGCATGGCAAGCCCAATATGCTGTCTCTTCATCCAGCCACTGAGAGGCCTTACCTGAGGACTCTGCTCAGGCTGAGGGTCACAATGTGTGTTTGTGACCAATGTGGACCGCAAGCATGGGCTGGGCTTCATGGGCCACACTGGTTCTAACTACACTTAACGTTGGACAACCTTCCAAACACAAGGTTTCTTGCCATGGGGAAAGAGCTCTGATTTCTGCATCATTTTCAAACCAGGGCAGTGATTGGAGATCAGGTCCAGGTTCTGAAGCCTGGAAACCGAGGTTGAGAAGAGATGACGACCTAAGGCCATGGCGGGTCCGATGTGCTAAGTGTGCGGCCAGCTGTCTGGGTGGGGCCAGGAGGTCCAGGCTCAGGCCGGGTCAGAAAGTGCAATAGGGCCCAGGTCAGTCTATATATTTGGGGTACAGCCGAATGGCGTGCAGGTTGATCCTCATTTGGGGTTTCTGGGTAGCCCCAGAGGGCAATGTTTTTCTTCTGAAGGGCAGGCAGAGTGCGGCATTGTAGTTCTGGATTGCCAAACAGGAGGGCTTGTGGGCCAGTAGTCTGAGGACGGAAGTCTGAGAACCCAAACTAGGCCAAGGTTTCTGGGGGAGGATATGGCAGGCACAATCTACAGACCTCAATCGAGATCTCGTGCACCTGAAGTCAGGGCAAGGATCAGACGATCGCTCAGGTTGGACTTTCTGTCCCTGATGGCCACTTTTTGAAGGGGGGGTGGATCACGAGCCCATGGGCGTTTTCCCACGATGGGAGTTGTGAGAAGCTCCAAACTGCAAAGATACTTCTGCAGGACAATTGAGACCTGTTGGTTGGCTCCAGGCCAACGATTCCGAGCAGGGTTCAAAGGATGGATGGCTGGGTAGCCCACCTCGCATTCCAATTGTCTCCAAGCAACAAGAAAGGTTAGATCTGCTGGATGAGGGGGGAGCAACCTAGGAGGCTGAGTTGAAATGGACTCTCCTGTGGATGTGTCCTAATATGTTTTTGTGTCTATGGAGACCTTGGAATGAAGCGGTGGCACTGGGGCCCTGAAGGGTTCTCCTAAACAGAGGCTTTGACACAGCTCCAACGTGCATGTTTCCCATGTGTAGATGAGATTTGTTCTGATGGGTGAGTCAAGAAACAGCCATATGCTGGTATTGAAATCCAGGCCTCTGAGGAGAGATGCCTGGAAACCAAAGGCATGGATCCTATTAGTGCCTAGGGGCCTGTTCGTTCCTTTTTACCTCTGGGGACATCAGTCTACGGGTCTGAGTGCAGGTAGGTGCTCAGATGGTCTCAGATTGCCCCTGTTTGTCCTGGGAAGCCACAACTATTGGGATGGCCTCAGGGAATTTGGAGATTTATCCTATTAGTAGGGTTGTGGCCATTGGAATGGGCACATACAATTCCCTTGGAAAGGGCAAGTACAGTCCTCAGGTTTGGCTACAGGGGCTTGAGCCTGTAGCGTGTGTACGCCAGACCTGTTTGGACAGTTGTCTGAAAACACAAACTCGGCTTATGTTTCAGGTCATAGGTATGGCAGGACTGATCTACAGACCATGAGGAGAACTCTTCGGGATATGAAAAAAGGGCGAGTGTGAGGCTCTTGCTCAAGTTTTTGTCTCTGGATATCGTGTCACTCATGGTCGTGAAATTGCCGGATGACTTCATGGGAAATGGACGAGTCTTACTCTCTGGGGTTCCGGCCCCGTCCAAAGAGTTTGGGGTCATTCTGGGGATGGAAGAAGTCCGTTTTTTTGTTGTTGTTGATTTGTTTCCTTTTGTGTTTCAACCTCAGATGTCCCACCTAATGAGGGATTCCCGAGTAGAGCCCTGGGGAGGGGCGACTGGACAACCAGAAATCTGGTAAAAATTGGGGCCTAGGGACATGTCAAGCCCATTATGACATCTAATGATCCAGCCACTGAGAGGAATTCCTAGAGGACAGGACCCACGCTGAGGTCACAATGTGTGTTTATGCTCTCGTTGCACTCAAGAATGGGCGGGGCCTCATTGTGAATACTTTTTTCTCCTACACTGAACGTTGGACAACATGCCAACCACAAGGTTTCTTGCCATGGGTCAGGAAGAGTTATGATTTCTGCATCACAGTCACCCGTGGGCAGTGATTGGAGATAAGGTCTAGGTTCTGAAGACTGAAAACTGAGGTAGGGAAGAGATGATGATATAAGGCCATGGCGGGTCTGATGTGCTCAGTGTGCGGTCAGCTGTCTGGGAGTTGGTCAAAAGGTCTGGGCTCCGGTTGTGTCAGACAGTGCATTAGTGCCCAGGTTAGACTATATGATTTGGGTAGAGGCGAGTGCTGTGTAGGTTTATCCTATTTAAGCTGCCTGGGCAGCTCATTAGGCAATATATTTTTTCTAGAGGGCAGGCAGAGTGCTTCATTGTCGGTCCGGAATTGCCAAACTTGAGGGCTTCGGGGCCAGGAGAGTGAGGACGGAAGTCTGAGAACACAAGCTAGACTTCGGATTCAGGGTGAGGGCACGGCAGGTACCCCCTGCAGATTTGAACCAATATCTCATGCATCTAAAGTCAGGGCGAGGATCAGACGTTGGCTCAGTTTGGAGTTTCTGTGCATGACGGCCCCTTCATGAAGGGAGCGGAATCTCGAGCCCATGGATGTTTTCCACGTTGGGAGATGTGGGATGCCCCCTTTAGGATTCCTTCTGCGGGACAATTGAGACCTGTTGGACAGCTCCAGGACATCCCATATGGAATGAAACCAGAGCACCGTTCGAGGATGGATGCCTGGGAAGTCCGCCTCGGATTCCAATTGCCTCCTAGCAACGAGACAGTTTAGATCCAATGGATCTGCGGGAGCAACCGGGGTGGCTGAGTTGAAATGGACTTTCCTGAGGATGGGTCGCAATGTGTGTTTGTGTCCATGAGAGCCTTGGAATGGGGCGGTGGCACCGGGACCCTGAAGTATTCTCCTAAGCTTTTGACAGAGCTCCAAAGCACATGTTTCCTTGTGGAGACGAGATTTGTTCTGATGCGTGCCTCAGGAAATCCCCTCTGCTGGTATTGGAATCCAGGCCTTTGAGGAGACATGCCTGTAAACCAAAGCAATGGATCCGATAATGGCCTCGGGTCCTGTCTGGTTCAATCTTCTTCTCTGGGGACATCCATCTATGGTATGAGTGGAGGTAGATGCTCAGCTGGTATCAACCGCCCTTTTTTGTCCCGGGCGACCTGCACGATTGGGATGGCCTCAGGGACTTTGGATGGTTCTCCTAATTTGTGCGATTTTTGACAATGGAATGGGCAGAATTCCCATGGAATGGGTAGGCGCAGTCCTAATGTGTGACTCCAGGGGCCCCAGCCTGGAGGGAGTGTGGCCCAGGACTTTGAGGACAGAAGTCTGAAAACACAAACTCAGCTTAGGTTTGGGGCCGTAGGTATGGCACGCCCGATCTACAAACCCTGAGAAGAACTCTTCAGGATATGAAGAATGAGCGAGTCTGAGGCGCTTGCTCAGGCTTTTGTCTCTGGATTTTGTATCAGCGATGGCCGTGGAATGTTGGGGAGGCATCATGGGCCATGGACGAATCTTCCTCTCTGTGGATTAGGCGCGATCCCAATTGTTGTTCGTCAATCTTTGGGATGGGAGGACTCCTTTCAGGTTTGTAAACTCAGGTATCCCACCAAAAGAGGTATTCCAAAGCAGAGACCTGGGGAAGAGTGAAGGGACAACCCGAACTATGGTTAAAAATTGGGGCCTAGGGGCATGGCAAGCCCAATATGCTGTCTCTTCATCCAGCCACTGAGAGGCCTTACCTGAGGACTGGGCTCAGGCTGAGGGTCACAATGTGTGTTTGTGACCAATGTGGCCCGCAAGCATGGACTGGGCTTCATGGGCCACACTGGTTCCAACTACACTGAACGTTGGACAACCTTCCAACACAAGGTTTCTTGCCATGGGGAAAGAGCTCTGATTTCTGCATCATTTTCAAACCAGGGCAGTGATTGGAGATCAGGTCTAGGTTCTGAAGCCTGGAAACCGAGGTTGAGAAGAGATGACGACCTAAGGCCATGGCGGGTCCGATGTGCTAAGTGTGCGGCCAGCTGTCTGGGTGGGGCCAGGAGGTCCAGGCTCAGGCCGGGTCAGAAAGTGCAATAGGGCCCAGGTCAGTCTATATATTTGGGGTACAGCCGAATGGCGTGCAGGTTGATCCTCATTTGGGGTTTCTGGGTAGCCCCAGAGGGCAATGTTGTTCTTCTGAAGGGCAGGCAGAGTGCGGCATTGTAGTTCTGGATTGCCAAACAGGAGGGCTTGTGCGCCAGTAGTCTGAGGACGGAAGTCTGAGAACCCAAACTAGGCCAAGGTTTCTGGGGGAGGATATGGCAGGCACAATCTACAGACCTCAATCGAGATCTCGTGCACCTGAAGTCAGGGCAAGGATCAGACGATCGCTCAGGTTGGACTTTCTGTCCCTGATGGCCCCTTCATGAAGGGGGGGGGGTGGATCACGAGCCCATGGGCGTTTTCCCACGATGGGAGTTGTGAGAAGCTCCAAACTGCAAAGATTCTTCTGCAGGACAATTGAGACTTGTTGGTTGGCTCCAGGCCAACGATTCCGAGCAGGGTTCAAAGGATGGATGGCTGGGTAGCCCACCTCGCATTCCAATTGTCTCCAAGCAACAAGAAAGGTTAGATCTGCTGGATGAGGGGGGAGCAACCGAGGAGGCTGAGTTGAAATGGACTCTCCTGTGGATGTGTCCTAATATGTTTTTGTGTCTATGGAGACCTTGGAATGAAGCGGTGGCACTGGGGCCCTGAAGGGTTCTCCTAAACAGAGGCTTTGACACAGCTCCAACGTGCATGTTTCCCATGTGTAGATGAGATTTGTTCTGATGGGTGAGTCAAGAAACAGCCATATGCTGGTATTGAAATCCAGGCCTCTGAGGAAAGATGCCTGGAAACCAAAGGCATGGATCCTATTAGTGCCTAGGGGCCTGTTCGTTCCTTTTTACCTCTGGGGACATCAGTCTACGGGTCTGAGTGCAGGTAGGTGCTCAGATGGTCTCAGATTGCCCCTGTTTGTCCTGGGAAGCCACAACTATTGGGATGGCCTCAGGGACTTGGGTATTTATCCTATTAGTAGGGTTGTGGCCATTGGAATGGGCACATACAATTCCCTTGGAAAGGGCAAGTACAGTCCTCAGGTTTGGCTACATTGGCTTGAGCCTGTAGCGTGTGTACGCCAGACCTGTTTGACAGTTGTCTGAAAACACAAACTCGGCTTATGTTTCAGGTCATAGGTATGGCAGGACTGATCTACAGACCATGAGGAGAACTCTTCGGGATATGAAAAAAGGGCGAGTGTGAGGCTCTTGCTCAAGTTTTTGTCTCTGGATATCGTGTCACTCATGGTCGTGAAATTGCCGGATGACTTCATGGGAAATGGACGAGTCTTACTCTCTGGGGTTCCGGCCCCGTCCAAAGAGTTTGGGGTCATTCTGGGGATGGAAGAAGTCCGTTTTTTTGTTGTTGTTGATTTGTTTCCTTTTGTGTTTCAACCTCAGATGTCCCACCTAATGAGGGATTCCCGAGTAGAGCCCTGGGGAGGGGCGACTGGACAACCAGAAATCTGGTAAAAATTGGGGCCTAGGGACATGTCAAGCCCATTATGACATCTAATGATCCAGCCACTGAGAGGAATTCCTAGAGGACAGGACCCACGCTGAGGTCACAATGTGTGTTTATGCTCTCGTTGCACTCAAGAATGGGCGGGGCCTCATTGTGAATACTTTTTTCTCCTACACTGAACGTTGGACAACATGCCAACCACAAGGTTTCTTGCCATGGGTCAGGAAGAGTTATGATTTCTGCATCACAGTCACCCGTGGGCAGTGATTGGAGATAAGGTCTAGGTTCTGAAGACTGAAAACTGAGGTAGGGAAGAGATGATGATATAAGGCCATGGCGGGTCTGATGTGCTCAGTGTGCGGTCAGCTGTCTGGGAGTTGGTCAAAAGGTCTGGGCTCCGGTTGTGTCAGACAGTGCATTAGTGCCCAGGTTAGACTATATGATTTGGGTAGAGGCGAGTGCTGTGTAGGTTTATCCTCATTTAAGCTGCCTGGGCAGCTCATTAGGCAATATATTTTTTCTAGAGGGCAGGCAGAGTGCTTCATTGTCGGTCCGGAATTGCCAAACTTGAGGGCTTCGGGGCCAGGAGAGTGAGGACGGAAGTCTGAGAACACAAGCTAGACTTCGGATTCAGGGTGAGGGCACGGCAGGTACCCCCTGCAGATTTGAACCAATATCTCATGCATCTAAAGTCAGGGCGAGGATCAGACGTTGGCTCAGTTTGGAGTTTCTGTGCATGACGGCCCCTTCATGAAGGGAGCGGAATCTCGAGCCCATGGAGGTTTTCCACGTTGGGAGATGTGGGATGCCCCCTTCAAGGATTCCTTCTGCGGGACAATTGAGACCTGTTGGACAGCTCCAGGACATCCCATATGGAATGAAACCAGAGCACCGTTCGAGGATGGATGCCTGGGAAGTCCGCCTCGGATTCCAATTGCCTCCTAGCAACGAGACAGTTTAGATCCAATGGATCTGCGGGAGCAACCGGGGTGGCTGAGTTGAAATGGACTTTCCTGAGGATGGGTCGCAATGTGTGTTTGTGTCCATGAGAGCCTTGGAATGGGGCGGTGGCACCGGGACCCTGAAGTATTCTCCTAAGCTTTTGACAGAGCTCCAAAGCACATGTTTCCTTGTGGAGACGAGATTTGTTCTGATGCGTGCCTCAGGAAATCCCCTCTGCTGGTATTGGAATCCAGGCCTTTGAGGAGACATGCCTGTAAACCAAAGCAATGGATCCGATAATGGCCTCGGGTCCTGTCTGGTTCAATCTTCTTCTCTGGGGACATCCATCTATGGTATGAGTGGAGGTAGATGCTCAGCTGGTATCAACCGCCCTTTTTTGTCCCGGGCGACCAGCACGATTGGGATGGCCTCAGGGACTTTGGATGGTTCTCCTAATTTGTGCGATTTTTGACAATGGAATGGGCAGAATTCCCATGGAATGGGTAGGCGCAGTCCTAATGTGTGACTCCAGGGGCCCCAGCCTGGAGGGAGTGTGGCCCAGGACTTTGAGGACAGAAGTCTGAAAACACAAACTCAGCTTAGGTTTGGGGCCGTAGGTATGGCACGCCCGATCTACAAACCCTGAGAAGAACTCTTCAGGATATGAAGAATGAGCGAGTCTGAGGCGCTTGCTCAGGCTTTTGTCTCTGGATTTTGTATCAGCGATGGCCGTGGAATGTTGGGGAGGCATCATGGGCCATGGACGAATCTTCCTCTCTGTGGATTAGGCGCGATCCCAATTGTTGTTCGTCAATCTTTGGGATGGGAGGACTCCTTTCAGGTTTGTAAACTCAGGTATCCCACCAAAAGAGGTATTCCAAAGCAGAGACCTGGGGAAGAGTGAAGGGACAACCCGAACTATGGTTAAAAATTGGGGCCTAGGGGCATGGCAAGCCCAATATGCTGTCTCTTCATCCAGCCACTGAGAGGCCTTACCTGAGGACTGGGCTCAGGCTGAGGGTCACAATGTGTGTTTGTGACCAATGTGGCCCGCAAGCATGGACTGGGCTTCATGGGCCACACTGGTTCCAACTACACTGAACGTTGGACAACCTTCCAACACAAGGTTTCTTGCCATGGGGAAAGAGCTCTGATTTCTGCATCATTTTCAAACCAGGGCAGTGATTGGAGATCAGGTCTAGGTTCTGAAGCCTGGAAACCGAGGTTGAGAAGAGATGACGACCTAAGGCCATGGCGGGTCCGATGTGCTAAGTGTGCGGCCAGCTGTCTGGGTGGGGCCAGGAGGTCCAGGCTCAGGCCGGGTCAGAAAGTGCAATAGGGCCCAGGTCAGTCTATATATTTGGGGTACAGCCGAATGGCGTGCAGGTTGATCCTCATTTGGGGTTTCTGGGTAGCCCCAGAGGGCAATGTTGTTCTTCTGAAGGGCAGGCAGAGTGCGGCATTGTAGTTCTGGATTGCCAAACAGGAGGGCTTGTGGGCCAGTAGTCTGAGGACGGAAGTCTGAGAACCCAAACTAGGCCAAGGTTTCTGGGGGAGGATATGGCAGGCACAATCTACAGACCTCAATCGAGATCTCGTGCACCTGAAGTCAGGGCAAGGATCAGACGATCGCTCAGGTTGGACTTTCTGTCCCTGATGGCCCCTTCATGAAGGGGGGGGGGGGTGGATCACGAGCCCATGGGCGTTTTCCCACGATGGGAGTTGTGAGAAGCTCCAAACTGCAAAGATTCTTCTGCAGGACAATTGAGACTTGTTGGTTGGCTCCAGGCCAACGATTCCGAGCAGGGTTCAAAGGATGGATGGCTGGGTAGCCCACCTCGCATTCCAATTGTCTCCAAGCAACAAGAAAGGTTAGATCTGCTGGATGAGGGGGGAGCAACCGAGGAGGCTGAGTTGAAATGGACTCTCCTGTGGATGTGTCCTAATATGTTTTTGTGTCTATGGAGACCTTGGAATGAAGCGGTGGCACTGGGGCCCTGAAGGGTTCTCCTAAACAGAGGCTTTGACACAGCTCCAACGTGCATGTTTCCCATGTGTAGATGAGATTTGTTCTGATGGGTGAGTCAAGAAACAGCCATATGCTGGTATTGAAATCCAGGCCTCTGAGGAGAGATGCCTGGAAACCAAAGGCATGTATCCTATTAGTGCCTAGGGGCCTGTTCGTTCCTTTTTACCTCTGGGGACATCAGTCTACGGGTCTGAGTGCAGGTAGGTGCTCAGATGGTCTCAGATTGCCCCTGTTTGTCCTGGGAAGCCACAACTATTGGGATGGCCTCAGGGACTTGGGTATTTATCCTATTAGTAGGGTTGTGGCCATTGGAATGGGCACATACAATTCCCTTGGAAAGGGCAAGTACAGTCCTCAGGTTTGGCTACATTGGCTTGAGCCTGTAGCGTGTGTACGCCAGACCTGTTTGGACAGTTGTCTGAAAACACAAACTCGGCTTATGTTTCAGGTCATAGGTATGGCAGGACTGATCTACAGACCATGAGGAGAACTCTTCGGGATATGAAAAAAGGGCGAGTGTGAGGCTCTTGCTCAAGTTTTTGTCTCTGGATATCGTGTCACTCATGGTCGTGAAATTGCCGGATGACTTCATGGGAAATGGACGAGTCTTACTCTCTGGGGTTCCGGCCCCGTCCAAAGAGTTTGGGGTCATTCTGGGGATGGAAGAAGTCCGTTTTTTTGTTGTTGTTGATTTGTTTCCTTTTGTGTTTCAACCTCAGATGTCCCACCTAATGAGGGATTCCCGAGTAGAGCCCTGGGGAGGGGCGACTGGACAACCAGAAATCTGGTAAAAATTGGGGCCTAGGGACATGTCAAGCCCATTATGACATCTAATGATCCAGCCACTGAGAGGAATTCCTAGAGGACAGGACCCACGCTGAGGTCACAATGTGTGTTTATGCTCTCGTTGCACTCAAGAATGGGCGGGGCCTCATTGTGAATACTTTTTTCTCCTACACTGAACGTTGGACAACATGCCAACCACAAGGTTTCTTGCCATGGGTCAGGAAGAGTTATGATTTCTGCATCACAGTCACCCGTGGGCAGTGATTGGAGATAAGGTCTAGGTTCTGAAGACTGAAAACTGAGGTAGGGAAGAGATGATGATATAAGGCCATGGCGGGTCTGATGTGCTCAGTGTGCGGTCAGCTGTCTGGGAGTTGGTCAAAAGGTCTGGGCTCCGGTTGTGTCAGACAGTGCATTAGTGCCCAGGTTAGACTATATAATTTGGGTAGAGGCGAGTGCTGTGTAGGTTTATCCTCATTTAAGCTGCCTGGGCAGCTCATTAGGCAATATATTTTTTCTAGAGGGCAGGCAGAGTGCTTCATTGTCGGTCCGGAATTGCCAAACTTGAGGGCTTCGGGGCCAGGAGAGTGAGGACGGAAGTCTGAGAACACAAGCTAGACTTCGGATTCAGGGTGAGGGCACGGCAGGTACCCCCTGCAGATTTGAACCAATATCTCATGCATCTAAAGTCAGGGCGAGGATCAGACGTTGGCTCAGTTTGGAGTTTCTGTGCATGACGGCCCCTTCATGAAGGGAGCGGAATCTCGAGCCCATGGAGGTTTTCCACGTTGGGAGATGTGGGATGCCCCCTTCAAGGATTCCTTCTGCGGGACAATTGAGACCTGTTGGACAGCTCCAGGACATCCCATATGGAATGAAACCAGAGCACCGTTCGAGGATGGATGCCTGGGAAGTCCGCCTCGGATTCCAATTGCCTCCTAGCAACGAGACAGTTTAGATCCAATGGATCTGCGGGAGCAACCGGGGTGGCTGAGTTGAAATGGACTTTCCTGAGGATGGGTCGCAATGTGTGTTTGTGTCCATGAGAGCCTTGGAATGGGGCGGTGGCACCGGGACCCTGAAGTATTCTCCTAAGCTTTTGACAGAGCTCCAAAGCACATGTTTCCTTGTGGAGACGAGATTTGTTCTGATGCGTGCCTCAGGAAATCCCCTCTGCTGGTATTGGAATCCAGGCCTTTGAGGAGACATGCCTGTAAACCAAAGCAATGGATCCGATAATGGCCTCGGGTCCTGTCTGGTTCAATCTTCTTCTCTGGGGACATCCATCTATGGTATGAGTGGAGGTAGATGCTCAGCTGGTATCAACCGCCCTTTTTTGTCCCGGGCGACCTGCACGATTGGGATGGCCTCAGGGACTTTGGATGGTTCTCCTAATTTGTGCGATTTTTGACAATGGAATGGGCAGAATTCCCATGGAATGGGTAGGCGCAGTCCTAATGTGTGACTCCAGGGGCCCCAGCCTGGAGGGAGTGTGGCCCAGGACTTTGAGGACAGAAGTCTGAAAACACAAACTCAGCTTAGGTTTGGGGCCGTAGGTATGGCACGCCCGATCTACAAACCCTGAGAAGAACTCTTCAGGATATGAAGAATGAGCGAGTCTGAGGCGCTTGCTCAGGCTTTTGTCTCTGGATTTTGTATCAGCGATGGCCGTGGAATGTTGGGGAGGCATCATGGGCCATGGACGAATCTTCCTCTCTGTGGATTAGGCGCGATCCCAATTGTTGTTCGTCAATCTTTGGGATGGGAGGACTCCTTTCAGGTTTGTAAACTCAGGTATCCCACCAAAAGAGGTATTCCAAAGCAGAGACCTGGGGAAGAGTGAAGGGACAACCCGAACTATGGTTAAAAATTGGGGCCTAGGGGCATGGCAAGCCCAATATGCTGTCTCTTCATCCAGCCACTGAGAGGCCTTACCTGAGGACTGGGCTCAGGCTGAGGGTCACAATGTGTGTTTGTGACCAATGTGGCCCGCAAGCATGGACTGGGCTTCATGGGCCACACTGGTTCCAACTACACTGAACGTTGGACAACCTTCCAACACAAGGTTTCTTGCCATGGGGAAAGAGCTCTGATTTCTGCATCATTTTCAAACCAGGGCAGTGATTGGAGATCAGGTCTAGGTTCTGAAGCCTGGAAACCGAGGTTGAGAAGAGATGACGACCTAAGGCCATGGCGGGTCCGATGTGCTAAGTGTGCGGCCAGCTGTCTGGGTGGGGCCAGGAGGTCCAGGCTCAGGCCGGGTCAGAAAGTGCAATAGGGCCCAGGTCAGTCTATATATTTGGGGTACAGCCGAATGGCGTGCAGGTTGATCCTCATTTGGGGTTTCTGGGTAGCCCCAGAGGGCAATGTTGTTCTTCTGAAGGGCAGGCAGAGTGCGGCATTGTAGTTCTGGATTGCCAAACAGGAGGGCTTGTGCGCCAGTAGTCTGAGGACGGAAGTCTGAGAACCCAAACTAGGCCAAGGTTTCTGGGGGAGGATATGGCAGGCACAATCTACAGACCTCAATCGAGATCTCGTGCACCTGAAGTCAGGGCAAGGATCAGACGATCGCTCAGGTTGGACTTTCTGTCCCTGATGGCCCCTTCATGAAGGGGGGGGGGTGGATCACGAGCCCATGGGCGTTTTCCCACGATGGGAGTTGTGAGAAGCTCCAAACTGCAAAGATTCTTCTGCAGGACAATTGAGACTTGTTGGTTGGCTCCAGGCCAACGATTCCGAGCAGGGTTCAAAGGATGGATGGCTGGGTAGCCCACCTCGCATTCCAATTGTCTCCAAGCAACAAGAAAGGTTAGATCTGCTGGATGAGGGGGGAGCAACCGAGGAGGCTGAGTTGAAATGGACTCTCCTGTGGATGTGTCCTAATATGTTTTTGTGTCTATGGAGACCTTGGAATGAAGCGGTGGCACTGGGGCCCTGAAGGGTTCTCCTAAACAGAGGCTTTGACACAGCTCCAACGTGCATGTTTCCCATGTGTAGATGAGATTTGTTCTGATGGGTGAGTCAAGAAACAGCCATATGCTGGTATTGAAATCCAGGCCTCTGAGGAAAGATGCCTGGAAACCAAAGGCATGGATCCTATTAGTGCCTAGGGGCCTGTTCGTTCCTTTTTACCTCTGGGGACATCAGTCTACGGGTCTGAGTGCAGGTAGGTGCTCAGATGGTCTCAGATTGCCCCTGTTTGTCCTGGGAAGCCACAACTATTGGGATGGCCTCAGGGACTTGGGTATTTATCCTATTAGTAGGGTTGTGGCCATTGGAATGGGCACATACAATTCCCTTGGAAAGGGCAAGTACAGTCCTCAGGTTTGGCTACATTGGCTTGAGCCTGTAGCGTGTGTACGCCAGACCTGTTTGACAGTTGTCTGAAAACACAAACTCGGCTTATGTTTCAGGTCATAGGTATGGCAGGACTGATCTACAGACCATGAGGAGAACTCTTCGGGATATGAAAAAAGGGCGAGTGTGAGGCTCTTGCTCAAGTTTTTGTCTCTGGATATCGTGTCACTCATGGTCGTGAAATTGCCGGATGACTTCATGGGAAATGGACGAGTCTTACTCTCTGGGGTTCCGGCCCCGTCCAAAGAGTTTGGGGTCATTCTGGGGATGGAAGAAGTCCGTTTTTTTGTTGTTGTTGATTTGTTTCCTTTTGTGTTTCAACCTCAGATGTCCCACCTAATGAGGGATTCCCGAGTAGAGCCCTGGGGAGGGGCGACTGGACAACCAGAAATCTGGTAAAAATTGGGGCCTAGGGACATGTCAAGCCCATTATGACATCTAATGATCCAGCCACTGAGAGGAATTCCTAGAGGACAGGACCCACGCTGAGGTCACAATGTGTGTTTATGCTCTCGTTGCACTCAAGAATGGGCGGGGCCTCATTGTGAATACTTTTTTCTCCTACACTGAACGTTGGACAACATGCCAACCACAAGGTTTCTTGCCATGGGTCAGGAAGAGTTATGATTTCTGCATCACAGTCACCCGTGGGCAGTGATTGGAGATAAGGTCTAGGTTCTGAAGACTGAAAACTGAGGTAGGGAAGAGATGATGATATAAGGCCATGGCGGGTCTGATGTGCTCAGTGTGCGGTCAGCTGTCTGGGAGTTGGTCAAAAGGTCTGGGCTCCGGTTGTGTCAGACAGTGCATTAGTGCCCAGGTTAGACTATATGATTTGGGTAGAGGCGAGTGCTGTGTAGGTTTATCCTCATTTAAGCTGCCTGGGCAGCTCATTAGGCAATATATTTTTTCTAGAGGGCAGGCAGAGTGCTTCATTGTCGGTCCGGAATTGCCAAACTTGAGGGCTTCGGGGCCAGGAGAGTGAGGACGGAAGTCTGAGAACACAAGCTAGACTTCGGATTCAGGGTGAGGGCACGGCAGGTACCCCCTGCAGATTTGAACCAATATCTCATGCATCTAAAGTCAGGGCGAGGATCAGACGTTGGCTCAGTTTGGAGTTTCTGTGCATGACGGCCCCTTCATGAAGGGAGCGGAATCTCGAGCCCATGGAGGTTTTCCACGTTGGGAGATGTGGGATGCCCCCTTCAAGGATTCCTTCTGCGGGACAATTGAGACCTGTTGGACAGCTCCAGGACATCCCATATGGAATGAAACCAGAGCACCGTTCGAGGATGGATGCCTGGGAAGTCCGCCTCGGATTCCAATTGCCTCCTAGCAACGAGACAGTTTAGATCCAATGGATCTGCGGGAGCAACCGGGGTGGCTGAGTTGAAATGGACTTTCCTGAGGATGGGTCGCAATGTGTGTTTGTGTCCATGAGAGCCTTGGAATGGGGCGGTGGCACCGGGACCCTGAAGTATTCTCCTAAGCTTTTGACAGAGCTCCAAAGCACATGTTTCCTTGTGGAGACGAGATTTGTTCTGATGCGTGCCTCAGGAAATCCCCTCTGCTGGTATTGGAATCCAGGCCTTTGAGGAGACATGCCTGTAAACCAAAGCAATGGATCCGATAATGGCCTCGGGTCCTGTCTGGTTCAATCTTCTTCTCTGGGGACATCCATCTATGGTATGAGTGGAGGTAGATGCTCAGCTGGTATCAACCGCCCTTTTTTGTCCCGGGCGACCAGCACGATTGGGATGGCCTCAGGGACTTTGGATGGTTCTCCTAATTTGTGCGATTTTTGACAATGGAATGGGCAGAATTCCCATGGAATGGGTAGGCGCAGTCCTAATGTGTGACTCCAGGGGCCCCAGCCTGGAGGGAGTGTGGCCCAGGACTTTGAGGACAGAAGTCTGAAAACACAAACTCAGCTTAGGTTTGGGGCCGTAGGTATGGCACGCCCGATCTACAAACCCTGAGAAGAACTCTTCAGGATATGAAGAATGAGCGAGTCTGAGGCGCTTGCTCAGGCTTTTGTCTCTGGATTTTGTATCAGCGATGGCCGTGGAATGTTGGGGAGGCATCATGGGCCATGGACGAATCTTCCTCTCTGTGGATTAGGCGCGATCCCAATTGTTGTTCGTCAATCTTTGGGATGGGAGGACTCCTTTCAGGTTTGTAAACTCAGGTATCCCACCAAAAGAGGTATTCCAAAGCAGAGACCTGGGGAAGAGTGAAGGGACAACCCGAACTATGGTTAAAAATTGGGGCCTAGGGGCATGGCAAGCCCAATATGCTGTCTCTTCATCCAGCCACTGAGAGGCCTTACCTGAGGACTGGGCTCAGGCTGAGGGTCACAATGTGTGTTTGTGACCAATGTGGCCCGCAAGCATGGACTGGGCTTCATGGGCCACACTGGTTCCAACTACACTGAACGTTGGACAACCTTCCAACACAAGGTTTCTTGCCATGGGGAAAGAGCTCTGATTTCTGCATCATTTTCAAACCAGGGCAGTGATTGGAGATCAGGTCTAGGTTCTGAAGCCTGGAAACCGAGGTTGAGAAGAGATGACGACCTAAGGCCATGGCGGGTCCGATGTGCTAAGTGTGCGGCCAGCTGTCTGGGTGGGGCCAGGAGGTCCAGGCTCAGGCCGGGTCAGAAAGTGCAATAGGGCCCAGGTCAGTCTATATATTTGGGGTACAGCCGAATGGCGTGCAGGTTGATCCTCATTTGGGGTTTCTGGGTAGCCCCAGAGGGCAATGTTGTTCTTCTGAAGGGCAGGCAGAGTGCGGCATTGTAGTTCTGGATTGCCAAACAGGAGGGCTTGTGGGCCAGTAGTCTGAGGACGGAAGTCTGAGAACCCAAACTAGGCCAAGGTTTCTGGGGGAGGATATGGCAGGCACAATCTACAGACCTCAATCGAGATCTCGTGCACCTGAAGTCAGGGCAAGGATCAGACGATCGCTCAGGTTGGACTTTCTGTCCCTGATGGCCCCTTCATGAAGGGGGGGGGGGGTGGATCACGAGCCCATGGGCGTTTTCCCACGATGGGAGTTGTGAGAAGCTCCAAACTGCAAAGATTCTTCTGCAGGACAATTGAGACTTGTTGGTTGGCTCCAGGCCAACGATTCCGAGCAGGGTTCAAAGGATGGATGGCTGGGTAGCCCACCTCGCATTCCAATTGTCTCCAAGCAACAAGAAAGGTTAGATCTGCTGGATGAGGGGGGAGCAACCGAGGAGGCTGAGTTGAAATGGACTCTCCTGTGGATGTGTCCTAATATGTTTTTGTGTCTATGGAGACCTTGGAATGAAGCGGTGGCACTGGGGCCCTGAAGGGTTCTCCTAAACAGAGGCTTTGACACAGCTCCAACGTGCATGTTTCCCATGTGTAGATGAGATTTGTTCTGATGGGTGAGTCAAGAAACAGCCATATGCTGGTATTGAAATCCAGGCCTCTGAGGAGAGATGCCTGGAAACCAAAGGCATGTATCCTATTAGTGCCTAGGGGCCTGTTCGTTCCTTTTTACCTCTGGGGACATCAGTCTACGGGTCTGAGTGCAGGTAGGTGCTCAGATGGTCTCAGATTGCCCCTGTTTGTCCTGGGAAGCCACAACTATTGGGATGGCCTCAGGGACTTGGGTATTTATCCTATTAGTAGGGTTGTGGCCATTGGAATGGGCACATACAATTCCCTTGGAAAGGGCAAGTACAGTCCTCAGGTTTGGCTACATTGGCTTGAGCCTGTAGCGTGTGTACGCCAGACCTGTTTGGACAGTTGTCTGAAAACACAAACTCGGCTTATGTTTCAGGTCATAGGTATGGCAGGACTGATCTACAGACCATGAGGAGAACTCTTCGGGATATGAAAAAAGGGCGAGTGTGAGGCTCTTGCTCAAGTTTTTGTCTCTGGATATCGTGTCACTCATGGTCGTGAAATTGCCGGATGACTTCATGGGAAATGGACGAGTCTTACTCTCTGGGGTTCCGGCCCCGTCCAAAGAGTTTGGGGTCATTCTGGGGATGGAAGAAGTCCGTTTTTTTGTTGTTGTTGATTTGTTTCCTTTTGTGTTTCAACCTCAGATGTCCCACCTAATGAGGGATTCCCGAGTAGAGCCCTGGGGAGGGGCGACTGGACAACCAGAAATCTGGTAAAAATTGGGGCCTAGGGACATGTCAAGCCCATTATGACATCTAATGATCCAGCCACTGAGAGGAATTCCTAGAGGACAGGACCCACGCTGAGGTCACAATGTGTGTTTATGCTCTCGTTGCACTCAAGAATGGGCGGGGCCTCATTGTGAATACTTTTTTCTCCTACACTGAACGTTGGACAACATGCCAACCACAAGGTTTCTTGCCATGGGTCAGGAAGAGTTATGATTTCTGCATCACAGTCACCCGTGGGCAGTGATTGGAGATAAGGTCTAGGTTCTGAAGACTGAAAACTGAGGTAGGGAAGAGATGATGATATAAGGCCATGGCGGGTCTGATGTGCTCAGTGTGCGGTCAGCTGTCTGGGAGTTGGTCAAAAGGTCTGGGCTCCGGTTGTGTCAGACAGTGCATTAGTGCCCAGGTTAGACTATATAATTTGGGTAGAGGCGAGTGCTGTGTAGGTTTATCCTCATTTAAGCTGCCTGGGCAGCTCATTAGGCAATATATTTTTTCTAGAGGGCAGGCAGAGTGCTTCATTGTCGGTCCGGAATTGCCAAACTTGAGGGCTTCGGGGCCAGGAGAGTGAGGACGGAAGTCTGAGAACACAAGCTAGACTTCGGATTCAGGGTGAGGGCACGGCAGGTACCCCCTGCAGATTTGAACCAATATCTCATGCATCTAAAGTCAGGGCGAGGATCAGACGTTGGCTCAGTTTGGAGTTTCTGTGCATGACGGCCCCTTCATGAAGGGAGCGGAATCTCGAGCCCATGGAGGTTTTCCACGTTGGGAGATGTGGGATGCCCCCTTCAAGGATTCCTTCTGCGGGACAATTGAGACCTGTTGGACAGCTCCAGGACATCCCATATGGAATGAAACCAGAGCACCGTTCGAGGATGGATGCCTGGGAAGTCCGCCTCGGATTCCAATTGCCTCCTAGCAACGAGACAGTTTAGATCCAATGGATCTGCGGGAGCAACCGGGGTGGCTGAGTTGAAATGGACTTTCCTGAGGATGGGTCGCAATGTGTGTTTGTGTCCATGAGAGCCTTGGAATGGGGCGGTGGCACCGGGACCCTGAAGTATTCTCCTAAGCTTTTGACAGAGCTCCAAAGCACATGTTTCCTTGTGGAGACGAGATTTGTTCTGATGCGTGCCTCAGGAAATCCCCTCTGCTGGTATTGGAATCCAGGCCTTTGAGGAGACATGCCTGTAAACCAAAGCAATGGATCCGATAATGGCCTCGGGTCCTGTCTGGTTCAATCTTCTTCTCTGGGGACATCCATCTATGGTATGAGTGGAGGTAGATGCTCAGCTGGTATCAACCGCCCTTTTTTGTCCCGGGCGACCTGCACGATTGGGATGGCCTCAGGGACTTTGGATGGTTCTACTAATTTGTGCGATTTTTGACAATGGAATGGGCAGAATTCCCATGGAATGGGTAGGCGCAGTCCTAATGTGTGACTCCAGGGGCCCCAGCCTGGAGGGAGTGTGGCCCAGGACTTTGAGGACAGAAGTCTGAAAACACAAACTCAGCTTAGGTTTGGGGCCGTAGGTATGGCACGCCCGATCTACAAACCCTGAGAAGAACTCTTCAGGATATGAAGAATGAGCGAGTCTGAGGCGCTTGCTCAGGCTTTTGTCTCTGGATTTTGTATCAGCGATGGCCGTGGAATGTTGGGGAGGCATCATGGGCCATGGACGAATCTTCCTCTCTGTGGATTAGGCGCGATCCCAATTGTTGTTCGTCAATCTTTGGGATGGGAGGACTCCTTTCAGGTTTGTAAACTCAGGTATCCCACCAAAAGAGGTATTCCAAAGCAGAGACCTGGGGAAGAGTGAAGGGACAACCCGAACTATGGTTAAAAATTGGGGCCTAGGGGCATGGCAAGCCCAATATGCTGTCTCTTCATCCAGCCACTGAGAGGCCTTACCTGAGGACTGGGCTCAGGCTGAGGGTCACAATGTGTGTTTGTGACCAATGTGGCCCGCAAGATTGGACTGGGCTTCATGGGCCACACTGGTTCCAACTACACTGAACGTTGGACAACCTTCCAACACAAGGTTTCTTGCCATGGGGAAAGAGCTCTGATTTCTGCATCATTTTCAAACCAGGGCAGTGATTGGAGATCAGGTCTAGGTTCTGAAGCCTGGAAACCGAGGTTGAGAAGAGATGACGACCTAAGGCCATGGCGGGTCCGATGTGCTAAGTGTGCGGCCAGCTGTCTGGGTGGGGCCAGGAGGTCCAGGCTCAGGCCGGGTCAGAAAGTGCAATAGGGCCCAGGTCAGTCTATATATTTGGGGTACAGCCGAATGGCGTGCAGGTTGATCCTCATTTGGGGTTTCTGGGTAGCCCCAGAGGGCAATGTTGTTCTTCTGAAGGGCAGGCAGAGTGCGGCATTGTAGTTCTGGATTGCCAAACAGGAGGGCTTGTGGGCCAGTAGTCTGAGGACGGAAGTCTGAGAACCCAAACTAGGCCAAGGTTTCTGGGGGAGGATATGGCAGGCACAATCTACAGACCTCAATCGAGATCTCGTGCACCTGAAGTCCGGGCAAGGATCAGACGATCGCTCAGGTTGGACTTTCTGTCCCTGATGGCCCCTTCTTGAAGGGGGGGGGTGGATCACGAGCCCATGGGCGTTTTCCCACGATGGGAGTTGTGAGAAGCTCCAAACTGCAAAGATTCTTCTGCAGGACAATTGAGACTTGTTGGTTGGCTCCAGGCCAACGATTCCGAGCAGGGTTCAAAGGATGGATGGCTGGGTAGCCCACCTCGCATTCCAATTGTCTCCAAGCAACAAGAAAGGTTAGATCTGCTGGATGAGGGGGGAGCAACCGAGGAGGCTGAGTTGAAATGGACTCTCCTGTGGATGTGTCCTAATATGTTTTTGTGTCTATGGAGACCTTGGAATGAAGCGGTGGCACTGGGGCCCTGAAGGGTTCTCCTAAACAGAGGCTTTGACACAGCTCCAACGTGCATGTTTCCCATGTGTAGATGAGATTTGTTCTGATGGGTGAGTCAAGAAACAGCCATATGCTGGTATTGAAATCCAGGCCTCTGAGGAGAGATGCCTGGAAACCAAAGGCATGGATCCTATTAGTGCCTAGGGGCCTGTTCGTTCCTTTTTACCTCTGGGGACATCAGTCTACGGGTCTGAGTGCAGGTAGGTGCTCAGATGGTCTCAGATTGCCCCTGTTTGTCCTGGGAAGCCACAACTATTGGGATGGCCTCAGGGACTTGGGTATTTATCCTATTAGTAGGGTTGTGGCCATTGGAATGGGCACATACAATTCCCTTGGAAAGGGCAAGTACAGTCCTCAGGTTTGGCTACAGGGGCTTGAGCCTGTAGCGTGTGTACGCCAGACCTGTTTGGACAGTTGTCTGAAAACACAAACTCGGCTTATGTTTCAGGTCATAGGTATGGCAGGACTGATCTACAGACCATGAGGAGAAATCTTCGGAATATGAAAAAAGGGCGAGTGTGAGGCTCTTGCTCAAGTTTTTGTCTCTGGATATCGTGTCACTCATGGTCGTGAAATTGCCGGATGACTTCATGGGAAATGGACGAGTCTTACTCTCTGGGGTTCCGGCCCCGTCCAAAGAGTTTGGGGTCATTCTGGGGATGGAAGAAGTCCGTTTTTTTGTTGTTGTTGATTTGTTTCCTTTTGTGTTTCAATCTCAGATGTCCCACCTAATGAGGGATTCCCGAGTAGAGCCCTGGGGAGGGGCGACTGGACAACCAGAATTCTGGTAAAAATTGGGGCCTAGGGACATGTCAAGCCCATTATGACATCTAATGATCCAGCCACTGAGAGGAATTCCTAGAGGACAGGACCCACGCTGAGGTCACAATGTGTGTTTATGCTCTCGTTGCACTCAAGAATGGGCGGGGCCTCATTGTGAATACTTTTTTCTCCTACACTGAACGTTGGACAACATGCCAACCACAAGGTTTCTTGCCATGGGTCAGGAAGAGTTATGATTTCTGCATCACAGTCACCCGTGGGCAGTGATTGGAGATAAGGTCTAGGTTCTGAAGACTGAAAACTGAGGTAGGGAAGAGATGATGACATAAGGCCATGGCGGGTCTGATGTGCTCAGTGTGCGGTCAGCTGTCTGGGAGTTGGTCAAAAGTCTGGGCTCCGGTTGTGTCAGACAGTGCATTAGTGCCCTGGTTAGACTATATGATTTGGGTAGAGGCGAGTGCTGTGTAGGTTTATCCTCATTTAAGCTGCCTGGGCAGCTCATTAGGCAATATATTTTTTCTAGAGGGCAGGCAGAGTGCTTCATTGTCGGTCCGGAATTGCCAAACTTGAGGGCTTCGGGGCCAGGAGAGTGAGGACGGAAGTCTGAGAACACAAGCTAGACTTCGGATTCAGGGTGAGGGCACGGCAGGTACCCCCTGCAGATTTGAACCAATATCTCATGCATCTAAAGTCAGGGCGAGGATCAGACGTTGGCTCAGTTTGGAGTTTCTGTGCATGACGGCCCCTTCATGAAGGGAGCGGAATCTCGAGGCCATGGAGGTTTTCCACGTTGGGAGATGTGGGATGCCCCCTTCAAGGATTCCTTCTGCGGGACAATTGAGACCTGTTGGACAGCTCCAGGACATCCCATATGGAATGAAACCAGAGCACCGTTCGAGGATGGATGCCTGGGACGTCCGCCTCGGATTCCAATTGCCTCCTAGCAACGAGACAGTTTAGATCCAATGGATCTGCGGGAGCAACCGGGGTGGCTGAGTTGAAATGGACTTTCCTGAGGATGGGTCGCAATGTGTGTTTGTGTCCATGAGAGCCTTGGAATGGGGCGGTGGCACCGGGACCCTGAAGTATTCTCCTAAGCTTTTGACAGAGCTCCAAAGCACATGTTTCCTTGTGGAGACGAGATTTGTTCTGATGCGTGCCTCAGGAAATCCCCTCTGCTGGTATTGGAATCCAGGCGTTTGAGGAGACATGCCTGTAAACCAAAGCAATGGATCCGATAATGGCCTCGGGTCCTGTCTGGTTCAATCTTCTTCTCTGGGGACATCCATCTATGGTATGAGTGGAGGTAGATGCTCAGCTGGTATCAACCGCCCTTTTTTGTCCCGGGCGACCTGCACGATTGGGATGGCCTCAGGGACTTTGGATGGTTCTCCTAATTTGTGCGATTTTTGACAATGGAATGGGCAGAATTCCCATGGAATGGGTAGGCGCAGTCCTAATGTGTGACTCCAGGGGCCCCAGCCTGGAGGGAGTGTGGCCCAGGACTTTGAGGACAGAAGTCTGAAAACACAAACTCAGCTTAGGTTTGGGGAAGTAGGTATGGCACGCCCGATCTACAAACCCTGAGAAGAACTCTTCAGGATATGAAGAATGAGCGAGTCTGAGGCGCTTGCTCAGGCTTTTGTCTCTGGATTTTGTATCAGCGATGGCCGTGGAATGTTGGGGAGGCATCATGGGCCATGGACGAATCTTCCTCTCTGTGGATTTGGCGCGATCCCAATTGTTGTTCGTCAATCTTTGGGATGGGAGGACTCCTTTTAGGTTTGTAAACTCAGGTATCCCACCAAAAGAGGTATTCCAAAGCAGAGACCTGGGGAAGAGTGAAGGGACAACCCGAACTATGGTTAAAAATTGGGGCCTAGGGGCATGGCAAGCCCAATATGCTGTCTCTTCATCCAGCCACTGAGAGGCCTTACCTGAGGACTGAACTCAGGCTGAGGGTCACAATGTGTGTTTGTGACCAATGTGGCCCGCCAGCATGGACTGGGCTTCATGGGCCACACTGGTTCCAACTACACTGAACGTTGGACAACCTTCCAACACAAGGTTTCTTGCCATGGGGAAAGAGCTCTGATTTCTGCTTCATTTTCAAACCAGGGCAGTGATTGGAGATCAGGTCTAGGTTCTGAAGCCTGGAAACCGAGGTTGAGAAGAGATGACGACCTAAGGCCATGGCGGGTCGATGTGCTAAGTGTGAGGCCAGCTGTCTGGGTGGGGCCAGGAGGTCCAGGCTCAGGCCGGGTCAGAAAGTGCAATAGGGCCCAGGTCAGTCTATATATTTGGGGTACAGCCGAATGGCGTGCAGGTTGATCCTCATTTGGGGATTCTGGGTAGCCCCAGAGGGCAATGTTGTTCTTCTGAAGGGCAGGCAGAGTGCGGCATTGTAGTTCTGGATTGCCAAACAGGAGGTCTTGTGGGCCAGTAGTCTGAGGACGGAAGTCTGAGAACCCAAACTAGGCCAAGGTTTCTGGGTGAGGATATGGCAGGCACAATCTACAGACCTCAATCGAGATCTCGTGCACCTGAAGTCAGGGCAAGGATCAGACGATCGCTCAGGTTGGACATTCTGTCCCTGATGGCCCCTTCTTGAAGGGGGGGTGGATCACGAGGCCATGGGCGTTTTCCCACGATGGGTGTTGTGAGAAGCTCCAAACTGCAAAGATACTTCTGCAGGACAATTGAGACCTGTTGGTTGGCTCCAGGCCAACGATTCCGAGCAGGGTTCAAAGGATGGATGGCTGGGTAGCCCACCTCGCATTCCAATTGTCTCCAAGCAACAAGAAAGGTTAGATCTGCTGGATGAGGGGGGAGCAACCGAGGAGGCTGAGTTGAAATGGACTCTCCTGTGGATGTGTCCTAATATGTTTTTGAGTCTATGGAGACCTTGGAATGAAGCGGTGGCACTGGGGCCCTGAAGGGTTCTCCTAAACAGAGGCTTAGACACAGCTCCAACGTGCATGTTTCCCATGTGTAGATGAGATTTGTTCTGATGGGTGAGTCAAGAAACAGCCATATGCTGGTATTGAAATCCAGGCCTCTGAGGAAAGATGCCTGGAAACCAAAGGCATGGATCCTATTAGTGCCTAGGGGCCTGTTCGTTCCTTTTTACCTCTGGGGACATCAGTCTACGGGTCTGAGTGCAGGTAGGTGCTCAGATGGGCTCAGATGCCCCTGTTTGTCCTGGGAAGCCACAACTATTGGGATGGCCTCAGGGACTTAGGAGATTTATCCTAGTAGTAGGGTTGTGGCCATTGGAATGGGCACATACAATTCCCTTGGAAAGGGCAAGTACAGTCCTCAGGTTTGGCTACAGGGGCTTGAGCCTGTAGCGTGTGTACGCCAGACCTGTTTGGACAGTTGTCTGAAAACACAAACTCGGCTTATGTTTCAGGTCATAGGTATGGCAGGACTGATCTACAGACCATGAGGAGAACTCTTCGGAATATGAAAAAAGGGCGAGTGTGAGGCTCTTGCTCAAGTTTTTGTCTCTGGATATCGTGTCGCTCATGGTCGTGAAATTGCCAGGATGACTTCATGGGAAATGGACGAGTCTTAATCTCTGGGGTTCCGGCCCCGTCCAAAGAGTTTGGGGTCATTCTGGGGATGGAAGAAGTCCGTTTTTTTGTTGTTGTTGATTTGTTTCCTTTTGTGTTTCAACCTCAGATGTCCCACCTAATGAGGGATTCCAGAGTAGAGCCCTGGGGAGGGGCGACTGGACAACCAGAATTCTGGTAAAAATTGGGGCCTAGGGACATGTCAAGCCCATTATGACATCTAATGATCCAGCCACTGAGAGGAATTCCTAGAGGACAGGACCCACGCTGAGGTCACAATGTGTGTTTATGCTCTCGTCGCACTCAAGAATGGGCGGGGCCTCATTGTGAATACTTTTTTCTCCTACACTGAACGTTGGACAACATGCCAACCACAAGGTTTCTTGCCATGGGTCAGGAAGAGTTATGATTTCTGCATCACAGTCACCCGTGGGCAGTGATTGGAGATAAGTTCTAGGTTCTGAAGACTGAAAACTGAGGTAGGGAAGAGATGATGACATAAGGCCATGGCGGGTCTGATGTGCTCAGTGTGCGGTCAGCTGTCTGGGAGTTGGTCAAAAGGTCTGGGCTCCGGTTGTGTCAGACAGTGCATTAGTGCCCAGGTTAGACTATATAATTTGGGTAGAGGCGAGTGCTGTGTAGGTTTATCCTCATTTAAGCTGCCTGGGCAGCTCATTAGGCAATATATTTTTTCTAGAGGGCAGGCAGAGTGCTTCATTGTCGGTCCGGAATTGCCAAACTTGAGGGCTTCGGGGCCAGGAGAGTGAGGACGGAAGTCTGAGAACACAAGCTAGACTTCGGATTCAGGGTGAGGGCACGGCAGGTACCCCCTGCAGATTTGAACCAATATCTCATGCATCTAAAGTCAGGGCGAGGATCAGACGTTGGCTCAGTTTGGAGTTTCTGTGCATGACGGCCCCTTCATGAAGGGAGCGGAATCTCGAGGCCATGGAGTTTTTCCACGTTGGGAGATGTGGGATGCCCCCTTCAAGGATTCCTTCTGCGGGACAATTGAGACCTGTTGGACAGCTCCAGGACATCCCATATGGAATGAAACCAGAGCACCGTTCGAGGATGGATGCCTGGGACGTCCGCCTCGGATTCCAATTGCCTCCTAGCAACGAGACAGTTTAGATCCAATGGATCTGCGGGAGCAACCGGGGTGGCTGAGTTGAAATGGACTTTCCTGAGGATGGGTCGCAATGTGTGTTTGTGTCCATGAGAGCCTTGGAATGGGGCGGTGGCACCGGGACCCTGAAGTATTCTCCTAAGCTTTTGACAGAGCTCCAAAGCACATGTTTCCTTGTGGAGACGAGATTTGTTCTGATGCGTGCCTCAGGAAATCCCCTCTGCTGGTATTGGAATCCAGGCGTTTGAGGAGACATGCCTGTAAACCAAAGCAATGGATCCGATAATGGCCTCGGGTCCTGTCTGGTTCAATCTTCTTCTCTGGGGACATCCATCTATGGTATGAGTGGAGGTAGATGCTCAGCTGGTATCAACCGCCCTTTTTTGTCCCGGGCGACCTGCACGATTGGGATGGCCTCAGGGACTTTGGATGGTTCTCCTAATTTGTGCGATTTTTGACAATGGAATGGGCAGAATTCCCATGGAATGGGTAGGCGCAGTCCTAATGTGTGACTCCAGGGGCCCCAGCCTGGAGGGAGTGTGGCCCAGGACTTTGAGGACAGAAGTCTGAAAACACAAACTCAGCTTAGGTTTGGGGCCGTAGGTATGGCACGCCCGATCTACAAACCCTGAGAAGAACTCTTCAGGATATGAAGAATGAGCGAGTCTGAGGCGCTTGCTCAGGCTTTTGTCTCTGGATTTTGTATCAGCGATGGCCGTGGAATGTTGGGGAGGCATCATGGGCCATGGACGAATCTTCCTCTCTGTGGATTTGGCGCGATCCCAATTGTTGTTCGTCAATCTTTGGGATGGGAGGACTCCTTTCAGGTTTGTAAACTCAGGTATCCCACCACAAGAGGTATTCCAAAGCAGAGACCTGGGGAAGAGTGAAGGGACAACCCGAACTATGGTTAAAAATTGGGGCCTAGGGGCATGGCAAGCCCAATATGCTGTCTCTTCATCCAGCCACTGAGAGGCCTTACCTGAGGACTGAACTCAGGCTGAGGGTCACAATGTGTGTTTGTGACCAATGTGGCCCGCCAGCATGGACTGGGCTTCATGGGCCACACTGGTTCCAACTACACTGAACGTTGGACAACCTTCCAACACAAGGTTTCTTGCCATGGGGAAAGAGCTCTGATTTCTGCTTCATTTTCAAACCAGGGCAGTGATTGGAGATCAGGTCTAGGTTCTGAAGCCTGGAAACCGAGGTTGAGAAGAGATGACGACCTAAGGCCATGGCGGGTCGATGTGCTAAGTGTGAGGCCAGCTGTCTGGGTGGGGCCAGGAGGTCCAGGCTCAGGCCGGGTCAGAAAGTGCAATAGGGCCCAGGTCAGTCTATATATTTGGGGTACAGCCGAATGGCGTGCAGGTTGATCCTCATTTGGGGATTCTGGGTAGCCCCAGAGGGCAATGTTGTTCTTCTGAAGGGCAGGCAGAGTGCGGCATTGTAGTTCTGGATTGCCAAACAGGAGGTCTTGTGGGCCAGTAGTCTGAGGACGGAAGTCTGAGAACCCAAACTAGGCCAAGGTTTCTGGGTGAGGATATGGCAGGCACAATCTACAGACCTCAATCGAGATCTCGTGCACCTGAAGTCAGGGCAAGGATCAGACGATCGCTCAGGTTGGACTTTCTGTCCCTGATGGCCCCTTCTTGAAGGGGGGGTGGATCACGAGGCCATGGGCGTTTTCCCACGATGGGTGTTGTGAGAAGCTCCAAACTGCAAAGATACTTCTGCAGGACAATTGAGACCTGTTGGTTGGCTCCAGGCCAACGATTCCGAGCAGGGTTCAAAGGATGGATGGCTGGGTAGCCCACCTCGCATTCCAATTGTCTCCAAGCAACAAGAAAGGTTAGATCTGCTGGATGAGGGGGGAGCAACCGAGGAGGCTGAGTTGAAATGGACTCTCCTGTGGATGTGTCCTAATATGTTTTTGTGTCTATGGAGACCTTGGAATGAAGCGGTGGCACTGGGGCCCTGAAGGGTTCTCCTAAACAGAGGCTTAGACACAGCTCCAACGTGCATGTTTCCCATGTGTAGATGAGATTTGTTCTGATGGGTGAGTCAAGAAACAGCCATATGCTGGTATTGAAATCCAGGCCTCTGAGGAAAGATGCCTGGAAACCAAAGGCATGGATCCTATTAGTGCCTAGGGGCCTGTTCGTTCCTTTTTACCTCTGGGGACATCAGTCTACGGGTCTGAGTGCAGGTAGGTGCTCAGATGGGCTCAGATGCCCCTGTTTGTCCTGGGAAGCCACAACTATTGGGATGGCCTCAGGGACTTTGGAGATTTATCCTATTAGTAGGGTTGTGGCCATTGGAATGGGCACATACAATTCCCTTGGAAAGGGCAAGTACAGTCCTCAGGTTTGGCTACAGGGGCTTGAGCCTGTAGCGTGTGTACGCCAGACCTGTTTGGACAGTTGTCTGAAAACACAAACTCGGCTTATGTTTCAGGTCATAGGTATGGCAGGACTGATCTACAGACCATGAGGAGAACTCTTCGGAATATGAAAAAAGGGCGAGTGTGAGGCTCTTGCTCAAGTTTTTGTCTCTGGATATCGTGTCGCTCATGGTCGTGAAATTGCCAGGATGACTTCATGGGAAATGGACGAGTCTTAATCTCTGGGGTTCCGGCCCCGTCCAAAGAGTTTGGGGTCATTCTGGGGATGGAAGAAGTCCGTTTTTTTGTTGTTGTTGATTTGTTTCCTTTTGTGTTTCAACCTCAGATGTCCCACCTAATGAGGGATTCCAGAGTAGAGCCCTGGGGAGGGGCGACTGGACAACCAGAATTCTGGTAAAAATTGGGGCCTAGGGACATGTCAAGCCCATTATGACATCTAATGATCCAGCCACTGAGAGGAATTCCTAGAGGACAGGACCCACGCTGAGGTCACAATGTGTGTTTATGCTCTCGTCGCACTCAAGAATGGGCGGGGCCTCATTGTGAATACTTTTTTCTCCTACACTGAACGTTGGACAACATGCCAACCACAAGGTTTCTTGCCATGGGTCAGGAAGAGTTATGATTTCTGCATCACAGTCACCCGTGGGCAGTGATTGGAGATAAGTTCTAGGTTCTGAAGACTGAAAACTGAGGTAGGGAAGAGATGATGACATAAGGCCATGGCGGGTCTGATGTGCTCAGTGTGCGGTCAGCTGTCTGGGAGTTGGTCAAAAGGTCTGGGCTCCGGTTGTGTCAGACAGTGCATTAGTGCCCAGGTTAGACTATATGATTTGGGTAGAGGCGAGTGCTGTGTAGGTTTATCCTCATTTAAGCTGCCTGGGCAGCTCATTAGGCAATATATTTTTTCTAGAGGGCAGGCAGAGTGCTTCATTGTCGGTCCGGAATTGCCAAACTTGAGGGCTTCGGGGCCAGGAGAGTGAGGACGGAAGTCTGAGAACACAAGCTAGACTTCGGATTCAGGGTGAGGGCACGGCAGGTACCCCCTGCAGATTTGAACCAATATCTCATGCATCTAAAGTCAGGGCGAGGATCAGACGTTGGCTCAGTTTGGAGTTTCTGTGCATGACGGCCCCTTCATGAAGGGAGCGGAATCTCGAGGCCATGGAGGTTTTCCACGTTGGGAGATGTGGGATGCCCCCTTCAAGGATTCCTTCTGCGGGACAATTGAGACCTGTTGGACAGCTCCAGGACATCCCATATGGAATGAAACCAGAGCACCGTTCGAGGATGGATGCCTGGGAAGTCCGCCTCGGATTCCAATTGCCTCCTAGCAACGAGACAGTTTAGATCCAATGGATCTGCGGGAGCAACCGGGGTGGCTGAGTTGAAATGGACTTTCCTGAGGATGGGTCGCAATGTGTGTTTGTGTCCATGAGAGCCTGGAATGGGGCGGTGGCACCGGGACCCTGAAGTATTCTCCTAAGCTTTTGACATAGCTCCAATGCACATGTTTCCTTGTGGAGACGAGATTTGTTCTGATGCGTGCCTCAGGAAATCCCCTCTGCTGGTATTGGAATCCAGGTTTTGAGGAGACATGCCTGTAAACCAAAGCAATGGATCCGATAATGGCCTCGGGTCCTGTCTGGTTCAATCTTCTTCTCTGGGGACATCCATCTATGGTATGAGTGGAGGTAGATGCTCAGCTGGTATCAACCGCCCTTTTTTGTCCCGGGCGACCTGCACGATTGGGATGGCCTCAGGGAATTCGGATAGTTCTCCTAATTTGTGTGATTTTTGTCAATGGAATGGGTAGAATTCCCATGGAATAGGTAGGCGCAGTCCTAATGTGTGACTCCAGGGGCCCCAGCCTGGAGGGAGTGTGGCCCAGGACTTTGAGGACAGAAGTCTGAAAACACAAACTCAGCTTAGGTTTGGGGCCGTAGGTATGGCAAGCCCGATCTACAAACCATGTGAAGAACTCTTCAGGATATGAAGAATGAGCGAGTCTGAGGCGCTTGCTCAGGGTTTGTCTCTGGATTTTGTATCAGCGATGGCCGTGGAATGTTGGGGAGGCATCATGGGCCATGGACGAATCTTCCTCTCTGTGGATTTGGCGCGATCCCAATTGTTGTTCGTCAATCTTTGGGATGGGAGGACTCCTTTCAGGTTTGTAAACTCAGGTATCCCACCAAAAGAGGAATTCCTAAGCAGAGCCCTGGGGAAGAGTGAAGGGACAACCCGAACTATGGTTAAAAATTGGGGCCTAGGGGCATGGCAAGCCCAATATGCTGTCTCTTCATCCAGCCACTGAGAGGCCTTACCTGAGGACTGGGCTCAGGCTGAGGGTCACAATGTGTGTTTCTGACCAATGTGGCCCGCAAGCATGGGCTGGGCTTCATGGGCCACACTGGTTCCAACTACACTGAACGTTGGACAACCTTCCAAACACAAGGATTCTTGCCATGGGGAAAGAGCTCTGATTTCTGCATCATTTTCAAACCAGGGCAGTGATTGGAGATCAGGTCTAGGTTCTGAAGCCTGGAAACCGAGGTTGAGAAGAGATGACGACCTAAGGCCATGGCGGGTCCGATGTGCTAAGTGTGCGGCCAGCTGTCTGGGTGGGGCCAGGAGGTCCAGGCTCAGGCCGGGTCAGAAAGTGCAATAGGGCCCAGGTCAGTCTATATATTTGGGGTACAGCCGAATGGCGTGCAGGTTGATCCTCATTTGGGGTTTCTGGGTAGCCCCAGAGGGCAATGTTTTTCTTCTGAAGGGCAGGCAGAGTGCGGCATGGTAGTTCTGGATTGCCAAACAGGAGGTCTTGTGGGCCAGTAGTCTGAGGACGGAAGTCTGAGAACCCAAACTAGGCCAAGGTTTCTGGGTGACGATATGGCAGGCACAATCTACAGACCTCAATCGAGATCTCGTGCACCTGAGTCAGGGCAAGGATCAGACGATCGCTCAGGTTGGACTTTCTGTCCCTGATGGCCCCTTCTTGAAGGGGGTTGGATCACGAGGCCATGGGCGTTTTCCCACGATGGGAGTTGTGAGAAGCTCCAAACTGCAAAGATTCTTCTGCAGGACAATTGAGACCTGTTGTTTGGCTCTAGGCCAACGATTCCGAGCAGGGTTCAAAGGATGGATGGCTGGGTAGCCCACCTCGCATTCCAATTGTCTCCAAGCAACAAGAAAGGTTAGATCTGCTGGATGAGGGGGGAGCAACCGAGGAGGATGAGTTGAAATGGACTCTCCTGTGGATGTGTCCTAATATGTTTTTGTGTCTATGGAGACCTTGGAATGAAGCGGTGGCACTGGGGCCCTGAAGGGTTCTCCTAAACAGAGGCTTTGACACAGCTCCAACGTGCATGTTTCCCATGTGTAGATGAGATTTGTTCTGATGGGTGAGTCAAGAAACAGCCATATGCTGGTATTGAAATCCAGGCCTCTGAGGAGAGATGCCTGGAAACCAAAGGCATGGATCCTATTAGTGCCTAGGGGCCTGCTCGTTCCTTTTTACCTCTGGGGACATCAGTCTACGGGTCTGAGTGTAGGTAGGTGCTCAGATGGGCTCAGATTGCCCCTGTTTGTCCTGGGAAGCCACAACTATTGGGATGGCCTCAGGGACTTTGGAGATTTATCCTAGTAGTAGGGTTGTGGCCATTGGAATGGGCACATACAATTCCCTTGGAAAGGGCAAGTACAGTCCTCAGGGTTGGCTACAGGGGCTTGAGCCTGTAGCGTGTGTACGCCAGCCTGTTTGGACAGTTGTCTGAAAACACAAACTCGGCTTATGTTTCAGGTCATAGGTATGGCAGGACTGATCTACAGACCATGAGGAGAACTCTTCGGGATATGAAAAAAGGGCGAGTGTGAGGCTCTTGCTCAAGTTTTTGTCTCTGGATATCGTGTCGCTCATGGTCGTGAAATTGCCAGGATGACTTCATGGGAAATGGACGAGTCTTACTCTCTGGGGTTCCGGCCCCGTCCAAAGAGTTTGGGGTCATTCTGGGGATGGAAGAAGTCCGTTTATTTGTTGTTGTTGATTTGTTTCCTTTTGTGTTTCAACCTCAGATGTCCCACCTAATGAGGGATTCCAGAGTAGAGCCCTGGGGAGGGGCGACTGGACAACCAGAATTCTGGTAAAAATTGGGGCCTAGGGACATGTCAAGCCCATTATGACATCTAATGATCCAGCCACTGAGAGGAATTCCTAGAGGACAGGACCCACGCTGAGGTCACAATGTGTGTTTATGCTCTCGTCGCACTCAAGAATGGGCGGGGCCTCATTGTGAATACTTTTTTCTCCTACACTGAACGTTGGACAACATGCCAACCACAAGGTTTCTTGCCATGGGTCAGGAAGAGTTATGATTTCTGCATCACAGTCACCCGTGGGCAGTGATTGGAGATAAGTTCTAGGTTCTGAAGACTGAAAACTGAGGTAGGGAAGAGATGATGACATAAGGCCATGGCGGGTCTGATGTGCTCAGTGTGCGGTCAGCTGTCTGGGAGTTGGTCAAAAGGTCTGGGCTCCGGTTGTGTCAGACAGTGCATTAGTGCCCAGGTTAGACTATATAATTTGGGTAGAGGCGAGTGCTGTGTAGGTTTATCCTCATTTAAGCTGCCTGGGCAGCTCATTAGGCAATATATTTTTTCTAGAGGGCAGGCAGAGTGCTTCATTGTCGGTCCGGAATTGCCAAACTTGAGGGCTTCGGGGCCAGGAGAGTGAGGACGGAAGTCTGAGAACACAAGCTAGACTTCGGATTCAGGGTGAGGGCACGGCAGGTACCCCCTGCAGATTTGAACCAATATCTCATGCATCTAAAGTCAGGGCGAGGATCAGACGTTGGCTCAGTTTGGAGTTTCTGTGCATGACGGCCCCTTCATGAAGGGAGCGGAATCTCGAGCCCATGGAGGTTTTCCACGTTGGGAGATGTGGGATGCCCCCTTCAAGGATTCCTTCTGCGGGACAATTGAGACCTGTTGGACAGCTCCAGGACATCCCATATGGAATGAAACCAGAGCACCGTTCGAGGATGGATGCCTGGGAAGTCCGCCTCGGATTCCAATTGCCTCCTAGCAACGAGACAGTTTAGATCCAATGGATCTGCGGGAGCAACCGGGGTGGCTGAGTTGAAATGGACTTTCCTGAGGATGGGTCGCAATGTGTGTTTGTGTCCATGAGAGCCTTGGAATGGGGCGGTGGCACCGGGACCCTGAAGTATTCTCCTAAGCTTTTGACATAGCTCCAATGCACATGTTTCCTTGTGGAGACGAGATTTGTTCTGATGCGTGCCTCAGGAAATCCCCTCTGCTGGTATTGGAATCCAGGTTTTGAGGAGACATGCCTGTAAACCAAAGCAATGGATCCGATAATGGCCTCGGGTCCTGTCTGGTTCAATCTTCTTCTCTGGGGACATCCATCTATGGTATGAGTGGAGGTAGATGCTCAGCTGGTATCAACCGCCCTTTTTTGTCCCAGGCGACCTGCACGATTGGGATGGCCTCAGGGAATTCGGATGGTTCTCCTAATTTGTGCGATTTTTGACAATGGAATGGGTAGAATTCCCATGGAATAGGTAGGCGCAGTCCTAATGTGTGACTCCAGGGGCCCCAGCCTGGAGGGAGTGTGGCCCAGGACTTTGAGGACAGAAGTCTGAAAACACAAACTCAGCTTAGGTTTGGGGCCGTAGGTATGGCAAGCCCGATCTACAAACCATGTGAAGAACTCTTCAGGATATGAAGAATGAGCGAGTCTGAGGCGCTTGCTCAGGGTTTGTCTCTGGATTTTGTATCAGCGATGGCCGTGGAATGTTGGGGAGGCATCATGGGCCATGGACGAATCTTCCTCTCTGTGGATTTGGCGCGATCCCAATTGTTTTTCGTCAATCTTTGGGATGGGAGGACTCCTTTCAGGTTTGTAAACTCAGGTATCCCACCAAAAGAGGAATTCCAAAGCAGAGCCCTGGGGAAGAGTGAAGGGACAACCCGAACTATGGTTAAAAATTGGGGCCTAGGGGCATGGCAAGCCCAATATGCTGTCTCTTCATCCAGCCACTGAGAGGCCTTACCTGAGGACTGGGCTCAGGCTGAGGGTCACAATGTGTGTTTGTGACCAATGTGGCCCGCAAGCATGGGCTGGGCTTCATGGGCCACACTGGTTCCAACTACACTGAACGTTGGACAACCTTCCAAACACAAGGATTCTTGCCATGGGGAAAGAGCTCTGATTTCTGCATCATTTTCAAACCAGGGCAGTGATTGGAGATCAGGTCTAGGTTCTGAAGCCTGGAAACCGAGGTTGAGAAGAGATGACGACCTAAGGCCATGGCGGGTCCGATGTGCTAAGTGTGCGGCCAGCTGTCTGGGTGGGGCAAGGAGGTCCAGGCTCAGGCCGGGTCAGAAAGTGCAATAGGGCCCAGGTCAGTCTATATATTTGGGGTACAGCCGAATGGCGTGCAGGTTGATCCTCATTTGGGGTTTCTGGGTAGCCCCAGAGGGCAATGTTTTTCTTCTGAAGGGCAGGCAGAGTGCGGCATGGTAGTTCTGGATTGCCAAACAGGAGGTCTTGTGGGCCAGTAGTCTGAGGACGGAAGTCTGAGAACCCAAACTAGGCCAAGGTTTCTGGGTGAGGATATGGCAGGCACAATCTACAGACCTCAATCGAGATCTCGTGCACCTGAGTCAGGGCAAGGATCAGACGATCGCTCAGGTTGGACTTTCTGTCCCTGATGGCCCCTTCTTGAAGGGGGTTGGTTCACGAGGCCATGGGCGTTTTCCCACGATGGGAGTTGTGAGAAGCTCCAAACTGCAAAGATTCTTCTGCAGGACAATTGAGACCTGTTGTTTGGCTCTAGGCCAACGATTCCGAGCAGGGTTCAAAGGATGGATGGCTGGGTAGCCCACCTCGCATTCCAATTGTCTCCAAGCAACAAGAAAGGTTAGATCTGCTGGATGAGGGGGGAGCAACCGAGGAGGATGAGTTGAAATGGACTCTCCTGTGGATGTGTCCTAATATGTTTTTGTGTCTATGGAGACCTTGGAATGAAGCGGTGGCACTGGGGCCCTGAAGGGTTCTCCTAAACAGAGGCTTTGACACAGCTCCAACGTGCATGTTTCCCATGTGTAGATGAGATTTGTTCTGATGGGTGAGTCAAGAAACAGCCATATGCTGGTATTGAAATCCAGGCCTCTGAGGAGAGATGCCTGGAAACCAAAGGCATGGATCCTATTAGTGCCTAGGGGCCTGCTCGTTCCTTTTTACCTCTGGGGACATCAGTCTACGGGTCTGAGTGTAGGTAGGTGCTCAGATGGGCTCAGATTGCCCCTGTTTGTCCTGGGAAGCCACAACTATTGGGATGGCCTCAGGGACTTTGGAGATTTATCCTAGTAGTAGGGTTGTGGCCATTGGAATGGGCACATACAATTCCCTTGGAAAGGGCAAGTACAGTCCTCAGGGTTGGCTACAGGGGCTTGAGCCTGTAGCGTGTGTACGCCAGCCTGTTTGGACAGTTGTCTGAAAACACAAACTCGGCTTATGTTTCAGGTCATAGGTATGGCAGGACTGATCTACAGACCATGAGGAGAACTCTTCGGGATATGAAAAAAGGGCGAGTGTGAGGCTCTTGCTCAAGTTTTTGTCTCTGGATATCGTGTCGCTCATGGTCGTGAAATTGCCAGGATGACTTCATGGGAAATGGACGAGTCTTACTCTCTGGGGTTCCGGCCCCGTCCAAAGAGTTTGGGGTCATTCTGGGGATGGAAGAAGTCCGTTTTTTTGTTGTTGTTGATTTGTTTCCTTTTGTGTTTCAACCTCAGATGTCCCACCTAATGAGGGATTCCAGAGTAGAGCCCTGGGGAGGGGCGACTGGACAACCAGAATTCTGGTAAAAATTGGGGCCTAGGGACATGTCAAGCCCATTATGACATCTAATGATCCAGCCACTGAGAGGAATTCCTAGAGGACAGGACCCACGCTGAGGTCACAATGTGTGTTTATGCTCTCGTCGCACTCAAGAATGGGCGGGGCCTCATTGTGAATACTTTTTTCTCCTACACTGAACGTTGGACAACATGCCAACCACAAGGTTTCTTGCCATGGGTCAGGAAGAGTTATGATTTCTGCATCACAGTCACCCGTGGGCAGTGATTGGAGATAAGTTCTAGGTTCTGAAGACTGAAAACTGAGGTAGGGAAGAGATGATGACATAAGGCCATGGCGGGTCTGATGTGCTCAGTGTGCGGTCAGCTGTCTGGGAGTTGGTCAAAAGGTCTGGGCTCCGGTTGTGTCAGACAGTGCATTAGTGCCCAGGTTAGACTATATAATTTGGGTAGAGGCGAGTGCTGTGTAGGTTTATCCTCATTTAAGCTGCCTGGGCAGCTCATTAGGCAATATATTTTTTCTAGAGGGCAGGCAGAGTGCTTCATTGTCGGTCCGGAATTGCCAAACTTGAGGGCTTCGGGGCCAGGAGAGTGAGGACGGAAGTCTGAGAACACAAGCTAGACTTCGGATTCAGGGTGAGGGCACGGCAGGTACCCCCTGCAGATTTGAACCAATATCTCATGCATCTAAAGTCAGGGCGAGGATCAGACGTTGGCTCAGTTTGGAGTTTCTGTGCATGACGGCCCCTTCATGAAGGGAGCGGAATCTCGAGCCCATGGAGGTTTTCCACGTTGGGAGATGTGGGATGCCCCCTTCAAGGATTCCTTCTGCGGGACAATTGAGACCTGTTGGACAGCTCCAGGACATCCCATATGGAATGAAACCAGAGCACCGTTCGAGGATGGATGCCTGGGAAGTCCGCCTCGGATTCCAATTGCCTCCTAGCAACGAGACAGTTTAGATCCAATGGATCTGCGGGAGCAACCGGGGTGGCTGAGTTGAAATGGACTTTCCTGAGGATGGGTCGCAATGTGTGTTTGTGTCCATGAGAGCCTTGGAATGGGGCGGTGGCACCGGGACCCTGAAGTATTCTCCTAAGCTTTTGACATAGCTCCAATGCACATGTTTCCTTGTGGAGACGAGATTTGTTCTGATGCGTGCCTCAGGAAATCCCCTCTGCTGGTATTGGAATCCAGGTTTTGAGGAGACATGCCTGTAAACCAAAGCAATGGATCCGATAATGGCCTCGGGTCCTGTCTGGTTCAATCTTCTTCTCTGGGGACATCCATCTATGGTATGAGTGGAGGTAGATGCTCAGCTGGTATCAACCGCCCTTTTTTGTCCCGGGCGACCTGCACGATTGGGATGGCCTCAGGGAATTCGGATGGTTCTCCTAATTTGTGCGATTTTTGACAATGGAATGGGTAGAATTCCCATGGAATAGGTAGGCGCAGTCCTAATGTGTGACTCCAGGGGCCCCAGCCTGGAGGGAGTTTGGCCCAGGACTTTGAGGACAGAAGTCTGAAAACACAAACTCAGCTTAGGTTTGGGGCCGTAGGTATGGCAAGCCCGATCTACAAACCATGTGAAGAACTCTTCAGGATATGAAGAATGAGCGAGTCTGAGGCGCTTGCTCAGGGTTTGTCTCTGGATTTTGTATCAGCGATGGCCGTGGAATGTTGGGGAGGCATCATGGGCCATGGACGAATCTTCCTCTCTGTGGATTTGGCGCGATCCCAATTGTTTTTCGTCAATCTTTGGGATGGGAGGACTCCTTTCAGGTTTGTAAACTCAGGTATCCCACCAAAAGAGGAATTCCAAAGCAGAGCCCTGGGGAAGAGTGAAGGGACAACCCGAACTATGGTTAAAAATTGGGGCCTAGGGGCATGGCAAGCCCAATATGCTGTCTCTTCATCCAGCCACTGAGAGGCCTTACCTGAGGACTGGGCTCAGGCTGAGGGTCACAATGTGTGTTTGTGACCAATGTGGCCCGCAAGCATGGGCTGGGCTTCATGGGCCACACTGGTTCCAACTACACTGAACGTTGGACAACCTTCCAAACACAAGGATTCTTGCCATGGGGAAAGAGCTCTGATTTCTGCATCATTTTCAAACCAGGGCAGTGATTGGAGATCAGGTCTAGGTTCTGAAGCCTGGAAACCGAGGTTGAGAAGAGATGACGACCTAAGGCCATGGCGGGTCCGATGTGCTAAGTGTGCGGCCAGCTGTCTGGGTGGGGCAAGGAGGTCCAGGCTCAGGCCGGGTCAGAAAGTGCAATAGGGCCCAGGTCAGTCTATATATTTGGGGTACAGCCGAATGGCGTGCAGGTTGATCCTCATTTGGGGTTTCTGGGTAGCCCCAGAGGGCAATGTTTTTCTTCTGAAGGGCAGGCAGAGTGCGGCATGGTAGTTCTGGATTGCCAAACAGGAGGTCTTGTGGGCCAGCAGTCTGAGGACGGAAGTCTGAGAACCCAAACTAGGCCAAGGTTTCTGGGTGAGGATATGGCAGGCACAATCTACAGACCTCAATCGAGATCTCGTGCACCTGAGTGAGGGCAAGGATCAGACGATCGCTCAGGTTGGACTTTCTGTCCCTGATGGCCCCTTCTTGAAGGGGGTTGGATCACGAGGCCATGGGCGTTTTCCCACGATGGGAGTTGTGAGAAGCTCCAAACTGCAAAGATTCTTCTGCAGGACAATTGAGACCTGTTGTTTGGCTCTAGGCCAACGATTCCGAGCAGGGTTCAAAGGATGGATGGCTGGGTAGCCCACCTCGCATTCCAATTGTCTCCAAGCAACAAGAAAGGTTAGATCTGCTGGATGAGGGGGGAGCAACCGAGGAGGATGAGTTGAAATGGACTCTCCTGTGGATGTGTCCTAATATGTTTTTGTGTCTATGGAGACCTTGGAATGAAGCGGTGGCACTGGGGCCCTGAAGGGTTCTCCTAAACAGAGGCTTTGACACAGCTCCAACGTGCATGTTTCCCATGTGTAGATGAGATTTGTTCTGATGGGTGAGTCAAGAAACAGCCATATGCTGGTATTGAAATCCAGGCCTCTGAGGAGAGATGCCTGGAAACCAAAGGCATGGATCCTATTAGTGCCTAGGGGCCTGCTCGTTCCTTTTTACCTCTGGGGACATCAGTCTACGGGTCTGAGTGTAGGTAGGTGCTCAGATGGGCTCAGATTGCCCCTGTTTGTCCTGGGAAGCCACAACTATTGGGATGGCCTCAGGGACTTTGGAGATTTATCCTAGTAGTAGGGTTGTGGCCATTGGAATGGGCACATACAATTCCCTTGGAAAGGGCAAGTACAGTCCTCAGGGTTGGCTACAGGGGCTTGAGCCTGTAGCGTGTGTACGCCAGCCTGTTTGGACAGTTGTCTGAAAACACAAACTCGGCTTATGTTTCAGGTCATAGGTATGGCAGGACTGATCTACAGACCATGAGGAGAACTCTTCGGGATATGAAAAAAGGGCGAGTGTGAGGCTCTTGCTCAAGTTTTTGTCTCTGGATATCGTGTCGCTCATGGTCGTGAAATTGCCAGGATGACTTCATGGGAAATGGACGAGTCTTACTCTCTGGGGTTCCGGCCCCGTCCAAAGAGTTTGGGGTCATTCTGGGGATGGAAGAAGTCCGTTTTTTTGTTGTTGTTGATTTGTTTCCTTTTGTGTTTCAACCTCAGATGTCCCACCTAATGAGTGATTCCAGAGTAGAGCCCTGGGGAGGGGCGACTGGACAACCAGAATTCTGGTAAAAATTGGGGCCTAGGGACATGTCAAGCCCATTATGACATCTAATGATCCAGCCACTGAGAGGAATTCCTAGAGGACAGGACCCACGCTGAGGTCACAATGTGTGTTTATGCTCTCGTCGCACTCAAGAATGGGCGGGGCCTCATTGTGAATACTTTTTTCTCCTACACTGAACGTTGGACAACATGCCAACCACAAGGTTTCTTGCCATGGGTCAGGAAGAGTTATGATTTCTGCATCACAGTCACCCGTGAGCAGTGATTGGAGATAAGTTCTAGGTTCTGAAGACTGAAAACTGAGGTAGGGAAGAGATGATGACATAAGGCCATGGCGGGTCTGATGTGCTCAGTGTGCGGTCAGCTGTCTGGGAGTTGGTCAAAAGGTCTGGGCTCCGGTTGTGTCAGACAGTGCATTAGTGCCCAGGTTAGACTATATAATTTGGGTAGAGGCGAGTGCTGTGTAGGTTTATCCTCATTTAAGCTGCCTGGGCAGCTCATTAGGCAATATATTTTTTCTAGAGGGCAGGCAGAGTGCTTCATTTATCGGTCCGGAATTGCCAAACTTGAGGGCTTCGGGGCCAGGAGAGTGAGGACGGAAGTCTGAGAACACAAGCTAGACTTCGGATTCAGGGTGAGGGCACGGCAGGTACCCCCTGCAGATTTGAACCAATATCTCATGCATCTAAAGTCAGGGCGAGGATCAGACGTTGGCTCAGTTTGGAGTTTCTGTGCATGACGGCCCCTTCATGAAGGGAGCGGAATCTCGAGGCCATGGAGGTTTTCCACGTTGGGAGATGTGGGATGCCCCCTTCAAGGATTCCTTCTGCGGGACAATTGAGACCTGTTGGACAGCTCCAGGACATCCCATATGGAATGAAACCAGAGCACCGTTCGAGGATGGATGCCTGGGAAGTCCGCCTCGGATTCCAATTGCCTCCTAGCAACGAGACAGTTTAGATCCAATGGATCTGCGGGAGCAACCGGGGTGGCTGAGTTGAAATGGACTTTCCTGAGGATGGGTCGCAATGTGTGTTTGTGTCCATGAGAGCCTTGGAATGGGGCGGTGGCACCGGGACCCTGAAGTATTCTCCGAAGCTTTTGACATAGCTCCAATGCACATGTTTCCTTGTGGAGACGAGATTTGTTCTGATGCGTGCCTCAGGAAATCCCCTCTGCTGGTATTGGAATCCAGGTTTTGAGGAGACATGCCTGTAAACCAAAGCAATGGATCCGATAATGGCCTCGGGTCCTGTCTGGTTCAATCTTCTTCTCTGGGGACATCCATCTATGGTATGAGTGGAGGTAGATGCTCAGCTGGTATCAACCGCCCTTTTTTGTCCCGGGCGACCTGCACGATTGGGATGGCCTCAGGGAATTCGGATGGTTCTCCTAATTTGTGCGATTTTTGACAATGGAATGGGTAGAATTCCCATGGAATAGGTAGGCGCAGTCCTAATGTGTGACTCCAGGGGCCCCAGCCTGGAGGGAGTGTGGCCCAGGACTTTGAGGACAGAAGTCTGAAAACACAAACTCAGCTTAGGTTTGGGGCCGTAGGTATGGCAAGCCCGATCTACAAACCATGTGAAGAACTCTTCAGGATATGAAGAATGAGCGAGTCTGAGGCGCTTGCTCAGGGTTTGTCTCTGGATTTTGTATCAGCGATGGCCGTGGAATGTTGGGGAGGCATCATGGGCCATGGACGAATCTTCCTCTCTGTGGATTTGGCGCGATCCCAATTGTTTTTCGTCAATCTTTGGGATGGGAGGACTCCTTTCAGGTTTGTAAACTCAGGTATCCCACCAAAAGAGGAATTCCAAAGCAGAGCCCTGGGGAAGAGTGAAGGGACAACCCGAACTATGGTTAAAAATTGGGGCCTAGGGGCATGGCAAGCCCAATATGCTGTCTCTTCATCCAGCCACTGAGAGGCCTTACCTGAGGACTGGGCTCAGGCTGAGGGTCACAATGTGTGTTTGTGACCAATGTGGCCCGCAAGCATGGGCTGGGCTTCATGGGCCACACTGGTTCCAACTACACTGAACGTTGGACAACCTTCCAAACACAAGGATTCTTGCCATGGGGAAAGAGCTCTGATTTCTGCATCATTTTCAAACCAGGGCAGTGATTGGAGATCAGGTCTAGGTTCTGAAGCCTGGAAACCGAGGTTGAGAAGAGATGACGACCTAAGGCCATGGCGGGTCCGATGTGCTAAGTGTGCGGCCAGCTGTCTGGGTGGGGCAAGGAGGTCCAGGCTCAGGCCGGGTCAGAAAGTGCAATAGGGCCCAGGTCAGTCTATATATTTGGGGTACAGCCGAATGGCGTGCAGGTTGATCCTCATTTGGGGTTTCTGGGTAGCCCCAGAGGGCAATGTTTTTCTTCTGAAGGGCAGGCAGAGTGCGGCATGGTAGTTCTGGATTGCCAAACAGGAGGTCTTGTGGGCCAGTAGTCTGAGGACGGAAGTCTGAGAACCCAAACTAGGCCAAGGTTTCTGGGTGAGGATATGGCAGGCACAATCTACAGACCTCAATCGAGATCTCGTGCACCTGAGTCAGGGCAAGGATCAGACGATCGCTCAGGTTGGACTTTCTGTCCCTGATGGCCCCTTCTTGAAGGGGGTTGGATCACGAGGCCATGGGCGTTTTCCCACGATGGGAGTTGTGAGAAGCTCCAAACTGCAAAGATTCTTCTGCAGGACAATTGAGACCTGTTGTTTGGCTCTAGGCCAACGATTCCGAGCAGGGTTCAAAGGATGGATGGCTGGGTAGCCCACCTCGCATTCCAATTGTCTCCAAGCAACAAGAAAGGTTAGATCTGCTGGATGAGGGGGGAGCAACCGAGGAGGATGAGTTGAAATGGACTCTCCTGTGGATGTGTCCTAATATGTTTTTGTGTCTATGGAGACCTTGGAATGAAGCGGTGGCACTGGGGCCCTGAAGGGTTCTCCTAAACAGAGGCTTTGACACAGCTCCAACGTGCATGTTTCCCATGTGTAGATGAGATTTGTTCTGATGGGTGAGTCAAGAAACAGCCATATGCTGGTATTGAAATCCAGGCCTCTGAGGAGAGATGCCTGGAAACCAAAGGCATGGATCCTATTAGTGCCTAGGGGCCTGCTCGTTCCTTTTTACCTCTGGGGACATCAGTCTACGGGTCTGAGTGTAGGTAGGTGCTCAGATGGGCTCAGATTGCCCCTGTTTGTCCTGGGAAGCCACAACTATTGGGATGGCCTCAGGGACTTTGGAGATTTATCCTAGTAGTAGGGTTGTGGCCATTGGAATGGGCACATACAATTCCCTTGGAAAGGGCAAGTACAGTCCTCAGGTTTGGCTACAGGGGCTTGAGCCTGTAGCGTGTGTACGCCAGCCTGTTTGGACAGTTGTCTGAAAACACAAACTCGGCTTATGTTTCAGGTCATAGGTATGGCAGGACTGATCTACAGACCATGAGGAGAACTCTTCGGGATATGAAAAAAGGGCGAGTGTGAGGCTCTTGCTCAAGTTTTTGTCTCTGGATATCGTGTCGCTCATGGTCGTGAAATTGCCAGGATGACTTCATGGGAAATGGACGAGTCTTACTCTCTGGGGTTCCGGCCCCGTCCAAAGAGTTTGGGGTCATTCTGGGGATGGAAGAAGTCCGTTTTTTTGTTGTTGTTGATTTGTTTCCTTTTGTGTTTCAACCTCAGATGTCCCACCTAATGAGTGATTCCAGAGTAGAGCCCTGGGGAGGGGCGACTGGACAACCAGAATTCTGGTAAAAATTGGGGCCTAGGGACATGTCAAGCCCATTATGACATCTAATGATCCAGCCACTGAGAGGAATTCCTAGAGGACAGGACCCACGCTGAGGTCACAATGTGTGTTTATGCTCTCGTCGCACTCAAGAATGGGCGGGGCCTCATTGTGAATACTTTTTTCTCCTACACTGAACGTTGGACAACATGCCAACCACAAGGTTTCTTGCCATGGGTCAGGAAGAGTTATGATTTCTGCATCACAGTCACCCGTGGGCAGTGATTGGAGATAAGTTCTAGGTTCTGAAGACTGAAAACTGAGGTAGGGAAGAGATGATGACATAAGGCCATGGCGGGTCTGATGTGCTCAGTGTGCGGTCAGCTGTCTGGGAGTTGGTCAAAAGGTCTGGGCTCCGGTTGTGTCAGACAGTGCATTAGTGCCCAGGTTAGACTATATAATTTGGGTAGAGGCGAGTGCTGTGTAGGTTTATCCTCATTTAAGCTGCCTGGGCAGCTCATTAGGCAATATATTTTTTCTAGAGGGCAGGCAGAGTGCTTCATTGTCGGTCCGGAATTGCCAAACTTGAGGGCTTCGGGGCCAGGAGAGTGAGGACGGAAGTCTGAGAACACAAGCTAGACTTCGGATTCAGGGTGAGGGCACGGCAGGTACCCCCTGCAGATTTGAACCAATATCTCATGCATCTAAAGTCAGGGCGAGGATCAGACGTTGGCTCAGTTTGGAGTTTCTGTGCATGACGGCCCCTTCATGAAGGGAGCGGAATCTCGAGGCCATGGAGGTTTTCCACGTTGGGAGATGTGGGATGCCCCCTTCAAGGATTCCTTCTGCGGGACAATTGAGACCTGTTGGACAGCTCCAGGACATCCCATATGGAATGAAACCAGAGCACCGTTCGAGGATGGATGCCTGGGAAGTCCGCCTCGGATTCCAATTGCCTCCTAGCAACGAGACAGTTTAGATCCAATGGATCTGCGGGAGCAACCGGGGTGGCTGAGTTGAAATGGACTTTCCTGAGGATGGGTCGCAATGTGTGTTTGTGTCCATGAGAGCCTTGGAATGGGGCGGTGGCACCGGGACCCTGAAGTATTCTCCTAAGCTTTTGACATAGCTCCAATGCACATGTTTCCTTGTGGAGACGAGATTTGTTCTGATGCGTGCCTCAGGAAATCCCCTCTGCTGGTATTGGAATCCAGGTTTTGAGGAGACATGCCTGTAAACCAAAGCAATGGATCCGATAATGGCCTCGGGTCCTGTCTGGTTCAATCTTCTTCTCTGGGGACATCCATCTATGGTATGAGTGGAGGTAGATGCTCAGCTGGTATCAACCGCCCTTTTTTGTCCCGGGCGACCTGCACGATTGGGATGGCCTCAGGGAATTCGGATGGTTCTCCTAATTTGTGCGATTTTTGACAATGGAATGGGCAGAATTCCCATGGAATGGGTAGGCGCAGTCCTAATGTGTGACTCCAGGGGCCCCAGCCTGGAGGGAGTGTGGCCCAGGACTTTGAGGACAGAAGTCTGAAAACACAAACTCAGCTTAGGTTTGGGGCCGTAGGTATGGCAAGCCCGATCTACAAACCATGTGAAGAACTCTTCAGGATATGAAGAATGAGCGAGTCTGAGGCGCTTGCTCAGGGTTTGTCTCTGGATTTTGTATCAGCGATGGCCGTGGAATGTTGGGGAGGCATCATGGGCCATGGACGAATCTTCCTCTCTGTGGATTTGGCGCGATCCCAATTGTTTTTCGTCAATCTTTGGGATGGGAGGACTCCTTTCAGGTTTGTAAACTCAGGTATCCCACCAAAAGAGGAATTCCAAAGCAGAGCCCTGGGGAAGAGTGAAGGGACAACCCGAACTATGGTTAAAAATTGGGGCCTAGGGGCATGGCAAGCCCAATATGCTGTCTCTTCATCCAGCCACTGAGAGGCCTTACCTGAGGACTGGGCTCAGGCTGAGGGTCACAATGTGTGTTTGTGACCAATGTGGCCCGCAAGCATGGGCTGGGCTTCATGGGCCACACTGGTTCCAACTACACTGAACGTTGGACAACCTTCCAAACACAAGGATTCTTGCCATGGGGAAAGAGCTCTGATTTCTGCATCATTTTCAAACCAGGGCAGTGATTGGAGATCAGGTCTAGGTTCTGAAGCCTGGAAACCGAGGTTGAGAAGAGATGACGACCTAAGGCCATGGCGGGTCCGATGTGCTAAGTGTGCGGCCAGCTGTCTGGGTGGGGGAAGGAGGTCCAGGCTCAGGCCGGGTCAGAAAGTGCAATAGGGCCCAGGTCAGTCTATATATTTGGGGTACAGCCGAATGGCGTGCAGGTTGATCCTCATTTGGGGTTTCTGGGTAGCCCCAGAGGGCAATGTTTTTCTTCTGAAGGGCAGGCAGAGTGCGGCATGGTAGTTCTGGATTGCCAAACAGGAGGTCTTGTGGGCCAGTAGTCTGAGGACGGAAGTCTGAGAACCCAAACTAGGCCAAGGTTTCTGGGTGAGGATATGGCAGGCACAATCTACAGACCTCAATCGAGATCTCGTGCACCTGAGTGAGGGCAAGGATCAGACGATCGCTCAGGTTGGACTTTCTGTCCCTGATGGCCCCTTCTTGAAGGGGGTTGGATCACGAGGCCATGGGCGTTTTCCCACGATGGGAGTTGTGAGAAGCTCCAAACTGCAAAGATTCTTCTGCAGGACAATTGAGACCTGTTGTTTGGCTCTAGGCCAACGATTCCGAGCAGGGTTCAAAGGATGGATGGCTGGGTAGCCCACCTCGCATTCCAATTGTCTCCAAGCAACAAGAAAGGTTAGATCTGCTGGATGAGGGGGGAGCAACCGAGGAGGATGAGTTGAAATGGACTCTCCTGTGGATGTGTCCTAATATGTTTTTGTGTCTATGGAGACCTTGGAATGAAGCGGTGGCACTGGGGCCCTGAAGGGTTCTCCTAAACAGAGGCTTTGACACAGCTCCAACGTGCATGTTTCCCATGTGTAGATGAGATTTGTTCTGATGGGTGAGTCAAGAAACAGCCATATGCTGGTATTGAAATCCAGGCCTCTGAGGAGAGATGCCTGGAAACCAAAGGCATGGATCCTATTAGTGCCTAGGGGCCTGCTCGTTCCTTTTTACCTCTGGGGACATCAGTCTACGGGTCTGAGTGTAGGTAGGTGCTCAGATGGGCTCAGATTGCCCCTGTTTGTCCTGGGAAGCCACAACTATTGGGATGGCCTCAGGGACTTTGGAGATTTATCCTAGTAGTAGGGTTGTGGCCATTGGAATGGGCACATACAATTCCCTTGGAAAGGGCAAGTACAGTCCTCAGGTTTGGCTACAGGGGCTTGAGCCTGTAGCGTGTGTACGCCAGCCTGTTTGGACAGTTGTCTGAAAACACAAACTCGGCTTATGTTTCAGGTCATAGGTATGGCAGGACTGATCTACAGACCATGAGGAGAACTCTTCGGGATATGAAAAAAGGGCGAGTGTGAGGCTCTTGCTCAAGTTTTTGTCTCTGGATATCGTGTCGCTCATGGTCGTGAAATTGCCAGGATGACTTCATGGGAAATGGACGAGTCTTACTCTCTGGGGTTCCGGCCCCGTCCAAAGAGTTTGGGGTCATTCTGGGGATGGAAGAAGTCCGTTTTTTTGTTGTTGTTGATTTGTTTCCTTTTGTGTTTCAACCTCAGATGTCCCACCTAATGAGTGATTCCAGAGTAGAGCCCTGGGGAGGGGCGACTGGACAACCAGAATTCTGGTAAAAATTGGGGCCTAGGGACATGTCAAGCCCATTATGACATCTAATGATCCAGCCACTGAGAGGAATTCCTAGAGGACAGGACCCACGCTGAGGTCACAATGTGTGTTTATGCTCTCGTCGCACTCAAGAATGGGCGGGGCCTCATTGTGAATACTTTTTTCTCCTACACTGAACGTTGGACAACATGCCAACCACAAGGTTTCTTGCCATGGGTCAGGAAGAGTTATGATTTCTGCATCACAGTCACCCGTGGGCAGTGATTGGAGATAAGTTCTAGGTTCTGAAGACTGAAAACTGAGGTAGGGAAGAGATGATGACATAAGGCCATGGCGGGTCTGATGTGCTCAGTGTGCGGTCAGCTGTCTGGGAGTTGGTCAAAAGGTCTGGGCTCCGGTTGTGTCAGACAGTGCATTAGTGCCCAGGTTAGACTATATAATTTGGGTAGAGGCGAGTGCTGTGTAGGTTTATCCTCATTTAAGCTGCCTGGGCAGCTCATTAGGCAATATATTTTTTCTAGAGGGCAGGCAGAGTGCTTCATTGTCGGTCCGGAATTGCCAAACTTGAGGGCTTCGGGGCCAGGAGAGTGAGGACGGAAGTCTGAGAACACAAGCTAGACTTCGGATTCAGGGTGAGGGCATGGCAGGTACCCCCTGCAGATTTGAACCAATATCTCATGGATCTAAAGTCAGGGCGAGGATCAGACGTTGGCTCAGTTTGGAGTTTCTGTGCATCTGGCCCCTTCATGAAGGGAGCGGAATCTCGAGGCCATGGAGGTTTTCCACGTTGGGAGATGTGGGATGCCCCCTTCAAGGATTCCTTCTGCGGGACAATTGAGACCTGTTGGACAGTTCCAGGACATCCCATATGGAATGAAACCAGAGCACCGTTCGAGGATGGATGCCTGGGAAGTCCGCCTCAGATTCCAATTGCCTCCTAGCAACGAGACAGTTTAGATCCAATGGATCTGCGGGAGCAACCGGGGTGGCTGAGTTGAAATGGACTTTCCTGAGGATGGGTCGCAATGTGTGTTTGTGTCCATGAGAGCCTTGGAATGGGGCGGTGGCACCGGGACCCTAAAGTATTCTCCTAAGCTTTTGACATAGCTCCAATGCACATGTTTCCTTGTGGAGACGAGATTTGTTCTGATGCGTGCCTCAGGAAATCCCCTCTGCTGGTATTGGAATCCAGGCTTTTGAGGAGACATGCCTGTAAACCAACGCAATGGATCCGATAATGCCTCGGGTCCTGTCTGTTCAATCTTCTTCTCTGGGGACATCCATCTATGGTATGAGTGGAGGTAGATGCTCAGCTGGTATCAACCGCCCTTTTTTGTCCCGGGCGACCTGCACGATTGGGATGGCCTCAGGGACTTTGGATGGTTCTCCTAATTTGTGCGATTTTTGACAATGGAATGGGTAGAATTCCCATGGAATAGGTAGGCGCAGTCCTAATGTGTGACTCCAGGGGCCCCAGCCTGGAGGGAGTGTGGCCCAGGACTTTGAGGACAGAAGTCTGAAAACACAAACTCAGCTTAGGTTTGGGGCCGTAGGTATGGCACGCCCGATCTACAAACCCTGAGAAGAACTCTTCAGGATATGAAGAATGAGCGAGTCTGAGGCGCTTGCTCAGGCTTTTGTCTCTGGATTTTGTATCAGCGATGGCCGTGGAATGTTGGGGAGGCATCATGGGCCATGGACGAATCTTCCTCTCTGTGGATTTGGCGCGATCCCAATTGTTTTTCGTCAATCTGTGGGATGGGAGGACTCCTTTCAGGTTTGTAAACTCAGGTATCCCACCAAAAGAGGAATTCCAAAGCAGAGCCCTGGGGAAGAGTGAAGGGACAAACCGAACTATGGTTAAAAATTGGGGCTAAGGGGCATGGCAAGCCCAATATGCTGTCTCTTCATCCAGCCACTGAGAGGCCTTACCTGAGGACTGGGCTCAGGCTGAGGGTCACAATGTGTGTTTGTGACCAATGTGGCCCGCAAGCATGGGCTGGGCTTCATGGGCCACACTGGTTCCAACTACACTGAACGTTGGACAACCTTCCAAACACAAGGTTTCTTGCCATGGGGAAAGAGCTCTGATTTCTGCATCATTTTCAAACCAGGGCAGTGATTGGAGATCAGGTCTAGGTTCTGAAGCCTGGAAACCGAGGTTGAGAAGAGATGACGACCTAAGGCCATGGGGGGAGCAACCGGGGTGGCTGAGTTGAAATGGACTTTCCTGAGGATGGGTCGCAATGTGTGTTTGTGTCCATGAGAGCCTTGGAATGGGGCGGTGGCACCGGGACCCTGAAGTATTCTCCTAAGCTTTTGACATAGCTCCAATGCACATGTTTCCTTGTGGAGACGAGATTTGTTCTGATGCGTGCCTCAGGAAATACCCTCTGCTGGTATTGGAATCCAGGCTTTTGAGGAGACATGCCTGTAAACCAACGCAATGGATCCGATAATGGCCTCGGGTCCTGTCTGTTCAATCTTCTTCTCTGGGGACATCCATCTATGGTATGAGTGGAGGTAGATGCTCAGCTGGTATCAACCGCCCTTTTTTGTCTCGGGCGACATGCACGATTGGGATGGCCTCAGGGACTTTGGATGGTTCTCCTAATTTGTGCGATTTTTGACAATGGAATGGGCAGAATTCCCATGGAATGGGTAGGCGCAGTCCTAATGTGTGACTCCAGGGGCCCCAGCCTGGAGGGAGTGTGGCCCAGGACTTTGAGGACAGAAGTCTGAAAACACAAACTCAGCTTAGGTTTGGGGCCGTAGGTATGGCACGCCCGATCTACAAACCATGAGAGGAACTCTTCAGGATATGAAGAATGAGCGAGTCTGAGGCGCTTGCTCAGGCTTTTGTCTCTGGATTTTGTATCAGCGATGGCCGTGGAATGTTGGGGAGGCATCATGGGCCATGGACGAATCTTCCTCTCTGTGGATTTGGCGCGATCCCAATTGTTTTTCGTCAATCTGTGGGATGGGAGGACTCCTTTCAGGTTTGTAAACACAGGTATCCCACCAAAAGGGGAATTCCAAAGCAGAGCCCTGGGGAAGAGGAAAGGGACAACCCGAACTATGGTTAAAAATTGGGGCCTAGGGGCATGGCAAGCCCAATATGCTGTCTCTTCATCCAGCCACTGAGAGGCCTTACCTGAGGACTAGGCTCAGGCTGAGGGTCACAATGTGTGTTTGTGACCAATGTGGCCCGCAAGCATGGGCTGGGCTTCATGGGCCACACTGGTTCCAACTACACTGATCGTTGGACAACCTTCCAAACACAAGGTTTCTTCCCATGGGGAAAGAGCTCTGATTTCTGCATCATTTTCAAACCAGGGCAGTGATTGGAGATCAGGTCTAGGTTCTGAAGCCTGGAAACCGAGGTTGAGAAGAGATGACGACCTAAGGCCATGGCGGGTCCGATGTGCTAAGTGTGCGGCCAGCTGTCTGGGTGGGGCAGGGGGTCCAGGCTCAGGCCGGGTCAGAAAGTGCAATAGGGCCCAGGTCAGTCTATATATTTGGGGTACAGCCGAATGGCGTGCAGGTTGATCCTCATTTGGGATATCTGGGTAGCCCCAGAGGGCAATGTTTTTCTTCTGAAGGGCAGGCAGAGTGCGGCATGGTAGTTCTGGATTGCCAAACAGGAGGGCTTGTGGGCCAGTAGTCTGAGGACGGAAGTCTGAGAACCCAAACTAGGCCAAGGTTTCTGGGGGAGGATATGGCAGGCACAATCTACAGACCTCAATTGAGATCTCGTGCACCTGAAGTCAGGGCAAGGATCAGACGATCGCTCAGGTTGGACTTTCTGTCCCTGATGGCCCCTTCTTGAAGGGGGGGTGGATCACGAGGCCATGGGCGTTTTCCCACGATGGGAGTTGTGAGAAGCTCCAAACTGCAAAGATACTTCTGCAGGACAATTGAGACCTGTTGGTTGGCACCAGGCCAACGATTCCGAGCAGAGTTCAAAGGATGGATGGCTGGGTAGCCCACCTCGCATTCCAATTGTCTCCAAGCAACAAGAAAGGCTAGATCTGCTGGATGAGGGGGGAGCAACCGAGGAGGATGAGTTGAAATGGACTCTCCTGTGGATGTGTCCTAATATGTTTTTGTGTCTATGGAGACCTTGGAATGAAGCGGTGGCACTGGGGCCCTGAAGGGTTCTCCTAAACAGAGGCTTTGACACAGCTCCAACGTGCATGTTTCCCATGTGTAGATGAGATTTGTTCTGATGGGTGAGTCAAGAAACAGCCATATGCTGGTATTGAAATCCAGGCCTATGAGGAGAGATGCCTGGAAACCAAAGGCATGGATCCTATTAGTGCCTAGGGGCCTGTTTGTTCCTTTTTACCTCTGGGGACATCAGTCTACGGGTCTGAGTGCAGGTAGGTGCTCAGATGGGCTCAGATTGCCCCTGTTTGTCCTGGGAAGCCACAACTATTGGGATGGCCTCAGGGACTTTGGAGATTTATCCTATTAGTAGGGTTGTGGCCATTGGAATGGGCACATACAATTCCCTTGGAAAGGGCCAGTACAGTCCTCAGGTTTGGCTACAGGGGCTTGAGCCTGTAGCGTGTGTACGCCAGACCTGTTTGGACAGTTGTCTGAAAACACAAACTCGGCTTATGTTTCAGGTCATAGGTATGGCAGGACTGATCTACAGACCATGAGGAGAACTCTTCGGGATATGAAAAAAGGGCGAGTGTGAGGCTCTTGCTCAAGTTTTTGTCTCTGGATATCGTGTCACTCATGATCGTGAAATTGCCAGGATGACTTCACGGGAAATGGACGAGTCTTACTCTCTGGGGTTCCGGCCCCTTCCAAAGAGTTTGGGGTCATTCTGGGGATGGAAGAAGTCCGTTTTTTTGTTGTTGTTGATTTGTTTCCTTTTGTGTTTCAACCTCAGATGTCCCACCTAATGAGGGATTCCAGAGTAGAGCCCTGGGGAGGGGCGACTGGACAACCAGAAATCTGGTAAAAATTGGGGCCTAGGGACATGTCAAGCCCATTATGACATCTAATGATCCAGCCACTGAGAGGAATTCCTAGAGGACAGGACCCACGCTGAGGTCACAATGTGTGTTTATGCTCTCGTCGCACTCAAGAATGGGCGGGGCCTCATTGTGAATACTTTTTTCTCCTACACTGAACGTTGGACAACATGCCAACCACAAGGTTTCTTGCCATGGGTCAGGAAGAGTTATGATTTCTGCATCAGAGTCACCCGTGGGCAGTGATTGGAGATAAGGTCTAGGTTCTGAAGACTGAAAACTGAGGTAGGGAAGAGATGATGACATAAGGCCATGGCGGGTCTGATGTGCTCAGTGTGCGGTCAGCTGTCTGGGAGTTGGTCAAAAGGTCTGGGCTCCGGTTGTGTCAGACAGTGCATTAGTGCCCAGGTTAGACTATATAATTTGGGTAGAGGCGAGTGCTGTGTAGGTTTATCCTCATTTAAGCTGCCTGGGCAGCTCATTAGGCAATATATTTTTTCTAGAGGGCAGGCAGAGTGCTTCATTGTCGGTCCGGAATTGCCAAACTTGAGGGCTTCGGGGCCAGGAGAGTGAGGACGGAAGTCTGAGAACACAAGCGAGACTTCGGATTCAGGGTGAGGGCACGGCAGGTACCCCCTGCAGATTTGAACCAATATCTCATGCATCTAAAGTCAGGGCGAGGATCAGACGTTGGCTCAGTTTGGAGTTTCTGTGCATGACGGCCCCTTCATGAAGGGAGAGGAATATCGAGGCCATGGAGGTTTTCCACGTTGGGAGATGTGGGATGCCCCCTTCAAGGATTCCTTCTGCGGGACAATTGAGACCTGTTGGACAGCTCCAGGACATCCCATATGGAATGAAACCAGAGCACCGTTCGAGGATGGATGCCTGGGAAGTCGCCTCGGATTCCAATTGCCTACTAGCAATGAGACAGGTTAGATCCAATGAATCTGCGGGAGCAACCGGGGTGGCTGAGTTGAAATGGACTTTCCTGAGGATGGGTCGCAATGTGTGTTTGTGTCCATGAGAGCCTTGGAATGGGGCGGTGGCACCGGGACCCTGAAGTATTCTCCTAAGCTTTTGACATAGCTCCAATGCACATGTTTCCTTGTGGAGACGAGATTTGTTCTGATGCGTGCCTCAGGAAATCCCCTCTGCTGGTATTGGAATCCAGGCTTTTGAGGAGACATGCCTGTAAACCAACGCAATGGATCCGATAATGGCCTCGGGTCCTGTCTGGTTCAATCTTCTTCTCTGGGGACATCCATCTATGGTATGAGTGGAGGTAGATGCTCAGCTGGTATCAACCGCCCTTTTTTGTCCCGGGCGACCTGCACGATTGGGATGGCCTCAGGGACTTTGGATGGTTCTCCTAATTTGTGCGATTTTTGACAATGGAATGGGCAGAATTTCCATGGAATGGGTAGGCGCAGTCCTAATGTGTGACTCCAGGGGCCCCAGCCTGGAGGGAGTGTGGCCCAGGACTTTGAGGACAGAAGTCTGAAAACACAAACTCAGCTTAGGTTTGGGGCCGTAGGTATGGCATGCCCGATCTACAAACCATGAGAAGAACTCTTCAGGATATGAAGAATGAGCGAGTCTGAGGCGCTTGCTCAGGCTTTTGTCTCTGGATTTTGTATCAGCGATGGCCGTGGAATGTTGGGGAGGCATCATGGGCCATGGACGAATCTTCCTCTCTGTGGATTTGGCGCGATCCCAATTGTTTTTCGTCAATCTGTGGGATGGGAGGACTCCTTACAGGTTTGTAAACTCAGGTATCCCACCAAAAGAGGAATTCCAAAGCAGAGCCCTGGGGAAGAGTGAAGGGACAACCCGAACTATGGTTAAAAATTGGGGCCTAGGGGCATGGCAAGCCCAATATGCTGTCTCTTCATCCAGCCACTGAGAGGCCTTACCTGAGGACTGGGCTCAGGCTGAGGGTCACAATGTGTGTTTGTGACCAATGTGGCCCGCAAGCATGGGCTGGGCTTCATGGGCCACACTGGTTCCAACTACACTGAACGTTGGACAACCTTCCAAACACAAGGATTCTTGCCATGGGGAAAGAGCTCTGATTTCTGCATCATTTTCAAACCAGGGCAGTGATTGGAGATCAGGTCTAGGTTCTGAAGCCTGGAAACCGAGGTTGAGAAGAGATGACGACCTAAGGCCATGGCGGGTCCGATGTGCTAAGTGTGCGGCCAGCTGTCTGGGTGGGGCCAGGAGGTCCAGGCTCAGGCCGGGTCAGAAAGTGCAATAGGGCCCAGGTCAGTCTATATATTTGGGGTACAGCCGAATGGCGTGCAGGTTGATCCTAATTTGGGGTTTATGGGTAGCCCCAGAGGGCAATGTTTTTCTTCTGAAGGGCAGGCAGAGTGCGGCATGGTAGTTCTGGATTGCCAAACAGGAGGGCTTGTGGGCCAGTAGTCTGAGGACGGAAGTCTGAGAACCCAAACTAGGCCAAGGTTTCTGGGTGAGGATATGGCAGGCACAATCTACAGACCTCAATCGAGATCTCGTGCACCTGAAGTCAGGGCAAGGATCAGACGATCGCTCAGGTTGGACTTTCTGTCCCTGATGGCCCCTTCTTGAAGGGGGGGTGGATCACGAGGCCATGGGCGTTTTCCCACGATGGGAGTTGTGAGAAGCTCCAAACTGCAAAGATTCTTCTGCAGGACAATTGAGACCTGTTGGTTGGCTCCAGGAAACTATTCCGAGCAGGGTTCAAAGGATGGATGGCTGGGTAGCCCACCTCGCATTCCAATTGTCTCCAAGCAACAAGAAAGGTTAGATCTGCTGGATGAGGGGGGAGCAACCGAGGAGGCTGAGTTGAAATGGACTCTCCTGTGGATGTGTCCTAATATGTTTTTGTGTCTATGGAGACCTTGGAATGAAGCGGTGGCACTGGGGCCCTGAAGGGTTCTCCTAAACAGAGGCTTTGACACAGCTCCAACGTGCATGTTTCCCATGTGTAGATGAGATTTGTTCTGATGGGTGAGTCAAGAAACAGCCATATGCTGGTATTGAAATCCAGGCCTCTGAGGAGAGATGCCTGGAAACCAAAGGCATAGATCCTATTAGTGCCTAGGGGCCTGTTCGTTCCTTTTTGCCTCTGGGGACATCAGTCTACGGGTCTGAGTGCAGGTAGGTGCTCAGATGGGCTCAGATTGCCCCTGTTTGTCCTGGGAAGCCACAACTATTGGGATGGCCTCAGGGACTTTGGAGATTTATCCTATTAGTAGGGTTGTGGCCATTGGAATGGGCACATACAATTCCCTTGGAAAGGGCAAGTACAGTCCTCAGGTTTGGCTACAGGGGCTTGAGCCTGTAGCGTGTGTACGCCAGACCTGTTTGGTCAGTTGTCTGAAAACACAAACTCGGCTTATGTTTTAGGTCATAGGTATGGCAGGACTGATCTACAGACCATGAGGAGAACTCTTCGGGATATGAAAAAAGGGCGAGTGTGAGGCTCTTGCTCAAGTTTTTGTCTCTGGATATCGTGTCACTCATGGTCGTGAAATTGCCAGGATGACTTCATGGGAAATGGACGATTCTTACTCTCTGGGGTTCCGGCCCCGTCCAAAGAGTTTGGGGTCATTCTGGGGATGGAAGAAGTCCGTTTTTTTGTTGTTGTTGATTTGTTTCCTTTTGTGTTTCAACCTCAGATGTCCCACCTAATGAGGGATTCCAGAGTAGAGCCCTGGGGAGGGGCGACTGGACAACCAGAAATCTGGTAAAAATTGGGGCCTAGGGACATGTCAAGCCCATTATGACATCTAATGATCCAGCCACTGAGAGGAATTCCTAGAGGACAGGACCCACGCTGAGGTCACAATGTGTGTTTATGCTCTCGTCGCACTCAAGAATGGGCGGGGCCTCATTGTGAATACTTTTTTCTCCTACACTGAACGTTGGACAACATGCCAACCACAAGGTTTCTTGCCATGGGTCAGGAAGAGTTATGATTTCTGCATCAGAGTCACCCGTGGGCAGTGATTGGAGATAAGGTCTAGGTTCTGAAGACTGAAAACTGAGGTAGGGAAGAGATGATGACATAAGGCCATGGCGGGTCTGATGTGCTCAGTGTGCGGTCAGCTGTCTGGGAGTTGGTCAAAAGGTCTGGGCTCCGGTTGTGTCAGACAGTGCATTAGTGCCCAGGTTAGACTATATAATTTGGGTAGAGGCGAGTGCTGTGTAGGTTTATCCTCATTTAAGCTGCCTGGGCAGCTCATTAGGCAATATATTGTTTCTAGAGGGCAGGCAGAGTGCTTCATTGTCGGTCCGGAATTGCCAAACTTGAGGGCTTCGGGGCCAGGAGAGTGAGGACGGAAGTCTGAGAACACAAGCTAGACTTCGGATTCAGGGTGAGGGCACGGCAGGTACCCCCTGCAGATTTGAACCAATATCTCATGCATCTAAAGTCAGGGCGAGGATCAGACGTTGGCTCAGTTTGGAGTTTCTGTGCATGACGGCCCCTTCATGAAGGGAGCGGAATCTCGATGCCATGGAGGTTTTCCACGTTGGGAGATGTGGGATGCCCCCTTCAAGGATTCCTTCTGCGGGACAATTGAGACCTGTTGGACAGCTCCAGGACATCCCATATGGAATGAAACCAGAGCACCGTTCGAGGATGGATGCCTGGGAAGGCCGCCTCGGATTCCAATTGCCTCCTAGCAACGAGACAGTTTAGATCCAATGGATCTGCGGGAGCAACCGGGGTGGCTGAGTTGAAATGGACTTTCCTGAGGATGGGTCGCAATGTGTTATTGTGTCCATGAGAGCCTTGGAATGGGGCGGTGGCACCGGGACCCTGAAGTATTCTCCTAAGCTTTTGACATAGCTCCAATGCACATGTTTCCCTGTGGAGACGAGATTTGTTCTGATGCGTGCCTCAGGAAATCCCCTCTGCTGGTATTGGAATCCAGGCTTTTGAGGAGACATGCCTGTAAACCAAAGCAATGTATCCGATAATGGCCTCGGGTCCTGTCTGGTTCAATCTTCTTCTCTGGGGACATCCATCTATGGTATGAGTAGAGGTAGATGCTCAGCTGGTATCAACCGCCCTTTTTTGTCCCGGGCGACCTGCACGATTGGGATGGCCTCAGGGACTTTGGATGGTTCTCCTAATTTGTGCGATTTTTGACAATGGAATGGGCAGAATTTCCATGGAATGGGTAGGCGCAGTCCTAATGTGTGACTCCAGGGGCCCCAGCCTGGAGGGAGTGTGGCCCAGGACTTTGAGGACAGAAGTCTGAAAACACAAACTCAGCTTAGGTTTGGGGCCGTAGGTATGGCACGCCCGATCTACAAACCATGAGAAGAACTCTTCAGGATATGAAGAATGAGCGAGTCTGAGGCGCTTGCTCAGGCTTTTGTCTCTGGATTTTGTATCAGCGATGGCCGTGGAATGTTGGGGAGGCTTCATGGGCCATGGACGAATCTTCCTCTCTGTGGATTTGGCGCGATCCCAATTGTTTTTCGTCAATCTGTGGGATGGGAGGAGTCCTTTCAGGTTTGTAAACTCAGGTATCCCACCAAAAGAGGAATTCCAAAGCAGAGCCCTGGGGAAGAGTGAAGGGACAACCCGAACTATGGTTAAAAATTGGGGCCTAGGGGCATGGCAAGCCCAATATGCTGTCTCTTCATCCAGCCACTGAGAGGCCTTACCTGAGGACTGGGCTCAGGCTGAGGGTCACAATGTGTGTTTGTGACCAATGTGGCCCGCAAGCATGGGCTGGGCTTCATGGGCCACACTGGTTCCAACTACACTGAACGTTGGACAACCTTCCAAACACAAGGATTCTTGCCATGGGGAAAGAGCTCTGATTTCTGCATCATTTTCAAACCAGGGCAGTGATTGGAGATCAGGTCTAGGTTCTGAAGCCTGGAAACCGAGGTTGAGAAGAGATGACGACCTAAGGCCATGGCGGGTCCGATGTGCTAAGTGTGCGGCCAGCTGTCTGGGTGGGGCCAGGAGGTCCAGGCTCAGGCCGGGTCAGAAAGTGCAATAGGGCCCAGGTCAGTCTATATATTTGGGGTACAGCCGAATGGCGTGCAGGTTGATCCTAATTTGGGGTTTATGGGTAGCCCCAGAGGGCAATGTTTTTCTTCTGAAGGGCAGGCAGAGTGCGGCATGGTAGTTCTGGATTGCCAAACAGGAGGGCTTGTGGGCCAGTAGTCTGAGGACGGAAGTCTGAGAACCCAAACTAGGCCAAGGTTTCTGGGTGAGGATATGGCAGGCACAATCTACAGACCTCAATCGAGATCTCGTGCACCTGAAGTCAGGGCAAGGATCAGACGATCGCTCAGGTTGGACTTTCTGTCCCTGATGGCCCCTTCTTGAAGGGGGGGTGGATCACGAGGCCATGGGCGTTTTCCCACGATGGGAGTTGTGAGAAGCTCCAAACTGCAAAGATTCTTCTGCAGGACAATTGAGACCTGTTGGTTGGCTCCAGGAAACTATTCCGAGCAGGGTTCAAAGGATGGATGGCTGGGTAGCCCACCTCGCATTCCAATTGTCTCCAAGCAACAAGAAAGGTTAGATCTGCTGGATGAGGGGGGAGCAACCGAGGAGGCTGAGTTGAAATGGACTCTCCTGTGGATGTGTCCTAATATGTTTTTGTGTCTATGGAGACCTTGGAATGAAGCGGTGGCACTGGGGCCCTGAAGGGTTCTCCTAAACAGAGGCTTTGACACAGCTCCAACGTGCATGTTTCCCATGTGTAGATGAGATTTGTTCTGATGGGTGAGTCAAGAAACAGCCATATGCTGGTATTGAAATCCAGGCCTCTGAGGAGAGATGCCTGGAAACCAAAGGCATAGATCCTATTAGTGCCTAGGGGCCTGTTCGTTCCTTTTTGCCTCTGGGGACATCAGTCTACGGGTCTGAGTGCAGGTAGGTGCTCAGATGGGCTCAGATTGCCCCTGTTTGTCCTGGGAAGCCACAACTATTGGGATGGCCTCAGGGACTTTGGAGATTTATCCTATTAGTAGGGTTGTGGCCATTGGAATGGGCACATACAATTCCCTTGGAAAGGGCAAGTACAGTCCTCAGGTTTGGCTACAGGGGCTTGAGCCTGTAGCGTGTGTACGCCAGACCTGTTTGGTCAGTTGTCTGAAAACACAAACTCGGCTTATGTTTTAGGTCATAGGTATGGCAGGACTGATCTACAGACCATGAGGAGAACTCTTCGGGATATGAAAAAAGGGCGAGTGTGAGGCTCTTGCTCAAGTTTTTGTCTCTGGATATCGTGTCACTCATGGTCGTGAAATTGCCAGGATGACTTCATGGGAAATGGACGATTCTTACTCTCTGGGGTTCCGGCCCCGTCCAAAGAGTTTGGGGTCATTCTGGGGATGGAAGAAGTCCGTTTTTTTGTTGTTGTTGATTTGTTTCCTTTTGTGTTTCAACCTCAGATGTCCCACCTAATGAGGGATTCCAGAGTAGAGCCCTGGGGAGGGGCGACTGGACAACCAGAAATCTGGTAAAAATTGGGGCCTAGGGACATGTCAAGCCCATTATGACATCTAATGATCCAGCCACTGAGAGGAATTCCTAGAGGACAGGACCCACGCTGAGGTCACAATGTGTGTTTATGCTCTCGTCGCACTCAAGAATGGGCGGGGCCTCATTGTGAATACTTTTTTCTCCTACACTGAACGTTGGACAACATGCCAACCACAAGGTTTCTTGCCATGGGTCAGGAAGAGTTATGATTTCTGCATCAGAGTCACCCGTGGGCAGTGATTGGAGATAAGGTCTAGGTTCTGAAGACTGAAAACTGAGGTAGGGAAGAGATGATGACATAAGGCCATGGCGGGTCTGATGTGCTCAGTGTGCGGTCAGCTGTCTGGGAGTTGGTCAAAAGGTCTGGGCTCCGGTTGTGTCAGACAGTGCATTAGTGCCCAGGTTAGACTATATAATTTGGGTAGAGGCGAGTGCTGTGTAGGTTTATCCTCATTTAAGCTGCCTGGGCAGCTCATTAGGCAATATATTGTTTCTAGAGGGCAGGCAGAGTGCTTCATTGTCGGTCCGGAATTGCCAAACTTGAGGGCTTCGGGGCCAGGAGAGTGAGGACGGAAGTCTGAGAACACAAGCTAGACTTCGGATTCAGGGTGAGGGCACGGCAGGTACCCCCTGCAGATTTGAACCAATATCTCATGCATCTAAAGTCAGGGCGAGGATCAGACGTTGGCTCAGTTTGGAGTTTCTGTGCATGACGGCCCCTTCATGAAGGGAGCGGAATCTCGATGCCATGGAGGTTTTCCACGTTGGGAGATGTGGGATGCCCCCTTCAAGGATTCCTTCTGCGGGACAATTGAGACCTGTTGGACAGCTCCAGGACATCCCATATGGAATGAAACCAGAGCACCGTTCGAGGATGGATGCCTGGGAAGGCCGCCTCGGATTCCAATTGCCTCCTAGCAACGAGACAGTTTAGATCCAATGGATCTGCGGGAGCAACCGGGGTGGCTGAGTTGAAATGGACTTTCCTGAGGATGGGTCGCAATGTGTGTTTGTGTCCATGAGAGCCTTGGAATGGGGCGGTGGCACCGGGACCCTGAAGTATTCTCCTAAGCTTTTGACATAGCTCCAATGCACATGTTTCCCTGTGGAGACGAGATTTGTTCTGATGCGTGCCTCAGGAAATCCCCTCTGCTGGTATTGGAATCCAGGCTTTTGAGGAGACATGCCTGTAAACCAAAGCAATGTATCCGATAATGGCCTCGGGTCCTGTCTGGTTCAATCTTCTTCTCTGGGGACATCCATCTATGGTATGAGTAGAGGTAGATGCTCAGCTGGTATCAACCGCCCTTTTTTGTCCCGGGCGACCTGCACGATTGGGATGGCCTCAGGGACTTTGGATGGTTCTCCTAATTTGTGCGATTTTTGACAATGGAATGGGCAGAATTTCCATGGAATGGGTAGGCGCAGTCCTAATGTGTGACTCCAGGGGCCCCAGCCTGGAGGGAGTGTGGCCCAGGACTTTGAGGACAGAAGTCTGAAAACACAAACTCAGCTTAGGTTTGGGGCCGTAGGTATGGCACGCCCGATCTACAAACCATGAGAAGAACTCTTCAGGATATGAAGAATGAGCGAGTCTGAGGCGCTTGCTCAGGCTTTTGTCTCTGGATTTTGTATCAGCGATGGCCGTGGAATGTTGGGGAGGCTTCATGGGCCATGGACGAATCTTCCTCTCTGTGGATTTGGCGCGATCCCAATTGTTTTTCGTCAATCTGTGGGATGGGAGGAGTCCTTTCAGGTTTGTAAACTCAGGTATCCCACCAAAAGAGGAATTCCAAAGCAGAGCCCTGGGGAAGAGTGAAGGGACAACCCGAACTATGGTTAAAAATTGGGGCCTAGGGGCATGGCAAGCCCAATATGCTGTCTCTTCATCCAGCCACTGAGAGGCCTTACCTGAGGACTGGGCTCAGGCTGAGGGTCACAATGTGTGTTTGTGACCAATGTGGCCCGCAAGCATGGGCTGGGCTTCATGGGCCACACTGGTTCCAACTACACTGAACGTTGGACAACCTTCCAAACACAAGGATTCTTGCCATGGGGAAAGAGCTCTGATTTCTGCATCATTTTCAAACCAGGGCAGTGATTGGAGATCAGGTCTAGGTTCTGAAGCCTGGAAACCGAGGTTGAGAAGAGATGACGACCTAAGGCCATGGCGGGTCCGATGTGCTAAGTGTGCGGCCAGCTGTCTGGGTGCGGCCAGGAGGTCCAGGCTCAGGCCGGGTCAGAAAGTGCAATAGGGCCCAGGTCAGTCTATATATTTGGGGTACAGCCGAATGGCGTGCAGGTTGATCCTCATTTGGGGTTTCTGGGTAGCCCCAGATGGCAATGTTGTTCTTCTGAAGGGCAGGCAGAGTGCGGCATTGTAGTTCTGGATTGCCAAACAGGAGGGCTTGTGGGCCAGTAGTCTGAGGACGGAAGTCTGAGAACCCAAACTAGGCCAAGGTTTCTGGGTGAGGATATGGCAGGCACAATCTACAGACCTCAATCGAGATCTCGTGCATCTGAAGTCAGGGCAAGGATCAGACGATCGCTCAGGTTGGACTTTCTGTCCCTGATGGCCCCTTCTTGAAGGGGGGGTGGATCACGAGCCCATGGGGGTTTTCCCACGATGGGAGTTGTGAGAAGCTCCAAACTGCAAAGATTCTACTGCAGGAAAATTGAGACCTGTTGGTTGGCTCCAGGCCAACGATTTCGAGCAGGGTTCAAAGGATGGATGGCTGGGTAGCCCACCTAGCATTCCAATTGTCTCCAAGCAACAAGAAAGGTTAGATCTGCTGGATGAGGGGGGAGCAACCGAGGAGGCTGAGTTGAAATGGACTCTCCTGTGGATGTGTCCTAATATGTTTTTGTGTCTATGGAGACCTTGGAATGAAGCGGTGGCACTGGGGCCCTGAAGGGTTCTCCTAAACAGAGGCTTTGACACAGCTCCAACGTGCAAGCGCCTCAGACTCGCTCTTTCTTCATATCTGGAAGAGTTCTTCTCATGATTTGTAGATCGGGCGTGCCATACCTACGTCCCCAAACCTAAGCTGAGTTTGTGTTTTCAGACTTCTGTCCTCAAAGTCCTGGGCCACACACCCACCAGGCTGGGGCCCCTGGAGTCACACATTAGGACTGTGCCTACCCAATCCATGGGAATTCTGCCGATGCCATTGTCCAAAACAGTAAAATTTGGAGAACCCTCCGAATCCCTGAGGCCATCCCAATAGTGCAGGTCGCCCGGGACAAACAAGGGTGGTCTGATACCAGCTGAACATCTATTTCCACTCATGCCATAGATGGATGTCCCCTGAGAAGAAGATTGAACCAGACAGGACCCTAGGCCATAATCGGATACATTGCTTTGGATTACAGGCATGTCTCCTCAAAAGCCTGGATTCCAATACCAGCATAGAGGTTTTCCTGAGCCACCCATCAAAACAAATCTCGTCTCCACAAGGAACCTTGTGCATCGAGCTATGTCAAAAGCTTAGGAGAATACTTCAGGGTCCCGGTGCCACCGCCCCATTTTAAGGCCCTCATGGACACAAACACACATTAGGACCCATCCTCAGGAAAGTCCATTTCAAGTCAGCCACCCCGGTTTCTCCCGCAGAGCCATCAGATCTAAACTGTCTTGTTGCTAGGAGACAATTGGAATGCGAGGCGGGCTTCCCAGGCATCCATCCTCGAACGGTGCCCTGGAGTCATTCCATATGGGATGTCCTGGAGCTGCCCAACAAGTCTCAATTGTCCCGCAGAAGGAATCCTTGAAGGGGGCATCCCACAACTCCCAACGTGGGAAAACCTCCATGGCCTCGAGATTCCGCTCCCTTCATGAAGGGGCCGTCATGCACAGAAACTCCAACCTGAGCCAACGTCTGATCCTCGCTCTGACTTCAGATGCATGAGATATAGGTTCAGATCTACAGGGGTACCTGCCGTGCCCTGTCCCTGAAACCCAAGTCTAGCTTTTGTTCTCAGACTTCCGTCCTCCCACTCCAGGCCCCGAAGCCCGGAAGTTTCGCAATTCCAGACCCACAATGCAGCACTCTGCCTGCCCTCTAGAAAAAAAAAATTTGGCCTAATGAGCTGCCCAGGCACCTTATATGAGGATAAATCTACATGGCATTCGACTGTACCCAAAGTATATAGTCTAACCTGGGCACTAATGCACTGTCTGACACAACCTGAGCTCGGACCTCCTGACCAACACCCAGACAGCTGACCGCACACTGAGCACATCAGACCCGCCATGGCCTTAGGTCATCATCTCTTCCCAACTGCGGTTTTTCAGGCTTCAGAACCTAGACCTTATCTCCAATCACTGCCCAGGTTTGCCTGTGATGCAGAAATCAGAACTCTTCCTTAGCCATGGCAAGAAACCTTGTGGTTGGCATGTTGTCCAACGTTCAGTGTAGGAGAAACCAGGATTCACCATGAGGCACTGCCTATTCTTGAGTGCGAAGAGGGCATAAACACGCATTGTGACCCTCAGCGTGAGTCCTGTCCTCTAGTAAGTCCTCTCAGTGGCTCGACCATTAGATGTCATAATGGGCTTGACATGTCCCTAGGCCACAATTTTTAACCAGATTTCTGGTTGTCCGTTCAGCCCTCCCCAGGGCTCTACTCTGGAATCCCTCATTTGGTGGGACACCTGAGGTTAAAAAACAAAACATGGCAAATCAACAACAACAACAAAACGGACTTCTTCCATCCCACAGAATGACCCCAAACTCTTTGGACGGGGCCAAACCCCCAGAGTGTAAGACTCGTCCATTTCCCATGAAGTCACCAGGGAATTTCACGACCATGAGTGACACGATATCCAGAGACAAAAACTTGAGCACGAGCCTCACACTCGCCCCTTATCATATCCCGAAGAGTTCTCCTCATGGTCTGTAGATCAATCCTGCCATACCTATGACCTGAAACATAAGCCGCGTTTGTGTTTTCAGACGACTGTCCAAACAGCTCTGCCTACACACCCTACAGGCTCAGGCCCCTGGAGCCAAACCGGAGGAGTGTACTTGCTCTCTCCAAGGGAATTGTATGTGCCCATTCCAATGGCCACAACCCTACTAATAGGATAAACCTGCAAACTCCCTGAGGCCATCCCAATAGTGGTGGCTTCCCAGGACAAACTCGGGCAATCTGAGCCCATCTGAGCACCTACATGCACTCAGACGCATAGACTGATGTTCCCAGATGTAAAAAGGTACGAACAGGCCCCTAGGCACTATTCGGATTCATTGTTGTAGTATCCAGTCATCTCTCCTCAGAGGCTAGCATATGGCTGTTTCCTGACTCATCCGTCATAAAATATTTCATCTACATATGGGAAACTTGCACGTTGGAGCTGTGTCAAAGCCTCTGTTTGAAAAAACCCTTCAGGACCCCAGTGCCACCGCTTCATTCCAAGGTCTCCATAGACACAAAAAGACATTAGGACCCATCTACAGGAGAGTCCATTTCAACTCAGCCTCCTGGGTTGCTCCCCAAGATCCAGCAGATATAACCTGTCTTGTTGCTAGGACACAATTGGAAGGCGAGGTGGGCTACCCAGCCATCCATCCTTAGAACCCTGCTCGGAATCGTTGGCCTGGAGCCAACCAACAGGTCTCAATTGTCCTGCACAAGAATCTTTGCAGTTTGGAGCTTCTCACAACTAACATCGTGGGAAAACCCCCACGAACTCGAGACCCCGCCCCTTCAATAAGGGGCCATCAGGGACAGAAACACCAACCTGAACGATCTTCTGATCCTCACCCTGACTTCAGAAGCACGAGATCTCGATTCAGGTCTGTAGATTGTTCCTGCCTTGTCCTCACCCAGAAACCTAAGCCTAGCTTGTGTTATCAGATTTCCGTCTTCAGACTACTGGCCCACAAGCCCTCCAGTTTGCAAACCAGAACTAAAATGCAGCACTCTGCCAGCATTCAGGAAGAAAAACATTGCCCTGTGGGGCTACCCAGAAACTCCAAAAGAGGATCAACCTGCATGCCATTCGACTGTACCCCAAATATATAGGCTGACCTAGGCACTATTGCCCTTTTGACACAGCCTGAGCCTGGACTTCCTGGCCCCACCCAGAAAGCTGGTCGAACACTGAGCACGCCGGACGAGCCATGTCCTTAGGTCGTCATCTCTTCCCAACCTCGGTTGTCAAGTTTCAGAACCTAGACCTTATCTCCAATCACTGCCCAGGCTTGTAAGTGATGCAGAAATCACATCTCCTTCCCCGTGGCTAGAAACCATGTGGTTGGCATGTTTTCCAATGTTCAGTGTAGTTGAAACCAGTGTGGCCCATGAGGCCCCGCCCATGTTTATGGGCCACATTGGTCACAAACACACATTGTGAACCTCAGCCTGATCCCAGTCCTCAGGTAAGGCCTCTCAGTGGCTGGATGAAGAGATAGCATATTGGGCTTGCCATGCCCCTAGGCCCCAAATTTTACCCATAGTTCAGCTTGTCCCTTAGCTTTTCCCCAGGGCTCTTCTTTGGAATTCCTCTTTTGGCGGGACACCTAAGGTAACCAACCTGAAAGGAGACCTCCCAATCCACAGATTGATGAAAAAGAATTGGGATCGGGCCTATTCCACAGAGAGGAAGGTTCGTCCATGGCCATGAGTTTTCCCAGACAATCCACGGCCATCGCTGATACCGAATCTAGAGACAAAAGACTGAAGAAGCACCTCAGACTCGCTCTTTCTTCATATTCTGAAGAGTTCTTCTCATGGTTTATAGATCGGGCCTGCCATACCTACGTCTCCAAACCTAAGCTGAGTTTATGTTTTCAGACTTCTGTCCTCAAAGTCCTGGGCCACACACCCTCCAGGCTGCGGTCCCTGGAGCCACACATAAGGACTGTGCCTACTCAATCCATGGGAACTCTGCCCTTTCCATTGTCCAAAACCGTAAAATTAGGAGAACCCTCCAAATCCCTGAGGCCATCCCAATAGGGCAGGTCGCCCGTGACAAACAAGCGCGGTGTGATAGCAGCTGAGCATCAACCTCCATTCATACCATAGATGGATGTCCCCAGAGAAGTAGAATGAACCAGACAGGACCCTGGCCAATCGGATCCATTGCTTTGGTGACAGGCATGTCTCCTCAAAAGCCTGGATTCCAATACCAGCTTAGGGGTTTTCCTGAGGCAACAATCAGAACAAATCTCGTCTCCACAAGGAAACATGTGCATCGAGCTCTGTCAAAAGCTTAGGAGAATACTTCAGGGTCCCGGTGCCACGGACCCATTCCAAGGCCCCATGGACACAAACACACATTAGGACCCATCCTGAGGAAAGTCCATTTCAAGTCAGCCACCCCGGTTGCTCCCGCAGAGTCATCAGATCTAAACTGGCTTGTTGCTAGGAGACAATTGGAATGTGAGGCTGGCTTCCCAGGCATCCTCCCTCGAACGGTGCTCTGGAGTCATTCCATATGTGATGTCCTGGAGCTGCCCAAAGGTCTCAATTGTCCCGCAGAAGGAATTCTTTTTTTTTTTTTTTAAGATTTTTTATTTATTTATTTGACAGAGATCACAAGTAGGCAGAGAGGCAGGCAGAGAGAGAGGGAGAAGCAGGCTCCCCGCTGAGCAGAGAGCCCGATGCGGGACTCGATCCCAGGACCCTGAGATCATGACCTGAGCCGAAGGCAGCAGCCTAAACCACTGAGCCACCCAGGCGCCCCCGCAGAAGGAATTCTTGAAGGGGGCAACCCACAACTCCCACGTGGGAAAAACTCCATGGACACGAGATCTGCTCCCTTCATGAAGGAGCCGTCAGGCACAGAAACTCCAACCTAAGCCAAAGTCTAATTCTCTCCCTGACTTGAAATGGATGAGATATTGGTTCAGATCTGCAGGGGGTACCTGCCGTGCCCTTGCCCTTAGCCCAAGTATAGCTTTTGTTCTCAGAATTCCGACCTCAATCTCCTGGCCTCAAAGCCCTCATGATTGGTAAATCCGGTCCCACAATTAAGCACATGGCCTGCTTTCTGGAAAAAAACATATTGCCTAAAGAGCTGCCAAGGCACCTTATATGAAGATAAACCTACACGGTACTCGACTTTGCCCGAATTATATAGTCTAACCTGGGCACTAATGCACTGTCTGACACAACCTGAGCCCGGACTTCCTGACCAACACCCAGACAGCTGACCACACACTGAGCACATCAGAACCGACATGGCCTTAGGTCATCATCTCTTCCCTACCTCAGTTTTCAGGCCTCAGAAACTAGACTTTATCTCTGCCTGGGGGTGAGTGTGATGCAGAAATCAGAACTTCTCCTTACACATGGCAAGAAACCTTGTGGTTGGCATGTTGTCCAACGTTCATTGTAGGAGAAACTAGCATTCACCCTGGGGCCCGCCTATTCTTTAGTGCGACCAGGGCATAAATATGCATTGTGACCCTCAGGGTGAGTCCTGTCCTCTAGTAAGTCCTCTCAGAGCCTGGATCACTAGATGTCATAATGGGCTTGACATAGCCCTAGGCCCCAATTTTTAACCAGATTTCTGGTTGATCAGTCACCCCTCCCCAGAGCTCTACTCTGGAATTCCTCATGTGGTGGGACAACGGAGGTTAAAAAATGAAACAAAACAAAGCAACAACAACAAAAAAAACGACTTCTTCCATCCCACAGAATGACCCCAACCTCTTTGGAAGGGGCCAAATCCCCAGAGGATAAGACTCGTCCATTTCCCATGAAGTCACCCGGAAATTTCACGACCATGAGTGACATGATATGCAGAGACAAAAACATGAGCAATAGCCTCACACTCGCCCTTTTTTCATATACCAAAATGTTCTCCTCATGGTCTGTAGATCAGTCCTGCCCTACCTATGACCCGAAACAGAAGTCGAGTTTGTTTTTTCAGACAACTGTCCAAACAGCCCTGGCCTACACACCCTATAGGCTCAGGCCCCTGAAGCCAAACCTGAGGACTGTTCTTGCCCTCGCAAGGGAATTGTGTGAGTCCATTCCAATGGCGACAACGCACATAAAAGTATAAACCTTTAAATTCCCTGATGCCATCCCATAGTGTTGGCTTCCAAGGACAAACACGGGCAATCTGAGTTCATCTGAGCACCTACCTGCACTCTGACCCATAGATAGATGTCGCCCGAGGTAAAAAGAAACCAACAGGCCCCTAGGCACTAATCGGTTCCATTGCTTTGGTTTCCAGGCATCTCTCCTCAGAGGCCTGGATTTCAATACCAGAATATGGCTGTTTCTTGACTCACCCATCAGAACAAATCTCCTCTACACATGGGAAACTTGCATGGTGGACCTGTGTCAAACCTCTGTTTAGGAGAAGCCTTCAGGGCCCAAGTGCCACCGCTTAATGCCACAGTCTCCATAGACACAAAAACATATTAGGACCCATCCACAGGAGAGTCCATTTAAACTCAGCCTCCTCGGTTGCTCCCCGAGATCCAACAGATCTAGCCTGTCTTGTAGCTAGGAGAATATTGGAATGCGAGGTGGGCAACCCAGCCATCCATCCTTAGAACCCTGCTCAGAATCGTTGGCCTGGAGCCAACCAACTGGTCTCAATTGTCCCACAGTAGAATCTTTGCAGTTTGGAGCTTCTCACAACTCCCATGGTGGGAAAACCCCCACGGCCTCGTGATTCCCCCCCTTTATGAAGGGGCCATCAGGGACAGAAAGTCAAACCTGAGGCATCGTCTGATGCTCAACCTGACTTCAGGTGCAAGAGATCTCGATTCAGGTCTGTAGATTGTGCCTGCCATGTCCTCACACATAAAACCTAAGCCTAGCTTGTGTTCTCGGAGTTCCGTCCTCAGACTACCGGCCCATAAGCCCTCCAGTTTGCCAATCCAGAAGTACATGCGGCACTCTGCCTGCTCCCTGGAAGAAGAACATTGCCCTCTGGGGCTACCCAGAAACCCCAAATGAGGATCAACCTGCACCCCATTTGGCTGTACACCAAATATATAGGCTGAAGTGGGCACAATTGCCATTCTGACACAGCCTGAGCCTGGAACTCCTGGCCCCACCCAGACAGCTGGCCACACACTGAGCACATCGGACCCGCCATGGCCATAGGTCATCATCTCTACCCAACCTCGGTTTTCAGGCTTCAGAACCTTGACCTTATCTCCAATCACTGCCCAGGTTTGAAAATGTTGCAGAAATCGGAACTCGTTCCCTTGGCAAGAAACCTCGTGGTTGGCATGTTGTCCAACTTTCAGTGTAGTTGAAACCAGTGTGGCACATGAGACCCAGCCCATGTTTGAGGGCCACATTGGTCTCAAACACACATTGTGACCCTCAGCCTGAACCCGGTCCTCAGGCAAGGCCTCTCAGTGGCTGCATGAATAAAGAGCATATTGGGCTTGCCATGCCCCTAGACCCCAATTTTTAACCATAGTTCGGGTTGTCCCTTCACTCTTGCCCAGGGCTCTGCTTTGGAATTCCTCTTTTGGTGGGACACCTCAGGTAACAAACCTTAAAGGAGTCCTCCCATTACACAGATTCACGAAAAAGAATTGGGATAGGGCCAAATCCACAGAGAGGAAGATTCGTCCATGGCTCATGAGGCCTCCCCGACATTCCACGGCCATCGCTGATACAAAATCCAGAGACAAAAGCCTAAGCAAGCGCCTCAGACTCGCTCTTTCTTCATATCCTGAAGAGTTCTTCTCATGATTTGTAGTTCGGCCGTGCCATACCTACGTCCCCAAACCTAAGCTGAGTTTGTGTTTTTTGAGTTCTGTCCTCAAAGTCCTGGGCCACACACCCTCCAGGCTGGGCCCCTGGAACCACACATTAGGACTGTGCCTTACCAATCCATGGGAATTCTGCCCATTCCATTATCCAAAACCATACAAATTAGGAGAAACCTCCAAATTCCCTGAGGCCATACCAATGGTGTAGGTTGTCCGGGACAAAAAAGGGCCGTCTGACACCAGCTGAGCATCTACCTCCACTCATACCATCGATGGATGTCCCCAGAGAAGAAGATTGACCAGACAGGACCCCAGGCCATAATGGGATCCATAGCTTTGGTTTACAGGCATGTCTCCTCAAAAGCCTGGTTTCCAATACTAGCTGAGGGCTTCTCCTGAGGCACCCATCAGAACAAATCTCGTCTACACATGGGAAACTTGCATGTTGGAGCTCTCTCAAAGCCTCTGGTTAGAAGGACATTCCAGGTTCCCGGTGCCAGCGCCTCATTCCAAGGTCTCCATGGAGACACACACACATTAGGACCCATCCACTGGAGAGTCCATTTCAACTCAGCCCCCTCAGTTGCTCCCCCTGATCCAGCAGATCTAACCCGTCTTGTCGCTAGGAGATGATTGGAATGAGAGGCAGGCTTCCCAGCCATTCATACTTAGAACCATTCTCAGAATGATGCTGTATGGGAAGTCCTGGAGCCAACCAACAGGTCTCAATAATCCCGCAGAAGAATCCTTACTGTTTGGAGCATCTCACAACTCCCATCGTGGGAAAACCTCCATGGCCTCGTGATCCCGCCCCCTGCGCTTCATGAAGGGGCCATCAGGGACAGAAGCTCCAACCTGAGCGATCGTCTGATCCTCGCCCTGACTTCAGATGCACGAGATCTCGATTCAGGTCTGTAGATTGTGCCTGCCATGGCCTCACCCAGAAACCTAAGCCTAGCTTCTGTTCTCAGACTTTTGTCGTCAGACTACTGGCCCACAAGCCCTCCAGTTTGGCAATCCAGAACTACAATGCAGCACTCTGCCGGCCCTCCAGAAGAAAAACATTGTCCTCTGGGGCTACCCAGTAACGCCAAATGAGGATCAACCTGCACCGACCTTGGCTGTACCCCAAATACTTAGGCTGACCAGGGCACTAATACCCTTTCTGACACAGCCTGAGCCTGGACCCCGTGGACCCTCCCAGACACCTGGCTGCACACTGAGCACATCGAGCCGCCATGGCCTTAGGTCATCCTCTCTTCCCAACCTCGGTTTTCAGGTTTCAGAACCTAGACCTTATCTCCAATCACTGCCCAGGGTTGAAGGTGATGCAGAAATCAGAACTCCTTCCCCATGGCAAGAAACCTTGTGGTTGGCATGTTGTCCAACGTTCAGTGTAGTTGAAACCAGAGTGGCCCATGAGGCCCCGCCCATGCTCGCAGGCCACATTGGTCACAAACACACATTGTGACCCTCAGGCTGAGCCCAGTCCTCAAGGAAGGCCACTCAGTGGCTGGATGAAGAGATAGCATATTGGACATGCCATGCCCCTAGGCCCCAATTTTTAACCATAGTTCGAGATGTCCCTTCAGTCTTCCCCACGGCTTGGCTTTGGAATTCCTCTTTTTGTGGGACACCTGAGGTATCAAAACTGAAATGAGTCCTCCCATCCCACAGATTGACGAAAAGCAATTGGGAATAGGGCCAAATCCTCAGAGAGGAAGATTCGTCCATGGCCCATGAGGCCTCCCCGACATTCCACGGCCATCGCTGATACAAAATCCACAGACAAAAGCCTGAGCAAGCGCCTCAGACTCGCACTTTCTTCATATCCTAAAAGTTTTTCTCATGGTTTGTAGATCGGGAATGCCATACCTACGTCCCCAAACCTAAGCTGAGTTTGTGTTTTCAGACTTCTGTCCTCAAAGTCTTTGGCCACACACCCTCCAGGCTGGGCCCCTGGAGCCACACATTAGGACTGTGCCTACCAATCCATGGGAATTCTGCCCATTCCATGCTCCAAAATCGTACAAATTAGGAGAAACCTCCAAAGTCCCTGAGGCCATCCCAATAGTGTAGGTCGCCCGGAACAAACAAGGGCTGTCTGACACCAGCTGATAATCGACCTCCATTCATACCATAGATGGATGTCCCCAGAGAAGAAGATTGAACCAGACAGGACCCTAGGCCATAATAGGATCCATTGCTTTGGGTTACAGGCATGTGTCATCAAAAGCTTGATTCCAATACGAGCATAGGGGTTTTCCTGAGGCACCCATCAGAACTCATCTCGTCTCCACAAGGAAACCTGTGCATGGGAGCCATGTCCAAAGCTTAGGAGAGTACTTCAGGGTCCCGGTGCCACCGCCCCATTCCAAGGCCCTCATGGACACAAAAACACATTAGGACCCATCCTCAGGAAAGTCCATTTCAACTCAGCCACCCCGGTTGCTCCCGCAGAGCCATCAGATCTAAACTGTCTTGTTGCTAGGAGACAATTGGAATGCGAGGCGGGCTTCCCAGGCATCCATCCGCGTACAGTGCTCTGGAGTCATTTCATATGGGATGTCCTGGAGCTGTCCAACAGGTCTCAATTGTCCCGCCGAAGGAATCCTTGAAGGGGGCATCCCACAACTCCCAACGTAAGAAAACCTCAATGGCCTCGAGATTCTGCTCCCTTCATGAAGCGGCCGTCATGCTCAGAAACTCCAACCTGAGCCAACGTCTGATCCTCGCCCTGACTTCAGATACATGAGATATTGGTTCAGATCTGCAGGGGGTACCTGCCGTGCCCTCGCCCTGAAACCCAAGTCTAGCTTGTCTTCTCAGACTTCCATCCTCACACTCCTGGCCCCGAAGCCCTCACGTTGGGCAATTCCGGACCCACAATGCAGCACTCTGCCTGCCCTCTAGAAAAAAAATGATTGCCTCATGAGCTGCCCAGGCACCTTAAATGAGGGTAAACCTACACAGCATTCGACTTTACCCAAATTATATAGTCTAACCTGGGCACTAATGCACTGTCGAACACAACCTGAGCCGAGACCTCCTGACCAACATCGAGAAAGCTGACCGCACACTGAGCACATAAAACCCGCCATGGCCTTAGGTCATCATCTCTTCCCTACCTCAGTTTTCAGGCTTCAAACCGAGACCTTATCTCAAATCACTGCCCAGGAGTGAGTGTGATGCAGAAATCAGAACTCCTACTTACCCATGGCAAGAACCCTTGTGGTTGGCACGTTGTCCAACGTTCAGTGTAGGAGAAACCAGCATTCACCCTGAGGCCCCGCCCATTCTTGAGATGATGAGGGCATACACATACATTGTGACTCTCAGCATGAGTCCTGTCCTCTAGTAAGTCCTCTCAGTGGCTGGACCATTAGATGTCATAATGGACTTGACATGTCCCTAGGCCCCAATTTTTAACCAGATTTCTGATTGTCCAGTCGCCCCTCCCCAGGGCTCTACTCTGGAATACATCATTTGGTGGGACACCTGAGGTTAAAAAACAAAACAACAACAACAAAAAAAAAAACGGACTTCTTCCAGCCCACAGAAAGACCCCATACCCTTTGGACGGGGCCGAACCCCAGAGATTAAGACTCGTCTATTTCCCATGTAGTCACCCAGAAATTCCACGACCATAAAATTCTTTTATGCAGAGACAAAACCTTGAGCAGGAGCCTCACACTCGCCCTTCTTTCAAATCCCGAAGAGTTCTCCTCATGGTCTGTAGATCAGTCCTGCCATACCTATGACCCGAAACATAAGCCGAGTTTGTGTTTTCAGACAACTGTCCAAACAGCCCTGGCCTACACAACCTACAGGCTCAGGCCCCTGGAGCCAAACCTGAGGACTGTACTTTCCCTCTGCAAGGGAATTGGGTGTGCCCATTCCAATGGCCACAACCCTTCTAATAGGAAATACCTCCAAAGTCCCTGATCCATCTCAATAGTTTTGGCTTCCCAGGAAAAACAGGGGCAATCTGAGCCCAACTGAGCACCTACCTGCACTCAGACCCATAGACAGATGTCCCCAGAGGTAAAAAGGAAAGAACAGGCCCCTAGGCACTAATCAGATCATTTGCTTTGGTTTCCAGGCATCTCTCCTCAGAGGCCTGGATTTCAAAAGCAGCATATAGCTGTTTCTTGACTCACCCATCAGAAAACATCTCATCTACACATGGGAAACTTGCACGTTGGAGCTGTGTCAAAGCCTCTCTTTAGGAAAACCCTTTAGGGCCCCAGTGCCACCGCTTCATTCCAAGGTCTCCATAGACACAAAAGCACATTAGGACCCATCCCCAGGGGTGTCCATTTCAACTCAGCGTCCTCGGTTGCTCCCCACAGATCCAGGAGATCTGACCTATCTTGTTGCTAGGAGTCAATTGGAATGCGAGATGGGCTACCCAGCCATCCATCCTTAGAACCTTGCTCAAAATCATTGGCCTGGAGGCAAACAACAGGTCTCAATTTTCCTGCAGAAGACTCTCTGCAGTTTGAACTTCTCACAACTCCCTTCGTGGGAAAACCCACATGGCCTCGTTTTGCCCCCCCCCATTCCTGAAGAGGCCATCAGGGACAGAAACTCATACCTGAGCGATCGTCTGATCCTCGCCCTGACTTCAGATGCACGAGATCTCGATTCAGGTCTGTAGATTGTGCTTGCCATGGCCTCACCCAGAAACCTAAGCCTAGCTTGTGTTCTCAGACTTTTGTCGTCAGACTACAGGCCCACAAGCCCTCCAGTTTGACAATCCAGAACTACAATGCAGCACTCTGCCTGCCCTCCAGAAGAAAAACATTGTCCTCTGGGGCTACCCAGTAACCCCAAATGACGATCAACCTGCACCGACCTTGGCTGTACCTCAAATACATTGGCTGACCAGGGCACTAATGCCCTTTCTGACACATCCTGAGCCTGGACCCCCTAGCCCCTCCCAGACAGCTGGCCGCACACTGAGCACATCGAGCCGCCATGGCCTTAGGTCGTCATCTCTTCCCAACCTCGGTTTTCAGGTTTCAGAACCTAGACCTTATCTCCAATCACTGCCCAGGGTTGACGGTGATACAGAAATCAGAACTCCTTCCCCATGGCAAGAAACCTTGTGGTTGGCATGTTGTGCAAAGTTCAGTGCAGTTGAAAGCAGTGTGGCCCATGAGGCCCCGCCCATGCTCGCGGGCCACATTGGTCACAAACACACATTGTGTCGCTCAGGCTGAGCCCAGTCCTCAAGTAAGGCCACTCAGTGGCTGGATAAGAGATAGCATATTGGGCTTGCCATGCCCCTAGGCCCCAATTTTTAACCATAGTTCGGGTTGTCCCTTCAGTCTTCCCCACGGCTTTCCTTTGGAATTCCTCTTTTTTTGGGACACCTGAGGTAACAAAACTGAAATGAGGCCTCCAATCCCACAGATTGACGAAAAGCAATTGGGAATCGGGCCAAATCCTCAGAGAGGAAGATTCGTCCATGGCCCATGAGACCTCCCCGACATTCCACGGCCATCGCTGATACAAAATCCACAGACAAAAGCCTGAGCAAGCGCCTCAGACTCGCACTTTCTTCATATCCTGAGGAGTTCTTCTCATGGTTTGTTGATTGGGCCTGCCATACCTACGTCCCCAAACCTAAGCTGAGTTTGTGTTTTCAGACTTCTGTCCTCAAAGTCTTGGGCCACACACCCTCCAGGCTGGGCCCCTGGAGCCACACATTAGGACTGTGCCTACCAATCCATGGGAATTCTGCCCATTCCATGGTCCAAAATCGTACAAATTAGGAGAAACCTCCAAAGTCCCTGAGGCCATCCCAATAGTGTAGGTCGCCCGGAACAAACAAGGGCTGTCTGACACCAGCTGATAATCACCCTCCACTCATACCATAGATGGATGTCCCCAGAGAAGAAGATTGAACCAGACAGGACCCTAGGCCATAATAGGATCCATTGCTTTGGGTTACAGGCATGTGTCCTCAAAAACCTGATTCCAATACGAGCATAGGGGTTTTCCTGAGGCACCCATCAGAACTCATCTCGTCTCCACAAGGAAACCTGTGCATGGGAGCCATGTCCAAAGCTTAGGAGAGTACTTCAGGGTCCCGGTGCCACCGCCCCATTCCAAGGCCCTCATGGACACAAAAACACATTAGGACCCATCCTCAGGAAAGTCCATTTCAACTCAGCCACCCCGGTTGCTCCCGCAGAGCCATCAGATCTAAACTGTCTTGTTGCTAGGAGACAATTGGAATGCGAGGCAGGCTTCCCAGGCATCCATCCGCGAACGGTGCTCTGGAGTCATTCCATATGGGATGTCCTGGAGCTGTCCTACAGGTCTCAATTGTCCCGCCGAAGGAATCCTTGAAGGGGGCATCCCACAACTCCCAACGTGGGAAAACCTCAATGGCCTCGAGATTCTGCTCCCTTCATGAAGCGGCCGTCATGCTCAGAAACTCCAACCTGAGCCAACGTCTGATCCTCACCCTGACTTCAGATGCATGAGATATTGGTTCAGATCTGCAGGGGGTACCTGCCGTGCCCTCGCCCTGAAACCCATGTCTAGCTTGTCTTCTCAGACTTCCATCCTCACACTCCTGGCCCCGAAGCCCTCACGTTGGGCAATTCCGGACCCACAATGCAGCACTCTACTTGCCCTCTAGAAAAAAAATGATTGCCTCATGAGCTGCCCTGGCACCATAAATGAGGGTAATCCTACACAGCACTCGACATTACCCAAATTATATAGTCTAACCTGGGCACTAATGCACTGTCGAACACAACCTGAGCCCGGACCTCCTGACCAACACCCAGAAAGCAGACCGCACACTGAGCACATAAAACCGGCCATGGCCTTAGGTCATCATCTCTTCCCTACCTCAGTTTTCAGGCTTCAGAACCGAGACCTTATCTCCAATCACTGCCCAGGGGTGAGTGTGATGCAGAAATCAGAACTCCTCCTTAGCCATGGCAAGAACCCTTGTGGTTGGCACGTTGTCCAACGTTCAGTGTAGGAGAAACCAGCATTCACCCTTAGGCCCCGCCCATTCTTGAGTGCGACAAGGGTATACACACGCATTGTGACCCTCAGCACGAGTTCTGTCCTCTAGTAAGTCCTCTCAGTGGCTGGACCATTAGATGTCATAATGGGCTTGACACATCCCTAGACCCAATTTTTAACCAGCTTTCTAATTGTCCAGTCGCCCCTCCCCAGGGCTCTACTCTGGAATCCATCATTTGGTGGGACACCTGAGGTTAAAAAAGAAAAAAACAACAACAACAACAAAAAAAACGGACTTCTTCCAGCCCACAGAATGACCCCAAACTCTTTGGACGGGGCCAAACCACCAGAGAGTAAGACTCGTCCATTTCCCATGAATTCACCCAGAAATTGCACGACCATGAGTGACACGATATCCAGAGACAAAAACTTGAGCAGGAGCCTCACACTCGCCCTTCTTTCAAATCCCGAAGAGTTCTCCTCATGGTCTGTAGATCAGTCCTGCCATAACTATGAGCCGAAAAATAAGCCGAGTTTGTGTTTTCAGACAACTGTCCGAACAGCCCTGGCCTACACAACCTACAGGCTCAGGCCCCTGGAGCCAAACCTGAGGACTGTACTTGCCCTCTCCAAGGGAATGGTGTGTGCCCATTCCAATGTCCAAAACCCTTCTAATAGGATAAACCTCCAAAGTCCCTGATCCATCTCAATAGTGGTGGCTTCCCAGGAAAAACAGGGGCAATCTGAGCCCAACTGAGCACCTACCTGCACTCAGACCCATAGACAGATGTCCCCAGAGGTAAAAAGGAAAGAACAGGCCCCTAGGCACTAATCAGATCCATTGCTTTGGTTTCCAGGCATCTCTCCTCAGAGGCCTGGATTTCAAAAGCAGCATATAGCTGTTTCTTGACTCACCCATCAGAAAACATCTCATCTACACATGGGAAACTTGCACGTTGGAGCTGTGTCAAAGCCTCTGTTTAGGAGAACCCTTTAGGGCCCCAGTGCCACCGCTTCATTCCAAGGTCTCCATAGACACAAAAGCACATTAGGACCCATACCCAGGGGTGTCCATTTCAACTGAGCGTCCTCGGTTGCTCCCCACAGATCCAGGAGATCTAACCTGTCTTGTTGCTAGGAGACAATTGGAATGCAAGGTGGGCTACCCAGCCTGCATCCTTAGAACCCTGTTCAGGATCATTGGCCTGGAGCCAAACAACAGGTCTCAATTGTCCTGCAGAAGACTCTCTGCAGTTTGGAGCTTCTCAGAACTCCCATCGTGGGAAAACACCCATGGACTCGTGATGCCCCCCCCATTCATGAAGGGGCCATCAGGGACAGAAACTCCAACCTGAGCGATCGTCTGATCCTCACCCTGACTTCAGATGCACGAGATCTCGATTCAGGTCTGTAGATTGTGCCTGCCATGGCCTCACCCAGAAACCTAAGCCTAGCTTGTGTTCTCAGACTTTTGTCGTCAGACTACTGGCCCACAAGTTCTCACGTTTGGCAATCCAGAACTACAATGCAGCACTCTGCCGGCCCTCCAGAAGAAAATCATGGTCCTCTGGGGCTACCAGTAACCCCAAATGAGGATCAACCTGCACCGACCTTGGCTGTACCCCACATACATAGGCCGACAAGGGCACTAATGCCCTTTCTGACACATCCTGAGCCTGAACCCCTCGGACCCTCCCAGACAGCTGGCCGCACACTGAGCACATCGAGCCGCCATGGCCTTAGGTCGTCATCTCTTCCCAACCTCGGTTTTCAGGTTTCAGAACCTAGACCTTATCTCCAATCACTGCCCAGGGTTGACGGTGATACAGAAATCAGAACTCCTTCCCCATGGCAAGAAACCTTGTGGTTGGCATGTTGTCCAACGTTCAGTGTAGTTGAAACCAGTGTGGCCCATGAGACACCGCCCATGCTCACGGGCCACATTGGACACAAACACACATTGTGTCGCTCAGGCTGAGCCCAGTCCTCAAGTAAGGCCACTCAGTGGCTGGATAAGAGATAGCATATTGGGCTTGCCATGCCCCTAGGCCCCAATTTTTAACCATAGTTCGGGTTGTCCCTTCAGTCTTCCCCACGGCTTTCCTTTGGAATTCCTCTTTTTTTGGGACACCTGAGGTAACAAAACTGAAATGAGTCCTCCAATCCCACAGATTGACGAAAAGCAATTGGGAATCGGGCCCAATCCTCAGAGAGGAAGATTCGTCCATGGCCCATGAGGCCTGCCCGACATTCCACGGCCATCGCAGATAAAAAATCCAGAGACAAAAGCCTGAGCAAGCGCCTCAGACTCGCACTTTCTTCATATCCTGAAGAGTCTTCTCATGGTTTGTAGATCGGACCTGGCATACCGACGTCCCCAAACCTAAGCTGAGTTTGTGTTTTCAGACTTCTGTCCTCAAAGTCTTGGGCCACACACCCTCCAGGCTGGGCCCCTGGAGCCACACATTAGGACTGTGCCTACCAATCCATGGGAATTCTGCCCATTCCATGGTCCAAAATCGTACAAATTAGGAGAAACCTCCAAAGTCCCTGAGGCCATCCCAATAGTGTAGGTCGCCCGGAACAAACAAGGGCTGTCTGACACCAGCTGATAAACGACCTCCACTCATACCATAGATGGATGTCCCCAGAGAAGAAGATTGAACCAGACAGGACCCAAGTCAAAATAGGATCCATTGCTTTGGGTTACAGGCATGTGTCCTCAAAAGCCTGATTCCAATACGAGCATAGGGGTTTTCCTGAGGCACCCATCAGAACTCATCTCGTCTCCACAAGGAAACCTGTGCATGGGAGCCATGTCCAAAGCTTAGGAGAGTACTTCAGGGTCCCGGTGCCACCGCCCCATTCCAAGGCCCTCATGGACACAAAAACACATTAGGACCCATCCTCAGGAAAGTCCATTTCAACTCAGCCACCCCGGTTGCTCTGGCAGAGCCATCAGATCTAAACTGTCTTGTTGCTAGCAGACAATTGGAATGCGAGGCGGCTTCCCAGGCATCCATCCACGAACGGTGCTCTGGAGTCATTCCATATGTGATGTCCTGGAGCTGTCCAACAGGTCTCAATTGTCCCGCAGAAGGAATCCTTGAAGGGGGCATCCTACAACTCCCAACGTGGGAAAACCTCAATGGCATCGAGATTCCGCTCCCTTCATGAAGCGACCGTCATGCTCAGAAACTCCACCCTGAGCCAACGTCTGATCATCGCCCTGACTTCAGATGCATGAGATATTGGTTCAGATCTGCAGGGGGTACCTGCCGTGCCCTTGCCCTGAAACCCAAGTCTAGCTTGTCTTCTCAGACTTCCGTCCTCACACTCCTGGCCCCGAAGCCCTCAAGTTAGGCAATTCCGGACCCACAATGCAGCACTCTGCCTGCCCTCTAGAAAAAAAATTATTGCCTCATGAGCTGCCCAGGCACCTTAAATGAGGGTAAACCTACACAGCACTCGACTTTACCCAAATTATATAGTTTAACCTGGGCACTATTGCACTGTCGAACACAACCTGAGCCCGGACCTCCTGACCAACACCCAGAAAGCAGACCACACACTGAGCACATAAAACCCGACATAGCCTTAGGTCATCATCTCTTCCCTACCTCAGTTTTCAGGCTTCAGAACCGAGACCTTATCTCGAATCACTGCCCAGGGGTGAGTGTGATGCAGAAATCAGAACTCCTCCTTACCCATGGTAAGAACCTTTGTGGTTGGCACATTGTCCAAAGTTCAGTGTTGGAGAAACCAGCATTCACCCTGAGGCCCCGCCCATTCTTGAGTGCGACGAGGGCATACACACGCATTGTGACCCTCAGAACGAGTCCTGTCCTCTAGTAAGTCCTCTCAGTGGCTGGACCATTAGATGTCATAATGGGCTTGACATGTCCCTAGGCCCCAATTTTTAACCAGATTTCTGATTGTCCAGTCTCCCCTCCCCAGTGCTCTACTCTGGAATCCCTCATTTGGTGGGACACCTGAGGTTAAAAAAGAAAAAAACAACAACAACAACAACAACAAAAAAGGACTTTTTCCAGCCTACAGAATGACCCCAAACTCTTTGGACGGGGCCAAACCACCAGAGTAAGACTCATCCATTTCCCATGAAGTCACCCAGAAATTCCACGACCAGGAGTGACACGATATCCAGAGACAAAATCTTGAGCATGAGCCTCACACTCGCCCTTTTTTCAAATCCGAAGAGTTCTCCTCATGGTCTGTAGATCAGTCCTGCAATACCTATGACACGAAACATAAGCCTAGTATGTGTTTTCAGACAACTGTCCAAACAGCCCTGGCCAACACAACCTACAGGCTCAGGCCCCTGAAGCCAAACATGAGGACTGTACTTGCCCTCTCCAAGAAAATGGTGTGTGCCCATTCCAATGGCCACATCCCTTCTAATAGGATAAACCTCCAAAGTCCCTGATCCATCTCAATAGTGGTGGCTTCCGAGGAAAAACAGGGGCAATCTGAGCCCAACGGAGCACCTACCTGCACTCAGACCCATAGACAGATGTCCCCAGAGGTAAAAAGGAAAGAACAGGCCCCTAGGCACTAATCAGATCCATTGCTTTGGTTTCCAGGCATCTCTCCTCAGAGGCCTGGATTTCAAAAGCAGCATATAGCTGTTTCGTGACTCACCCATCAGAAAACATCTCATCTACACATTGGAAACTTGCACGTTGGAGCTGTGTCAAAGCCTCTGTTTAGGAGAACCCTTTAGGGCCCCAGTGCTACCGCTTCATTCCAAGGTCTCCATAGACACAAAAGCACGTTAGGACCCATCCCCGGGGGTGTCCATTTCAACTCAGCGTCCTCGGTTGCTCCCCAAAGATCCAGGAGATCTAACCTGTCTGGTTGCTAGGAGACAATTGGAAAGTGAGCTGGGCTACCCAGCCATCCATCCTTAGAACCCTGCTCAGAATCATTGGCCTGGTGCCAAACAACAGGTCTCAATTGTCCTGCAGAAGACTCTCTGCAGGTTGGAGCTTCTCACAACTCTCATCGTGGGAAAACACCCATCGCCTCGTGATGCCCACCCCATTCATGAAGGGGCCATCAGGGACAGAAACTCCTCCTGAGCGATCGACTGATCCTTGCCCTGTCTTCAGATGCACGAGATCTCGATTCAGGTCTGTAGATTGTGCCTGCCATGGCCTCACCCAGAAACCTAAGCCTAGCTTCTGTTCTCAGACTTTTGTCGTCAGACTACTGGCCCACAAGCCCTCCAGTTAGGCAATCCAGAACAACAATGCAGCACTCTGCCGGCCATCCAGAAGAAAAACATTGTCCTCTGGGGCTACCCAGTAACCCCAAATGAGGATCAACCTGCACCGACCTTGGATGTACCCCAAATACATAGGCTGACCAGGGCACTAATGCCTTTTCTGACACAGCCTGAGCCTGGACCCCCTGGACCCTCCCAGACAGCTGGCCGCACAATGAGCACATCGAGCCGCCATGGCCTTAGGTCGTCATCTCTTCCCAACCTCGGTTTTCAGGTTTCAGATCCTAGACCTTATCTCCAATCACTGCCCAGGGTTGAAGGTGATGCAGAAATCAGAACTCCTTCCCCATGGCAAGAAACCTTGTGGTTGGCATGTTGTCCAACGTTCAGTGTAGTTGAAACCAGTGTGGCCCATGAGACCCCACCCTTGCTCGCGGGGCCACATTGGTCACCAACACACATTGTGACGCTCAGGCTGAGCCCAGTCCTCAAGTAAGGCCACTCAGTGGCTGGATGAAGAGATAGCATATTGGGCTTGCCATGCCCCTAGGCCCCAATTTTTAACCATAGTTCGGGTTATCCCTTCGGTATTCCCCACGGCTTGGCTCTGGAATTCCTCTTTTTTTGGGACACCTGAAGTAGCAAAACTGAAATGAGTCCTCCCATCCCACAGATTGACGAAAAGCAATTGGGAATCGGGCCAAATCCTCAGAGAGGAAGATTCGTCCATGGCCCATGAGGCCTGCCCGACATTCCACGGCCATCGCTGATACAAAATCCACAGACAAAAGCCTGAGCAAGCGCCTCAGACTCGCACTTTCTTCATATCCTGAAGAGTTCTTCTCATGGTTTGTAGATCGGGCCAGCCATAACTACGTCCCCAAACCTAAGCTGAGTTTGTGTTTTCAGACTTCTGTCCTCAAACTCTTGGGCCCCACACCCTCCAGGCTGGGCCCCTGGAGCCACACATTAGGACTGTGCCTACCAATCCATGGGAATTCTGCCCATTCCATGGCCCAAATTCGTACAAATTAGGAGAAACCTCCAAAGTCCCTGAGGCCATCCCAATAGTGTAGGTCGCCCGGAACAAACAAGGGTTGTCTGACACCAGGTGATAATTGACCTCCACTCATACCATAGATGGATGTCCCCAGAGAAGAAGATTGAACCAGACAGGACCCTAGGCCATAATAGTATCCATTGCTTTGGGTTAAAGGCATGTGTCCTCAAAAGCTTGATTCCAATACGAGCATAGGGGTTTTCCTGAGGCACCCATCAGAACTCATCTCGTCTCCACAAGGAAACCTGTGCATGGGAGCCATGTCCAAAGCTTAGTAGCGTACTTCAGGGTCCCGGTGCCACCGCCCCATTCCAAGGCCATCATGGACACAAAAACACATTAGGACCCATCCTCAGGAAAGTCCATTTCAACTCAACCACCCCGGTTGCTCCCGCAGAGCCATCAGATCTAAACTGTCTTGTTGCTAGGAGAGAATTGGAATGCGAGGCGGGCTTCCCAGGCATCCATCCGCGAACGGTGCTCTGGAGTCATTCCAAATGGGATTTCCTGGAGCTGTCCAGCAGGTCTCAATTGTCCCACAGAAGGAATCCTTGAAGGGGGCATCCCACAACTCCCAACGTGGGAAAACCTCAATGGCCTCGAGATTCCGCTCCCTTCATGAAGCGGCCGGCATGCTCAGAAACTCCAACCTGAGCCAACGTCTGAACCTCGACCTGACTTCAGATGCTTGAGATATTGGTTCAGATCTGCAGGGGGTACCTGCCGTGCCCTCGCCCTGAAACCCAAGTCTAGCTTGTCTTCTCAGACTTCCGTCCTCACACTCCTGGCCCCAAAGCCCTCAAGTTTGGCAATTCCGGACCCACAATGCAGCACTCTGCCTGCCCTCTAGAAAAAAAATGATTGCCTCATGAGCTCCCCAGGCACCTTCAATGAGGGTAAACCTACACAGCACTCGACTTTACCCAAATTATATATTCTAACCTGGGCAGTAATGCACTGTCGAACACAACCTGAGTCCGGACCTCCTGACCAACACCCTGAAAGGAGTCCGCACACTGAGCACATAAAACCCGCCATGGCCTTAGCTCATCATCTCTTCCCTAACTCAGTTTTCAGGCTTCAGAACCGAGACCTTATCTCCAATCACTGCCCAGGGGTGAGTGTGATGCAGAAATCAGAACTCCTCCTTACCCATGGCAAGAACCCTTGTGGTTGGAACGTTGTCCAACGTTCAGTGTAGGAGAAACCAGCATTCACCCTGAGGCCCCGCCCATTCTTGAGTGCGACGAGGGCATACACACGCATTGTGACCCTCAGCATGAGTCCTGTTCTCTAGTAAGTCTCTCAGTGGCTGGACCATTAATGGCTTAATGGGATTGACATGTCCCTAGGCCCCAATTTTTAACCAGATTTCTGATTGTCCAGTTGACCCTCCAAAGGGCTCTACTCTGGAATCCATCATTTGGTGGGACACCTGAGGTTAAAAAGGAAAACCACAACAACAACAACAACAACAACAACAAAAAAAAAAACGGACTTCTTCCAGCCCACAGAATGACCCCAAAATCTTTGTACGGGGCCAAACCACCAGAGAGTAAGACTCGTGCATTTCCCATGAAGTCACCCAGAATTTCCACGACCATGTGTGACACGATATCCAGAGACAAAAACTTGAGCAGGAGCCTCACACTCGCCCTTCTTTCAAATCCCGAAGAGTTCTACTCATGGTCTGTAGATCAGTCCTGCCATACCTATGACCCGAAACATAAGCCGAGTTTGTGTTTTCAGACAACTGTCCAAACAGCCCTGGCCTACACAACCTACAGGCTCAGGCCCCTGGAGCCAAACCTGAGGACTGTACTTGCCCTCTCCAAGAGAATGGTGTGTGTCCATTCCAATGACCACAACCCTTCTAATAGGAAATACCTCCAAAGTCCCTGATCCATCTCAATAGTGGTGGCTTCCCAGGAAAAACAGGGGCAATCTGAGCCCAACTGAGCACCTACCTGCACTCAGACCCATAGACAGATGTCCCCAGAGGTAAAAAGGAAAGAACAGGCCCCTAGGCACTAATCAGATCCATTGCATTGGTTTACAGGCATCTCTCCTCAGAGGCCAGGATTTCAAAAGCAGCATATAGCTGTTTCTTGACTCACCCATCAGAAAACATCTCATCTACACATGGGAAACTTGCACGTTGGAGCTGTGTCAAAGCCTCTGTTTAGGAGAACCCTTTAGGGCCCCAGTGCCACCGCTTCATTTCAAGGTCTCCATAGACACAAAAGCACGTTAGGACCCATCCCCAGGGGTGTCCATTTCAACTCAGCGTCCTCGGTTGCTCCCCAAAGATCCAGGAGATCTAACCTGTCTTGTTGCTAGGAGTCAATTGGAATGCGAGGTGGGCTACCCAGCCATCCATCCTTAGAACCCTGCTCAGAATCATTGGCTTGGAGCCAAACAACAGGTCTCAATTTTCCTGCAGAAGACTCTCTGCAGTTTGGAGCTTCTCACAACTCCCAGCGTGGGAAAACACCCATGGCCTCGTGATGCCCCCCACATTCATGAAGGGGCCATCAGGGACAGAAACTCATACCTGAGCGATCGTCTGATCCTCGCCCTGACTTCAAATGCACGAGATCTCGATTCAGGTCTGTAGATTGTGCCTGCCATGGCCTCACCCAGGAACCTAAGCCTAGCTTGTGTTCTCAGACATTTGTCGTCAGACTACTGGCCCACAAGCCCTGTAGTTTGGCAATCCAGAACTACAATGCAGCACTCTGCCGGCCCTCCAGAAGAAAAACATGGTCCGCTGGGGCTACCCAGTAACCCCAAAGGAGGATCAACCTGCACCGACCTTGGCTGTACCCCAAATACATAGGCTGACCAGGGCACTAATGCCTTTCTGACACAGCCTGAGCCTGGACACCCTGGACCCTCCCAGACAGCTGGCCGCACACTGAGCACATCGAGCCGCCATGGCCTTAGGTCGTCATCTCTTCCCAACCTCGGTTTTCAGGTTTCAGAACCTAGACCTTATCTCCAATCACTGCCCAGGGTTGAAGGTGATGCAGAAATCAGAACTCCTTCCCCATGGCAAGAAACCTTGTGGTTGGCATGTTGTGCAAAGTTCAGTGCAGTTGAAACCAGTGTGGCCCATGAGGCCCCGCCCATGCTCGCGGGCCACATTGGTCACAAACACACATTGTGACGCTCAGGCTGAGCCCAGTCCTCAAGTAAGGCCACTCAGTGGCTGGATGAAGAGATAGCATATTGGGCTTGCCATGCCCCTAGGCCCCAATTTTTAACCATAGTTCGGGTTGTCCCTTCAGTCTTCCCCACGGCTTGGCTTTGGAATTCCTCTTTTGGTGGGACACCTGAGGTAACAAAACTGAAATGAGTCCTCCCATCCCACAGATTGACGAAAAGCAATTGGGAATCGGTTCAAATCCTCAGAGAGGAAGATTCGTCCATGGCCCATGAGGCCTCCCCGACATTCCACGGCCATCGCTGATACAAAATCCAGAGACAAAAGCCTGAGCAAGCGCCTCAGACTCGCACTTTCTTCATATCCTGAAGAGTTCTTCTCATGGTTTGTAGATCGGGCCTGCCATACCTCCGTCCCCAAACCTAAGCTGAGTTTGTGTTTTCAGACTTCTGTCCTCAAAGTCTTGGGCCCCACACCCTCCAGGCTGGGCCCCTGGAGCCACACATTAGGACTGTGCCTACCAATCCATGGGAATTCTGCCCATTCCATGGTCCAAATTCGTACAAATTAGGAGAAACCTCCAAAGTCCCTGAGGCCATCCCAATAGTGTAGGTCGCCCGGAACAAACAAGGGTTGTCTGACACCAGGTGATAATTGACCTCCACTCATACCATAGATGGATGTCCCCAGAGAAGAAGATTAAACCAGACAGGACCCTAGGCCATAATAGTATCCATTGCTTTGGGTTAAAGGCATGTGTCCTCAAAAGCTTGATTCCAATACGAGCATAGGGGTTTTCCTGAGGCACCCATCAGAACTCATCTCGTCTCCACAAGGAAACCTGTGCATGGGAGCCATGTCCAAAGCTTAGTAGCGTACTTCAGGGTCCCGGTGCCACCGCCCCATTCCAAGGCCATCATGGACACAAAAACACATTAGGACCCATCCTCAGGAAAGTCCATTTCAACTCAACCACCCCGGTTGCTCCCGCAGAGCCATCAGATCTAAACTGTCTTGTTGCTAGGAGAGAATTGGAATGCGAGGCGGGCTTCCCAGGCATCCATCCGCGAACGGTGCTCTGGAGTCATTCCAAATGGGATTTCCTGGAGCTGTCCAGCAGGTCTCAATTGTCCCACAGAAGGAATCCTTGAAGGGGGCATCCCACAACTCCCAACGTGGGAAAACCTCAATGGCCTCGAGATTCCGCTCCCTTCATGAAGCGGCCGGCATGCTCAGAAACTCCAACCTGAGCCAACGTCTGAACCTCGACCTGACTTCAGATGCATGAGATATTGGTTCAGATCTGCAGGGGGTACCTGCCGTGCCCTCGCCCTGAAACCCAAGTCTAGCTTGTCTTCTCAGACTTCCGTCCTCACACTCCTGGCCCCAAAGCCCTCAAGTTTGGCAATTCCGGACCCACAATGCAGCACTCTGCCTGCCCTCTAGAAAAAAAATGATTGCCTCATGAGCTCCCCAGGCAACTTCAATGAGGGTAAACCTACACAGCACTCGACTTTACCCAAATTATATATTCTAACCTGGGCAGTAATGCACTGTCGAACACAACCTGAGTCCGGACCTCCTGACCAACACCCTGAAAGGAGTCCGCACACTGAGCACATAAAACCCGCCATGGCCTTAGCTCATCATCTCTTCCCTAACTCAGTTTTCAGGCTTCAGAACCGAGACCTTATCTCCAATCACTGCCCAGGGGTGAGTGTGATGCAGAAATCAGAACTCCTCCTTACCCATGGCAAGAACCCTTGTGGTTGGAACGTTGTCCAACGTTCAGTGTAGGAGAAACCAGCATTCACCCTGAGGCCCCGCCCATTCTTGAGTGCGACGAGGGCATACACACGCATTGTGACCCTCAGCATGAGTCCTGTTCTCTAGTAAGTCTCTCAGTGGCTGGACCATTAATGGCTTAATGGGATTGACATGTCCCTAGGCCCCAATTTTTAACCAGATTTCTGATTGTCCAGTTGACCCTCCAAAGGGCTCTACTCTGGAATCCATCATTTGGTGGGACACCTGAGGTTAAAAAGGAAAACCACAACAACAACAACAACAACAAAAAAAAAAAAAAAAACGGACTTCTTCCAGCCCACAGAATGACCCCAAAATCTTTGTACGGGGCCAAACCACCAGAGAGTAAGACTCGTGCATTTCCCATGAAGTCACCCAGAATTTCCACGACCATGTGTGACACGATATCCAGAGACAAAAACTTGAGCAGGAGCCTCACACTCGCCCTTCTTTCAAATCCCGAAGAGTTCTACTCATGGTCTGTAGATCAGTCCTGCCATACCTATGACCCGAAACATAAGCCGAGTTTGTGTTTTCAGACAACTGTCCAAACAGCCCTGGCCTACACAACCTACAGGCTCAGGCCCCTGGAGCCAAACCTGAGGACTGTACTTGCCCTCTCCAAGAGAATGGTGTGTGTCCATTCCAATGACCACAACCCTTCTAATAGGAAATACCTCCAAAGTCCCTGATCCATCTCAATAGTGGTGGCTTCCCAGGAAAAACAGGGGCAATCTGAGCCCAACTGAGCACCTACCTGCACTCAGACCCATAGACAGATGTCCCCAGAGGTAAAAAGGAAAGAACAGGCCCCTAGGCACTAATCAGATCCATTGCATTGGTTTACAGGCATCTCTCCTCAGAGGCCAGGATTTCAAAAGCAGCATATAGCTGTTTCTTGACTCACCCATCAGAAAACATCTCATCTACACATGGGAAACTTGCACGTTGGAGCTGTGTCAAAGCCTCTGTTTAGGAGAACCCTTTAGGGCCCCAGTGCCACCGCTTCATTTCAAGGTCTCCATAGACACAAAAGCACGTTAGGACCCATCCCCAGGGGTGTCCATTTCAACTCAGCGTCCTCGGTTGCTCCCCAAAGATCCAGGAGATCTAACCTGTCTTGTTGCTAGGAGTCAATTGGAATGCGAGGTGGGCTACCCAGCCATCCATCCTTAGAACCCTGCTCAGAATCATTGGCTTGGAGCCAAACAACAGGTCTCAATTTTCCTGCAGAAGACTCTCTGCAGTTTGGAGCTTCTCACAACTCCCAGCGTGGGAAAACACCCATGGCCTCGTGATGCCCCCCACATTCATGAAGGGGCCATCAGGGACAGAAACTCATACCTGAGCGATCGTCTGATCCTCGCCCTGACTTCAAATGCACGAGATCTCGATTCAGGTCTGTAGATTGTGCCTGCCATGGCCTCACCCAGAAACCTAAGCCTAGCTTGTGTTCTCAGACATTTGTCGTCAGACTACTGGCCCACAAGCCCTGTAGTTTGGCAATCCAGAACTACAATGCAGCACTCTGCCGGCCCTCCAGAAGAAAAACATGGTCCGCTGGGGCTACCCAGTAACCCCAAATGACGATCAACCTGCACCGACCTTGGCTGTACCCCAAATACATAGGCTGACCAGGGCACTAATGCCTTTCTGACACAGCCTGAGCCTGGACACCCTGGACCCTCCCAGACAGCTGGCCGCACACTGAGCACATCGAGCCGCCATGGCCTTAGGTCGTCATCTCTTCCCAACCTCGGTTTTCAGGTTTCAGAACCTAGACCTTATCTCCAATCACTGCCCAGGGTTGAAGGTGATGCAGAAATCAGAACTCCTTCCCCATGGCAAGAAACCTTGTGGTTGGCATGTTGTGCAAAGTTCAGTGCAGTTGAAACCAGTGTGGCCCATGAGGCCCCGCCCATGCTCGCGGGCCACATTGGTCACAAACACACATTGTGACGCTCAGGCTGAGCCCAGTCCTCAAGTAAGGCCACTCAGTGGCTGGATGAAGAGATAGCATATTAGGCTTGCCATGCCCCTAGGCCCCAATTTTTAACCGTAGTTCGGGTTGTCCCTTCAGTCTTCCCCACGGCTTGGCTTTGGAATTCCTCTTTTGGTGGGACACCTGAGGTAACAAAACTGAAATGAGTCCTCCCATCCCACAGATTGACGAAAAGCAATTGGGAATCGGTTCAAATCCTCAGAGAGGAAGATTCGTCCATGGCCCATGAGGCCTCCCCGACATTCCACGGCCATCGCTGATACAAAATCCAGAGACAAAAGCCTGAGCAAGCGCCTCAGACTCGCACTTTCTTCATATCCTGAAGAGTTCTTCTCATGGTTTGTAGATCGGGCCTGCCATACCTCCGTCCCCAAACCTAAGCTGAGTTTGTGTTTTCAGACTTCTGTCCTCAAAGTCTTGGGCCCCACACCCTCCAGGCTGGGCCCCTGGAGGCACACATTAGGACTGTGCCTACCAATCCATGGGAATTCTGCCCATTCCATGCTCCAAAATCGTACAAATTAGGAGAAACCTCCAAAGTCCCTGAGGCCATCCCAATAGTGTAGGTCGCCCGGAACAAACAAGGGCTGTCTGACACCAGCTGATAATCGACCTCCACTCATACCATAGATGGATGTCCCCAGAGAAGAAGATTAAACCAGACAGGACCCTAGGCCATAATAGGATCCATTGCTTTGGGTTACAGGCATGTGTCCTCAAAAGCCTGATTCCAATACGAGCATAGGGGTATTCCTTAGGCACCCATAGGACTCATCTCGTCTCCACAAGGACACATGTGCATGGGAGCCATATCCAAAGCTTAGGAGAGTACTTCAGGGTCCCGGTGCCACCGCCCCATTCCAAGGCCCTCATGGACACAAAAACACATTAGGACCCATCCTCAGGAAAGTCCATTTCAACATAGCCACCCCGGTTGCTCCCGCAGAGCCATCAGATCTAAACTGTCTTGTTGCTAGGAGACAATTGGAATGTGAGGGGGGCTTCCCAGGCATCCATCCGCGAACGGTGCTCTGGAGTCATTCCATATGGGATGTCCTGGAGCTGTCCAACAGGTCTCAATTGTCCCGCAGAAGGAATCCTTGAAGGGGGCATCCTACAACTCCCAACGTGGGAAAACCTCAATGGCCTCGAGATTCCGCTCCCTTCATGAAGCGGCCGTCAAGCACTGAAACTCCAACATGAGCCAACGTCTGATCCTCGCCCTGACTTCAGATGCATGAGATATTGGTTCAGATCTGCAGGGGGTACCTGCCGTGCCCTCGCCCTGAAACCCAAGTCTAGCTTGTCTTCTCAGACTTCCGTCCTCACACTCCTGTCTCCGAAGCCCTCAAGTTTGGCAATTCCGGACCCACAATGCAGCACTCTTCCTGCCCTCTAGAAAAAAAATTATTGCCTCTTGAGCTGCCCAGGCAACTTAAATGAGGGTAAACATACCCAGCACTCGACTTTACCCAAAGTATATAGTCTAACCTGGGCACTAATGCACTGTCGAACACAACCTGAGCCCGAACCTCCTGACCAACACCCAGAAAGCTCACCGCACACTGAGCACATAAAACCCGCCATGGCCTTAGGTCATCATCTCTTCCCTACCTCAGTTTTCAGGCTTCAGAACCGAGACCTTATCTCCAATCACTGCCCAGGGGTAAGGGTGATGCAGAAATCAGAATTCCTCCTTACCCATGGCAAGAACCCTTGTGGTTGGCACGTTGTCCAACGTTCAGTGTAGGAAAAACCAGCATTCACCCTGTGGCCCTGCCCATTCTTGAGTGCGACGAGGGCATACACACTCATTGTGACCCTCAGCATGAGTCCTGTCCTCTAGTAAGTCCTCTCAGTGGCTCGTCCATTAGATGTCATAATGGGCTTGACATGTCCCTAGGCCCCAATTTTTAACCAGATTTCTGATTGTCCAGTCTACCCTCCCCAGGGCTCTACTCTGGAATCCCTCATTTGGTGGGACACCTGAGGTTAAAAAAGAAAAAAACAACAACAACAACAAAAAAAAAAACGGACGTCGTCCAGCCCACAGAATGACCCCAAACTCTTTGGACGGGGCCAAACCACCAGAGAGTAAGACTCGTCCATATCCCATGAAGTCACCCAGAAATTCCACGAGCAGGAGTGACACGATATCCAGAGACAAAAACTTGAGCAGGAGCCTCACACTCGCCCTTCTTTCAAATCCCGAAGAGTTCTCCTCATGGTCTGTAGATCAGTCCTGCCATACCTATGACCCGAAACATAAGCCGAGTTTGTGTTTTCAGACAACTGTCCAAACAGCCCTGGCCTACACAACCTACAGGCTCAGGCCCCTGGAGCCAAACCTGAGGACTGAACTTGCCCTCTCCAAGGGAATTATGTGTGCCCATTCCAATGGCCACAACCCTTCTAATAGGATAAACCTCCAAAGTCCCTGATCCATCTCAATAGTGGTGGCTTCCCAGGAAAAACAGGGGCAATCTGAGCCCAACTGAGCACCTACCTGCACTCAGACCCATAGACAGATGTCCCCAGAGGTAAAAAGGAAAGAACAGGCCCCTAGGCACTAATCAGATCATTTGCTTTGGTTTCCAGGCATCTCTCCTCAGAGGCCTGGATTTCAAAAGCAGCATATAGCTGTTTCTTGACTCACCCATCAGAAAACATCTCATCTACACATGGGAAACTTTCACGTTGGAGCTGTGTCAAAGCCTCTGTTTAGGAGAACCCTTTAGGGCCCCAGTGAAACTGCTTCATTCCAAGGTCTCCATAGACACAAAAGCACGTTAGGACCCATCCCCAGGGGTGTCCATTTCAACTCAGCGTCCTCGGTTGCTCCCCACAGATCCAGGAGATCTAACCTGTCTTGTTTCTAGGAGACAATTGGAATGCGAGGTAGGCTACCCAGCCATCCATCCTTAGAACCCTGCTCAGAATCATTGGCCTGGAGCCAAACAACAGGTCTCAATTGTCCTGCAGAAGACTCTCTGCTCTTTGGAGCTTCTCAGAACTCCCATCGTGGGAAAACACCCATGGACTAGTGATGCCCTGCCCCATTCATGAAGGGGCCATCAGGGACAGAAACTCCAACCTGAGCGATCGTCTGATCCACGCCCTGACCCATTGTGACGCTCAGGCTGAGCCCAGTCCTCAAGTAAGGCCACTCAGTGGCTGGATGAAGACATAGCATATTGGGCTTGCCATGTCCCTAGGCCCCAATTTTTAACCATAGTTCGGGTTGTCCCTTCAGTCTTCTCCACGGCTTTGCTTTGGAATTCCTCTTTTGGTGGGACACCTGAGGTAACAAAACTGAAAGGAGTCCTCCCATACCACAGATTGACGAAAAACGATTGGGTTCGTGGCAAATCCTCGGCGAGGAAGATTCGTACATGGCCTATGAGGCCTACCCGACATTCAACGGCCATCGCTGATACAAAATCCAGAAACAAAAGCCTGAGCAAGCGCCTCAGACTCGCACTTTCTTCATATCCTGAAGAGTTCTTCTCATGGTTTGTCGATCGGGCCTGCCATACCTAAGTCCCCAAACCCAAGCTGAGTTTGTGTTTTCAGACTTCTGTCCTCAAATTCCTGGGCCAAACACTCTCCAGGCTGGGGCCCCTGGAGGCACACATTAGGACTGTGCCTACCAATCCATGGGAATGCTGCCCATTCTATTGTCCTAAATCGTACAAAATCGGAGAAACCTCCAAAGTCCCTGAGGCCATCCCAATAGTGTAGGTCGCCCGGAACAAACAAGGGCTGTCTGACACCAGCTGATAATCTACCTCCACTCATACCATAGATGGATGTCCCCAGAGAAGAAGATTGAACCAGACAGGACCCTAGGCCATAATAGGATCCCTTGCCTTCGTTTACAGGCACGTCTCCTCAAAAGCCTGATTCCAATACGAGCATAGGGGTTTTCCTGAGGCACCCATCAGAACTCATCTCGTCTCCACAAGGAAACCTGTGCATCGGAGCTATGTCAAAAGCTTAGGAGAGTACTTCAGGGTCCCGGTGCCACCGCCCCATTCCAAGGCCTTCAGGACACAAAAACACATTAGAACCCATCATCAGGAAAGTCCATTTCAACTCAGCCACCCAGATTGCTCCCGCAGAGCCATCAGATCTAAACTGTCTTGTTGCTAGGAGAAAATTGGAATGCGAGGCGGGCTTCTCAGGCATCCATTCTTCAACGGTGTTCTGGAGTTATTCCATATGGAATGTCCTGGAGCTGTCCAACAGGTCTCAATTGTCCCGCAGAATGAATCCTGGAAGGGGGCATCCCACAACTCCCAACGTGGGAAAACCTCAATGGCCTCGAGATTTTGCTCCCTTCATGAAGCGGCCGTCATGCACGGAAACTCCAACCTGAGCCAACGTCTGATCCTCGCCCTGACTTCAGATGCATGAGATATTGGTTCAGATCTGCAGAGGGTACCTGGCTTGCCCTCTCCCTGAAACCCACGTCTACCTTGTCTTCTCAGACTTCCGTCCTCACACTCCTGGTCCCGAAGCCCTCAAGTTTGGCAATTCCTGACCCACAATGCAGCACTCTGCCTGACCTCTAGAAAAAAATTATTGACTGATGAGCTGCCCAGGCACTTAAATGAGGATAAACCTACACAGCACTCGACTTTACCCAAATTAAATAGTCTAACCTGGGCACTAATGCACTGTCGGACACAACATGAGGCTGGACCTCCTGACCAAAACCAAGAAATATTAACGCACACTGAGCACATAAGACCCGCCATGGCCTTAGGTCATCATCTCTTCCCTATCTCAGTTTTCAGGCTTCAGAACCGAGACCTTATCTCCAATCACTGCCCAGGCGTGCGTGTGATGCAGAAATCACAACTCCTCCTTACCCATGGCAAGAAAACTTGCTGCTGGCAGTGAGTCAAACATTCAGTGTAGGAAACACGGCATGGCCCATGAGGCCACACCCATGCGTGAGGACCGCCTTGGGCACAAACACACATTGTGACCCACAGCGTGGGTACCTTATTCAAGTAACGCCTCTAGTGAATGGACCAAGAGCCCGCATATGTGGCTTGCAATGACCATAGGCACACAGGACTAACTAGATGGTGTGTATTCCAGTTGAGGGAACCCACTGCTGTGCTCTAGAGTCCCTCTCCTGTGGGGTCCCCTGTGGCAGAAAACAGTACTCTTCCCTTCCCACACAATGAACCCAAACACTTGGGAACTTGGACAATCCCCCGAGAGGAAGGCTCTTCCTCGGCCCCTGAGGCAACCCCTACACTGACCGGCCAAATTGAAAGCAACACCCAGAGAAAAAAGCCTGAACGCCTGCCTCCCACTTGCCCTCCTTTGATATCCAGAGGATCTCCCTTCATGGACTGGAGATCAGGCTTGCCATTACATTGGTCCCTAGCTGAGCCAAGTTTGCTTTTTCAGACATCTGTCCCCACAGCCCTGGCAAACACAGCCTTTAGGCTGGGTCCTCTGGAGCTATACCAGAGGACCGTGCCTGCTGTCTCCTGGGAAACTGTGTCCATTCCTTTGGCCACACACCTCCAGAATATGAGAAACCTAAAGGCCCCCGAGGACATCCCACTACTGGGAGCCTCCCTGGACACACAGGGGCATTCGGACACAAGCTGAGCAGCTACATCCACGAAGGCATGCACACAGATGTCAACAGAGATAGAAGGTTGAGCCGGACAGGCGCATAGGCCCTAATCGCAACTCTTGCTTTGGTTTCCAGGTGTCACTCCTCAGAGGCTTTGGTTCGAAGAACAGGATATGGGGCTTTCCTGAGGCACTGAACAGAACTCCTCTCGTCTCCACATGGGAAGCTTCCTTGTTGGAGCCGTGTCAAACACCTCAGATTGGAAAATCCTGCAGAGTCCCTGAGGGACCTCCACATTCCAAGGTCTCCCAGTCCACCAAGCCACAGTAGGACTCATCTTCAGGAGAGTCCATTTCAACTCTCCCCTCTGGGTAGCTCACCCAGGAGCCCGCAGATTGAGCCTGCCTTGTCCTGACTAAAGTGTGGGAATATGAGGTGGTGTTCCCAGGCATCCATGCTTAGACACCTGCTCTCGAGTCTTTCCGTATGGGGCCTCCTGGAATCATCCAATAGGACTCGACTGTCGTGCAAAAGGAAACCTTGAGGTTTGGAGTATTTCACCAATACCATCGTAGGCAAACCTCCCTGGCCTCATGAAGCCTCCACACCCTTCAGGAAGAGGCCATGCTGGACAAAAATTCTATCCTGAGGCACGTCTCATAGTTGACATGAACTCAGTGCAGGAGATCTCGATTCAGCCTCTGCAGAGTGGGCCTGCCGTGCCCTCGGTCCCAAACCACACGCTAGCTTGTGTTTTCAGACTTCCTTCCTCACACTCCTGGCAAACAAGCCCTCCGGACTAGGAACTCCAGAACCACAACCCATCCATTGTCTGTCCAACGGAAGAAAAACGTTTCCCTGTGGGGCTCTCCAGAAAACCCAGATGAGGATCAACCTGCTCGAGCCTCGATGGTACCCGAACTGGATAGGCTGGTCTGGGCACTCATGCTCTGTCTGACACAGCCTTAAGCCAGACGTCCAAACAGACAAGGAGACAGATGACCGCACACCCAGCACTTCGGACACGCCATGGTCTTATGCCGTCACCTCTTCCTAACCTTGGTTTTCAGATATCTGAATCTAGACATTATATCAATTCTCCACTCAGCTGGGTATCGCAAGCACAAAACAGAACTCCTCCTTCCCCATGGCTGTCAATGTTGCTCTTGGGATGGAGTCACTCCTTCAGGGTGGGAGAAACCTTCATGGCCCCTGATGCCACGCCCAAACTTGAGTGCTGCTTGGGCACAAATTCACACTGTGACCCTCAGCACGAGCCCCATGTCAAAGAAAGGCCTGTCAGGGCCTGGACCAAGAGCCCGCATATGGAGCTTGCCAAGCCCCTATGCACCCAATCCTCACCATGGTTTGAGTTTTCCAGTCGCCCCGACCGTACCTGGGGCTCTGGTCTGGAATCCCTTTCTTGCAGAGACACATGAGCCAGAAAACACGACTCCACCCTTCCCACAAAATGACCCCAAACTCTTGGGAGCTGGGACAAATCCCCAGAGAGGGATACTCGTCCACAGTCCCTGAGGCCACCCCTCCAATCCACGGCTATCCCGGACACAACATCCAGAGACAAAAGCCTGAAGGATCACCTCACACTCGCCCTTCTTTCAGAGTCACAGGAGCTCCCTCTCGGGCTGTACATCCGGCCTGCCATACCCTAGGCGCCACTCATATGCTGATTTTGAGTTTCAGACTTCTGTGCCCACAGCCTGGACCCACACAACCTCCAGGCTAGGGCCTCTGGAGCCACAGCGAAAGATTGTGCCTGCCCTCTCCAAGGAAATTGTGCCCAATCCATTGACCAGAACCCTATAGGTTAGGGAAAAGCTCCAACGCCCCTGAGGCCATCAATAGTGTAGGCCACCATTGAATAGGAGGGTCTCCCTGACCAGCGGAGCAACTATCTCCACTTACATTCTCAGACAGTGTCCCCAGAGACAGAAGGTTGAAATGGATAGGCCCCCAGGCCCTAATCTGAACCTTAGCTTTGGTTTCCATGTGTCCGTCCTCAGAGGACTGTTTTCGTAGACCAGCACACGGGGCTTTTCCGAGGCACCCAACCAAACCTCTCTCGTCTCCACATGGGGAGCTTTCTTACTGGGGATGTATCAAACCTTTCACGTAAGAGAGTTCCGAGGGCCACTGAACAACCAGCACATTCCAAGGTCTCCATGGACCCAAACGCACATTATGACGCATCCTCAGGAGAGGCCATTTCAACTCAGCCCCCTGGGTAGCGTGCCCCAGAGGCAGCAGATCAAACATATCTTGTCGCTAATGGCCAATGGGAATGCGAGGCATGCTGTACAGGGATCCATTCTTCGATCCCTGCTCTCCAGTCCTTCCGTATGGTATGTCCTGGAGCCATGCAACAGGACTCGAATGTCCCGCAGAAGGAAACCTTGTGGTTTGGGGCAACCTCCAAACTCAGCGTGGGAAAACTTCCCTGGCCTCATGAAGGTGCCATCATGGACACATACACCAGCCTCAGCCACCTCTGATCCTCAGCCTGACTTCTGATGCAGGAGATTTTATTCAGCCTCTGCAGAGTGGGCCTGCCTGCCTTGGCTCCAATCCTCACCCTAGCTTGTGTTTTCAGACTTCCGTCCTCACACTCCTGGCCCACAAACCCTCCCTATTGGGAATTCTGGGGCCACAATGAAGCACTCTGCCTGCCTCCCAGGGAAAAAACATTGTCTATGGTGCTGCCCAGAAACCCCAAATGAGGATCAAACTTCTTGGCTTTCGGCAACACCCCAATTGCATAGGCTACCTTAAACACTGATACTCTGTCGCAAATAGCCTGAGCCCTGACCGTCCAAAAGACACAGACACAGCTGGCTGCACACCCAGCACATTGGACCCGCCACTGCCTTAGGCCACCATCCATTCCCAACCTGGGAAACTAGACCTTATCTCCAATCCCTGTACAGGGGGGAACCTGATGCACAAGTCAGAACCCATCCTTCCCCATGGCAAGAAACCTTGCTGCTGGCAGTGAGTCAAACCTTCAGTGTAGGAGAAAACGGCATGGTCCAAGAGGCCACGCCCATGCGTGAGGGCCGCCTTGGGCACAAACACACATTGTGACCCTCAGCGTGAGTACCTTATTCAAGTAACGCCTCTCAGTGACTGGACCAAGTGCCCGCATATGTGGCTTGCCTTGCTCACAGGCACCCAGGACTAACTAGATGGTGTGTATTCCAGTTGAGGGAACCCACTGCTGTGCTCGAGAGTCCCTCTCCTGGGGGGTCCCCTGTGGCAGAAAACAGTACTTTTCCCTTCCCACAGAATGAACCCAAACACTTGGGAGCTTGGACTATCCCCTGTGAGGTAGGCTCTTCCTCGGTCCCTGAAGCAACCCCTACCATGAACAACCACTGTGAACGCATCACCCAGAGACAAAAGCCTGAGTGACTGCCTCCCACTTGCCCTCCTTTGATATCCAGAGGATCTCCCCTCACGGACTGGAGATCAGGCCTGCCATTACCTTGGCCCCTAGCTGAGCCAAGTTTGCTTTTTCAGACATCTGTCCCCACAGCCCTGGCAAACACAGCCTCTAGGCTCGGTCCTCTGGAGCCATACCACAGGACCGTGCCTGCTGTCTCCTGGGAAACTGTGTCCATTCCTTTGGCCACACACCTCCAGAATATGAGAAACCTCAAGGCCCCCGAGGACATCCCGCTACTGGGAACCTCCCGGACACACAGGGGCATTCAGACATAAGCTGAGCAGCTACCTCCACGAAGGCATGCACACAGATGTCAACAGAGATAGAAGGTTGAGACGGACAGGCCCTTAGGCCCTAATCTCCACTCTTGCTTTGGTTTCCAGGTGTCACTCCTCAGAGGTTTTGGTTCGAAGAACAGGATATGGGGCTTTCCTGAGGCACTGAACAGAACTCCTCTCGTCTCCACATGGGAAGCTCCCTTGTTGGAGCCGTGTGAAACACCTCAGCTTGGAGAATCCTGCAGAGTCCGTGAGCCACCTCCACATTCCAAGGTCTCCCAGGCCACCAAGCCACAGTAGGACTCATCTTCAGGAGAGTCCATTTCAACTCTCCCCTCTGGGTAGCTCACCCAGGAGCCCGCAGATTGAGCCTGCCTTGTCCTGACTAAAGAGTGGGAATATGAGGTGGCGTTCCCAGGCATCCATGCTTAGACACCTGCTCTCGAGTCTTTCCGTATGGGGCCTCCTGGAACCATCCAATAGGACTCGACTGTCGTGAAGAAGGAAACCTTGAGGTTTGGTTCACAAATCCCATCGTAGGCAAACCTCCCTGGCCTCATGAAGCCCCCACACCCTTCAGGAAGAGGCCATGCTGGACAAAAACTCTAGCCTGAGGCACGTCTCATAGTTGACATGACCTCAGTGCAGGAGATCTCGATTCAGCCTCTGCAGAGTGGGCCTGCCGTGCCCTCGGTCCCAAACCTCACGCTAGCTTGTGTTTTCAGACTTCCTTCCTCACACTCCTGGCAAACAAGCCCTTCGGACTAGGAACTCCAGAACCACAACCCAGCCCATTGTCTGTCCAACGGAAGAAAAACATTTCCCTGTGGGGCTCTCCAGAAAACCCAGATGAGGATCAACCTGCTTGGGCCTCGACGGTACCCGAACTGGATAGGCTGCTCTGGGCACTCATGCTCTGTCTGACACAGCCTGAAGCCAGACATCCAGACAGACAAGGAGACAGCTGGCCGCACACCCTGCACTTCGGACACGCCATGGTCTTATGCCGTCACCTCTTCCTAACCTTGGTTTTCAGATATCTGAACCTAGACATTATATCAATTCTCCACACAGCTGGGTATCGCAAGCACAAAAAAGAACTCCTCCTTCCCCATGGCTGTTAAGCTTGCTCTTGGCATGGAGTCACACCTTCAAGGTGGGAGAAACCTTCATGGCCCCTGATGCCACGCCCAAACGTGAGTGCTGCTTGGGCACAAGTTCACACTGTGACCCTCAGCATGAGCCCCATGTCAAAGAAAGGCCTGTCAGGGCCTGGACCAAGAGCCCGCATATGGGGCTTGCCAAGCCCCTATGCACCCAATCCTCACCATGGTTTGAGTTTTCCAGTCGCCCCGACCGTACCTGGGGCTCTGGTCTGGATTCCCTTTCTTGCAGAGACACATGAGCCAGAAAACACGACTCCACCCTTCCCACAAAATGACCCCAAACTCTTGGGAGCTGGGACAAATCCCCAGAGAGGGATACTCGTCCACAGTCCCTGAGGCCACCCCTCCAATCCACGGCTATCCCGGACACAACATACAGAGACAAAAGCCTGAAGGAACGCCTCCCACTCGCCCTTATTTCAGAGTCCCAGGAGCTCCCTCTCGGGCTGTACATCCGGCCTGCCATACCCTAGGCTCCACTCATAAGCTGAGTTTGTGTGTTCAGACTTCTGATCCCACAGCCTGGACCCACACAACCTCCAGGCTAGGGCCTCTTGAGCCACAGCGAAAGATTGTGCCTGCCCTCTCCAAGGAAAGTGTGCCCAAACCATTGACCACAACCCAACAGGTTAGGGAAAAGCTCCACGGCCCCTGAGGCCATCAATAGTGTAGGCCACCCTGGACAAAGAGGGGCTCTATGACACCAGCGGATCAACTATCTCCACTTAGACTCTCATTGAGTGTCCCCAGAGACAGAAGGTTGAAATGGATAGGCTCCCAGGCCCTAATCTGAACCTTAGCTTTGGTTTCCATGTGTCCGTCCTCAGAGGACTGTTTTCGTAGACCAGCACACGAGGCTTTTCCGAGGCACCCAACCAAACCTCTCTCGTCTCCACATGGGGAGCTTTCTTACTGGGGATGTATCAAACCCTTCAGGTAGGAGAGTTCCGCAGGGCCACTGAACAACCAGCACATTCCAAGGTCTCCATGGACCCAAACGCACATTATGACGCATCCTCAGGAGAGGCCATTTCAACTCAGCCCCCTGGGTAGCGTGCCCCAGAGGCAGCAGATCAAACATATCTTGTCGCTAATGGCCAATGGGAATGCGAGGCATGCTGTACAGGGATCCATTCTTCGATCCCTGCTCTCCAGTCCTTCCGTATGGTATGTCCTGGAGCCATGCAACAGGACTCGAATGTCCCGCAGAAGGAAACCTTGTGGTTTGGGGCAACCTCCAAACTCAGCGTGGGAAAACTTCCCTGGCCTCATGAAGGTGCCATCATGGACACATACTCCAGCCTCAGCCAACGTCTGATCCTCAGCCTGACTTCTGATGCAGGAGATTTTGATTCAGCCTCTGCAGAGTGGGCCTGCCTGCCTTGGCTCCAATCCTCACCCTAGCTTGTGTTTTCAGACTTCCGTCCTCACACTCCTGGCCCACAAACCCTCCCTATTGGGAATTCTGGGGCCACAATGAAGCACTCTGCCTGCCTCCCAGGGAAAAAACATTGTCTATGGTGCTGCCCAGAAACCCCAAATGAGGATCAAACTTCTTGGCTTTCGGCAACACCCCAATTGCATAGGCTACCTTAAACACTGATACTCTGTCGCAAATAGCCTGAGCCCTGACCGTCCAAAAGACACAGACACAGCTGGCTGCACACCCAGCACATTGGACCCGCCACTGCCTTAGGCCACCATCCATTCCCAACCTGGGAAACGAGACCTTATCTCCAATCCCTGTACAGGGGGGAACCTGATGCACAAGTCAGAACCCATCCTTCCCCATGGCAAGAAACCTTGCTGCTGGCAGTGAGTCAAACCTTCAGTGTAGGAGAAAACGGCATGGTCCATGAGGCCACGCCCATGCGTGAGGGCCGCCTTGGGCACAAACACACATTGTGACCCTCAGCGTGAGTACCTTATTCAAGTAACGCCTCTCAGTGACTGGACCAAGTGCCCGCATATGTGGCTTGCCTTGCTCACAGGCACCCAGGACTAACTAGATGGTGTGTATTCCAGTTGAGGGAACCCACTGCTGTGCTCGAGAGTCCCTCTCCTGGGGGGTCCCCTGTGGCAGAAGACAGTACTTTTCCCTTCCCACAGAATGAACCCAAACACTTGGGAGCTTGGACTATCCCCTGTGAGGTAGGCTCTTCCTCGGTCCCTGAAGCAACCCCTACCCTGAACAACCACTGTGAACGCAACACCCAGAGACAAAAGCCTGAGTGACTGCCTCCCACTTGCCCTCCTTTGATATCCAGAGGATCTCCCCTCACGGACTGGAGATCAGGCCTGCCATTACCTTGGCCCCTAGCTGAGCCAAGTTTGCTTTTTCAGACATCTGTCCCCACAGCCCTGGCAAACACAGCCTCTAGGCTCGGTCCTCTGGAGCCATGCCACAGGACCGTGCCTGCTGTCTCCTGGGAAACTGTGTCCATTCGTTTGGCCACACACCTCCAGAATATGAGAAACCTCAAGGCCCCCGAGGACATCCCACTACTGGGAACCTCCCGGACACACAGGGGCATTCAGACATAAGCTGAGCAGCTACCTCCACGAAGGCATGCACACAGATGTCAACAGAGATAGAAGGTTGAGACGGACAGGCCCTTAGGCCCTAATCTCCACTCTTGCTTTGGTTTCCAGGTGTCACTCCTCAGAGGTTTTGGTTCGAAGAACAGGATATGGGGCTTTCCTGAGGCACTGAACAGAACTCCTCTCGTCTCCACATGGGAAGCTCCCTTGTTGGAGCCGTGTGAAACACCTCAGCTTGGAGAATCCTGCAGAGTCCGTGAGCCACCTCCACATTCCAAGGTCTCCCAGGGCACCATGCCACAGTAGGACTCATCTTCAGGAGAGTCCATTTCAACTCTCCCCTCTGGGTAGCTCACCCAGGAGCCCGCAGATTGAGCCTGCCTTGTCCTGACTAAAGAGTGGGAATATGAGGTGGCGTTCCCAGGCATCCATGCTTAGACACCTGCTCTCGAGTCTTTCCGTATGGGGCCTCCTGGAACCATCCAATAGGACTCGACTGTCGTGAAGAAGGAAACCTTGAGGTTTGGTTCACAAATCCCATCGTAGGCAAACCTCCCTGGCCTCATGAAGCCCCCACACCCTTCAGGAAGAGGCCATGCTGGACAAAAACTCTAGCCTGAGGCACGTCTCATAGTTGACATGACCTCAGTGCAGGAGATCTCGATTCAGCCTCTGCAGAGTGGGCCTGCCGTGCCCTCGGTCCCAAACCTCACGCTAGCTTGTGTTTTCAGACTTCCTTCCTCACACTCCTGGCAAACAAGCCCTTCGGACTAGGAACTCCAGAACCACAACCCAGCCCATTGTCTGTCCAACGGAAGAAAAACGTTTCCCTGTGGGGCTCTCCAGAAAACCCAGATGAGGATCAACCTGCTTGGGCCTCGACGGTACCCGAACTGGATAGGCTGCTCTGGGCACTCATGCTCTGTCTGACACAGCCTGAAGCCAGACATCCAGACAGACAAGGAGACAGCTGGCCGCACACCCTGCACTTCGGACACGCCATGGTCTTATGCCGTCACCTCTTCCTAACCTTGGTTTTCAGATATCTGAACCTAGACATTATATCAATTCTCCACACAGCTGGGTATCGCAAGCACAAAAAAGAACTCCTCCTTCCCCATGGCTGTTAAGCTTGCTCTTGGCATGGAGTCACACCTTCAAGGTGGGAGAAACCTTCATGGCCCCTGATGCCACGCCCAAACGTGAGTGCTGCTTGGGCACAAGTTCACACTGTGACCCTCAGCATGAGCCCCATGTCAAAGAAAGGCCTGTCAGGGCCTGGACCAAGAGCCCGCATATGGGGCTTGCCAAGCCCCTATGCACCCAATCCTCACCATGGTTTGAGTTTTCCAGTCGCCCCGACCGTACCTGGGGCTCTGGTCTGGAATCCCTTTCTTGCAGAGACACATGAGCCAGAAAACACGACTCCACCCTTCCCACAAAATGACCCCAAACTCTTGGGAGCTGGGACAAATCCCCAGAGAGGGATACTCGTCCACAGTCCCTGAGGCCACCCCTCCAATCCACGGCTATCCCGGACACAACATACAGAGACAAAAGCCTGAAGGAACGCCTCCCACTCGCCCTTATTTCAGAGTCCCAGGAGCTCCCTCTCGGGCTGTACATCCGGCCTGCCATACCCTAGGCTCCACTCATAAGCTGAGTTTGTGTGTTCAGACTTCTGATCCCACAGCCTGGACCCACACAACCTCCAGGCTAGGGCCTCTTGAGCCACAGCGAAAGATTGTGCCTGCCCTCTCCAAGGAAAGTGTGCCCAAACCATTGACCACAACCCAACAGGTTAGGGAAAAGCTCCACGGCCCCTGAGGCCATCAATAGTGTAGGCCACCCTGGACAAAGAGGGGCTCTCTGACACCAGCGGATCAACTATCTCCACTTAGACTCTCATTGAGTGTCCCCAGAGACAGAAGGTTGAAATGGATAGGCTCCCAGGCCCTAATCTGAACCTTAGCTTTGGTTTCCATGTGTCCGTCCTCAGAGGACTGTTTTCATAGACCAGCACACGAGGCTTTTCCGAGGCACCCAACCAAACCTCTCTCGTCTCCACATGGGGAGCTTTCTTACTGGGGATGTATCAAACCCTTCAGGTAGGAGAGTTCCGCAGGGCCACTGAACAACCAGCACATTCCAAGGTCTCCATGGACCCAAACGCACATTATGACGCATCCTCAGGAGAGGCCATTTCAACTCAGCCCCCTGGGTAGCGTGCCCCAGAGGCAGCAGATCAAACATATCTTGTCGCTAATGGCCAATGGGAATGCGAGGCATGCTGTACAGGGATCCGTTCTTCGATCCCTGCTCTCCAGTCCTTCCGTATGGTATGTCCTGGAGCCATGCAACAGGACTCGAATGTCCCGCAGAAGGAAACCTTGTGGTTTGGGGCAACCTCCAAACTCAGCGTGGGAAAACTTCCCTGGCCTCATGAAGGTGCCATCATGGACACATACTCCAGCCTCAGCCAACGTCTGATCCTCAGCCTGACTTCTGATGCAGGAGATTTTGATTCAGCCTCTGCAGAGTGGGCCTGCCTGCCTTGGCTCCAATCCTCACCCTAGCTTGTGTTTTCAGACTTCCGTCCTCACACTCCTGGCCCACAAACCCTCCCTATTGGGAATTCTGGGGCCACAATGAAGCACTCTGCCTGCCTCCCAGGGAAAAAACATTGTCTATGGTGCTGCCCAGAAACCCCAAATGAGGATCAAACTTCTTGGCTTTCGGCAACACCCCAATTGCATAGGCTACCTTAAACACTGATACTCTGTCGCAAATAGCCTGAGCCCTGACCGTCCAAAAGACACAGACACAGCTGGCTGCACACCCAGCACATTGGACCCGCCACTGCCTTAGGCCACCATCCATTCCCAACCTGGGAAACTAGACCTTATCTCCAATCCCTGTACAGGGGGGAACCTGATGCACAAGTCAGAACCCATCCTTCCCCATGGCAAGAAACCTTGCTGCTGGCAGTGAGTCAAACCTTCAGTGTAGGAGAAAACGGCATGGTCCATGAGGCCACGCCCATGCGTGAGGGCCGCCTTGGACACAAACACACATTGTGACCCTCAGCGTGAGTACCTTATTCAAGTAACGCCTCTCAGTGACTGGACCAAGTGCCCGCATATGTGGCTTGCCTTGCTCACAGGCACCCAGGACTAACTAGATGGTGTGTATTCCAGTTGAGGGAACCCACTGCTGTGCTCGAGAGTCCCTCTCCTGGGGGGTCCCCTGTGGCAGAAAACAGTACTTTTCCCTTCCCACAGAATGAACCCAAACACTTGGGAGCTTGGACTATCCCCTGTGAGGTAGGCTCTTCCTCGGTCCCTGAAGCAACCCCTACCCTGAACAACCACTGTGAACGCATCACCCAGAGACAAAAGCCTGAGTGACTGCCTCCCACTTGCCCTCCTTTGATATCCAGAGGATCTCCCCTCACGGACTGGAGATCAGGCCTGCCATTACCTTGGCCCCTAGCTGAGCCAAGTTTGCTTTTTCAGACATCTGTCCCCACAGCCCTGGCAAACACAGCCTCTAGGCTCGGTCCTCTGGAGCCATACCACAGGACCGTGCCTGCTGTCTCCTGGGAAACTGTGTCCATTCGTTTGGCCACACACCTCCAGAATATGAGAAACCTCAAGGCCCCCGAGGACATCCCACTACTGGGAACCTCCCGGACACACAGGGGCATTCAGACATAAGCTGAGCAGCTACCTCCACGAAGGCATGCACACAGATGTCAACAGAGATAGAAGGTTGAGACGGACAGGCCCTTAGGCCCTAATCTCCACTCTTGCTTTGGTTTCCAGGTGTCACTCCTCAGAGGTTTTTGTTCGAAGAACAGGATATGGGGCTTTCCTGAGGCACTGAACAGAACTCCTCTCGTCTCCACATGGGAAGCTCCCTTGTTGGAGCCGTGTGAAACACCTCAGCTTGGAGAATCCTGCAGAGTCCGTGAGCCACCTGCACATTCCAAGGTCTCCCAGGCCACCAAGCCACAGTAGGACTCATCTTCAGGAGAGTCCATTTCAACTCTCCCCTCTGGGTAGCTCACCCAGGAGCCCGCAGATTGAGCCTGCCTTGTCCTGACTAAAGAGTGGGAATATGAGGTGGCGTTCCCAGGCATCCATGCTTAGACACCTGCTCTCGAGTCTTTCCGTATGGGGCCTCCTGGAACCATCCAATAGGACTCGACTGTCGTGAAGAAGGAAACCTTGAGGTTTGGTTCACAAATCCCATCGTAGGCAAACCTCCCTGGCCTCATGAAGCCCCCACACCCTTCAGGAAGAGGCCATGCTGGACAAAAACTCTAGCCTGAGGCACGTCTCATAGTTGACATGACCTCAGTGCAGGAGATCTCGATTCAGCCTCTGCAGAGTGGGCCTGCCGTGCCCTCGGTCCCAAACCTCACGCTAGCTTGTGTTTTCAGACTTCCTTCCTCACACTCCTGGCAAACAAGCCCTTCGGACTAGGAACTCCAGAACCACAACCCAGCCCATTGTCTGTCCAACGGAAGAAAAACGTTTCACTGTGGGGCTCTCCAGAAAACCCAGATGAGGATCAACCTGCTTGGGCCTCGACGGTACCCGAACTGGATAGGCTGCTCTGGGCACTCATGCTCTGTCTGACACAGCCTGAAGCCAGACATCCAGACAGACAAGGAGACAGCTGGCCGCACACCCTGCACTTCGGACACGCCATGGTCTTATGCCGTCACCTCTTCCTAACCTTGGTTTTCAGATATCTGAACCTAGACATTATATCAATTCTCCACACAGCTGGGTATCGCAAGCACAAAAAAGAACTCCTCCTTCCCCATGGCTGTTAAGCTTGCTCTTGGCATGGAGTCACATTTTCAAGGTGGGAGAAACCTTCATGGCCCCTGATGCCACGCCCAAACGTGAGTGCTGCTTGGGCACAAGTTCACACTGTGACCCTCAGCATGAGCCCCATGTCAAAGAAAGGCCTGTCAGGGCCTGGACCAAGAGCCCGCATATGGGGCTTGCCAAGCCCCTATGCACCCAATCCTCACCATGGTTTGAGTTTTCCAGTCGCCCCGACCGTACCTGGGGCTCTGGTCTGGAATCCCTTTCTTGCAGAGACACATGAGCCAGAAAACACGACTCCACCCTTCCCACAAAATGACCCCAAACTCTTGGGAGCTGGGACAAATCCCCAGAGAGGGATACTCGTCCACAGTCCCTGAGGCCACCCCTCCAATCCACGGCTATCCCGGACACAACATACAGAGACAAAAGCCTGAAGGAACGCCTCCCACTCGCCCTTATTTCAGAGTCCCAGGAGCTCCCTCTCGGGCTGTACATCCGGCCTGCCATACCCTAGGCTCCACTCATAAGCTGAGTTTGTGTGTTCAGACTTCTGATCCCACAGCCTGGACCCACACAACCTCCAGGCTAGGGCCTCTTGAGCCACAGCGAAAGATTGTGCCTGCCCTCTCCAAGGAAAGTGTGCCCAAACCATTGACCACAACCCAACAGGTTAGGGAAAAGCTCCACGGCCCCTGAGGCCATCAATAGTGTAGGCCACCCTGGACAAAGAGTGGCTCTATGACACCAGCGGATCAACTATCTCCACTTAGACTCTCATTGAGTGTCCCCAGAGACAGAAGGTTGAAATGGATAGGCTCCCAGGCCCTAATCTGAACCTTAGCTTTGGTTTCCATGTGTCCGTCCTCAGAGGACTGTTTTCGTAGACCAGCACACGAGGCTTTTCCGAGGCACCCAACCAAACCTCTCTCGTCTCCACATGGGGAGCTTTCTTACTGGGGATGTATCAAACCCTTCAGGTAGGAGAGTTCCGCAGGGCCACTGAACAACCAGCACATTCCAAGGTCTCCATGGACCCAAACGCACATTATGACGCATCCTCAGGAGAGGCCATTTCAACTCAGCCCCCTGGGTAGCGTGCCCCAGAGGCAGCAGATCAAACATATCTTGTCGCTAATGGCCAATGGGAATGCGAGGCATGCTGTACAGGGATCCATTCTTCGATCCCTGCTCTCCAGTCCTTCCGTATGGTATGTCCTGGAGCCATGCAACAGGACTCGAATGTCCCGCAGAAGGAAACCTTGTGGTTTGGGGCAACCTCCAAACTCAGCGTGGGAAAACTTCCCTGGCCTCATGAAGGTGCCATCATGGACACATACTCCAGCCTCAGCCAACGTCTGATCCTCAGCCTGACTTCTGATGCAGGAGATTTTGATTCAGCCTCTGCAGAGTGGGCCTGCCTGCCTTGGCTCCAATCCTCACCCTAGCTTGTGTTTTCAGACTTCCGTCCTCACACTCCTGGCCCACAAACCCTCCCTATTGGGAATTCTGGGGCCACAATGAAGCACTCTGCCTGCCTCCCAGGGAAAAAACATTGTCTATGGTGCTGCCCAGAAACCCCAAATGAGGATCAAACTTCTTGGCTTTCGGCAACACCCCAATTGCATAGGCTACCTTAAACACTGATACTCTGTCGCAAATAGCCTGAGCCCTGACCGTCCAAAAGACACAGACACAGCTGGCTGCACACCCAGCACATTGGACCCGCCACTGCCTTAGGCCACCATCCATTCCCAACCTGGGAAACGAGACCTTATCTCCAATCCCTGTACAGGGGGGAACTTGATGCACAAGTCAGAACCCATCCTTCCCCATGGCAAGAAACCTTGCTGCTGGCAGTGAGTCAAACCTTCAGTGTAGGAGAAAACGGCATGGTCCATGAGGCCACGCCCATGCGTGAGGGCCGCCTTGGGCACAAACACACATTGTGACCCTCAGCGTGAGTACCTTATTCAAGTAACGCCTCTCAGTGACTGGACCAAGTGCCCGCATATGTGGCTTGCCTTGCTCACAGGCACCCAGGACTAACTAGATGGTGTGTATTCCAGTTGAGGGAACCCACTGCTGTGCTCGAGAGTCCCTCTCCTGGGGGGTCCCCTGTGGCAGAAGACAGTACTTTTCCCTTCCCACAGAATGAACCCAAACACTTGGGAGCTTGGACTATCCCCTGTGAGGTAGGCTCTTCCTCGGTCCCTGAAGCAACCCCTACCCTGAACGACCACTGTGAACGCAACACCCAGAGACAAAAGCCTGAGTGACTGCCTCCCACTTGCCCTCCTTTGATATCCAGAGGATCTCCCCTCACGGACTGGAGATCAGGCCTGCCATTACCTTGGCCCCTAGCTGAGCCAAGTTTGCTTTTTCAGACATCTGTCCCCACAGCCCTGGCAAACACAGCCTCTAGGCTCGGTCCTCTGGAGCCATGCCACAGGACCGTGCCTGCTGTCTCCTGGGAAACTGTGTCCATTCCTTTGGCCACACACCTCCAGAATATGAGAAACCTCAAGGCCCCCGAGGACATCCCACTACTGGGAACCTCCCGGACACACAGGGGCATTCAGACATAAGCTGAGCAGCTACCTCCACGAAGGCATGCACACAGATGTCAACAGAGATAGAAGGTTGAGACGGACAGGCCCTTAGGCCCTAATCTCCACTCTTGCTTTGGTTTCCAGGTGTCACTCCTCAGAGGTTTTGGTTCGAAGAACAGGATATGGGGCTTTCCTGAGGCACTGAACAGAACTCCTCTCGTCTCCACATGGGAAGCTCCCTTGTTGGAGCCGTGTGAAACACCTCAGCTTGGAGAATCCTGCAGAGTCCGTGAGCCACCTCCACATTCCAAGGTCTCCCAGGGCACCATGCCACAGTAGGACTCATCTTCAGGAGAGTCCATTTCAACTCTCCCCTCTGGGTAGCTCACCCAGGAGCCCGCAGATTGAGCCTGCCTTGTCCTGACTAAAGAGTGGGAATATGAGGTGGCGTTCCCAGGCATCCATGCTTAGACACCTGCTCTCGAGTCTTTCCGTATGGGGCCTCCTGGAACCATCCAATAGGACTCGACTGTCGTGAAGAAGGAAACCTTGAGGTTTGGTTCACAAATCCCATCGTAGGCAAACCTCCCTGGCCTCATGAAGCCCCCACACCCTTCAGGAAGAGGCCATGCTGGACAAAAACTCTAGCCTGAGGCACGTCTCATAGTTGACATGACCTCAGTGCAGGAGATCTCGATTCAGCCTCTGCAGAGTGGGCCTGCCGTGCCCTCGGTCCCAAACCTCACGCTAGCTTGTGTTTTCAGACTTCCTTCCTCACACTCCTGGCAAACAAGCCCTTCGGACTAGGAACTCCAGAACCACAACCCAGCCCATTGTCTGTCCAACGGAAGAAAAACGTTTCCCTGTGGGGCTCTCCAGAAAACCCAGATGAGGATCAACCTGCTTGGGCCTCGACGGTACCCGAACTGGATAGGCTGCTCTGGGCACTCATGCTCTGTCTGACACAGCCTGAAGCCAGACATCCAGACAGACAAGGAGACAGCTGGCCGCACACCCTGCACTTCGGACACGCCATGGTCTTATGCCGTCACCTCTTCCTAACCTTGGTTTTCAGATATCTGAACCTAGACATTATATCAATTCTCCACACAGCTGGGTATCGCAAGCACAAAAAAGAACTCCTCCTTCCCCATGGCTGTTAAGCTTGCTCTTGGCATGGAGTCACACCTTCAAGGTGGGAGAAACCTTCATGGCCCCTGATGCCACGCCCAAACGTGAGTGCTGCTTGGGCACAAGTTCACACTGTGACCCTCAGCATGAGCCCCATGTCAAAGAAAGGCCTGTCAGGGCCTGGACCAAGAGCCCGCATATGGGGCTTGCCAAGCCCCTATGCACCCAATCCTCACCATGGTTTGAGTTTTCCAGTCGCCCCGACCGTACCTGGGGCTCTGGTCTGGAATCCCTTTCTTGCAGAGACACATGAGCCAGAAAACACGACTCCACCCTTCCCACAAAATGACCCCAAACTCTTGGGAGCTGGGACAAATCCCCAGAGAGGGATACTCGTCCACAGTCCCTGAGGCCACCCCTCCAATCCACGGCTATCCCGGACACAACATACAGAGACAAAAGCCTGAAGGAACGCCTCCCACTCGCCCTTATTTCAGAGTCCCAGGAGCTCCCTCTCGGGCTGTACATCCGGCCTGCCATACCCTAGGCTCCACTCATAAGCTGAGTTTGTGTGTTCAGACTTCTGATCCCACAGCCTGGACCCACACAACCTCCAGGCTAGGGCCTCTTGAGCCACAGCGAAAGATTGTGCCTGCCCTCTCCAAGCAAAGTGTGCCCAAACCATTGACCACAACCCAACAGGTTAGGGAAAAGCTCCACGGCCCCTGAGGCCATCAATAGTGTAGGCCACCCTGGACAAAGAGGGGCTCTCTGACACCAGCGGATCAACTATCTCCACTTAGACTCTCATTGAGTGTCCCCAGAGACAGAAGGTTGAAATGGATAGGCTCCCAGGCCCTAATCTCAACCTTAGCTTTGGTTTCCATGTGTCCGTCCTCAGAGGACTGTTTTCGTAGACCAGCACACGAGGCTTTTCCGAGGCACCCAACCAAACCTCTCTCGTCTCCACATGGGGAGCTTTCTTACTGGGGATGTATCAAACCCTTCAGGTAGGAGAGTTCCGCAGGGCCACTGAACAACCAGCACATTCCAAGGTCTCCATGGACCCAAACGCACATTATGACGCATCCTCAGGAGAGGCCATTTCAACTCAGCCCCCTGGGTAGCGTGCCCCAGAGGCAGCAGATCAAACATATCTTGTCGCTAATGGCCAATGGGAATGCGAGGCATGCTGTACAGGGATCCGTTCTTCGATCCCTGCTCTCCAGTCCTTCCGTATGGTATGTCCTGGAGCCATGCAACAGGACTCGAATGTCCCGCAGAAGGAAACCTTGTGGTTTGGGGCAACCTCCAAACTCAGCGTGGGAAAACTTCCCTGGCCTCATGAAGGTGCCATCATGGACACATACACCAGCCTCAGCCAACGTCTGATCCTCAGCCTGACTTCTGATGCAGGAGATTTTGATTCAGCCTCTGCAGAGTGGGCCTGCCTGCCTTGGCTCCAATCCTCACCCTAGCTTGTGTTTTCAGACTTCCGTCCTCACACTCCTGGCCCACAAACCCTCCCTATTGGGAATTCTGGGGCCACAATGAAGCACTCTGCCTGCCTCCCAGGGAAAAAACATTGTCTATGGTGCTGCCCAGAAACCCCAAATGAGGATCAAACTTCTTGGCTTTCGGCAACACCCCAATTGCATAGGCTACCTTAAACACTGATACTCTGTCGCAAATAGCCTGAGCCCTGACCGTCCAAAAGACACAGACACAGCTGGCTGCACACCCAGCACATTGGACCCGCCACTGACTTAGGCCACCATCCATTCCCAACCTGGGAAACGAGACCTTATCTCCAATCCCTGTACAGGGGGGAACCTGATGCACAAGTCAGAACCCATCCTTCCCCATGGCAAGAAACCTTGCTGCTGGCAGTGAGTCAAACCTTCAGTGTAGGAGAAAACGGCATGGTCCATGAGGCCACGCCCATGCGTGAGGGCCGCCTTGGGCACAAACACAAATTGTGACCCTCAGCGTGAGTACCTTATTCAAGTAACGCCTCTCAGTGACTGGACCAAGTGCCCGCATATGTGGCTTGCCTTGCTCACAGGCACCCAGGACTAACTAGATGGTGTGTATTCCAGTTGAGGGAACCCACTGCTGTGCTCGAGAGTCCCTCTCCTGGGGGGTCCCCTGTGGCAGAAGACAGTACTTTTCCCTTCCCACAGAATGAACCCAAACACTTGGGAGCTTGGACTATCCCCTGTGAGGTAGGCTCTTCCTCGGTCCCTGAAGCAACCCCTACCCTGAACGACCACTGTGAACGCAACACCCAGAGACAAAAGCCTGAGTGACTGCCTCCCACTTGCCCTCCTTTGATATCCAGAGGATCTCCCCTCACGGACTGGAGATCAGGCCTGCCATTACCTTGGCCCCTAGCTGAGCCAAGTTTGCTTTTTCAGACATCTGTCCCCACAGCCCTGGCAAACACAGCCTCTAGGCTCGGTCCTCTGGAGCCATACCACAGGACCGTGCCTGCTGTCTCCTGGGAAACTGTGTCCATTCGTTTGGCCACACACCTCCAGAATATGAGAAACCTCAAGGCCCCCGAGGACATCCCACTACTGGGAACCTCCCGGACACACAGGGGCATTCAGACATAAGCTGAGCAGCTACCTCCACGAAGGCATGCACACAGATGTCAACAGAGATAGAAGGTTGAGACGGACAGGCCCTTAGGCCCTAATCTCCACTCTTGCTTTGGTTTCCAGGTGTCACTCCTCAGAGGTTTTTGTTCGAAGAACAGGATATGGGGCTTTCCTGAGGCACTGAACAGAACTCCTCTCGTCTCCACATGGGAAGCTCCCTTGTTGGAGCCGTGTGAAACACCTCAGCTTGGAGAATCCTGCAGAGTCCGTGAGCCACCTCCACATTCCAAGGTCTCCCAGGGCACCATGCCACAGTAGGACTCATCTTCAGGAGAGTCCATTTCAACTCTCCCCTCTGGGTAGCTCACCCAGGAGCCCGCAGATTGAGCCTGCCTTGTCCTGACTAAAGAGTGGGAATATGAGGTGGCGTTCCCAGGCATCCATGCTTAGACACCTGCTCTCGAGTCTTTCCGTATGGGGCCTCCTGGAACCATCCAATAGGACTCGACTGTCGTGAAGAAGGAAACCTTGAGGTTTGGTTCACAAATCCCATCGTAGGCAAACCTCCCTGGCCTCATGAAGCCCCCACACCCTTCAGGAAGAGGCCATGCTGGACAAAAACTCTAGCCTGAGGCACGTCTCATAGTTGACATGACCTCAGTGCAGGAGATCTCGATTCAGCCTCTGCAGAGTGGGCCTGCCGTGCCCTCGGTCCCAAACCTCACGCTAGCTTGTGTTTTCAGACTTCCTTCCTCACACTCCTGGCAAACAAGCCCTTCGGACTAGGAACTCCAGAACCACAACCCAGCCCATTGTCTGTCCAACGGAAGAAAAACGTTTCCCTGTGGGGCTCTCCAGAAAACCCAGATGAGGATCAACCTGCTTGGGCCTCGACGGTACCCGAACTGGATAGGCTGCTCTGGGCACTCATGCTCTGTCTGACACAGCCTGAAGCCAGACATCCAGACAGACAAGGAGACAGCTGGCCGCACACCCTGCACTTCGGACACGCCATGGTCTTATGCCGTCACCTCTTCCTAACCTTGGTTTTCAGATATCTGAACCTAGACATTATATCAATTCTCCACACAGCTGGGTATCGCAAGCACAAAAAAGAACTCCTCCTTCCCCATGGCTGTTAAGCTTGCTCTTGGCATGGAGTCACATTTTCAAGGTGGGAGAAACCTTCATGGCCCCTGATGCCACGCCCAAACGTGAGTGCTGCTTGGGCACAAGTTCACACTGTGACCCTCAGCATGAGCCCCATGTCAAAGAAAGGCCTGTCAGGGCCTGGACCAAGAGCCCGCATATGGGGCTTGCCAAGCCCCTATGCACCCAATCCTCACCATGGTTTGAGTTTTCCAGTCGCCCCGACCGTACCTGGGGCTCTGGTCTGGAATCCCTTTCTTGCAGAGACACATGAGCCAGAAAACACGACTCCACCCTTCCCACAAAATGACCCCAAACTCTTGGGAGCTGGGACAAATCCCCAGAGAGGGATACTCGTCCACAGTCCCTGAGGCCACCCCTCCAATCCACGGCTATCCCGGACACAACATACAGAGACAAAAGCCTGAAGGAACGCCTCCCACTCGCCCTTATTTCAGAGTCCCAGGAGCTCCCTCTCGGGCTGTACATCCGGCCTGCCATACCCTAGGCTCCACTCATAAGCTGAGTTTGTGTGTTCAGACTTCTGATCCCACAGCCTGGACCCACACAACCTCCAGGCTAGGGCCTCTTGAGCCACAGCGAAAGATTGTGCCTGCCCTCTCCAAGGAAAGTGTGCCCAAACCATTGACCACAACCCAACAGGTTAGGGAAAAGCTCCACGGCCCCTGAGGCCATCAATAGTGTAGGCCACCCTGGACAAAGAGGGGCTCTCTGACACCAGCGGATCAACTATCTCCACTTAGACTCTCATTGAGTGTCCCCAGAGACAGAAGGTTGAAATGGATAGGCTCCCAGGCCCTAATCTGAACCTTAGCTTTGGTTTCCATGTGTCCGTCCTCAGAGGACTGTTTTCGTAGACCAGCACACGAGGCTTTTCCGAGGCACCCAACCAAACCTCTCTCGTCTCCACATGGGGAGCTTTCTTACTGGGGATGTATCAAACCCTTCAGGTAGGAGAGTTCCGCAGGGCCACTGAACAACCAGCACATTCCAAGGTCTCCATGGACCCAAACGCACATTATGACGCATCCTCAGGAGAGGCCATTTCAACTCAGCCCCCTGGGTAGCGTGCCCCAGAGGCAGCAGATCAAACATATCTTGTCGCTAATGGCCAATGGGAATGCGAGGCATGCTGTACAGGGATCCATTCTTCGATCCCTGCTCTCCAGTCCTTCCGTATGGTAGGTCCTGGAGCCATGCAACAGGACTCGAATGTCCCGCAGAAGGAAACCTTGTGGTTTGGGGCAACCTCCAAACTCAGCGTGGGAAAACTTCCCTGGCCTCATGAAGGTGCCATCATGGACACATACTCCAGCCTCAGCCAACGTCTGATCCTCAGCCTGACTTCTGATGCAGGAGATTTTGATTCAGCCTCTGCAGAGTGGGCCTGCCTGCCTTGGCTCCAATCCTCACCCTAGCTTGTGTTTTCAGACTTCCGTCCTCACACTCCTGGCCCACAAACCCTCCCTATTGGGAATTCTGGGGCCACAATGAAGCACTCTGCCTGCCTCCCAGGGAAAAAACATTGTCTATGGTGCTGCCCAGAAACCCCAAATGAGGATCAAACTTCTTGGCTTTCGGCAACACCCCAATTGCATAGGCTACCTTAAACACTGATACTCTGTCGCAAATAGCCTGAGCCCTGACCGTCCAAAAGACACAGACACAGCTGGCTGCACACCCAGCACATTGGACCCGCCACTGCCTTAGGCCACCATCCATTCCCAACCTGGGAAACTAGACCTTATCTCCAATCCCTGTACAGGGGGGAACCTGATGCACAAGTCAGAACCCATCCTTCCCCATGGCAAGAAACCTTGCTGCTGGCAGTGAGTCAAACCTTCAGTGTAGGAGAAAACGGCATGGTCCATGAGGCCACGCCCATGCGTGAGGGCCGCCTTGGGCACAAACACACATTGTGACCCTCAGCGTGAGTACCTTATTCAAGTAACGCCTCTCAGTGACTGAACCAAGTGCCCGCATATGTGGCTTGCCTTGCTCACAGGCACCCAGGACTAACTAGATGGTGTGTATTCCAGTTGAGGGAACCCACTGCTGTGCTCGAGAGTCCCTCTCCTGGGGGGTCCCCTGTGGCAGAAAACAGTACTTTTCCCTTCCCACAGAATGAACCCAAACACTTGGGAGCTTGGACTATCCCCTGTGAGGTAGGCTCTTCCTCGGTCCCTGAAGCAACCCCTACCCTGAACAACCACTGTGAACGCAACACCCAGAGACAAAAGCCTGAGTGACTGCCTCCCACTTGCCCTCCTTTGATATCCAGAGGATCTCCCCTCACGGACTGGAGATCAGACCTGCCATTACCTTGGCCCCTAGCTGAGCCAAGTTTGCTTTTTCAGACATCTGTCCCCACAGCCCTGGCAAACACAGCCTCTAGGCTCGGTCCTCTGGAGCCATGCCACAGGACCGTGCCTGCTGTCTCCTGGGAAACTGTGTCCATTCCTTTGGCCACACACCTCCAGAATATGAGAAACCTCAAGGCCCCCGAGGACATCCCACTACTGGGAACCTCCCGGACACACAGGGGCATTCAGACATAAGCTGAGCAGCTACCTCCACGAAGGCATGCACACAGATGTCAACAGAGATAGAAGGTTGAGACGGACAGGCCCTTAGGCCCTAATCTCCACTCTTGCTTTGGTTTCCAGGTGTCACTCCTCAGAGGTTTTGGTTCGAAGAACAGGATATGGGGCTTTCCTGAGGCACTGAACAGAACTCCTCTCGTCTCCACATGGGAAGCTCCCTTGTTGGAGCCGTGTGAAACACCTCAGCTTGGAGAATCCTGCAGAGTCCGTGAGCCACCTCCACATTCCAAGGTCTCCCAGGGCACCATGCCACAGTAGGACTCATCTTCAGGAGAGTCCATTTCAACTCTCCCCTCTGGGTAGCTCACCCAGGAGCCCGCAGATTGAGCCTGCCTTGTCCTGACTAAAGAGTGGGAATATGAGGTGGCGTTCCCAGGCATCCATGCTTAGACACCTGCTCTCGAGTCTTTCCGTATGGGGCCTCCTGGAACCATCCAATAGGACTCGACTGTCGTGAAGAAGGAAACCTTGAGGTTTGGTTCACAAATCCCATCGTAGGCAAACCTCCCTGGCCTCATGAAGCCCCCACACCCTTCAGGAAGAGGCCATGCTGGACAAAAACTCTAGCCTGAGGCACGTCTCATAGTTGACATGACCTCAGTGCAGGAGATCTCGATTCAGCCTCTGCAGAGTGGGCCTGCCGTGCCCTCGGTCCCAAACCTCACGCTAGCTTGTGTTTTCAGACTTCCTTCCTCACACTCCTGGCAAACAAGCCCTTCGGACTAGGAACTCCAGAACCACAACCCAGCCCATTGTCTGTCCAACGGAAGAAAAACGTTTCCCTGTGGGGCTCTCCAGAAAACCCAGATGAGGATCAACCTGCTTGGGCCTCGACGGTACCCGAACTGGATAGGCTGCTCTGGGCACTCATGCTCTGTCTGACACAGCCTGAAGCCAGACATCCAGACAGACAAGGAGACAGCTGGCCGCACACCCTGCACTTCGGACACGCCATGGTCTTATGCCGTCACCTCTTCCTAACCTTGGTTTTCAGATATCTGAACCTAGACATTATATCAATTCTCCACACAGCTGGGTATCGCAAGCACAAAAAAGAACTCCTCCTTCCCCATGGCTGTTAAGCTTGCTCTTGGCATGGAGTCACACCTTCAAGGTGGGAGAAACCTTCATGGCCCCTGATGCCACGCCCAAACGTGAGTGCTGCTTGGGCACAAGTTCACACTGTGACCCTCAGCATGAGCCCCATGTCAAAGAAAGGCCTGTCAGGGCCTGGAACAAGAGCCCGCATATGGGGCTTGCCAAGCCCCTATGCACCCAATCCTCACCATGGTTTGAGTTTTCCAGTCGCCCCGACCGTACCTGGGGCTCTGGTCTGGAATCCCTTTCTTGCAGAGACACATGAGCCAGAAAACACGACTCCACCCTTCCCACAAAATGACCCCAAACTCTTGGGAGCTGGGACAAATCCCCAGAGAGGGATACTCGTCCACAGTCCCTGAGGCCACCCCTCCAATCCACGGCTATGCCGGACACAACATACAGAGACAAAAGCCTGAAGGAACGCCTCCCACTCGCCCTTATTTCAGAGTCCCAGGAGCTCCCTCTCGGGCTGTACATCCGGCCTGCCATACCCTAGGCTCCACTCATAAGCTGAGTTTGTGTGTTCAGACTTCTGATCCCACAGCCTGGACCCACACAACCTCCAGGCTAGGGCCTCTTGAGCCACAGCGAAAGATTGTGCCTGCCCTCTCCAAGGAAAGTGTGCCCAAACCATTGACCACAACCCAACAGGTTAGGGAAAAGCTCCACGGCCCCTGAGGCCATCAATAGTGTAGGCCACCCTGGACAAAGAGGGGCTCTCTGACACCAGCGGAGCAACTATCTCCACTTAGACTCTCATTGAGTGTCCCCAGAGACAGAAGGTTGAAATGGATAGGCTCCCAGGCCCTAATCTGAACCTTAGCTTTGGTTTCCATGTGTCCGTCCTCAGAGGACTGTTTTCGTAGACCAGCACACGAGGCTTTTCCGAGGCACCCAACCAAACCTCTCTCGTCTCCACATGGGGAGCTTTCTTACTGGGGATGTATCAAACCCTTCAGGTAGGAGAGTTCCGCAGGGCCACTGAACAACCAGCACATTCCAAGGTCTCCATGGACCCAAACGCACATTATGACGCATCCTCAGGAGAGGCCATTTCAACTCAGCCCCCTGGGTAGCGTGCCCCAGAGGCAGCAGATCAAACATATCTTGTCGCTAATGGCCAATGGGAATGCGAGGCATGCTGTACAGGGATCCATTATTCGATCCCTGCTCTCCAGTCCTTCCGTATGGTAGGTCCTGGAGCCATGCAACAGGACTCGAATGTCCCGCAGAAGGAAACCTTGTGGTTTGGGGCAACCTCCAAACTCAGCGTGGGAAAACTTCCCTGGCCTCATGAAGGTGCCATCATGGACACATACTCCAGCCTCAGCCAACGTCTGATCCTCAGCCTGACTTCTGATGCAGGAGATTTTGATTCAGCCTCTGCAGAGTGGGCCTGCCTGCCTTGGCTCCAATCCTCACCCTAGCTTGTGTTTTCAGACTTCCGTCCTCACACTCCTGGCCCACAAACCCTCCCTATTGGGAATTCTGGGGCCACAATGAAGCACTCTGCCTGCCTCCCAGGGAAAAAACATTGTCTATGGTGCTGCCCAGAAACCCCAAATGAGGATCAAACTTCTTGGCTTTCGGCAACACCCCAATTGCATAGGCTACCTTAAACACTGATACTCTGTCGCAAATAGCCTGAGCCCTGACCGTCCAAAAGACACAGACACAGCTGGCTGCACACCCAGCACATTGGACCCGCCACTGCCTTAGGCCACCATCCATTCCCAACCTGGGAAACTAGACCTTATCTCCAATCCCTGTACAGGGGGGAACCTGATGCACAAGTCAGAACCCATCCTTCCCCATGGCAAGAAACCTTGCTGCTGGCAGTGAGTCAAACCTTCAGTGTAGGAGAAAACGGCATGGTCCATGAGGCCACGCCCATGCGTGAGGGCCGCCTTGGGCACAAACACACATTGTGACCCTCAGCGTGAGTACCTTATTCAAGTAACGCCTCTCAGTGACTGGACCAAGTGCCCGCATATGTGGCTTGCCTTGCTCACAGGCACCCAGGACTAACTAGATGGTGTGTATTCCAGTTGAGGGAACCCACTGCTGTGCTCGAGAGTCCCTCTCCTGGGGGGTCCCCTGTGGCAGAAAACAGTACTTTTCCCTTCCCACAGAATGAACCCAAACACTTGGGAGCTTGGACTATCCCCTGTGAGGTAGGCTCTTCCTCGGTCCCTGAAGCAACCCCTACCCTGAACAACCACTGTGAACGCAACACCCAGAGACAAAAGCCTGAGTGACTGCCTCCCACTTGCCCTCCTTTGATATCCAGAGGATCTCCCCTCACGGACTGGAGAACAGGCCTGCCATTACCTTGGCCCCTAGCTGAGCCAAGTTTGCTTTTTCAGACATCTGTCCCCACAGCCCTGGCAAACACAGCCTCTAGGCTCGGTCCTCTGGAGCCATGCCACAGGACCGTGCCTGCTGTCTCCTGGGAAACTGTGTCCATTCCTTTGGCCACACACCTCCAGAATATGAGAAACCTCAAGGCCCCCGAGGACATCCCACAACTGGGAACCTCCCGGACACACAGGGGCATTCAGACATAAGCTGAGCAGCTACCTCCACGAAGGCATGCACACAGATGTCAACAGAGATAGAAGGTTGAGACGGACAGGCCCTTAGGCCCTAATCTCCACTCTTGCTTTGGTTTCCAGGTGTCACTCCTCAGAGGTTTTGGTTCGAAGAACAGGATATGGGGCTTTCCTGAGGCACTGAACAGAACTCCTCTCGTCTCCACATGGGAAGCTCCCTTGTTGGAGCCGTGTGAAACACCTCAGCTTGGAGAATCCTGCAGAGTCCGTGAGCCACCTCCACATTCCAAGGTCTCCCAGGGCACCATGCCACAGTAGGACTCATCTTCAGGAGAGTCCATTTCAACTCTCCCCTCTGGGTAGCTCACCCAGGAGCCCGCAGATTGAGCCTGCCTTGTCCTGACTAAAGAGTGGGAATATGAGGTGGCGTTCCCAGGCATCCATGCTTAGACACCTGCTCTCGAGTCTTTCCGTATGGGGCCTCCTGGAACCATCCAATAGGACTCGACTGTCGTGAAGAAGGAAACCTTGAGGTTTGGTTCACAAATCCCATCGTAGGCAAACCTCCCTGGCCTCATGAAGCCCCCACACCCTTCAGGAAGAGGCCATGCTGGACAAAAACTCTAGCCTGAGGCACGTCTCATAGTTGACATGACCTCAGTGCAGGAGATCTCGATTCAGCCTCTGCAGAGTGGGCCTGCCGTGCCCTCGGTCCCAAACCTCACGCTAGCTTGTGTTTTCAGACTTCCTTCCTCACACTCCTGGCAAACAAGCCCTTCGGACTAGGAACTCCAGAACCACAACCCAGCCCATTGTCTGTCCAACGGAAGAAAAACGTTTCCCTGTGGGGCTCTCCAGAAAACCCAGATGAGGATCAACCTGCTTGGGCCTCGACGGTACCCGAACTGGATAGGCTGCTCTGGGCACTCATGCTCTGTCTGACACAGCCTGAAGCCAGACATCCAGACAGACAAGGAGACAGCTGGCCGCACACCCTGCACTTCGGACACGCCATGGTCTTATGCCGTCACCTCTTCCTAACCTTGGTTTTCAGATATCTGAACCTAGACATTATATCAATTCTCCACACAGCTGGGTATCGCAAGCACAAAAAAGAACTCCTCCTTCCCCATGGCTGTTAAGCTTGCTCTTGGCATGGAGTCACACCTTCAAGGTGGGAGAAACCTTCATGGCCCCTGATGCCACGCCCAAACGTGAGTGCTGCTTGGGCACAAGTTCACACTGTGACCCTCAGCATGAGCCCCATGTCAAAGAAAGGCCTGTCAGGGCCTGGACCAAGAGCCCGCATATGGGGCTTGCCAAGCCCCTATGCACCCAATCCTCACCATGGTTTGAGTTTTCCAGTCGCCCCGACCGTACCTGGGGCTCTGGTCTGGAATCCCTTTCTTGCAGAGACACATGAGCCAGAAAACACGACTCCACCCTTCCCACAAAATGACCCCAAACTCTTGGGAGCTGGGACAAATCCCCAGAGAGGGATACTCGTCCACAGTCCCTGAGGCCACCCCTCCAATCCACGGCTATCCCGGACACAACATACAGAGACAAAAGCCTGAAGGAACGCCTCCCACTCGCCCTTATTTCAGAGTCCCAGGAGCTCCCTCTCGGGCTGTACATCCGGCCTGCCATACCCTAGGCTCCACTCATAAGCTGAGTTTGTGTGTTCAGACTTCTGATCCCACAGCCTGGACCCACACAACCTCCAGGCTAGGGCCTCTTGAGCCACAGCGAAAGATTGTGCCTGCCCTCTCCAAGGAAAGTGTGCCCAAACCATTGACCACAACCCAACAGGTTAGGGAAAAGCTCCACGGCCCCTGAGGCCATCAATAGTGTAGGCCACCCTGGACAAAGAGGGGCTCTCTGACACCAGCGGATCAACTATCTCCACTTAGACTCTCATTGAGTGTCCCCAGAGACAGAAGGTTGAAATGGATAGGCTCCCAGGCCCTAATCTCAACCTTAGCTTTGGTTTCCATGTGTCCGTCCTCAGAGGACTGTTTTCGTAGACCAGCACACGAGGCTTTTCCGAGGCACCCAACCAAACCTCTCTCGTCTCCACATGGGGAGCTTTCTTACTGGGGATGTATCAAACCCTTCAGGTAGGAGAGTTCCGCAGGGCCACTGAACAACCAGCACATTCCAAGGTCTCCATGGACCCAAACGCACATTATGACGCATCCTCAGGAGAGGCCATTTCAACTCAGCCCCCTGGGTAGCGTGCCCCAGAGGCAGCAGATCAAACATATCTTGTCGCTAATGGCCAATGGGAATGCGAGGCATGCTGTACAGGGATCCGTTCTTCGATCCCTGCTCTCCAGTCCTTCCGTATGGTATGTCCTGGAGCCATGCAACAGGACTCGAATGTCCCGCAGAAGGAAACCTTGTGGTTTGGGGCAACCTCCAAACTCAGCGTGGGAAAACTTCCCTGGCCTCATGAAGGTGCCATCATGGACACATACTCCAGCCTCAGCCAACGTCTGATCCTCAGCCTGACTTCTGATGCAGGAGATTTTGATTCAGCCTCTGCAGAGTGGGCCTGCCTGCCTTGGCTCCAATCCTCACCCTAGCTTGTGTTTTCAGACTTCCGTCCTCACACTCCTGGCCCACAAACCCTCCCTATTGGGAATTCTGGGGCCACAATGAAGCACTCTGCCTGCCTCCCAGGGAAAAAACATTGTCTATGGTGCTGCCCAGAAACCCCAAATGAGGATCAAACTTCTTGGCTTTCGGCAACACCCCAATTGCATAGGCTACCTTAAACACTGATACTCTGTCGCAAATAGCCTGAGCCCTGACCGTCCAAAAGACACAGACACAGCTGGCTGCACACCCAGCACATTGGACCCGCCACTGCCTTAGGCCACCATCCATTCCCAACCTGGGAAACGAGACCTTATCTCCAATCCCTGTACAGGGGGGAACTTGATGCACAAGTCAGAACCCATCCTTCCCCATGGCAAGAAACCTTGCTGCTGGCAGTGAGTCAAACCTTCAGTGTAGGAGAAAACGGCATGGTCCATGAGGCCACGCCCATGCGTGAGGGCCGCCTTGGGCACAAACACACATTGTGACCCTCAGCGTGAGTACCTTATTCAAGTAACGCCTCTCAGTGACTGGACCAAGTGCCCGCATATGTGGCTTGCCTTGCTCACAGGCACCCAGGACTAACTAGATGGTGTGTATTCCAGTTGAGGGAACCCACTGCTGTGCTCGAGAGTCCCTCTCCTGGGGGGTCCCCTGTGGCAGAAGACAGTACTTTTCCCTTCCCACAGAATGAACCCAAACACTTGGGAGCTTGGACTATCCCCTGTGAGGTAGGCTCTTCCTCGGTCCCTGAAGCAACCCCTACCCTGAACGACCACTGTGAACGCAACACCCAGAGACAAAAGCCTGAGTGACTGCCTCCCACTTGCCCTCCTTTGATATCCAGAGGATCTCCCCTCACGGACTGGAGATCAGGCCTGCCATTACCTTGGCCCCTAGCTGAGCCAAGTTTGCTTTTTCAGACATCTGTCCCCACAGCCCTGGCAAACACAGCCTCTAGGCTCGGTCCTCTGGAGCCATGCCACAGGACCGTGCCTGCTGTCTCCTGGGAAACTGTGTCCATTCCTTTGGCCACACACCTCCAGAATATGAGAAACCTCAAGGCCCCCGAGGACATCCCACTACTGGGAACCTCCCGGACACACAGGGGCATTCAGACATAAGCTGAGCAGCTACCTCCACGAAGGCATGCACACAGATGTCAACAGAGATAGAAGGTTGAGACGGACAGGCCCTTAGGCCCTAATCTCCACTCTTGCTTTGGTTTCCAGGTGTCACTCCTCAGAGGTTTTGGTTCGAAGAACAGGATATGGGGCTTTCCTGAGGCACTGAACAGAACTCCTCTCGTCTCCACATGGGAAGCTCCCTTGTTGGAGCCGTGTGAAACACCTCAGCTTGGAGAATCCTGCAGAGTCCGTGAGCCACCTCCACATTCCAAGGTCTCCCAGGGCACCATGCCACAGTAGGACTCATCTTCAGGAGAGTCCATTTCAACTCTCCCCTCTGGGTAGCTCACCCAGGAGCCCGCAGATTGAGCCTGCCTTGTCCTGACTAAAGAGTGGGAATATGAGGTGGCGTTCCCAGGCATCCATGCTTAGACACCTGCTCTCGAGTCTTTCCGTATGGGGCCTCCTGGAACCATCCAATAGGACTCGACTGTCGTGAAGAAGGAAACCTTGAGGTTTGGTTCACAAATCCCATCGTAGGCAAACCTCCCTGGCCTCATGAAGCCCCCACACCCTTCAGGAAGAGGCCATGCTGGACAAAAACTCTAGCCTGAGGCACGTCTCATAGTTGACATGACCTCAGTGCAGGAGATCTCGATTCAGCCTCTGCAGAGTGGGCCTGCCGTGCCCTCGGTCCCAAACCTCACGCTAGCTTGTGTTTTCAGACTTCCTTCCTCACACTCCTGGCAAACAAGCCCTTCGGACTAGGAACTCCAGAACCACAACCCAGCCCATTGTCTGTCCAACGGAAGAAAAACGTTTCCCTGTGGGGCTCTCCAGAAAACCCAGATGAGGATCAACCTGCTTGGGCCTCGACGGTACCCGAACTGGATAGGCTGCTCTGGGCACTCATGCTCTGTCTGACACAGCCTGAAGCCAGACATCCAGACAGACAAGGAGACAGCTGGCCGCACACCCTGCACTTCGGACACGCCATGGTCTTATGCCGTCACCTCTTCCTAACCTTGGTTTTCAGATATCTGAACCTAGACATTATATCAATTCTCCACACAGCTGGGTATCGCAAGCACAAAAAAGAACTCCTCCTTCCCCATGGCTGTTAAGCTTGCTCTTGGCATGGAGTCACACCTTCAAGGTGGGAGAAACCTTCATGGCCCCTGATGCCACGCCCAAACGTGAGTGCTGCTTGGGCACAAGTTCACACTGTGACCCTCAGCATGAGCCCCATGTCAAAGAAAGGCCTGTCAGGGCCTGGACCAAGAGCCCGCATATGGGGCTTGCCAAGCCCCTATGCACCCAATCCTCACCATGGTTTGAGTTTTCCAGTCGCCCCGACCGTACCTGGGGCTCTGGTCTGGAATCCCTTTCTTGCAGAGACACATGAGCCAGAAAACACGACTCCACCCTTCCCACAAAATGACCCCAAACTCTTGGGAGCTGGGACAAATCCCCAGAGAGGGATACTCGTCCACAGTCCCTGAGGCCACCCCTCCAATCCACGGCTATCCCGGACACAACATACAGAGACAAAAGCCTGAAGGAACGCCTCCCACTCGCCCTTATTTCAGAGTCCCAGGAGCTCCCTCTCGGGCTGTACATCCGGCCTGCCATACCCTAGGCTCCACTCATAAGCTGAGTTTGTGTGTTCAGACTTCTGATCCCACAGCCTGGACCCACACAACCTCCAGGCTAGGGCCTCTTGAGCCACAGCGAAAGATTGTGCCTGCCCTCTCCAAGGAAAGTGTGCCCAAACCATTGACCACAACCCAACAGGTTAGGGAAAAGCTCCACGGCCCCTGAGGCCATCAATAGTGTAGGCCACCCTGGACAAAGAGGGGCTCTCTGACACCAGCGGATCAACTATCTCCACTTAGACTCTCATTGAGTGTCCCCAGAGACAGAAGGTTGAAATGGATAGGCTCCCAGGCCCTAATCTCAACCTTAGCTTTGGTTTCCATGTGTCCGTCCTCAGAGGACTGTTTTCGTAGACCAGCACACGAGGCTTTTCCGAGGCACCCAACCAAACCTCTCTCGTCTCCACATGGGGAGCTTTCTTACTGGGGATGTATCAAACCCTTCAGGTAGGAGAGTTCCGCAGGGCCACTGAACAACCAGCACATTCCAAGGTCTCCATGGACCCAAACGCACATTATGACGCATCCTCAGGAGAGGCCATTTCAACTCAGCCCCCTGGGTAGCGTGCCCCAGAGGCAGCAGATCAAACATATCTTGTCGCTAATGGCCAATGGGAATGCGAGGCATGCTGTACAGGGATCCGTTCTTCGATCCCTGCTCTCCAGTCCTTCCGTATGGTATGTCCTGGAGCCATGCAACAGGACTCGAATGTCCCGCAGAAGGAAACCTTGTGGTTTGGGGCAACCTCCAAACTCAGCGTGGGAAAACTTCCCTGGCCTCATGAAGGTGCCATCATGGACACATACTCCAGCCTCAGCCAACGTCTGATCCTCAGCCTGACTTCTGATGCAGGAGATTTTGATTCAGCCTCTGCAGAGTGGGCCTGCCTGCCTTGGCTCCAATCCTCACCCTAGCTTGTGTTTTCAGACTTCCGTCCTCACACTCCTGGCCCACAAACCCTCCCTATTGGGAATTCTGGGGCCACAATGAAGCACTCTGCCTGCCTCCCAGGGAAAAAACATTGTCTATGGTGCTGCCCAGAAACCGCAAATGAGGATCAAACTTCTTGGCTTTCGGCAACACCCCAATTGCATAGGCTACCTTAAACACTGATACTCTGTCGCAAATAGCCTGAGCCCTGACCGTCCAAAAGACACAGACACAGCTGGCTGCACACCCAGCACATTGGACCCGCCACTGCCTTAGGCCACCATCCATTCCCAACCTGGGAAACGAGACCTTATCTCCAATCCCTGTACAGGGGGGAACCTGATGCACAAGTCAGAACCCATCCTTCCCCATGGCAAGAAACCTTGCTGCTGGCAGTGAGTCAAACCTTCAGTGTAGGAGAAAACGGCATGGTCCATGAGGCCACGCCCATGCGTGAGGGCCGCCTTGGGCACAAACACACATTGTGACCCTCAGCGTGAGTACCTTATTCAAGTAACGCCTCTCAGTGACTGAACCAAGTGCCCGCATATGTGGCTTGCCTTGCTCACAGGCACCCAGGACTAACTAGATGGTGTGTATTCCAGTTGAGGGAACCCACTGCTGTGCTGGAGAGTCCCTCTCCTGGGGGGGTCCCCTGTGGCAGAAGACAGTACTTTTCCCTTCCCACAGAATGAACCCAAACACTTGGGAGCTTGGACTATCCCCTGTGAGGTAGGCTCTTCCTCGGTCCCTGAAGCAACCCCTACCCTGAACAACCACTGTGAACGCAACACCCAGAGACAAAAGCCTGAGTGACTGCCTCCCACTTGCCCTCCTTTGATATCCAGAGGATCTCCCCTTCGGACTGGAGATCAGGCCTGCCATTACCTTGGCCCCTAGCTGAGCCAAGTTTGCTTTTTCAGACATCTGTCCCCACAGCCCTGGCAAACACAGCCTCTAGGCTCGGTCCTCTGGAGCCATGCCACAGGACCGTGCCTGCTGTCTCCTGGGAAACTGTGTCCATTCGTTTGGCCACACACCTCCAGAATATGAGAAACCTCAAGGCCCCCGAGGACATCCCACTACTGGGAACCTCCCGGACACACAGGGGCATTCAGACATAAGCTGAGCAGCTACCTCCACGAAGGCATGCACACAGATGTCAACAGAGATAGAAGGTTGAGACGGACAGGCCCTTAGGCCCTAATCTCCACTCTTGCTTTGGTTTCCAGGTGTCACTCCTCAGAGGTTTTGGTTCGAAGAACAGGATATGGGGCTTTCCTGAGGCACTGAACAGAACTCCTCTCGTCTCCACATGGGAAGCTCCCTTGTTGGAGCCGTGTGAAACACCTCAGCTTGGAGAATCCTGCAGAGTCCGTGAGCCACCTCCACATTCCAAGGTCTCCCAGGCCACCAAGCCACAGTAGGACTCATCTTCAGGAGAGTCCATTTCAACTCTCCCCTCTGGGTAGCTCACCCAGGAGCCCGCAGATTGAGCCTGCCTTGTCCTGACTAAAGAGTGGGAATATGAGGTGGCGTTCCCAGGCATCCATGCTTAGACACCTGCTCTCGAGTCTTTCCGTATGGGGCCTCCTGGAACCATCCAATAGGACTCGACTGTCGTGAAGAAGGAAACCTTGAGGTTTGGTTCACAAATCCCATCGTAGGCAAACCTCCCTGGCCTCATGAAGCCCCCACACCCTTCAGGAAGAGGCCATGCTGGACAAAAACTCTAGCCTGAGGCACGTCTCATAGTTGACATGACCTCAGTGCAGGAGATCTCGATTCAGCCTCTGCAGAGTGGGCCTGCCGTGCCCTCGGTCCCAAACCTCACGCTAGCTTGTGTTTTCAGACTTCCTTCCTCACACTCCTGGCAAACAAGCCCTTCGGACTAGGAACTCCAGAACCACAACCCAGCCCATTGTCTGTCCAACGGAAGAAAAACGTTTCCCTGTGGGGCTCTCCAGAAAACCCAGATGAGGATCAACCTGCTTGGGCCTCGACGGTACCCGAACTGGATAGGCTGCTCTGGGCACTCATGCTCTGTCTGACACAGCCTGAAGCCAGACATCCAGACAGACAAGGAGACAGCTGGCCGCACACCCTGCACTTCGGACACGCCATGGTCTTATGCCGTCACCTCTTCCTAACCTTGGTTTTCAGATATCTGAACCTAGACATTATATCAATTCTCCACACAGCTGGGTATCGCAAGCACAAAAAAGAACTCCTCCTTCCCCATGGCTGTTAAGCTTGCTCTTGGCATGGAGTCACACCTTCAAGGTGGGAGAAACCTTCATGGCCCCTGATGCCACGCCCAAACGTGAGTGCTGCTTGGGCACAAGTTCACACTGTGACCCTCAGCATGAGCCCCATGTCAAAGAAAGGCCTGTCAGGGCCTGGACCAAGAGCCCACATATGGGGCTTGCCAAGCCCCTATGCACCCAATCCTCACCATGGTTTGAGTTTTCCAGTCGCCCCGACCGTACCTGGGGCTCTGGTCTGGAATCCCTTTCTTGCAGAGACACATGAGCCAGAAAACACGACTCCACCCTTCCCACAAAATGACCCCAAACTCTTGGGAGCTGGGACAAATCCCCAGAGAGGGATACTCGTCCACAGTCCCTGAGGCCACCCCTCCAATCCACGGCTATCCCGGACACAACATACAGAGACAAAAGCCTGAAGGAACGCCTCCCACTCGCCCTTGTTTCAGAGTCCCAGGAGCTCCCTCTCGGGCTGTACATCCGGCCTGCCATACCCTAGGCTCCACTCATAAGCTGAGTTTGTGTGTTCAGACTTCTGATCCCACAGCCTGGACCCACACAACCTCCAGGCTAGGGCCTCTTGAGCCACAGCGAAAGATTGTGCCTGCCCTCTCCAAGGAAAGTGTGCCCAAACCATTGACCACAACCCAACAGGTTAGGGAAAAGCTCCACGGCCCCTGAGGCCATCAATAGTGTAGGCCACCCTGGACAAAGAGGGGCTCTCTGACACCAGCGGATCAACTATCTCCACTTAGACTCTCATTGAGTGTCCCCAGAGACAGAAGGTTGAAATGGATAGGCTCCCAGGCCCTAATCTCAACCTTAGCTTTGGTTTCCATGTGTCCGTCCTCAGAGGACTGTTTTCGTAGACCAGCACACGAGGCTTTTCCGAGGCACCCAACCAAACCTCTCTCGTCTCCACATGGGGAGCTTTCTTACTGGGGATGTATCAAACCCTTCAGGTAGGAGAGTTCCGCAGGGCCACTGAACAACCAGCACATTCCAAGGTCTCCATGGACCCAAACGCACATTATGACGCATCCTCAGGAGAGGCCATTTCAACTCAGCCCCCTGGGTAGCGTGCCCCAGAGGCAGCAGATCAAACATATCTTGTCGCTAATGGCCAATGGGAATGCGAGGCATGCTGTACAGGGATCCGTTCTTCGATCCCTGCTCTCCAGTCCTTCCGTATGGTATGTCCTGGAGCCATGCAACAGGACTCGAATGTCCCGCAGAAGGAAACCTTGTGGTTTGGGGCAACCTCCAAACTCAGCGTGGGAAAACTTCCCTGGCCTCATGAAGGTGCCATCATGGACACATACTCCAGCCTCAGCCAACGTCTGATCCTCAGCCTGACTTCTGATGCAGGAGATTTTGATTCAGCCTCTGCAGAGTGGGCCTGCCTGCCTTGGCTCCAATCCTCACCCTAGCTTGTGTTTTCAGACTTCCGTCCTCACACTCCTGGCCCACAAACCCTCCCTATTGGGAATTCTGGGGCCACAATGAAGCACTCTGCCTGCCTCCCAGGGAAAAAACATTGTCTATGGTGCTGCCCAGAAACCCCAAATGAGGATCAAACTTCTTGGCTTTCGGCAACACCCCAATTGCATAGGCTACCTTAAACACTGATACTCTGTCGCAAATAGCCTGAGCCCTGACCGTCCAAAAGACACAGACACAGCTGGCTGCACACCCAGCACATTGGACCCGCCACTGCCTTAGGCCACCATCCATTCCCAACCTGGGAAACGAGACCTTATCTCCAATCCCTGTACAGGGGGGAACTTGATGCACAAGTCAGAACCCATCCTTCCCCATGGCAAGAAACCTTGCTGCTGGCAGTGAGTCAAACCTTCAGTGTAGGAGAAAACGGCATGGTCCATGAGGCCACGCCCATGCGTGAGGGCCGCCTTGGGCACAAACACACATTGTGACCCTCAGCGTGAGTACCTTATTCAAGTAACGCCTCTCAGTGACTGGACCAAGTGCCCGCATATGTGGCTTGCCTTGCTCACAGGCACCCAGGACTAACTAGATGGTGTGTATTCCAGTTGAGGGAACCCACTGCTGTGCTCGAGAGTCCCTCTCCTGGGGGGTCCCCTGTGGCAGAAGACAGTACTTTTCCCTTCCCACAGAATGAACCCAAACACTTGGGAGCTTGGACTATCCCCTGTGAGGTAGGCTCTTCCTCGGTCCCTGAAGCAACCCCTACCCTGAACGACCACTGTGAACGCAACACCCAGAGACAAAAGCCTGAGTGACTGCCTCCCACTTGCCCTCCTTTGATATCCAGAGGATCTCCCCTCACGGACTGGAGATCAGGCCTGCCATTACCTTGGCCCCTAGCTGAGCCAAGTTTGCTTTTTCAGACATCTGTCCCCACAGCCCTGGCAAACACAGCCTCTAGGCTCGGTCCTCTGGAGCCATGCCACAGGACCGTGCCTGCTGTCTCCTGGGAAACTGTGTCCATTCCTTTGGCCACACACCTCCAGAATATGAGAAACCTCAAGGCCCCCGAGGACATCCCACTACTGGGAACCTCCCGGACACACAGGGGCATTCAGACATAAGCTGAGCAGCTACCTCCACGAAGGCATGCACACAGATGTCAACAGAGATAGAAGGTTGAGACGGACAGGCCCTTAGGCCCTAATCTCCACTCTTGCTTTGGTTTCCAGGTGTCACTCCTCAGAGGTTTTGGTTCGAAGAACAGGATATGGGGCTTTCCTGAGGCACTGAACAGAACTCCTCTCGTCTCCACATGGGAAGCTCCCTTGTTGGAGCCGTGTGAAACACCTCAGCTTGGAGAATCCTGCAGAGTCCGTGAGCCACCTCCACATTCCAAGGTCTCCCAGGGCACCATGCCACAGTAGGACTCATCTTCAGGAGAGTCCATTTCAACTCTCCCCTCTGGGTAGCTCACCCAGGAGCCCGCAGATTGAGCCTGCCTTGTCCTGACTAAAGAGTGGGAATATGAGGTGGCGTTCCCAGGCATCCATGCTTAGACACCTGCTCTCGAGTCTTTCCGTATGGGGCCTCCTGGAACCATCCAATAGGACTCGACTGTCGTGAAGAAGGAAACCTTGAGGTTTGGTTCACAAATCCCATCGTAGGCAAACCTCCCTGGCCTCATGAAGCCCCCACACCCTTCAGGAAGAGGCCATGCTGGACAAAAACTCTAGCCTGAGGCACGTCTCATAGTTGACATGACCTCAGTGCAGGAGATCTCGATTCAGCCTCTGCAGAGTGGGCCTGCCGTGCCCTCGGTCCCAAACCTCACGCTAGCTTGTGTTTTCAGACTTCCTTCCTCACACTCCTGGCAAACAAGCCCTTCGGACTAGGAACTCCAGAACCACAACCCAGCCCATTGTCTGTCCAACGGAAGAAAAACGTTTCCCTGTGGGGCTCTCCAGAAAACCCAGATGAGGATCAACCTGCTTGGGCCTCGACGGTACCCGAACTGGATAGGCTGCTCTGGGCACTCATGCTCTGTCTGACACAGCCTGAAGCCAGACATCCAGACAGACAAGGAGACAGCTGGCCGCACACCCTGCACTTCGGACACGCCATGGTCTTATGCCGTCACCTCTTCCTAACCTTGGTTTTCAGATATCTGAACCTAGACATTATATCAATTCTCCACACAGCTGGGTATCGCAAGCACAAAAAAGAACTCCTCCTTCCCCATGGCTGTTAAGCTTGCTCTTGGCATGGAGTCACACCTTCAAGGTGGGAGAAACCTTCATGGCCCCTGATGCCACGCCCAAACGTGAGTGCTGCTTGGGCACAAGTTCACACTGTGACCCTCAGCATGAGCCCCATGTCAAAGAAAGGCCTGTCAGGGCCTGGACCAAGAGCCCGCATATGGGGCTTGCCAAGCCCCTATGCACCCAATCCTCACCATGGTTTGAGTTTTCCAGTCGCCCCGACCGTACCTGGGGCTCTGGTCTGGAATCCCTTTCTTGCAGAGACACATGAGCCAGAAAACACGACTCCACCCTTCCCACAAAATGACCCCAAACTCTTGGGAGCTGGGACAAATCCCCAGAGAGGGATACTCGTCCACAGTCCCTGAGGCCACCCCTCCAATCCACGGCTATCCCGGACACAACATACAGAGACAAAAGCCTGAAGGAACGCCTCCCACTCGCCCTTATTTCAGAGTCCCAGGAGCTCCCTCTCGGGCTGTACATCCGGCCTGCCATACCCTAGGCTCCACTCATAAGCTGAGTTTGTGTGTTCAGACTTCTGATCCCACAGCCTGGACCCACACAACCTCCAGGCTAGGGCCTCTTGAGCCACAGCGAAAGATTGTGCCTGCCCTCTCCAAGCAAAGTGTGCCCAAACCATTGACCACAACCCAACAGGTTAGGGAAAAGCTCCACGGCCCCTGAGGCCATCAATAGTGTAGGCCACCCTGGACAAAGAGGGGCTCTCTGACACCAGCGGATCAACTATCTCCACTTAGACTCTCATTGAGTGTCCCCAGAGACAGAAGGTTGAAATGGATAGGCTCCCAGGCCCTAATCTCAACCTTAGCTTTGGTTTCCATGTGTCCGTCCTCAGAGGACTGTTTTCGTAGACCAGCACACGAGGCTTTTCCGAGGCACCCAACCAAACCTCTCTCGTCTCCACATGGGGAGCTTTCTTACTGGGGATGTATCAAACCCTTCAGGTAGGAGAGTTCCGCAGGGCCACTGAACAACCAGCACATTCCAAGGTCTCCATGGACCCAAACGCACATTATGACGCATCCTCAGGAGAGGCCATTTCAACTCAGCCCCCTGGGTAGCGTGCCCCAGAGGCAGCAGATCAAACATATCTTGTCGCTAATGGCCAATGGGAATGCGAGGCATGCTGTACAGGGATCCGTTCTTCGATCCCTGCTCTCCAGTCCTTCCGTATGGTATGTCCTGGAGCCATGCAACAGGACTCGAATGTCCCGCAGAAGGAAACCTTGTGGTTTGGGGCAACCTCCAAACTCAGCGTGGGAAAACTTCCCTGGCCTCATGAAGGTGCCATCATGGACACATACACCAGCCTCAGCCAACGTCTGATCCTCAGCCTGACTTCTGATGCAGGAGATTTTGATTCAGCCTCTGCAGAGTGGGCCTGCCTGCCTTGGCTCCAATCCTCACCCTAGCTTGTGTTTTCAGACTTCCGTCCTCACACTCCTGGCCCACAAACCCTCCCTATTGGGAATTCTGGGGCCACAATGAAGCACTCTGCCTGCCTCCCAGGGAAAAAACATTGTCTATGGTGCTGCCCAGAAACCCCAAATGAGGATCAAACTTCTTGGCTTTCGGCAACACCCCAATTGCATAGGCTACCTTAAACACTGATACTCTGTCGCAAATAGCCTGAGCCCTGACCGTCCAAAAGACACAGACACAGCTGGCTGCACACCCAGCACATTGGACCCGCCACTGACTTAGGCCACCATCCATTCCCAACCTGGGAAACGAGACCTTATCTCCAATCCCTGTACAGGGGGGAACCTGATGCACAAGTCAGAACCCATCCTTCCCCATGGCAAGAAACCTTGCTGCTGGCAGTGAGTCAAACCTTCAGTGTAGGAGAAAACGGCATGGTCCATGAGGCCACGCCCATGCGTGAGGGCCGCCTTGGGCACAAACACAAATTGTGACCCTCAGCGTGAGTACCTTATTCAAGTAACGCCTCTCAGTGACTGGACCAAGTGCCCGCATATGTGGCTTGCCTTGCTCACAGGCACCCAGGACTAACTAGATGGTGTGTATTCCAGTTGAGGGAACCCACTGCTGTGCTCGAGAGTCCCTCTCCTGGGGGGTCCCCTGTGGCAGAAGACAGTACTTTTCCCTTCCCACAGAATGAACCCAAACACTTGGGAGCTTGGACTATCCCCTGTGAGGTAGGCTCTTCCTCGGTCCCTGAAGCAACCCCTACCCTGAACGACCACTGTGAACGCAACACCCAGAGACAAAAGCCTGAGTGACTGCCTCCCACTTGCCCTCCTTTGATATCCAGAGGATCTCCCCTCACGGACTGGAGATCAGGCCTGCCATTACCTTGGCCCCTAGCTGAGCCAAGTTTGCTTTTTCAGACATCTGTCCCCACAGCCCTGGCAAACACAGCCTCTAGGCTCGGTCCTCTGGAGCCATACCACAGGACCGTGCCTGCTGTCTCCTGGGAAACTGTGTCCATTCGTTTGGCCACACACCTCCAGAATATGAGAAACCTCAAGGCCCCCGAGGACATCCCACTACTGGGAACCTCCCGGACACACAGGGGCATTCAGACATAAGCTGAGCAGCTACCTCCACGAAGGCATGCACACAGATGTCAACAGAGATAGAAGGTTGAGACGGACAGGCCCTTAGGCCCTAATCTCCACTCTTGCTTTGGTTTCCAGGTGTCACTCCTCAGAGGTTTTTGTTCGAAGAACAGGATATGGGGCTTTCCTGAGGCACTGAACAGAACTCCTCTCGTCTCCACATGGGAAGCTCCCTTGTTGGAGCCGTGTGAAACACCTCAGCTTGGAGAATCCTGCAGAGTCCGTGAGCCACCTCCACATTCCAAGGTCTCCCAGGGCACCATGCCACAGTAGGACTCATCTTCAGGAGAGTCCATTTCAACTCTCCCCTCTGGGTAGCTCACCCAGGAGCCCGCAGATTGAGCCTGCCTTGTCCTGACTAAAGAGTGGGAATATGAGGTGGCGTTCCCAGGCATCCATGCTTAGACACCTGCTCTCGAGTCTTTCCGTATGGGGCCTCCTGGAACCATCCAATAGGACTCGACTGTCGTGAAGAAGGAAACCTTGAGGTTTGGTTCACAAATCCCATCGTAGGCAAACCTCCCTGGCCTCATGAAGCCCCCACACCCTTCAGGAAGAGGCCATGCTGGACAAAAACTCTAGCCTGAGGCACGTCTCATAGTTGACATGACCTCAGTGCAGGAGATCTCGATTCAGCCTCTGCAGAGTGGGCCTGCCGTGCCCTCGGTCCCAAACCTCACGCTAGCTTGTGTTTTCAGACTTCCTTCCTCACACTCCTGGCAAACAAGCCCTTCGGACTAGGAACTCCAGAACCACAACCCAGCCCATTGTCTGTCCAACGGAAGAAAAACGTTTCCCTGTGGGGCTCTCCAGAAAACCCAGATGAGGATCAACCTGCTTGGGCCTCGACGGTACCCGAACTGGATAGGCTGCTCTGGGCACTCATGCTCTGTCTGACACAGCCTGAAGCCAGACATCCAGACAGACAAGGAGACAGCTGGCCGCACACCCTGCACTTCGGACACGCCATGGTCTTATGCCGTCACCTCTTCCTAACCTTGGTTTTCAGATATCTGAACCTAGACATTATATCAATTCTCCACACAGCTGGGTATCGCAAGCACAAAAAAGAACTCCTCCTTCCCCATGGCTGTTAAGCTTGCTCTTGGCATGGAGTCACATTTTCAAGGTGGGAGAAACCTTCATGGCCCCTGATGCCACGCCCAAACGTGAGTGCTGCTTGGGCACAAGTTCACACTGTGACCCTCAGCATGAGCCCCATGTCAAAGAAAGGCCTGTCAGGGCCTGGACCAAGAGCCCGCATATGGGGCTTGCCAAGCCCCTATGCACCCAATCCTCACCATGGTTTGAGTTTTCCAGTCGCCCCGACCGTACCTGGGGCTCTGGTCTGGAATCCCTTTCTTGCAGAGACACATGAGCCAGAAAACACGACTCCACCCTTCCCACAAAATGACCCCAAACTCTTGGGAGCTGGGACAAATCCCCAGAGAGGGATACTCGTCCACAGTCCCTGAGGCCACCCCTCCAATCCACGGCTATCCCGGACACAACATACAGAGACAAAAGCCTGAAGGAACGCCTCCCACTCGCCCTTATTTCAGAGTCCCAGGAGCTCCCTCTCGGGCTGTACATCCGGCCTGCCATACCCTAGGCTCCACTCATAAGCTGAGTTTGTGTGTTCAGACTTCTGATCCCACAGCCTGGACCCACACAACCTCCAGGCTAGGGCCTCTTGAGCCACAGCGAAAGATTGTGCCTGCCCTCTCCAAGGAAAGTGTGCCCAAACCATTGACCACAACCCAACAGGTTAGGGAAAAGCTCCACGGCCCCTGAGGCCATCAATAGTGTAGGCCACCCTGGACAAAGAGGGGCTCTCTGACACCAGCGGATCAACTATCTCCACTTAGACTCTCATTGAGTGTCCCCAGAGACAGAAGGTTGAAATGGATAGGCTCCCAGGCCCTAATCTGAACCTTAGCTTTGGTTTCCATGTGTCCGTCCTCAGAGGACTGTTTTCGTAGACCAGCATACGAGGCTTTTCCGAGGCACCCAACCAAACATCTCTCGTCTCCACATGGGGAGCTTTCTTACTGGGGATGTATCAAACCCTTCAGGTAGGAGAGTTCCGCAGGGCCACTGAACAACCAGCACATTCCAAGGTCTCCATGGACTCAAACGCACATTATGACGCATCCTCAGGAGAGGCCATTTCAACTCAGCCCCCTGGGTAGCGTGCCCCAGAGGCAGCAGATCAAACATATCTTGTCGCTAATGGCCAATGGGAATGCGAGGCATGCTGTACAGGGATCCGTTCTTCGATCCCTGCTCTCCAGTCCTTCCGTATGGTATGTCCTGGAGCCATGCAACAGGACTCGAATGTCCCGCAGAAGGAAACCTTGTGGTTTGGGGCAACCTCCAAACTCAGCGTGGGAAAACTTCCCTGGCCTCATGAAGGTGCCATCATGGACACATACTCCAGCCTCAGCCAACGTCTGATCCTCAGCCTGACTTCTGATGCAGGAGATTTTGATTCAGCCTCTGCAGAGTGGGCCTGCCTGCCTTGGCTCCAATCCTCACCCTAGCTTGTGTTTTCAGACTTCCGTCCTCACACTCCTGGCCCACAAACCCTCCCTATTGGGAATTCTGGGGCCACAATGAAGCACTCTGCCTGCCTCCCAGGGAAAAAACATTGTCTATGGTGCTGCCCAGAAACCCCAAATGAGGATCAAACTTCTTGGCTTTCGGCAACACCCCAATTGCATAGGCTACCTTAAACACTGATACTCTGTCGCAAATAGCCTGAGCCCTGACCGTCCAAAAGACACAGACACAGCTGGCTGCACACCCAGCACATTGGACCCGCCACTGCCTTAGGCCACCATCCATTCCCAACCTGGGAATCTAGACCTTATCTCCAATCCCTGTACAGGGGGGAACCTGATGCACAAGTCAGAACCCATCCTTCCCCATGGCAAGAAACCTTGCTGCTGGCAGTGAGTCAAACCTTCAGTGTAGGAGAAAACGGCATGGTCCATGAGGCCACGCCCATGCGTGAGGGCCGCCTTGGGCACAAACACACATTGTGACCCTCAGCGTGAGTACCTTATTCAAGTAACGCCTCTCAGTGACTGGACCAAGTGCCCGCATATGTGGCTTGCCTTGCTCACAGGCACCCAGGACTAACTAGATGGTGTGTATTCCAGTTGAGGGAACCCACTGCTGTGCTCGAGAGTCCCTCTCCTGGGGGGGTCCCCTGTGGCAGAAGACAGTACTTTTCCCTTCCCACAGAATGAACCCAAACACTTGGGAGCTTGGACTATCCCCTGTGAGGTAGGCTCTTCCTCAGTCCCTGAAGCAACCCCTACCCTGAACAACCACTGTGAACGCAACACCCAGAGACAAAAGCCTGAGTGACTGCCTCCCACTTGCCCTCCTTTGATATCCAGAGGATCTCCCCTCACGGACTGGAGATCAGGCCTGCCATTACCTTGGCCCCTAGCTGAGCCAAGTTTGCTTTTTCAGACATCTGTCCCCACAGCCCTGGCAAACACAGCCTCTAGGCTCGGTCCTCTGGAGCCATGCCACAGGACCGTGCCTGCTGTCTCCTGGGAAACTGTGTCCATTCCTTTGGCCACACACCTCCAGAATATGAGAAACCTCAAGGCCCCCGAGGACATCCCACTACTGGGAACCTCCCGGACACACAGGGGCATTCAGACATAAGCTGAGCAGCTACCTCCACGAAGGCATGCACACAGATGTCAACAGAGATAGAAGGTTGAGACGGACAGGCCCTTAGGCCCTAATCTCCACTCTTGCTTTGGTTTCCAGGTGTCACTCCTCAGAGGTTTTGGTTCGAAGAACAGGATATGGGGCTTTCCTGAGGCACTGAACAGAACTCCTCTCGTCTCCACATGGGAAGCTCCCTTGTTGGAGCCGTGTGAAACACCTCAGCTTGGAGAATCCTGCAGAGTCCGTGAGCCACCTCCACATTCCAAGGTCTCCCAGGGCACCATGCCACAGTAGGACTCATCTTCAGGAGAGTCCATTTCAACTCTCCCCTCTGGGTAGCTCACCCAGGAGCCCGCAGATTGAGCCTGCCTTGTCCTGACTAAAGAGTGGGAATATGAGGTGGCGTTCCCAGGCATCCATGCTTAGACACCTGCTCTCGAGTCTTTCCGTATGGGGCCTCCTGGAACCATCCAATAGGACTCGACTGTCGTGAAGAAGGAAACCTTGAGGTTTGGTTCACAAATCCCATCGTAGGCAAACCTCCCTGGCCTCATGAAGCCCCCACACCCTTCAGGAAGAGGCCATGCTGGACAAAAACTCTAGCCTGAGGCACGTCTCATAGTTGACATGACCTCAGTGCAGGAGATCTCGATTCAGCCTCTGCAGAGTGGGCCTGCCGTGCCCTCGGTCCCAAACCTCACGCTAGCTTGTGTTTTCAGACTTCCTTCCTCACACTCCTGGCAAACAAGCCCTTCGGACTAGGAACTCCAGAACCACAACCCAGCCCATTGTCTGTCCAACGGAAGAAAAACGTTTCCCTGTGGGGCTCTCCAGAAAACCCAGATGAGGATCAACCTGCTTGGGCCTCGACGGTACCCGAACTGGATAGGCTGCTCTGGGCACTCATGCTCTGTCTGACACAGCCTGAAGCCAGACATCCAGACAGACAAGGAGACAGCTGGCCGCACACCCTGCACTTCGGACACGCCATGGTCTTATGCCGTCACCTCTTCCTAACCTTGGTTTTCAGATATCTGAACCTAGACATTATATCAATTCTCCACACAGCTGGGTATCGCAAGCACAAAAAAGAACTCCTCCTTCCCCATGGCTGTTAAGCTTGCTCTTGGCATGGAGTCACACCTTCAAGGTGGGAGAAACCTTCATGGCCCCTGATGCCACGCCCAAACGTGAGTGCTGCTTGGGCACAAGTTCACACTGTGACCCTCAGCATGAGCCCCATGTCAAAGAAAGGCCTGTCAGGGCCTGGAACAAGAGCCCGCATATGGGGCTTGCCAAGCCCCTATGCACCCAATCCTCACCATGGTTTGAGTTTTCCAGTCGCCCCGACCGTACCTGGGGCTCTGGTCTGGAATCCCTTTCTTGCAGAGACACATGAGCCAGAAAACACGACTCCACCCTTCCCACAAAATGACCCCAAACTCTTGGGAGCTGGGACAAATCCCCAGAGAGGGATACTCGTCCACAGTCCCTGAGGCCACCCCTCCAATCCACGGCTATGCCGGACACAACATACAGAGACAAAAGCCTGAAGGAACGCCTCCCACTCGCCCTTATTTCAGAGTCCCAGGAGCTCCCTCTCGGGCTGTACATCCGGCCTGCCATACCCTAGGCTCCACTCATAAGCTGAGTTTGTGTGTTCAGACTTCTGATCCCACAGCCTGGACCCACACAACCTCCAGGCTAGGGCCTCTTGAGCCACAGCGAAAGATTGTGCCTGCCCTCTCCAAGGAAAGTGTGCCCAAACCATTGACCACAACCCAACAGGTTAGGGAAAAGCTCCACGGCCCCTGAGGCCATCAATAGTGTAGGCCACCCTGGACAAAGAGGGGCTCTCTGACACCAGCGGAGCAACTATCTCCACTTAGACTCTCATTGAGTGTCCCCAGAGACAGAAGGTTGAAATGGATAGGCTCCCAGGCCCTAATCTGAACCTTAGCTTTGGTTTCCATGTGTCCGTCCTCAGAGGACTGTTTTCGTAGACCAGCACACGAGGCTTTTCCGAGGCACCCAACCAAACCTCTCTCGTCTCCACATGGGGAGCTTTCTTACTGGGGATGTATCAAACCCTTCAGGTAGGAGAGTTCCGCAGGGCCACTGAACAACCAGCACATTCCAAGGTCTCCATGGACCCAAACGCACATTATGACGCATCCTCAGGAGAGGCCATTTCAACTCAGCCCCCTGGGTAGCGTGCCCCAGAGGCAGCAGATCAAACATATCTTGTCGCTAATGGCCAATGGGAATGCGAGGCATGCTGTACAGGGATCCATTATTCGATCCCTGCTCTCCAGTCCTTCCGTATGGTAGGTCCTGGAGCCATGCAACAGGACTCGAATGTCCCGCAGAAGGAAACCTTGTGGTTTGGGGCAACCTCCAAACTCAGCGTGGGAAAACTTCCCTGGCCTCATGAAGGTGCCATCATGGACACATACTCCAGCCTCAGCCAACGTCTGATCCTCAGCCTGACTTCTGATGCAGGAGATTTTGATTCAGCCTCTGCAGAGTGGGCCTGCCTGCCTTGGCTCCAATCCTCACCCTAGCTTGTGTTTTCAGACTTCCGTCCTCACACTCCTGGCCCACAAACCCTCCCTATTGGGAATTCTGGGGCCACAATGAAGCACTCTGCCTGCCTCCCAGGGAAAAAACATTGTCTATGGTGCTGCCCAGAAACCCCAAATGAGGATCAAACTTCTTGGCTTTCGGCAACACCCCAATTGCATAGGCTACCTTAAACACTGATACTCTGTCGCAAATAGCCTGAGCCCTGACCGTCCAAAAGACACAGACACAGCTGGCTGCACACCCAGCACATTGGACCCGCCACTGCCTTAGGCCACCATCCATTCCCAACCTGGGAAACTAGACCTTATCTCCAATCCCTGTACAGGGGGGAACCTGATGCACAAGTCAGAACCCATCCTTCCCCATGGCAAGAAACCTTGCTGCTGGCAGTGAGTCAAACCTTCAGTGTAGGAGAAAACGGCATGGTCCATGAGGCCACGCCCATGCGTGAGGGCCGCCTTGGGCACAAACACACATTGTGACCCTCAGCGTGAGTACCTTATTCAAGTAACGCCTCTCAGTGACTGGACCAAGTGCCCGCATATGTGGCTTGCCTTGCTCACAGGCACCCAGGACTAACTAGATGGTGTGTATTCCAGTTGAGGGAACCCACTGCTGTGCTCGAGAGTCCCTCTCCTGGGGGGTCCCCTGTGGCAGAAAACAGTACTTTTCCCTTCCCACAGAATGAACCCAAACACTTGGGAGCTTGGACTATCCCCTGTGAGGTAGGCTCTTCCTCGGTCCCTGAAGCAACCCCTACCCTGAACAACCACTGTGAACGCAACACCCAGAGACAAAAGCCTGAGTGACTGCCTCCCACTTGCCCTCCTTTGATATCCAGAGGATCTCCCCTCACGGACTGGAGAACAGGCCTGCCATTACCTTGGCCCCTAGCTGAGCCAAGTTTGCTTTTTCAGACATCTGTCCCCACAGCCCTGGCAAACACAGCCTCTAGGCTCGGTCCTCTGGAGCCATGCCACAGGACCGTGCCTGCTGTCTCCTGGGAAACTGTGTCCATTCCTTTGGCCACACACCTCCAGAATATGAGAAACCTCAAGGCCCCCGAGGACATCCCACAACTGGGAACCTCCCGGACACACAGGGGCATTCAGACATAAGCTGAGCAGCTACCTCCACGAAGGCATGCACACAGATGTCAACAGAGATAGAAGGTTGAGACGGACAGGCCCTTAGGCCCTAATCTCCACTCTTGCTTTGGTTTCCAGGTGTCACTCCTCAGAGGTTTTGGTTCGAAGAACAGGATATGGGGCTTTCCTGAGGCACTGAACAGAACTCCTCTCGTCTCCACATGGGAAGCTCCCTTGTTGGAGCCGTGTGAAACACCTCAGCTTGGAGAATCCTGCAGAGTCCGTGAGCCACCTCCACATTCCAAGGTCTCCCAGGGCACCATGCCACAGTAGGACTCATCTTCAGGAGAGTCCATTTCAACTCTCCCCTCTGGGTAGCTCACCCAGGAGCCCGCAGATTGAGCCTGCCTTGTCCTGACTAAAGAGTGGGAATATGAGGTGGCGTTCCCAGGCATCCATGCTTAGACACCTGCTCTCGAGTCTTTCCGTATGGGGCCTCCTGGAACCATCCAATAGGACTCGACTGTCGTGAAGAAGGAAACCTTGAGGTTTGGTTCACAAATCCCATCGTAGGCAAACCTCCCTGGCCTCATGAAGCCCCCACACCCTTCAGGAAGAGGCCATGCTGGACAAAAACTCTAGCCTGAGGCACGTCTCATAGTTGACATGACCTCAGTGCAGGAGATCTCGATTCAGCCTCTGCAGAGTGGGCCTGCCGTGCCCTCGGTCCCAAACCTCACGCTAGCTTGTGTTTTCAGACTTCCTTCCTCACACTCCTGGCAAACAAGCCCTTCGGACTAGGAACTCCAGAACCACAACCCAGCCCATTGTCTGTCCAACGGAAGAAAAACGTTTCCCTGTGGGGCTCTCCAGAAAACCCAGATGAGGATCAACCTGCTTGGGCCTCGACGGTACCCGAACTGGATAGGCTGCTCTGGGCACTCATGCTCTGTCTGACACAGCCTGAAGCCAGACATCCAGACAGACAAGGAGACAGCTGGCCGCACACCCTGCACTTCGGACACGCCATGGTCTTATGCCGTCACCTCTTCCTAACCTTGGTTTTCAGATATCTGAACCTAGACATTATATCAATTCTCCACACAGCTGGGTATCGCAAGCACAAAAAAGAACTCCTCCTTCCCCATGGCTGTTAAGCTTGCTCTTGGCATGGAGTCACACCTTCAAGGTGGGAGAAACCTTCATGGCCCCTGATGCCACGCCCAAACGTGAGTGCTGCTTGGGCACAAGTTCACACTGTGACCCTCAGCATGAGCCCCATGTCAAAGAAAGGCCTGTCAGGGCCTGGACCAAGAGCCCGCATATGGGGCTTGCCAAGCCCCTATGCACCCAATCCTCACCATGGTTTGAGTTTTCCAGTCGCCCCGACCGTACCTGGGGCTCTGGTCTGGAATCCCTTTCTTGCAGAGACACATGAGCCAGAAAACACGACTCCACCCTTCCCACAAAATGACCCCAAACTCTTGGGAGCTGGGACAAATCCCCAGAGAGGGATACTCGTCCACAGTCCCTGAGGCCACCCCTCCAATCCACGGCTATCCCGGACACAACATACAGAGACAAAAGCCTGAAGGAACGCCTCCCACTCGCCCTTATTTCAGAGTCCCAGGAGCTCCCTCTCGGGCTGTACATCCGGCCTGCCATACCCTAGGCTCCACTCATAAGCTGAGTTTGTGTGTTCAGACTTCTGATCCCACAGCCTGGACCCACACAACCTCCAGGCTAGGGCCTCTTGAGCCACAGCGAAAGATTGTGCCTGCCCTCTCCAAGGAAAGTGTGCCCAAACCATTGACCACAACCCAACAGGTTAGGGAAAAGCTCCACGGCCCCTGAGGCCATCAATAGTGTAGGCCACCCTGGACAAAGAGGGGCTCTCTGACACCAGCGGATCAACTATCTCCACTTAGACTCTCATTGAGTGTCCCCAGAGACAGAAGGTTGAAATGGATAGGCTCCCAGGCCCTAATCTCAACCTTAGCTTTGGTTTCCATGTGTCCGTCCTCAGAGGACTGTTTTCGTAGACCAGCACACGAGGCTTTTCCGAGGCACCCAACCAAACCTCTCTCGTCTCCACATGGGGAGCTTTCTTACTGGGGATGTATCAAACCCTTCAGGTAGGAGAGTTCCGCAGGGCCACTGAACAACCAGCACATTCCAAGGTCTCCATGGACCCAAACGCACATTATGACGCATCCTCAGGAGAGGCCATTTCAACTCAGCCCCCTGGGTAGCGTGCCCCAGAGGCAGCAGATCAAACATATCTTGTCGCTAATGGCCAATGGGAATGCGAGGCATGCTGTACAGGGATCCGTTCTTCGATCCCTGCTCTCCAGTCCTTCCGTATGGTATGTCCTGGAGCCATGCAACAGGACTCGAATGTCCCGCAGAAGGAAACCTTGTGGTTTGGGGCAACCTCCAAACTCAGCGTGGGAAAACTTCCCTGGCCTCATGAAGGTGCCATCATGGACACATACTCCAGCCTCAGCCAACGTCTGATCCTCAGCCTGACTTCTGATGCAGGAGATTTTGATTCAGCCTCTGCAGAGTGGGCCTGCCTGCCTTGGCTCCAATCCTCACCCTAGCTTGTGTTTTCAGACTTCCGTCCTCACACTCCTGGCCCACAAACCCTCCCTATTGGGAATTCTGGGGCCACAATGAAGCACTCTGCCTGCCTCCCAGGGAAAAAACATTGTCTATGGTGCTGCCCAGAAACCCCAAATGAGGATCAAACTTCTTGGCTTTCGGCAACACCCCAATTGCATAGGCTACCTTAAACACTGATACTCTGTCGCAAATAGCCTGAGCCCTGACCGTCCAAAAGACACAGACACAGCTGGCTGCACACCCAGCACATTGGACCCGCCACTGCCTTAGGCCACCATCCATTCCCAACCTGGGAAACGAGACCTTATCTCCAATCCCTGTACAGGGGGGAACTTGATGCACAAGTCAGAACCCATCCTTCCCCATGGCAAGAAACCTTGCTGCTGGCAGTGAGTCAAACCTTCAGTGTAGGAGAAAACGGCATGGTCCATGAGGCCACGCCCATGCGTGAGGGCCGCCTTGGGCACAAACACACATTGTGACCCTCAGCGTGAGTACCTTATTCAAGTAACGCCTCTCAGTGACTGGACCAAGTGCCCGCATATGTGGCTTGCCTTGCTCACAGGCACCCAGGACTAACTAGATGGTGTGTATTCCAGTTGAGGGAACCCACTGCTGTGCTCGAGAGTCCCTCTCCTGGGGGGTCCCCTGTGGCAGAAGACAGTACTTTTCCCTTCCCACAGAATGAACCCAAACACTTGGGAGCTTGGACTATCCCCTGTGAGGTAGGCTCTTCCTCGGTCCCTGAAGCAACCCCTACCCTGAACGACCACTGTGAACGCAACACCCAGAGACAAAAGCCTGAGTGACTGCCTCCCACTTGCCCTCCTTTGATATCCAGAGGATCTCCCCTCACGGACTGGAGATCAGGCCTGCCATTACCTTGGCCCCTAGCTGAGCCAAGTTTGCTTTTTCAGACATCTGTCCCCACAGCCCTGGCAAACACAGCCTCTAGGCTCGGTCCTCTGGAGCCATGCCACAGGACCGTGCCTGCTGTCTCCTGGGAAACTGTGTCCATTCCTTTGGCCACACACCTCCAGAATATGAGAAACCTCAAGGCCCCCGAGGACATCCCACTACTGGGAACCTCCCGGACACACAGGGGCATTCAGACATAAGCTGAGCAGCTACCTCCACGAAGGCATGCACACAGATGTCAACAGAGATAGAAGGTTGAGACGGACAGGCCCTTAGGCCCTAATCTCCACTCTTGCTTTGGTTTCCAGGTGTCACTCCTCAGAGGTTTTGGTTCGAAGAACAGGATATGGGGCTTTCCTGAGGCACTGAACAGAACTCCTCTCGTCTCCACATGGGAAGCTCCCTTGTTGGAGCCGTGTGAAACACCTCAGCTTGGAGAATCCTGCAGAGTCCGTGAGCCACCTCCACATTCCAAGGTCTCCCAGGGCACCATGCCACAGTAGGACTCATCTTCAGGAGAGTCCATTTCAACTCTCCCCTCTGGGTAGCTCACCCAGGAGCCCGCAGATTGAGCCTGCCTTGTCCTGACTAAAGAGTGGGAATATGAGGTGGCGTTCCCAGGCATCCATGCTTAGACACCTGCTCTCGAGTCTTTCCGTATGGGGCCTCCTGGAACCATCCAATAGGACTCGACTGTCGTGAAGAAGGAAACCTTGAGGTTTGGTTCACAAATCCCATCGTAGGCAAACCTCCCTGGCCTCATGAAGCCCCCACACCCTTCAGGAAGAGGCCATGCTGGACAAAAACTCTAGCCTGAGGCACGTCTCATAGTTGACATGACCTCAGTGCAGGAGATCTCGATTCAGCCTCTGCAGAGTGGGCCTGCCGTGCCCTCGGTCCCAAACCTCACGCTAGCTTGTGTTTTCAGACTTCCTTCCTCACACTCCTGGCAAACAAGCCCTTCGGACTAGGAACTCCAGAACCACAACCCAGCCCATTGTCTGTCCAACGGAAGAAAAACGTTTCCCTGTGGGGCTCTCCAGAAAACCCAGATGAGGATCAACCTGCTTGGGCCTCGACGGTACCCGAACTGGATAGGCTGCTCTGGGCACTCATGCTCTGTCTGACACAGCCTGAAGCCAGACATCCAGACAGACAAGGAGACAGCTGGCCGCACACCCTGCACTTCGGACACGCCATGGTCTTATGCCGTCACCTCTTCCTAACCTTGGTTTTCAGATATCTGAACCTAGACATTATATCAATTCTCCACACAGCTGGGTATCGCAAGCACAAAAAAGAACTCCTCCTTCCCCATGGCTGTTAAGCTTGCTCTTGGCATGGAGTCACACCTTCAAGGTGGGAGAAACCTTCATGGCCCCTGATGCCACGCCCAAACGTGAGTGCTGCTTGGGCACAAGTTCACACTGTGACCCTCAGCATGAGCCCCATGTCAAAGAAAGGCCTGTCAGGGCCTGGACCAAGAGCCCGCATATGGGGCTTGCCAAGCCCCTATGCACCCAATCCTCACCATGGTTTGAGTTTTCCAGTCGCCCCGACCGTACCTGGGGCTCTGGTCTGGAATCCCTTTCTTGCAGAGACACATGAGCCAGAAAACACGACTCCACCCTTCCCACAAAATGACCCCAAACTCTTGGGAGCTGGGACAAATCCCCAGAGAGGGATACTCGTCCACAGTCCCTGAGGCCACCCCTCCAATCCACGGCTATCCCGGACACAACATACAGAGACAAAAGCCTGAAGGAACGCCTCCCACTCGCCCTTATTTCAGAGTCCCAGGAGCTCCCTCTCGGGCTGTACATCCGGCCTGCCATACCCTAGGCTCCACTCATAAGCTGAGTTTGTGTGTTCAGACTTCTGATCCCACAGCCTGGACCCACACAACCTCCAGGCTAGGGCCTCTTGAGCCACAGCGAAAGATTGTGCCTGCCCTCTCCAAGGAAAGTGTGCCCAAACCATTGACCACAACCCAACAGGTTAGGGAAAAGCTCCACGGCCCCTGAGGCCATCAATAGTGTAGGCCACCCTGGACAAAGAGGGGCTCTCTGACACCAGCGGATCAACTATCTCCACTTAGACTCTCATTGAGTGTCCCCAGAGACAGAAGGTTGAAATGGATAGGCTCCCAGGCCCTAATCTCAACCTTAGCTTTGGTTTCCATGTGTCCGTCCTCAGAGGACTGTTTTCGTAGACCAGCACACGAGGCTTTTCCGAGGCACCCAACCAAACCTCTCTCGTCTCCACATGGGGAGCTTTCTTACTGGGGATGTATCAAACCCTTCAGGTAGGAGAGTTCCGCAGGGCCACTGAACAACCAGCACATTCCAAGGTCTCCATGGACCCAAACGCACATTATGACGCATCCTCAGGAGAGGCCATTTCAACTCAGCCCCCTGGGTAGCGTGCCCCAGAGGCAGCAGATCAAACATATCTTGTCGCTAATGGCCAATGGGAATGCGAGGCATGCTGTACAGGGATCCGTTCTTCGATCCCTGCTCTCCAGTCCTTCCGTATGGTATGTCCTGGAGCCATGCAACAGGACTCGAATGTCCCGCAGAAGGAAACCTTGTGGTTTGGGGCAACCTCCAAACTCAGCGTGGGAAAACTTCCCTGGCCTCATGAAGGTGCCATCATGGACACATACTCCAGCCTCAGCCAACGTCTGATCCTCAGCCTGACTTCTGATGCAGGAGATTTTGATTCAGCCTCTGCAGAGTGGGCCTGCCTGCCTTGGCTCCAATCCTCACCCTAGCTTGTGTTTTCAGACTTCCGTCCTCACACTCCTGGCCCACAAACCCTCCCTATTGGGAATTCTGGGGCCACAATGAAGCACTCTGCCTGCCTCCCAGGGAAAAAACATTGTCTATGGTGCTGCCCAGAAACCGCAAATGAGGATCAAACTTCTTGGCTTTCGGCAACACCCCAATTGCATAGGCTACCTTAAACACTGATACTCTGTCGCAAATAGCCTGAGCCCTGACCGTCCAAAAGACACAGACACAGCTGGCTGCACACCCAGCACATTGGACCCGCCACTGCCTTAGGCCACCATCCATTCCCAACCTGGGAAACGAGACCTTATCTCCAATCCCTGTACAGGGGGGAACCTGATGCACAAGTCAGAACCCATCCTTCCCCATGGCAAGAAACCTTGCTGCTGGCAGTGAGTCAAACCTTCAGTGTAGGAGAAAACGGCATGGTCCATGAGGCCACGCCCATGCGTGAGGGCCGCCTTGGGCACAAACACACATTGTGACCCTCAGCGTGAGTACCTTATTCAAGTAACGCCTCTCAGTGACTGAACCAAGTGCCCGCATATGTGGCTTGCCTTGCTCACAGGCACCCAGGACTAACTAGATGGTGTGTATTCCAGTTGAGGGAACCCACTGCTGTGCTGGAGAGTCCCTCTCCTGGGGGGGTCCCCTGTGGCAGAAGACAGTACTTTTCCCTTCCCACAGAATGAACCCAAACACTTGGGAGCTTGGACTATCCCCTGTGAGGTAGGCTCTTCCTCGGTCCCTGAAGCAACCCCTACCCTGAACAACCACTGTGAACGCAACACCCAGAGACAAAAGCCTGAGTGACTGCCTCCCACTTGCCCTCCTTTGATATCCAGAGGATCTCCCCTTCGGACTGGAGATCAGGCCTGCCATTACCTTGGCCCCTAGCTGAGCCAAGTTTGCTTTTTCAGACATCTGTCCCCACAGCCCTGGCAAACACAGCCTCTAGGCTCGGTCCTCTGGAGCCATGCCACAGGACCGTGCCTGCTGTCTCCTGGGAAACTGTGTCCATTCGTTTGGCCACACACCTCCAGAATATGAGAAACCTCAAGGCCCCCGAGGACATCCCACTACTGGGAACCTCCCGGACACACAGGGGCATTCAGACATAAGCTGAGCAGCTACCTCCACGAAGGCATGCACACAGATGTCAACAGAGATAGAAGGTTGAGACGGACAGGCCCTTAGGCCCTAATCTCCACTCTTGCTTTGGTTTCCAGGTGTCACTCCTCAGAGGTTTTGGTTCGAAGAACAGGATATGGGGCTTTCCTGAGGCACTGAACAGAACTCCTCTCGTCTCCACATGGGAAGCTCCCTTGTTGGAGCCGTGTGAAACACCTCAGCTTGGAGAATCCTGCAGAGTCCGTGAGCCACCTCCACATTCCAAGGTCTCCCAGGCCACCAAGCCACAGTAGGACTCATCTTCAGGAGAGTCCATTTCAACTCTCCCCTCTGGGTAGCTCACCCAGGAGCCCGCAGATTGAGCCTGCCTTGTCCTGACTAAAGAGTGGGAATATGAGGTGGCGTTCCCAGGCATCCATGCTTAGACACCTGCTCTCGAGTCTTTCCGTATGGGGCCTCCTGGAACCATCCAATAGGACTCGACTGTCGTGAAGAAGGAAACCTTGAGGTTTGGTTCACAAATCCCATCGTAGGCAAACCTCCCTGGCCTCATGAAGCCCCCACACCCTTCAGGAAGAGGCCATGCTGGACAAAAACTCTAGCCTGAGGCACGTCTCATAGTTGACATGACCTCAGTGCAGGAGATCTCGATTCAGCCTCTGCAGAGTGGGCCTGCCGTGCCCTCGGTCCCAAACCTCACGCTAGCTTGTGTTTTCAGACTTCCTTCCTCACACTCCTGGCAAACAAGCCCTTCGGACTAGGAACTCCAGAACCACAACCCAGCCCATTGTCTGTCCAACGGAAGAAAAACGTTTCCCTGTGGGGCTCTCCAGAAAACCCAGATGAGGATCAACCTGCTTGGGCCTCGACGGTACCCGAACTGGATAGGCTGCTCTGGGCACTCATGCTCTGTCTGACACAGCCTAAAGCCAGACATCCAGACAGACAAGGAGACAGCTGGCCGCACACCCTGCACTTCGGACACGCCATGGTCTTATGCCGTCACCTCTTCCTAACCTTGGTTTTCAGATATCTGAACCTAGACATTATATCAATTCTCCACACAGCTGGGTATCGCAAGCACAAAAAAGAACTCCTCCTTCCCCATGGCTGTTAAGCTTGCTCTTGGCATGGAGTCACACCTTCAAGGTGGGAGAAACCTTCATGGCCCCTGATGCCACGCCCAAACGTGAGTGCTGCTTGGGCACAAGTTCACACTGTGACCCTCAGCATGAGCCCCATGTCAAAGAAAGGCCTGTCAGGGCCTGGACCAAGAGCCCACATATGGGGCTTGCCAAGCCCCTATGCACCCAATCCTCACCATGGTTTGAGTTTTCCAGTCGCCCCGACCGTACCTGGGGCTCTGGTCTGGAATCCCTTTCTTGCAGAGACACATGAGCCAGAAAACACGACTCCACCCTTCCCACAAAATGACCCCAAACTCTTGGGAGCTGGGACAAATCCCCAGAGAGGGATACTCGTCCACAGTCCCTGAGGCCACCCCTCCAATCCACGGCTATCCCGGACACAACATACAGAGACAAAAGCCTGAAGGAACGCCTCCCACTCGCCCTTGTTTCAGAGTCCCAGGAGCTCCCTCTCGGGCTGTACATCCGGCCTGCCATACCCTAGGCTCCACTCATAAGCTGAGTTTGTGTGTTCAGACTTCTGATCCCACAGCCTGGACCCACACAACCTCCAGGCTAGGGCCTCTTGAGCCACAGCGAAAGATTGTGCCTGCCCTCTCCAAGGAAAGTGTGCCCAAACCATTGACCACAACCCAACAGGTTAGGGAAAAGCTCCACGGCCCCTGAGGCCATCAATAGTGTAGGCCACCCTGGACAAAGAGGGGCTCTCTGACACCAGCGGATCAACTATCTCCACTTAGACTCTCATTGAGTGTCCCCAGAGACAGAAGGTTGAAATGGATAGGCTCCCAGGCCCTAATCTCAACCTTAGCTTTGGTTTCCATGTGTCCGTCCTCAGAGGACTGTTTTCGTAGACCAGCACACGAGGCTTTTCCGAGGCACCCAACCAAACCTCTCTCGTCTCCACATGGGGAGCTTTCTTACTGGGGATGTATCAAACCCTTCAGGTAGGAGAGTTCCGCAGGGCCACTGAACAACCAGCACATTCCAAGGTCTCCATGGACCCAAACGCACATTATGACGCATCCTCAGGAGAGGCCATTTCAACTCAGCCCCCTGGGTAGCGTGCCCCAGAGGCAGCAGATCAAACATATCTTGTCGCTAATGGCCAATGGGAATGCGAGGCATGCTGTACAGGGATCCGTTCTTCGATCCCTGCTCTCCAGTCCTTCCGTATGGTATGTCCTGGAGCCATGCAACAGGACTCGAATGTCCCGCAGAAGGAAACCTTGTGGTTTGGGGCAACCTCCAAACTCAGCGTGGGAAAACTTCCCTGGCCTCATGAAGGTGCCATCATGGACACATACTCCAGCCTCAGCCAACGTCTGATCCTCAGCCTGACTTCTGATGCAGGAGATTTTGATTCAGCCTCTGCAGAGTGGGCCTGCCTGCCTTGGCTCCAATCCTCACCCTAGCTTGTGTTTTCAGACTTCCGTCCTCACACTCCTGGCCCACAAACCCTCCCTATTGGGAATTCTGGGGCCACAATGAAGCACTCTGCCTGCCTCCCAGGGAAAAAACATTGTCTATGGTGCTGCCCAGAAACCGCAAATGAGGATCAAACTTCTTGGCTTTCGGCAACACCCCAATTGCATAGGCTACCTTAAACACTGATACTCTGTCGCAAATAGCCTGAGCCCTGACCGTCCAAAAGACACAGACACAGCTGGCTGCACACCCAGCACATTGGACCCGCCACTGCCTTAGGCCACCATCCATTCCCAACCTGGGAAACGAGACCTTATCTCCAATCCCTGTACAGGGGGGAACCTGATGCACAAGTCAGAACCCATCCTTCCCCATGGCAAGAAACCTTGCTGCTGGCAGTGAGTCAAACCTTCAGTGTAGGAGAAAACGGCATGGTCCATGAGGCCACGCCCATGCGTGAGGGCCGCCTTGGGCACAAACACACATTGTGACCCTCAGCGTGAGTACCTTATTCAAGTAACGCCTCTCAGTGACTGGACCAAGTGCCCGCATATGTGGCTTGCCTTGCTCACAGGCACCCAGGACTAACTAGATGGTGTGTATTCCAGTTGAGGGAACCCACTGCTGTGCTCGAGAGTCCCTCTCCTGGGGGGTCCCCTGTGGCAGAAGACAGTACTTTTCCCTTCCCACAGAATGAACCCAAACACTTGGGAGCTTGGACTATCCCCTGTGAGGTAGGCTCTTCCTCGGTCCCTGAAGCAACCCCTACCCTGAACAACCACTGTGAACGCAACACCCAGAGACAAAAGCCTGAGTGACTGCCTCCCACTTGCCCTCCTTTGATATCCAGAGGATCTCCCCTCACGGACTGGAGATCAGGCCTGCCATTACCTTGGCCCCTAGCTGAGCCAAGTTTGCTTTTTCAGACATCTGTCCCCACAGCCCTGGCAAACACAGCCTCTAGGCTCGGTCCTCTGGAGCCATGCCACAGGACCGTGCCTGCTGTCTCCTGGGAAACTGTGTCCATTCGTTTGGCCACACACCTCCAGAATATGAGAAACCTCAAGGCCCCCGAGGACATCCCACTACTGGGAACCTCCCGGACACACAGGGGCATTCAGACATAAGCTGAGCAGCTACCTCCACGAAGGCATGCACACAGATGTCAACAGAGATAGAAGGTTGAGACGGACAGGCCCTTAGGCCCTAATCTCCACTCTTGCTTTGGTTTCCAGGTGTCACTCCTCAGAGGTTTTGGTTCGAAGAACAGGATATGGGGCTTTCCTGAGGCACTGAACAGAACTCCTCTCGTCTCCACATGGGAAGCTCCCTGTTGGAGCCGTGTGAAACACCTCAGCTTGGAGAATCCTGCAGAGTCCGTGAGCCACCTCCACATTCCAAGGTCTCCCAGGCCACCAAGCCACAGTAGGACTCATCTTCAGGAGAGTCCATTTCAACTCTCCCCTCTGGGTAGCTCACCCAGGAGCCCGCAGATTGAGCCTGCCTTGTCCTGACTAAAGAGTGGGAATATGAGGTGGCGTTCCCAGGCATCCATGCTTAGACACCTGCTCTCGAGTCTTTCCGTATGGGGCCTCCTGGAACCATCCAATAGGACTCGACTGTCGTGAAGAAGGAAACCTTGAGGTTTGGTTCACAAATCCCATCGTAGGCAAACCTCCCTGGCCTCATGAAGCCCCCACACCCTTCAGGAAGAGGCCATGCTGGACAAAAACTCTAGCCTGAGGCACGTCTCATAGTTGACATGACCTCAGTGCAGGAGATCTCGATTCAGCCTCTGCAGAGTGGGCCTGCCGTGCCCTCGGTCCCAAACCTCACGCTAGCTTGTGTTTTCAGACTTCCTTCCTCACACTCCTGGCAAACAAGCCCTTCGGACTAGGAACTCCAGAACCACAACCCAGCCCATTGTCTGTCCAACGGAAGAAAAACGTTTCCCTGTGGGGCTCTCCAGAAAACCCAGATGAGGATCAACCTGCTTGGGCCTCGACGGTACCCGAACTGGATAGGCTGTTCTGGGCACTCATGCTCTGTCTGACACAGCCTGAAGCCAGACATCCAGACAGACAAGGAGACAGCTGGCCGCACACCCTGCACTTCGGACACGCCATGGTCTTATGCCGTCACCTCTTCCTAACCTTGGTTTTCAGATATCTGAACCTAGACATTATATCAATTCTCCACACAGCTGGGTATCGCAAGCACAAAAAAGAACTCCTCCTTCCCCATGGCTGTTAAGCTTGCTCTTGGCATGGAGTCACACCTTCAAGGTGGGAGAAACCTTCATGGCCCCTGATGCCACGCCCAAACGTGAGTGCTGCTTGGGCACAAGTTCACACTGTGACCCTCAGCATGAGCCCCATGTCAAAGAAAGGCCTGTCAGGGCCTGGACCAAGAGCCCGCATATGGGGCTTGCCAAGCCCCTATGCACCCAATCCTCACCATGGTTTGAGTTTTCCAGTCGCCCCGACCGTACCTGGGGCTCTGGTCTGGAATCCCTTTCTTGCAGAGACACATGAGCCAGAAAACACGACTCCACCCTTCCCACAAAATGACCCCAAACTCTTGGGAGCTGGGACAAATCCCCAGAGAGGGATACTCGTCCACAGTCCCTGAGGCCACCCCTCCAATCCACGGCTATCCCGGACACAACATACAGAGACAAAAGCCTGAAGGAACGCCTCCCACTCGCCCTTATTTCAGAGTCCCAGGAGCTCCCTCTCGGGCTGTACATCCGGCCTGCCATACCCTAGGCTCCACTCATAAGCTGAGTTTGTGTGTTCAGACTTCTGATCCCACAGCCTGGACCCACACAACCTCCAGGCTAGGGCCTCTTGAGCCACAGCGAAAGATTGTGCCTGCCCTCTCCAAGGAAAGTGTGCCCAAACCATTGACCACAACCCAACAGGTTAGGGAAAAGCTCCACGGCCCCTGAGGCCATCAATAGTGTAGGCCACCCTGGACAAAGAGGGGCTCTCTGACACCAGCGGATCAACTATCTCCACTTAGACTCTCATTGAGTGTCCCCAGAGACAGAAGGTTGAAATGGATAGGCTCCCAGGCCCTAATCTGAACCTTAGCTTTGGTTTCCATGTGTCCGTCCTCAGAGGACTGTTTTCGTAGACCAGCATACGAGGCTTTTCCGAGGCACCCAACCAAACATCTCTCGTCTCCACATGGGGAGCTTTCTTACTGGGGATGTATCAAACCCTTCAGGTAGGAGAGTTCCGCAGGGCCACTGAACAACCAGCACATTCCAAGGTCTCCATGGACTCAAACGCACATTATGACGCATCCTCAGGAGAGGCCATTTCAACTCAGCCCCCTGGGTAGCGTGCCCCAGAGGCAGCAGATCAAACATATCTTGTCGCTAATGGCCAATGGGAATGCGAGGCATGCTGTACAGGGATCCGTTCTTCGATCCCTGCTCTCCAGTCCTTCCGTATGGTATGTCCTGGAGCCATGCAACAGGACTCGAATGTCCCGCAGAAGGAAACCTTGTGGTTTGGGGCAACCTCCAAACTCAGCGTGGGAAAACTTCCCTGGCCTCATGAAGGTGCCATCATGGACACATACTCCAGCCTCAGCCAACGTCTGATCCTCAGCCTGACTTCTGATGCAGGAGATTTTGATTCAGCCTCTGCAGAGTGGGCCTGCCTGCCTTGGCTCCAATCCTCACCCTAGCTTGTGTTTTCAGACTTCCGTCCTCACACTCCTGGCCCACAAACCCTCCCTATTGGGAATTCTGGGGCCACAATGAAGCACTCTGCCTGCCTCCCAGGGAAAAAACATTGTCTATGGTGCTGCCCAGAAACCCCAAATGAGGATCAAACTTCTTGGCTTTCGGCAACACCCCAATTGCATAGGCTACCTTAAACACTGATACTCTGTCGCAAATAGCCTGAGCCCTGACCGTCCAAAAGACACAGACACAGCTGGCTGCACACCCAGCACATTGGACCCGCCACTGCCTTAGGCCACCATCCATTCCCAACCTGGGAATCTAGACCTTATCTCCAATCCCTGTACAGGGGGGAACCTGATGCACAAGTCAGAACCCATCCTTCCCCATGGCAAGAAACCTTGCTGCTGGCAGTGAGTCAAACCTTCAGTGTAGGAGAAAACGGCATGGTCCATGAGGCCACGCCCATGCGTGAGGGCCGCCTTGGGCACAAACACACATTGTGACCCTCAGCGTGAGTACCTTATTCAAGTAACGCCTCTCAGTGACTGGACCAAGTGCCCGCATATGTGGCTTGCCTTGCTCACAGGCACCCAGGACTAACTAGATGGTGTGTATTCCAGTTGAGGGAACCCACTGCTGTGCTCGAGAGTCCCTCTCCTGGGGGGGTCCCCTGTGGCAGAAGACAGTACTTTTCCCTTCCCACAGAATGAACCCAAACACTTGGGAGCTTGGACTATCCCCTGTGAGGTAGGCTCTTCCTCAGTCCCTGAAGCAACCCCTACCCTGAACAACCACTGTGAACGCAACACCCAGAGACAAAAGCCTGAGTGACTGCCTCCCACTTGCCCTCCTTTGATATCCAGAGGATCTCCCCTCACGGACTGGAGATCAGGCCTGCCATTACCTTGGCCCCTAGCTGAGCCAAGTTTGCTTTTTCAGACATCTGTCCCCACAGCCCTGGCAAACACAGCCTCTAGGCTCGGTCCTCTGGAGCCATGCCACAGGACCGTGCCTGCTGTCTCCTGGGAAACTGTGTCCATTCCTTTGGCCACACACCTCCAGAATATGAGAAACCTCAAGGCCCCCGAGGACATACCACTACTGGGAAACTCCCGGACACACAGGGGCATTCAGACATAAGCTGAGCAGCTACCTCCACGAAGGCATGCACACAGATGTCAACAGAGATAGAAGGTTGAGACGGACAGGCCCTTAGGCCCTAATCTCCACTCTTGCTTTGGTTTCCAGGTGTCACTCCTCAGAGGTTTTGGTTCGAAGAACAGGATATGGGGCTTTCCTGAGGCACTGAACAGAACTCCTCTCGTCTCCACATGGGAAGCTCCCTGTTGGAGCCGTGTGAAACACCTCAGCTTGGAGAATCCTGCAGAGTCCGTGAGCCACCTCCACATTCCAAGGTCTCCCAGGCCACCAAGCCACAGTAGGACTCATCTTCAGGAGAGTCCATTTCAACTCTCCCCTCTGGGTAGCTCACCCAGGAGCCCGCAGATTGAGCCTGCCTTGTCCTGACTAAAGAGTGGGAATATGAGGTGGCGTTCCCAGGCATCCATGCTTAGACACCTGCTCTCGAGTCTTTCCGTATGGGGCCTCCTGGAACCATCCAATAGGACTCGACTGTCGTGAAGAAGGAAACCTTGAGGTTTGGTTCACAAATCCCATCGTAGGCAAACCTCCCTGGCCTCATGAAGCCCCCACACCCTTCAGGAAGAGGCCATGCTGGACAAAAACTCTAGCCTGAGGCACGTCTCATAGTTGACATGACCTCAGTGCAGGAGATCTCGATTCAGCCTCTGCAGAGTGCGCCTGCCGTGCCCTCGGTCCCAAACCTCACGCTAGCTTGTGTTTTCAGACTTCCTTCCTCACACTCCTGGCAAACAAGCCCTTCGGACTAGGAACTCCAGAACCACAACCCAGCCCATTGTCTGTCCAACGGAAGAAAAACGTTTCCCTGTGGGGCTCTCCAGAAAACCCAGATGAGGATCAACCTGCTTGGGCCTCGACGGTACCCGAACTGGATAGGCTGCTCTGGGCACTCATGCTCTGTCTGACACAGCCTGAAGCCAGACATCCAGACAGACAAGGAGACAGCTGGCCGCACACCCTGCACTTCGGACACGCCATGGTCTTATGCCGTCACCTCTTCCTAACCTTGGTTTTCAGATATCTGAACCTAGACATTATATCAATTCTCCACACAGCTGGGTATCGCAAGCACAAAAAAGAACTCCTCCTTCCCCATGGCTGTTAAGCTTGCTCTTGGCATGGAGTCACACCTTCAAGGTGGGAGAAACCTTCATGGCCCCTGATGCCACGCCCAAACGTGAGTGCTGCTTGGGCACAAGTTCACACTGTGACCCTCAGCATGAGCCCCATGTCAAAGAAAGGCCTGTCAGGGCCTGGACCAAGAGCCCGCATATGGGGCTTGCCAAGCCCCTATGCACCCAATCCTCACCATGGTTTGAGTTTTCCAGTCGCCCCGACCGTACCTGGGGCTCTGGTCTGGAATCCCTTTCTTGCAGAGACACATGAGCCAGAAAACACGACTCCACCCTTCCCACAAAATGACCCCAAACTCTTGGGAGCTGGGACAAATCCCCAGAGAGGGATACTCGTCCACAGTCCCTGAGGCCACCCCTCCAATCCACGGCTATCCCGGACACAACATACAGAGACAAAAGCCTGAAGGAACGCCTCCCACTCGCCCTTGTTTCAGAGTCCCAGGGGCTCCCTCTCGGGCTGTACATCCGGCCTGCCATACCCTAGGCTCCACTCATAAGCTGAGTTTGTGTGTTCAGACTTCTGATCCCACAGCCTGGACCCACACAACCTCCAGGCTAGGGCCTCTTGAGCCACAGCGAAAGATTGTGCCTGCCCTCTCCAAGGAAAGTGTGCCCAAACCATTGACCACAACCCAACAGGTTAGGGAAAAGCTCCACGGCCCCTGAGGCCATCAATAGTGTAGGCCACCCTGGACAAAGAGGGGCTCTCTGACACCAGCGGATCAACTATCTCCACTTAGACTCTCATTGAGTGTCCCCAGAGACAGAAGGTTGAAATGGATAGGCTCCCAGGCCCTAATCTCAACCTTAGCTTTGGTTTCCATGTGTCCGTCCTCAGAGGACTGTTTTCGTAGACCAGCACACGAGGCTTTTCCGAGGCACCCAACCAAACCTCTCTCGTCTCCACATGGGGAGCTTTCTTACTGGGGATGTATCAAACCCTTCAGGTAGGAGAGTTCCGCAGGGCCACTGAACAACCAGCACATTCCAAGGTCTCCATGGACCCAAACGCACATTATGACGCATCCTCAGGAGAGGCCATTTCAACTCAGCCCCCTGGGTAGCGTGCCCCAGAGGCAGCAGATCAAACATATCTTGTCGCTAATGGCCAATGGGAATGCGAGGCATGCTGTACAGGGATCCGTTCTTCGATCCCTGCTCTCCAGTCCTTCCGTATGGTATGTCCTGGAGCCATGCAACAGGACTCGAATGTCCCGCAGAAGGAAACCTTGTGGTTTGGGGCAACCTCCAAACTCAGCGTGGGAAAACTTCCCTGGCCTCATGAAGGTGCCATCATGGACACATACTCCAGCCTCAGCCAACGTCTGATCCTCAGCCTGACTTCTGATGCAGGAGATTTTGATTCAGCCTCTGCAGAGTGGGCCTGCCTGCCTTGGCTCCAATCCTCACCCTAGCTTGTGTTTTCAGACTTCCGTCCTCACACTCCTGGCCCACAAACCCTCCCTATTGGGAATTCTGGGGCCACAATGAAGCACTCTGCCTGCCTCCCAGGGAAAAAACATTGTCTATGGTGCTGCCCAGAAACCCCAAATGAGGATCAAACTTCTTGGCTTTCGGCAACACCCCAATTGCATAGGCTACCTTAAACACTGATACTCTGTCGCAAATAGCCTGAGCCCTGACCGTCCAAAAGACACAGACACAGCTGGCTGCACACCCAGCACATTGGACCCGCCACTGCCTTAGGCCACCATCCATTCCCAACCTGGGAAACGAGACCTTATCTCCAATCCCTGTACAGGGGGGAACCTGATGCACAAGTCAGAACCCATCCTTCCCCATGGCAAGAAACCTTGCTGCTGGCAGTGAGTCAAACCTTCAGTGTAGGAGAAAACGGCATGGTCCATGAGGCCACGCCCATGCGTGAGGGCCGCCTTGGGCACAAACACACATTGTGACCCTCAGCGTGAGTACCTTATTCAAGTAACGCCTCTCAGTGACTGAACCAAGTGCCCGCATATGTGGCTTGCCTTGCTCACAGGCACCCAGGACTAACTAGATGGTGTGTATTCCAGTTGAGGGAACCCACTGCTGTGCTGGAGAGTCCCTCTCCTGGGGGGGTCCCCTGTGGCAGAAGACAGTACTTTTCCCTTCCCACAGAATGAACCCAAACACTTGGGAGCTTGGACTATCCCCTGTGAGGTAGGCTCTTCCTCGGTCCCTGAAGCAACCCCTACCCTGAACAACCACTGTGAACGCAACACCCAGAGACAAAAGCCTGAGTGACTGCCTCCCACTTGCCCTCCTTTGATATCCAGAGGATCTCCCCTTCGGACTGGAGATCAGGCCTGCCATTACCTTGGCCCCTAGCTGAGCCAAGTTTGCTTTTTCAGACATCTGTCCCCACAGCCCTGGCAAACACAGCCTCTAGGCTCGGTCCTCTGGAGCCATGCCACAGGACCGTGCCTGCTGTCTCCTGGGAAACTGTGTCCATTCGTTTGGCCACACACCTCCAGAATATGAGAAACCTCAAGGCCCCCGAGGACATCCCACTACTGGGAACCTCCCGGACACACAGGGGCATTCAGACATAAGCTGAGCAGCTACCTCCACGAAGGCATGCACACAGATGTCAACAGAGATAGAAGGTTGAGACGGACAGGCCCTTAGGCCCTAATCTCCACTCTTGCTTTGGTTTCCAGGTGTCACTCCTCAGAGGTTTTGGTTCGAAGAACAGGATATGGGGCTTTCCTGAGGCACTGAACAGAACTCCTCTCGTCTCCACATGGGAAGCTCCCTTGTTGGAGCCGTGTGAAACACCTCAGCTTGGAGAATCCTGCAGAGTCCGTGAGCCACCTCCACATTCCAAGGTCTCCCAGGCCACCAAGCCACAGTAGGACTCATCTTCAGGAGAGTCCATTTCAACTCTCCCCTCTGGGTAGCTCACCCAGGAGCCCGCAGATTGAGCCTGCCTTGTCCTGACTAAAGAGTGGGAATATGAGGTGGCGTTCCCAGGCATCCATGCTTAGACACCTGCTCTCGAGTCTTTCCGTATGGGGCCTCCTGGAACCATCCAATAGGACTCGACTGTCGTGAAGAAGGAAACCTTGAGGTTTGGTTCACAAATCCCATCGTAGGCAAACCTCCCTGGCCTCATGAAGCCCCCACACCCTTCAGGAAGAGGCCATGCTGGACAAAAACTCTAGCCTGAGGCACGTCTCATAGTTGACATGACCTCAGTGCAGGAGATCTCGATTCAGCCTCTGCAGAGTGGGCCTGCCGTGCCCTCGGTCCCAAACCTCACGCTAGCTTGTGTTTTCAGACTTCCTTCCTCACACTCCTGGCAAACAAGCCCTTCGGACTAGGAACTCCAGAACCACAACCCAGCCCATTGTCTGTCCAACGGAAGAAAAACGTTTCCCTGTGGGGCTCTCCAGAAAACCCAGATGAGGATCAACCTGCTTGGGCCTCGACGGTACCCGAACTGGATAGGCTGCTCTGGGCACTCATGCTCTGTCTGACACAGCCTGAAGCCAGACATCCAGACAGACAAGGAGACAGCTGGCCGCACACCCTGCACTTCGGACACGCCATGGTCTTATGCCGTCACCTCTTCCTAACCTTGGTTTTCAGATATCTGAACCTAGACATTATATCAATTCTCCACACAGCTGGGTATCGCAAGCACAAAAAAGAACTCCTCCTTCCCCATGGCTGTTAAGCTTGCTCTTGGCATGGAGTCACACCTTCAAGGTGGGAGAAACCTTCATGGCCCCTGATGCCACGCCCAAACGTGAGTGCTGCTTGGGCACAAGTTCACACTGTGACCCTCAGCATGAGCCCCATGTCAAAGAAAGGCCTGTCAGGGCCTGGACCAAGAGCCCACATATGGGGCTTGCCAAGCCCCTATGCACCCAATCCTCACCATGGTTTGAGTTTTCCAGTCGCCCCGACCGTACCTGGGGCTCTGGTCTGGAATCCCTTTCTTGCAGAGACACATGAGCCAGAAAACACGACTCCACCCTTCCCACAAAATGACCCCAAACTCTTGGGAGCTGGGACAAATCCCCAGAGAGGGATACTCGTCCACAGTCCCTGAGGCCACCCCTCCAATCCACGGCTATCCCGGACACAACATACAGAGACAAAAGCCTGAAGGAACGCCTCCCACTCGCCCTTGTTTCAGAGTCCCAGGAGCTCCCTCTCGGGCTGTACATCCGGCCTGCCATACCCTAGGCTCCACTCATAAGCTGAGTTTGTGTGTTCAGACTTCTGATCCCACAGCCTGGACCCACACAACCTCCAGGCTAGGGCCTCTTGAGCCACAGCGAAAGATTGTGCCTGCCCTCTCCAAGGAAAGTGTGCCCAAACCATTGACCACAACCCAACAGGTTAGGGAAAAGCTCCACGGCCCCTGAGGCCATCAATAGTGTAGGCCACCCTGGACAAAGAGGGGCTCTCTGACACCAGCGGATCAACTATCTCCACTTAGACTCTCATTGAGTGTCCCCAGAGACAGAAGGTTGAAATGGATAGGCTCCCAGGCCCTAATCTCAACCTTAGCTTTGGTTTCCATGTGTCCGTCCTCAGAGGACTGTTTTCGTAGACCAGCACACGAGGCTTTTCCGAGGCACCCAACCAAACCTCTCTCGTCTCCACATGGGGAGCTTTCTTACTGGGGATGTATCAAACCCTTCAGGTAGGAGAGTTCCGCAGGGCCACTGAACAACCAGCACATTCCAAGGTCTCCATGGACCCAAACGCACATTATGACGCATCCTCAGGAGAGGCCATTTCAACTCAGCCCCCTGGGTAGCGTGCCCCAGAGGCAGCAGATCAAACATATCTTGTCGCTAATGGCCAATGGGAATGCGAGGCATGCTGTACAGGGATCCGTTCTTCGATCCCTGCTCTCCAGTCCTTCCGTATGGTATGTCCTGGAGCCATGCAACAGGACTCGAATGTCCCGCAGAAGGAAACCTTGTGGTTTGGGGCAACCTCCAAACTCAGCGTGGGAAAACTTCCCTGGCCTCATGAAGGTGCCATCATGGACACATACTCCAGCCTCAGCCAACGTCTGATCCTCAGCCTGACTTCTGATGCAGGAGATTTTGATTCAGCCTCTGCAGAGTGGGCCTGCCTGCCTTGGCTCCAATCCTCACCCTAGCTTGTGTTTTCAGACTTCCGTCCTCACACTCCTGGCCCACAAACCCTCCCTATTGGGAATTCTGGGGCCACAATGAAGCACTCTGCCTGCCTCCCAGGGAAAAAACATTGTCTATGGTGCTGCCCAGAAACCCCAAATGAGGATCAAACTTCTTGGCTTTCGGCAACACCCCAATTGCATAGGCTACCTTAAACACTGATACTCTGTCGCAAATAGCCTGAGCCCTGACCGTCCAAAAGACACAGACACAGCTGGCTGCACACCCAGCACATTGGACCCGCCACTGCCTTAGGCCACCATCCATTCCCAACCTGGGAAACGAGACCTTATCTCCAATCCCTGTACAGGGGGGAACCTGATGCACAAGTCAGAACCCATCCTTCCCCATGGCAAGAAACCTTGCTGCTGGCAGTGAGTCAAACCTTCAGTGTAGGAGAAAACGGCATGGTCCATGAGGCCACGCCCATGCGTGAGGGCCGCCTTGGGCACAAACACACATTGTGACCCTCAGCGTGAGTACCTTATTCAAGTAACGCCTCTCAGTGACTGGACCAAGTGCCCGCATATGTGGCTTGCCTTGCTCACAGGCACCCAGGACTAACTAGATGGTGTGTATTCCAGTTGAGGGAACCCACTGCTGTGCTCGAGAGTCCCTCTCCTGGGGGGTCCCCTGTGGCAGAAGACAGTACTTTTCCCTTCCCACAGAATGAACCCAAACACTTGGGAGCTTGGACTATCCCCTGTGAGGTAGGCTCTTCCTCGGTCCCTGAAGCAACCCCTACCCTGAACAACCACTGTGAACGCAACACCCAGAGACAAAAGCCTGAGTGACTGCCTCCCACTTGCCCTCCTTTGATATCCAGAGGATCTCCCCTCACGGACTGGAGATCAGGCCTGCCATTACCTTGGCCCCTAGCTGAGCCAAGTTTGCTTTTTCAGACATCTGTCCCCACAGCCCTGGCAAACACAGCCTCTAGGCTCGGTCCTCTGGAGCCATGCCACAGGACCGTGCCTGCTGTCTCCTGGGAAACTGTGTCCATTCGTTTGGCCACACACCTCCAGAATATGAGAAACCTCAAGGCCCCCGAGGACATCCCACTACTGGGAACCTCCCGGACACACAGGGGCATTCAGACATAAGCTGAGCAGCTACCTCCACGAAGGCATGCACACAGATGTCAACAGAGATAGAAGGTTGAGACGGACAGGCCCTTAGGCCCTAATCTCCACTCTTGCTTTGGTTTCCAGGTGTCACTCCTCAGAGGTTTTGGTTCGAAGAACAGGATATGGGGCTTTCCTGAGGCACTGAACAGAACTCCTCTCGTCTCCACATGGGAAGCTCCCTGTTGGAGCCGTGTGAAACACCTCAGCTTGGAGAATCCTGCAGAGTCCGTGAGCCACCTCCACATTCCAAGGTCTCCCAGGCCACCAAGCCACAGTAGGACTCATCTTCAGGAGAGTCCATTTCAACTCTCCCCTCTGGGTAGCTCACCCAGGAGCCCGCAGATTGAGCCTGCCTTGTCCTGACTAAAGAGTGGGAATATGAGGTGGCGTTCCCAGGCATCCATGCTTAGACACCTGCTCTCGAGTCTTTCCGTATGGGGCCTCCTGGAACCATCCAATAGGACTCGACTGTCGTGAAGAAGGAAACCTTGAGGTTTGGTTCACAAATCCCATCGTAGGCAAACCTCCCTGGCCTCATGAAGCCCCCACACCCTTCAGGAAGAGGCCATGCTGGACAAAAACTCTAGCCTGAGGCACGTCTCATAGTTGACATGACCTCAGTGCAGGAGATCTCGATTCAGCCTCTGCAGAGTGGGCCTGCCGTGCCCTCGGTCCCAAACCTCACGCTAGCTTGTGTTTTCAGACTTCCTTCCTCACACTCCTGGCAAACAAGCCCTTCGGACTAGGAACTCCAGAACCACAACCCAGCCCATTGTCTGTCCAACGGAAGAAAAACGTTTCCCTGTGGGGCTCTCCAGAAAACCCAGATGAGGATCAACCTGCTTGGGCCTCGACGGTACCCGAACTGGATAGGCTGTTCTGGGCACTCATGCTCTGTCTGACACAGCCTGAAGCCAGACATCCAGACAGACAAGGAGACAGCTGGCCGCACACCCTGCACTTCGGACACGCCATGGTCTTATGCCGTCACCTCTTCCTAACCTTGGTTTTCAGATATCTGAACCTAGACATTATATCAATTCTCCACACAGCTGGGTATCGCAAGCACAAAAAAGAACTCCTCCTTCCCCATGGCTGTTAAGCTTGCTCTTGGCATGGAGTCACACCTTCAAGGTGGGAGAAACCTTCATGGCCCCTGATGCCACGCCCAAACGTGAGTGCTGCTTGGGCACAAGTTCACACTGTGACCCTCAGCATGAGCCCCATGTCAAAGAAAGGCCTGTCAGGGCCTGGACCAAGAGCCCGCATATGGGGCTTGCCAAGCCCCTATGCACCCAATCCTCACCATGGTTTGAGTTTTCCAGTCGCCCCGACCGTACCTGGGGCTCTGGTCTGGAATCCCTTTCTTGCAGAGACACATGAGCCAGAAAACACGACTCCACCCTTCCCACAAAATGACCCCAAACTCTTGGGAGCTGGGACAAATCCCCAGAGAGGGATACTCGTCCACAGTCCCTGAGGCCACCCCTCCAATCCACGGCTATCCCGGACACAACATACAGAGACAAAAGCCTGAAGGAACGCCTCCCACTCGCCCTTATTTCAGAGTCCCAGGAGCTCCCTCTCGGGCTGTACATCCGGCCTGCCATACCCTAGGCTCCACTCATAAGCTGAGTTTGTGTGTTCAGACTTCTGATCCCACAGCCTGGACCCACACAACCTCCAGGCTAGGGCCTCTTGAGCCACAGCGAAAGATTGTGCCTGCCCTCTCCAAGGAAAGTGTGCCCAAACCATTGACCACAACCCAACAGGTTAGGGAAAAGCTCCACGGCCCCTGAGGCCATCAATAGTGTAGGCCACCCTGGACAAAGAGGGGCTCTCTGACACCAGCGGATCAACTATCTCCACTTAGACTCTCATTGAGTGTCCCCAGAGACAGAAGGTTGAAATGGATAGGCTCCCAGGCCCTAATCTGAACCTTAGCTTTGGTTTCCATGTGTCCGTCCTCAGAGGACTGTTTTCGTAGACCAGCATACGAGGCTTTTCCGAGGCACCCAACCAAACATCTCTCGTCTCCACATGGGGAGCTTTCTTACTGGGGATGTATCAAACCCTTCAGGTAGGAGAGTTCCGCAGGGCCACTGAACAACCAGCACATTCCAAGGTCTCCATGGACTCAAACGCACATTATGACGCATCCTCAGGAGAGGCCATTTCAACTCAGCCCCCTGGGTAGCGTGCCCCAGAGGCAGCAGATCAAACATATCTTGTCGCTAATGGCCAATGGGAATGCGAGGCATGCTGTACAGGGATCCGTTCTTCGATCCCTGCTCTCCAGTCCTTCCGTATGGTATGTCCTGGAGCCATGCAACAGGACTCGAATGTCCCGCAGAAGGAAACCTTGTGGTTTGGGGCAACCTCCAAACTCAGCGTGGGAAAACTTCCCTGGCCTCATGAAGGTGCCATCATGGACACATACTCCAGCCTCAGCCAACGTCTGATCCTCAGCCTGACTTCTGATGCAGGAGATTTTGATTCAGCCTCTGCAGAGTGGGCCTGCCTGCCTTGGCTCCAATCCTCACCCTAGCTTGTGTTTTCAGACTTCCGTCCTCACACTCCTGGCCCACAAACCCTCCCTATTGGGAATTCTGGGGCCACAATGAAGCACTCTGCCTGCCTCCCAGGGAAAAAACATTGTCTATGGTGCTGCCCAGAAACCCCAAATGAGGATCAAACTTCTTGGCTTTCGGCAACACCCCAATTGCATAGGCTACCTTAAACACTGATACTCTGTCGCAAATAGCCTGAGCCCTGACCGTCCAAAAGACACAGACACAGCTGGCTGCACACCCAGCACATTGGACCCGCCACTGCCTTAGGCCACCATCCATTCCCAACCTGGGAATCTAGACCTTATCTCCAATCCCTGTACAGGGGGGAACCTGATGCACAAGTCAGAACCCATCCTTCCCCATGGCAAGAAACCTTGCTGCTGGCAGTGAGTCAAACCTTCAGTGTAGGAGAAAACGGCATGGTCCATGAGGCCACGCCCATGCGTGAGGGCCGCCTTGGGCACAAACACACATTGTGACCCTCAGCGTGAGTACCTTATTCAAGTAACGCCTCTCAGTGACTGGACCAAGTGCCCGCATATGTGGCTTGCCTTGCTCACAGGCACCCAGGACTAACTAGATGGTGTGTATTCCAGTTGAGGGAACCCACTGCTGTGCTCGAGAGTCCCTCTCCTGGGGGGGTCCCCTGTGGCAGAAGACAGTACTTTTCCCTTCCCACAGAATGAACCCAAACACTTGGGAGCTTGGACTATCCCCTGTGAGGTAGGCTCTTCCTCGGTCCCTGAAGCAACCCCTACCCTGAACAACCACTGTGAACGCAACACCCAGAGACAAAAGCCTGAGTGACTGCCTCCCACTTGCCCTCCTTTGATATCCAGAGGATCTCCCCTCACGGACTGGAGATCAGGCCTGCCATTACCTTGGCCCCTAGCTGAGCCAAGTTTGCTTTTTCAGACATCTGTCCCCACAGCCCTGGCAAACACAGCCTCTAGGCTCGGTCCTCTGGAGCCATGCCACAGGACCGTGCCTGCTGTCTCCTGGGAAACTGTGTCCATTCCTTTGGCCACACACCTCCAGAATATGAGAAACCTCAAGGCCCCCGAGGACATACCACTACTGGGAAACTCCCGGACACACAGGGGCATTCAGACATAAGCTGAGCAGCTACCTCCACGAAGGCATGCACACAGATGTCAACAGAGATAGAAGGTTGAGACGGACAGGCCCTTAGGCCCTAATCTCCACTCTTGCTTTGGTTTCCAGGTGTCACTCCTCAGAGGTTTTGGTTCGAAGAACAGGATATGGGGCTTTCCTGAGGCACTGAACAGAACTCCTCTCGTCTCCACATGGGAAGCTCCCTGTTGGAGCCGTGTGAAACACCTCAGCTTGGAGAATCCTGCAGAGTCCGTGAGCCACCTCCACATTCCAAGGTCTCCCAGGCCACCAAGCCACAGTAGGACTCATCTTCAGGAGAGTCCATTTCAACTCTCCCCTCTGGGTAGCTCACCCAGGAGCCCGCAGATTGAGCCTGCCTTGTCCTGACTAAAGAGTGGGAATATGAGGTGGCGTTCCCAGGCATCCATGCTTAGACACCTGCTCTCGAGTCTTTCCGTATGGGGCCTCCTGGAACCATCCAATAGGACTCGACTGTCGTGAAGAAGGAAACCTTGAGGTTTGGTTCACAAATCCCATCGTAGGCAAACCTCCCTGGCCTCATGAAGCCCCCACACCCTTCAGGAAGAGGCCATGCTGGACAAAAACTCTAGCCTGAGGCACGTCTCATAGTTGACATGACCTCAGTGCAGGAGATCTCGATTCAGCCTCTGCAGAGTGCGCCTGCCGTGCCCTCGGTCCCAAACCTCACGCTAGCTTGTGTTTTCAGACTTCCTTCCTCACACTCCTGGCAAACAAGCCCTTCGGACTAGGAACTCCAGAACCACAACCCAGCCCATTGTCTGTCCAACGGAAGAAAAACGTTTCCCTGTGGGGCTCTCCAGAAAACCCAGATGAGGATCAACCTGCTTGGGCCTCGACGGTACCCGAACTGGATAGGCTGCTCTGGGCACTCATGCTCTGTCTGACACAGCCTGAAGCCAGACATCCAGACAGACAAGGAGACAGCTGGCCGCACACCCTGCACTTCGGACACGCCATGGTCTTATGCCGTCACCTCTTCCTAACCTTGGTTTTCAGATATCTGAACCTAGACATTATATCAATTCTCCACACAGCTGGGTATCGCAAGCACAAAAAAGAACTCCTCCTTCCCCATGGCTGTTAAGCTTGCTCTTGGCATGGAGTCACACCTTCAAGGTGGGAGAAACCTTCATGGCCCCTGATGCCACGCCCAAACGTGAGTGCTGCTTGGGCACAAGTTCACACTGTGACCCTCAGCATGAGCCCCATGTCAAAGAAAGGCCTGTCAGGGCCTGGACCAAGAGCCCGCATATGGGGCTTGCCAAGCCCCTATGCACCCAATCCTCACCATGGTTTGAGTTTTCCAGTCGCCCCGACCGTACCTGGGGCTCTGGTCTGGAATCCCTTTCTTGCAGAGACACATGAGCCAGAAAACACGACTCCACCCTTCCCACAAAATGACCCCAAACTCTTGGGAGCTGGGACAAATCCCCAGAGAGGGATACTCGTCCACAGTCCCTGAGGCCACCCCTCCAATCCACGGCTATCCCGGACACAACATACAGAGACAAAAGCCTGAAGGAACGCCTCCCACTCGCCCTTGTTTCAGAGTCCCAGGGGCTCCCTCTCGGGCTGTACATCCGGCCTGCCATACCCTAGGCTCCACTCATAAGCTGAGTTTGTGTGTTCAGACTTCTGATCCCACAGCCTGGACCCACACAACCTCCAGGCTAGGGCCTCTTGAGCCACAGCGAAAGATTGTGCCTGCCCTCTCCAAGGAAAGTGTGCCCAAACCATTGACCACAACCCAACAGGTTAGGGAAAAGCTCCACGGCCCCTGAGGCCATCAATAGTGTAGGCCACCCTGGACAAAGAGGGGCTCTCTGACACCAGCGGATCAACTATCTCCACTTAGACTCTCATTGAGTGTCCCCAGAGACAGAAGGTTGAAATGGATAGGCTCCCAGGCCCTAATCTCAACCTTAGCTTTGGTTTCCATGTGTCCGTCCTCAGAGGACTGTTTTCGTAGACCAGCACACGAGGCTTTTCCGAGGCACCCAACCAAACCTCTCTCGTCTCCACATGGGGAGCTTTCTTACTGGGGATGTATCAAACCCTTCAGGTAGGAGAGTTCCGCAGGGCCACTGAACAACCAGCACATTCCAAGGTCTCCATGGACCCAAACGCACATTATGACGCATCCTCAGGAGAGGCCATTTCAACTCAGCCCCCTGGGTAGCGTGCCCCAGAGGCAGCAGATCAAACATATCTTGTCGCTAATGGCCAATGGGAATGCGAGGCATGCTGTACAGGGATCCGTTCTTCGATCCCTGCTCTCCAGTCCTTCCGTATGGTATGTCCTGGAGCCATGCAACAGGACTCGAATGTCCCGCAGAAGGAAACCTTGTGGTTTGGGGCAACCTCCAAACTCAGCGTGGGAAAACTTCCCTGGCCTCATGAAGGTGCCATCATGGACACATACTCCAGCCTCAGCCAACGTCTGATCCTCAGCCTGACTTCTGATGCAGGAGATTTTGATTCAGCCTCTGCAGAGTGGGCCTGCCTGCCTTGGCTCCAATCCTCACCCTAGCTTGTGTTTTCAGACTTCCGTCCTCACACTCCTGGCCCACAAACCCTCCCTATTGGGAATTCTGGGGCCACAATGAAGCACTCTGCCTGCCTCCCAGGGAAAAAACATTGTCTATGGTGCTGCCCAGAAACCCCAAATGAGGATCAAACTTCTTGGCTTTCGGCAACACCCCAATTGCATAGGCTACCTTAAACACTGATACTCTGTCGCAAATAGCCTGAGCCCTGACCGTCCAAAAGACACAGACACAGCTGGCTGCACACCCAGCACATTGGACCCGCCACTGCCTTAGGCCACCATCCATTCCCAACCTGGGAAACGAGACCTTATCTCCAATCCCTGTACAGGGGGGAACCTGATGCACAAGTCAGAACCCATCCTTCCCCATGGCAAGAAACCTTGCTGCTGGCAGTGAGTCAAACCTTCAGTGTAGGAGAAAACGGCAGGGTCCATGAGGCCACGCCCATGCGTGAGGGCCGCCTTGGACACAAACACACATTGTGACCCTCAGCGTGAGTACCTTATTCAAGTAACGCCTCTCAGTGACTGGACCAAGTGCCCGCATATGTGGCTTGCCTTGCTCACAGGCACCCAGGACTAACTAGATGGTGTGTATTCCAGTTGAGGGAACCCACTGCTGTGCTCGAGATTCCCTCTCCTGGGGGGTCCCCTGTGGCAGAAGACAGTACTTTTCCCTTCCCACAGAATGAACCCAAACACTTGGGAGCTTGGACTATCCCCTGTGAGGTAGTCTCTTCCTCGGTCCCTGAAGCAACCCCTACCCTGAACAACCACTGTGAACGCAACACCCAGAGACAAAAGCCTGAGTGACTGCCTCCCACTTGCCCTCCTTTGATATCCAGAGGATCTCCCCTCACGGACTGGAGATCAGGCCTGCCATTACCTTGGCCCCTAGCTGAGCCAAGTTTGCTTTTTCAGACATCTGTCCCCACAGCCCTGGCAAACACAGCCTCTAGGCTCGGTCCTCTGGAGCCATACCACAGGACCGTGCCTGCTGTCTCCTGGGAAACTGTGTCCATTCGTTTGGCCACACACCTCCAGAATATGAGAAACCTCAAGGCCCCCGAGGACATCCCACTACTGGGAACCTCCCGGACACACAGGGGCATTCAGACATAAGCTGAGCAGCTACCTCCACGAAGGCATGCACACAGATGTCAACAGAGATAGAAGGTTGAGACGGACAGGCCCTTAGGCCCTAATCTCCACTCTTGCTTTGGTTTCCAGGTGTCACTCCTCAGAGGTTTTGGTTCGAAGAACAGGATATGGGGCTTTCCTGAGGCACTGAACAGAACTCCTCTCGTCTCCACATGGGAAGCTCCCTTGTTGGAGCCGTGTGAAACACCTCAGCTTGGAGAATCCTGCAGAGTCCGTGAGCCACCTCCACATTCCAAGGTCCTCCAGGCCACCAAGCCACAGTAGGACTCATCTTCAGGAGAGTCCATTTCAAGTCTCCCCCCTGGGTAGCTCACCCAGGAGCCCGCAGATTGAGCCTGCCTTGTCCTGACTAAAGAGTGGGAATATGAGGTGGCGTTCCCAGGCATCCATGCTTAGACACCTGCTCTCGAGTCTTTCCGTATGGGGCCTCCTGGAACCATCCAATAGGACTCGACTGTCGTGAAGAAGGAAACCTTGAGGTTTGGTTCACAAATCCCATCGTAGGCAAACCTCCCTGGCCTCATGACGCCCCCACACCCTTCAGGAAGAGGCCATGCTGGACAAAAACTCTAGCCTGAGGCACGTCTCATAGTTGACATGACCTCAGTGCAGGAGATCTCGATTCAGCCTCTGCAGAGTGGGCCTGCCGTGCCCTCGGTCCCAAACCTCACGCTAGCTTGTGTTTTCAGACTTCCTTCCTCACACTCCTGGCAAACAAGCCCTTCGGACTAGGAACTCCAGAACCACAACCCAGCCCATTGTCTGTCCAACGGAAGAAAAACGTTTCCCTGTGGGGCTCTCCAGAAAACCCAGATGAGGATCAACCTGCTTGGGCCTCGACGGTACCCGAACTGGATAGGCTGCTCTGGGCACTCATGCTCTGTCTGACACAGCCTGAAGCCAGACATCCAGACAGACAAGGAGACAGCTGGCCGCACACCCTGCACTTCGGACACGCCATGGTCTTATGCCGTCACCTCTTCCTAACCTTGGTTTTCAGATATCTGAACCTAGACATTATATCAATTCTCCACACAGCTGGGTATCGCAAGCACAAAAAAGAACTCCTCCTTCCCCATGGCTGTTAAGCTTGCTCTTGGCATGGAGTCACACCTTCAAGGTGGGAGAAACCTTCATGGCCCCTGATGCCACGCCCAAACGTGAGTGCTGCTTGGGCACAAGTTCACACTGTGACCCTCAGCATGAGCCCCATGTCAAAGAAAGGCCTGTCAGGGCCTGGACCAAGAGCCCGCATATGGGGCTTGCCAAGCCCCTATGCACCCAATCCTCACCATGGTTTGAGTTTTCCAGTCGCCCCGACCGTACCTGGGGCTCTGGTCTGGAATCCCTTTCTTGCAGAGACACATGAGCCAGAAAACACGACTCCACCCTTCCCACAAAATGACCCCAAACTCTTGGGAGCTGGGACAAATCCCCAGAGAGGGATACTCGTCCACAGTCCCTGAGGCCACCCCTCCAATCCACGGCTATCCCGGACACAACATACAGAGACAAAAGCCTGAAGGAACGCCTCCCACTCGCCCTTATTTCAGAGTCCCAGGAGCTCCCTCTCGGGCTGTACATCCGGCCTGCCATACCCTAGGCTCCACTCATAAGCTGAGTTTGTGTGTTCAGACTTCTGATCCCACAGCCTGGACCCACACAACCTCCAGGCTAGGGCCTCTTGAGCCACAGCGAAAGATTGTGCCTGCCCTCTCCAAGGAAAGTGTGCCCAAACCATTGACCACAACCCAACAGGTTAGGGAAAAGCTCCACGGCCCCTGAGGCCATCAATAGTGTAGGCCACCCTGGACAAAGAGGGGCTCTCTGACACCAGCGGATCAACTATCTCCACTTAGACTCTCATTGAGTGTCCCCAGAGACAGAAGGTTGAAATGGATAGGCTCCCAGGCCCTAATCTGAACCTTAGCTTTGGTTTCCATGTGTCCGTCCTCAGAGGACTGTTTTCGTAGACCAGCACACGAGGCTTTTCCGAGGCACCCAACCAAACCTCTCTCGTCTCCACATGGGGAGCTTTCTTACTGGGGATGTATCAAACCCTTCAGGTAGGAGAGTTCCGCAGGGCCACTGAACAACCAGCACATTCCAAGGTCTCCATGGACCCAAACGCACATTATGACGCATCCTCAGGAGAGGCCATTTCAACTCAGCCCCCTGGGTAGCGTGCCCCAGAGGCAGCAGATCAAACATATCTTGTCGCTAATGGCCAATGGGAATGCGAGGCATGCTGTACAGGGATCCGTTCTTCGATCCCTGCTCTCCAGTCCTTCCGTATGGTATGTCCTGGAGCCATGCAACAGGACTCGAATGTCCCGCAGAAGGAAACCTTGTGGTTTGGGGCAACCTCCAAACTCAGCGTGGGAAAACTTCCCTGGCCTCATGAAGGTGCCATCATGGACACATACTCCAGCCTCAGCCAACGTCTGATCCTCAGCCTGACTTCTGATGCAGGAGATTTTGATTCAGCCTCTGCAGAGTGGGCCTGCCTGCCTTGGCTCCAATCCTCACCCTAGCTTGTGTTTTCAGACTTCCGTCCTCACACTCCTGGCCCACAAACCCTCCCTATTGGGAATTCTGGGGCCACAATAAGGCACTCTTCCTGCCTCCCAGGGAAAAAACATTGTCTATGGTGCTGCCCAGAAACCCCAAATGAGGATCAAACTTCTTGGCTTTCGGCAACACCCCAATTGCATAGGCTACCTTAAACACTGATACTCTGTCGCAAATAGCCTGAGCCCTGACCGTCCAAAAGACACAGACACAGCTGGCTGCACACCCAGCACATTGGACCCGCCACTGCCTTAGGCCACCATCCATTCCCAACCTGGGAAACTAGACCTTATCTCCAATCCCTGTACAGGGGGGAACCTGATGCACAAGTCAGAACCCATCCTTCCCCATGGCAAGAAACCTTGCTGCTGGCAGTGAGTCAAACCTTCAGTGTAGGAGAAAACGGCATGGTCCATGAGGCCACGCCCATGCGTGAGGGCCGCCTTGGGCACAAACACACATTGTGACCCTCAGCGTGAGTACCTTATTCAAGTAACGCCTCTCAGTGACTGGACCAAGTGCCCGCATATGTGGCTTGCCTTGCTCACAGGCACCCAGGACTAACTAGATGGTGTGTATTCCAGTTGAGGGAACCCACTGCTGTGCTCGAGAGTCCCTCTCCTTGGGGGTCCCCTGTGGCAGAAGACAGTACTTTTCCCTTCCCACAGAATGAACCCAAACACTTGGGAGCTTGGACTATCCCCTGTGAGGTAGGCTCTTCCTCGGTCCCTGAAGCAACCCCTACCCTGAACAACCACTGTGAACGCAACACCCAGAGACAAAAGCCTGAGTGACTGCCTCCCACTTGCCCTCCTTTGATATCCAGAGGATCTCCCCTCACGGACTGGAGATCAGGCCTGCCATTACCTTGGCCCCTAGCTGAGCCAAGTTTGCTTTTTCAGACATCTGTCCCCACAGCCCTGGCAAACACAGCCTCTAGGCTCGGTCCTCTGGAGCCATACCACAGGACCGTGCCTGCTGTCCCCTGGGAAACTGTGTCCATTCCTTTGGCCACACACCTCCAGAATATGAGAAACCTCAAGGCCCCCGAGGACATCCCACTACTGGGAACCTCCCGGACCCACAGGCGCATTCAGACATAAGCTGAGCAGCTACCTCCACGAAGGCATGCACACAGATGTCAACAGAGATAGAAGGTTGAGACGGACAGGCCCTTAGGCCCTAATCTCCACTCTTGCTTTGGTTTCCAGGTGTCACTCCTCAGAGGTTTTGGTTCGAAGAACAGGATATGGGGCTTTCCTGAGGCACTGAACAGAACTCCTCTCGTCTCCACATGGGAAGCTCCCTTGTTGGAGCCGTGTGAAACACCTCAGCTTGGAGAATCCTGCAGAGTCCGTGAGCCACCTCCACATTCCAAGGTCTCCCAGGCCACCAAGCCACAGTAGGACTCATCTTCAGGAGAGTCCATTTCAACTCTCCCCTCTGGGTAGCTCACCCAGGAGCCCGCAGATTGAGCCTGCCTTGTCCTGACTAAAGAGTGGGAATATGAGGTGGCGTTCCCAGGCATCCATGCTTAGACACCTGCTCTCGAGTCTTTCCGTATGGGGCCTCCTGGAACCATCCAATAGGACTCGACTGTCGTGAAGAAGGAAACCTTGAGGTTTGGTTCACAAATCCCATCGTAGGCAAACCTCCCTGGCCTCATGAAGCCCCCACACCCTTCAGGAAGAGGCCATGCTGGACAAAAACTCTAGCCTGAGGCACGTCTCATAGTTGACATGACCTCAGTGCAGGAGATCTCGATTCAGCCTCTGCAGAGTGCGCCTGCCGTGCCCTCGGTCCCAAACCTCACGCTAGCTTGTGTTTTCAGACTTCCTTCCTCACACTCCTGGCAAACAAGCCCTTCGGACTAGGAACTCCAGAACCACAACCCAGCCCATTGTCTGTCCAACGGAAGAAAAACGTTTCCCTGTGGGGCTCTCCAGAAAACCCAGATGAGGATCAACCTGCTTGGGCCTCGACGGTACCCGAACTGGATAGGCTGCTCTGGGCACTCATGCTCTGTCTGACACAGCCTGAAGCCAGACATCCAGACAGACAAGGAGACAGCTGGCCGCACACCCTGCACTTCGGACACGCCATGGTCTTATGCCGTCACCTCTTCCTAACCTTGGTTTTCAGATATCTGAACCTAGACATTATATCAATTCTCCACACAGCTGGGTATCGCAAGCACAAAAAAGAACTCCTCCTTCCCCATGGCTGTTAAGCTTGCTCTTGGCATGGAGTCACACCTTCAAGGTGGGAGAAACCTTCATGGCCCCTGATGCCACGCCCAAACGTGAGTGCTGCTTGGGCACAAGTTCACACTGTGACCCTCAGCATGAGCCCCATGTCAAAGAAAGGCCTGTCAGGGCCTGGACCAAGAGCCCGCATATGGGGCTTGCCAAGCCCCTATGCACCCAATCCTCACCATGGTTTGAGTTTTCCAGTCGCCCCGACCGTACCTGGGGCTCTGGTCTGGAATCCCTTTCTTGCAGAGACACATGAGCCAGAAAACACGACTCCACCCTTCCCACAAAATGACCCCAAACTCTTGGGAGCTGGGACAAATCCCCAGAGAGGGATACTCGTCCACAGTCCCTGAGGCCACCCCTCCAATCCACGGCTATCCCGGACACAACATACAGAGACAAAAGCCTGAAGGAACGCCTCCCACTCGCCCTTATTTCAGAGTCCCAGGAGCTCCCTATCGGGCTGTACATCCGGCCTGCCATACCCTAGGCTCCACTCATAAGCTGAGTTTGTGTGTTCAGACTTCTGATCCCACAGCCTGGACCCACACAACCTCCAGGCTAGGGCCTCTTGAGCCACAGCGAAAGATTGTGCCTGCCCTCTCCAAGGAAAGTGTGCCCAAACCATTGACCACAACCCAACAGGTTAGGGAAAAGCTCCACGGCCCCTGAGGCCATCAATAGTGTAGGCCACCCTGGACAAAGAGGGGCTCTCTGACACCAGCGGATCAACTATCTCCACTTAGACTCTCATTGAGTGTCCCCAGAGACAGAAGGTTGAAATGGATAGGCTCCCAGGCCCTAATCTCAACCTTAGCTTTGGTTTCCATGTGTCCGTCCTCAGAGGACTGTTTTCGTAGACCAGCACACGAGGCTTTTCCGAGGCACCCAACCAAACCTCTCTCGTCTCCACATGGGGAGCTTTCTTACTGGGGATGTATCAAACCCTTCAGGTAGGAGAGTTCCGCAGGGCCACTGAACAACCAGCACATTCCAAGGTCTCCATGGACCCAAACGCACATTATGACGCATCCTCAGGAGAGGCCATTTCAACTCAGCCCCCTGGGTAGCGTGCCCCAGAGGCAGCAGATCAAACATATCTTGTCGCTAATGGCCAATGGGAATGCGAGGCATGCTGTACAGGGATCCGTTCTTCGATCCCTGCTCTCCAGTCCTTCCGTATGGTATGTCCTGGAGCCATGCAACAGGACTCGAATGTCCCGCAGAAGGAAACCTTGTGGTTTGGGGCAACCTCCAAACTCAGCGTGGGAAAACTTCCCTGGCCTCATGAAGGTGCCATCATGGACACATACTCCAGCCTCAGCCAACGTCTGATCCTCAGCCTGACTTCTGATGCAGGAGATTTTGATTCAGCCTCTGCAGAGTGGGCCTGCCTGCCTTGGCTCCAATCCTCACCCTAGCTTGTGTTTTCAGACTTCCGTCCTCACACTCCTGGCCCACAAACCCTCCCTATTGGGAATTCTGGGGCCACAATGAAGCACTCTGCCTGCCTCCCAGGGAAAAAACATTGTCTATGGTGCTGCCCAGAAACCCCAAATGAGGATCAAACTTCTTGGCTTTCGGCAACACCCCAATTGCATAGGCTACCTTAAACACTGATACTCTGTCGCAAATAGCCTGAGCCCTGACCGTCCAAAAGACACAGACACAGCTGGCTGCACACCCAGCACATTGGACCCGCCACTGCCTTAGGCCACCATCCATTCCCAACCTGGGAAACTAGACCTTATCTCCAATCCCTGTACAGGGGGGAACCTGATGCACAAGTCAGAACCCATCGTTCCCCATGGCAAGAAACCTTGCTGCTGGCAGTGAGTCAAACCTTCAGTGTAGGAGAAAACGGCATGGTCCATGAGGCCACGCCCATGCGTGAGGGCCGCCTTGGGCACAAACACACATTGTGACCCTCAGCGTGAGTACCTTATTCAAGTAACGCCTCTCAGTGACTGGACCAAGTGCCCGCATATGTGGCTTGCCTTGCTCACAGGCACCCAGGACTAACTAGATGGTGTGTATTCCAGTTGAGGGAACCCACTGCTGTGCTGGAGAGTCCCTCTCCTGGGGGGGTCCCCTGTGGCAGAAGACAGTACTTTTCCCTTCCCACAGAATGAACCCAAACACTTGGGAGCTTGGACTATCCCCTGTGAGGTAGGCTCTTCCTCGGTCCCTGAAGCAACCCCTACCCTGAACAACCACTGTGAACGCAACACCCAGAGACAAAAGCCTGAGTGACTGCCTCCCACTTGCCCTCCTTTGATATCCAGAGGATCTCCCCTCACGGACTGGAGATCAGGCCTGCCATTACCTTGGCCCCTAGCTGAGCCAAGTTTGCTTTTTCAGACATCTGTCCCCACAGCCCTGGCAAACACAGCCTCTAGGCTCGGTCCTCTGGAGCCATGCCACAGGACCGTGCCTGCTGTCTCCTGGGAAACTGTGTCCATTCGTTTGGCCACACACCTCCAGAATATGAGAAACCTCAAGGCCCCCGAGGACATCCCACTACTCGGAACCTCCCGGACACACAGGGGCATTCAGACATAAGCTGAGCAGCTACCTCCACGAAGGCATGCACACAGATGTCAACAGAGATAGAAGGTTGAGACGGACAGGCCCTTAGGCCCTAATCTCCACTCTTGCTTTGGTTTCCAGGTGTCACTCCTCAGAGGTTTTGGTTCGAAGAACAGGATATGGGGCTTTCCTGAGGCACTGAACAGAACTCCTCTCGTCTCCACATGGGAAGCTCCCTTGTTGGAGCCGTGTGAAACACCTCAGCTTGGAGAATCCTGCAGAGTCCGTGAGCCACCTCCACATTCCAAGGTCTCCCAGGGCACCATGCCACAGTAGGACTCATCTTCAGGAGAGTCCATTTCAACTCTCCCCTCTGGGTAGCTCACCCAGGAGCCCGCAGATTGAGCCTGCCTTGTCCTGACTAAAGAGTGGGAATATGAGGTGGCGTTCCCAGGCATCCATGCTTAGACACCTGCTCTCGAGTCTTTCCGTATGGGGCCTCCTGGAACCATCCAATAGGACTCGACTGTCGTGAAGAAGGAAACCTTGAGGTTTGGTTCACAAATCCCATCGTAGGCAAACCTCCCTGGCCTCATGAAGCCCCCACACCCTTCAGGAAGAGGCCATGCTGGACAAAAACTCTAGCCTGAGGCACGTCTCATAGTTGACATGACCTCAGTGCAGGAGATCTCGATTCAGCCTCTGCAGAGTGGGCCTGCCGTGCCCTCGGTCCCAAACCTCACGCTAGCTTGTGTTTTCAGACTTCCTTCCTCACACTCCTGGCAAACAAGCCCTTCGGACTAGGAACTCCAGAACCACAACCCAGCCCATTGTCTGTCCAACGGAAGAAAAACGTTTCCCTGTGGGGCTCTCCAGAAAACCCAGATGAGGATCAACCTGCTTGGGCCTCGACGGTACCCGAACTGGATAGGCTGCTCTGGGCACTCATGCTCTGTCTGACACAGCCTGAAGCCAGACATCCAGACAGACAAGGAGACAGCTGGCCGCACACCCTGCACTTCGGACACGCCATGGTCTTATGCCGTCACCTCTTCCTAACCTTGGTTTTCAGATATCTGAACCTAGACATTATATCAATTCTCCACACAGCTGGGTATCGCAAGCACAAAAAAGAACTCCTCCTTCCCCATGGCTGTTAAGCTTGCTCTTGGCATGGAGTCACACCTTCAAGGTGGGAGAAACCTTCATGGCCCCTGATGCCACGCCCAAACGTGAGTGCTGCTTGGGCACAAGTTCACACTGTGACCCTCAGCATGAGCCCCATGTCAAAGAAAGGCCTGTCAGGGCCTGGACCAAGAGCCCGCATATGGGGCTTGCCAAGCCCCTATGCACCCAATCCTCACCATGGTTTGAGTTTTCCAGTCGCCCCGACCGTACCTGGGGCTCTGGTCTGGAATCCCTTTCTTGCAGAGACACATGAGCCAGAAAACACGACTCCACCCTTCCCACAAAATGACCCCAAACTCTTGGGAGCTGGGACAAATCCCCAGAGAGGGATACTCGTCCACCGTCCCTGAGGCCACCCCTCCAATCCACAGCTATCCCGGACACAACATACAGAGACAAAAGCCTGAAGGAACGCCTCCCACTCGCCCTTATTTCAGAGTCCCAGGAGCTCCCTCTCGGGCTGTACATCCGGCCTGCCATACCCTAGGCTCCACTCATAAGCTGAGTTTGTGTGTTCAGACTTCTGATCCCACAGCCTGGACCCACACAACCTCCAGGCTAGGGCCTCTTGAGCCACAGCGAAAGATTGTGCCTGCCCTCTCCAAGGAAAGTGTGCCCAAACCATTGACCACAACCCAACAGGTTAGGGAAAAGCTCCACGGCCCCTGAGGCCATCAATAGTGTAGGCCACCCTGGACAAAGAGGGGCTCTCTGACACCAGCGGATCAACTATCTCCACTTAGACTCTCATTGAGTGTCCCCAGAGACAGAAGGTTGAAATGGATAGGCTCCCAGGCCCTAATCTCAACCTTAGCTTTGGTTTCCATGTGTCCGTCCTCAGAGGACTGTTTTCGTAGACCAGCACACGAGGCTTTTCCGAGGCACCCAACCAAACCTCTCTCGTCTCCACATGGGGAGCTTTCTTACTGGGGATGTATCAAACCCTTCAGGTAGGAGAGTTCCGCAGGGCCACTGAACAACCAGCACATTCCAAGGTCTCCATGGACCCAAACGCACATTATGACGCATCCTCAGGAGAGGCCATTTCAACTCAGCCCCCTGGGTAGCGTGCCCCAGAGGCAGCAGATCAAACATATCTTGTCGCTAATGGCCAATGGGAATGCGAGGCATGCTGTACAGGGATCCGTTCTTCGATCCCTGCTCTCCAGTCCTTCCGTATGGTATGTCCTGGAGCCATGCAACAGGACTCGAATGTCCCGCAGAAGGAAACCTTGTGGTTTGGGGCAACCTCCAAACTCAGCGTGGGAAAACTTCCCTGGCCTCATGAAGGTGCCATCATGGACACATACTCCAGCCTCAGCCAACGTCTGATCCTCAGCCTGACTTCTGATGCAGGAGATTTTGATTCAGCCTCTGCAGAGTGGGCCTGCCTGCCTTGGCTCCAATCCTCACCCTAGCTTGTGTTTTCAGACTTCCGTCCTCACACTCCTGGCCCACAAACCCTCCCTATTGGGAATTCTGGGGCCACAATGAAGCACTCTGCCTGCCTCCCAGGGAAAAAACATTGTCTATGGTGCTGCCCAGAAACCCCAAATGAGGATCAAACTTCTTGGCTTTCGGCAACACCCCAATTGCATAGGCTACCTTAAACACTGATACTCTGTCGCAAATAGCCTGAGCCCTGACCGTCCAAAAGACACAGACACAGCTGGCTGCACACCCAGCACATTGGACCCGCCACTGCCTTAGGCCACCATCCATTCCCAACCTGGGAAACTAGACCTTATCTCCAATCCCTGTACAGGGGGGAACCTGATGCACAAGTCAGAACCCATCGTTCCCCATGGCAAGAAACCTTGCTGCTGGCAGTGAGTCAAACCTTCAGTGTAGGAGAAAACGGCATGGTCCATGAGGCCACGCCCATGCGTGAGGGCCGCCTTGGGCACAAACACACATTGTGACCCTCAGCGTGAGTACCTTATTCAAGTAACGCCTCTCAGTGACTGGACCAAGTGCCCGCATATGTGGCTTGCCTTGCTCACAGGCACCCAGGACTAACTAGATGGTGTGTATTCCAGTTGAGGGAACCCACTGCTGTGCTGGAGAGTCCCTCTCCTGGGGGGGTCCCCTGTGGCAGAAGACAGTACTTTTCCCTTCCCACAGAATGAACCCAAACACTTGGGAGCTTGGACTATCCCCTGTGAGGTAGGCTCTTCCTCGGTCCCTGAAGCAACCCCTACCCTGAACAACCACTGTGAACGCAACACCCAGAGACAAAAGCCTGAGTGACTGCCTCCCACTTGCCCTCCTTTGATATCCAGAGGATCTCCCCTCACGGACTGGAGATCAGGCCTGCCATTACCTTGGCCCCTAGCTGAGCCAAGTTTGCTTTTTCAGACATCTGTCCCCACAGCCCTGGCAAACACAGCCTCTAGGCTCGGTCCTCTGGAGCCATGCCACAGGACCGTGCCTGCTGTCTCCTGGGAAACTGTGTCCATTCGTTTGGCCACACACCTCCAGAATATGAGAAACCTCAAGGCCCCCGAGGACATCCCACTACTCGGAACCTCCCGGACACACAGGGGCATTCAGACATAAGCTGAGCAGCTACCTCCACGAAGGCATGCACACAGATGTCAACAGAGATAGAAGGTTGAGACGGACAGGCCCTTAGGCCCTAATCTCCACTCTTGCTTTGGTTTCCAGGTGTCACTCCTCAGAGGTTTTGGTTCGAAGAACAGGATATGGGGCTTTCCTGAGGCACTGAACAGAACTCCTCTCGTCTCCACATGGGAAGCTCCCTTGTTGGAGCCGTGTGAAACACCTCAGCTTGGAGAATCCTGCAGAGTCCGTGAGCCACCTCCACATTCCAAGGTCTCCCAGGGCACCATGCCACAGTAGGACTCATCTTCAGGAGAGTCCATTTCAACTCTCCCCTCTGGGTAGCTCACCCAGGAGCCCGCAGATTGAGCCTGCCTTGTCCTGACTAAAGAGTGGGAATATGAGGTGGCGTTCCCAGGCATCCATGCTTAGACACCTGCTCTCGAGTCTTTCCGTATGGGGCCTCCTGGAACCATCCAATAGGACTCGACTGTCGTGAAGAAGGAAACCTTGAGGTTTGGTTCACAAATCCCATCGTAGGCAAACCTCCCTGGCCTCATGAAGCCCCCACACCCTTCAGGAAGAGGCCATGCTGGACAAAAACTCTAGCCTGAGGCACGTCTCATAGTTGACATGACCTCAGTGCAGGAGATCTCGATTCAGCCTCTGCAGAGTGGGCCTGCCGTGCCCTCGGTCCCAAACCTCACGCTAGCTTGTGTTTTCAGACTTCCTTCCTCACACTCCTGGCAAACAAGCCCTTCGGACTAGGAACTCCAGAACCACAACCCAGCCCATTGTCTGTCCAACGGAAGAAAAACGTTTCCCTGTGGGGCTCTCCAGAAAACCCAGATGAGGATCAACCTGCTTGGGCCTCGACGGTACCCGAACTGGATAGGCTGCTCTGGGCACTCATGCTCTGTCTGACACAGCCTGAAGCCAGACATCCAGACAGACAAGGAGACAGCTGGCCGCACACCCTGCACTTCGGACACGCCATGGTCTTATGCCGTCACCTCTTCCTAACCTTGGTTTTCAGATATCTGAACCTAGACATTATATCAATTCTCCACACAGCTGGGTATCGCAAGCACAAAAAAGAACTCCTCCTTCCCCATGGCTGTTAAGCTTGCTCTTGGCATGGAGTCACACCTTCAAGGTGGGAGAAACCTTCATGGCCCCTGATGCCACGCCCAAACGTGAGTGCTGCTTGGGCACAAGTTCACACTGTGACCCTCAGCATGAGCCCCATGTCAAAGAAAGGCCTGTCAGGGCCTGGACCAAGAGCCCGCATATGGGGCTTGCCAAGCCCCTATGCACCCAATCCTCACCATGGTTTGAGTTTTCCAGTCGCCCCGACCGTACCTGGGGCTCTGGTCTGGAATCCCTTTCTTGCAGAGACACATGAGCCAGAAAACACGACTCCACCCTTCCCACAAAATGACCCCAAACTCTTGGGAGCTGGGACAAATCCCCAGAGAGGGATACTCGTCCACCGTCCCTGAGGCCACCCCTCCAATCCACAGCTATCCCGGACACAACATACAGAGACAAAAGCCTGAAGGAACGCCTCCCACTCGCCCTTATTTCAGAGTCCCAGGAGCTCCCTCTCGGGCTGTACATCCGGCCTGCCATACCCTAGGCTCCACTCATAAGCTGAGTTTGTGTGTTCAGACTTCTGATCCCACAGCCTGGACCCACACAACCTCCAGGCTAGGGCCTCTTGAGCCACAGCGAAAGATTGTGCCTGCCCTCTCCAAGGAAAGTGTGCCCAAACCATTGACCACAACCCAACAGGTTAGGGAAAAGCTCCACGGCCCCTGAGGCCATCAATAGTGTAGGCCACCCTGGACAAAGAGGGGCTCTCTGACACCAGCGGATCAACTATCTCCACTTAGACTCTCATTGAGTGTCCCCAGAGACAGAAGGTTGAAATGGATAGGCTCCCAGGCCCTAATCTCAACCTTAGCTTTGGTTTCCATGTGTCCGTCCTCAGAGGACTGTTTTCGTAGACCAGCACACGAGGCTTTTCCGAGGCACCCAACCAAACCTCTCTCGTCTCCACATGGGGAGCTTTCTTACTGGGGATGTATCAAACCCTTCAGGTAGGAGAGTTCCGCAGGGCCACTGAACAACCAGCACATTCCAAGGTCTCCATGGACCCAAACGCACATTATGACGCATCCTCAGGAGAGGCCATTTCAACTCAGCCCCCTGGGTAGCGTGCCCCAGAGGCAGCAGATCAAACATATCTTGTCGCTAATGGCCAATGGGAATGCGAGGCATGCTGTACAGGGATCCGTTCTTCGATCCCTGCTCTCCAGTCCTTCCGTATGGTATGTCCTGGAGCCATGCAACAGGACTCGAATGTCCCGCAGAAGGAAACCTTGTGGTTTGGGGCAACCTCCAAACTCAGCGTGGGAAAACTTCCCTGGCCTCATGAAGGTGCCATCATGGACACATACTCCAGCCTCAGCCAACGTCTGATCCTCAGCCTGACTTCTGATGCAGGAGATTTTGATTCAGCCTCTGCAGAGTGGGCCTGCCTGCCTTGGCTCCAATCCTCACCCTAGCTTGTGTTTTCAGACTTCCGTCCTCACACTCCTGGCCCACAAACCCTCCCTATTGGGAATTCTGGGGCCACAATGAAGCACTCTGCCTGCCTCCCAGGGAAAAAACATTGTCTATGGTGCTGCCCAGAAACCCCAAATGAGGATCAAACTTCTTGGCTTTCGGCAACACCCCAATTGCATAGGCTACCTTAAACACTGATACTCTGTCGCAAATAGCCTGAGCCCTGACCGTCCAAAAGACACAGACACAGCTGGCTGCACACCCAGCACATTGGACCCGCCACTGCCTTAGGCCACCATCCATTCCCAACCTGGGAAACTAGACCTTATCTCCAATCCCTGTACAGGGGGGAACCTGATGCACAAGTCAGAACCCATCGTTCCCCATGGCAAGAAACCTTGCTGCTGGCAGTGAGTCAAACCTTCAGTGTAGGAGAAAACGGCATGGTCCATGAGGCCACGCCCATGCGTGAGGGCCGCCTTGGGCACAAACACACATTGTGACCCTCAGCGTGAGTACCTTATTCAAGTAACGCCTCTCAGTGACTGGACCAAGTGCCCGCATATGTGGCTTGCCTTGCTCACAGGCACCCAGGACTAACTAGATGGTGTGTATTCCAGTTGAGGGAACCCACTGCTGTGCTGGAGAGTCCCTCTCCTGGGGGGGTCCCCTGTGGCAGAAGACAGTACTTTTCCCTTCCCACAGAATGAACCCAAACACTTGGGAGCTTGGACTATCCCCTGTGAGGTAGGCTCTTCCTCGGTCCCTGAAGCAACCCCTACCCAGAACAACCACTGTGAACGCAACACCCAGAGACAAAAGCCTGAGTGACTGCCTCCCACTTGCCCTCCTTTGATATCCAGAGGATCTCCCCTCACGGACTGGAGATCAGGCCTGCCATTACCTTGGCCCCTAGCTGAGCCAAGTTTGCTTTTTCAGACATCTGTCCCCACAGCCCTGGCAAACACAGCCTCTAGGCTCGGTCCTCTGGAGCCATGCCACAGGACCGTGCCTGCTGTCTCCTGGGAAACTGTGTCCATTCGTTTGGCCACACACCTCCAGAATATGAGAAACCTCAAGGCCCCCGAGGACATCCCACTACTCGGAACCTCCTGGACACACAGGGGCATTCAGACATAAGCTGAGCAGCTACCTCCACGAAGGCATGCACACAGATGTCAACAGAGATAGAAGGTTGAGACGGACAGGCCCTTAGGCCCTAATCTCCACTCTTGCTTTGGTTTCCAGGTGTCACTCCTCAGAGGTTTTGGTTCGAAGAACAGGATATGGGGCTTTCCTGAGGCACTGAACAGAACTCCTCTCGTCTCCACATGGGAAGCTCCCTTGTTGGAGCCGTGTGAAACACCTCAGCTTGGAGAATCCTGCAGAGTCCGTGAGCCACCTCCACATTCCAAGGTCTCCCAGGGCACCATGCCACAGTAGGACTCATCTTCAGGAGAGTCCATTTCAACTCTCCCCTCTGGGTAGCTCACCCAGGAGCCCGCAGATTGAGCCTGCCTTGTCCTGACTAAAGAGTGGGAATATGAGGTGGCGTTCCCAGGCATCCATGCTTAGACACCTGCTCTCGAGTCTTTCCGTATGGGGCCTCCTGGAACCATCCAATAGGACTCGACTGTCGTGAAGAAGGAAACCTTGAGGTTTGGTTCACAAATCCCATCGTAGGCAAACCTCCCTGGCCTCATGAAGCCCCCACACCCTTCAGGAAGAGGCCATGCTGGACAAAAACTCTAGCCTGAGGCACGTCTCATAGTTGACATGACCTCAGTGCAGGAGATCTCGATTCAGCCTCTGCAGAGTGGGCCTGCCGTGCCCTCGGTCCCAAACCTCACGCTAGCTTGTGTTTTCAGACTTCCTTCCTCACACTCCTGGCAAACAAGCCCTTCGGACTAGGAACTCCAGAACCACAACCCAGCCCATTGTCTGTCCAACGGAAGAAAAACGTTTCCCTGTGGGGCTCTCCAGAAAACCCAGATGAGGATCAACCTGCTTGGGCCTCGACGGTACCCGAACTGGATAGGCTGCTCTGGGCACTCATGCTCTGTCTGACACAGCCTGAAGCCAGACATCCAGACAGACAAGGAGACAGCTGGCCGCACACCCTGCACTTCGGACACGCCATGGTCTTATGCCGTCACCTCTTCCTAACCTTGGTTTTCAGATATCTGAACCTAGACATTATATCAATTCTCCACACAGCTGGGTATCGCAAGCACAAAAAAGAACTCCTCCTTCCCCATGGCTGTTAAGCTTGCTCTTGGCATGGAGTCACACCTTCAAGGTGGGAGAAACCTTCATGGCCCCTGATGCCACGCCCAAACGTGAGTGCTGCTTGGGCACAAGTTCACACTGTGACCCTCAGCATGAGCCCCATGTCAAAGAAAGGCCTGTCAGGGCCTGGACCAAGAGCCCGCATATGGGGCTTGCCAAGCCCCTATGCACCCAATCCTCACCATGGTTTGAGTTTTCCAGTCGCCCCGACCGTACCTGGGGCTCTGGTCTGGAATCCCTTTCTTGCAGAGACACATGAGCCAGAAAACACGACTCCACCCTTCCCACAAAATGACCCCAAACTCTTGGGAGCTGGGACAAATCCCCAGAGAGGGATACTCGTCCACAGTCCCTGAGGCCACCCCTCCAATCCACGGCTATCCCGGACACAACATACAGAGACAAAAGCCTGAAGGAACGCCTCCCACTCGCCCTTATTTCAGAGTCCCAGGAGCTCCCTCTCGGGCTGTACATCCGGCCTGCCATACCCTAGGCTCCACTCATAAGCTGAGTTTGTGTGTTCAGACTTCTGATCCCACAGCCTGGACCCACACAACCTCCAGGCTAGGGCCTCTTGAGCCACAGCGAAAGATTGTGCCTGCCCTCTCCAAGGAAAGTGTGCCCAAACCATTGACCACAACCCAACAGGTTAGGGAAAAGCTCCACGGCCCCTGAGGCCATCAATAGTGTAGGCCACCCTGGACAAAGAGGGGCTCTCTGACACCAGCGGATCAACTATCTCCACTTAGACTCTCATTGAGTGTCCCCAGAGACAGAAGGTTGAAATGGATAGGCTCCCAGGCCCTAATCTCAACCTTAGCTTTGGTTTCCATGTGTCCGTCCTCAGAGGACTGTTTTCGTAGACCAGCACACGAGGCTTTTCCGAGGCACCCAACCAAACCTCTCTCGTCTCCACATGGGGAGCTTTCTTACTGGGGATGTATCAAACCCTTCAGGTAGGAGAGTTCCGCAGGGCCACTGAACAACCAGCACATTCCAAGGTCTCCATGGACCCAAACGCACATTATGACGCATCCTCAGGAGAGGCCATTTCAACTCAGCCCCCTGGGTAGCGTGCCCCAGAGGCAGCAGATCAAACATATCTTGTCGCTAATGGCCAATGGGAATGCGAGGCATGCTGTACAGGGATCCGTTCTTCGATCCCTGCTCTCCAGTCCTTCCGTATGGTATGTCCTGGAGCCATGCAACAGGACTCGAATGTCCCGCAGAAGGAAACCTTGTGGTTTGGGGCAACCTCCAAACTCAGCGTGGGAAAACTTCCCTGGCCTCATGAAGGTGCCATCATGGACACATACTCCAGCCTCAGCCAACGTCTGATCCTCAGCCTGACTTCTGATGCAGGAGATTTTGATTCAGCCTCTGCAGAGTGGGCCTGCCTGCCTTGGCTCCAATCCTCACCCTAGCTTGTGTTTTCAGACTTCCGTCCTCACACTCCTGGCCCACAAACCCTCCCTATTGGGAATTCTGGGGCCACAATGAAGCACTCTGCCTGCCTCCCAGGGAAAAAACATTGTCTATGGTGCTGCCCAGAAACCCCAAATGAGGATCAAACTTCTTGGCTTTCGGCAACACCCCAATTGCATAGGCTACCTTAAACACTGATACTCTGTCGCAAATAGCCTGAGCCCTGACCGTCCAAAAGACACAGACACAGCTGGCTGCACACCCAGCACATTGGACCCGCCACTGCCTTAGGCCACCATCCATTCCCAACCTGGGAAACTAGACCTTATCTCCAATCCCTGTACAGGGGGGAACCTGATGCACAAGTCAGAACCCATCGTTCCCCATGGCAAGAAACCTTGCTGCTGGCAGTGAGTCAAACCTTCAGTGTAGGAGAAAACGGCATGGTCCATGAGGCCACGCCCATGCGTGAGGGCCGCCTTGGGCACAAACACACATTGTGACCCTCAGCGTGAGTACCTTATTCAAGTAACGCCTCTCAGTGACTGGACCAAGTGCCCGCATATGTGGCTTGCCTTGCTCACAGGCACCCAGGACTAACTAGATGGTGTGTATTCCAGTTGAGGGAACCCACTGCTGTGCTGGAGAGTCCCTCTCCTGGGGGGGTCCCCTGTGGCAGAAGACAGTACTTTTCCCTTCCCACAGAATGAACCCAAACACTTGGGAGCTTGGACTATCCCCTGTGAGGTAGGCTCTTCCTCGGTCCCTGAAGCAACCCCTACCCAGAACAACCACTGTGAACGCAACACCCAGAGACAAAAGCCTGAGTGACTGCCTCCCACTTGCCCTCCTTTGATATCCAGAGGATCTCCCCTCACGGACTGGAGATCAGGCCTGCCATTACCTTGGCCCCTAGCTGAGCCAAGTTTGCTTTTTCAGACATCTGTCCCCACAGCCCTGGCAAACACAGCCTCTAGGCTCGGTCCTCTGGAGCCATGCCACAGGACCGTGCCTGCTGTCTCCTGGGAAACTGTGTCCATTCGTTTGGCCACACACCTCCAGAATATGAGAAACCTCAAGGCCCCCGAGGACATCCCACTACTCGGAACCTCCCGGACACACAGGGGCATTCAGACATAAGCTGAGCAGCTACCTCCACGAAGGCATGCACACAGATGTCAACAGAGATAGAAGGTTGAGACGGACAGGCCCTTAGGCCCTAATCTCCACTCTTGCTTTGGTTTCCAGGTGTCACTCCTCAGAGGTTTTGGTTCGAAGAACAGGATATGGGGCTTTCCTGAGGCACTGAACAGAACTCCTCTCGTCTCCACATGGGAAGCTCCCTTGTTGGAGCCGTGTGAAACACCTCAGCTTGGAGAATCCTGCAGAGTCCGTGAGCCACCTCCACATTCCAAGGTCTCCCAGGGCACCATGCCACAGTAGGACTCATCTTCAGGAGAGTCCATTTCAACTCTCCCCTCTGGGTAGCTCACCCAGGAGCCCGCAGATTGAGCCTGCCTTGTCCTGACTAAAGAGTGGGAATATGAGGTGGCGTTCCCAGGCATCCATGCTTAGACACCTGCTCTCGAGTCTTTCCGTATGGGGCCTCCTGGAACCATCCAATAGGACTCGACTGTCGTGAAGAAGGAAACCTTGAGGTTTGGTTCACAAATCCCATCGTAGGCAAACCTCCCTGGCCTCATGAAGCCCCCACACCCTTCAGGAAGAGGCCATGCTGGACAAAAACTCTAGCCTGAGGCACGTCTCATAGTTGACATGACCTCAGTGCAGGAGATCTCGATTCAGCCTCTGCAGAGTGGGCCTGCCGTGCCCTCGGTCCCAAACCTCACGCTAGCTTGTGTTTTCAGACTTCCTTCCTCACACTCCTGGCAAACAAGCCCTTCGGACTAGGAACTCCAGAACCACAACCCAGCCCATTGTCTGTCCAACGGAAGAAAAACGTTTCCCTGTGGGGCTCTCCAGAAAACCCAGATGAGGATCAACCTGCTTGGGCCTCGACGGTACCCGAACTGGATAGGCTGCTCTGGGCACTCATGCTCTGTCTGACACAGCCTGAAGCCAGACATCCAGACAGACAAGGAGACAGCTGGCCGCACACCCTGCACTTCGGACACGCCATGGTCTTATGCCGTCACCTCTTCCTAACCTTGGTTTTCAGATATCTGAACCTAGACATTATATCAATTCTCCACACAGCTGGGTATCGCAAGCACAAAAAAGAACTCCTCCTTCCCCATGGCTGTTAAGCTTGCTCTTGGCATGGAGTCACACCTTCAAGGTGGGAGAAACCTTCATGGCCCCTGATGCCACGCCCAAACGTGAGTGCTGCTTGGGCACAAGTTCACACTGTGACCCTCAGCATGAGCCCCATGTCAAAGAAAGGCCTGTCAGGGCCTGGACCAAGAGCCCGCATATGGGGCTTGCCAAGCCCCTATGCACCCAATCCTCACCATGGTTTGAGTTTTCCAGTCGCCCCGACCGTACCTGGGGCTCTGGTCTGGAATCCCTTTCTTGCAGAGACACATGAGCCAGAAAACACGACTCCACCCTTCCCACAAAATGACCCCAAACTCTTGGGAGCTGGGACAAATCCCCAGAGAGGGATACTCGTCCACAGTCCCTGAGGCCACCCCTCCAATCCACGGCTATCCCGGACACAACATACAGAGACAAAAGCCTGAAGGAACGCCTCCCACTCGCCCTTATTTCAGAGTCCCAGGAGCTCCCTCTCGGGCTGTACATCCGGCCTGCCATACCCTAGGCTCCACTCATAAGCTGAGTTTGTGTGTTCAGACTTCTGATCCCACAGCCTGGACCCACACAACCTCCAGGCTAGGGCCTCTTGAGCCACAGCGAAAGATTGTGCCTGCCCTCTCCAAGGAAAGTGTGCCCAAACCATTGACCACAACCCAACAGGTTAGGGAAAAGCTCCACGGCCCCTGAGGCCATCAATAGTGTAGGCCACCCTGGACAAAGAGGGGCTCTCTGACACCAGCGGATCAACTATCTCCACTTAGACTCTCATTGAGTGTCCCCAGAGACAGAAGGTTGAAATGGATAGGCTCCCAGGCCCTAATCTCAACCTTAGCTTTGGTTTCCATGTGTCCGTCCTCAGAGGACTGTTTTCGTAGACCAGCACACGAGGCTTTTCCGAGGCACCCAACCAAACCTCTCTCGTCTCCACATGGGGAGCTTTCTTACTGGGGATGTATCAAACCCTTCAGGTAGGAGAGTTCCGCAGGGCCACTGAACAACCAGCACATTCCAAGGTCTCCATGGACCCAAACGCACATTATGACGCATCCTCAGGAGAGGCCATTTCAACTCAGCCCCCTGGGTAGCGTGCCCCAGAGGCAGCAGATCAAACATATCTTGTCGCTAATGGCCAATGGGAATGCGAGGCATGCTGTACAGGGATCCGTTCTTTGATCCCTGCTCTCCAGTCCTTCCGTATGGTATGTCCTGGAGCCATGCAACAGGACTCGAATGTCCCGCAGAAGGAAACCTTGTGGTTTGGGGCAACCTCCAAACTCAGCGTGGGAAAACTTCCCTGGCCTCATGAAGGTGCCATCATGGACACATACTCCAGCCTCAGCCAACGTCTGATCCTCAGCCTGACTTCTGATGCAGGAGATTTTGATTCAGCCTCTGCAGAGTGGGCCTGCCTGCCTTGGCTCCAATCCTCACCCTAGCTTGTGTTTTCAGACTTCCGTCCTCACACTCCTGGCCCACAAACCCTCCCTATTGGGAATTCTGGGGCCACAATGAAGCACTCTGCCTGCCTCCCAGGGAAAAAACATTGTCTATGGTGCTGCCCAGAAACCGCAAATGAGGATCAAACTTCTTGGCTTTCGGCAACACCCCAATTGCATAGGCTACCTTAAACACTGATACTCTGTCGCAAATAGCCTGAGCCCTGACCGTCCAAAAGACACAGACACAGCTGGCTGCACACCCAGCACATTGGACCCGCCACTGCCTTAGGCCACCATCCATTCCCAACCTGGGAAACGAGACCTTATCTCCAATCCCTGTACAGGGGGGAACCTGATGCACAAGTCAGAACCCATCCTTCCCCATGGCAAGAAACCTTGCTGCTGGCAGTGAGTCAAACCTTCAGTGTAGGAGAAAACGGCATGGTCCATGAGGCCACACCCATGCGTGAGGGCCGCCTTGGGCACAAACACAAATTGTGACCCTCAGCGTGAGTACCTTATTCAAGTAACGCCTCTCAGTGACTGGACCAAGTGCCCGCATATGTGGCTTGCCTTGCTCACAGGCACCCAGGACTAACTAGATGGTGTGTATTCCAGTTGAGGGAACCCACTGCTGTGCTGGAGAGTCCCTCTCCTGGGGGGGTCCCCTGTGGCAGAAGACAGTACTTTTCCCTTCCCACAGAATGAACCCAAACACTTGGGAGCTTGGACTATCCCCTGTGAGGTAGGCTCTTCCTCGGTCCCTGAAGCAACCCCTACCCTGAACAACCACTGTGAACGCAACACCCAGAGACAAAAGCCTGAGTGACTGCCTCCCACTTGCCCTCCTTTGATATCCAGAGGATCTCCCCTCACGGACTGGAGATCAGGCCTGCCATTACCTTGGCCCCTAGCTGAGCCAAGTTTGCTTTTTCAGACATCTGTCCCCACAGCCCTGGCAAACACAGCCTCTAGGCTCGGTCCTCTGGAGCCATGCCACAGGACCGTGCCTGCTGTCTCCTGGGAAACTGTGTCCATTCGTTTGGCCACACACCTCCAGAATATGAGAAACCTCAAGGCCCCCGAGGACATCCCACTACTCGGAACCTCCCGGACACACAGGGGCATTCAGACATAAGCTGAGCAGCTACCTCCACGAAGGCATGCACACAGATGTCAACAGAGATAGAAGGTTGAGACGGACAGGCCCTTAGGCCCTAATCTCCACTCTTGCTTTGGTTTCCAGGTGTCACTCCTCAGAGGTTTTGGTTCGAAGAACAGGATATGGGGCTTTCCTGAGGCACTGAACAGAACTCCTCTCGTCTCCACATGGGAAGTTTCCTTGTTGGAGCCGTGTGAAACACCTCAGCTTGGAGAATCCTGCAGAGTCCGTGAGCCACCTCCACATTCCAAGGTCTCCCAGGGCACCATGCCACAGTAGGACTCATCTTCAGGAGAGTCCATTTCAACTCTCCCCTCTGGGTAGCTCACCCAGGAGCCCGCAGATTGAGCCTGCCTTGTCCTGACTAAAGAGTGGGAATATGAGGTGGCGTTCCCAGGCATCCATGCTTAGACACCTGCTCTCGAGTCTTTCCGTATGGGGCCTCCTGGAACCATCCAATAGGACTCGACTGTCGTGAAGAAGGAAACCTTGAGGTTTGGTTCACAAATCCCATCGTAGGCAAACCTCCCTGGCCTCATGAAGCCCCCACACCCTTCAGGAAGAGGCCATGCTGGACAAAAACTCTAGCCTGAGGCACGTCTCATAGTTGACATGACCTCAGTGCAGGAGATCTCGATTCAGCCTCTGCAGAGTGGGCCTGCCGTGCCCTCGGTCCCAAACCTCACGCTAGCTTGTGTTTTCAGACTTCCTTCCTCACACTCCTGGCAAACAAGCCCTTCGGACTAGGAACTCCAGAACCACAACCCAGCCCATTGTCTGTCCAACGGAAGAAAAACGTTTCCCTGTGGGGCTCTCCAGAAAACCCAGATGAGGATCAACCTGCTTGGGCCTCGACGGTACCCGAACTGGATAGGCTGCTCTGGGCACTCATGCTCTGTCTGACACAGCCTGAAGCCAGACATCCAGACAGACAAGGAGACAGCTGGCCGCACACCCTGCACTTCGGACACGCCATGGTCTTATGCCGTCACCTCTTCCTAACCTTGGTTTTCAGATATCTGAACCTAGACATTATATCAATTCTCCACACAGCTGGGTATCGCAAGCACAAAAAAGAACTCCTCCTTCCCCATGGCTGTTAAGCTTGCTCTTGGCATGGAGTCACACCTTCAAGGTGGGAGAAACCTTCATGGCCCCTGATGCCACGCCCAAACGTGAGTGCTGCTTGGGCACAAGTTCACACTGTGACCCTCAGCATGAGCCCCATGTCAAAGAAAGGCCTGTCAGGGCCTGGACCAAGAGCCCGCATATGGGGCTTGCCAAGCCCCTATGCACCCAATCCTCACCATGGTTTGAGTTTTCCAGTCGCCCCGACCGTACCTGGGGCTTTGGTCTGGAATCCCTTTCTTGCAGAGACACATGAGCCAGAAAACACGACTCCACCCTTCCCACAAAATGACCCCAAACTCTTGGGAGCTGGGACAAATCCCCAGAGAGGGATACTCGTCCACAGTCCCTGAGGCCACCCCTCCAATCCACGGCTATCCCGGACACAACATACAGAGACAAAAGCCTGAAGGAACGCCTCCCACTCGCCCTTGTTTCAGAGGCCCAGGAGCTCCCTCTCGGGCTGTACATCCGGCCTGCCATACCCTAGGCTCCACTCATAAGCTGAGTTTGTGTGTTCAGACTTCTGATCCCACAGCCTGGACCCACACAACCTCCAGGCTAGGGCCTCTTGAGCCACAGCGAAAGATTGTGCCTGCCCTCTCCAAGGAAAGTGTGCCCAAACCATTGACCACAACCCAACAGGTTAGGGAAAAGTTCCACGGCCCCTGAGGCCATCAATAGTGTAGGCCACCCTGGACAAAGAGGGGCTCTCTGACACCAGCGGATCAACTATCTCCACTTAGACTCTCATTGAGTGTCCCCAGAGACAGAAGGTTGAAATGGATAGGCTCCCAGGCCCTAATCTCAACCTTAGCTTTGGTTTCTATGTGTCCGTCCTCAGAGGACTGTTTTCGTAGACCAGCACACGAGGCTTTTCCGAGGCACCCAACCAAACCTCTCTCGTCTCCACATGGGGAGCTTTCTTACTGGGGATGTATCAAACCCTTCAGGTAGGAGAGTTCCGCAGGGCCACTGAACAAACAGCACATTCCAAGGTCTCCATGGACCCAAACGCACATTATGACGCATCCTCAGGAGAGGCCATTTCAACTCAGCCCCCTGGGTAGCGTGCCCCAGAGGCAGCAGATCAAACATATCTTGTCGCTAATGGCCAATGGGAATGCGAGGCATGCTGTACAGGGATCCGTTCTTCGATCCCTGCTCTCCAGTCCTTCCGTATGGTATGTCCTGGAGCCATGCAACAGGACTCGAATGTCCCGCAGAAGGAAACCTTGTGGTTTGGGGCAACCTCCAAACTCAGCGTGGGAAAACTTCCCTGGCCTCATGAAGGTGCCATCATGGACACATACTCCAGCCTCAGCCAACGTCTGATCCTCAGCCTGACTTCTGATGCAGGAGATTTTGATTCAGCCTCTGCAGAGTGGGCCTGCCTGCCTTGGCTCCAATCCTCACCCTAGCTTGTGTTTTCAGACTTCCGTCCTCACACTCCTGGCCCACAAACCCTCCCTATTGGGAATTCTGGGGCCACAATGAAGCACTCTGCCTGCCTCCCAGGGAAAAAACATTGTCTATGGTGCTGCCCAGAAACCCCAAATGAGGATCAAACTTCTTGGCTTTCGGCAACACCCCAATTGCATAGGCTACCTTAAACACTGATACTCTGTCGCAAATAGCCTGAGCCCTGACCGTCCAAAAGACACAGACACAGCTGGCTGCACACCCAGCACTTTGGACCAGCCACTGCCTTAGGCCACCATCCATTCCCAACCTGGGAAACTAGACCTTATCTCCAATCCCTGTACAGGGGGGAACCTGATGCACAAGTCAGAACCCATCCTTCCCCATGGCAAGAAACCTTGCTGCTGGCAGTGAGTCAAACCTTCAGTGTAGGAGAAAACGGCATGGTCCATGAGGCCACGCCCATGCGTGAGGACCGCCTTGGGCACAAACACACATTGTGACCCTCAGCGTGAGTACCTTATTCATGTAACGCCTCTCAGTGACTGGACCAAGTGCCCGCATATGTGGCTTGCCTTGCTCACAGGCACCCAGGACTAACTAGATGGTGTGTATTCCAGTTGAGGGAACCCACTGCTGTGCTCGAGAGTCCCTCTCCTGGGGGGTCCCCAGTGGCAGAAGACAGTACTTTTCCCTTCCCACAGAATGAACCCAAACACTTGGGAGCTTGGACTATCCCCTGTGAGGTAGGCTCTTCCTCGGTCCCTGAAGCAACCCCTACCCTGAACAACCACTGTGAACGCAACACCCAGAGACAAAAGCCTGAGTGACTGCCTCCCACTTGCCCTCCTTTGATATCCAGAGGATATCCCCTCACGGACTGGAGATCAGGCCTGCCATTACCTTGGCCCCTAGCTGAGCCAAGTTTGCTTTTTCAGACATCTGTCCCCACAGCCCTGGCAAACACAGCCTCTAGGCTCGGTCCTCTGGAGCCATGCCACAGGACCGTGCCTGCTGTCTCCTGGGAAACTGTGTCCATTCCTTTGGCCACACACCTCCAGAATATGAGAAACCTCAAGGCCCCCGAGGACATCCCACTACTGGGAACCTCCCGGACACACAGGGGCATTCAGACATAAGCTGAGCAGCTACCTCCACGAAGGCATGCACACAGATGTCAACAGAGATAGAAGGTTGAGACGGACAGGCCCTTAGGCCCTAATCTCCACTCTTGCTTTGGTTTCCAGGTGTCACTCCTCAGAGGTTTTGGTTCGAAGAACAGGATATGGGGCTTTCCTGAGGCACTGAACAGAACTCCTCTCGTCTCCACATGGGAAGCTCCCTTGTTGGAGCCGTGTGAAACACCTCAGCTTGGAGAATCCTGCAGAGTCCGTGAGCCACCTCCACATTCCAAGGTCCTCCAGGCCACCAAGCCACAGTAGGACTCATCTTCAGGAGAGTCCATTTCAACTCTCCCCCCTGGGTAGCTCACCCAGGAGCCCGCAGATTGAGCCTGCCTTGTCCTGACTAAAGAGTGGGAATATGAGGTGGCGTTCCCAGGCATCCATGCTTAGACACCTGCTCTCGAGTCTTTCCGTATGGGGCCTCCTGGAACCATCCAATAGGACTCGACTGTCGTGAAGAAGGAAACCTTGAGGTTTGGTTCACAAATCCCATCGTAGGCAAACCTCCCTGGCCTCATGACGCCCCCACACCCTTCAGGAAGAGGCCATGCTGGACAAAAACTCTAGCCTGAGGCACGTCTCATAGTTGACATGACCTCAGTGCAGGAGATCTCGATTCAGCCTCTGCAGAGTGGGCCTGCCGTGCCCTCGGTCCCAAACCTCACGCTAGCTTGTGTTTTCAGACTTCCTTCCTCACACTCCTGGCAAACAAGCCCTTCGGACTAGGAACTCCAGAACCACAACCCAGCCCATTGTCTGTCCAACGGAAGAAAAACGTTTCCCTGTGGGGCTCTCCAGAAAACCCAGATGAGGATCAACCTGCTTGGGCCTCGACGGTACCCGAACTGGATAGGCTGCTCTGGGCACTCATGCTCTGTCTGACACAGCCTGAAGCCAGACATCCAGACAGACAAGGAGACAGCTGGCCGCACACCCTGCACTTCGGACACGCCATGGTCTTATGCCGTCACCTCTTCCTAACCTTGGTTTTCAGATATCTGAACCTAGACATTATATCAATTCTCCACACAGCTGGGTATCGCAAGCACAAAAAAGAACTCCTCCTTCCCCATGGCTGTTAAGCTTGCTCTTGGCATGGAGTCACACCTTCAAGGTGGGAGAAACCTTCATGGCCCCTGATGCCACGCCCAAACGTGAGTGCTGCTTGGGCACAAGTTCACACTGTGACCCTCAGCATGAGCCCCATGTCAAAGAAAGGCCTGTCAGGGCCTGGACCAAGAGCCCGCATATGGGGCTTGCCAAGCCCCTATGCACCCAATCCTCACCATGGTTTGAGTTTTCCAGTCGCCCCGACCGTACCTGGGGCTCTGGTCTGGAATCCCTTTCTTGCAGAGACACATGAGCCAGAAAACACGACTCCACCCTTCCCACAAAATGACCCCAAACTCTTGGGAGCTGGGACAAATCCCCAGAGAGGGATACTCGTCCACAGTCCCTGAGGCCACCCCTCCAATCCACGGCTATCCCGGACACAACATACAGAGACAAAAGCCTGAAGGAACGCCTCCCACTCGCCCTTATTTCAGAGTCCCAGGAGCTCCCTCTCGGGCTGTACATCCGGCCTGCCATACCCTAGGCTCCACTCATAAGCTGAGTTTGTGTGTTCAGACTTCTGATCCCACAGTCTGGACCCACACAACCTCCAGGCTAGGGCCTCTTGAGCCACAGCGAAAGATTGTGCCTGCCCTCTCCAAGGAAAGTGTGCCCAAACCATTGACCACAACCCAACAGGTTAGGGAAAAGCTCCACGGCCCCTGAGGCCATCAATAGTGTAGGCCACCCTGGACAAAGAGGGGCTCTCTGACACCAGCGGATCAACTATCTCCACTTAGACTCTCATTGAGTGTCCCCAGAGACAGAAGGTTGAAATGGATAGGCTCCCAGGCCCTAATCTCAACCTTAGCTTTGGTTTCCATGTGTCCGTCCTCAGAGGACTGTTTTCGTAGACCAGCACACGAGGCTTTTCCGAGGCACCCAACCAAACCTCTCTCGTCTCCACATGGGGAGCTTTCTTACTGGGGATGTATCAAACCCTTCAGGTAGGAGAGTTCCGCAGGGCCACTGAACAACCAGCACATTCCAAGGTCTCCATGGACCCAAACGCACATTATGACGCATCCTCAGGAGAGGCCATTTCAACTCAGCCCCCTGGGTAGCGTGCCCCAGAGGCAGCAGATCAAACATATCTTGTCGCTAATGGCCAATGGGAATGCGAGGCATGCTGTACAGGGATCCATTCTTCGATCCCTGCTCTCCAGTCCTTCCGTATGGTAGGTCCTGGAGCCATGCAACAGGACTCGAATGTCCCGCAGAAGGAAACCTTGTGGTTTGGGGCAACCTCCAAACTCAGCGTGGGAAAACTTCCCTGGCCTCATGAAGGTGCCATCATGGACACATACTCCAGCCTCAGCCAACGTCTGATCCTCAGCCTGACTTCTGATGCAGGAGATTTTGATTCAGCCTCTGCAGAGTGGGCCTGCCTGCCTTGGCTCCAATCCTCACCCTAGCTTGTGTTTTCAGACTTCCGTCCTCACACTCCTGGCCCACAAACCCTCCCTATTGGGAATTCTGGGGCCACAATGAAGCACTCTGCCTGCCTCCCAGGGAAAAAACATTGTCTATGGTGCTGCCCAGAAACCCCAAATGAGGATCAAACTTCTTGGCTTTCGGCAACACCCCAATTGCATAGGCTACCTTAAACACTGATACTCTGTCGCAAATAGCCTGAGCCCTGACCGTCCAAAAGACACAGACACAGCTGGCTGCACACCCAGCACATTGGACCCGCCACTGCCTTAGGCCACCATCCATTCCCAACCTGGGAAACGAGACCTTATCTCCAATCCCTGTACAGGGGGGAACCTGATGCACAAGTCAGAACCCATCCTTCCCCATGGCAAGAAACCTTGCTGCTGGCAGTGAGTCAAACCTTCAGTGTAGGAGAAAACGGCATGGTCCATGAGGCCACGCCCATGCGTGAGGGCCGCCTTGGGCAAAAACACACATTGTGACCCTCAGCGTGAGTACCTTATTCAAGTAACGCCTCTCAGTGACTGGACCAAGTGCCCGCATATGTGGCTTGCCTTGCTAACAGGCACCCAGGACTAACTTGATGGTGTGTATTCCAGTTGAGGGAACCCACTGCTGTGCTCGAGAGTCCCTCTCCTGGGGCGTCCCCTGTGGCAGAAGACAGTACTTTTCCCTTCCCACAGAATGAACCCAAACACTTGGGAGCTTGGACTATCCCCTCTGAGGTAGGCTCTTCCTCGGTCCCTGAAGCAACCCCTACCCTGAACGACCACTGTGAACGCAACACCCAGAGACAAAAGCCTGAGTGACTGCCTCCCACTTGCCCTCCTTTGATATCCAGAGGATCTCCCCTCACGGACTGGAGATCAGGCCTGCCATTACCTTGGCCCCTAGGTGAGCCAAGTTTGCTTTTTCAGACATCTGTCCCCACAGCCCTGGCAAACACAGCCTCTAGGCTCGGTCCTCTGGAGCCATACCACAGGACCGTGCCTGCTGTCTCCTGGGAAACTGTGTCCATTCCTTTGGCCACACACCTCCAGAATATGAGAAACCTCAAGGCCCCCGAGGACATCCCACTACTGGGAACCTCCCGGACACACAGGGGCATTCAGACATAAGCTGAGCAGCTACCTCCACGAAGGCATGCACACAGATGTCAACAGAGATAGAAGGTTGAGACGGACAGGCCCTTAGGCCCTAATCTCCACTCTTGCTTTGGTTTCCAGGTGTCACTCCTCAGAGGTTTTGGTTCGAAGAACAGGATATGGGGCTTTCCTGAGGCACTGAACAGAACTCCTCTCGTCTCCACATGGGAAGCTCCCTTGTTGGAGCCGTGTGAAACACCTCAGCTTGGAGAATCCTGCAGAGTCCGTGAGCCACCTCCACATTCCAAGGTCTCCCAGGGCACCATGCCACAGTAGGACTCATCTTCAGGAGAGTCCATTTCAACTCTCCCCTCTGGGTAGCTCACCCAGGAGCCCGCAGATTGAGCCTGCCTTGTCCTGACTAAAGAGTGGGAATATGAGGTGGCGTTCCCAGGCATCCATGCTTAGACACCTGCTCTCGAGTCTTTCCGTATGGGGCCTCCTGGAACCATCCAATAGGACTCGACTGTCGTGAAGAAGGAAACCTTGAGGTTTGGTTCACAAATCCCATCGTAGGCAAACCTCCCTGGCCTCATGAAGCCCCCACACCCTTCAGGAAGAGGCCATGCTGGACAAAAACTCTAGCCTGAGGCACGTCTCATAGTTGACATGACCTCAGTGCAGGAGATCTCGATTCAGCCTCTGCAGAGTGGGCCTGCCGTGCCCTCGGTCCCAAACCTCACGCTAGCTTGTGTTTTCAGACTTCCTTCCTCACACTCCTGGCAAACAAGCCCTTCGGACTAGGAACTCCAGAACCACAACCCAGCCCATTGTCTGTCCAACGGAAGAAAAACGTTTCCCTGTGGGGCTCTCCAGAAAACCCAGATGAGGATCAACCTGCTTGGGCCTCGACGGTACCCGAACTGGATAGGCTGCTCTGGGCACTCATGCTCTGTCTGACACAGCCTGAAGCCAGACATCCAGACAGACAAGGAGACAGCTGGCCGCACACCCTGCACTTCGGACACGCCATGGTCTTATGCCGTCACCTCTTCCTAACCTTGGTTTTCAGATATCTGAACCTAGACATTATATCAATTCTCCACACAGCTGGGTATCGCAAGCACAAAAAAGAACTCCTCCTTCCCCATGGCTGTTAAGCTTGCTCTTGGCATGGAGTCACACCTTCAAGGTGGGAGAAACCTTCATGGCCCCTGATGCCACGCCCAAACGTGAGTGCTGCTTGGGCACAAGTTCACACTGTGACCCTCAGCATGAGCCCCATGTCAAAGAAAGGCCTGTCAGGGCCTGGACCAAGAGCCCGCATATGGGGCTTGCCAAGCCCCTATGCACCCAATCCTCACCATGGTTTGAGTTTTCCAGTCGCCCCGACCGTACCTGGGGCTCTGGTCTGGAATCCCTTTCTTGCAGAGACACATGAGCCAGAAAACACGACTCCACCCTTCCCACAAAATGACCCCAAACTCTTGGGAGCTGGGACAAATCCCCAGAGAGGGATACTCGTCCACAGTCCCTGAGGCCACCCCTCCAATCCACGGCTATCCCGGACACAACATACAGAGACAAAAGCCTGAAGGAACGCCTCCCACTCGCCCTTATTTCAGAGTCCCAGGAGCTCCCTCTCGGGCTGTACATCCGGCCTGCCATACCCTAGGCTCCACTCATAAGCTGAGTTTGTGTGTTCAGACTTCTGATCCCACAGCCTGGACCCACACAACCTCCAGGCTAGGGCCTCTTGAGCCACAGCGAAAGATTGTGCCTGCCCTCTCCAAGGAAAGTGTGCCCAAACCATTGACCACAACCCAACAGGTTAGGGAAAAGCTCCACGGACCCTGAGGCCATCAATAGTGTAGGCCACCCTGGACAAAGAGGGGCTCTCTGACACCAGCGGATCAACTATCTCCACTTAGACTCTCATTGAGTGTCCCCAGAGACAGAAGGTTGAAATGGATAGGCTCCCAGGCCCTAATCTCAACCTTAGCTTTGGTTTCCATGTGTCCGTCCTCAGAGGACTGTTTTCGTAGACCAGCACACGAGGCTTTTCCGAGGCACCCAACCAAACCTCTCTCGTCTCCACATGGGGAGCTTTCTTACTGGGGATGTATCAAACCCTTCAGGTAGGAGAGTTCCGCAGGGCCACTGAACAACCAGCACATTCCAAGGTCTCCATGGACCCAAACGCACATTATGACGCATCCTCAGGAGAGGCCATTTCAACTCAGCCCCCTGGGTAGCGTGCCCCAGAGGCAGCAGATCAAACATATCTTGTCGCTAATGGCCAATGGGAATGCGAGGCATGCTGTACAGGGATCCATTCTTCGATCCCTGCTCTCCAGTCCTTCCGTATGGTATGTCCTGGAGCCATGCAACAGGACTCGAATGTCCCGCAGAAGGAAACCTTGTGGTTTGGGGCAACCTCCAAACTCAGCGTGGGAAAACTTCCCTGGCCTCATGAAGGTGCCATCATGGACACATAATCCAGCCTCAGCCAACGTCTGATCCTCAGCCTGACTTCTGATGCAGGAGATTTTGATTCAGCCTCTGCAGAGTGGGCCTGCCTGCCTTGGCTCCAATCCTCACCATAGCTTGTGTTTTCAGACTTCCGTCCTCCCACTCCTGGCCCACAAACCCTCCCTATTGGGAAATCTGGGGCCACAATGAAGCACTCTGCCTTCCTCCCAGGGAAAAAACATTGTCTATGGTGCTGCCCAGAAACCCCAAATGAGGATCAAACTTCTTGGCTTTCGGCAACACCCCAATTGCATAGGCTACCTTAAACACTGATACTCTGTCGCAAATAGCCTGAGCCCTGACCGTCCAAAAGACACAGACACAGCTGGCTGCACACCCAGCACATTGGACCCGCCACTGCCTTAGGCCACCATCCATTTCCAACCTGGGAAACTAGACCTTATCTCCAATCCCTGTACAGGGGGGAACTTGATGCACAAGTCAGAACCCATCCTTCCCCATGGCAAGAAACCTTGCTGCTGGCAGTGAGTCAAACCTTCAGTGTAGGAGAAAACGGCATGGTCCATGAGGCCACGCCCATGCGTGAGGGCCGCCTTGGGCACAAACACACATTGTGACCCTCAGCGTGAGTACCTTATTCAAGTAACGCCTCTCAGTGACTGGACCAAGTGCCCGCATATGTGCCTTGCCTTGCTCACAGGCACCCAGGACTAACTAGATGGTGTGTATTCCAGTTGAGGGAACCAACTGCTGTGCTCGAGAGTCCCTCTCCTGGGGGGTCCCCTGTGGCAGAAGACAGTACTTTTCCCTTCCCACAGAATGAACCCAAACACTTGGGAGCTTGGACTATCCCCTGTGAGGTAGGCTCTTCCTCGGTCCCTGAAGCAACCCCTACCCTGAACGACCACTGTGAACACAACACCCAGAGACAAAAGCCTGAGTGACTGCCTCCCACTTGCCCTCCTTTGATATCCAGAGGATCTCCCCTCACGGACTGGAGATCAGGCCTGCCATTACCTTGGCCCCTAGCTGAGCCAAGTTTGCTTTTTCAGACATCTGTCCCCACAGCCCTGGCAAACACAGCCTCTAGGCTCGGTCCTCTGGAGCCATACCACAGGACCGTGCCTGCTGTCTCCTGGGAAACTGTGTCCATTCGTTTGGCCACACACCTCCAGAATATGAGAAACCTCAAGGCCCCCGAGGACATCCCACTACTGGGAACCTCCCGGACACACAGGGGCATTCAGACATAAGCTGAGCAGCTACCTCCACGAAGGCATGCACACAGATGTCAACAGAGATAGAAGGTTGAGACGGACAGGCCCTTAGGCCCTAATCTCCACTCTTGCTTTGGTTTCCAGGTGTCACTCCTCAGAGGTTTTGGTTCGAAGAACAGGATATGGGGCTTTCCTGAGGCACTGAACAGAACTCCTCTCGTCTCCACATGGGAAGCTCCCTTGTTGGAGCCGTGTGAAACACCTCAGCTTGGAGAATCCTGCAGAGTCCGTGAGCCACCTCCACATTCCAAGGTCTCCCAGGCCACCAAGCCACAGTAGGACTCATCTTCAGGAGAGTCCATTTCAACTCTCCCCTCTGGGTAGCTCACCCAGGAGCCCGCAGATTGAGCCTGCCTTGTCCTGACTAAAGAGTGGGAATATGAGGTGGCGTTCCCAGGCATCCATACTTAGACACCTGCTCTCGAGTCTTTCCGTATGGGGCCTCCTGGAACCATCCAATAGGACTCGACTGTCGTGAAGAAGGAAACCTTGAGGTTTGGTTCACAAATCCCATCGTAGGCAAACCTCCCTGGCCTCATGAAGCCCCCACACCCTTCAGGAAGAGGCCATGCTGGACAAAATCTCTAGCCTGAGGCACGTCTCATAGTTGACATGACCTCAGTGCAGGAGATCTCGATTCAGCCTCTGCAGAGTGGGCCTGCCGTGCCCTCGGTCCCAAACCTCACGCTAGCTTGTGTTTTCAGACTTCCTTCCTCACACTCCTGGCAAACAAGCCCTTCGGACTAGGAACTCCAGAACCACAACCCAGCCCATTGTCTGTCCAACGGAAGAAAAACGTTTCCCTGTGGGGCTCTCCAGAAAACCCAGATGAGAATCAACCTGCTTGGGCCTCGACGGTACCCGAACTGGATAGGGTGCTCTGGGCACTCATGCTCTGTCTGACACAGCCTGAAGCCAGACATCCAGACAGACAAGGAGACAGCTGGCCGCACACCCTGCACTTCGGACACGCCATGGTCTTATGCCGTCACCTCTTCCTAACCTTGGTTTTCAGATATCTGAACCTAGACATTATATCAATTCTCCACACAGCTGGGTATCGCAAGCACAAAAAAGAACTCCTCCTTCCCCATGGCTGTTAAGCTTGCTCTTGGCATGGAGTCACACCTTCAAGGTGGGAGAAACCTTCATGGCCCCTGATGCCACGCCCAAACGTGAGTGCTGCTTGGGCACAAGTTCACACTGTGACCCTCAGCATGAGCCCCATGTCAAAGAAAGGCCTGTCAGGGCCTGGACCAAGAGCCCGCATATGGGGCTTGCCAAGCCCCTATGCACCCAATCCTCACCATGGTTTGAGTTTTCCAGTCGCCCCGACCGTACCTGGGGCTCTGGTCTGGAATCCCTTTCTTGCAGAGACACATGAGCCAGAAAACACGACTCCACCCTTCCCACAAAATGACCCCAAACTCTTGGGAGCTGGGACAAATCCCCAGAGAGGGATACTCGTCCACAGTCCCTGAGGCCACCCCTCCAATCCACGGCTATCCCGGACACAACATACAGAGACAAAAGCCTGAAGGAACGCCTCCCACTCGCCCTTATTTCAGAGTCCCAGGAGCTCCCTCTCGGGCTGTACATCCGGCCTGCCATACCCTAGGCTCCACTCATAAGCTGAGTTTGTGTGTTCAGACTTCTGATCCCACAGCCTGGACCCACACAACCTCCAGGCTAGGGCCTCTTGAGCCACAGCGAAAGATTGTGCCTGCCCTCTCCAAGGAAAGTGTGCCCAAACCATTGACCACAACCCAACAGGTTAGGGAAAAGCTCCACGGACCCTGAGGCCATCAATAGTGTAGGCCACCCTGGACAAAGAGGGGCTCTCTGACACCAGCGGATCAACTATCTCCACTTAGACTCTCATTGAGTGTCCCCAGAGACAGAAGGTTGAAATGGATAGGCTCCCAGGCCCTAATCTCAACCTTAGCTTTGGTTTCCATGTGTCCGTCCTCAGAGGACTGTTTTCGTAGACCAGCACACGAGGCTTTTCCGAGGCACCCAACCAAACCTCTCTCGTCTCCACATGGGGAGCTTTCTTACTGGGGATGTATCAAACCCTTCAGGTAGGAGAGTTCCTCAGGGCCACTGAACAACCAGCACATTCCAAGGTCTCCATGGACCCAAACGCACATTATGACGCATCCTCAGGAGAGGCCATTTCAACTCAGCCCCCTGGGTAGCGTGCCCCAGAGGCAGCAGATCAAACATATCTTGTCCCTAATGGCCAATGGGAATGCGAGGCATGCTGTACAGGGATCCATTCTTCGATCCCTGCTCTCCAGTCCTTCCGTATGGTATGTCCTGGAGCCATGCAACAGGACTCGAATGTCCCGCAGAAGGAAACCTTGTGGTTTGGGGCAACCTCCAAACTCAGCGTGGGAAAACTTCCCTGGCCTCATGAAGGTGCCATCATGGACACATACTCCAGCCTCAGCCAACGTCTGATCCTCAGCCTGACTTCTGATGCAGGAGATTTTGATTCAGCCTCTGCAGAGTGGGCCTGCCTGCCTTGGCTCCAATCCTCACCCTAGCTTGTGTTTTCAGACTTCCGTCCTCACACTCCTGGCCCACAAACCCTCCCTATTGGGAATTCTGGGGCCACAATGAAGCACTCTGCCTGCCTCCCAGGGAAAAAAACATTGTCTATGGTGCTGCCCAGAAACCGCAAATGAGGATCAAACTTCTTGGCTTTCGGCAACACCCCAATTGCATAGGCTACCTTAAACACTGATACTCTGTCGCAAATAGCCTGAGCCCTGACCGTCCAAAAGACACAGACACAGCTGGCTGCACACCCAGCACATTGGACCCGCCACTGCCTTAGGCCACCATCCATTCCCAACCTGGGAAACTAGACCTTATCTCCAATCCCTGTACAGGAGGGAACCTGATGCACAAGTCAGAACCCATCCTTCCCCATGGCAAGAAACCTTGCTGCTTGCAGTGAGTCAAACCTTCAGTGTAGGAGAAAACGGCAGGGTCCATGAGGCCACGCCCATGCGTGAGGGCCCCCTTGGGCACAAACACACATTGTGACCCTCAGCGTGAGTACCTTATTCAAGTAACGCCTCTCAGTGACTGGACCAAGTGCCCGCATATGTGGCTTGCCTTGCTCACAGGCACCCAGGACTAACTAGATGGTGTGTATTCCAGTTGAGGGAACCCACTGCTGTGCTCGAGAGTCCCTCTCCTGGGGGGTCCCCTGTGGCAGAAAACAGTACTTTTCCCTTCCCACAGAATGAACCCAAACACTTGGGAGCTTGGACTATCCCCTGTGAGGTAGGCTCTTCCTCGGTCCCTGAAGCAACCCCTACCCTGAACGACCACTGTGAACACAACACCCAGAGACAAAAGCCTGAGTGACTGCCTCCCACTTGCCCTCCTTTGATATCCAGAGGATCTCCCCTCACGGACTGGAGATCAGGCCTGCCATTACCTTGGCCCCTAGCTGAGCCAAGTTTGCTTTTTCAGACATCTGTCCCCAGAGCCCTGGCAAACACAGCCTCTAGGCTCGGTCCTCTGGAGCCATACCACAGGACCGTGCCTGCTGTCTCCTGGGAAACTGTGTCCATTCGTTTGGCCACACACCTCCAGAATATGAGAATCCTCAAGGCCCCCGAGGACATCCCACTACTGGGAACCTCCGGGACACACAGGCGCATTCAGACATAAGCTGAGCAGCTACCTCCACGAAGGCATGCACACAGATGTCAACAGAGATAGAAGGTTGAGACGGACAGGCCCTTAGGCCCTAATCTCCACTCTTGCTTTGGTTTCCAGGTGTCACTCCTCAGAGGTTTTGGTTCGAAGAACAGGATATGGGGCTTTCCTGAGGCACTGAACAGAACTCCTCTCGTCTCCACATGGGAAGCTCCCTTGTTGGAGCCGTGTGAAACACCTCAGCTTGGAGAATCCTGCAGAGTCCGTGAGCCACCTCCACATTCCAAGGTCTCCCAGGCCACCAAGCCACAGTAGGACTCATCTTCAGGAGAGTCCATTTCAACTCTCCCCTCTGGGTAGCTCACCCAGGAGCCCGCAGATTGAGCCTGCCTTGTCCTGACTAAAGAGTGGGAATATGAGGTGGCGTTCCCAGGCATCCATACTTAGACACCTGCTCTCGAGTCTTTCCGTATGGGGCCTCCTGGAACCATCCAATAGGACTCGACTGTCGTGAAGAAGGAAACCTTGAGGTTTGGTTCACAAATCCCATCGTAGGCAAACCTCCCTGGCCTCATGAAGCCCCCACACCCTTCAGGAAGAGGCCATGCTGGACAAAAACCCTAGCCTGAGGCACGTCTCATAGTTGACATGACCTCAGTGCAGGAGATCTCGATTCAGCCTCTGCAGAGTGGGCCTGCCATGCCCTCGGTCCCAAACCTCACGCTAGCTTGTGTTTTCAGACTTCCTTCCTCACACTCCTGGCAAACAAGCCCTTTGGACTAGGAACTCCAGAACCACAACCCAGCCCATTGTCTGTCCAACGGAAGAAAAACGTTTCCCTGTGGGGCTCTCCAGAAAACCCAGATGAGGATCAACCTGCTTGGGCCTCGACGGTACCCGAACTGGATAGGCTGCTCTGGGCACTCATGCTCTGTCTGACACAGCCTGAAGCCAGACATCCAGACAGACAAGGAGACAGCTGGCCGCACACCCTGCACTTCGGACACGCCATGGTCTTATGCCGTCACCTCTTCCTAACCTTGGTTTTCAGATATCTGAACCTAGACATTATATCAATTCTCCACACAGCTGGGTATCGCAAGCACAAAAAAGAACTCCTCCTTCCCCATGGCTGTTAAGCTTGCTCTTGGCATGGAGTCACACCTTCAAGGTGGGAGAAACCTTCATGGCCCCTGATGCCACGCCCAAACGTGAGTGCTGCTTGGGCACAAGTTCACACTGTGACCCTCAGCATGAGCCCCATGTCAAAGAAAGGCCTGTCAGGGCCTGGACCAAGAGCCCGCATATGGGGCTTGCCAAGCCCCTATGCACCCAATCCTCACCATGGTTTGAGTTTTCCAGTCGCCCCGACCGTACCTGGGGCTCTGGTCTGGAATCCCTTTCTTGCAGAGACACATGAGCCAGAAAACACGACTCCACCCTTCCCAGAAAATGACCCCAAACTCTTGGGAGCTGGGACAAATCCCCAGAGAGGGATACTCGTCCACAGTCCCTGAGGCCACCCCTCCAATCCACGGCTATCCCGGACACAGCATACAGAGACAAAAGCCTGAAGGAACGCCTCCCACTCGCCCTTCTTTCAGAGTCCCAGGAGCTCCCTCTCGGGCTGTACATCCGGCCTGCCATACCCTAGGCTCCACTCATAAGCTGAGTTTGTGTGTTCAGACTTCTGATCCCACAGCCTGGACCCACACAACCTCCAGGCTAGGGCCTCTTGAGCCACAGCGAAAGATTGTGCCTGCCCTCTCCAAGGAAAGTGTGCCCAAACCATTGACCACAACCCAACAGGTTAGGGAAAAGCTCCACGGCCCCTGAGGCCATCAATATTGTAGGCCACCCTGGACAAAGAGGGGCTCTCTGACACCAGCGGATCAACTATCTCCACTTAGACTCTCATTGAGTGTCCCCAGAGACAGAAGGTTGAAATGGATAGGCTCCCAGGCCCTATTCTGAACCTTAGCTTTGGTTTCCATGTGTCCGTCCTCAGAGGACTGTTTTCGTAGACCAGCACACGAGGCTTTTCCGAGGCACCCAACCAAACCTCTCTCGTCTCCACATGGGAGCTTTCTTACTGGGGATGTATCAAAACCTTCAGGTAGGAGAGTTCCGCAGGGCCACTGAACAACCAGCACATTGAAGGTCTCCATGGACCCAAACGCACATTATGACGCATCGTCAGGAGAGGCCATTTCAACTCAGCCCCCTGGGTCGCGTGTTCCAGAGGCAGCAGATCAAACATATCTTGTCGCTAATAGCCAATGGGAATGCGAGGCATGCTGTACAGGGATCCATCCTTCGAACCCTGCTCTCAAGTCCTTCCATATGGTATGTCCTGGAGCCATGCAACAGGACTCGAATGTCCCGCAGAAGGAAACCTTGTGGTTTGGGGCAACCTCCAAACTCAGCGTGGGAAAACTTCCCTGGCCTCATGAAGGTGCCATCATGGACACATACTCCAGCCTCAGCCAACGTCTGATCCTCAGCCTGACTTCTGATGCAGGAGATTTTGATTCAGCCTCTGCAGAGTGGGCCTGCCTGCCTTGGCTCCAATCCTCACCCTAGCTTGTGTTTTCAGACTTCCGTCCTCACACTCCTGGCCCACAAACCCTCCCTATTGGGAATTCTGGGGCCACAATGAAGCACTCTGCCTGCCTCCCAGGGAAAAAAACATTGTCTATGGTGCTGCCCAGAAACCCCAAATGAGGATCAAACTTCTTGGCTTTCGGCAACACCCCAATTGCATAGGCTACCTTAAACACTGATACTCTGTCGCAAATAGCCTGAGCCCTGACCGTCCAAAAGACACAGACACAGCTGGCTGCACACCCAGCACATTGGACCCGCCACTGCCTTAGGCCACCATCCATTCCCAACCTGGGAAACTAGACCTTATCTCCAATCCCTGTACAGGGGGGAACCTGATGCACAAGTCAGAACCCATCCTTCCCCATGGCAAGAAACCTTGCTGCTGGCAGTGAGTCAAACCTTCAGTGTAGGAGAAAACGGCAGGGTCCATGAGGCCACGCCCATGCGTGAGGGCCGCCTTGGACACAAACACACATTGTGACCCTCAGCGTGAGTACCTTATTCAAGTAACGCCTCTCAGTGACTGGACCAAGTGCCCGCATATGTGGCTTGCCTTGCTCACAGGCACCCAGGACTAACTAGATGGTGTGTATTCCAGTTGAGGGAACCCACTGCTGTGCTCGAGAGTCCCTCTCCTGGGGGGTCCCCTGTGGCAGAAGACAGTACTTTTCCCTTCCCACAGAATGAACCCAAACACTTGGGAGCTTGGACTATCCCCTGTGAGGTAGGCTCTTCCTCGGTCCCTGAAGCAACCCCTACCCTGAACGACCACTGTGAACGCAACACCCAGAGACAAAAGCCTGAGTGACTGCTTCCCACTTGCCCTCCTTTGATATCCAGAGGATCTCCCCTCACGGACTGGAGATCAGGCCTGCCATTACCTTGGCCCCTAGCTGAGCCAAGTTTGCTTTTTCAGACATCTGTCCCCACAGCCCTGGCAAACACAGCCTCTAGGCTCGGTCCTCTGGAGCCATACCACAGGACCGTGCCTGCTGTCTCCTGGGAAACTGTGTCCATTCGTTTGGCCACACACCTCCAGAATATGAGAAACCTCAAGGCCCCCGAGGACATCCCACTACTGGGAACCTCCCGGACACACAGGGGCATTCAGACATAAGCTGAGCAGCTACCTCCACGAAGGCATGCACACAGATGTCAACAGAGATAGAAGGTTGAGACGGACAGGCCCTTAGGCCCTAATCTCCACTCTTGCTTTGGTTTCCAGGTGTCACTCCTCAGAGGTTTTGGTTCGAAGAACAGGATATGGGGCTTTCCTGAGGCACTGAACAGAACTCCTCTCGTCTCCACATGGGAAGCTCCCTTGTTGGAGCCGTGTGAAACACCTCAGCTTGGAGAATCCTGCAGAGTCCGTGAGCCACCTCCACATTCCAAGGTCTCCCAGGCCACCAAGCCACAGTAGGACTCATCTTCAGGAGAGTCCATTTCAACTCTCCCCTCTGGGTAGCTCACCCAGGAGCCCGCAGATTGAGCCTGCCTTGTCCTGACTAAAGAGTGGGAATATGAGGTGGCGTTCCCAGGCATCCATGCTTAGACACCTGCTCTCGAGTCTTTCCGTATGGGGCCTCCTGGAACCATCCAATAGGACTCGACTGTCGTGAAGAAGGAAACCTTGAGGTTTGGTTCACAAATCCCATCGTAGGCAAACCTCCATGGCCTCATGAAGCCCCCACACCCTTCAGGAAGAGGCCATGCTGGACAAAAACTCTAGCCTGAGGCACGTCTCATAGTTGACATGACCTCAGTGCAGGAGATCTCGATTCAGCCTCTGCAGAGTGGGCCTGCCGTGCCCTCGGTCCCAAACCTCACGCTAGCTTGTGTTTTCAGACTTCCTTCCTCACACTCCTGGCAAACAAGCCCTTCGGACTAGGAACTCCAGAACCACAACCCAGCCCATTGTCTGTCCAACGGAAGAAAAACGTTTCCCTGTGGGGCTCTCCAGAAAACCCAGATGAGGATCAACCTGCTTGGGCCTCGACGGTACCCGAACTGGATAGGCTGCTCTGGGCACTCATGCTCTGTCTGACACAGCCTGAAGCCAGACATCCAGACAGACAAGGAGACAGCTGGCCGCACACCCTGCACTTCGGACACGCCATGGTCTTATGCCGTCACCTCTTCCTAACCTTGGTTTTCAGATATCTGAACCTAGACATTATATCAATTCTCCACACAGCTGGGTATCGCAAGCACAAAAAAGAACTCCTCCTTCCCCATGGCTGTTAAGCTTGCTCTTGGCATGGAGTCACACCTTCAAGGTGGGAGAAACCTTCATGGCCCCTGATGCCACGCCCAAACGTGAGTGCTGCTTGGGCACAAGTTCACACTGTGACCCTCAGCATGAGCCCCATGTCAAAGAAAGGCCTGTCAGGGCCTGGACCAAGAGCCCGCATATGGGGCTTGCCAAGCCCCTATGCACCCAATCCTCACCATGGTTTGAGTTTTCCAGTCGCCCCGACCGTACCTGGGGCTCTGGTCTGGAATCCCTTTCTTGCAGAGACACATGAGCCAGAAAACACGACTCCACCCTCCCCACAAAATGACCCCAAACTCTTGGGAGCTGGGACAAATCCCCAGAGAGGGATACTCGTCCACAGTCCCTGAGGCCACCCCTCCAATCCACGGCTATCCCGGACACAACATACAGAGTCAAAAGCCTGAAGGAACGCCTCCCACTCGCCCTTATTTCAGAGTCCCAGGAGCTCCCTCTCGGGCTGTACATCCGGCCTGCCATACCCTAGGCTCCACTCATAAGCTGAGTTTGTGTGTTCAGACTTCTGATCCCACAGCCTGGACCCACACAACCTCCAGGCTAGGCCCTCTTGAGCCACAGCGAAAGATTGTGCCTGCCCTCTCCAAGGAAAGTGTGCCCAAACCATTGACCACAACCCAACAGGTTAGGGAAAAGCTCCACGGCCCCTGAGGCCATCAATATTGTAGGCCACCCTGGACAAAGAGGGGCTCTCTGACCCCAGCGGATCAACTATCTCCACTTAGACTCTCATTGAGTGTCCCAAGAGACAGAAGGTTGAAATGGATAGGCTCCCAGGCCCTAATCTGAACCTTAGCTTTGGTTTCCATGTGTCCGTCCTCAGAGGACTGTTTTCGTAGACCAGCACACGAGGCTTTTCCGAGGCACCCAACCAAACCTCTCTCGTCTCCACATGGGGAGCTTTCTTACTGGGGATGTATCAAACCCTTCAGGTAGGAGAGTTCCGCAGGGCCACTGAACAACCAGCACATTCCAAGGTCTCCATGGACCCAAAGGCACATTATGACGCATCCTCAGGAGAGGCCATTTCAACTCAGCCCCCTGGGTAGCGTGCCCCAGAGGCAGCAGATCAATCATATCTTGTCGCTAATGGCCAATGGGAATGCGAGGCATGCTGTACAGGGATCCATTCTTCGATCCCTGCTCTCCAGTCCTTCCGTATCGTATGTCCTGGAGCCATGCAACAGGACTCGAATGTCCCGAAGAAGGAAACCTTGTGGTTTGGGGCAACCTCCAAACTCAGCGTGGGAAAACTTCCCTGGCCTCATGAAGGTGTCATCATGGACACATACTCCAGCCTCAGCCAACGTCTGATCCTCAGCCTGACTTCTGATGCAGGAGATTTTGATTCAGCCTCTGCAGAGTGGGCCTGCCTGCCGTGGCTCCAATCCTCACCCTAGCTTGTGTTTTCAGACTTCCGTCCTCACACTCCTGGCCCACAAACCCTCCCTATTGGGAATTCTGGGGCCACAATGAAGCACTCTGCCTGCCTCCCAGGGAAAAAAACATTGTCTATGGTGCTGCCCAGAAACCCCAAATGAGGATCAAACTTCTTGGCTTTCGGCAACACCCCAATTGCATAGGCTACCTTAAACACTGATACTCTGTCGCAAATAGCCTGAGCCCTGACCGTCCAAAAGACACAGACACAGCTGGCTGCACACCCAGCACATTGGACCCGCCACTGCCTTAGGCCACCATCCATTCCCAACCTGGGAAACTAGACCTTATCTCCAATCCCTGTACAGGGGGGAACCTGATGCACAAGTCAGAACCCATCGTTCCCCATGGCAAGAAACCTTGCTGCTGGCAGTGAGTCAAACCTTCAGTGTAGGAGAAAACGGCAGGGTCCATGGGGCAACGCCCATGCGTGAGGGCCGCCTTGGGCACAAACACACATTGTGACCCTCAGCGTGAGTACCTTATTCAAGTAACGCCTCTCAGTGACTGGACCAAGTGCCCGCATATGTGGCTTGCCTTGCTCACAGGCACCCAGGACTAACTAGATGGTGTGTATTCCAGTTGAGGGAACCCACTGCTGTGCTCGAGAGTCCCTCTCCTGGGGGGTCCCCTGTGGCAGAAGACAGTACTTTTCCCTTCCCACAGAATGAACCCAAACACTTGGGAGCTTGGACTATCCCCTGTGAGGTAGGCTCTTCCTCGGTCCCTGAAGCAACCCCTACCCTGAACGACCACTGTGAACGCAACACCCAGAGACAAAAGCCTGAGTGACTGCTTCCCACTTGCCCTCCTTTGATATCCAGAGGATCTCCCCTCACGGACTGGAGATCAGGCCTGCCATTACCTTGGCCCCTAGCTGAGCCAAGTTTGCTTTTTCAGACATCTGTCCCCACAGCCCTGGCAAACACAGCCTCTAGGCTCGGTCCTCTGGAGCCATACCACAGGACCGTGCCTGCTGTCTCCTGGGAAACTGTGTCCATTCGTTTGGCCACACACCTCCAGAATATGAGAAACCTCAAGGCCCCCGAGGACATCCCACTACTGGGAACCTCCCGGACACACAGGGGCATTCAGACATAAGCTGAGCAGCTACCTCCACGAAGGCATGCACACAGATGTCAACAGAGATAGAAGGTTGAGACGGACAGGCCCTTAGGCCCTAATCTCCACTCTTGCTTTGGTTTCCAGGTGTCACTCCTCAGAGGTTTTGGTTCGAAGAACAGGATATGGGGCTTTCCTGAGGCACTGAACAGAACTCCTCTCGTCTCCACATGGGAAGCTCCCTTGTTGGAGCCGTGTGAAACACCTCAGCTTGGAGAATCCTGCAGAGTCCGTGAGCCACCTCCACATTCCAAGGTCTCCCAGGCCACCAAGCCACAGTAGGACTCATCTTCAGGAGAGTCCATTTCAACTCTCCCCTCTGGGTAGCTCACCCAGGAGCCCGCAGATTGAGCCTGCCTTGTCCTGACTAAAGAGTGGGAATATGAGGTGGCGTTCCCAGGCATCCATGCTTAGACACCTGCTCTCGAGTCTTTCCGTATGGGGCCTCCTGGAACCATCCAATAGGACTCGACCTTCGTGAAGCAGGAAACCTTGAGGTTTGGTTCACAAATCCCATCGTAGGCAAACCTCCCTGGCCTCATGAAGCCCCCACACCCTTCAGGAAGAGGCCATGCTGGACAAAAACTCTAGCCTGAGGCACGTCTCATAGTTGACATGACCTCAGTGCAGGAGATCTCGATTCAGCCTCTGCAGAGTGGGCCTGCCGTGCCCTCGGTCCCAAACCTCACGCTAGCTTGTGTTTTCAGACTTCCTTCCTCACACTCCTGGCAAACAAGCCCTTCGGACTAGGAACTCCAGATCCACAACCCAGCCCATTGTCTGTCCAACGGAAGAAAAACGTTTCCCTGTGGGGCTCTCCAGAATACCTATATGAGGATCAACCTGCTTGGGCCTCGACGGTACCCGAACTGGATAGGCTGCTCTGGGCACTCATGCTCTGTCTGACACAGCCTGAAGCCAGACATCCAGACAGACAAGGAGACAGCTGGCCGCACACCCTGCACTTCGGACACGCCATGGTCTTATGCCGTCACCTCTTCCTAACCTTGGTTTTCAGATATCTGAACCTAGACATTATATCAATTCTCCACACAGCTGGGTATCGCAAGCACAACAAAGAACTCCTCCTTCCCCATGGCTGTTAAGCTTGCTCTTGGCATGGAGTCACACCTTCAAGGTGGGAGAAACCTTCATGGCCCCTGATGCCACGCCCAAACGTGAGTGCTGCTTGGGCACAAGTTCACACTGTGACCCTCAGCATGAGCCCCATGTCAAAGAAAGGCCTGTCAGGGCCTGGACCAGGAGCCCGCATATGGGGCTTGCCAAGCCCCTATGCACCAATCCTCACCATGGTTTGAGTTTTCCAGTCGCCCCGACCGTACCTGGGGCTCTGGTCTGGAATCCCTTTCTTGCAGAGACACATGAGCCAGAAAACACGACTCCAACCTTCCCACAAAATGACCCTAAACTCTTGGGAGCTGGGACAAATCCCCAGAGAGGGATACTCGTCCACAGTCCCTGAGGCCACCCCTCCAATCCACGGCTATCCCGGACACAACATACAGAGACAAAAGCCTGAAGGAACGCCTCCCACTCGCCCTTATTTCAGAGTCCCAGGAGCTCCCTCTCGGGCTGTACATCCGGCCTGCCATACCCTAGGCTCCACTCATAAGCTGAGTTTGTGTGTTCAGACTTCTGATCCCACAGCCTGGACCCACACAACCTCCAGGCTAGGGCCTCTTGTGCCACAGCGAAAGATTGTGCCTGCCCTCTCCAAGGAAAGTGTGCCCAAACCATTGACCACAACCCAACAGGTTAGGGAAAAGCTCCACGGCCCCTGAGGCCATCAATAGTGTAGGCCACCCTGGACAAAGAGGGGCTCTCTGACACCAGCGGATCAACTATCTCCACTTAGACTCTCATTGAGTGTCCCCAGAGACAGAAGGTTGAAATGGATAGGCTCCCAGGCCCTAATCTGAACCTTAGCTTTGGTTTCCATGTGTCCGTCCTCAGAGGACTGTTTTCGTAGACCAGCACACGAGGCTTTTCCGAGGCACCCAACCAAACCTCTCTCGTCTCCACATGGGGAGCTTTCTTACTGGGGATGTATCAAACCCTTCAGGTAGGAGAGTTCCGCAGGGCCACTGAACAACCAGCACATTCCAAGGTCTCCATGGACCCAAACGCACATTATGACACATCCTCAGGAGAGGCCATTTCAACTCAGCCCCCTGGGTAGCGTGCCCCAGAGGCAGCAGATCAAACATATCTTGTCGCTAATGGCCAATGGGAATGCGAGGCATGCTGTACAGGGATCCATTCTTCGATCCCTGCTCTCCAGTCCTTCCGTATGATATGTCCTGGAGCCATGCAACAGGACTCGAAAGTCCCGCAGAAGGAACCCTTGTGGTTTGGGGCAACCTCCAAACTCAGCGTGGAAAAACTTCCCTGGCCTCATGAAGGTTCCATCATGGACACATACTCCAGGCTCAGGCAACGTCTGATCCTCAGCCTGACTTCTGATGCAGGAGATTTTGATTCAGCCTCTGCAGAGTGGGCCTGCCTGCCTTGGCTCCAATCCTCACCCTAGCTTGTGTTTTCAGACTTCCGTCCTCACACTCCTGGCCCACAAACCCTCCCTATTGGGAATTCTGGGGACACAATGAAGCACTCTGCCTGCCTCCCAGGGAAAAAAACATTGTCTATGGTGCTGCCCAGAAACCCCAAATGAGGATCAAACTTCTTGGCTTTCGGCAACACCCCAATTGCATAGGCTACCTTAAACACTGATACTCTGTCGCAAATAGCCTGAGCCCTGACCGTCCAAAAGACACAGACACAGCTGGCTGCACACCCAGCACATTGGACCCGCCACTGCCTTAGGCCACCATCCATTCCCAACCTGGGAAACTAGACCTTATCTCCAATCCCTGTACAGGGGGGAACCTGATGCACAAGTCAGAACCCATCCTTCCCCATGGCAAGAAACCTTGCTGCTGGCAGTGAGTCAAACCTTCAGTGTAGGAGAAAACGGCAGGGTCCATGAGGCCACGCCCATGCGTGAGGGCCGCCTTGGGCACAAACACACATTGTGACCCTCAGCGTGAGTACCTTATTCAAGTAACGCCTCTCAGTGACTGGACCAAGTGCCCGCATATGTGGCTTGCCTTGCTCACAGGCACCCAGGACTAACTAGATGGTGTGTATTCCAGTTGAGGGAACCCACTGCTGTGCTCGAGAGTCCCTCTCCTGGGGGGTCCCCTGTGGCAGAAGACAGTACTTTTCCCTTCCCACAGAATGAACCCAAACACTTGGGAGCTTGGACTATCCCCTGTGAGGTAGGCTCTTCCTCGGTCCCTGAAGCAACCCCTACCCTGAACGACCACTGTGAACGCAACACCCAGAGACAAAAGCCTGAGTGACTGCCTCCCACTTGCCCTCCTTTGATATCCAGAGGATCTCCCCTCACGGACTGGAGATCAGGCCTGCCATTACCTTGGCCCCTAGCTGAGCCAAGTTTGCTTTTTCAGACATCTGTCCCCACAGCCCTGGCAAACACAGCCTCTAGGCTCGGTCCTCTGGAGCCATACCACAGGACCGTGCCTGCTGTCTCCTGGGAAACTGTGTCCATTCGTTTGGCCACACACCTCCAGAATATGAGAAACCTCAAGGCCCCCGAGGACATCCCACTACTGGGAACCTCCCGGACACACAGGGGCATTCAGACATAAGCTGAGCAGCTACCTCCACGAAAACATGCACACAGATGTCAACAGAGATAGAAGGTTGAGACGGACAGGCCCTTAGGCCCTAATCTCCACTCTTGCTTTGGTTTCCAGGTGTCACTCCTCAGAGGTTTTGGTTCGAAGAACAGGATATGGGGCTTTCCTGAGGCACTGAACAGAACTCCTCTCGTCTCCACATGGGAAGCTCCCTTGTTGGAGCCGTGTGAAACACCTCAGCTTGGAGAATCCTGCAGAGTCCGTGAGCCACCTCCACATTCCAAGGTCTCCCAGGCCACCAAGCCACAGTAGGACTCATCTTCAGGAGAGTCCATTTCAACTCTCCCCTCTGGGTAGCTCACCCAGGAGCCCGCAGATTGAGCCTGCCTTGTCCTGACTAAAGAGTGGGAATATGAGGTGGCGTTCCCAGGCATCCATGCTTAGACACCTGCTCTCGAGTCTTTCCGTATGGGGCCGCCTGGAACCATCCAATAGGACTCGACCTTCGTGAAGCAGGAAACCTTGAGGTTTGGTTCACAAATCCCATCGTAGGCAAACCTCCCTGGCCTCATGAAGCCCCCACACCCTTCAGGAAGAGGCCATGCTGGACAAAAACTCTAGCCTGAGGCACGTCTCATAGTTGACATGACCACAGTGCAGGAGATCTCGATTCAGCCTCTGCAGAGTGGGCCTGCCGTGCCCTCGGTCCCAAACCTCACGCTAGCTTGTGTTTTCAGACTTCCTTCCTCACACTCCTGGAAAACAAGCCCTTCGGACTAGGAACTCCAGAACCACAACCCAGAGACATACAGAGACAAAAGCCTGAAGGAACGCCTCCCACTCGCCCTTATTTCAGAGTCCCAGGAGCTCCCTCTCGGGCTGTACATCTGGCCTGCCATACCCTAGGCTCCACTCATAAGCTGAGTTTGTGTGTTCAGACTTCTGATCCCACAGCCTGGACCCACACAAGCTCCAGGTTAGGGCCTCTTGAGCCACAGCGAAAGATTGTGCCTGCCCTCTCCAAGGAAAGTGTGCCCAAACCATTGACCACAACCCAACAGGTTAGGGAAAAGCTCCACGGCCCCTGAGGCCATCAATATTGTAGGCCACCCTGGACAAAGAGGGGCTCTCTGACAACAGCGGATCAACTATCTCCACTTAGACTCTCATTGAGAGTCCCCAGAGACAGAAGGTTGAAATGGATAGGCTTCCAGGCCCTAATCTGAACCTTAGCTTTGGTTTCCATGTGTCCGTCCTCAGAGGACTGTTTTCATAGACCAGCACACGAGGCTTTTCCGAGGCACCCAACCAAACCTCTCTCGTCTCCACATGGGGAGCTTTCTTACTGGGGATGTATCAAACCCTTCAGGTAGGAGAGTTCCGCAGGGCCACTGAACAACCAGCACATTCCAAGGTCTCCATGGACCCAAAGGCACATTATGACGCATCCTCAGGAGAGGCCATTTCAACTCAGCCCCCTGGGTAGCGTGCCCCAGAGGCAGCAGATCAAACATATCTTGTCGCTAATGGCCAATGGGAATGCGAGGCATGCTGTACAGGGATCCATTCTTCGATCCCTGCTCTCCAGTCCTTCCGTATGGTATGTCCTGGAGCCATGCAACAGGACTCGAATGTCCCGCAGAAGGAACCCTTGTGGTTTGGGGCAACCTCCAAACTCAGCGTGGGTAAACTTCCCTGGCCTCATGAAGGTGCCATCATGGACACATGCTCCAGCCTCAGCCAACGTCTGATCCTCAGCCTGACTTCTGATGCAGGAGATTTTGATTCAGCCTCTGCAGAGTGGGCCTGCCTGCCTTGGCTCCAATCCTCACCCTAGCTTGTGTTTTCAGACTTCCGTCCTCACACTCCTGACCCACAAACCCTCCCTATTGGGAATTCTGGGGCCACAATGAAGCACTCTGCCTGCCTCCCAGGGAAAAAACATTGTCTATGGTGCTGCCCAGAAACCCCAAATGAGGATCAAACTTCTTGGCTTTCGGCAACACCCCAATTGCATAGGCTACCTTAAACACTGATACTCTGTCGCAAATAGCCTGAGCCCTGACCGTCCAAAAGACACAGACACAGCTGGCTGCACACCCAGCACATTGGACCCGCCACTGCCTTAGGCCACCATCCATTCCCAACCTGGGAAACTAGACCTTATCTCCAATCCCTGTACAGGGGGGAACCTGATGCACAAGTCAGAACCCATCCTTCCCCATGGCAAGAAACCTTGCTGCTGGCAGTGAGTCAAACCTTCAGTGTAGGAGAAAACGGCAGGGTCCATGAGGCCACGCCCATGCGTGAGGGCCGCCTTGGGCACAAACACACATTGTGACCCTCAGCGTGAGTACCTTATTCAAGTAACGCCTCTCAGTGACTGGACCAAGTGCCCGCATATGTGGCTTGCCTTGCTCACAGGCACCCAGGACTAACTAGATGGTGTGTATTCCAGTTGAGGGAACCCACTGCTGTGCTCGAGAGTCCCTCTCCTGGGGGGTCCCCTGTGGCAGAAGACAGTACTTTTCCCTTCCCACAGAATGAACCCAAACACTTGGGAGCTTGGACTATCCCCTGTGAGGTAGGCTCTTCCTCGGTCCCTGAAGCAACCCCTACCCTGAACGACCACTGTGAACGCAACACCCAGAGACAAAAGCCTGAGTGACTGCCTCCCACTTGCCCTCCTTTGATATCCAGAGGATCTCCCCTCACGGACTGGAGATCAGGCCTGCCATTACCTTGGCCCCTAGCTGAGCCAAGTTTGCTTTTTCAGACATCTGTCCCCACAGCCCTGGCAAACACAGCCTCTAGGCTCGGTCCTCTGGAGCCATACCACAGGACCGTGCCTGCTGTCTCCTGGGAAACTGTGTCCATTCGTTTGGCCACACACCTCCAGAATATGAGAAACCTCAAGGCCCCCGAGGACATCCCACTACTGGGAACCTCCCGGACACACAGGGGCATTCAGACATAAGCTGAGCAGCTACCTCCACGAAAACATGCACACAGATGTCAACAGAGATAGAAGGTTGAGACGGACAGGCCCTTAGGCCCTAATCTCCACTCTTGCTTTGGTTTCCAGGTGTCACTCCTCAGAGGTTTTGGTTCGAAGAACAGGATATGGGGCTTTCCTGAGGCACTGAACAGAACTCCTCTCGTCTCCACATGGGAAGCTCCCTTGTTGGAGCCGTGTGAAACACCTCAGCTTGGAGAATCCTGCAGAGTCCGTGAGCCACCTCCACATTCCAAGGTCTCCCAGGCCACCAAGCCACAGTAGGACTCATCTTCAGGAGAGTCCATTTCAACTCTCCCCTCTGGGTAGCTCACCCAGGAGCCCGCAGATTGAGCCTGCCTTGTCCTGACTAAAGAGTGGGAATATGAGGTGGCGTTCCCAGGCATCCATGCTTAGACACCTGCTCTCGAGTCTTTCCGTATGGGGCCGCCTGGAACCATCCAATAGGACTCGACCTTCGTGAAGCAGGAAACCTTGAGGTTTGGTTCACAAATCCCATCGTAGGCAAACCTCCCTGGCCTCATGAAGCCCCCACACCCTTCAGGAAGAGGCCATGCTGGACAAAAACTCTAGCCTGAGGCACGTCTCATAGTTGACATGACCACAGTGCAGGAGATCTCGATTCAGCCTCTGCAGAGTGGGCCTGCCGTGCCCTCGGTCCCAAACCTCACGCTAGCTTGTGTTTTCAGACTTCCTTCCTCACACTCCTGGAAAACAAGCCCTTCGGACTAGGAACTCCAGAACCACAACCCAGAGACATACAGAGACAAAAGCCTGAAGGAACGCCTCCCACTCGCCCTTATTTCAGAGTCCCAGGAGCTCCCTCTCGGGCTGTACATCCGGCCTGCCATACCCTAGGCTCCACTCATAAGCTGAGTTTGTGTGTTCAGACTTCTGATCCCACAGCCTGGACCCACACAACCTCCAGGTTAGGGCCTCTTGAGCCACAGCGAAAGATTGTGCCTGCCCTCTCCAAGGAAAGTGTGCCCAAACCATTGACCACAACCCAACAGGTTAGGGAAAAGCTCCACGGCCCCTGAGGCCATCAATATTGTAGGCCACCCTGGACAAAGAGGGGCTCTCTGACAACAGCGGATCAACTATCTCCACTTAGACTCTCATTGAGAGTCCCCAGAGACAGAAGGTTGAAATGGATAGGCTTCCAGGCCCTAATCTGAACCTTAGCTTTGGTTTCCATGTGTCCGTCCTCAGAGGACTGTTTTCATAGACCAGCACACGAGGCTTTTCCGAGGCACCCAACCAAACCTCTCTCGTCTCCACATGGGGAGCTTTCTTACTGGGGATGTATCAAACCCTTCAGGTAGGAGAGTTCCGCAGGGCCACTGAACAACCAGCACATTCCAAGGTCTCCATGGACCCAAAGGCACATTATGACGCATCCTCAGGAGAGGCCATTTCAACTCAGCCCCCTGGGTAGCGTGCCCCAGAGGCAGCAGATCAAACATATCTTGTCGCTAATGGCCAATGGGAATGCGAGGCATGCTGTACAGGGATCCATTCTTCGATCCCTGCTCTCCAGTCCTTCCGTATGGTATGTCCTGGAGCCATGCAACAGGACTCGAATGTCCCGCAGAAGGAACCCTTGTGGTTTGGGGCAACCTCCAAACTCAGCGTGGGTAAACTTCCCTGGCCTCATGAAGGTGCCATCATGGACACATGCTCCAGCCTCAGCCAACGTCTGATCCTCAGCCTGACTTCTGATGCAGGAGATTTTGATTCAGCCTCTGCAGAGTGGGCCTGCCTGCCTTGGCTCCAATCCTCACCCTAGCTTGTGTTTTCAGACTTCCGTCCTCACACTCCTGACCCACAAACCCTCCCTATTGGGAATTCTGGGGCCACAATGAAGCACTCTGCCTGCCTCCCAGGGAAAAAACATTGTCTATGGTGCTGCCCAGAAACCCCAAATGAGGATCAAACTTCTTGGCTTTCGGCAACACCCCAATTGCATAGGCTACCTTAAACACTGATACTCTGTCGCAAATAGCCTGAGCCCTGACCGTCCAAAAGACACAGACACAGCTGGCTGCACACCCAGCACATTGGACCCGCCACTGCCTTAGGCCACCATCCATTCCCAACCTGGGAAACTAGACCTTATCTCCAATCCCTGTACAGGGGGGAACCTGATGCACAAGTCAGAACCCATCCTTCCCCATGGCAAGAAACCTTGCTGCTGGCAGTGAGTCAAACCTTCAGTGTAGGAGAAAACGGCATGGTCCATGAGGCCACGCCCATGCGTGAGGGCCGCCTTGGGCAAAAACACACATTGTGACCCTCAGCGTGAGTACCTTATTCAAGTAACGCCTCTCAGTGACTGGACCAAGTGCCCGCATATGTGGCTTGCCTTGCTCACAGGCACCCAGGACTAACTAGATGGTGTGTATTCCAGTTGAGGGAACCCACTGCTGTGCTCGAGAGTCCCTCTCCTGGGGGGTCCCCTGTGGCAGAAAACAGTACTTTTCCCTTCCCACAGAATGAACCCAAACACTTGGGAGCTTGGACTATCCCCTGTGAGGTAGGCTCTTCCTCGGCCCCTGAAGCAACCCCTACCCTGAACGACCACTGTGAACGCAACACCCAGAGACAAAAGCCTGAGTGACTGCCTCCCACTTGCCCTCCTTTGATATCCAGAGGATCTCCCCTCACGGACTGGAGATCAGGCCTGCCATTACCTTGGCCCCTAGCTGAGCCAAGTTTGCTTTTTCAGACATCTGTCCCCACAGCCCTGGCAAACACAGCCTCTAGGCTCGGTCCTCTGGAGCCATACCACAGGACCGTGCCTGCTGTCTCCTGGGAAACTGTGTCCATTCCTTTGGCCACACACCTCCAGAATATGAGAAACCTCAAGGCCCCCGAGGACATCCCACTACTGGGAATCTCCCGGACACACAGGGGCATTCAGACATAAGCTGAGCAGCTACCTCCACGAAGGCATGCACACAGATGTCAACAGAGATAGAAGGTTGAGACGGACAGGCCCTAAGGCCCTAATCTCCACTCTTGCTTTGGTTTCCAGGTGTCACTCCTCAGAGGTTTTGGTTCGAAGAACAGGATATGGGGCTTTCCTGAGGCACTGAACAGAACTCCTCTCGTCTCCACATGGGAAGCTCCCTTGTTGGAGCCGTGTGAAACACCTCAGCTTGGAGAATCCTGCAGAGTCCGTGAGCCACCTCCACATTCCAAGGTCTCCCAGGCCACCAAGCCACAGTAGGACTCATCTTCAGGAGAGTCCATTTCAACTCTCCCCTCTGGGTAGCTCACCCAGGAGCCCGCAGATTGAGCCTGCCTTGTCCTGACTAAAGAGTGGGAATATGAGGTGGCGTTCCCAGGCATCCATGCTTAGACACCTGCTCTCGAGTCTTTCCGTATGGGGCCTCCTGGAACCATCCAATAGGACTCGACCTTCGTGAAGAAGGAAACCTTGAGGTTTGGTTCACAAATCCCATCGTAGGCAAACCTCCCTGGCCTCATGAAGCCCCCACACCCTTCAGGAAGTGGCCATGCTGGACAAAAACTCTAGCCTGAGGCACGTCTCATAGTTGACATGACCACAGTGCAGGAGATCTCGATTCAGCCTCTGCAGAGTGGGCCTGCCGTGCCCTCGGTCCCAAACCTCACGCTAGCTTGTGTTTTCAGACTTCCTTCCTCACACTCCTGGAAAACAAGTCCTTCGGACTAGGAACTCCAGAACCACAACCCAGAGACATACAGAGACAAAAGCCTGAAGGAACTCCTCCCACTCGCCCTTATTTCAGAGTCCCAGGAGCTCCCTCTCGGGCTGTACATCCGGCCTGCCATACCCTAGGCTCCACTCATAAGCTGAGTTTGTGTGTTCAGACTTCTGATCCCAAGGCTAGACCCACACAACCTCCAGGCTAGGGCCTCTTGAGCCACAGCGAAAGATTGTGCCTGCCCTCTCCAAGGAAAGTGTGCCCAAACCATTGACCACAACCCAACAGGTTAGGGAAAAGCTCCACGGCCCCTGAGGCCATCAATATTGTAGGCCACCCTGGACAAAGAGGGGCTCTCTGACACCAGCGGATCAACTATCTCCACTTAGACTCTCATTGAGAGTCACCAGAGACAGAAGGTTGAAATGGATAGGCTTCCAGGCCCTAATCTGAACCTTAGCTTTGGTTTCCATGTGTCCGTCCTCAGAGGACTGTTTTCATAGACCAGCACACGAGGCTTTTCCGAGGCACCCAACCAAACCTCTCTCGTCTCCACATGGGGAGCTTTCTTACTGGGGATGTATCAAACCCTTCAGGTAGGAGAGTTCCGCAGGGCCACTGAACAACCAGCACATTCCAAGGTCTCCATGGACCCAAACGCACATTATGACGCATCCTCAGGAGAGGCCATTTCAACTCAGCCCCCTGGGTAGCGTGCCCCAGGGGCAGCAGATCAAACATATCTTGTCGCTAATGGCCAATGGGAATGCGAGGCATGCTGTACAGGGATCCATTCTTCGATCCCTGCTCTCCAGTCCTTCCGTATGGTATGTCCTGGAGCCATGCAACAGGACTCGAATGTCCCGCAGAAGGAACCCTTGTGGTTTGGGGCAACCTCCAAACTCAGCGTGGGAAAACTTCCCTGGCCTCATGAAGGTGCCATCATGGACACATGCTCCAGCCTCAGCCAACGTCTGATCCTCAGCCTGACTTCTGATGCAGGAGATTTTGATTCAGCCTCTGCAGAGTGGGCCTGCCTGCCTTGGCTCCAATCCTCACCCTAGCTTGTGTTTTCAGCTTCCGTCCTCACACTCCTGGCCCACAAACCCTCCCTATTGGGAATTCTGGGGCCACAATGAAGCACTCTGCCTGCCTCCCAGGGAAAAAACATTGTCTATGGTGCTGCCCAGAAACCCCAAATGAGGATCAAACTTCTTGGCTTTCGGCAACACCCCAATTGCATAGGCTACCTTAAACACTGATACTCTGTCGCAAATAGCCTGAGCCCTGACCGTCCAAAAGACACAGACACAGCTGGCTGCACACCCAGCACATTGGACCCGCCACTGCCTTAGGCCACCATCCATTCCCAACCTGGGAAACTAGACCTTATCTCCAATCCCTGTACAGGGGGGAACCTGATGCACAAGTCAGAACCCATCCTTCCCCATGGCAAGAAACCTTGCTGCTGGCAGTGAGTCAAACCTTCAGTGTAGGAGAAAACGGCATGGTCCATGAGGCCACGCCCATGCGTGAGGGCCGCCTTGGGCACAAACACACATTGTGACCCTCAGCGTGAGTACCTTATTCAAGTAACGCCTCTCAGTGACTGGACCAAGTGCCCGCATATGTGGCTTGCCTTGCTCACAGGCACCCAGGACTAACTAGATGGTGTGTATTCCAGTTGAGGGAACCCACTGCTGTGCTCGAGAGTCCCTCTCCTGGGGGGTCCCCTGTGGCAGAAAACAGTACTTTTCCCTTCCCACAGAATGAACCCAAACACTTGGGAGCTTGGACTATCCCCTGTGATGTAGGCTCTTCCTCGGTCCCTGAAGCAACCCCTACCCCGAACGACCACTGTGAACACAACACCCAGAGACAAAAGCCTGAGTGACTGCCTCCCACTTGCCCTCCTTTGATATCCAGAGGATCTCCCCTCACAGACTGGAGATCAGGCCTGCCATTACCTTGGCCCCTAGCTGAGCCAAGTTTGCTTTTTCAGACATCTGTCCCCACAGCCCTGGCAAACACAGCCTCTAGGCTCGGTCCTCTGGAGCCATACCACAGGACCGTGCCTGCTGTCTCCTGGGAAACTGTGTCCATTCCTTTGGCCACACACCTCCAGAATATGAGAAACCTCAAGGCCCCCGAGGACATCCCACTACTGGGAACCTCCTGGACACACAGGGGCATTCAGACATAAGCTGAGCAGCTACCTCCACGAAGGCATGCACACAGATGTCAACAGAGATAGAAGGTTGAGACGGACAGGCCCTTAGGCCCTAATCTCAACTCTTGCTTTGGTTTCCAGGTGTCACTCCTCAGAGGTTTTGGTTCGAAGAACAGGATATGGGGCTTTCCTGAGGCACTGAACAGAACTCCTCTCGTCTCCACATGGGAAGCTCCCTTGTTGGAGCCCTGTGAAACACCTCAGCTTGGAGAATCCTGCAGAGTCCGTGAGCCACCTCCACATTCCAAGGTCTCCCAGGGCACCAAGCCACAGTAGGACTCATCGTCAGGAGAGTCCATTTCAACTCTCCCCTCTGGGTAGCTCACCCAGGAGCCCGCAGATTGAGCCTGCCTGTCCTGACTAAAGAGTGGGAATATGAGGTGGCGTTCCCAGGCATCCATGCTTAGACACCTGCTCTCGAGTCTTTCCGTATGGGGCCTCCTGGAACCATCCAATAGGACTCGACTATCGTGAAGAAGGAAACATTGAGGTTTGGTTCACAAATCCCATCGTTGGCAAACCTCCCTGGCCTCATGAAGCCCCCACACCCTTCAGGAAGAGGCCATGCTGGACAAAAACTCTAGCCTGAGGCACGTCTCATAGTTGACATGACCTCAGTGCAGGAGATCTCGATTCAGCCTCTGCAGAGTGGGCCTGCCGTGCCCTCGGTCCCAAACCTCACGCTAGCTTGTGTTTTCAGACTTCCTTCCTCACACTCCTGGCAAACAAGCCCTTCGGACTAGGAACTCCAGAACCACAACCCAGCCCATTGTCTGTCCAACGGAAGCAAAACGTTTCCCTGTGGGGCTCTCCAGAAAACCCAGATGAGGATCAACCTGCTTGGGCCTCGACGGTACCCGAACTGGATAGGCTGCTCTGGGCACTCATGCTCTGTCTGACATCGCCTGAAGCCAGACATCCAGACAGACAAGGAGACAGCTGGCCGCACACCCTGCACTTCGGACACGCCATGGTCTTATGCCGTCACCTCTTCCTAACCTTGGTTTTCAGATATCTGAACCTAGACATTATATCAATTCTCCACACAGCTGGGTATCGCAAGCACAAAAAAGAACTCCTCCTTCCCCATGGCTGTTAAGCTTGCTCTTGGCATGGAGTCACACCTTCAAGGTGGGAGAAACCTTCATGGCCTCTGATGCCACGCCCAAACGTGAGTGCTGCTTGGGCACAAGTTCACACTGTGACCCTCAGCATGAGCCCCATGTCAAAGAAAGGCCTGTCAGGGCCTGGACCAAGAGCCCGCATATGGGGCTTGCCAAGCCCCTATGCACCCAATCCTCACCATGGTTTGAGTTTTCCAGTCGCCCCGACCGTACCTGGGGCTCTGGTCTGGAATCCCTTTCTTGCAGAGACACATGAGCCAGAAAACACGACTCCACCCTTCCCACAAAATGACCCCAAACTCTTGGGAGCTGGGACAAATCCCCAGAGAGGGATACTCGTCCACAGTCCCTGAGGCCACCCCTCCAATCCACGGCTATCCCGGACACAAAATACAGAGACAAAAGCCTGAAGGAACGCCTCCCACTCGCCCTTATTTCAGAGTCCCAGGAGCTCCCTCTCGGGCTGTACATCCGGCCTGCCATACCCTAGGCTCCACTCATAAGCTGAGTTTGTGTGTTCAGACTTCTGATCCCACAGCCTGGACCCACACAACCTCCAGGTTAGGGCCTCTTGAGCCACAGCGAAAGATTGTGCCTGCCCTCTCCAAGGAAAGTGTGCCCAAACCATTGACCACAACCCAACAGGTTAGGGAAAAGCTCCACGGCCCCTGAGGCCATCAATATTGTAAGCCACCCTGGACAAAGAGGGGCTCTCTGACACCAGCGGATCAACTATCTCCACTTAGACTCTCATTGAGAGTCCCCAGAGACAGAAGGTTGAAATGGATAGGCTCCCAGGCCCTATTCTGAACCTTAGCTTTGGTTTCCATGTGTCCGTCCTCAGAGGACTGTTTTCGTAGACCAGCACACGAGGCTTTTCCGAGGCACCCAACCAAACCTCTCTCGTCTCCACATGGGGAGCTTTCTTACTGGGGATGTATCAAAACCTTCAGGTAGGAGAGTTCCGCAGGGCCACTGAACAACCAGCACATTCCAAGGTCTCCATGGACCTAAACGCACATTATGACGCATCCTCAGGAGAGGCCATTTCAACTTAGCCCCCTGGGTAGCGTGCCCCAGAGCCAGCAGATCAAACATATCTTGTCGCTAATGGCCAATGGGAATGCGAGGCATGCTGTACAGGGATCCATTCTTGGATCCCTGCTCTCCAGTCCTTCCGTATGGTATGTCCTGGAGCCATGCAACAGGACTCGAATGTCCCGTAGAAGGAACCCTTGTGGTTTGGGGCAACCTCCAAACTCAGCGTGGGAAAACTTCCCTGGCCTCATGAAGGTGCCATCATGGACACATGCTCCAGCCTCAGCCAACGTCTGATCCTCAGCCTGACTTCTGATGCAGGAGATTTTGATTCAGCCTCTGCAGAGTGGGCCTGCCTGCCTTGGCTCCAATCCTCACCCTAGCTTGTGTTTTCAGACTTCCGTCCTCACACTCCTGGCCCACAAACCCTCCCTATTGGGAATTCTGGGGCCACAATGAAGCACTCTGCCTGCCTCCCAGGGAAAAAAACATTGTCTATGGTGCTGCCCAGAAACCCCAAATGAGGATCAAACTTCTTGGCTTTCGGCAACACCCCAATTGCATAGGCTACCTTAAACACTGATACTCTGTCGCAAATAGCCTGAGCCCTGACCGTCCAAAAGACACAGACACAGCTGGCTGCACACCCAGCACATTGGACCCGCCACTGCCTTAGGCCACCATCCATTCCCAACCTGGGAAACTAGACCTTATCTCCAATCCCTGTACAGGGGGGAACCTGATGCACAAGTCAGAACCCATCCTTCCCCATGGCAAGAAACCTTGCTGCTGGCAGTGAGTCAAACCTTCAGTGTAGGAGAAACGGCAGGGTCCATGAGGCCACGCCCATGCGTGAGGGCCGCCTTGGGCACAAACACACATTGTGACCCTCAGCGTGAGTACCTTATTCAAGTAACGCCTCTCAGTGACTGGACCAAGTGCCCGCATATGTGGCTTGCCTTGCTCACAGGCACCCAGGACTAACTAGATGGTGTGTATTCCAGTTGAGGGAACCCACTGCTGTGCTCGAGAGTCCCTCTCCTGGGGGGTCCCCTGTGGCAGAAAACAGTACTTTTCCCTTCCCACAGAATGAACCCAAACACTTGGGAGCTTGGACTATCCCCTGTGAGGTAGGCTCTTCCTCGGTCCCTGAAGCAACCCCTACCCTGAACGACCACTGTGAACGCAACACCCAGAGACAAAAGCCTGAGTGACTGCCTCCCACTTGCCCTCCTTTGATATCCAGAGGATCTCCCCTCACGGACTGGAGATCAGGCCTGCCATTACCTTGGCCCCTAGCTGAGCCAAGTTTGCTTTTTCAGACATCTGTCCCCACAGCCCTGGCAAACACAGCCTCTAGGCTCGGTCCTCTGGAGCCATACCACAGGACCGTGCCTGCTGTCTCCTGGGAAACTGTGTCCATTCCTTTGGCCACACACCTCCAGAATATGAGAAACCTCAAGGCCCCCGAGGACATCCCACTACTGGGAACCTCCCGGACACACAGGGGCATTCAGACATAAGCTGAGCAGCTACCTCCACGAAGGCATGCACACAGATGTCAACAGAGATAGAAGGTTGAGACGGACAGGCCCTTAGGCCCTAATCTCAACTTTTGCTTTGGTTTCCAGGTGTCACTCCTCAGAGGTTTTGGTTCGAAGAACAGGATATGGGGCTTTCCTGAGGCACTGAACAGAACTCCTCTCGTCTCCACATGGGAAGCTCCCGTGTTGGAGCCCTGTGAAACACCTCAGCTTGGAGAATCCTGCAGAGTCCGTGAGCCACCTCCACATTCCAAGGTCTCCCAGGCCACCAAGCCACAGTAGGACTCATCTTCAGGAGAGTCCATTTCAACTCTCCCCTCTGGCTAGCTCACCCAGGAGCCCGCAGATTGAGCCTGCCTTGTCCTGACTAAAGAGTGGGAATATGAGGTGGCGTTCCCAGGCATCCATGCTTAGACACCTGCTCTCGAGTCTTTCCGTATGGGGCCTCCTGGAACCATCCAATAGGACTCGACTGTCGTGAAGAAGGAAACCTTGAGGTTTGGTTCACAAATCCCATCGTAGGCAAACCTCCCTGGCCTCATGAAGCCCCCACACCCTTCAGGAAGAGGCCATGCTGGACAAAAACTCTAGCCTGAGGCACGTCTCATAGTTGACATGACCTCAGTGCAGGAGATCTCGATTCAGCCTCTGCAGAGTGGGCCTGCCGTGCCCTCGGTCCCAAACCTCACGCTAGCTTGTGTTTTCAGACTTTCTTCCTCACACTCCTGGCAAACAAGCCCTTCGGACTAGGAACTCCAGAACCACAACCCAGCCCATTGTCTGTCCAACGGAAGAAAAACGTTTCCCTGTGGGGCTCTCCAGAAAACCCAGATGAGGATCAACCTGCTTGGGCCTCGACGGTACCCGAACTGGATAGGCTGCTCTGGGCACTCATGCTCTGTCTGACACAGCCTGAAGCCAGACATCCAGACAGACAAGGAGACAGCTGGCCGCACACCCTGCACTTCGGACACGCCATGGTCTTATGCCGTCACCTCTTCCTAACCTTGGTTTTCAGATATCTGAACCTAGACATTATATCAATTCTCCACACAGCTAGGTATCGCAAGCACAAAAAAGAACTCCTCCTTCCCCATGGCTGTTAAGCTTGCTCTTGGCATGGAGTCACACCTTCAAGGTGGGAGAAACCTTCATGGCCCCTGATGCCACGCCCAAACGTGAGTGCTGCTTGGGCACAAGTTCACACTGTGACCCTCAGCATGAGCCCCATGTCAAAGAAAGGCCTCTCAGGGCCTGGACCAAGAGCCCGCATATGGGGCTTGCCAAGCCCCTATGCACCCAATTCTCACCATGGTTTGAGTTTTCCAGTCGCCCCGACCGTACCTGGGGCTCTGGTCTGGAATCCCTTTCTTGCAGAGACACATGAGCCAGAAAACACGACTCCACCCTTCCCACAAAATGACCCCAAACTCTTGGGAGCTGGGACAAATCCCCAGAGAGGGATACTCGTCCACAGTCCCTGAGGCCACCCCTCCAATCCACGGCTATCCCGGACACAACATACAGAGACAAAAGCCTGAAGGAACGCCTCCCACTCGCCCTTATTTCAGAGTCCCAGGAGCTCCCTCTCTGGCTGTACATCCGGCCTGCCATACCCTAGGCTCCACTCATAAGCTGAGTTTGTGTGTTCAGACTTCTGATCCCACAGCCTGGACCCACACAACCTCCAGGTTAGGGCCTCTTGAGCCACAGCGAAAGATTGTGCCTGCCCTCTCCAAGGAAAGTGTGCCCAAACCATTGACCACAACCCAACAGGTTAGGGAAAAGCTCCACGGCCCCTGAGGCCATCAATATTGTAAGCCACCCTGGACAAAGAGGGGCTCTCTGACACCAGCGGATCAACTATCTCCACTTAGACTCTCATTGAGAATCCCCAGAGACAGAAGGTTGAAATGGATAGGCTCCCAGGCCCTAATCTGAACCTTAGGTTTGGTTTCCATGTGTCCGTCCTCAGAGGACTGTTTTCGTAGACCAGCACACGAGGCTTTTCCGAGGCACCCAACCAAACCTCTCTCGTCTCCACATGGGGAGCTTTCTTACTGGGGATGTATCAAACCCTTCAGGTAGGAGAGTTCCGCAGGGCCACTGAAGAACCAGCACATTCCAAGGTCTCCATGGACCCAAACGCACATTATGACGCATCCTCAGGAGAGGCCATTTCAACTCAGCCCCCTGGGTAGCGTGCCCCAGAGGCAGCAGATCAAACATATCTTGTCGCTAATGGCCAATGGGAATGCGAGGCATGCTGTACAGGGATCCATTCTTCGATCCCTGCTCTCCAGTCCTTCCGTATGGTATGTCCTGGAGCCATGCAACAGGACTCGAATGTCCCGCAGAAGGAAACCTTGTGGTTTGGGGCAGCCTCCAAACTCAGCGTGGGAAAACTTCCCTGGCCTCATGAAGGTGCCATCATGGACACATACTCCAGCCTCAGCCAACGTCTGATCCTCAGCCTGACTTCTGATGCTGGAGATTTTGATTCAGCCTCTGCAGAGTGGGCCTGCCTGCCTTGGCTCCAATCCTCACCCTAGCTTGTGTTTTCAGACTTCCGTCCTCACACTCCTGGCCCACAAACCCTCCCTATTGGGAATTCTGGGGCCACAATGAAGCACTCTGCCTGCCTCCCAGGGAAAAAAACATTGTCTATGGTGCTGCCCAGAAACCCCAAATGAGGATCAAACTTCTTGGCTTTCGGCAACACCCCAATTGCATAGGCTACCTTAAACACTGATACTCTGTCGCAAATAGCCTGAGCCCTGACCGTCCAAAAGACACAGACACAGCTGGCTGCACACCCAGCACATTGGACCCGCCACTGCCTTAGGCCACCATCCATTCCCAACCTGGGAAACTAGACCTTATCTCCAATCCCTGTACAGGGGGGAACCTGATGCACAAGTCAGAACCCATCCTTCCCCATGGCAAGAAACCTTGCTGCTGGCAGTGAGTCAAACCTTCAGTGTAGGAGAAAACGGCAGGGTCAATGAGGCCACGCCCATGCGTGAGGGCCGCCTTGGGCACAAACACACATTGTGACCCTCAGCGTGAGTACCTTATTCAAGTAACGCCTCTCAGTGACTGGACCAAGTGCCCGGATATGTGGCTTGCCTTGCTCACAGGCACCCAGGACTAACTAGATGGTGTGTATTCCAGTTGAGGGAACCCACTGCTGTGCTCGAGAGTCCCTCTCCTGGGGGGTCCCCTGTGGCAGAAAACAGTACTTTTCCCTTCCCACAGAATGAACCCAAACACTTGGGAGCTTGGACTATCCCCTGTGAGGTAGGCTCTTCCTCGGTCCCTGAAGCAACCCCTACCCTGAACAACCACTGTGAACGCAACACCCAGAGACAAAAGCCTGAGTGACTGCCTCCCACTTGCCCTCCTTTGATATCCAGAGGATCTCCCCTCACGGACTGGAGATCAGGCCTGCCATTACCTTGGCCCCTAGCTGAGCCAAGTTTGCTTTTTCAGACATCTGTCCCCACAGCCCTGGCAAACACAGCCTCTAGGCTCGGTCCTCTGGAGCCATACCACAGGACCGTGCCTGCTGTCTCCTGGGAAACTGTGTCCATTCCTTTGGCCACACACCTCCAGAATATGAGAAACCTCAAGGCCCCCGAGGACATCCCACTACTGGGAACCTCCCGGACACACAGGGGCATTCAGACATAAGCTGAGCAGCTACCTCCACGAAGGCATGCACACAGATGTAAACAGAGATAGAAGGTTGAGACGGACAGGCCCTTAGGCCCTAATCTCCACTCTTGCTTTGGTTTCCAGGTGTCACTCCTCAGAGGTTTTGGTTCGAAGAACAGGATATGGGGCTTTCCTGAGGCACTGAACAGAACTCCTCTCGTCTCCACATGGGAAGCTCCCTTGTTGGAGCCGTGTGAAACACCTCAGCTTGGAGAATCCTGCAGAGTCCGTGAGCCACCTCCACATTCCAAGGTCTCCCAGGCCACCAAGCCACAGTAGGACTCATCTTCAGGAGAGTCCATTTCAACTCTCCCCTCTGGGTAGCTCACCCAGGAGCCCGCAGATTGAGCCTGCCTTGTCCTGACTAAAGAGTGGGAATATGAGGTGGCGTTCCCAGGCATCCATGCTTAGACACCTGCTCTCGAGTCTTTCCGTATGGGGCCTCCTGGAACCATCCAATAGGACTCGACTGTCGTGAAGAAGGAAACCTTGAGGTTTGGTTCACAAATCCCATCGTAGGCAAACCTCCCTGGCCTCATGAAGCCCCCACACCCTTCAGGAAGAGGCCATGCTGGACAAAAACTCTAGCCTGAGGCACGTCTCATAGTTGACATGACCTCAGTGCAGGAGATCTCGATTCAGCCTCTGCAGAGTGGGCCTGCCGTGCCCTCGGTCCCAAACCTCACGCTAGCTTGTGTTTTCAGACTTCCTTCCTCACACTCCTGGCAAACAAGCCCTTCGGACTAGGAACTCCAGAACCACAACCCAGCCCATTGTCTGTCCAACGGAAGAAAAACGTTTCCCTGTGGGGCTCTCCAGAAAACCCAGATGAGGATCAACCTGCTTGGGCCTCGACGGTACCCGAACTGGATAGGCTGCTCTGGGCACTCATGCTCTGTCTGACACAGCCTGAAGCCAGACATCCAGACAGACAAGGAGACAGCTGGCCGCACACCCTGCACTTCGGACACGCCATGGTCTTATGCCGTCACCTCTTCCTAACCTTGGTTTTCAGATATCTGAACCTAGACATTATATCAATTCTCCACACAGCTAGGTATCGCAAGCACAAAAAAGAACTCCTCCTTCCCCATGGCTGTTAAGCTTGCTCTTGGCATGGAGTCACACCTTCAAGGTGGGAGAAACCTTCATGGCCCCTGATGCCACGCCCAAACGTGAGTGCTGCTTGGGCACAAGTTCACACTGTGACCCTCAGCATGAGCCCCATGTCAAAGAAAGGCCTGTCAGGGCCTGGACCAAGAGCCCGCATATGGGGCTTGCCAAGCCCCTATGCACCCAATCCTCACCATGGTTTGAGTTTTCCAGTCGCCCCGACCGTACCTGGGGCTCTGGTCTGGAAACCCTTTCTTGCAGAGACACATGAGCCAGAAAACACGACTCCACCCTTCCCACAAAATGACCCCAAACTCTTGGGAGCTGGGACAAATCCCCAGAGAGGGATACTCGTCCACAGTCCCTGAGGCCACCCCTCCAATCCACGGCTATCCCGGACACAACATACAGAGACAAAAGCCTGAAGGAACGCCTCCCACTCGCCCTTATTTCAGAGTCCCAGGAGCTCCCTCTCGGGCTGTACATCCGGCCTGCCATACCCTAGGCTCCACTCATAAGCTGAGTTTCTGTGTTCAGACTTCTGATCCCACAGCCTAGACCCACACAACCTCCAGGCTAGGGCCTCTTGAGCCACAGCAAAAGATTGTGCCTGCCCTCTCCAAGGAAAGTGTGCCCAAACCATTGACCACAACCCAACAGGTTAGGGAAAAGCTCCACGGCCCCTGAGGCCATCAATATTGTAGGCCACCCTGGACAAAGAGGGGCTCTCTGACACCAGCGGATCAACTATCTCCACTTAGACTCTCATTGAGTGTCCCCAGAGACAGAAGGTTGAAATGGATAGGCTCCCAGGCCCTAATCTGAACCTTAGCTTTGGTTTCCATGTGTCCGTCCTCAGAGGACTGTTTTCGTAGACCAGCACACGAGGCTTTTCCGAGGCACCCAACCAAACCTCTCTCGTCTCCACATGGGGAGCTTTCTTACTGGGGATGTATCAAACCCTTCAGGTAGGAGAGTTCCGCAGGGCCACTGAAGAACCAGCACATTCCAAGGTCTCCATGGACCCAAACGCACATTATGACGCATCCTCAGGAGAGGCCATTTCAACTCAGCCCCCTGGGTAGCGTGCCCCAGAGGCAGCAGATCAAACATATCTTGTCGCTAATGGCCAATGGGAATGCGAGGCATGCTGTACAGGGATCCATTCTTGGATCCCTGCTCTCCAGTCCTTCCGTATGGTATGTCCTTGAGGCATGCAACAGGACTCGAATGTCCCGCAGAAGGAAACCTTGTGGTTTGGGGCAACCTCCAAACTCAGCGTGGGAAAACTTCCCTGGCCTCATGAAGGTGCCATCATGGACACATACTCCAGCCTCAGCCAACGTCTGATCCTCAGCCTGACTTCTGATGCAGGAGATTTTGATTCAGCCTCTGCAGAGTGGGCCTGCCTGCCTTGGCTCCAATCCTCACCCTAGCTTGTGTTTTCAGACTTCCGTCCTCACACTCCTGGCCCACAAACCCTCCCTATTGGGAATTCTGGGGCCACAATGAAGCACTCTGCCTGCCTCCCAGGGAAAAAAACATTGTCTATGGTGCTGCCCAGAAACCCCAAATGAGGATCAAACTTCTTGGCTTTCGGCAACACCCCAATTGCATAGGCTACCTTAAACACTGATACTCTGTCGCAAATAGCCTGAGCCCTGACCGTCCAAAAGACACAGACACAGCTGGCTGCACACCCAGCACATTGGACCCGCCACTGCCTTAGGCCACCATCCATTCCCAACCTGGGAAACTAGACCTTATCTCCAATCCCTGTACAGGGGGGAACCTGATGCACAAGTCAGAACCCATCCTTCCCCATGGCAAGAAACCTTGCTGCTGGCAGTGAGTCAAACCTTCAGTGTAGGAGAAAACGGCAGGGTCCATGAGGCCACGCCCATGCGTGAGGGCCGCCTTGGGCACAAACACACATTGTGACCCTCAGCGTGAGTACCTTATTCAAGTAACGCCTCTCAGTGACTGGACCAAGTGCCCGCATATGTGGCTTGCCTTGCTCACAGGCACCCAGGACTAACTAGATGGTGTGTATTCCAGTTGAGGGAACCCACTGCTGTGCTCGAGAGTCCCTCTCCTGGGGGGTCCCCTGTGGCAGAAAACAGTACTTTTCCCTTCCCACAGAATGAACCCAAACACTTGGGAGCTTGGACTATCCCCTGTGAGGTAGGCTCTTCCTCGGTCCCTGAAGCAACCCCTACCCTGAACGACCACTGTGAACGCAACACCCAGAGACAAAAGCCTGAGTGACTGCCTCCCACTTGCCCTCCTTTGATATCCAGAGGATCTCCCCTCACGGACTGGAGATCAGGCCTGCCATTACCTTGGCCCCTAGCTGAGCCAAGTTTGCTTTTTCAGACATCTGTCCCCACAGCCCTGGCAAACACAGCCTCTAGGCTCGGTCCTCTGGAGCCATACCACAGGACCGTGCCTGCTGTCTCCTGGGAAACTGTGTCCATTCCTTTGGCCACACACCTCCAGAATATGAGAAACCTCAAGGCCCCCGAGGACATCCCACTACTGGGAACCTCCCGGACACACAGGGGCATTCAGACATAAGCTGAGCAGCTACCTCCACGAAGGCATGCACACAGATGTCAACAGAGATAGAAGGTTGAGACGGACAGGCCCTTAGGCCCTAATCTCAACTTTTGCTTTGGTTTCCAGGTGTCACTCCTCAGAGGTTTTGGTTCGAAGAACAGGATATGGGGCTTTCCTGAGGCACTGAAGAGAACTCCTCTCGTCTCCACATGGGAAGCTCCCTTGTTGGAGCCCTGTGAAACACCTCAGCTTGGAGAATCCTGCAGAGTCCGTGAGCCACCTCCACATTCCAAGGTCTCCCAGGCCACCAAGCCACAGTAGGACTCATCTTCAGGAGAGTCCATTTCAACTCTCCCCTCTGGGTAGCTCACCCAGGAGCCCGCAGATTGAGCCTGCCTTGTCCTGACTAAAGAGTGGGAATATGAGGTGGCGTTCCCAGGCATCCATGCTTAGACACCTGCTCTCGAGTCTTTCCGTATGGGGCCTCCTGGAAACATCCAATAGGACTCGACTGTCGTGAAGAAGGAAACCTTGAGGTTTGGTTCACAAATCCCATCGTAGGCAAACCTCCCTGGCCTCATGACGCCCCCACACCCTTCAGGAAGAGGCCATGCTGGACAAAAACTCTAGCCTGAGGCACGTCTCATAGTTGACATGACCTCAGTGCAGGAGATCTCGATTCAGCCTCTGCAGAGTGGGCCTGCCGTGCCCTCGGTCCCAAACCTCACGCTAGCTTGTGTTTTCAGACTTCCTTCCTCACACTCCTGGCAAACAAGCCCTTCGGACTAGGAACTCCAGAACCACAACCCAGCCCATTGTCTGTCCAACGGAAGAAAAACGTTTCCCTGTGGGGCTCTCCAGAAAACCCAGATGAGGATCAACCTGCTTGGGCCTCGACGGTACCCGAACTGGATAGGCTGCTCTGGGCACTCATGCTCTGTCTGACACAGCCTGAAGCCAGACATCCAGACAGACAAGGAGACAGCTGGCCGCACACCCTGCACTTCGGACACGCCATGGTCTTATGCCGTCACCTCTTCCTAACCTTGGTTTTCAGATATCTGAACCTAGACATTATATCAATTCTCCACACAGCTGGGTATCGCAAGCACAAAAAAGAACTCCTCCTTCCCCATGGCTGTTAAGCTTGCTCTTGGCATGGAGTCACACCTTCAAGGTGGGAGAAACCTTCATGGCCCCTGATGCCACGCCCAAACGTGAGTGCTGCTTGGGCACAAGTTCACACTGTGACCCTCAGCATGAGCCCCATGTCAAAGAAAGGCCTGTCAGGGCCTGGACCAAGAGCCCGCATATGGGGCTTGCCAAGCCCCTATGCACCCAATCCTCACCATGGTTTGAGTTTTCCAGTCGCCCCGACCGTACCTGGGGCTCTGGTCTGGAATCCCTTTCTTGCAGAGACACATGAGCCAGAAAACACTACTCCACCCTTCCCACAAAATGACCCCAAACTCTTGGGAGCTGGGACAAATCCCCAGAGTGGGATACTCGTCCACAGTCCCTGAGGCCACCCCTCCAATCCACGGCTATCCCGGACACAACATACAGAGACAAAAGCCTGAAGGAACGCCTCCCACTCGCCCTTATTTCAGAGTCCCAGGAGCTCCCTCTCGGGCTGTATATCCGGCCTGCCATACCCTAGGCTCCACTCATAAGCTGAGTTTGTGTGTTCAGACTTCTGATCCCACAGCCTGGACCCACACAACCTCCAGGTTAGGGCCTCTTGAGCCACAGCGAAAGATTGTGCCTGCCCTCTCCAAGGAAAGTGTGCCCAAACCATTGACCATACCCAACAGGTTACGGAAAAGCTCCACGGCCCCTGAGGCCATCAATATTGTAAGCCACCCTGGACAAAGAGGGGCTCTCTGACACCAGCGGATCAACTATCTCCACTTAGACTCTCATTGAGAGTCCCCAGAGACAGAAGGTTGAAATGGATAGGCTCCCAGGCCCTAATCTGAACCTTAGCTTTGGTTTCCATGTGTCCGTCCTCAGAGGACTGTTTTCGTAGACCAGCACACGAGGCTTTTCCGAGGCACCCAACCAAACCTCTCTCGTCTCCACATGGGGAGCTTTCTTACTGGGGATGTATCAAACCCTTCAGGTAGGAGAGTTCCGCAGGGCCACTGAAGAACCAGCACATTCCAAGGTCTCCATGGACCCAAACGCACATTATGACGCATCCTCAGGAGAGGCCATTTCAACTCAGCCCCCTGGGTAGCGTGCCCCAGAGGCAGCAGATCAAACATATCTTGTCGCTAATGGCCAATGGGAATGCGAGGCATGCTGTACAGGGATCCATTCTTCGATCCCTGTTCTCCAGTCCTTCCGTATGGTATGTCCTGGAGCCATGCAACAGGACTCGAATGTCCCGCAGAAGGAAACCTTGTGGTTTGGGGCAGCCTCCAAACTCAGCGTGGGAAAACTTCCCTGGCCTCATGAAGGTGCCATCATGGACACATACTCCAGCCTCAGCCAACGTCTGATCCTCAGCTTGACTTCTGATGCAGGAGATTTTGATTCAGCCTCTGCAGAGTGGGCCTGCCTGCCTTGGCTCCAATCCTCACCCTAGCTTGTGTTTTCAGACTTCCGTCCTCACACTCCTGGCCCACAAACCCTCCCTATTGGGAATTCTGGGGCCACAATGAAGCACTTTGCCTGCCTCCCAGGGAAAAAAAACATTGTCTATGGTGCTGCCCAGAAACCCCAAATGAGGATCAAACTTCTTGGCTTTCGGCAACACCCCAATTGCATAGGCTACCTTAAACACTGATACTCTGTCGCAAATAGCCTGAGCCCTGACCGTCCAAAAGACACAGACACAGCTGGCTGCACACCCAGCACATTGGACCCGCCACTGCCTTAGGCCACCATCCATTCCCAACCTGGGAAACTAGACCTTATCTCCAATCCCTGTACAGGGGGGAACCTGATGCACAAGTCAGAACCCATCCTTCCCCATGGCAAGAAACCTTGCTGCTGGCAGTGAGTCAAACCTTCAGTGTAGGAGAAAACGGCAGGGTCCATGAGGCCACGCCCATGCGTGAGGGCCGCCTTGGGCACAAACACACATTGTGACCCTCAGCGTGAGTACCTTATTCAAGTAACGCCTCTCAGTGACTGGACCAAGTGCCCGCATATGTGGCTTGCCTTGCTCACAGGCACCCAGGACTAACTAGATGGTGTGTATTCCAGTTGAGGGAACCCACTGCTGTGCTCGAGAGTCCCTCTCCTGGGGGGTCCCCTGTGGCAGAAAACAGTACTTTTCCCTTCCCACAGAATGAACCCAAACACTTGGGAGCTTGGACTATCCCCTGTGAGGTAGGCTCTTCCTCGGTCCCTGAAGCAACCCCTACCCTGAACGACCACTGTGAACGCAACACCCAGAGACAAAAGCCTGAGTGACTGCCTCCCACTTGCCCTCCTTTGATATCCAGAGGATCTCCCCTCACGGACTGGAGATCAGGCCTGCCATTACCTTGGCCCCTAGCTGAGCCAAGTTTGCTTTTTCAGACATCTGTCCCCACAGCCCTGGCAAACACAGCCTCTAGGCTCGGTCCTCTGGAGCCATACCACAGGACCGTGCCTGCTGTCTCCTGGGAAACTGTGTCCATTCCTTTGGCCACACACCTCCAGAATATGAGAAACCTCAAGGCCCCCGAGGACATCCCACTACTGGGAACCTCCCGGACACACAGGGGCATTCAGACATAAGCTGAGCAGCTACCTCCACGAAGGCATGCACACAGATGTCAACAGAGATAGAAGGTTGAGACGGACAGGCCCTTAGGCCCTAATCTCAACTCTTGCTTTGGTTTCCAGGTGTCACTCCTCAGAGGTTTTGGTTCGAAGAACAGGATATGGGGCTTTCCTGAGGCACTGAACAGAACTCCTCTCGTCTCCACATGGGAAGCTCCCTTGTTGGAGCCGTGTGAAACACCTCAGCTTGGAGAATCCTGCAGAGTCCGTGAGCCACCTCCACATTCCAAGGTCTCCCAGGCCACCAAGCCACAGTAGGACTCATCTTCAGGAGAGTCCATTTCAACTCTCCCCTCTGGGTAGCTCACCCAGGAGCCCGCAGATTGAACCTGCCTTGTCCTGACTAAAGAGTGGGAATATGAGGTGGCGTTCCCAGGCATCCATGCTTAGACACCTGCTCTCGAGTCTTTCCGTATGGGGCCTCCTGGAACCATCCAATAGGACTCGACTGTCGTGAAGAAGGAAACCTTGAGGTTTGGTTCACAAATCCCATCGTAGGCAAACCTCCCTGGCCTCATGAAGCCCCCACACCCTTCAGGAAGAGGCCATGCTGGACAAAAACTCTAGCCTGAGGCACGTGTCATAGTTGACATGACCTCAGTGCAGGAGATCTCGATTCAGCCTCTGCAGAGTGGGCCTGCCGTGCCCTCGGTCCCAAACCTCACGCTAGCTTGTGTTTTCAGACTTCCTTCCTCACACTCCTGGCAAACAAGCCCTTTGGACTAGGAACTCCAGAACCACAACCCAGCCCATTGTCTGTCCAACGGAAGAAAAACGTTTCCCTGTGGGGCTCTCCAGAAAACCCAGATGAGGATCAACCTGCTTGGGCCTCGACGGTACCCGAACTGGATAGGCTGCTCTGGGCACTCATGCTCTGTCTGACACAGCCTGAAGCCAGACATCCAGACAGACAAGGAGACAGCTGGCCGCACACCCTGCACTTCGGACACGCCATGGTCTTATGCCGTCACCTCTTCCTAACCTTGGTTTTCAGATATCTGAACCTAGACATTATATCAATTCTCCACACAGCTGGGTATCGCAAGCACAAAAAAGAACTCCTCCTTCCCCATGGCTGTTAAGCTTGCTCTTGGCATGGAGTCACACCTTCAAGGTGGGAGAAACCTTCATGGCCCCTGATGCCACGCCCAAACGTGAGTGCTGCTTGGGCACAAGTTCACACTGTGACCCTCAGCATGAGCCCCATGTCAAAGAAAGGCCTGTCAGGGCCTGGACCAAGAGCCCGCATATGGGGCTTGCCAAGCCCCTATGCACCCAATCCTCACCATGGTTTGAGTTTTCCAGTCGCCCCGACCGTACCTGGGGCTCTGGTCTGGAATCCCTTTCTTGCAGAGACACATGAGCCAGAAAACACGACTCCACCCTTCCCACAAAATGACCCCAAACTCTTGGGAGCTGGGACAAATCCCCAGAGAGGGATACTCGTCCACAGTCCCTGAGGCCACCCCTCCAATCCACGGCTATCCCGGACACAACATACAGAGACAAAAGCCTGAAGGAACGCCTCCCACTCGCCCTTATTTCAGAGTCCCAGGAGCTCCCTCTCGGGCTGTACATCCGGCCTGCCATACCCTAGGCTCCACTCATAAGCTGAGTTTGTGTGTTCAGACTTCTGATCCCACAGCCTGGACCCACACAACCTCCAGGTTAGGGCCTCTTGAGCCACAGCGAAAGATTGTGCCTGCCCTCTCCAAGGAAAGTGTGCCCAAACCATTGACCACAACCCAACAGGTTAGGGAAAAGCTCCACGGCCCCTGAGGCCATCAATATTGTAAGCCACCCTGGACAAAGAGGGGCTCTCTGACACCAGCGGATCAACTATCTCCACTTAGACTCTCATTGAGAGTCCCCAGAGACAGAAGGTTGAAATGGATAGGCTCCCAGGCCCTAATCTGAACCTTAGCTTTGGTTTCCATGTGTCCGTCCTCAGAGGACTGTTTTCGTAGACCAGCACACGAGGCTTTTCCGAGGCACCCAACCAAACCTCTCTCGTCTCCACATGGGGAGCTTTCTTACTGGGGATGTATCAAACCCTTCAGGTAGGAGAGTTCCGCAGGGCCACTGAAGAACCAGCACATTCCAAGGTCTCCATGGACCCAAACGCACATTATGACGCATCCTCAGGAGAGGCCATTTCAACTCAGCCCCCTGGGTAGCGTGCCCCAGAGGCAGCAGATCAAACATATCTTGTCGCTAATGGCCAATGGGAATGCGAGGCATGCTGTACAGGGATCCATTCTTCGATCCCTGCTCTCCAGTCCTTCCGTATGGTATGTCCTGGAGCCATGCAACAGGACTCGAATGTCCCGCAGAAGGAAACCTTGTGGTTTGGGGCAGCCTCCAAACTCAGCGTGGGAAAACTTCCCTGGCCTCATGAAGGTGCCATCATGGACACATACTCCAGCCTCAGCCAACGTCTGATCCTCAGCCTGACTTCTGATGCAGGAGATTTTGATTCAGCCTCTGCAGAGTGGGCCTGCCTGCCTTGGCTCCAATCCTCACCCTAGCTTGTGTTTTCAGACTTCCGTCCTCACACTCCTGGCCCACAAACCCTCCCTATTGGGAATTCTGGGGCCACAATGAAGCACTCTGCCTGCCTCCCAGGGAAAAAAACATTGTCTATGGTGCTGCCCAGAAACCCCAAATGAGGATCAAACTTCTTGGCTTTCGGCAACACCCCAATTGCATAGGCTACCTTAAACACTGATACTCTGTCGCAAATAGCCTGAGCCCTGACCGTCCAAAAGACACAGACACAGCTGGCTGCACACCCAGCACATTGGACCCGCCACTGCCTTAGGCCACCATCCATTCCCAACCTGGGAAACTAGACCTTATCTCCAATCCCTGTACAGGGGGGAACCTGATGCACAAGTCAGAACCCATCCTTCCCCATGGCAAGAAACCTTGCTGCTGGCAGTGAGTCAAACCTTCAGTGTAGGAGAAAACGGCAGGGTCCATGAGGCCACGCCCATGCGTGAGGGCCGCCTTGGGCACAAACACACATTGTGACCCTCAGCGTGATTACCTTATTCAAGTAACGCCTCTCAGTGACTGGACCAAGTGCCCGCATATGTGGCTTGCCTTGCTCACAGGCACCCAGGACTAACTAGATGGTGTGTATTCCAGTTGAGGGAACCCACTGCTGTGCTCGAGAGTCCCTCTCCTGGGGGGTCCCCTGTGGCAGAAAACAGTACTTTTCCCTTCCCACAGAATGAACCCAAACACTTGGGAGCTTGGACTATCCCCTGTGAGGTAGGCTCTTCCTCGGTCCCTGAAGCAACCCCTACCCTGAACGACCACTGTGAACGCAACACCCAGAGACAAAAGCCTGAGTGACTGCCTCCCACTTGCCCTCCTTTGATATCCAGAGGATCTCCCCTCACGGACTGGAGATCAGGCCTGCCATTACCTTGGCCCCTAGCTGAGCCAAGTTTGCTTTTTCAGACATCTGTCCCCACAGCCCTGGCAAACACAGCCTCTAGGCTCGGTCCTCTGGAGCCATACCACAGGACCGTGCCTGCTGTCTCCTGGGAAACTGTGTCCATTCCTTTGGCCACACACCTCCAGAATATGAGAAACCTCAAGGCCCCCGAGGACATCCCACTACTGGGAACCTCCCGGACACACAGGGGCATTCAGACATAAGCTGAGCAGCTACCTCCACGAAGGCATGCACACAGATGTCAACAGAGATAGAAGGTTGAGACGGACAGGCCCTTAGGCCCTAATCTCAACTTTTGCTTTGGTTTCCAGGTGTCACTCCTCAGAGGTTTTGGTTCGAAGAACAGGATATGGGGCTTTCCTGAGGCACTGAACAGAACTCTTCTCGTCTCCACATGGGAAGCTCCCTTGTTGGAGCCCTGTGAAACACCTCAGCTTGGAGAATCCTGCAGAGTCCGTGAGCCACCTCCACATTCCAAGGTCTCCCAGGCCACCAAGCCACAGTAGGACTCATCTTCAGGAGAGTCCATTTCAACTCTCCCCTCTGGGTAGCTCACCCAGGAGCCCGCAGATTGAGCCTGCCTTGTCCTGACTAAAGAGTGGGAATATGAGGTGGCGTTCCCAGGCATCCATGCTTAGACACCTGCTCTCGAGTCTTTCCGTATGGGGCCTCCTGGAACCATCCAATAGGACTCGACTGTCGTGAAGAAGGAAACCTGGAGGTTTGGTTCACAAATCCCATCGTAGGCAAACCTCCCTGGCCTCATGAAGCCCCCACACCCTTCAGGAAGAGGCCATGCTGGACAAAAACTCTAGCCTGAGGCACGTCTCATAGTTGACATGACCTCAGTGCAGGAGATCTCGATTCAGCCTCTGCAGAGTGGGCCTGCCGTGCCCTCGGTCCCAAACCTCACGCTAGCTTGTGTTTTCAGACTTCCTTCCTCACACTCCTGGCAAACAAGCCCTTCGGACTAGGAACTCCAGAACCACACCCCAGCCCATTGTCTGTCCAACGGAAGAAAAACGTTTCCCTGTGGGGCTCTCCAGAAAACCCAGATGAGGATCAACCTGCTTGGGCCTCGACGGTACCCGAACTGGATAGGCTGCTCTGGGCACTCATGCTCTGTCTGACACAGCCTGAAGCTAGACATCCAGACAGACAAGGAGACAGCTGGCCGCACACCCTGCACTTCGGACACGCCATGGTCTTATGCCGTCACCTCTTCCTAACCTTGGTTTTCAGATATCTGAACCTAGACATTATATCAATTCTCCACACAGCTGGGTATCGCAAGCACAAAAAAGAACTCCTCCTTCCCCATGGCTGTTAAGCTTGCTCTTGGCATGGAGTCACACCTTCAAGGTGGGAGAAACCTTCATGGCCCCTGATGCCACGCCCAAACGTGAGTGCTGCTTGGGCACAAGTTCACACTGTGACCCTCAGCATGAGCCCCATGTCAAAGAAAGGCCTGTCAGGGCCTGGACCAAGAGCCCGCATATGGGGCTTGCCAAGCCCCTATGCACCCAATCCTCACCATGGTTTGAGTTTTCCAGTCGCCCCGACCGTACCTGGGGCTCTGGTCTGGAATCCCTTTCTTGCAGAGACACATGAGCCAGAAAACACGACTCCACCCTTCCCACAAAATGACCCCAAACTCTTGGGAGCTGGGACAAATCCCCAGAGAGGGATACTCGTCCACAGTCCCTGAGGCCACCCCTCCAATCCACGGCTATCCCGGACACAAAATACAGAGACAAAAGCCTGAAGGAACGCCTCCCACTCGCCCTTATTTCAGAGTCCCAGGAGCTCCCTCTCGGGCTGTACATCCGGCCTGCCATACCCTAGGCTCCACTCATAAGCTGAGTTTGTGTGTTCAGACTTCTGATCCCACAGCCTGGACCCACACAACCTCCAGGTTAGGGCCTCTTGAGCCACAGCGAAAGATTGTGCCTGCCCTCTCCAAGGAAAGTGTGCCCAAACCATTGACCACAACCCAACAGGTTAGGGAAAAGCTCCACGGCCCCTGAGGCCATCAATATTGTAAGCCACCCTGGACAAAGAGGGGCTCTCTGACACCAGCGGATCAACTATCTCCACTTAGACTCTCATTGAGAGTCCCCAGAGACAGAAGGTTGAAATGGATAGGCTCCCAGGCCCTAATCTGAACCTTAGCTTTGGTTTCCATGTGTCCGTCCTCAGAGGACTGTTTTCGTAGACCAGCACACGAGGCTTTTCCGAGGCACCCAACCAAACCTCTCTCGTCTCCACATGGGGAGCTTTCTTACTGGGGATGTATCAAACCCTTCAGGTAGGAGAGTTCCGCAGGGCCACTGAAGAACCAGCACATTCCAAGGTCTCCATGGACCCAAACGCACATTATGACGCATCCTCAGGAGAGGCCATTTCAACTCAGCCCCCTGGGTAGCGTGCCCCAGAGGCAGCAGATCAAACATATCTTGTCGCTAATGGCCAATGGGAATGCGAGGCATGTTGTACAGGGATCCATTCTTCGATCCCTGCTCTCCAGTCCTTCCGTATGGTATGTCCTGGAGCCATGCAACAGGACTCGAATGTCCCGCAGAAGGAAACCTTGTGGTTTGGGGCAGCCTCCAAACTCAGCGTGGGAAAACTTCCCTGGCCTCATGAAGGTGCCATCATGGACACATACTCCAGCCTCAGCCAACGTCTGATCCTCAGCCTGACTTCTGATGCTGGAGATTTTGATTCAGCCTCTGCAGAGTGGGCCTGCCTGCCTTGGCTCCAATCCTCACCCTAGCTTGTGTTTTCAGACTTCCGTCCTCACACTCCTGGCCCACAAACCCTCCCTATTGGGAATTCTGGGGCCACAATGAAGCACTCTGCCTGCCTCCCAGGGAAAAAAACATTGTCTATGGTGCTGCCCAGAAACCCCAAATGAGGATCAAACTTCTTGGCTTTCGGCAACACCCCAATTGCATAGGCTACCTTAAACACTGATACTCTGTCGCAAATAGCCTGAGCCCTGACCGTCCAAAAGACACAGACACAGCTGGCTGCACACCCAGCACATTGGACCCGCCACTGCCTTAGGCCACCATCCATTCCCAACCTGGGAAACTAGACCTTATCTCCAATCCCTGTACAGGGGGGAACCTGATGCACAAGTCAGAACCCATCCTTCCCCATGGCAAGAAACCTTGCTGCTGGCAGTGAGTCAAACCTTCAGTGTAGGAGAAAACGGCAGGGTCCATGAGGCCACGCCCATGCGTGAGGGCCGCCTTGGGCACAAACACACATTGTGACCCTCAGCGTGAGTACCTTATTCAAGTAACGCCTCTCAGTGACTGGACCAAGTGCCCGCATATGTGGCTTGCCTTGCTCACAGGCACCCAGGACTAACTAGATGGTGTGTATTCCAGTTGAGGGAACCCACTGCTGTGCTCGAGAGTCCCTCTCCTGGGGGGTCCCCTGTGGCAGAAAACAGTACTTTTCCCTTCCCACAGAATGAACCCAAACACTTGGGAGCTTGGACTATCCCCTGTGAGGTAGGCTCTTCCTCGGTCCCTGAAGCAACCCCTACCCTGAACGACCACTGTGAACGCAACACCCAGAGACAAAAGCCTGAGTGACTGCCTCCCACTTGCCCTCCTTTGATATCCAGAGGATCTCCCCTCACGGACTGGAGATCAGGCCTGCCATTACCTTGGCCCCTAGCTGAGCCAAGTTTGCTTTTTCAGACATCTGTCCCCACAGCCCTGGCAAACACAGCCTCTAGGCTCGGTCCTCTGGAGCCATACCACAGGACCGTGCCTGCTGTCTCCTGGGAAACTGTGTCCATTCCTTTGGCCACACACCTCCAGAATATGAGAAACCTCAAGGCCCCCGAGGACATCCCACTACTGGGAACCTCCCGGACACACAGGGGCATTCAGACATAAGCTGAGCAGCTACCTCCACGAAGGCATGCACACAGATGTCAACAGAGATAGAAGGTTGAGACGGACAGGCCCTTAGGCCCTAATCTCAACTTTTGCTTTGGTTTCCAGGTGTCACTCCTCAGAGGTTTTGGTTCGAAGAACAGGATATGGGGCTTTCCTGAGGCACTGAACAGAACTCCTCTCGTCTCCACATGGGAAGCTCCCTTGTTGGAGCCCTGTGAAACACCTCAGCTTGGAGAATCCTGCAGAGTCCGTGAGCCACCTCCACATTCCAAGGTCTCCCAGGCCACCAAGCCACAGTAGGACTCATCTTCAGGAGAGTCCATTTCAACTCTCCCCTCTGGGTAGCTCACCCAGGAGCCCGCAGATTGAGCCTGCCTTGTCCTGACTAAAGAGTGGGAATATGAGGTGGCGTTCCCAGGCATCCATGCTTAGACACCTGCTCTCGAGTCTTTCCGTATGGGGCCTCCTGGAACCATCCAATAGGACTCGACTGTCGTGAAGAAGGAAACCTTGAGGTTTGGTTCACAAATCCCATCGTAGGCAAACCTCCCTGGCCTCATGACGCCCCCACACCCTTCAGGAAGAGGCCATGCTGGACAAAAACTCTAGCCTGAGGCACGTCTCATAGTTGACATGACCTCAGTGCAGGAGATCTCGATTCAGCCTCTGCAGAGTGGGCCTGCCGTGCCCTCGGTCCCAAACCTCACGCTAGCTTGTGTTTTCAGACTTCCTTCCTCACACTCCTGGCAAACAAGCCCTTCGGACTAGGAACTCCAGAACCACAACCCAGCCCATTGTCTGTCCAACGGAAGAAAAACGTTTCCCTGTGGGGCTCTCCAGAAAACCCAGATGAGGATCAACCTGCTTGGGCCTCGACGGTACCCGAACTGGATAGGCTGCTCTGGGCACTCATGCTCTGTCTGACACAGCCTGAAGCTAGACATCCAGACAGACAAGGAGACAGCTGGCCGCACACCCTGCACTTCGGACACGCCATGGTCTTATGCCGTCACCTCTTCCTAACCTTGGTTTTCAGATATCTGAACCTAGACATTATATCAATTCTCCACACAGCTGGGTATCGCAAGCACAAAAAAGAACTCCTCCTTCCCCATGGCTGTTAAGCTTGCTCTTGGCATGGAGTCACACCTTCAAGGTGGGAGAAACCTTCATGGCCCCTGATGCCACGCCCAAACGTGAGTGCTGCTTGGGCACAAGTTCACACTGTGACCCTCAGCATGAGCCCCATGTCAAAGAAAGGCCTCTCAGGGCCTGGACCAAGAGCCCGCATATGGGGCTTGCCAAGCCCCTATGCACCCAATCCTCACCATGGTTTGAGTTTTCCAGTCGCCCCGACCGTACCTGGGGCTCTGGTCTGGAATCCCTTTCTTGCAGAGACACATGAGCCAGAAAACACGACTCCACCCTTCCCACAAAATGACCCCAAACTCTTGGGAGCTGGGACAAATCCCCAGAGAGGGATACTCGTCCACAGTCCCTGAGGCCACCCCTCCAATCCACGGCTATCCCGGACACAACATACAGAGACAAAAGCCTGAAGGAACGCCTCCCACTCGCCCTTATTTCAGAGTCCCAGGAGCTCCCTCTCGGGCTGTACATCCGGCCTGCCATACCCTAGGCTCCACTCATAAGCTGAGTTTGTGTGTTCAGACTTCTGATCCCACAGCCTGGACCCACACAACCTCCAGGTTAGGGCCTCTTGAGCCACAGCGAAAGATTGTGCCTGCCCTCTCCAAGGAAAGTGTGCCCAAACCATTGACCACAACCCAACAGGTTAGGGAAAAGCTCCACGGCCCCTGAGGCCATCAATATTGTAAGCCACCCTGGACAAAGAGGGGCTCTCTGACAATAGCGGATCAACTATCTCCACTTAGACTCTCATTGAGAGTCCCCAGAGACAGAAGGTTGAAATGGATAGGCTCCCAGGCCCTAATCTGAACCTTAGCTTTGGTTTCCATGTGTCCGTCCTCAGAGGACTGTTTTCGTAGACCAGCACACGAGGCTTTTCCGAGGCACCCAACCAAACCTCTCTCGTCTCCACATGGGGAGCTTTCTTACTGGGGATGTATCAAACCCTTCAGGTAGGAGAGTTCCGCAGGGCCACTGAAGAACCAGCACATTCCAAGGTCTCCATGGACCCAAACGCACATTATGACGCATCCTCAGGAGAGGCCATTTCAACTCAGCCCCCTGGGTAGCGTGCCCCAGAGGCAGCAGATCAAACATATCTTGTCGCTAATGGCCAATGGGAATGCGAGGCATGTTGTACAGGGATCCATTCTTCGATCCCTGCTCTCCAGTCCTTCCGTATGGTATGTCCTGGAGCCATGCAACAGGACTCGAATGTCCCGCAGAAGGAAACCTTGTGGTTTGGGGCAGCCTCCAAACTCAGCGTGGGAAAACTTCCCTGGCCTCATGAAGGTGCCATCATGGACACATACTCCAGCCTCAGCCAACGTCTGATCCTCAGCCTGACTTCTGATGCTGGAGATTTTGATTCAGCCTCTGCAGAGTGGGCCTGCCTGCCTTGGCTCCAATCCTCACCCTAGCTTGTGTTTTCAGACTTCCGTCCTCACACTCCTGGCCCACAAACCCTCCCTATTGGGAATTCTGGGGCCACAATGAAGCACTCTGCCTGCCTCCCAGGGAAAAAAACATTGTCTATGGTGCTGCCCAGAAACCCCAAATGAGGATCAAACTTCTTGGCTTTCGGCAACACCCCAATTGCATAGGCTACCTTAAACACTGATACTCTGTCGCAAATAGCCTGAGCCCTGACCGTCCAAAAGACACAGACACAGCTGGCTGCACACCCAGCACATTGGACCCGCCACTGCCTTAGGCCACCATCCATTCCCAACCTGGGAAACTAGACCTTATCTCCAATCCCTGTACAGGGGGGAACCTGATGCACAAGTCAGAACCCATCCTTCCCCATGGCAAGAAACCTTGCTGCTGGCAGTGAGTCAAACCTTCAGTGTAGGAGAAAACGGCAGGGTCCATGAGGCCACGCCCATGCGTGAGGGCCGCCTTGGGCACAAACACACATTGTGACCCTCAGCGTGAGTACCTTATTCAAGTAACGCCTCTCAGTGACTGGACCAAGTGCCCGCATATGTGGCTTGCCTTGCTCACAGGCACCCAGGACTAACTAGATGGTGTGTATTCCAGTTGAGGGAACCCACTGCTGTGCTCGAGAGTCCCTCTCCTGGGGGGTCCCCTGTGGCAGAAAACAGTACTTTTCCCTTCCCACAGAATGAACCCAAACACTTGGGAGCTTGGACTATCCCCTGTGAGGTAGGCTCTTCCTCGGTCCCTGAAGCAACCCCTACCCTGAACGACCACTGTGAACGCAACACCCAGAGACAAAAGCCTGAGTGACTGCCTCCCACTTGCCCTCCTTTGATATCCAGAGGATCTCCCCTCACGGACTGGAGATCAGGCCTGCCATTACCTTGGCCCCTAGCTGAGCCAAGTTTGCTTTTTCAGACATCTGTCCCCACAGCCCTGGCAAACACAGCCTCTAGGCTCGGTCCTCTGGAGCCATACCACAGGACCGTGCCTGCTGTCTCCTGGGAAACTGTGTCCATTCCTTTGGCCACACACCTCCAGAATATGAGAAACCTCAAGGCCCCCGAGGACATCCCACTACTGGGAACCTCCCGGACACACAGGGGCATTCAGACATAAGCTGAGCAGCTACCTCCACGAAGGCATGCACACAGATGTCAACAGAGATAGAAGGTTGAGACGGACAGGCCCTTAGGCCCTAATCTCAACTCTTGCTTTGGTTTCCAGGTGTCACTCCTCAGAGGTTTTGGTTCGAAGAACAGGATATGGGGCTTTCCTGAGGCACTGAACAGAACTCCTCTCGTCTCCACATGGGAAGCTCCCTTGTTGGAGCCGTGTGAAACACCTCAGCTTGGAGAATCCTGCAGAGTCCGTGAGCCACCTCCACATTCCAAGGTCTCCCAGGCCACCAAGCCACAGTAGGACTCATCTTCAGGAGAGTCCATTTCAACTCTCCCCTCTGGGTAGCTCACCCAGGAGCCCGCAGATTGAACCTGCCTTGTCCTGACTAAAGAGTGGGAATATGAGGTGGCGTTCCCAGGCATCCATCCTTAGACACCTGCTCTCGAGTCTTTCCGTATGGGGCCTCCTGGAACCATCCAATAGGACTCGACTGTCGTGAAGAAGGAAACCTTGAGGTTTGGTTCACAAATCCCATCGTAGGCAAACCTCCCTGACCTCATGAAGCCCCCACACCCTTCAGGAAGAGGCCATGCTGGACAAAAACTCTAGCCTGAGGCACGTCTCATAGTTGACATGACCTCAGTGCAGGAGATCTCGATTCAGCCTCTGCAGAGTGGGCCTGCCGTGCCCTCGGTCCCAAACCTCACGCTAGCTTGTGTTTTCAGACTTCCTTCCTCACACTCCTGGCAAACAAGCCCTTCGGACTAGGAACTCCAGAACCACACCCCAGCCCATTGTCTGTCCAACGGAAGAAAAACGTTTCCCTGTGGGGCTCTCCAGAAAACCCAGATGAGGATCAACCTGCTTGGGCCTCAACGGTACCCGAACTGGATAGGCTGCTCTGGGCACTCATGCTCTGTCTGACACAGCCTGAAGCCAGACATCCAGACAGACAAGGAGACAGCTGGCCGCACACCCTGCACTTCGGACACGCCATGGTCTTATGCCGTCACCTCTTCCTAACCTTGGTTTTCAGATATCTGAACCTAGACATTATATCAATTCTCCACACAGCTGGGTATCGCAAGCACAAAAAAGAACTCCTCCTTCCCCATGGCTGTTAAGCTTGCTCTTGGCATGGAGTCACACCTTCAAGGTGGGAGAAACCTTCATGGCCCCTGATGCCACGCCCAAACGTGAGTGCTGCTTGGGCACAAGTTCACACTGTGACCCTCAGCATGAGCCCCATGTCAAAGAAAGGCCTGTCAGGGCCTGGACCAAGAGCCCGCATATGGGGCTTGCCAAGCCCCTATGCACCCAATCCTCACCATGGTTTGAGTTTTCCAGTCGCCCCGACCGTACCTGGGGCTCTGGTCTGGAATCCCTTTCTTGCAGAGACACATGAGCCAGAAAACACGACTCCACCCTTCCCACAAAATGACCCCAAACTCTTGGGAGCTGGGACAAATCCCCAGAGAGGGATACTCGTCCACAGTCCCTGAGGCCACCCCTCCAATCCACGGCTATCCTGGACACAACATACAGAGACAAAAGCCTGAAGGAACGCCTCCCACTCGCCCTTATTTCAGAGTCCCAGGAGCTCCCTCTCGGGCTGTACATCCGGCCTGCCATACCCTAGGCTCCACTCATAAGCTGAGTTTGTGTGTTCAGACTTCTGATCCCACAGCCTGGACCCACACAACCTCCAGGCTAGGGCCTCTTGAGCCACAGCGAAAGATTGTGCCTGCCCTCTCCAAGGAAAGTGTGCCCAAACCATTGACCACATCCCAACAGGTTAGGGAAAAGCTCCACGGCCCCTGAGGCCATCAATAGTGTAGGCCACCCTGGACAAAGAGGGGCTCTCTGACACCAGCGGATCAACTATCTCCACTTAGACTCTCATTGAGTGTCCCCAGAGACAGAAGGTTGAAATGGATAGGCTCCCAGGCCCTAATCTGAACCTTAGCTTTGCTTTCCATGTGTCCGTCCTCAGAGGACTGTTTTCGTAGACCAGCACACGAGGCTTTTCCGAGGCACCCAACCAAACCTCTCTCGTCTCCACATGGGGAGCTTTCTTACTGGGGATGTATCAAACCCTTCAGGTAGGAGAGTTCCGCAGGGCCACTGAAGAACCAGCACATTCCAAGGTCTCCATGGACCCAAACGCACATTATGACGCATCCTCAGGAGAGGCCATTTCAACTCAGCCCCCTGGGTAGCGTGCCCCAGAGGCAGCAGATCAAACATATCTTGTCGCTAATGGCCAATGGGAATGCGAGGCATGCTGTACAGGGATCCATTCTTGGATCCCTGCTCTCCAGTCCTTCCGTATGGTATGTCCTGGAGCCATGCAACAGGACTCGAATGTCCTGCAGAAGGAAACCTTGTGGTTTTGGGCAGCCTCCAAACTCAGCGTGGGAAAACTTCCCTGGCCTCATGAAGGTGCCATCATGGACACATACTCCAGCCTCAGCCAACGTCTGATCCTCAGCCTGACTTCTGATGCAGGAGATTTTGATTCAGCCTCTGCAGAGTGGGCCTGCCTGCCTTGGCTCCAATCCTCACCCTAGCTTGTGTTTTCAGACTTCCGTCCTCACACTCCTGGCCCACAAACCCTCCCTATTGGGAATTCTGGGGCCACAATGAAGCACTCTGCCTGCCTCCCAGGGAAAAAAACATTGTCTATGGTGCTGCCCAGAAACCCCAAATGAGGATCAAACTTCTTGGCTTTCGGCAACACCCCAATTGCATAGGCTACCTTAAACACTGATACTCTGTCGCAAATAGCCTGAGCCCTGACCGTCCAAAAGACGCAGACACAGCTGGCTGCACACCCAGCACATTGGACCCGCCACTGCCTTAGGCCACCATCCATTCCCAACCTGGGAAACTAGACCTTATCTCCAATCCCTGTACAGGGGGGAACCTGATGCACAAGTCAGAACCCATCCTTCCCCATGGCAAGAAACCTTGCTGCTGGCAGTGAGTCAAACCTTCAGTGTAGGAGAAAACGGCATGGTCCATGAGGCCACGCCCATGCGTGAGGGCCGCCTTGGGCACAAACACACATTGTGACCCTCAGCGTGAGTACCTTATTCAAGTAACGCCTCTCAGTGACTGGACCAAGTGCCCGCATATGTGGCTTGCCTTGCTCACAGGCACCCAGGACTAACTAGATGGTGTGTATTCCAGTTGAGGGAACCCACTGCTGTGCTCGAGAGTCCCTCTCCTGGGGGGTCCCCTGTGGCAGAAAACAGTACTTTTCCCATCCCACAGAATGAACCCAAACACTTGGGAGCTTGGACTATCCCCTGTGAGGTAGGCTCTTCCTCGGTCCCTGAAGCAACCCCTACCCTGAACGACCACTGTGAACGCAACACCCAGAGACAAAAGCCTGAGTGACTGCCTCCCACTTGCCCTCCTTTGATATCCAGAGGATCTCCCCTCACGGACTGGAGATCAGGCCTGCCATTACCTTGGCCCCTAGCTGAGCCAAGTTTGCTTTTTCAGACATCTGTCCCCACAGCCCTGGCAAACACAGCCTCTAGGCTCGGTCCTCTGGAGCCATACCACAGGACCGTGCCTGCTGTCTCCTGGGAAACTGTGTCCATTCCTTTGGCCACACACCTCCAGAATATGAGAAACCTCAAGGCCCCCGAGGACATCCCACTACTGGGAACCTCCCGGACACACAGGGGCATTCAGACATAAGCTGAGCAGCTACATCCACGAAGGCATGCACACAGATGTCAACAGAGATAGAAGGTTGAGACGGACAGGCCCTTAGGCCCTAATCTCCACTCTTGCTTTGGTTTCCAGGTGTCACTCCTCAGAGGTTTTGGTTCGAAGAACAGGATATGGGGCTTTCCTGAGGCACTGAACAGAACTCCTCTCGTCTCCACATGGGAAGCTCCCTTGTTGGAGCCGTGTGAAACACCTCAGCTTGGAGAATCCTGCAGAGTCCGTGAGCCACCTCCACATTCCAAGGTCTCCCAGGCCACCAAGCCACAGTAGGACTCATCTTCAGGAGAGTCCATTTCAACTCTCCCCTCTGGGTAGCTCACCCAGGAGCCCGCAGATTGAGCCTGCCTTGTCCTGACTAAAGAGTGGGAATATGAGGTGGCGTTCCCAGGCATCCATGCTTAGACACCTGCTCTCGAGTCTTTCCGTATGGGGCCTCCTGGAACCATCCAATAGGACTCGACTGTCGTGAAGAAGGAAACCTTGAGGTTTGGTTCACAAATCCCATCGTAGGCAAACCTCCCTGGCCTCATGAAGCCCCCACACCCTTCAGGAAGAGGCCATGCTGGACAAAAACTCTAGCCTGAGGCACGTCTCATAGTTGACATGACCTCAGTGCAGGAGATCTCGATTCAGCCTCTGCAGAGTGGGCCTGCCGTGCCCTCGGTCCCAAACCTCACGCTAGCTTGTGTTTTCAGACTTCCTTCCTCACACTCCTGGCAAACAAGCCCTTCGGACTAGGAACTCCAGAACCACAACCCAGCCCATTGTCTGTCCAACGGAAGAAAAACGTTTCCCTGTGGGGCTCTCCAGAAAACCCAGATGAGGATCAACCTGCTTGGGCCTCGACGGTACCCGAACTGGATAGGCTGCTCTGGGCACTCATGCTCTGTCTGACACAGCCTGAAGCCAGACATCCAGACAGACAAGGAGACAGCTGGCCGCACACCCTGCACTTCGGACACGCCATGGTCTTATGCCGTCACCTCTTCCTAACCTTGGTTTTCAGATATCTGAACCTAGACATTATATCAATTCTCCACACAGCTAGGTATCGCAAGCACAAAAAAGAACTCCTCCTTCCCCATGGCTGTTAAGCTTGCTCTTGGCATGGAGTCACACCTTCAAGGTGGGAGAAACCTTCATGGCCCCTGATGCCACGCCCAAACGTGAGTGCTGCTTGGGCACAAGTTCACACTGTGACCCTCAGCATGAGCCCCATGTCAAAGAAAGGCCTCTCAGGGCCTGGACCAAGAGCCCGCATATGGGGCTTGCCAAGCCCCTATGCACCCAATCCTCACCATGGTTTGAGTTTTCCAGTCGCCCCGACCGTACCTGGGGCTCTGGTCTGGAATCCCTTTCTTGCAGAGACACATGAGCCAGAAAACACGACTCCACCCTTCCCACAAAATGACCCCAAACTCTTGGGAGCTGGGACAAATCCCCAGAGAGGGATACTCGTCCACAGTCCCTGAGGCCACCCCTCCAATCCACGGCTATCCTGGACACAACATACAGAGACAAAAGCCTGAAGGAACGCCTCCCACTCGCCCTTATTTCAGAGTCCCAGGAGCTCCCTCTCGGGCTGTACATCCGGCCTGCCATACCCTAGGCTCCACTCATAAGCTGAGTTTGTGTGTTCAGACTTCTGATCCCACAGCCTGGACCCACACAACCTCCAGGCTAGGGCCTCTTGAGCCACAGCGAAAGATTGTGCCTGCCCTCTCCAAGGAAAGTGTGCCCAAACCATTGACCACAACCCAACAGGTTAGGGAAAAGCTCCACGGCCCCTGAGGCCATCAATAGTGTAGGCCACCCTGGACAAAGAGGGGCTCTCTGACACCAGCGGATCAACTATCTCCACTTAGACTCTCATTGAGTGTCCCCAGAGACAGAAGGTTGAAATGGATAGGCTCCCAGGCCCTAATCTCAACCTTAGCTTTGGTTTCCATGTGTCCGTCCTCAGAGGACTGTTTTCGTAGACCAGCACACGAGGCTTTTCCGAGGCACCCAACCAAACCTCTCTCGTCTCCACATGGGGAGCTTTCTTACTGGGGATGTATCAAACCCTTCAGGTAGGAGAGTTCCGCAGGGCCACTGAAGAACCAGCACATTCCAAGGTCTCCATGGACCCAAACGCACATTATGACGCATCCTCAGGAGAGGCCATTTCAACTCAGCCCCCTGGGTAGCGTGCCCCAGAGGCAGCAGATCAAACATATCTTGTCGCTAATGGCCAATGGGAATGCGAGGCATGCTGTACAGGGATCCATTCTTGGATCCCTGCTCTCCAGTCCTTCCGTATGGTATGTCCTGGAGCCATGCAACAGGACTCGAATGTCCTGCAGAAGGAAACCTTGTGGTTTTGGGCAGCCTCCAAACTCAGCGTGGGAAAACTTCCCTGGCCTCATGAAGGTGCCATCATGGACACATACTCCAGCCTCAGCCAACGTCTGATCCTCAGCCTGACTTCTGATGCAGGAGATTTTGATTCAGCCTCTGCAGAGTGGGCCTGCCTGCCTTGGCTCCAATCCTCACCCTAGCTTGTGTTTTCAGACTTCCGTCCTCACACTCCTGGCCCACAAACCCTCCCTATTGGGAATTCTGGGGCCACAATGAAGCACTCTGCCTGCCTCCCAGGGATAAAAACATTGTCTATGGTGCTGCCCAGAAACCCCAAATGAGGATCAAACTTCTTGGCTTTCGGCAACACCCCAATTGCATAGGCTACCTTAAACACTGATACTCTGTCGCAAATAGCCTGAGCCCTGACCGTCCAAAAGACGCAGACACAGCTGGCTGCACACCCAGCACATTGGACCCGCCACTGCCTTAGGCCACCATCCATTCCCAACCTGGGAAACTAGACCTTATCTCCAATCCCTGTACAGGGGGGAACCTGATGCACAAGTCAGAACCCATCCTTCCCCATGGCAAGAAACCTTGCTGCTGGCAGTGAGTCAAACCTTCAGTGTAGGAGAAAACGGCATGGTCCATGAGGCAACGCCCATGCGTGAGGGCCGCCTTGGGCACAAACACACATTGTGACCCTCAGCGTGAGTACCTTATTCAAGTAACGCCTCTCAGTGACTGGACCAAGTGCCCGCATATGTGGCTTGCCTTGCTCACAGGCACCCAGGACTAACTAGATGGTGTGTATTCCAGTTGAGGGAACCCACTGCTGTGCTCGAGAGTCCCTCTCCTGGGGGGTCCCCTGTGGCAGAAAACAGTACTTTTCCCATCCCACAGAATGAACCCAAACACTTGGGAGCTTGGACTATCCCCTGTGAGGTAGGCTCTTCCTCGGTCCCTGAAGCAACCCCTACCCTGAACGACCACTGTGAACGCAACACCCAGAGACAAAAGCCTGAGTGACTGCCTCCCACTTGCCCTCCTTTGATATCCAGAGGATCTCCCCTCACGGACTGGAGATCAGGCCTGCCATTACCTTGGCCCCTAGCTGAGCCAAGTTTGCTTTTTCAGACATCTGTCCCCACAGCCCTGGCAAACACAGCCTCTAGGCTCGGTCCTCTGGAGCCATACCACAGGACCGTGCCTGCTGTCTCCTGGGAAACTGTGTCCATTCCTTTGGCCACACACCTCCAGAATATGAGAAACCTCAAGGCCCCCGAGGACATCCCACTACTGGGAACCTCCCGGACACACAGGGGCATTCAGACATAAGCTGAGCAGCTACATCCACGAAGGCATGCACACAGATGTCAACAGAGATAGAAGGTTGAGACGGACAGGCCCTTAGGCCCTAATCTCCACTCTTGCTTTGGTTTCCAGGTGTCACTCCTCAGAGGTTTTGGTTCGAAGAACAGGATATGGGGCTTTCCTGAGGCACTGAACAGAACTCCTCTCGTCTCCACATGGGAAGCTCCCTTGTTGGAGCCGTGTGAAACACCTCAGCTTGGAGAATCCTGCAGAGTCCGTGAGCCACCTCCACATTCCAAGGTCTCCCAGGCCACCAAGCCACAGTAGGACTCATCTTCAGGAGAGTCCATTTCAACTCTCCCCTCTGGGTAGCTCACCCAGGAGCCCGCAGATTGAGCCTGCCTTGTCCTGACTAAAGAGTGGGAATATGAGGTGGCGTTCCCAGGCATCCATGCTTAGACACCTGCTCTCGAGTCTTTCCGTATGGGGCCTCCTGGAACCATCCAATAGGACTCGACTGTCGTGAAGAAGGAAACCTTGAGGTTTGGTTCACAAATCCCATCGTAGGCAAACCTCCCTGGCCTCATGAAGCCCCCACACCCTTCAGGAAGAGGCCATGCTGGACAAAAACTCTAGCCTGAGGCACGTCTCATAGTTGACATGACCTCAGTGCAGGAGATCTCGATTCAGCCTCTGCAGAGTGGGCCTGCCGTGCCCTCGGTCCCAAACCTCACGCTAGCTTGTGTTTTCAGACTTCCTTCCTCACACTCCTGGCAAACAAGCCCTTCGGACTAGGAACTCCAGAACCACAACCCAGCCCATTGTCTGTCCAACGGAAGAAAAACGTTTCCCTGTGGGGCTCTCCAGAAAACCCAGATGAGGATCAACCTGCTTGGGCCTCGACGGTACCCGAACTGGATAGGCTGCTCTGGGCACTCATGCTCTGTCTGACACAGCCTGAAGCCAGACATCCAGACAGACAAGGAGACAGCTGGCCGCACACCCTGCACTTCGGACACGCCATGGTCTTATGCCGTCACCTCTTCCTAACCTTGGTTTTCAGATATCTGAACCTAGACATTATATCAATTCTCCACACAGCTAGGTATCGCAAGCACAAAAAAGAACTCCTCCTTCCCCATGGCTGTTAAGCTTGCTCTTGGCATGGAGTCACACCTTCAAGGTGGGAGAAACCTTCATGGCCCCTGATGCCACGCCCAAACGTGAGTGCTGCTTGGGCACAAGTTCACACTGTGACCCTCAGCATGAGCCCCATGTCAAAGAAAGGCCTCTCAGGGCCTGGACCAAGAGCCCGCATATGGGGCTTGCCAAGCCCCTATGCACCCAATCCTCACCATGGTTTGAGTTTTCCAGTCGCCCCGACCGTACCTGGGGCTCTGGTCTGGAATCCCTTTCTTGCAGAGACACATGAGCCAGAAAACACGACTCCACCCTTCCCAGAAAATGACCCCAAACTCTTGGGAGCTGGGACAAATCCCCAGAGAGGGATACTCGTCCACAGTCCCTGAGGCCACCCCTCCAATCCACGGCTATCCCGGACACAACATACAGAGACAAAAGCCTGAAGGAACGCCTCCCACTCGCCCTTATTTCAGAGTCCCAGGAGCTCCCTCTCGGGCTGTACATCCGGCCTGCCATACCCTAGGCTCCACTCATAAGCTGAGTTTGTGTGTTCAGACTTCTGATCCCACAGCCTGGACCCACACAACCTCTAGGCTAGGGCCTCTTGAGCCACAGCGAAAGATTGTGCCTGCCCTCTCCAAGGAAAGTGTGCCCAAACCATTGACCACAACCCAACAGGTTAGGGAAAAGCTCCACGGCCCCTGAAGCCATCAATAGTGTAGGCCACCCTGGACAAAGAGGGGCTCTCTGACACCAGCGGATCAACTATCTCCACTTAGACTCTCATTGAGTGTCCCCAGAGACAGAAGGTTGAAATGGATAGGCTCCCAGGCCCTAATCTGAACCTTAGCTTTGCTTTCCATGTGTCCGTCCTCAGAGGACTGTTTTCGTAGACCAGCACACGAGGCTTTTCCGAGGCACCCAACCAAACCTCTCTCGTCTCCACATGGGGAGCTTTCTTACTGGGGATGTATCAAACCCTTCAGGTAGGAGAGTTCCGCAGGGCCACTGAAGAACCAGCACATTCCAAGGTCTCCATGGACCCAAACGCACATTATGACGCATCCTCAGGAGAGGCCATTTCAACTCAGCCCCCTGGGTAGCGTGCCCCAGAGGCAGCAGATCAAACATATCTTGTCGCTAATGGCCAATGGGAATGCGAGGCATGCTGTACAGGGATCCATTCTTCGATCCCTGCTCTCCAGTCCTTCCGTATGGTATGTCCTGGAGCCATGCAACAGGACTCGAATGTCCCGCAGAAGGAAACCTTGTGGTTTGGGGCAGCCTCCAAACTCAGCGTGGGAAAACTTCCCTGGCCTCATGAAGGTGCCATCATGGACACATACTCCAGCCTCAGCCAACGTCTGATCCTCAGCCTGACTTCTGATGCAGGAGATTTTGATTCAGCCTCTGCAGAGTGGGCCTGCCTGCCTTGGCTCCAATCCTCACCCTAGCTTGTGTTTTCAGACTTCCGTCCTCACACTCCTGGCCCACAAACCCTCCCTATTGGGAATTCTGGGGCCACAATGAAGCACTCTGCCTGCCTCCCAGGGAAAAAAACATTGTCTATGGTGCTGCCCAGAAACCCCAAATGAGGATCAAACTTCTTGGCTTTCGGCAACACCCCAATTGCATAGGCTACCTTAAACACTGATACTCTGTCGCAAATAGCCTGAGCCCTGACCGTCCAAAAGACACAGACACAGCTGGCTGCACACCCAGCACATTGGACCCGCCACTGCCTTAGGCCACCATCCATTCCCAACCTGGGAAACTAGACCTTATCTCCAATCCCTGTACAGGGGGGAACCTGATGCACAAGTCAGAACCCATCCTTCCCCATGGCAAGAAACCTTGCTGCTGGCAGTGAGTCAAACCTTCAGTGTAGGAGAAAACGGCATGGTCCATGAGGCCACGCCCATGCGTGAGGGCCGCCTTGGGCACAAACACACATTGTGACCCTCAGCGTGAGTACCTTATTCAAGTAACGCCTCTCAGTGACTGGACCAAGTGCCCGCATATGTGGCTTGCCTTGCTCACAGGCACCCAGGACTAACTAGATGGTGTGTATTCCAGTTGAGGGAACCCACTGCTGTGCTCGAGAGTCCCTCTCCTGGGGGGTCCCCTGTGGCAGAAAACAGTACTTTTCCCATCCCACAGAATGAACCCAAACACTTGGGAGCTTGGACTATCCCCTGTGAGGTAGGCTCTTCCTCGGTCCCAGAAGCAACCCCTACCCTGAACGACCACTGTGAACGCAACACCCAGAGACAAAAGCCTGAGTGACTGCCTCCCACTTGCCCTCCTTTGATATCCAGAGGATCTCCCCTCACGGACTGGAGATCAGGCCTGCCATTACCTTGGCCCCTAGCTGAGCCAAGTTTGCTTTTTCAGACATCTGTCCCCACAGCCCTGGCAAACACAGCCTCTAGGCTCGGTCCTCTGGAGCCATACCACAGGACCGTGCCTGCTGTCTCCTGGGAAACTGTGTCCATTCGTTTGGCCACACACCTCCAGAATATGAGAAACCTCAAGGCCCCCGAGGACATCCCACTACTGGGAACCTCCCGGACACACAGGGGCATTCAGACATAAGCTGAGCAGCTACCTCCACGAAGGCATGCACACAGATGTCAACAGAGATAGAAGGTTGAGACGGACAGGCCCTTAGGCCCTAATCTCCACTCTTGCTTTGGTTTCCAGGTGTCACTCCTCAGAGGTTTTGGTTCGAAGAACAGGATATGGGGCTTTCCTGAGGCACTGAACAGAACTCCTCTCGTCTCCACATGGGAAGCTCCCTTGTTGGAGCCGTGTGAAACACCTCAGCTTGGAGAATCCTGCAGAGTCCGTGAGCCACCTCCACATTCCAAGGTCTCCCAGGCCACCAAGCCACAGTAGGACTCATCTTCAGGAGAGTCCATTTCAACTCTCCCCTCTGGGTAGCTCACCCAGGAGCCCGCAGATTGAGCCTGCCTTGTCCTGACTAAAGAGTGGGAATATGAGGTGGCGTTCCCAGGCATCCATGCTTAGACACCTGCTCTCGAGTCTTTCCGTATGGGGCCTCCTGGAACCATCCAATAGGACTCGACTGTCGTGAAGAAGGAAACCTTGAGGTTTGGTTCACAAATCCCATCGTAGGCAAACCTCCCTGGCCTCATGAAGCCCCCACACCCTTCAGGAAGAGGCCATGCTGGACAAAAACTCTAGCCTGAGGCACGTCTCATAGTTGACATGACCTCAGTGCAGGAGATCTCGATTCAGCCTCTGCAGAGTGGGCCTGCCGTGCCCTTGGTCCCAAACCTCACGCTAGCTTGTGTTTTCAGACTTCCTTCCTCACACTCCTGGCAAACAAGCCCTTCGGACTAGGAACTCCAGAACCACAACCCAGCCCATTGTCTGTCCAACGGAAGAAAAACGTTTCCCTGTGGGGCTCTCCAGAAAACCCAGATGAGGATCAACCTGCTTGGGCCTCGACGGTACCCGAACTGGATAGGCTGCTCTGGGCACTCATGCTCTGTCTGACACAGCCTGAAGCCAGACATCCAGACAGACAAGGAGACAGCTGGCCGCACACCCTGCACTTCGGACACGCCATGGTCTTATGCCGTCACCTCTTCCTAACCTTGGTTTTCAGATATCTGAACCTAGACATTATATCAATTCTCCACACAGCTGGGTATCGCAAGCACAAAAAAGAACTCCTCCTTCCCCATGGCTGTTAAGCTTGCTCTTGGCATGGAGTCACACCTTCAAGGTGGGAGAAACCTTCATGGCCCCTGATGCCACGCCCAAACGTGAGTGCTGCTTGGGCACAAGTTCACACTGTGACCCTCAGCATGAGCCCCATGTCAAAGAAAGGCCTGTCAGGGCCTGGACCAAGAGCCCGCATATGGGGCTTGCCAAGCCCCTATGCACCCAATCCTCACCATGGTTTGAGTTTTCCAGTCGCCCCGACCGTACCTGGGGCTCTGGTCTGGAATCCCTTTCTTGCAGAGACACATGAGCCAGAAAACACGACTCCACCCTCCCACAAAATGACCCCAAACTCTTGGGAGCTGGGACAAATCCCCAGAGAGGGATACTCGTGCACAGTCCCTGAGGCCACCCCTCCAATCCACGGCTATCCCGGACACAACATACAGAGACAAAAGCCTGAAGGAACGCCTCCCACTCGCCCTTATTTCAGAGTCCCAGGAGCTCCCTCTCGGGCTGTACATCCGGCCTGCCATACCCTAGGCTCCACTCATAAGCTGAGTTTGTGTGTTCAGACTTCTGATCCCACAGCCTGGACCCACACAACCTCCAGGCTAGGGCCTCTTAGCCACAGCGAAAGATTGTGCCTGCCCTCTCCAAGGAAAGTGTGCAAAAAACATTGACCACAACCCAACAGGTTAGGGAAAAGCTCCACGGACCCTGAGGCCATCAATAGTGTAGGCCACCCTGGACAAAGAGGGGCTCTCTGACACCACCGGAGCAACTATCTCCACTTAGACTCTCATTGAGTGTCCCCAGAGACAGAAGGTTGAAATGGATAGGCTCCCAGGCCCTAATCTGAACCTTAGCTTTGGTTTCCATGTGTCCGTCCTCAGAGGACTGTTTTCGTAGACCAGCACACGGGGCTTTTCCGAGGCACCCAACCAAACCTCTCTCGTCTCCACATGGGGAGCTTTCTTACTGGGGATGTATCAAACCCTTCAGGTAGGAGAGTTCCGCAGGGCCACTGAACAACCAGCACATTCCAAGGACTCCATGGTCCCAAACGCACATTATGACGCATCCTCAGGAGAGGCCATTTCAACTCAGCCCCCTGGGTAGCGTGTTCCAGAGGCAGAAGATCAAACATATCTTGTCGCTAATGGCCAATAGGAATGCGAGGCATGCTGTACAGGGATCCATCCTTCGAACCCTGCTCTCCAGTCCTTCCGTATGGTATATCCTGGATCCATACAACAGGACTCGAATGTCCCGCAGAAGGAAACCTTGTGGTTGGGGCAACCTCCAAACTCAGCGTGGGAAAACTTCCTTGGCCTCATGAGGCCCCCGCTTCATGAAGGTGCCATCATGGACACATACTCCAGCCTCAGCCAACGTCTGATCCTCAGCCTGCCTTCAGATGCAGGATATTTTGATTCAGCCTCTGCAGATTGGGCCTGCTCTGCCCTTGGCTCCAATCCTCACCCTAGATTGTGTTTTCAGACTTCCTTCCTCACACTCCTGGCCCACAAACCCTCCCTACTGGGAATTCTGGGGCCACAATGAAGCACTCTGCCTGCCTCCCAGGAGAAAAACATTGTCTAATGTGCTGCCCAGAAACCCCGAATGAGGATCAAACTGCTTGGCCCATGGCAACACCCCAATTGCATAGGCTACCTTAAACACTGATGCTCTGTCGCAAATACCCTGAGCCCAGACCGTCCAACAGACACCAACACAGCTGGCTGCACACCCAGCACATAGGTCCCGCCACTGCCTTAGGCCACCATCCATTCCCAACCTGGGTTTTTAGTCTTGGGAACCTAGACGTTATCTCCAATACTTGCACACGGGGGAACCTCATGCACAAGTCAGAACCCCTCCTTACCCATGGCAAGAAATTTGCTGCTGGCAGTGAGTCAAACCTTCAGTGTAGGAGAAAACGGCATGGCCCATGAGGCCACGCCCATGCGTGAGGGCCTCCTTGGGCACAAACACACATAGTTACCCTCAACGTGAGTACCTTATTCAAGTAACGCCTCTCAGTGCCTCACCATGAGCCCGCATATGTGGCTTGCCTAACCCATAGGCACCCAGGACAAACTTGATGGTGTGTATTCCAGTTGAGGGAACCCACTGCTCTGCTCTAGAGTCCCTCTCCTGGGGGGTCCCCTGTGGCAGAAAACAGTACTTTTCCCTTCCCACAGAATGAACCCAACAAAAGAGAGCTTGGACTATCCCCCGAGAGGAAGGCTCTGCCTCGGACCCTGAAGCAACCCCTACACTGAACGGCCACTGTGAACGCAACACCCAGAGACAAAATCCTGAGCGACTGCCTCCCACTTGCCCTCCTTTGATATCCAGAGGATCTCCCCTCACGGACTGGAGATCAGGCCTGCCATTACCTTGGCCCCTAGCTGAGGCAAGTTTGCTTTTTCAGACATCTGTCCCCACAGCCCTGGCAAACACAGCCTCTAGGCTCGGTCCTCTGTGTCATACCACATGACCGTGCCTGCTGTCTCCTGGGAAACTGTGTCCATTCCTTTGGCCACACACCTCCAGAATATGAGAAACCTCAAGGCCCCCGAGGACATCCCACTACTGGGAGACTCCCTGGACACACAGGGGCATTTGGACACAAGCTGAGCATCTACATCCATGAAGGCATACCCACAGATGTCAACAGAGAAAGAAGGTTGAGCTGGACAGGCCCTTAGGCCCTAATCTCAACTCTTGCTTTGGTTTCCAGGTGTCACTCCTCAGAGGCTTTGGTTCGAAGAACTGGATATGGGGCTTTCCTGAGGCATGGAACAGAACTCCTCTCGTCTCCACATGGGAAGCTTCCTTGTTGGAGCCGGGTCAAACACCTCAGCTTGGAGAATCCTGCAGAGACCCTGAGCCACTTCCACATTCCAAGGTCTCCCAGGCCACCAAGACACAGTAGGACTCATCTTCAGGAGAGTCCATTTAACTCTCCCCTCTGGGTAGCTCACCCAGGAGCCCACATATTGAGCCTGTGTTGTCCTGACTAAGAGTGGGAATATGAGGTGGCTTTCCCAGGCATCCATGCTTAGACACCTGCTCTCGAGTCTTTCCGTATGAAGCATCCTGGCACCATCCAATAGGACTCGACTGTCATGCAGAAGGAAACCTTGAGGTTTGGAGTAGTTCACAAATCCCATCGTAGGCAAACCTCCCTGGCTTAATGAAGCCCCCACACCCTACAGGTAGAGGCCATGCTGGACAAAAACTCTATCCTGAGGCACGTCTCATAGTTGACATGACCTCAGTGCAGGAGATCTCGTTTCAGGCTCTGCAGATTGGGCCTGCCGTGCCCTCGGTCCCAAACCTCACGCTAGCTTGTGTTTTCAGACTTTCTTCCTCACACTCCTGGCAAACAAGCCCTCCAGACTAGGAACTCCAGAACCACAACCCAGCCCAGTGTCTGCCCAATGGAAGAAAAACGTTTCCCTGTGGGGCTCTCCAGAAAACCCAGATGAGGATCAACCTGCTCGGGCCTCGACGGTAGCCAACCTGGATAGGCTGCTCTGGGCACTCATGCTCTGTCTGACACAGCCTGAAGGCAGACGTCCAGACAGACAAGGAGACAGCTAGCCACACACCCTGCACTTCGGACACGCCATATTCTTCTGCCGTCACCTCTTCAAAACCTTGGTTTCAGATATCTGTACCTAGACATTATATCAATTCTCCACACAGCTGGGTATCGCAAGCACAAAAAAGAACTCCTCCTTCCCCATGGCTGTAAAGCTTGCTATTGGCATGGAGTTACACCTTCAGGGTTGGAGAAACCTTCATGGCCCCTGATGCCACGCCCAAACTTGAGAGCTGCTTGGGCACAAATTCACACTGTGACCCTCAGCATGAGCCCCATGTCAAAGAAAGGTCTGTCAGGGCCTGGACCAGGAGCCCGCATATGGGGCTTGCCAAGCCCCTATACACCCAATCCTCACCAGGGTTTGAGTTTTCCAGTCGCCCTGCCCGTTCCTGGGGCTCTGTTCTGGAATCCCTTACTTGGAGAGACACATGAGCCAGACAACACGACTCCATCCTTCCCACAAAATGACCCCAAACTCTTGGGAGCTGGAAAAAATCCCCAGAGAGGGATACTCGTCCACAGTCGCTGAGGCCACCCCTTCAATCCATGGCTATCCCGGACACAACATCCAGAGACAAAAGCCTGAAGGAACGCCTCCCACTCGCCCTTGTTTCAGAGTCCCAGGAGCTCCCTCTCGGGCTGTACATCCGGCCTGCCATACCCTAGGCGCCACTCATAAGCTGAGTTTGTGTGTTCAGTCTTCTGTGCCCACATCCTGGACCCACACAACTTCCAGGATAGGGCCTCTGGAGCCACAGCGAAAGATTGTGCCTGCCCTCTCCAAGGAAAGTGTGCCCAAACCATTGACCATAACCCTACAGGTTAGGGAAAAGCTCCAAGGCCCCTGAGGCCATCAATAGTTAAGGCCACCCTGGACTAAGAGGGGCTCTCTGACACCAGCGGAGCAACTATCTCCACTTAGACTCTCAGACAGTGTCCCCAGAGACAGAAGGTTGAAATGGACAGGCCCCCAGGCCCTAATCTGAACCTTAGCTTTGGTTTCCATGTGTCCGTCCTCAGAGTACTGTTTTCGTAGACCAGCACACGGGGCTTTTCCGAGGCACCAAACCAAACCTCTCTCGTCTCCACGTCGGGAGCTTTCTTACTGGGAATGTATCAAACCCTTCAGGTAGGAGAGTTCCGCAGGGCCACTGAACAACCAGCACATTCCAAGGTCTCCATGGACCCAAACGCACATTATGACGCATCCTCAGGAGAGGCCATTTCAACTCAGCCCCCTGGGTAGCGTGCCCCAGAGGCAGCAGATCAAACATATCTTGTCGCTAATGGCCAATGGGAATGCGAGGCATGCTGTACAGGGATCCATTCTTGGATCCCTGCTCTCCAGTCCTTCCGTATGGTAGGTCCTGGAGCCATGCAACAGGACTCGAATGTCCCGCAGAAGGAAACCTTGTGGTTTGGGGCAACCTCCAAACTCAGCGTGGGAAAACTTCCCTGGCCTCATGAAGGTGCCATCATGGACACATACTCCAGCCTCAGCCAACGTCTGATCCTCAGCCTGACTTCTGATGCAGGAGATTTTGATTCAGCCTCTGCAGAGTGGGCCTGCCTGCCTTGGCTCCAATCCTCACCCTAGCTTGTGTTTTCAGACTTCCGTCCTCACACTCCTGGCCCACAAACCCTCCCTATTGGGAATTCTGGGGCCACAATGAAGCACTCTGCCTGCCTCCCAGGGAAAAAACATTGTCTATGGTGCTGCCCAGAAACCCCAAATGAGGATCAAACTTCTTGGCTTTCGGCAACACCCCAATTGCATAGGCTACCTTAAACACTGATACTCTGTCGCAAATAGCCTGAGCCCTGACCGTCCAAAAGACACAGACACAGCTGGCTGCACACCCAGCACATTGGACCCGCCACTGCCTTAGGCCACCATCCATTCCCAACCTGGGAAACTAGACCTTATCTCCAATCCCTGTACAGGGGGGAACCTGATGCACAAGTCAGAACCCATCCTTCCCCATGGCAAGAAACCTTGCTGCTGGCAGTGAGTCAAACCTTCAGTGTAGGAGAAAACGGCATGGTCCATGAGGCCACGCCCATGCGTGAGGGCCGCCTTGGGCACAAACACACATTGTGACCCTCAGCGTGAGTACCTTATTCAAGTAACGCCTCTCAGTGACTGGACCAAGTGCCCGCATATGTGGCTTGCCTTGCTCACAGGCACCCAGGACTAACTAGATGGTGTGTATTCCAGTTGAGGGAACCCACTGCTGTGCTCGAGAGTCCCTCTCCTGGGGGGTCCCCTGTGGCAGAAAACAGTACTTTTCCCATCCCACAGAATGAACCCAAACACTTGGGAGCTTGGACTATCCCCTGTGAGGTAGGCTCTTCCTCGGTCCCTGAAGCAACCCCTACCCTGAACAACCACTGTGAACGCAACACCCAGAGACAAAAGCCTGAGTGACTGCCTCCCACTTGCCCTCCTTTGATATCCAGAGGATCTCCCCTCACGGACTGGAGATCAGGCCTGCCATTACCTTGGCCCCTAGCTGAGCCAAGTTTGCTTTTTCAGACATCTGTCCCCACAGCCCTGGCAAACACAGCCTCTAGGCTCGGTCCTCTGGAGCCATACCACAGGACCGTGCCTGCTGTCTCCTGGGAAACTGTGTCCATTCCTTTGGCCACACACCTCCAGAATATGAGAAACCTCAAGGCCCCCGAGGACATCCCACTACTGGGAACCTCCCGGACACACAGGGGCATTCAGACATAAGCTGAGCAGCTACCTCCACGAAGGCATGCACACAGATGTCAACAGAGATAGAAGGTTGAGACGGACAGGCCCTTAGGCCCTAATCTCCACTCTTGCTTTGGTTTCCAGGTGTCACTCCTCAGAGGTTTTGGTTCGAAGAACAGGATATGGGGCTTTCCTGAGGCACTGAACAGAACTCCTCTCGTCTCCACATGGGAAGCTCCCTTGTTGGAGCCGTGTGAAACACCTCAGCTTGGAGAATCCTGCAGAGTCCGTGAGCCACCTCCACATTCCAAGGTCTCCCAGGCAACCAAGCCACAGTAGGACTCATCTTCAGGAGAGTCCATTTCAACTCTCCCCTCTGGGTAGCTCACCCAGGAGCCCGCAGATTGAGCCTGCCTTGTCCTGACTAAAGAGTGGGAATATGAGGTGGCGTTCCCAGGCATCCATGCTTAGACACCTGCTCTCGAGTCTTTCCGTATGGGGCCTCCTGGAACCATCCAATAGGACTCGACTGTCGTGAAGAAGGAAACCTTGAGGTTTGGTTCACAAATCCCATCGTAGGCAAACCTCCCTGGCCTCATGACGCCCCCACACCCTTCAGGAAGAGGCCATGCTGGACAAAAACTCTAGCCTGAGGCACGTCTCATAGTTGACATGACCTCAGTGCAGGAGATCTCGATTCAGCCTCTGCAGAGTGGGCCTGCCGTGCCCTCGGTCCCAAACCTCACGCTAGCTTGTGTTTTCAGACTTCCTTCCTCACACTCCTGGCAAACAAGCCCTTCGGACTAGGAACTCCAGAACCACAACCCAGCCCATTGTCCAACGGAAGAAAAACGTTTCCCTGTGGGGCTCTCCAGAAAACCCAGATGAGGATCAACCTGCTTGGGCCTCGACGGTACCCGAACTGGATAGGCTGCTCTGGGCACTCATGCTCTGTCTGACACAGCCTGAAGCCAGACATCCAGACAGACAAGGAGACAGCTGGCCGCACACCCTGCACTTCGGACACGCCATGGTCTTATGCCGTCACCTCTTCCTAACCTTGGTTTTCAGATATCTGAACCTAGACATTATATCAATTCTCCACACAGCTGGGTATCGCAAGCACAAAAAAGAACTCCTCCTTCCCCATGGCTGTTAAGCTTGCTCTTGGCATGGAGTCACACCTTCAAGGTGGGAGAAACCTTCATGGCCCCTGATGCCACGCCCAAACGTGAGTGCTGCTTGGGCACAAGTTCACACTGTGACCCTCAGCATGAGCCCCATGTCAAAGAAAGGCCTGTCAGGGCCTGGACCAAGAGCCCGCATATGGGGCTTGCCAAGCCCCTATGCACCCAATCCTCACCATGGTTTGAGTTTTCCAGTCGCCCCGACCGTACCTGGGGCTCTGGTCTGGAATCCCTTTCTTGCAGAGTCACATGAGCCAGAAAACACGACTCCACCCTTCCCACAAAATGACCCCAAACTCTTGGGAGCGGGGACAAATCCCCAGAGAAGGATACTCGTCCACAGTACCTGAGGCCACCCCTCCAATCCACGGCTATCCCGGACACAACATACAGAGACAAAAGCCTGAAGGAACGCCTCCCACTCGCCCTTATTTCAGAGTCCCAGGAGCTCCCTCTCGGGCTGTACATCCGGCCTGCCATACCCTAGGCTCCACTCATAAGCTGAGTTTGTGTGTTCAGACTTCTGATCCCACAGCCTGGACCCACACAACCTCCAGGCTAGGGCCTCTTGAGCCACAGCGAAAGATTGTGCCTGCCCTCTCCAAGGAAAGTGTGCAAAAAACATTGACCACAACCCAACAGGTTAGGGAAAAGCTCCACGGCCCCTGAGGCCATCAAGAGTGTAGGCCACCCTGGACAAAGAGGGGCTCTCTGACACCAGCGGAGCAACTATCTCCACTTAGACTCTCATTGAGTGTCCCCAGAGACAGAAGGTTGAAATGGATAGGCTCCCAGGCCCTAATCTGAACCTTAGCTTTGCTTTCCATGTGTCCGTCCTCAGAGGACTGTTTTCGTAGACCAGCACACGAGGCTTTTCCGAGGCACCCAACCAAACCTCTCTCGTCTCCACATGGGGAGCTTTCTTACTGGGGATGTATCAAACCCTTCAGGTAGGAGAGTTCCGCAGGGCCACTGAACAACCAGCACATTCCAAGGTCTCCATGGACCCAAACGCACATTATGACGCATCCTCAGGAGAGGCCATTTCAACTCAGCCCCCTGGGTAGCGTGCCCCAGAGGCAGCAGATCAAACATATCTTGTCGCTAATGGCCAATGGGAATGCGAGGCATGCTTTACAGGGATCCATTCTTGGATCCCTGCTCTCCAGTCCTTCCGTATGGTATGTCCTGGAGCCATGCAACAGGACTCGAATGTCCCGCAGAAGGAAACCTTGTGGTTTGGGGCAACCTCCAAACACAGCGTGGGAAAACTTCCCTGGCCTCATGAAGGTGCCATCATGGACACATACTCCAGCCTCAGCCAACGTCTGATTCTCAGCCTGACTTCTGATGCAGGAGATTTTGATTCAGCCTCTGCAGAGTGGGCCTGCCTGCCTTGGCTCCAATCCTCACCCTAGCTTGTGTTTTCAGACTTCCGTCCTCACACTCCTGGCCCACAAACCCTCCCTATTGGGAATTCTGGGGACACAATGAAGCGCTCTGCCTGCCTCCCAGGGAAAAAAACATTGTCTATGGTGCTGCCCAGAAACCCCAAATGAGGATCAAACTTCTTGGCTTTCGGCAACACCCCAATTGCATAGGCTACCTTAAACACTGATACTCTGTCGCAAATAGCCTGAGCCCTGACCGTCCAAAAGACACAGACACAGCTGGCTGCACACCCAGCACATTGGACCCGCCACTGCCTTAGGCCACCATCCATTCCCAACCTGGGAAACTAGACCTTATCTCCAATCCCTGTACAGGGGGGAACCTGATGCACAAGTCAGAACCCATCCTTCCCCATGGCAAGAAACCCTGCTGCTGGCAGTGAGTCAAACCTTCAGTGTAGGAGAAAACGGCAGGGTCCATGAGGCCACGCCCATGCGTGAGGGCCGCCTTGGGCACAAACACACATTGTGACCCTCAGCGTGAGTACCTTATTCAAGTAACGCCTCTCAGTGACTGGACCAAGTGCCCGCATATGTGGCTTGCCTTGCTCACAGGCACCCAGGACTAACTAGATGGTGTGTATTCCAGTTGAGGGAACCCACTGCTGTGCTCGAGAGTCCCTCTCCTGGGGGGTCCCCTGTGGCAGAAGACAGTACTTTTCCCTTCCCACAGAATGAACCCAAACACTTGGGAGCTTGGACTATCCCCTGTGAGATAGGCTCTTCCTCGGTCCCTGAAGCAACCCCTACCCTGAACGACCACTGTGAACGCAACACCCAGAGACAAAAGCCTGAGTGACTGCCTCCCACTTGCCCTCCTTTGATATCCAGAGGATCTCCCCTCACGGACTGGAGATCAGGCCTGCCATTACCTTGGCCCCTAGCTGAGCCAAGTTTGCTTTTTCAGACATCTGTCCCCACAGCCCTGGCAAACACAGCCTCTAGGCTCGGTCCTCTGGAGCCATACCACAGGACCGTGCCTGCTGTCTCCTGGGAAACTGTGTCCATTCCTTTGGCCACACACCTCCAGAATATGAGAAACCTCAAGGCCCCCGAGGACATCCCACTACTGGGAACCTCCCGGACACACAGGGGCATTCAGACATAAGCTGAGCAGCTACCTCCACGAAGGCATGCACACAGATGTCAACAGAGATAGAAGGTTGAGACGGACAGGCCCTTAGGCCCTAATCTCCACTCTTGCTTTGGTTTCCAGGTGTCACTCCTCAGAGGTTTTGGTTCGAAGAACAGGATATGGGGCTTTCCTGAGGCACTGAACAGAACTCCTCTCGTCTCCACATGGGAAGCTCCCTTGTTGGAGCCGTGTGAAACACCTCAGCTTGGAGAATCCTGCAGAGTCCGTGAGCCACCTCCACATTCCAAGGTCTCCCAGGCCACCAAGCCACAGTAGGACTCATCTTCAGGAGAGTCCATTTCAACTCTCCCCTCTGGGTAGCTCACCCAGGAGCCCGCAGATTGAGCCTGCCTTGTCCTGACTAAAGAGTGGGAATATGAGGTGGCGTTCCCAGGCATCCATGCTTAGACACCTGCTCTCGAGTCTTTCCGTATGGGGCCTCCTGGAACCATCCAATAGGACTCGACTGTCGTGAAGAAGGAAACCTTGAGGTTTGGTTCACAAATCCCATCGTAGGCAAACCTCCCTGGCCTCATGACGCCCCCACACCCTTCAGGAAGAGGCCATGCTGGACAAAAACTCTAGCCTGAGGCACGTCTCATAGTTGACATGACCTCAGTGCAGGAGATCTCGATTCAGCCTCTGCAGAGTGGGCCTGCCGTGCCCTCGGTCCCAAACCTCACGCTAGCTTGTGTTTTCAGACTTCCTTCCTCACACTCCTGGCAAACAAGCCCTTCGGACTAGGAACTCCAGAACCACAACCCAGCCCATTGTCCAACGGAAGAAAAACGTTTCCCTGTGGGGCTCTCCAGAAAACCCAGATGAGGATCAACCTGCTTGGGCCTCGACGGTACCCGAACTGGATAGGCTGCTCTGGGCACTCATGCTCTGTCTGACACAGCCTGAAGCCAGACATCCAGACAGACAAGGAGACAGCTGGCCGCACACCCTGCACTTCGGACACGCCATGGTCTTATGCCGTCACCTCTTCCTAACCTTGGTTTTCAGATATCTGAACCTAGACATTATATCAATTCTCCACACAGCTGGGTATCGCAAGCACAAAAAAGAACTCCTCCTTCCCCATGGCTGTTAAGCTTGCTCTTGGCATGGAGTCACACCTTCAAGGTGGGAGAAACCTTCATGGCCCCTGATGCCACGCCCAAACGTGAGTGCTGCTTGGGCACAAGTTCACACTGTGACCCTCAGCATGAGCCCCATGTCAAAGAAAGGCCTGTCAGGGCCTGGACCAAGAGCCCGCATATGGGGCTTGCCAAGCCCCTATGCACCCAATCCTCACCATGGTTTGAGTTTTCCAGTCGCCCCGACCGTACCTGGGGCTCTGGTCTGGAATCCCTTTCTTGCAGAGACACATGAGCCAGAAAACACGACTCCACCCTTCCCAAAAAATAACCCCAAACTCTTGGGAGCTGGGACAAATCCCCAGAGAGGGATACTCGTCCACAGTCCCTGAGGCCACCCCTCCAATCCACGGCTATCCCGGACACAACATACAGAGACAAAAGCCTGAAGGAACGCCTCCCACTCGCCCTTATTTCAGAGTCCCAGGAGCTCCCTCTCGGGCTGTACATCCGGCCTGCCATACCCTAGGCTCCACTCATAAGCTGAGTTTGTGTGTTCAGACTTCTGATCCCACAGCCTGGACCCACACAACCTCCAGGCTAGGGCCTCTTGAGCCACAGCGAAAGATTGTGCCTGCCCTCTCCAAGGAAAGTGTGCAAAAAACATTGACCACAACCCAACAGGTTAGGGAAAAGCTCCACGGCCCCTGAGGCCATCAAGAGTGTAGGCCACCCTGGACAAAGAGGGGCTCTCTGACACCAGCGGAGCAACTATCTCCACTTAGACTCTCATTGAGTGTCCCCAGAGACAGAAGGTTGAAATGGATAGGCTCCCAGGCCCTAATCTGAACCTTAGCTTTGCTTTCCATGTGTCCGTCCTCAGAGGACTGTTTTCGTAGACCAGCACACGAGGCTTTTCCGAGGCACCCAACCAAACCTCTCTCGTCTCCACATGGGGAGCTTTCTTACTGGGGATGTATCAAACCCTTCAGGTAGGAGAGTTCCGCAGGGCCACTGAACAACCAGCACATTCCAAGGTCTCCATGGACCCAAACGCACATTATGACGCATCCTCAGGAGAGGCCATTTCAACTCAGCCCCCTGGGTAGCGTGCCCCAGAGGCAGCAGATCAAACATATCTTGTCGCTAATGGCCAATGGGAATGCGAGGCATGCTTTACAGGGATCCATTCTTGGATCCCTGCTCTCCAGTCCTTCCGTATGGTATGTCCTGGAGCCATGCAACAGGACTCGAATGTCCCGCAGAAGGAAACCTTGTGGTTTGGGGCAACCTCCAAACACAGCGTGGGAAAACTTCCCTGGCCTCATGAAGGTGCCATCATGGACACATACTCCAGCCTCAGCCAACGTCTGATTCTCAGCCTGACTTCTGATGCAGGAGATTTTGATTCAGCCTCTGCAGAGTGGGCCTGCCTGCCTTGGCTCCAATCCTCACCCTAGCTTGTGTTTTCAGACTTCCGTCCTCACACTCCTGGCCCACAAACCCTCCCTATTGGGAATTCTGGGGACACAATGAAGCGCTCTGCCTGCCTCCCAGGGAAAAAAACATTGTCTATGGTGCTGCCCAGAAACCCCAAATGAGGATCAAACTTCTTGGCTTTCGGCAACACCCCAATTGCATAGGCTACCTTAAACACTGATACTCTGTCGCAAATAGCCTGAGCCCTGACCGTCCAAAAGACACAGACACAGCTGGCTGCACACCCAGCACATTGGACCCGCCACTGCCTTAGGCCACCATCCATTCCCAACCTGGGAAACTAGACCTTATCTCCAATCCCTGTACAGGGGGGAACCTGATGCACAAGTCAGAACCCATCCTTCCCCATGGCAAGAAACCCTGCTGCTGGCAGTGAGTCAAACCTTCAGTGTAGGAGAAAACGGCAGGGTCCATGAGGCCACGCCCATGCGTGAGGGCCGCCTTGGGCACAAACACACATTGTGACCCTCAGCGTGAGTACCTTATTCAAGTAACGCCTCTCAGTGACTGGACCAAGTGCCCGCATATGTGGCTTGCCTTGCTCACAGGCACCCAGGACTAACTAGATGGTGTGTATTCCAGTTGAGGGAACCCACTGCTGTGCTCGAGAGTCCCTCTCCTGGGGGGTCCCCTGTGGCAGAAGACAGTACTTTTCCCTTCCCACAGAATGAACCCAAACACTTGGGAGCTTGGACTATCCCCTGTGAGATAGGCTCTTCCTCGGTCCCTGAAGCAACCCCTACCCTGAACGACCACTGTGAACGCAACACCCAGAGACAAAAGCCTGAGTGACTGCCTCCCACTTGCCCTCCTTTGATATCCAGAGGATCTCCCCTCACGGACTGGAGATCAGGCCTGCCATTACCTTGGCCCCTAGCTGAGCCAAGTTTGCTTTTTCAGACATCTGTCCCCACAGCCCTGGCAAACACAGCCTCTAGGCTCGGTCCTCTGGAGCCATACCACAGGACCGTGCCTGCTGTCTCCTGGGAAACTGTGTCCATTCCTTTGGCCACACACCTCCAGAATATGAGAAACCTCAAGGCCCCCGAGGACATCCCACTACTGGGAACCTCCCGGACACACAGGGGCATTCAGACATAAGCTGAGCAGCTACCTCCACGAAGGCATGCACACAGATGTCAACAGAGATAGAAGGTTGAGACGGACAGGCCCTTAGGCCCTAATCTCCACTCTTGCTTTGGTTTCCAGGTGTCACTCCTCAGAGGTTTTGGTTCGAAGAACAGGATATGGGGCTTTCCTGAGGCACTGAACAGAACTCCTCTCGTCTCCACATGGGAAGCTCCCTTGTTGGAGCCGTGTGAAACACCTCAGCTTGGAGAATCCTGCAGAGTCCGTGAGCCACCTCCACATTCCAAGGTCTCCCAGGCCACCAAGCCACAGTAGGACTCATCTTCAGGAGAGTCCATTTCAACTCTCCCCTCTGGGTAGCTCACCCAGGAGCCCGCAGATTGAGCCTGCCTTGTCCTGACTAAAGAGTGGGAATATGAGGTGGCGTTCCCAGGCATCCATGCTTAGACACCTGCTCTCGAGTCTTTCCGTATGGGGCCTCCTGGAACCATCCAATAGGACTCGACTGTCGTGAAGAAGGAAACCTTGAGGTTTGGTTCACAAATCCCATCGTAGGCAAACCTCCCTGGCCTCATGAAGCCCCCACACCCTTCAGGAAGAGGCCATGCTGGACAAGAACTCTAGCCTGAGGCACGTCTCATAGTTGACATGACCTCAGTGCAGGAGATCTCGATTCAGCCTCTGCAGAGTGGGCCTGCCGTGCCCTCGGTCCCAAACCTCACGCTAGCTTGTGTTTTCTGACTTCCTTCCTCACACTCCTGGCAAACAAGCCCTCCGGACTAGGAACTCCGGAACCAAAACCCAGCCCAGTGTCTGCCCAACGGAAGAAAACCGTTTCCCTGTGGGGCTCTCCAGAAAACCCAGATGAGGATCAACCTGCTTGGGCCTCGACGGTACCCGAACTGGATAGGCTGCTCTGGGCACTCATGCTCTGTCTGACACAGCCTGAAGCCAGACATCCAGACAGACAAGGAGACAGCTGGCCGCACACCCTGCACTTCGGACACGCCATGGTCTTATGCCGTCACCTCTTCCTAACCTTGGTTTTCAGATATCTGAACCTAGACATTATATCAATTCTCCACACAGCTGGGTATCGCAAGCACAAAAAAGAACTCCTCCTTCCCCATGGCTGTTAAGCTTGCTCTTGGCATGGAGTCACACCTTCAAGGTGGGAGAAACCTTCATGGCCCCTGATGCCACGCCCAAACGTGAGTGCTGCTTGGGCACAAGTTCACACTGTGACCCTCAGCATGAGCCCCATGTCAAAGAAAGGCCTGTCAGGGCCTGGACCAAGAGCCCGCATATGGGGCTTGCCAAGCCCCTATGCACCCAATCCTCACCATGGTTTGAGTTTTCCAGTCGCCCCGACCGTACCTGGGGCTCTGGTCTGGAATCCCTTTCTTGCAGAGTCACATGAGCCAGAAAACACGACTCCACCCTTCCCACAAAATGACCCCAAACTCTTGGGAGCGGGGACAAATCCCCAGAGAGGGATACTCGTCCACAGTACCTGAGGCCACCCCTCCAATCCACGGCTATCCCGGACACAACATACAGAGACAAAAGCCTGAAGGAACGCCTCCCACTCGCCCTTATTTCAGAGTCCCAGGAGCTCCCTCTCGGGCTGTACATCCGGCCTGCCATACCCTAGGCTCCACTCATAAGCTGAGTTTGTGTGTTCAGACTTCTGAACCCACAGCCTGGACCCACACAACCTCCAGGCTAGGGCCTCTTGAGCCACAGCGAAAGATTGTGCCTGCCCTCTCCAAGGAAAGTGTGCAAAAAACATTGACCACAACCCAACAGGTTAGGGAAAAGCTCCACGGCCCCTGAGGCCATCAATAGTGTAGGCCACCCTGGACAAAGAGGGGCTCTCTGACACCAGCGGAGCAACTATCTCCACTTAGACTCTCATTGAGTGTCCCCAGAGACAGAAGGTTGAAATGGATAGGCTCCCAGGCCCTAATCTGAACCTTAGTTTTGGTTTCCATGTGTCCGTCCTCAGAGGACTGTTTTCGTAGACCAGCACACGAGGCTTTTCCGAGGCACCCAACCAAACCTCTCTCGTCTCCACATGGGGAGCTTTCTTACTGGGGATGTATCAAACCCTTCAGGTAGGAGAGTTCCGCAGGGCCACTGAACAACCAGCACATTCCAAGGTCTCCATGGACCCAAACGCACATTATGACGCATCCTCAGGAGAAGCCATTTCAACTCAGCCCCCTGGGTAGCGTGCCCCAGAGGCAGCAGATCAAACATATCTTGTCGCTAATGGCCAATGGGAATGCGAGGCATGCTGTACAGGGATCCATTCTTCGATCCCTGCTCTCCAGTCCTTCCGTATGGTATGTCCTGGAGCCATGCAACAGGACTCGAATGTCCCGCAGAAGGAAACCTTGTGGTTTGGGGCAACCTCCAAACTCAGCGTGGGAAAACTTCCTTGGCCTCATGAGGCCCCCACTTCATGAAGGTGCCATCATGGACACATACTCCAGCCTCAGCCAACGTCTGATCCTCAGCCTGACTTCAGATGCAGGAGATTTTGATTCAGCCTCTGCAGAGTGGGCCTGCTCTGCCCTTGGCTCCAATCCTCACACTAGCTTGTGTTTTCAGACTTCCGTCCTCACACTCCTGGCCCACAAACCCTCCCTACTGGGAATTCTGGGGCCACAATGAAGCACTGTGCCTGCCTCCCAGGAGAAAAACCTTGTCTATGGCGCTGCCCAGAAACCCCAAATGAGGATCAAACTGCTTGGCCCTCGGCAACACCCCAATTTCATAGGATACCTTAAACAGTGATGCTCTGTCCCAAATAGCCTGAGCACAGACCTTCCAACAGACACCGACACAGCTGGCTGCACACCCAGCACATTGGACCCGCCACTGCCTTAGGCCACCATCCATTCCCAACCTGGGTTTTCAGTCATGGAACCTAGACCTTATCTCCAATCCCTGCTCAGGGGGGAACCTGATGCACAAGTCAGAACCCCTCCTTACCCATGGCAAGAAACCTTGCTGCTGGCAGTGAGTCAAACGTTCAGTGTAGGAGAAAACGGCATGGCCCATGAGGCCACGCCCAAGCGTGAGGGCCGCCTTGGGCACAAACACACATTGTGTCCCTCAGCGTGAGTACCTTATTCAAGTAACGCCTCTCAGTGACTGGACCAAGAGCCCGCATATGTGGCTTGCCATGCCCATAGGCACCCAGGACTAACTAGATGGTGTGTATTCCAGTTGAGGGAACCCACTGCTGTGCTCTAGAGTCCCTCTCCTGGGGGGTCCCCTGTGGCAGAAAACAGTACTCTTCATTCCCACAGAATGAACACAAACACTTGGGAGCTTGGACAATCCCCCGAGAGGAAGGCTCTTCCTCGGCCTCTGAGACAACCCCTACCCTGACCGGACACTGTAAACGCAACACCCAGAGACAAAATCCTGAGTTACTGCCTCCCACTTGCCCTACTTTGATTTCCAGAGAATCTCCCCTCACGCACTAGAGATCAGGCCTGCCATTACATTGGCCCCTAGCTGAGCCAAGTTTGCTTTTTCAGACATCTGTCCCCACAGCCCTGGCAAACACAGCCACTAGGCTGGGTCCTCTGGAGCCATACCACAGGACCGTGCATGCTCTTTCCTGGGAAACTGTGTCCATTCCTTTAGCCACACACCTCCAGAATATGAGAAACCTCAAGGCCTCCGAGGACATCCCACTACTGGGAGCCTCACAGGACTCACAGGGGCATTCGGACAAAAGCTGAGCAGCTACATCCATGAATGCATGCACACAGATGTCAACAGAGATAGAAGGTTGAGCCGGACAGGCCTTTAGGCCGTAGTCTCAACTCTTGCTTTGGTTTCCAGGTGTCACTCCTCAGAGGCTTTGGTTCGAAGAACAGGGTATGGGGCTTTCCTGAGGCACGGAACAGAACTCCTCTCGTCTCCACATGGGAAGTTTCCTTGTTGGAGCCGTGTCAAACACCTCATGTTGGAGAATCCTGCAGAGTCCCTGAGCCACCTCCACATTCCAAGGTCTCCCAGGCCACCAAGCCACAAGGACTCATCTTCAGGAGAGTCCATTTCAACTCTCCTCTCTGGGTAGCGGTAGCTCACCCAGGAGCCCGCAGATTGAGCCTGCCTTGTCCTGACTAAAGAGTGGGAATATGAGGTGGCGTTCCCAGGCATCCATGCTTAGACACCTGCTCTCGAGTATTTCCATATGGGGCCTCTTGGAACCATCCAATAGGACTCGACTGTCGTGCAGAAGGTAACCTTCAGTTTTGGAGCAGTTCACAAATCCCATCGTAGGCAAAACTTTCTGGCCTCATGAAGCCCCCACACCCTTCAGGAAGAGGCCATGCTGGACAAGAACTCTAGCCTGAGGCACGTCTCATAGTTGACATGACCTCAGTGCAGGAGATCTCGATTCAGCCTCTGCAGAGTGGGCCTGCCGTGCCCTCGGTCCCAAACCACACGCTAGCTTGTGTTTTCAGACTTCCTTCCTCACACTCCTGGCAAACAAGCCCTTTGGACTAGGAACTCCGGAACCAAAACCCAGCCCAGTGTCTGCCCAATGGCAGAAAAACGTTTCCCTGTGGGGCTCTCCAGAAAACCCAGATGAGCATCAACCTGCTCGGGCCTCGACGGTACCCGAACTGGATAGGCTGCTCTGGACACTCATGCTCTGCCTGACACAGCCTGAAGCCAGACGTCCAGACAGACAAGGAGACAGCTGGCCACACACCCAGCACTTCGGACACGCCATGGTCTTATGCCGTCACCTCATCCTAACCTTGGTTTTCAGATATCTGAACCTAGACATTATATCAATTCTCCACACAGCTGGGTATAGCAAGCACAAAACAGAACTCCTCCTTCCCCATGGCTGTCAAGCTTGCTCTTGGCATGGAGTCACACCTTCAGGGTTGGAGAAACCTTCATGGCCCCTGATGCCACGCCCAAACATGAGTGCTGCTTGGGCACAAATTCACACTGTGACCCTCAGCATGAGCCCCATGTCAAAGAAAGGCCTGTCAGGTTCCTGGACCAAGAGCCCACATATGGGGCTTGCCAAGGCACTATGCACCCAATCCTCACCACGGTTTGAATTTTCCAGTCGCCCCGCCCGTACCTGGAGCTCTGCTCTGGAATCCCTTTCTTGGAGAGACCCATGAGCCAGACAACACGACTCCACCCTTCCCACAAAATGACCCCAAACTCTTGGGAGCTGGGACAAATCCCCAGAGAGGGATACTCGTCCACAGTACCTGAGGCCACCGCTCCAATCCACGGCTATCCCGGACACAACATCCAGAGACAAAAGCCTGAAGAAACGCCTCCCACTCGCCCTTGTTTCAGAGGCCCAGGAGCTCCCTCACGGGCTGTACATCCGGCCTGCCATACCCTAGGCGCCACTCCTAAGCTGAGTTTGTGTATTCAGACTTCTGTGCCCACAGCCTGGACCCACACAACATCCAGGCTAGGGCCTCTGGACCAAACAGCGAAAGATTGTGCCTGCCCTCTCCAAGGAAAGTGTGCCCAATCCATTGACCACAACCCTACAGGTTAGGGAAAAGCTCCAAGGTCCCTGAGGCCATCAATAGTATAGGCCACCCTGGACTAAGAGGGGCTCTCTGACAACAGCGGAGCAACTAGCTCCACTTAGACTCTCAGACAGTGTCCCCAGAGACAGAAGGTTGAAATGGACAGGCCCCCAGGCCCTAATCTGAACCTTAGCTTTGGTTTCCATGTTTCCGTTCTCAGAGGACTGTTTTCGTAGACCAGCACATGGGGCTTTTCTGAGGCACCAAACCAAACCTCTCTCATCTCCACATGGGCAGCTTTCTTCCTGGGATGTATCTAAAACTTCAGGTAGGAGAGTTCCGCAGGGCCACTGAACAACCAGCACATTCCAAGGTCTCCATGGACCCAAACGCACATTATGACGCATCCTCAGGAGAGGCCATTTCAACTCAGCCCCCTGGGTCGCGTGTTCCAGAGGCAGCAGATCAAACATATCTTGTCGCTAATAGCCAATGGGAATGCGAGGCATGCTGTACAGGGATCCATCCTTCGAACCCTGCTCTCCAGTCCTTCCATATGGTATGTCCTGGAGCCATGCAACAGGACTCGAATGTCCCGCAGAAGGAAACCTTGTGGTTTGGGGCAACCTCCAAACTCAGCGTGGGAAAACTTCCTTGGCCTCATGAGGCCCCCACTTCATGAAGGTGCCATCATGGACACATACTCCAGCCTCAGCCAACGTCTGATCCTCAGCCTGACTTCAGATGCAGGAGATTTTGATTCAGCCTCTGCAGAGTGGGCCTGCTCTGCCCTTGGCTCCAATCCTCACACTAGCTTGTGTTTTCAGACTTCCGTCCTCACACTCCTGGCCCACAAACCCTCCCTACTGGGAATTCTGGGGCCACAATGAAGCACTGTGCCTGCCTCCCAGGAGAAAAACCTTGTCTATGGCGCTGCCCAGAAACCCCAAATGAGGATCAAACTGCTTGGCCCTCGGCAACACCCCAATTTCATAGGATACCTTAAACAGTGATGCTCTGTCCCAAATAGCCTGAGCACAGACCTTCCAACAGACACCGACACAGCTGGCTGCACACCCAGCACATTGGACCCGCCACTGCCTTAGGCCACCATCCATTCCCAACCTGGGTTTTCAGTCATGGAACCTAGACCTTATCTCCAATCCCTGCTCAGGGGGGAACCTGATGCACAAGTCAGAACCCCTCCTTACCCATGGCAAGAAACCTTGCTGCTGGCAGTGAGTCAAACGTTCAGTGTAGGAGAAAACGGCATGGCCCATGAGGCCACGCCCAAGCGTGAGGGCCGCCTTGGGCACAAACACACATTGTGTCCCTCAGCGTGAGTACCTTATTCAAGTAACGCCTCTCAGTGACTGGACCAAGAGCCCGCATATGTGGCTTGCCATGCCCATAGGCACCCAGGACTAACTAGATGGTGTGTATTCCAGTTGAGGGAACCCACTGCTGTGCTCTAGAGTCCCTCTCCTGGGGGGTCCCCTGTGGCAGAAAACAGTACTCTTCATTCCCACAGAATGAACACAAACACTTGGGAGCTTGGACAATCCCCCGAGAGGAAGGCTCTTCCTCGGCCTCTGAGACAACCCCTACCCTGACCGGACACTGTAAACGCAACACCCAGAGACAAAATCCTGAGTTACTGCCTCCCACTTGCCCTACTTTGATTTCCAGAGAATCTCCCCTCACGCACTAGAGATCAGGCCTGCCATTACATTGGCCCCTAGCTGAGCCAAGTTTGCTTTTTCAGACATCTGTCCCCACAGCCCTGGCAAACACAGCCACTAGGCTGGGTCCTCTGGAGCCATACCACAGGACCGTGCATGCTCTTTCCTGGGAAACTGTGTCCATTCCTTTAGCCACACACCTCCAGAATATGAGAAACCTCAAGGCCTCCGAGGACATCCCACTACTGGGAGCCTCACAGGACTCACAGGGGCATTCGGACAAAAGCTGAGCAGCTACATCCATGAATGCATGCACACAGATGTCAACAGAGATAGAAGGTTGAGCCGGACAGGCCTTTAGGCCGTAGTCTCAACTCTTGCTTTGGTTTCCAGGTGTCACTCCTCAGAGGCTTTGGTTCGAAGAACAGGGTATGGGGCTTTCCTGAGGCACGGAACAGAACTCCTCTCGTCTCCACATGGGAAGTTTCCTTGTTGGAGCCGTGTCAAACACCTCATGTTGGAGAATCCTGCAGAGTCCCTGAGCCACTTCCACATTCCAAGGTCTCCCAGGCCACCAAGCCACAAGGACTCATCTTCAGGAGAGTCCATTTCAACTCTCCTCTCTGGGTAGCGGTAGCTCACCCAGGAGCCCGCAGATGGAGCCTGCCTTGTCCTGACTAAAGAGTGGGAATATGAGGTGGCGTTCCCAGGCATCCATGCTTAGACACCTGCTCTCGAGTATTTCCATATGGGGCCTCTTGGAACCATCCAATAGGACTCGACTGTCGTGCAGAAGGTAACCTTCAGTTTTGGAGCAGTTCACAAATCCCATCGTAGGCAAAACTTTCTGGCCTCATGAAGCCCCCACACCCTTCAGGAAGAGGCCATGCTGGACAAGAACTCTAGCCTGAGGCACGTCTCATAGTTGACATGACCTCAGTGCAGGAGATCTCGATTCAGCCTCTGCAGAGTGGGCCTGCCGTGCCCTCGGTCCCAAACCACACGCTAGCTTGTGTTTTCAGACTTCCTTCCTCACACTCCTGGCAAACAAGCCCTTTGGACTAGGAACTCCGGAACCAAAACCCAGCCCAGTGTCTGCCCAATGGCAGAAAAACGTTTCCCTGTGGGGCTCTCCAGAAAACCCAGATGAGCATCAACCTGCTCGGGCCTCGACGGTACCCGAACTGGATAGGCTGCTCTGGACACTCATGCTCTGCCTGACACAGCCTGAAGCCAGACGTCCAGACAGACAAGGAGACAGCTGGCCACACACCCAGCACTTCGGACACGCCATGGTCTTATGCCGTCACCTCATCCTAACCTTGGTTTTCAGATATCTGAACCTAGACATTATATCAATTCTCCACACAGCTGGGTATAGCAAGCACAAAACAGAACTCCTCCTTCCCCATGGCTGTCAAGCTTGCTCTTGGCATGGAGTCACACCTTCAGGGTGGGAGAAACCTTCATGGCCCCTGATGCCACGCCCAAACATGAGTGCTGCTTGGGCACAAATTCACACTGTGACCCTCAGCATGAGCCCCATGTCAAAGAAAGGCCTGTCAGGTTCCTGGACCAAGAGCCCACATATGGGGCTTGCCAAGGCACTATGCACCCAATCCTCACCACGGTTTGAATTTTCCAGTCGCCCCGCCCGTACCTGGAGCTCTGCTCTGGAATCCCTTTCTTGGAGAGACCCATGAGCCAGACAACACGACTCCACCCTTCCCACAAAATGACCCCAAACTCTTGGGAGCTGGGACAAATCCCCAGAGAGGGATACTCGTCCACAGTACCTGAGGCCACCGCTCCAATCCACGGCTATCCCGGACACAACATCCAGAGACAAAAGCCTGAAGAAACGCCTCCCACTCGCCCTTGTTTCAGAGGCCCAGGAGCTCCCTCACGGGCTGTACATCCGGCCTGCCATACCCTAGGCGCCACTCCTAAGCTGAGTTTGTGTATTCAGACTTCTGTGCCCACAGCCTGGACCCACACAACATCCAGGCTAGGGCCTCTGGACCAAACAGCGAAAGATTGTGCCTGCCCTCTCCAAGGAAAGTGTGCCCAATCCATTGACCACAACCCTACAGGTTAGGGAAAAGCTCCAAGGTCCCTGAGGCCATCAATAGTATAGGCCACCCTGGACTAAGAGGGGCTCTCTGACAACAGCGGAGCAACTAGCTCCACTTAGACTCTCAGACAGTGTCCCCAGAGACAGAAGGTTGAAATGGACAGGCCCCCAGGCCCTAATCTGAACCTTAGCTTTGGTTTCCATGTTTCCGTTCTCAGAGGACTGTTTTCGTAGACCAGCACATGGGGCTTTTCTGAGGCACCAAACCAAACCTCTCTCATCTCCACATGGGCAGCTTTCTTCCTGGGATGTATCTAAAACTTCAGGTAGGAGAGTTCCGCAGGGCCACTGAACAACCAGCACATTCCAAGGTCTCCATGGACCCAAACGCACATTATGACGCATCCTCAGGAGAGGCCATTTCAACTCAGCCCCCTGGGTCGCGTGTTCCAGAGGCAGCAGATCAAACATATCTTGTCGCTAATAGCCAATGGGAATGCGAGGCATGCTGTACAGGGATCCATCCTTCGAACCCTGCTCTCCAGTCCTTCCATATGGTATGTCCTGGAGCCATGCAACAGGACTCGAATGTCCCGCAGAAGGAAACCTTGTGGTTTGGGGCAACCTCCAAACTCAGCGTGGGAAAACTTCCTTGGCCTCATGAGGCCCCCACTTCATGAAGGTGCCATCATGGACACATACTCCAGCCTCAGCCAACGTCTGATCATCAGCCTGACTTCAGATGCAGGAGATTTTGATTCAGCCTCTGCAGAGTGGGCCTGCTCTGCCCTTGGCTCCAATCCTCACACTAGCTTGTGTTTTCAGACTTCCGTCCTACCACTCCTGGCCCACAAACCCTCCCTACTGGGAATTCTGGGGCCACAATGAAGCACTGTGCCTGCCTCCCAGGAGAAAAACCTTGTCTATGGCGCTGCCCAGAAACCCCAAAAGGATCAAACTGCTTGGCCCTCGGCAACACCCCAATTTCATAGGATACCTTAAACAGTGATGCTCTGTCACAAATAGCCTGAGCACAGACCTTCCAACAGACACCGACACAGCTGGCTGCACACCCAGCACATTGGACCCGCCACTGCCTTAGGCCACCATCCATTCCCAACCTGGGTTTTCAGTCATTGGAACCTAGACCTTATCTCCAATCCCTGCTCAGGGGGGAACCTGATGCACAAGTCAGAACCCCTCCTTCCCCATGGCAAGAAACCTTGCTGCTGGCAGTGAGTCAAACCTTCAGTGTAGGAGAAAACGGCATGGCCCATGAGGCCACGCCCAAGCGTGAGGGCCGCCTTGGGCACAAACACACATTGTGACCCTCAGCGTGAGTACCTTATTCAAGTAACGCCTAGCACTGACTGGACCAAGCCCCGCATATGTGGCTGCCATGCCCATAGGCACCCAGGACTAACTAGATGGTGTGTATTCCAGTTGAGGGAACCCACTGCTGTGCTCTAGAGTCCCTCTCCTGGGGGGTCCCCTGTGGCAGAAAACAGTACTCTTCATTCCCACAGAATGAACACAAACACTTGGGAACTTGGACAATCCCCCGAGAGGAAGGCTCTTCCTCGGCCTCTGAGACAACCCCTACCCATACCGGACACTGTAAACGCAACACCCAGAGACAAAATCCTGAGTGACTGCCTCCCACTTGCCCTACTTTGATTTCCAGAGGATCTCCCCTCACGCACTAGAGATCAGGCCTGCCATTACATTGGCCCCTAGCTGAGCCAAGTTTCCTTTTTCAGACATCTGTCCCCACAGCCCTGGCAAACACAGCCTCTAGGTTGCGTCCTCTGGAGCCATACCACAGGACCTTGCCTGCTCTCTCCTGGGAAACTGTGTCCATTCCTTTGGCCACACACCTCCAGAATATGAGAAACCTCAAGGCCTCCGAGGACATCCCACTACTGGGAGCCTCACTGGACTCACAGGGGCATTCGGACACAAGCTGAGCAGCTACATCCATGAATGCATGCACACAGATGTCAACAGAGATAGAAGGTTGAGCCGGACAGTCCTTTAGGCCGTAGTCTCAACTCTTGCTTTGGTTTCCAGGTGTCACTCCTCAGAGGCTGTGGTTCGAAGAACAGGGTATGGGGCTTTCCTGAGGCACGGAACAGAACTCCTCTCATCTCCACATGGGAAGTTTCCTTGTTGGAGCCGTGTCAAACACCTCATGTTGGAGAATCCTGCAGAGTCCCTGAGCCACCTCCACATTCCAAGGTCTCCCAGGCCACCAAGCCACAGAAGGACTCATCTTCAGGAGAGACCATTTCAACTCTCCCCTCTGGGTAGCTCACCCAGGAGCCCGCAGATTGAGCCTGCCTTGTCCTGACTAAAGAGTGGGAATATGAGGTGGCGTTCCCAGGCATCCATGCTTAGACACCTGCTCATAAGTCTTTCCATATGGGGCCTCTTGGAACCATCCAATAGGACTCGACTGTCGTGCAGAAGGTAACCTTCAGTTTTGGAGCAGTTCACAAATCCCATCGTAGGCAAAACTTTCTGGCCTCATGAAGCCCCCACACCCTTCAGGAAGAGGCCATGCTACAAGAACTCTAGCCTGAGGCACGTCTCATAGTTGACATGACCTCAGTGCAGGAGATCTCGATTCAGCCTCTGCAGAGTGGGCCTGCCGTGCCCTCGGTCCCAAACCTCACGCTAGCTTGTGTTTTCCGACTTCCTTCCTCACACTCCTGGCAAACAAGCCCTCCGGACTAGGAACTCCGGAACCAAAACCCAGCCCAGTGTCTGCCCAACGGCAGAAAAACGTTTCCCTGTGGGGCTCTCCAGAAAACCCAGATGAGCATCAACCTGCTCGGTCCTCGACGGTACCCGAACTGGATAGGCTGCTCTGGGCACTCATGCTCTGCCTGACACAGCCTGAAGCCAGACGTCCAGACAGACAAGGAGACAGCTGGCCGCACACCCAGCACTTCGGACACGCCATGGTCTTATGCCGTCACCTCATCCTAACCTTGGTTTTCAGATATCTGAACCTAGACATTATATCAATTCTCCACACAGCTGGGTATAGCAATCACAAAACAGAACTCCTCCTTCCCCATGGCTGTCAAGCTTGCTCTTGGCATGGAGTCACACCTTCAGGGTGGGAGAAACCTTCATGGCCCCTAATGCCACGCCCGAACTTGAGTGCTGCTTGGGCACAAATTCACACTGTGACCCTCAGCATGAGCCCCATGTCAAAGAAAGGCCTGTCAGGGCCTGGACCAAGAGCCCACATATGGGGCTTTCCAAGCCCCTATGCACCCAATCCTCACCACGGTTTGAATTTTCCAGTCGCCCCGCCCGTACCTGGAGCTCTGCTCTGGAATCCCTTTCTTAGAGAGACCCATGAGCCAGACAACACGACTCCATCCTTCCCACAAAATGACCACAAACTCTTGGGAGCTGGGACAAATCCCCAGAGAGGGATACTCGTCCACAGTACCTGAGGCCACCGCTCCAATCCACGGCGATCCCGGACACAACATCCAGAGACAAAAGCCTGAAGGAACGCCTCCCACTGGCCCTTGTTTCGGAGGCCCAGGAGCTCCCTCTCGGGCTGTACATCCGGCCTGCCATACTCTCGGCGCCACTCATAAGCTGAGTTTGTGTATTCAGACTTCTGTGCCCACAGCCTGGACCCACACAACATCCAGGCTAGTGCCTCAGGACCAAACAGCGAAAGATTGTGCCTGCCCTCTCCAAGGAAAGTGTGCCCAATCCATTGACCACAACCCTACAGGTTAGGGAAAAGCTCCAAGGTCCCTGAGGCCATCAATAGTTTAGGCCACCCTGGACTAAGAGGGGCTCTCTGACACCAGCGGAGCAACTATCTCCACTTAGACTCTCAGACAGTGTCCCCAGAGAAAGAAGGTTGAAATGGACAGGCCCCCAGGCCCTAATCTGAACCTTAGCTTTGGTTTCCATGTTTCCGTTCTCAGAGGACTGTTTTCGTAGACCAGCACATGGGGCCTTTCTGAGGCACCAAACCAAACCTCTCTCATCTTTACATGAGCAGCTTTCTTACTGGGATGTATCAAACACTTCAGGTAGGAGAGTTCCGCAGGGCCACTGAACAACCAGCACATTCCAAGGTCTCCATGGACCCAAACGCACATTATGACGCATCCTCAGGAGAGGCCATTTCAACTCAGCCCCCTGGGTCGCGTGTTCCAGAGGCAGCAGATCAAACATATCTTGTCGCTTATAGCCAATGGGAATGCGAGGCATGCTGTACAGGGATCCATCCTTCGAACCCTGCTCTCCAGTCCTTCCATATGGTATGTCCTTGAGCCATGCAACAGGACTCGAATGTCCCTCAGAAGGAAACCATGTGGTTTGGGGCAACCTCCAAACTCAGCGTGGGAAAACTTCCTTGGCCTCATGAGGCCCCCACTTCATGAAGGTGCCATCATGGACACATACTCCAGCCTCAGCCAACGTCTGATCCTCAGCCTGACTTCAGATGCAGGAGATTTTGATTCAACCTCTGCAGAGTGGGCCTTTTCTGCCCTTGGCTCCAATCCTCACACTAGCTTGTGTTTTCAGACTTCAGTCCTCACACTCCTGGCCCAAAAACCCTCCCTACTGGGAATTCTGGGGCCACAATGAAGCACTGTGCCTGCCTCCCAGGAGAAAATCATTGTCTATGGCGCTGCCCAGAAACCCCAAATGAGGATCAAACTGCTTGGCCCTCGGCAACACCCCAATTGCATAGGCTACCTTAAACAGTGATGCTCTGTCCCAAATAGCCTGAGCCCAGACCTTCCAACGGACACCGACACAGCTGGCTGCACACCCAGCACATTGGACCCGCCACTGCCTTAGGCCACCATCCATTCCCAACCTGGGTTTTCAGTCATCGGAACCTAGACCTTATCTCCAATCCCTGCATAGGGGGGAACCTGATGCACAAGTCAGAACCCCTCCTTCCCCCTGGCAAGAAACCTTGCTGCTGGCAGTGAGTCAAACCTTCAGTGTAGGAGAAAACGGCATGGCCCATGAGGCCACGCCCAAGCGTGAGGGCCGCCTTGGGCACAAACACACATTGTGACCCTCAGCGTGAGTACCTTATTCAAGTAACGCCTCTCAGTGACTGGACCAAGAGCCCGCATATGTCGCTTGCCATGCCCATAGGCACCCAGGACTAACTAGATGGTGTGTATTCCAGTTGAGGTAACCCACTGCTGTGCTCTAGAGTCCCTCTCCTGGGGGGTCCCCTGTGGCAGAAAACAGTACTCTTCATTCCCACAGAATGAACACAAACACTTGGGAGCTTGGACAATCCCCCGAGAGGAAGGCTCTTCCTCGGGCTCTGAGACAACCCCTACCCTGACCGGACACTGTAAACGCAATACCCAGAGACAAAATCCTGAGTGACTGCCTCCCACTTGCCCTACTTTGATTTCCAGAGGATCTTCCCTCACGGACTAGAGATCAGCCCTGCCATTACATTGGCCCCTAGCTGAGCCAAGTTTGCTTTTTCAGACATCTGTCCCCACAGCCCTGGCAAACACAGCCTCTAGGCTGCGTTCTCTGGAGCCATACCACAGGACCGTGCCTGCTCTCCTGGGAAACTGTGTCCATTCCTTTGGCCACACACCTCCAGAATATGAGAAACCTCAAGGCCTCCGAGGACATCCCACTACTGGGAGCCTCACTGGACGCACAGGGGCATTCGGACACAAGCTGAGCAGCTACATCCATGAATGCATGCACACAGATGTCAACAGAGATAGAAGGTTGAGCCGGATAGGCCTTTACGCCGTAGTCTCAACTCTTGCTTTGGTTTCCAGGTGTCACTCCTCAGAGGCTTTGGTTCGAAGAACAGGGTATGGGGCTTTCCTGAGGCACGGAACAGAACTCCTCTCGTCTCCACATGGGAAGTTTCCTTGTTGGAGCCGTGTGAAACACCTCATGTTGGAGAATCCTGCAGAGTCCCTGAGCCACCTCCACATTCCAAGGTCTCCCAGGCCACCAAGTCACAGTAGGACTCATCTTCAGGAGAGACCATTTCATCTCTCCCCTCTGGGTAGCTCACCCAGGAGCCCGCAGATTGAGCCTGCCTTGTCCTGACTAAAGAGTGGGAATATGAGGTGGCGTTCCCAGGCATCCATGCTTAGACACCTGCTCTCGAGTCTTTCCATATGGGGCCTCTTGGAACCATCCAATAGGACTCGACTGTCGTGCAGAAGGTAACCTTCAGTTTTGGAGCAGTTCACAAATCCCATCGTAGGCAAAACTTTCTGGCCTCATGAAGCCCCCACACCCTTCAGGAAGAGGCCATGCTGGACAAAAACTCTAGCCTGAGGCACGTATCATAGTTGACATGACCTCAGTGCAGGAGATCTCGATTCAGCCTCTGCAGAGTGGGCCTGCCGTGCCCTCGGTCCCAAACCTCACGCTAGCTTGTGTTTTCCGACTTCCTTCCTCACACTCCTGGCAAACAAGCCCTCCGGACTAGGAACTCCGGAACCAAAACCCACCCAGTGTCTGCCCAAAGGAAGAAAAACGTTTCCCTGTGGGGCTCTCCAGAAAACCCAGATGAGGATCAACCTGCTCGGGCCTCGACGGTACCCGAACTGGATAGGCTGCTCTGGGCACTCATGCTCTGCCTGACACAGCCTGAAGCCAGACGTCCAGACAGACAAGGAGACAGCTGGCCGCACACCCAGCACTTCGGACATGCCATGGTCTTATGCCGTCACCTCATCCTAACCTTGGTTTTCAGATATCTGAACCTAGACATTATATCAATTCTCCACACAGCTGGGTATAGCAAGCACAAAACAGAACTCCTCCTTCCCCATTGCTGTCAAGCTTGCTCTTGGCATGCAGTCACACCTTCAGGGTGGGAGAAACCTTCATGGCCCCTGACTTGAGTGCTGCTTGGGCACAAATTCACACTGTGATCCTCAGCATGAGCCCCATGTCAAAGAAAGGCCTGTCAGGGCCTGGACCAAGAGCCCACATATGGGGCTTGCCAAGCCCCTATGCACCCAATCCTCACCACGGTTTGAATTTTCCAGTCGCCCCGCCCGTACCTGGAGCTCTGCTCTGGAATCCCTTCCTTGGAGAGACCCATGAGCCAGACAACACGACTCCACCCTTCCCACAAAATGACCCCAAACTCTTTGGAGCTGGGACAAATCCCCAGAGAGGGATACTCGTCCACAGTACCTGAGGCCACTGCTCCAATCCACGGCTATCCCGGACACAACATCCAGAGACAAAAGCCTGAAGGAACGCCTCCCACTCGCCCTTGTTTCAGAGGCCCAGGAGCTCCCTCTCGGGCTGTACATCCAGCCGGCCATACCCTAGGCGCCACTCATAAGCTGAGTTTGTGTATTCAGACTTCTGTGCCCACAGCCTGGACCCACACAACATCCAGGCTAGGGCCTCTGGACCAAACAGCGAAAGATTGTGCCTGCCTTCTCCAAGGAAAGTGTGCCCAATCCATTGACCACAACCCTACAGGTTAGGGAAAAGCTCCAAGGTCCCTGAGGCCATCAATAGTATAGGCCACCCTGGACTAAAGGGGCTCTCTGACACCAGCGGAGCAACTAGCTCCACTTAGACTCTCAGACAGGACCCCAGAGACAGAAGGTTGAAATGGACAGGCCCCCAGGCCCTAATCTGAACCTTAGCTTTGGTTTCCATGTTTCCGTTCTCAGAGGACTGTTTTCGTAGACCAGCACATGGGGTTTTTCTGAGGCACCAAACCAAACATCTCTCATCTCCACATGGGCAGCTTTCTTACTGGGAAATATCAAACACTTCAGGTAGGAGAGTTCCGCAGGGCCACTGAACAACCAGCACATTCCAAGGTCTCCATGGACCCAAACGCACATTATGACGCATCCTCAGGAGAGGCCATTTCAACTCAGCCCCCTGGGTCGCGTGTTCCAGAGGCAGCAGATCAAACATATCTTGTCGCTAATAGCCAATGGGAATGCGAGGCATGCTGTACAGGGATCCATCCTTCGAACCCTGCTCTCCAGTCCTTCCATATGGTATGTCCTGGAGCCATGCAACAGGACTCGAATGTCCCGCAGAAGGAAACCTTGTGGTTTGGGGCAACCTCCAAACTCAGCTTGGGAAAACTTCCTTGGCCTCATGAGGCCCCCACTTCATGAAGGTGCCATCATGGACACATACTCCAGCCTCAGCCAACGTCTGATCCTCAGCCTGACTTCAGATGCAGGAGATTTTGATTCAGCCTCTGCAGAGTGGACCTGCTCTGCCCTTGGCTCCAATCCTCACACTAGCTTGTGTTTTCAGACTTCCGTCCTCACACTCCTGACCCACAAACCCTCCCTACTGGGAATTCTGGAGCCACAATGAATCACTGTGCCTGCCTCCCAGGAGAAAATCATTGTCTATGGCGCTGCCCAGAAACCACAAATGAGGATCAAACTGCTTGGCCCTCGGCAACACCCCAATTGCATAGGCTACCTTAAACAGAGATGCTCTGTCCCAAATAGCCTGAGCCCAGACCTTCCAACGGACACCGACACAGCTGGCTGCACACCCAGCACATTGGACCCGCCACTGCCTTAGGCCACCATCCATTCCCAACCTGGGTTTTCAGTCATAGGAACCTAGACCTTATCTCCAATCCCTGCTCAGGGGGGAACCTGATGCACAAGTCAGAACCCCTCCTTCCCCATGGCAAGAAACCTTTCTGCTGGCAGTGAGTCAAACCTTCAGTGTAGGAGAAAACGGCATGGCCCATGAGGCCACGCCCAAGCGTGAGGGCCACCTTGGGCACAAACACACATTGTGACCCTCAGCCTGAGTACCTTATTCAAGTAACGCCTCTCAGTGACTGGTCCCAGGGCCCGCATATGTGGCTTGCCATGCCCATAGGCACCCAGAACTAACTAGATGGTGTGTATTCACTTGAGGGAACCCACTGCTATGCTCTAGAGTCCCTCTCCTGGGTGGTCCCCTGTGGCAGAAAACAGTACTCTTCATTCCCACAGAATGAACACAAACACTTGGGAGCTTGGACAATCCCCCGAGAGGAAGGCTCTTCCTCGGCCTCTGAGACAACCCCTACCCTGACCGGACACTGTAAACGCAACACCCAGAGACAAAATCCTGAGTGACTGCCTCCCACTTGCCCTACTTTGATTTCCAGAGGATCTCCCCTCACGGACTAGAGATCAGGCCTACCATTACATGGCCCCTAGCTGAGCCAAGTTTGCTTTTTCAGACATCTGTCCTCACAGCCCTGAATAACACAGCCGCTAGGCTGGGTCCTCTGGAGCCATACCACAGGACCGTGCCTGCTCTCTCCTGGGAAACTGTGTCCATTCCTTTGGCCACACACCTCCAGAATATGAGAAACCTCAAGGCCTCCGAGGACATCCCACTACTGGGAGCCTCACTGGACTCACAGGGGCATTCGGACACAAGCTGAGCAGCTACATCCATGAATGCATGCACACAGATGTCAACAGAGATAGAAGGTTGAGCCGGACAGGCCTTTAGGCCGTAGTCTCAACTCTTGCTTTGGTTTCCAGGTGTCACTCCTCAGAGGCTTTGGTTCGAAGAACAGGGTATGGGGCTTTCCTGAGGCACGAAACAGAACTCCTCTCGTCTCCACATGGGAAGTTTCCTTGTTGGAGACGTGTCTAACACCTCATGTTGGAGAATCCTGCAGAGTCCCTGAGCCACCTCCACATTCCAAAGTCTCCCAGGCCCCCAAGCCACAGTAGCACTCATCTTCAGGAGAGTCCATTTCAACTCTCCCCTCTGGGTAGCTCACCCAGGAGCCCGCAGATTGAGCCTGCCTTGTCCTGACTAAAGAGTGGGAATATGAGGTGGCGTTCCCAGGCATCCTTGCTTAGACACCTGCTCTCGAGTCTTTCCATATGGGGCCTCTTGGAACCATCCAATAGGACTCGACTGTCGTGCAGAAGGTAACCTTCAGTTTTGGAGCAGTTCACAAATCCCATCGTAGGCAAAACTTTCTGGCCTCATGAAGCCCCCACACCCTTCAGGAAGAGGCCATGCTGGACAAGAACTCTAGCCTGAGGCACGTCTCATAGTTGACATGACCTCAGTGCAGGAGATCTCGATTCAGCCTCTGCAGAGTGGGCCTGCCGTGCCCTCGGTCCCAAACCTCACGCTAGCTTGTGTTTTCCGACTTCCTTCCTCACACTCCTGGCAAACAAGCCCTCCGGACTAGGAACTACGGAACCAAAACCCAGCCCAGTGTCTGCCCAACGGAAGAAAAACGTTTCCCTGTGGGGCTCTCCAGAAAACCCAGATGAGCATCAACCTGCTCGGTCCGCGACGGTACCCGAACTGGATAGGCTACACTGGGCACTCATGCTCTGCCTGACACAGCGTGAAACCAGACGTCCAGACAAACAAGGAGACAGCTGGCCGCACACCAAGCACTTCGGACACGCCATGGTCTTATGCCGTCACCTCATCCTAACCTTGGTTTTCAGATATCTGAACCTAGACATTATATCAATTCTCCACACAGCTGGGTATAGCAAGCACAAAACAGAACTCCTCCTTCCCCATGGCTGTCAAGCTTGCTCTTGGCATGGAGTCACACCTTCAGGGTGGGAGAAACCTTCATGGCCCCTGATGCCACGCCCGAACTTGAGTGCTGCTTGGGCACAAATTCACACTGTGACCCTCAGCATGAGCCCCATGTCAAAGAAAGGCCTGTCAGGGCCTGGACCAAGAGCCCACATATGGGGCTTGCCAAGGCCCTATGCACCCAATCCTCACCACGGTTTGAATTTTCCAGTCGCCCCGCCCGTACCTGGAGCTCTGCTCTGGAATTCCTTTCTTAGAGAGACCCATGAGCCAGACAACACGACTCCACCCTTCCCACAAAATGACCCCAAACTCTTGGGAGCTGGGACAAATCCCCAGAGAGGGATACTCGTCCACAGTACCTGAGGCCACCGCTCCAATCCACGGCGATCCCGTACACAACATCCAGAGACAAAAGCCTGAAGGAACGCCTCCCACTCGCCCTTGTTTCAGAGGCCCAGGAGCTCCCTCTCGGGCTGTACATCCGGTCTGCCATACTCTCGGCGCCACTCATAAGCTGAGTTTGTGTATTAAGACTTCTGTGCCCACAGCCTGGACCCACACAACATCCAGGCTAGTGCCTCAGGACCAAACAGCGAAAGATTGTGCCTGCCCTCTCCAAGGAAAGTGTGCCCAATCCATTGACCACAACTCTACAGGTTATGGAAAAGCTCCAAGGTCCCTGAGGCCATCAATAGTATAGGCCACCCTGGACTAAGAGGGGCTCTCTGACACCAGCGGAGCAACTATCTCCACTTAGACTCTCAGACAGTGTCCCCAGAGACAGAAGGTTGAAATGGACAGGCCCCCAGGCCCTAATCTGAACCTTAGCTTTGGTTTCCATGTTTCCGTTCTCAGAGGACTGTTTTCGTAGACCAGCACCTGGGGTTTTTCTGAGGCACCAAACGAAACCTCTCTCATCTCCACATGGGCAGCTTTCTTACTGGGATGTATCAAACACTTCAGGTAGGAGAGTTCCACAGGGCCACTGAACAACCAGCACATTCCAAGGTCTCCATGGACCCAAACGCACATTATGACGCATCCTCAGGAGAGGCCATTTCAACTCAGCCACCTGGGTCGCGTGTTCCAGAGGCAGCAGATCAAACATATCTTGTCGCTAATAGCCAATGGGAATGCGAGGCATGCTGTACAGGGATCCATCCTTCGAACCCTGCTCTCCAGTCCTTCCATATGGTATGTCCTGGAGCCATGCAACAGGACTCGAATGTCCCGCAGAAGGAAACCTTGTGGTTTGGGGCAGCCTCCAAACTCAGCGTGGGAAAACTTCCCTGGCCTCATGATGTCCCCACTTCATGAAGGTGCCATCATGGACACATACTCCAGCCTCAGCCAACGTCTGATCCTCAGCCTGACTTCAGATGCAGGAGATTTTGATTCAGCCTCTGCAGAGTGGGCCTGCTCTGTCCTTGGATCCAATCCTCACACTAGCTTGTGTTTTCAGACTTCCGTCCTCACACTCCTGGCCCACAAACCCTCCCTACTGGGAATTCTGGGGCCACAATGAAGCACTGTGCCTGCCTCCCAGGAGAAAAACATTGTCTATGGCGCTGCCCAGAAACCACAAATGAGAATCAAACTGCTTGGCCCTCGGCAACACCCGAATTGCATAGGCTACCTTAAACAGTGATGCTCTGTCCCAAATAGCCTGAGCCCAGACCTTCCAACGGACACCGACACAGCTGGCTGCACACCCAGCACATTGGACCCGCCACTGCCTTAGGCCACCATCCATTCCCAACCTGGGTTTTCATTCATCGGAACCTAGACCTTATCTCCAATCCCTGCACAGGGGGGAACCTGATGCACAAGTCAGAACCCCTCCTTCCCCCTGGCAAGAAACCTTGCTGCTGGCAGTGAGTCAAACCTTCAGTGTAGGAGAAAACGGCATGGCCCATGAGGCCACGCCCAAGCGTGAGGGCCGCCGTGGGCACAAACACACATTGTGACCCTCAGCGTGAGTACCTTATTCAAGTAACGCCTCTCAGTGACTGGACCCAGAGCCCGCATATGTGGCTTGCCATGCCCATAGGCACCCAGGACTAACTAGATGGTGTGTATTCCAGTTGAGGGAAGCCACTGCTGTGCTCTAGAGTCCCTCTCCTGGGGGGTCCCCTGTTGCAGAAAACAGTACTCTTCATTCCCACAGAATGAACACAAACACTTTGGAGCTTGGACAATCCCCCGAGAGGAAGGCTCTTCCTCGGCCTCTGAGACAACCCCTACCCATACCGGACACTGTAAACGCAACACCCAGAGACAAAATCCTGAGTGTCTGCCTCCCACTTGCCCTACTTTGATTTCCAGAGGATCTTCCCTCACGGACTAGAGATCTGGCCTGCCATTACATTGGCCCCTAGCTGAGCCAAGTTTGCTTTTTCAGACATCTGTCCCCACAGCCCTGGCAAACACAGCCTCTAGGCTGGGTCCTCTGGAGCCATACCACAGGACCGTGCCTGCTCTCTCCTGGGAAACTGTGTCCATTCCTTTGGCCACACACCTCCAGAATATGAGAAACCTCAAGGCCTCCGAGGACATCCCACTACTGGGAGCCTCACTGGACGCACAGGGGCATTCGGACACAAGCTGAGCAGCTACATCCATGAATGCATGCACAGAGATGTCAACAGAGATAGAAGGTTGAGCCGGATAGGCCTTTACGCCGTAGTCTCAACTCTTGCTTTGGTTTCCAGGTGTCACTCCTCAGAGGCTTTGGTTCGAAGAACAGGGTATGGGACTTTCCTGAGGCACGGAACAGAACTCCTCTCGTCTCCGCATGGGAAGTTTCCTTAGTGGAGCCGTGTGAAACACCTCATGTTGGAGAATCCTGCAGAGTCCCTGAGCCACCTCCACATTCCAAGGTCTCCCAGGCCACCAAGCCACAGTAGGACTCATCTTCAGGAGAGACCATTTCATCTCTCCCCTCTGGGTAGCTCTCCCAGGAGCCCGCATATTGAGCCTGCCTTGTCCTGACTAAAGAGTGGGAATATGAGGTGGCGTTCCCAGGCATCCATGCTTAGACACCTGCTCTCGAGTCTTTCCATATGGGGCCTCTTGGAACCATCCAATAGGACTCGACTGTCGTGCAGAAGGTAACCTTCAGTTTTGGAGCAGTTCACAAATCCCATCGTAGGCAAAACTTTCTGGCCTCATGAAGCCCCCACATCCTTCAGGAAGAGGCCATGCTGGACAAAAACTCTAGCCTGAGGCACGTATCATAGTTGACATGACCTCAGTGCAGGAGATCTCGATTCAGCCTCTGCAGAGTGGGCCTGCCGTGCCCTCGGTCCCAAACCTCACGCTAGCTTGTGTTTTCCGACTTCCTTCCTCACACTCCTGGCAAACAAGCCATCGGGACTAGGAACTCCGGAACCAAAACCCACCCAGTGTCTGCCCAACGGAAGAAAAACGTTTCCCTGTGGGGCTCTCCAGAAAACCCAAATGAGGATCAACCTGCTCGGGCCCCGACGGTACCCGAACTGGATAGGCTGCTCTGGGCACTCATGCTCTGCCTGACACAGCCTGAAGCCAGACGTCCAGACAGACAAGGAGACAGCTGGCCGCACACCCAGCACTTCGGACACGCCATGGTCTTATGCCGTCACCTCATCCTAACCTTGGGTTTCAGATATCTGAACCTAGACATTATATCAATTCTCCACACAGCTGGGTATAGCAAGCACAAAACAGAACTCCTCCTTCCCCATGGCTGTCAAGCTTGCTCTTGGCATGGAGTCACACCTTCAGGGTGGGAGAAACCTTCATGGCCACTGATGCCACGCCCAAACTTGAGTGCTGCTTGGGCACAAATTCACACTGTGACCCTCACCATGAGCCCCATGTCAAAGAAAGGCCTGTCAGGGCCTGGACCAAGAGCCCACATATGGGGCTTGAAAGCCCCTATGCACCCAATCCTCACCACGGTTTGAATTTTCCAGTCGCCCCGCCCGTACCTGGAGCTCTGCTCTGGAATCCCTTTCTTGGAGAGACCCATGAGCCAGACAACACGACTCCACCCTTCCCACAAAATGACCCCAAACTCTTGGGAGCTGGGACAAATCCCCAGAGAGGGATACTCGTCCACAGTACCTGAGGCCACCGCTCCAATCCACGGCTATCCCGGACACAACATCCAGAGACAAAAGCCTGAAGGAACGCCTCCCACTCGCCCTTGTTTCAGAGGCCCAGGAGCTCCCTCTCGGGCTGTACATCCAGCCGGCCATACCCTAGGCGCCACTCATAAGCTGAGTTTGTGTATTCAGACTTCTGTGCCCACAGCCTGGACCCACACAACCTCCAGGCTAGGGCCTCTGGACCAAACAGCGAAAGATTGTGCCTGCCCTCTCCAAGGAAAGTGTGCCCAATCCATTGACCACAACCCTACAGGTTAGGGAAAAGCTCCAAGGTCCCTGAGGCCATCAATAGTATAGGCCACCCTGGACTAAGAGGGGCTCTCTGACACCAGCAGAGCAACTATCTCCACGTAGACTCTCAGACAGTGTCCCCAGAGACAGAAGGTTGAAATGGACAGGCCCCCAGGCCCTAATCTGAACCTTAGCTTTGGTTTCCATGTTTCCGTTCTCAGAGGACTGTTTTCGTAGACCAGCACATGGGGCTTTTCTGAGGCACCAAACCAAACATCTCTCATCTCCACATGGGGAGCTTTCTTACTGGGATGTATCAAACACTTCAGGTAGGAGAGTTCCGCAGGGCCACTGAACAACCAGCACATTCCAAGGTCTCCATGGACCCAAACGCACATTAGGACGCATCCTCAGGAGAGGCCATTTCAACTCAGCCCCCTGGGTCGCGTGTTCCAGAGGCAGCAGATCAAACATATCTTGTCGCTAATAGCCAATGGGAATGCGAGGCATGCTGTACAGGGATCCATCCTTCGAACCCTGCTCTCCAACCTTCCATATGGTATGTCCTGGAGCCATGCAACAGGACTCGAATGTCCCGCAGAAGGAAACCTTGTGGTTTGGGGCAACCTCCAAACTCAGCGTGGGAAAACTTCCTTGGCCTCATGAGGCCCCCACTTCATGAAGGTGCCATCATGGACACATACTCCAGCCTCAGCCAACGTCTGATCTTCAGCCTGACTTCAGATGCAGGAGATTTTGATTCAGCCTCTGCAGAGTGGGCCTGCTCTGCCCTTGGCTCCATTCCTCACACTAGCTTGTGTTTTCAGACTTCTGTCCTCACACTCCTGGCCCACAAACCCTCCCTACTGGGAATTCTGGGGCCACAATGAAGCACTGTGCCTGCCTCCCAGGAGAAAAACATTGTCTAAGGCGCTGCCCAGAAACCACAAATGATCAAACTGCTTGGCCCTCGGCCACACCCCAATTGCATAGGCTACCTTAAACAGTGATGCTCTGTCCCAAATAGCCTGAGCCCAGACCTTCCAACGGACACCGACACAGCTGGCTGCACACCCAGCACATTGGACTCGCCACTGCCTTAGGCCACCATCCATTCCCAACCTGGGTTTTCATTCATCGGAACCTAGACCTTATCTCCAATCCCTGCACAGGGGGGAACCTGATGCACAAGTCAGAACCCCTCCTTCGCCCTGGCAAGAAACCTTGCTGCTGGCAGTGAGTCAAACCTTCAGTGTAGGAGAAAACGGCATGGCCCATGAGGCCACGCCCAAGCGTGAGGGCCGCCTTGGGCACAAACACACATTGTGACCCTCAGCGTGAGTACCTTATTCAAGTAACGCCTCTCAGTGACTGGACCCAGAGCCCGCATATGTGGCTTGCCATGCCCATAGGCACCCAGGATTAACTAGATGCTGGGTATTCCAGTTGAGGGAACCCACTGCTGTGCTCTAGAGTCCCTCTCCTGGGGGGTCCCCTGTGGCAGAAAACAGTACTCTTCATTCCCACAGAATGAACACAAACACTTGGGAGCTTGGACAATCCCCCGAGAGGAAGGCTCTTCCTCGGCCTCTGAGACAACCCCTACCCTGACCGGACACTGTAAACGCAACACCCAGAGACAAAATCCTGAGTGACTGCCTCCCACTTGCCCTACTTTGATTTCCAGAGGATCTCCCCTCACGCACTAGAGATCAGGCCTGCCATTACTTTGGCCCCTAGCTGAGCCAAGTTTGCTTTTTCAGACATCTGTCCCCACAGCCCTGGCAAACACAGCCTCTAGGCTGCGTCCTCTGGAGCCATACCACAGGACCGTGCCTGCTCTCTCCTGGGAAACTGTGTCCATTCCTTTGGCCACACACCTCCAGAATATGAGAAACCTCAAGGCCTCCGAGGACATCCCACTACTGGGAGCCTCACTGGACTCACAGGGGTATTCGGACACAAGCTGAGCAGCTACATCCTTGAATGCATGCACACAGATGTCAACAGAGATAGAAGGTTGAGCCGGACAGGCCTTTAGGCCGTAGTCTCAACTCTTGCTTTGGTTTCCAGGTGTCACTCCTCATAGGCTTTGGTTCAAAGAACAGGATATGGGGCTTTCCTGAGGCACGGAACAGAACTCCTCTCGTCTCCACATGGGAAGTTTCCTTGTTGGAGCCGTGTCAAACACCTCATGTTGGAGAATCCTGCAGAGTCCCTGAGCCACCTCCACATTCCAAAGTCTCCCAGGCCACCAAGCCACAGTAGGAATCATCTTCAGGAGAGACCATTTCAACTCTCCCCTCTGGGTAGCTCACCCAGGAGCCCGCAGATTGAGCCTGCATTGTCCTGACTAAAGAGTGGGAATATGAGGTGGCGTAACCAGGCATCCATGCTTAGACACCTGCTCTCGAGTCTTTCCATAAGGGGCCTCTTGGAACCATCCAATAGGACTCGACTGTCGTGCAGAAGGTAACCTTCAGTTTTGGAGCAGTTCACAAATCCCAACGTAGGCAAATCTTTCTGGCCTCATGAAGCCCCCACACCTTTCAGGAAGAGGCCATGCTGGACAAAAACTCTAGCCTGAGGCACGTCTCATAGTTGACATGACCTCAGTGCAGGAGATCTCGATTCAGCCTCTGCAGAGTGGGCCTGCCGTGCCCTCGGTCCCAAACCTCAAGCTAGCTTGTGTTTTCAGACTTCCTTTCTCACACTCCTGGCAAACAAGCCCTCCGGACTAGGAACTCCAGAACCAAAACCCAGCCCAGTGTTTGCCCAACGGAAGAAAAACGTTTCCCTGTGGGGCTCTCCAGAAAACCCAGATGAGGATCAACCTGCTCGGGCCTCGACGGTACCCGAACTGGATAGGCTGCTCTGGGCACTCATGCTCTGCCTGACACAGCCTGAAGCCAGACGTCCAGACAGACAAGGAGACAGCTGGCCGCACACCCAGCACTTCGGACACGCCATGGTCTTATGCCGTCACCTCATCCTAACCTTGGTTTTCAGATATCTGAACCTAGACATTATATCAATTCTCCACACAGCTGGGTATAGCAAGCACAAAACAGAACTCCTCCTTCCCCATGGCTGTCAAGCTTGCTCTTGGCATGGAGTCACACCTTCAGGGTGGGAGAAACCTTCATGGCCCCTGATGCCACGCCCAAACTTGAGTGCTGCTTGGGCACAAATTCACACTGTGACCCTCAGCATGAGCCCCATGTCAAAGAAAGGCCTGTCAGGGCCTGGAACAAGAGCCCACATATGGGGCTTGCCAAGCCCCTATGCACCCAATCCTCACCACGGTTTGAATTTTCCAGTCGCCCCGCCCGTACCTGGAGCTCTGCTCTGGAATCCCTTTCTTGGAGAGACCCATGAGCCAGACAACACCACTCCACCCTTCCAACAAAATGACCCCAAACTCTTGGGAGCTGGGACAAATCCCCAGAGAGGGATACTCGTCCACAGTACCTGAGGCCACCGCTCCAATCCACGGCTATCCCGGACACAACATCCAGAGACAAAAGCCTGAAGGAACGCCTCCCACTCGCCCTTTTTTCAGAGGCCCAGGAGCTCCCTCTCGGGCTGTACATCCAGCCGGCCATACCCTAGGCGCCACTCATAAGCTGAGTTTGTGTATTCAGACTTCTGTGCCCACAGCCTGGACCCACGCAACATCCAGGCTAGGGCCTCTGGACCAAACAGCGAAAGATTGTGCCTGCCCTCTCCAAGGAAAGTGTGCCCAATCCATTGACCACAACCCTACAGGTTAGGGAAAAGCTCCAAGGTCCCTGAGGCCATCAATAGTATAGGCCACCCTGGACTAAGAGGGGCTCTCTGACACCAGCAGAGCAACTATCTCCACTTAGACTCTCAGACAGTGTCCCCAGAGACAGAAGGTTGAAATGGACAGGCCCCCAGGCCCTAATCTGAACCTTAGCTTTGGTTTCCATGTTTCCGTTCTCAGAGGACTGTTTTCGTAGACCAGCACATGGGGCTTTTCTGATGCACCAAACCAAACATCTCTCATCTCCACATGGGCAGCTTTCTTACTGGGATGTATCAAACACTTCAGGTAGGAGAGTTCCGCAGGGCCACTGAACAACCAGCACATTCCAAGGTCTCCATGGACCCAAACGCACATTATGACGCATCCTCAGAAGAGGTCATTTCAACTCAGCCCCCTGGGTCGCGTGTTCCAGAGGCAGCAGATCAAACATATCTTGTCGCTAATAGCCAATGGGAATGCGAGGCATGCTGTACAGGGATCCATCCTTCGAACCCTGCTCTCCAGTCCTTCCATATGGTATGTCCTGGAGCCATGCAACAGGACTCGAATGTCCCGCAGAAGGAAACCTTGTGGTTTGGGGCAACCTCCAAACTCAGCGTGGGAAAACTTCCTTGGCCTCATGAGGCCCCCACTTCATGAAGGTGCCATCATGGACACATACTCCAGCCTCAGCCAACGTCTGATCCTCAGCCTGATTTCAGATGCAGGAGATTTTGATTCAGCCTCTGCAGAGTGGGCCTGCTCTGCCCTTGGCTCCAATCCTCACACTAGCTTGTGTTTTCAGACTTCCGTCCTCACACTCCTGGCCCACAAACCCTCCCTACTGGGAATTCTGGGGCCACAATGAAGCACTGTGCCTGCCTCCCAGGAGAAAAACATTGTCTATGGCGCTGCCCAGAAACCACAAATGAGGATCAAACTGCTTGGCCCTCGGCAACACCCCAATTGCATAGGCTACCTTAAACAGTGATGCTCTGTCCCAAATAGCCTGATCCCAGACCTTCCAACGGAACCGACACAGCTGGCTGCACACCCAGCACATTGGACCCACCACTGCCTTAGGCCACCATCCATTCCCAGCCTGGGTTTTCATTCATCGGAACCTAGACCTTATCTCCAATCCCTGCACAGGGGGGAACCTGATGCACAAGTCAGAACCCCTCCTTCCCCCTGGCAAGAAACCTTGCTGCTGGCAGTGAGTCAAACCTTCAGTGTAGGAGAAAACGTCATGGCCCATGAGGCCACGCCCAAGCGTGAGGGCCGCCTTGGGCACAAACACACATTGTGACCCTCAGCGTGAGTACCTTATTCAAGTAACGCCTCTCAGTGACTGGTCCCAGGGCCCGCATATGTGGCTTTCCATGCCCATAGGCACCCAGGACTAACTAGATGGTGTGTATTCCAGTTGAGGGAACCCACTGCTGTGCTCTAGAGTCCCTCTCCTGGGGGGTCCCCTGTGGCAGAAAACAGTACTCTTCATTCCCACAGAATGAACACAAACACTTGGGAGCTTGGACAATTCCCCGAGAGGAAGGCTCTTCCTCGGCCTCTGAGACAACCCCTACCCTTACCGGACACTGTAAACGCAATACCCAGAGACAAAAGCCTGAGTGACTGCCTCCCACTTGCCCTACTTTGATTTCCAGAGGATCTCCCCTCACGCACTAGAGATCAGGCCTGCCATTACATTGGCCCCTAGCTGAGCCAAGTTTGCTTTTTCAGACATCTGTCCCCACAGCCCTGGCAAACACAGCCTCTAGGCTGCGTCCTCTGGAGCCATACCACAGGACCGTGCCTGCTCTCTCCTGGGAAACTGTGTCCATTCCTTTAGCCACACACCTCCAGAATATGAGAAACCTCAAGGCCTCCGAGGACATCCCACTACTGGGAGTCTCACTGGACTCACAGGGGCATTCGGACACAAGCTGAGCAGCTACATCCTTGAATGCATGCACACAGATGTCAACAGAGATAGAAGGTTGAGCCGGACAGGCCTTTAGGCCGTAGTCTCAACTCTTGCTTTGGTTTCCAGGTGTCACTCCTCAGAGGCTTTGGTTCGAAGAACAGGTTATGGGGCTTTCCTGAGGCACGGAACAGAACTCCTCTCGTCTCCACATGGGAAGTTTCCTTGTTGGAGCCGTGTCAAACACCTCATGTTGGAGAATCCTGCAGAGTCCCTGAGCCACCTCCACATTCCAAGGTCTCCCAGGCCACCAAGCCACAGTAGGACTCATCTTCAGGAGAGACCATTTCAACTCTCCCCTCTGGGTAGCTCACCCAGGAGCCTGCAGATTGAGCCTGCATTGTCCTGACTAAAGAGTGGGAATATGAGGTGGCGTTCCCAGGCATCCATGCTTAGACACCTGCTCCCGAGTCTTTCCATATGGGGCCTCTTGGAACCATCCAATAGGACTCGACTGTCGTGCAGAAGGTAACCTTCAGTTTTGGAGCAGTTCACAAATCCCAACGTAAGCAAAACTTTCTGGCCTCATGAAGCCCCCACACCTTTCAGGAAGAGGCCATGCTGGACAAATACTCTAGCCTGAGGCACGTCTCATAGTTGACATGACCTCAGTGCAGGAGATCTTGATTCAGCCTCTGCAGAGTGGGCCTGCCGTGCCCTCGGTCCCAAACCTCACGCTAGCTTGTGTTTTCAGATTTCCTCTCTCACACTCCTGGCAAACAAGCCCTCCGGACTAGGAACTCCAGAACCAAAACCCAGCCCAGTGTCTGCCCAACGGAAGAAAAACGTTTCCCTGTGGGGCTCTCCAGAAAACCCAGATGAGGATCAACCTGCTCGGGCCTCGACGGTACCCGAACTGGATAGGCTGCTCTGGGCACTCATGCTCTGCCTGACACAGCCTGAAACCAGACGTCCAGACAGACAAGGAGACAGCTGGCCGCACACCCAGCAATTCGGACACGCCATGGTCTTATGCCGTCACCTCATCCTAACCTTGGTTTTCAGATATCTGAACCTAGACATTATATCAATTCTCCACACAGCTGGGTATAGCAAGCACAAAACAGAACTCCTCCTTCCCCATGGCTGTCAAGCTTGCTCTTGGCATGGAGTCACACCTTCAGGGTGGGAGAAACCTTCATGGCCCCTGATGCCACGCCCAAACTTGAGTGCTGCTTGGGCACAAATTCACACTGTGACCCTCAGCATGAGACCCATGTCAAAGAAAGGCCTGTCAGGGCCTGGACCAAGAGCCCACATATGGGGCTTGCCAAGCCCCTATGCACCCAATCCTCACCACGGTTTGAATTTTCCAGTCGCTCCGCCCGTACCTGGAGCTCTGCTCTGGAATCCCTTTCTTGGAGAGACCCATGAGCCAGACAACACGACTCCACCCTTCCCACAAAATGACACCAAACTCTTGGGAGCTGGGACAAATCCCCAGAGAGGGATACTCGTCCACAGTACCTGAGGCCACCGCTCCAATCCACGGCTATCCCGGACACAACATCCAGAGACAAAAGCCTGAAGGAACGCCTCCCACTCGCCCTTGTTTCAGAGGCCCAGGAGCTCCCTCTCGGGCTGTACATCCAGCCGGCCATACCCTAGGCGCCACTCATAAGCTGAGTTTGTGTATACAGACTTCTGTGCCCACAGCCTGGACCCACACAACATCCAGGCTAGGGCCTCTGGACCAAACAGCGAAAGATTGTGTCTGCCCTCTCCAAGGAAAGTGTGCCCAATCCATTGACCACAACCCTACAGGTTAGGGAAAAGCTCCAAGGTCCCTGAGGCCATCAATAGTATAGGCCACCCTGGACTAAGAGGGGCTCTCTGACACCAGCGGAGCAACTATCTCCACTTGGACTCTCAGACAGTGTCCCCAGAGACAGAAGGTTGAAATGGACAGGCCCCCAGGCCCTAATCTGAACCTTAGCTTTGGTTTCCATGTTTCCGTTCTCAGAGGACTGTTTTCGTAGACCAGCACATGGGGCTTTTCTGAGGCACCAAACCAAACATCTCTCATCTCCACATGGGGAGCTTTCTTACTGGGATGTATCAAACACTTCAGGTAGGAGAGTTCCGCAGGGCCACTGAACAACCAGCAATTCCAAGGTCTCCATGGACCCAAACGCTCATTATGACGCATCCTCACGAGAGGCCATTTCAACTCAGCCCCCTGGATCGCGTGTTCCAGAGGCAGCAGATCAAACATATCTTGTCGCTAATAGCCAATGGGAATGCGAGGCATGCTGTACAGGGATCCATCCTTCGAACCCTGCTCTCCAGTCCTTCCATATGGTATGTCCTGGAGCCAAGCAACAGGACTCGAATGTCCCGCAGAAGGAAACCTTGTGGTTTGGGGCAACCTCCAAACTCAGCTTGGGAAAACTTCCTTGGCCTCATGAGGCCCCCACTTCATGAAGGTGCCATCATGGACACATAGTCCAGCCTCAGCCAACGTCTGATCTTCAGCCTGACTTCAGATGCAGGAGATTTTGATTCAGCCTCTGCAGAGTGGACCTGCTCTGCCCTTCGCTCCAGTCCTCACACTAGCTTGTGTTTTCAGACTTCCGTCCTCACACTCCTGACCCACAAACCCTCCCTACTGGGAATTCTGGGGCCACAATGAATCACTGTGCCTGCCTCCCAGGAGAAAAACATTGTCTATGGCGCTGCCCAGAAACCACAAATGAGGATCAAAGTGCTTGGCCCTCGGCAACACCCCAATTGCATAGGCTACCTTAAACAGTGATGCTCTGTCCCAAATAGCCTGAGCCCAGTCCTTCCAACGGACACCGACACAGCTGGCTGCACACCCAGCACATTGGTCCCGCCACTGCCTTAGGCCACCATCCATTCCCAACCTGGGTTTCAGTCATCGGAACCTAGACCTTATCTCCAATCCCTGCACAGGGGGGAACCTGATGCACAAGTCAGAACCCCTCCTTCCCCCTGGCAAGAAACCTTGCTGCTGGCAGTGAGTCAAACCTTCAGTGTAGGAGAAAACGGCATGGCCCATGAGGCCACGCCCAAGCGTGAGGGCCGCCTTGGGCACAAACACACATTGTGACCCTCAGCGTGAGTACCTTATTCAAGTAACGCCTCTCAGTGACTGGACCCAGAGCCCGCATATGTGGCTTGCCATGCCCATAGGCACCCAGGACTAACTAGATGGTGTGTATTCCAGTTGAGGGAACCCACTGCTGTGCTCTAGAGTCCCTCTCCTGGGGGGTCCCCTGTGGCAGAAAACAGTACTCTTCATTCCCACAGAATGAACACAAACACTTGGGAGCTTGGACAATCCCCCGAGAGGAAGGCTCTTCCTCGGCCTCTGAGACAACCCCTACCCTGACCGGACACTGTAAACGCAACACCCAGAGACAAAATCCTGAGTGACTGCCTCCCACTTGCCCTACTTTGATTTCCAGAGGATCTCCCCTCACGCACTAGAGATCAGGCCTGCCATTACATTGGCCCCTAGCTGAGCCAAGTTTGCTTTTTCAGACATCTGTCCCCACAGCCCTGGCAAACACAGCCTCTAGGCTGCGTTCTCTGGAGCCATACCACAGGACCCTGCCTGCTCTCTCCTGGGAAACTGTGTCCATTCCTTTGGCTACACACCTCCAGAATATGAGAAACCTCAAGGCCTCCGAGGACATCCCACTACTGGGAGCCTCACTGGACTCCCAGGGGCATTCGGACACAAGCTGAGCAGCTACATCCTTGAATGCATGCACACAGATGTCAACAGAGATAGAAGGTTGAGCCGGACAGGCCTTTAGGCCGTAGTCTCAACTCTTGCTTTGGTTTCCAGGTGTCACTCCTCAGAGGCTTTGGTTCGAAGAACAGGGTATGGGGCTTTCCTGAGGCACGTAACAGAACTCCTCTCGTCTCCACATGGGAAGTTTCCTTTTTGGAGCCGTGTCAAACACCTCATGTTGGAGAATCCTGCAGAGTCCCTGAGCCACCTCCACATTCCAAGGTCTCCCAGGCCACCAAGCCACAGTAGGACTCATCTTCAGGAGAGACCATTTCAACTCTCCCCTCTGGGTAGCTCACCCAGGAGCCCGCAGATTGAGCCTGCCTTGTCCTGACTAAAGAGTGGGAATATGAGGTGGCCTTCCCAGGCATCCATGCTTAGACACCTGCTCTCGAGTCTTTCCATATGGGGCCTCTTGGAACCATCCAATAGGACTCGACTGTCGTGCAGAAGGTAACCTTCAGTTTTGGAGCAGTTCACAAATCCCAACGTAGGCAAAACTTTCTGGCCTCATGAGGCCCCCACACCCTTCAGGAAGAGGCCATGCTGGACAAAAACTCTAGCCTGAGGCACGTATCATAGTTGACATGACTTCAGTGCAGGAGATCTCGACTCAGCCTCTGCAGAGTGGGCCTGCCGTGCCCTCGGTCCCAAACCTCACGCTAGCTTGTGTTTTCAGACTTCCTTCCTCACACTCCTGGCAAACAAGCCCTTTGGACTAGGAACTCCAGAACCAAAACCCAGCCCAGTGTCTGCCCAAGGGAAGAAAAACGTTTCCCTGTGGGGCTCTCCAGAAAACCCAGATGAGGATCAACCTGCTCGGGCCTCGACGGTACCCGAACTGGATAGGCTGCTCTGGGCACTCATGCTCTGCCTGACACAGCCTGAAGCCAGACGTCCAGACAGACAAGGAGACAGCTGGCCGCACACCCAGCACTTCGGACACGCCATGGTCTTATGCCGTCACCTCATCCTAACCTTGGGTTTCAGATATCTGAACCTAGACATTATATCAATTCTCCACACAGCTGGGTATAGCAAGCACAAAACAGAACTCCTCCTTCCCCATGGCTGTCAAGCTTGCTCTTGGCATGGAGTCACACCTTCAGGGTGGGAGAAACCTTCATGGCCACTGATGCCACGCCCAAACTTGAGTGCTGCTTGGGCACAAATTCACACTGTGACCCTCAGCATGAGCCCCATGTCAAAGAAAGGCCTGTCAGGGCCTGGACCAAGAGCCCACATATGGGGCTTGCCAAGCCCCTATGCACCCAATCCTCACCACGGTTTGAATTTTCCAGTCGCCCCGCCCGTACCTGGAGCTCTGCTCTGGAATCCCTTTCTTGGAGAGACCCATGAGCCAGACAACACGACTCCACCCTTCCCACAAAATGACCCCAAACTCTTGGGAGCTGGATACTCGTCCACAGTACCTGAGGCCACCGCTCCAATCCACGGCTATCCCGGACACAACATCCAGAGACAAAAGCCTGAAGGAACGCCTCCCACTCGCCCTTGTTTCAGAGGCCCAGGAGCTCCCTCTCGGGCTGTACATCCAGCCGGCCATACCCTAGGCGCCACTCATAAGCTGAGTTTGTGTATTCAGACTTCTTTGCCCACAGCCTGGACCCACACAACGTCCAGGCTAGGGCCTCTGGACCAAACAGCGAAAGATTGTGCCTGCCCTCTCCAAGGAAAGTGTGCCCAATCCATTGACCACAACCCTACAGGTTAGGGAAAAGCTCCAAGGTCCCTGAGGCCATCAATAGTATAGACCACCCTGGACTAAGAGGGGCTCTCTGACACCAGTGGAGCAACTATCTCCACTTAGACTCTCAGACAGTGTCCCCAGAGACAGAAGGTTGAAATGGACAGGCCCCCAGGCCCTAATCTGAACCTTAGCTTTGGTTTCCATGTTTCCGTTCTCAGAGGACTGTTTTCGTAGACCAGCACATGGGGCTTTTCTGAGGCACCAAACCAAACATCTCTCATCTCCACATGGGCAGCTTTCTTACTGGGATGTATCAAACACTTCAGGTAGGAGAGTTCCGCAGGGCCACTGAACAACCAGCACATTCCAAGGTCTCCATGGACCCAAACGCACATTAGGACGCATCCTCAGGAGAGGCCATTTCAACTCAGCCCCCTGGGTCGCGTGTTCCAGAGGCAGCAGATCAAACATATCTTGTCGCTAATAGCCAATGGGAATGCGAGGCATGCTGTACAGGGATCCATCCTTCGAACCCTGCTCTCCAGTCCTTCCATATGGTATGTCCTGGAGCCATGCAACAGGACTCGAATGTCCCGCAGAAGGAAACCTTGTGATTTGGGGCAACCTCCAAACTCAGCTTGGGCAAACTTCCTTGGCCTCATGAGGCCCCCACTTCATGAAGGTGCCATCATGGACACATACTCCAGCCTCAGCCAACGTCTGATCCTCAGCCTGACTTCAGATGCAGGAGATTTTGATTCAGCCTCTGCAGAGTGGGCCTGCTCTGCCCTTGGCTCCAATCCTCACACTAGCTTGTGTTTTCAGACTTCCGTCCTCACACACCTGGCCCACAAACCCTCCCTACTGGGAATTCTGGGGCCACAATGAAGCACTGTGCCTGCCTCCCAGGAGAAAAACATTGTCTATGGCGCTGCCCAGAAACCACAAATGAGGATCAAACTGCTTGGCCCTCGGCAACACCCCAATTGCATAGGCTACCTTAAACAGTGATGCTCTGTCCCAAATAGCCTGAGCCCAGACCTTCCAACGGACACCGACACAGCTGGCTGCACACCCAGCACATTGGACCCGCCACTGCCTTAGGCCACCATCCATTCCCAACCTGGGTTTTCAGTCATCGGAACCTAGACCTTATCTCCAATCCCTGCACAGGGGGGAACCTGATGCACAAGTCAGAACCCCTCCTTCCCCCTGGCAAGAAACCTTGCTGCTGGCAGTGAGTCAAACCTTCAGTGTAGGAGAAAACGGCATGGCCCATGAGGCCACGCCCAAGCGTGAGGGCCGCCTTGGCACAAACACACATTGTGACCCTCAGCGTGAGTACCTTATTCAAGTAACGCCTCTCAGTGACTGGACCCAGAGCCCGCATATGTGGCTTGCCATGCCCATAGGCACCCAGGACTAACTAGATGGTGTGTATTCCAGTTGAGGGAACCCACTGCTGTGCTCTAGAGTCCCTCTCCTGGGGGGTCCCCTGTGGCAGAAAACAGTACTCTTCATTCCCACAGAATGAACACAAACACTTGGAAGCTTGGACAATCACCCGAGAGGAAGGCTCTTCCTCGGCCTCTGAGACAACCCCTACCCTGCCGGACACTGTAAACGCAACACCCAGAGACAAAATCCTGAGTGACTGCCTCCCACTTGCCCTACTTTGATTTCCAGAGGATCTCCCCTCACGCACTAGAGATCAGGCCTGCCATTACATTGGCCCCTAGCTGAGCCAAGTTTGCTTTTTCAGACATCTGTCCCCACAGCCCTGGCAAACACAGCCTCTAGGCTGCGTCCTCTGGAGCCATACCACAGGACCGTGCCTGCTCTCTCCTGGGAAACTGTGTCCATTCTTTTGGCCACACACCTCCAGAATATGAGAAACCTCAAGGCCTCCGAGGACATCCCACTACTGGGAGCCTCACTGGACTCACAGGGGCATTCGGACACAAGCTGAGCAGCTACATCCTTGAATGCATGCACACAGATGTCAACAGAGATAGAAGGTTGAGCCGGACAGGCCTTTAGGCCGTAATCTCAACTCTTGCTTTGGTTTCCAGGTGTCACTCCTCAGAGGCTTTGGTTCGAAGAACAGGGTATGGGGCTTTCCTGAGGCACGGAACAGAACTCCTCTCGTCTCCACATGGGAAGTTTCCTTGTTGGAGCCGTGTCAAACACCTCATGTTGGAGAATCCTGCAGAGTCCCTGAGCCACCTCCACATTCCAAGGTCTCCCAGGCCACCAAGCCACAGTAGGACTCATCTTCAGGAGAGACCATTTCAAATCTCCCCTCTGGGTAGCTCACCCAGGAGCCCGCAGATTGAGCCTGCCTTGTCCTGACTAAAGAGTGGGAATATGAGGTGGCGTTCCCAGGCATCCATGCTTAGACACCTGCTCTCGAGTCTTTCCATATGGGGCCTCTTGGAACCATCCAATAGGACTCGACTGTCGTGCAGAAGGTAACCTTCAGTTTTGGAGCAGTTCACAAATCCCAACTTAGGCAAAACTTTCTGGCCTCATGAAGCCCCCACACCCTTCAGGAAGAGGCCATGCTGGACAAAAACTCTAGCCTGAGGCACGTCTCATAGTTGACATGCCCTCAGTGCAGGAGATCTCGATTCAGCCTCTGCAGAGTGGGCCTGCCGTGCCCTCGGTCCCAAACCTCACGCTAGCTTGTGTTTTCAGACTTCCTTCCTCACACTCCTGGCAAACAAGCCCTCCGTACTAGGAACTCCAGAACCAAAACCCAGCCCAGTGTCTGCCCAAGGGAAGAAAAACGTTTCCCTGTGGGACTCTCCAGAAAACCCAGATGAGGATCAACCTGCTCAGGCCTCGACGGTACCCGAACTGGATAGGCTGCTCTGGGCACTCATGCTCTGCCTGACACAGCCTGAAGCCAGACGTCCAGACAGACAAGGAGACAGCTGGCCGCACACCCAGCACTTCGGACACGCCATGGTCTTATGCCGTCACCTCATCCTAATCTTGGTTTTCAGATATCTGAACCTAGACATTATATCAATTCTCCACACAGCTGGGTATAGAAAGCACAAAACAGAACTCCTCCTTCCCCATGGCTGTCAAGCTTGCTCTTGGCATGGAGTCACACCTTCAGGGTGGGAGAAACCTTCATGGCCCCTGATGCCACGCCCAAACTTGAGTGCTGCTTGGGCACAAATTCACACTGTGACCCTCAGCATGAGCCCCATGTCAAAGAAAGGCCTGTCAGGGCCTGGACCAAGAGCCCACATATGGGGCTTGGCAAGCCCCTATGCACCCAATCCTCACCACGGTTTGAATTTTCCAGTCGCCCCGCCCGTACCTGGAGCTCTGCTCTGGAATCCCTTTCTTGGACAGACCCATGAGCCAGACAACAGAACTCAACCCTTCCCACAAAATGACCCCAAACTCTTGGGAGCTGGGACAAATCCCCAGAGAGGGATACTCGTCCACAGTACCTGAGGCCACCGCTCCAATCCACGGCGATCCCGGACACAACATCCAGAGACAAAAGCCTGAAGGAACGCCTCCCACTCGCCCTTGTTTCAGAGGCCCAGGAGCTCCCTCTCGGGATGTACATCCGCCCTGCCATACCCTAGGCGCCACTCATAAGCTGAGTTTGTGTATTCAGACTTCTGTGCCCACAGCCTGGACCCACACAAAATCCAGGCTAGGGCCTCTGGACCAAACAGCGAAAGATTGTGCCTGCCCTCTCCAAGGAAAGTGTGCCCAATCCATTGACCACAACCCTACAGGTTAGGGAAAAGCTCCAAGGTCCCTGAGGCCATCAATAGTATAGGCCACCCTGGACTAAGAGGGGCTCTCTGACACCAGCGGAGCAACTAGCTCCACTTAGACTCTCAGACAGTGACCCACAGACAGAAGGTTGAAATGGACAGGCCCCCAGGCCCTAATCTGAACCTTAGCTTTGGTTTCCATGTTTCCGTTCTCAGAGGACTGTTTTCGTAGACCAGCACATGGGGCTTTTCTGAGGCACCAAACCAAACCTCTCTCATCTCCACATGGGCAGCTTACTTACTGGGATGTATCAAACACTTCAGGTAGGAGAGTTCCGCAGGGCCACTGAACAACCAGCACATTCCAAGGTCTCCATGGACCCAAACGCACATTATGACGCATCCTCAGGAGAGGCCATTTCAACTCAGCCCCCTGGGTCGCGTGTTCCAGAGGCAGCAGATCAAACATATCTTGTCGCTAATAGCCAATGGGAATGCGAGGCATGCAGTACCGGGATCCATCCTTCGAACCCTGCTCTGCAGTCCTTCCATATGGTATGTCCTGGAGCCATGCAACAGGACTCGAATGTCCCGCAGAAGGAAACCTTGTGGTTTGGGGCAACCTCCAAACTCAGCGTGGGAAAACTTCCTTGGCCTCATGAGGCCCCCACTTCATGAAGGTGCCATCATGGACACATACGCCAGCCTCAGCCAACGTCTGATCCTCAGCCTGACTTCAGATGCAGGAGATTTTGATTCAGCCTCTGCAGAGTGGGCCTGCTCTGCCCTTGGCTCCAATCCTCACACAGGCTTGTGTTTTCAGACTTCCGTCCTCACACTCCTGGCCCACAAGCCCTCCCTACTGGGAATTCTCGGGCCACAATGAAGCACTGTGCCTGCCTCCCAGGAGAAAAACATTGTCTATGGCGCTGCCCAGAAACCACAAATGAGGATCAAACTGCTTGGCCATCGGCAACACCCCAATTGCATAGGCTACCTTAAACAGTGATGCTCTGTCGCAAATAGCCTGAGCCCAGACCTTCCAACAGACACCGACATAGCTGGCTGCACACCCAGCACATTGGACCCGCCACTGCCTTAGGCCACCATCCATTCCCATCCTGGGTTTTCAGTCATCGGAACCTAGACCTTATCTCCAATCCCTGCACAGGGGGGAACCTGATGCACAAGTCAGAACCCCTCCTTCCCCCTGGCAGGAACCTTGCTGCTGGCAGTGAGTCAAACCTTCAGTGTAGGAGAAAACGGCATGGCCCATGAGGCCACGCCCAAGCGTGAGGGCCGCCTTGGGCACAAACACACATTGTGACCCTCAGCGTGAGTACCTTATTCAAGTAACGCCTCTCAGTGACTGGACCAAGAGCCCGCATATGTGGCTTGCCATGCCCATAGGCACCCAGGACTAACTAGATGGTGTGTATTCCAGTTGAGGGAACCCACTGCTGTGCTCTAGAGTCCCTCTCCTGGGGGGTCCCCTGTGGCAGAAAACAGTACTCTTCATTCCCACAGAATGAACACAAACACTTGGGAGCTTGGACAATCCCCCGAGAGGAAGGCTCTTCCTCGGCCTCTGAGACAACCCCTACCCTGACCGGACACTGTAAACGCAACACCCAGAGACAAAATCCTGAGTGACTGCCTCCCACTTGCCCTACTTTGATTTCCAGAGCATCTCCCCTCACGGACTAGAGATCAGGCCTGCCATTATTGGCCCCTAGCTGAGCCAAGTTTGCTTTTTCAGACATCTGTCCCCACAGCCCTGGCAAACAGATCCTCTAGGCTGGGTCCTCTAGAGCCATACCACAGGATCGTGCTTGCTCTCTCCTGGGAAACTGTGTCCATTCCTTTGGCCACACACCTCCAGAATATGAGAAACCTCAAGGCCTCCGAGGACATCCCACTACTGGGAGCCTCACTGGACTCACAGGGGCATTCGGACACAAGCTGAGCAGCTACATCCATGAATGCATGCACACAGATGTCAACAGAGATAGAAGGTTGAGCCGGACAGGCCTTTAGGCCGTAGTCTCAACTCTTGCTTTGGTTTCCAGGTGTCAATCCTCAGAGGCCTTGGTTCGAAGAACAGGGTATGGGGCTTTCCTGATGCACGGAACAGAACTCCTCTCGTCTCCACATGGGAAGTTTCCTTGTTGGAGCCGTGTCAAACACCTCATGTTGGAGAATCCTGCAGAGTCCCTGAGCCACCTCCACATTCCAAGGTCTCCCAGACCACCAAGCCACAGTAGGACTCATCTTCAGGAGAGACCATTTCAACTCTCCCCTCTGGGTAGCTCACCCAGGAGCCCGCACATTGAGCCTGCCTTGCCCTGACTAAAGAGTGGGAATATGAGGTGGCGTTCCCAGGCATCCATGCTTAGACACCTGCTCTCGAGTCTTTCCATATGGGGCCTCTTGGAACCATCCAATAGGACTCGACTGTCGTGCAGAAGGTAACCTTCAGTTTTGGAGCAGTTCACAAATCCCATCGTAGGCAAAACTTTCTGGCCTCATGAAGCCCCCACACCATTCAGGAAGAGGCCATGCTGGACAAGAACTCTAGCCTGAGGCACGTCTCATAGTTGACATGACCTCAGTGCAGGAGATCTCGATTCAGCCTCTGCAGAGTGGGCCTGCCGTGCCCTAGGTCCCAAACCTCACGCTAGCTTGTGTTTTCAGACTTCCTTCCTCACACTCCTGGCAAACAAGCCCTCCGGACTAGGAACTCCAGAACCAAAACCCAGCCCAGTGTCTGCCCAATGGAAGAAAAACGTTTCCCTGTGGGGCTCTCCAGAAAACCCAGAAGAGGATCAACCTGCTCGGGCCTCGACGGTACCCGAACTGGATAGGCTGCTCTGGGCACTCATGCTCTGCCTGACACAGCCTGAAGCCAGACGTCCAGACAGACAAGGAGACAGCTGGCCGCACACCCAGCACTTCGGACACGCCATGGTCTTATGCCGTCACCTCATCCTAACCTTGGGTTTCAGATATCTGAACCTAGACATTATATCAATTCTCCACACAGCTGGGTATAGCAAGCACAAAACAGAACTCCTCCTTCCCCACGGCTGTCAAGCTTGCTCTTGGCATGCAGTCACACCTTCAGGGTGGGAGAAATCTTCCTGGCCCCTGATTCCACGCCCAAACTTGAGTGCTGCTTGGGCACAAATTCACACTGTGACCCGCAGCATGAGCCCCATGTCAAAGAAAGGCCTGCCAGGGCCTGGACCAAGAGCCCACATATGGGGCTTGCCAAGCCCCTATGCACCCAATCCTCACCACGGTTTGAATTTTCCAGTCGCCCCGCCCGTACCTGGAGCTCTGCTCTGGAATCCCTTTCTTGGACAGACTCATGAGCCAGACAACACGACTCCACCCTTCCCACAAAATGACCCCAAACTCTTGGGAGCTGGGACAAATCCCCAGAGAGGGATACTCGTCCACAGTACCTGAGGCCACCGCTCCAATCCACGGCTATCCCGGACACAACATCCAGAGACAAAAGCCTGAAGGAACGCCTCCCACTCGCCCTTGTTTCAGAGGCCCAGGAGCTCCTTCTCGGGCTGTACATCCGGCCTGCCATACCCTAGGCGCCACTCATAAGCTGAGTTTGTGTATTCAGACTTCTGTGCCCACAGCCTGGACCCACACAACATCCAGGCTAGGGCCTCTGGACCAAACAGCGAAAGATTGTGCCTGCCCTCTCCAAGGAAAGTGTGCCCAATCCATTGACCACAACCCTACAGGTTAGGGAAAAGCTCCAAGGTCCCTGAGGCCATCAATAGTATAGGCCACCCTGGACTAAGAGGGGCTCTCTGACACCAGCGGCAACTATCTCCACTTAGACTCTCAGACAGTGTCCCCAGAGACAGAAGGTTGAAATGGACAGGCCCCAAGTCCCTAATCTGAACCTTAGCTTTGGTTTCCATGTTTCCGTTCTCAGAGGACTGTTTTCGTAGACCAGCACATGGTGCTTTTCTGAGGCACCAAACCAAACATCTCTCATCTCCACATGGGCAGCTTTCTTACTCGGATGTATCAAACAATTCCGGTAGGAGAGTTCCGCAGGGCCACTGAACAACCAGCACATTCCAAGGTCTCCATGGACCCAAACGCACATTATGACGCATCCTCAGGAGAGGCCATTTCAACTCAGCCCCCTGGGTCGCGTGTTACAGAGGCAGCAGATCAAACATATCTTGTCGCTAATAGCCAATGGGAATGCGAGGCATGCAGTACAGGGATCCATCCTTCGAACGCTGCTCTCCAGTCCTTCCATATGGTATGTCCTGGAGCCATGCAACAGGACTCGAATGTCCCGCAGAAGGAAACCTTGTGGTTTGGGGCAACCTCCAAACTCAGCGTGGGAAAACTTCCTTGGCCTCATGAGGCCCCCACTTCATGAAGGTGCCATCATGGACACATACGCCAGCCTCAGCCAACGTCTGATCCTCATGCTGACTTCAGATGCAGGAGATTTTGATTCAGCCTCTGCAGAGTGGGCCTGCTCTGCCCTTGGCTCCAATCCTCACACTAGCTTGTATTTTCAGACTTCCGTCCTCACACTCCTGGCCCACAAGCCCTCCCTACTGGGTTTCTATGGGCCACAATGAAGCACTGTGCCTGACTCCCAGGAGAAAAACATTGTCTATGGCGCTGCCCAGAAACCCCAAATGAGGATCAAACTGCTTGGCCCTCGGCAACACCCCAATTGCATAGGCTACCTTAAACAGTGATGCTCTGTCACAAATAGCCTGAGCCCAGACCTTCCAACAGACACCGACACAGCTGGCTGCACACCCAGCACATTGGACCCGCCACTGCCTTAGGCCACCATCCATTCCCAACCTGGGTTTTCAGTCATCGGAACCTAGACCTTATCTCCAATCCCTGCACAGGGGGGAACCTGATGCACAAGTCAGAACCCCTCCTTCCCCCTGGCAAGAAACTATGCTGCTGGCAGGGAGTCAAACCTTCAGTGTAGGAGAAAACGGCATGGCCCATGAGGCCACGCCCAAGCGTGAGGGCCGCCTTGGGCACAAACGCACATTGTGACCCTCAGCGTGAGTACCTTTTTCAAGTAAGGCCTCTCAGTTACTGGACCAAGAGCCCGCATATGTGGCTTGCCATGCCCATAGGCACCCAGGACTAACTAGATGGTGTGTATTCCAGTTGAGGGAACCCACTGCTGTGCTCTAGAGTCCCTCTCCTGGGGGGTCCCCTGTGGCAGAAAACAGTACTCTTCATTCCCACAGAATGAACACAAACACTTGGGAGCTTGGACAATACCCCGAGAGGAAGGCTCTTCCTCGGCCTCTGAGACAACACCTACCCTGACCGGACACTGTAAACGCAACACCCAGAGACAAAATCCTGAGTGACTGCCTCCCACTTGCCCTACTTTGATTTCCAGAGCATCTCCCCTCACGGACTAGAGATTAGGCCTGCCATTACATTGGCCCCTAGCTGAGCCAAGTTTGCTTTTTCACACATCTGTCCCCACAGCCCTGGCAAACAGATCCTCTAGGCTGGGTCCTCTGGAGCCATACCACAGGACCGTGCTTGCTCTCTCCTTGGAAACTGTGTCCATTCCTTTGGCCACACACCTCCAGAATATGAGAAACCTCAAGGCCTCCGAGGACATCCCACTACTGGGAGCCTCACTGGACTCACAGGGGCATTCGGACACAAGCTGAGCAGCTACATCCTTGAATGCATGCACACAGATGTCAACAGAGATAGAAGGTTGAGCCGGACAGGCCTTTAGGCCGTAGTCTCAACTCTTGCTTTGGTTTCCAGGTGTCAATCCTCAGAGGCTTTGGTTCGAAGAACAGGGTATGGGGCTTTCCTGATGCACGGAACAGAACTCCTCTCGTCTCCACATGGGAAGTTTCCTTGTTGGAGCCGTGTCAAACACCTCATGTTGGAGAATCCTGCAGAGTCCCTGAGCCACCTCCACATTCCAAGGTCTCCCAGACCACCAAGCCACAGTAGGACTCATCTTCAGGAGAGACCATTTCAACTCTCCCCTCTGGGTAGCTCACCCAGGAGCCCGCACATTGAGCCTGCCTTGCCCTGACTAAAGAGTGGGAATATGAGGTGGCGTTCCCAGGCATCCATGCTTAGACACCTGCTCTCGAGTCTTTCCATATGGGGCCTCTTGGAACCATCCAATAGGACTCGACTGTCGTGCAGAAGGTAACCTTCAGTTTTGGAGCAGTTCACAAATCCCATCGTAGGCAAAACTTTCTGGCCTCATGAAGCCCCCACACCCTTCAGGAAGAGGCCATGCTGGACAAGAACTCTAGCTTGAGGCACGTCACATAGTTGACATGACCTCAGCGCAGGAGATCTCGATTCATCCTCTGCAGAGTGGGCCTGCCGTGCCCTCGGTCCCTAACCTCACGCTAGCTTGTGTTTTCAGACTTCCTTCCTCACACTCCTGGCAAACAAGCCCTCCGGACTAGGAACTCCAGAACCAAAACCCAGCCCAGTGTCTGCCCAACGGAAGAAAAACTTTTCTCTGTGGGGCTCTCCAGAAAACCCAGATGAGGATCAACCTGCCCGGGCCTCGACGGTACCCGAACTGAATAGGCTGCTCTGGGCACTCATGCTCTGCCTGACACAGCCTGAAGCCAGACGTCCAGACAGACAAGGAGACAGCTGGCCGCACACCCAGCACTTCGGACACGCCATGGTCTTATGCCGTCACCTCATCCTAACCTTGGTTTTCAGATATCTAAACCTAGACATTATATCAACTCTCAACACAGCTGGGTATAGCAAGCACAAAACAGAACTCCTCCTTCCCCATGGCTGTCAAGCTTGCTCTTGGCATGCAGTCACACCTTCAGGGTGGGAGAAACCTTCATGGCCCCTGATGCCACGCCCAAACTTGAGTGCTGCTTGGGCACAAATTCACACTGTGACCCTAAGCATGAGCCCCATGTCAAAGAAAGGCCTGTCAGGGACTGGACCAAGAGCCCACATATGGGGCTTGGCAAGCCCCTATGCACCCAATCCTCACCACGGTTTGAATTTTCCAGTCGCCTCGCCCGTACCTGGAGCTCTGCTCTGGAATCCCTTTCTTGGAGAGACCCATGAGCCAGACAACACGACTCCACCCTTCCCACAAAATGACCCCAAACACTTGGGAGCTGGGACAAATCCCCAGAGAGGGATACTCGTCCACATTACCTGAGGCCACCGCTCCAATCCACGGCTATCCCGGACACAGTATCCAGAGACAAAAGCCTGAAGGAACGCCTCCCACTCGCCCTTGTTTCAGAGGCCCAGGAGCTCCCTCTCGGGCTGTACATCCGGCCGGCCATACCCTAGGAGCCACTCATAAGCTGAGTTTGTGTATTCAGACTTCTGTGCCCACAGCCTGGACCCACACAACATCCAGGCTAGGGCCTCTGGACCAAACAGCAAAAGATTGTGCCTGCCCTCTCCAAGGAAAATGTGCCCAATCAATTGACCACAACCCTAAAGGTTAGGGAAAAGCTCCAAGGTCCCTGAGGCCATCAATAGTATAGGCCACCCTGGACTAAGAGGGGCTCTCTGACACCAGCGGAGCAACTATCTCCACTTAGACTCTCAGACAGTGTCCCCAGAGACAGAAGGTTGAAATGGACAGGCCCCCAGGCCCTAATCTGAACCTTAGCTTTGGTTTCCATGTTTCCGTTCTCAGAGGACTGTTTTCGTAGACCAGCACCTGGGGCTTTTCTGAGGCACCAAACCAAACATCTCTCATCTCCACATGGGCAGCTTTCTTACTGGGATGTATCAAACACTTCAGGTAGGAGAGTTCCGCAGGGCCACTGAACAACCAGCACATTCCAAGGTCTCCATGGACCCAAACGCACATTATGACGCATCCTCAGGAGAGGCCATTTCAACTCAGCCCCCTGGGTCGCGTGTTCCAGAGTCAGCAGATCAAACATATCTTGTCGCTAATAGCCAATGGGAATGCGAGGCATGCTCTACAGGGATCCATCCTTTGAACCCTGCTCTCCAGTCCTTCCATATGGTATGTCCTGGAGCCATGCAACAGGACTCGAATGTCCCGCAGTAGGAAACCTTGTGGTTTGGGGCAACCTCCAAACTCAGCGTGGGAAAACTTCCTTGGCCTCATGAGGCCCCCACTTCATGAAGGTGCCATCATGGACACATACGCCTGCCTCAGCCAACGTCTGATCCTCAGCCTGACTTCAGATGCAGGAGATTGTGATTCAGCCTCTGCAGAGTGGGCCTGATCTGCCCTTGGCACCAATCCTCACACTAGCTTGTGTTTTCAGACTTCCGTCCTCACACTCCTGGCCCACAAACCCTCCCTACTGGGAACTCTGGGGCCAAAATGAAGCACTGTGCCTGACTCCCAGGAGAAAAACATTGTCTATGGCGCTGCCCAGAAACCACAAATGAGGATCAAACTGCTTGGCCCTCGGCAACACCCCAATTGCATAGGCTACCTTAAACAGTGATGCTCTGTCGCAAATAGCCTGAGCCCAGACCTTCCAACAGACACCGACACAGCTGGCTGCACACCCAGCACATTGGACCCGCCACTGCCTTAGGCCACCATCCATTCCCAACCTGGGTTTTCAGTCATCGGAACCTAGACCTTATCTCCAATCCCTGCACAGGGGGGAACCTGATGCACAAGTCAGAACCCCTCCTTCCCCCTGGCAAGAAACCTTGCTGCTGGCAGTGAGTCAAACCTTCAGTGTAGGAGAAAACGGCATGGCCCATGAGGCCACGCCCAAACGTGAGGGCCGCCTTGGGCACAAACACACATTGTGACCCTCAGCGTGAGTACCTTATTCAAGTAACGCCTCTCAGTGACTGGACCAAGAGCCTGCATATGTGGCTAGCCATGCCCATAGGCACCCAGGACTAACTAGATGGTGTGTATTCCAGTTGAGGGAACCCACTGCTGTGCTCTAGAGTCCCTCTCCTGGGGGGTCCACTGTGGCAGAAAACAGTACTCTTCATTCCCACAGAATGAACACAAACACTTGGGAGCTTGGACAATCCCCCGAGAGGAAGGCTCTTCCTCGGCCTCTGAGACAACCCCTACCCTGACCGGACACTGTAAACGCAACACCCAGAGACAAAATCCTGAGTGACTGCCTCCCACTTGCCCTACTTTGATTTCCAGAGGATCTCCCCTCACGGACTAGAGATCAGGCCTGCCATTACATTGGCCCCTAGCTGAGCCAAGTTTGCTTTTTCAGACATCTGTCCCCACAGCCCTGGCAAACACAGCCTCTAGGCTGGGTCCTCTGGAGCCATACCACAGGACCATGCCTGCTCTCTCCTGGGAAACTGTGTCCATTCCTTTGGCCACACACCTCCAGAATATGAGAAACCTCAAGGCCTCCGAGGACATCCCACTACTGGGAGCCTCACTGGACTCACAGGGGCATTCGGACACAAGCTGAGCAGCTACATCCATGAATGCATGCACACAGATGTCAACAGAGATAGAAGGTTGAGCCGGACAGGCCTTTAGGCCGTATTCTCAACTCTTGCTTTGGTTTCCAGGTGTCACTCCTCAGAGGCTTTGGTTCGAAGAACAGGGTATGGGGCTTTCCTGAGGCACGGAACAGAACTCCTCTCGTCTCCACATGGGAAGTTTCCTTGTTGGAGCCGTGTCAAACACCTCATGTTGGAGAATCCTGCAGAGTCCCTGAGCCACCTCCACATTTCAAGGTCTCCCAGGCCACCAAGCCACAGTAGGACTCATCTTCAGGAGAGTCCATTTCAACTCTCCCCTCTGGGTAGCTCACCCAGGAGCCCGCAGATTGAGCCTGCCTTGTCCTGACTAAAGAGTGGGAATATGAGGTGGCGTTCCCAGGCATCCATGCTTAGACACCTGCTCTCGAGTCTTTCCATATGGGGCCTCTTGGAACCATCCAATTGGACTCGACTGTCGTGCAGAAGGTAACCTTCAGTTTTGGAGCAGTTCACAAATCCCATCGTAGGCAAAACTTTCTGGCCTCATGAAGCCCCCACACCCTTCATGTAGAGGCCATGCTGGACAAGAACTCTAGCCTGAGGCACGTCTCATAGTTGACATGACCTCAGTGCAGGAGATCTCGATTCAGCCTCTGCAGAGTGGGCCTGCCGTGCCCTCGGTCCCAAACCTCACGCTAGCTTGTGTTTTCAGACTTCCTTCCTCACACTCCTGGCAAACAAGCCCTCCGGACTAGGAACTCCGGAACCAAAACCCAGCCCAGTGTCTGCCCAACGGAAGAAAAACGTTTCCCTGTGGGGCTCTCCAGAAAACCCAGATGAGGATCAACCTGCTCGGGCCTCGACGGTACCCGAACTGGATAGGCTGCTCTGGGCACTCATGCTCTGCCTGACACAGCCTGAAGCCAGACGTCCAGACAGACAAGGAGACAGCTGGCCGCACACCCAGCACTTCGGACACGCCATGGTCTTATGCCGTCACCTCATCCTAACCTTGGGTTTCAGATATCTGAACCTAGACATTATATCAATTCTCCACACAGCTGGGTATAGCAAGCACAAAAAAGAACTCCTCCTTCCCCATGGCTGTCAAGCTTGCTCTTGGCATGGAGTCACACCTTCAGGGTGGGAGAAACCTTCATGGCCACTGATGCCACGCCCAAACTTGAGTGCTGCTTGGGCACAAATTCACACTGTGACCCTCAGCATGAGCCCCATGTCAAAGAAAGGCCTGTCAGGGCCTGGACCAAGAGCCCACATATGGGGCTTGTCAAGCCCCTATGCACCCAATCCTCACCACGGTTTGAATTTTCCAGTCGCCCCGCCCGTACCTGGAGCTCTGCTCTGGAATCCCTTTCTTGGAGAGACCCATGAGCCAGACAACACGACTCCAACCTTCCCACAAAATGACCCCAAACTCTTGGGAGCTGGGACAAATCCCCAGAGAGGGATACTCGTCCACAGTACCTGAGGCCACCGCTCCAATCCACGGCTATCCCGGACACAGCATCCAGAGACATAAGCATGAAGGAACGCCTCCCACTCGCCCTTGTTTCAGAGGCTCAGGAGCTCCCTCTCGGGCTGTACATCCGGCCTGCCATACCCTAGGCGCCACTCATAAGCTGAGTTTGTGTATTCAGACTTCTGTGCCCACAGCCTGGACCCACACAACATCCAGGCTAGGGCCTCTGGACCAAACAGCGAAAGATTGTGCCTGCCCTCTCCAAGGAAGTGTGCCCAATCCATTGACCACAACACTACAGGTTAGGGAAAACCTCGAAGGTCCCTGAGGCCATCAATAGTATAGGCCACCCTGGACTAAGAGGGGCTCTCTGACACCAGCGGAGCAACTATCTCCACTTAGACTCTCAGACAGTGTCCCCAGAGACAGAGGGTTGAAATGGACAGGCCCCCAGGCCCTAATCTGAACCTTAGCTTTGGTTTCCATGTTTCCGTTCTGAGAGGACTGTTTTCGTAGACCAGCACATGGGGCTTTTCTGAGGCACCAAACCAAACCTCTCTCATCTCCACATGGGCAGCTTTCTTACTGGGATGTATCAAACACTTCAGGTAGGAGAGTTCCGCAGGGCCACTGAACAACCAGCACATTCCAAGGTCTCCATTGACCCAAACGCACATTATGACGCATCCTCAGGAGAGGCCATTTCAACTCAGCCCCCTGGGTCGCGTGTTCCAGAGGCAGCAGATCAAACATATCTTGTCGCTAATAGCCAATGGGAATGCGAGGCATGCTGTACAGGGATCCATCCTTCGAACCCTGCTCTCCAGTCCTTCCATATGGTATGTCCTGGAGCCATGCAACAGGACTCGAATGTCCCGCAGAAGGAAACCTTGTGGTTTGGGGCAACCTCCAAACTCAGCGTGGGAAAACTTCCTTGGCCTCATGAGGCCCCCACTTCATGAAGGTGCCATCATGGACACATACGCCAGCCTCAGCCAACGTCTGATCCTCAGCCTGACTTCAGATGCAGGAGATTTTGATTCAGCCTCTGCAGAGTGGGCCTGCTCTGCCCTTGGCTCCAATCCTCACACTAGCTTGTGTTTTCAGACTTCCGTCCTCACACTCCTGGCCCACAAGCCCTCCCTACGGGGAATTCTGGGGCCACAATGAAGCACTGTGCCTGCCTCCCAGGAGAAAAACATTGTCTATGGCGCTGCCCAGAAACCACAAATGAGGATCAAACTGCTTGGCCCTCGGCAACACCCCAATTGCATAGGCTACCTTAAACAGTGATGCTCTGTCGCAAATAGCCTGAGCCCAGACCTTCCAACAGACACCGACACAGCTGGCTGCACACCCAGCACATTGGACCCGCCACTGCCTTAGGCCACCATCCATTCCCAACCTGGGTTTTCAGTCATCGGAACCTAGACCTTATCTCCAATCCCTGCACAGGGGGGAACCTGATGCACAAGTCAGAACCCCTCCTTCCCCCTGGCAAGAAACCTTGCTGCTGGCAGTGAGTCAAACCTTCAGTGTAGGAGAAAACGGCATGGCCCATGAGGCCACGCCCAAGTGTGAGGGCCGCCTTGGGCACAAACACACATTGTGACCCTCAGCGTGAGTACCTTATTCAAGTAACGCCTCTCAGTGACTTGACCAAGAGCCCGCATATGTGGCTTGCCATGCCCATAGGCACCCAGGACTAACTAGATGGTGTGTATTCCAGTTGAGGGAACTCACTGCTGTGCTCTAGAGTCCCTCTCCTGGGGGGTCCCCTGTGGCAGAAAACAGTACTCCTCACTCCCACAGAATGAACACAAACACTTGGGAGCTTGGACAATCCCCCGAGAGGAAGGCTCTTCCTCGGCCTCTGAGACAACCCCTACCCTGACCGGACACTGTAAACGCAACACCCAGAGACAAAATCCTGAGTGACTGCCTCCCACTTGCCCTACTTTGATTTCCAGAGGATCTCCCCTCACGGACTAGAGATCAGGCCTGCCATTACATTGGCCCCTAGCTGAGCCAAGTTTGCTTTTTCAGACATCTGTCTCCACAGCCCTGGCAAACACAGCCTCTAGGCTGGGTCCTATGGAGCCATAACACAGGACCGTGCCTGCTCTCTCCTGGGAAACTGTGTCCATTCCTTTGGCCACACACCTCCAGAATATGAGAAACCTCAAGGCCTCCGTGGACATCCCACTACTGGGAGCCTAACTGGACTCACAGTGGCATTCGGACACAAGCTGAGCAGCTACATCCATGAATGCATGCACACAGATGTCAACAGAGATAGAAGGTTGAGCCGGACAGTCCTTTAGGTCGTAGTCTCAACTCTTGCTTTGGTTTCCAGGTGTCACTCCTCAGAGGCTTTGGTTCGAAGAACAGGGTATGGGGCTTTCCTGAGGCACGGAACAGAACTCCTCTCATCTCCACATGGGAAGTTGCCTTGTTGGAGCCGTGTCAAACACCTCATGTTGGAGAATCCTGCAGAGTCCCTGAGCCACCTCCACATTCCAAGGTCTCCCAGGCCACCAAGCCACAGTAGGACTCATCTTCAGGAGAGTCCATTTCAACTCTCCCCTCTGGGTAGCTCACCCAGGAGCCCGCAGATTGAGCCTGCCTTGTCCTGACTAAAGAGTGGGAATATGAGGTGGCGTTCCCAGGCATCCATGCTTAGACACCTGCTCTCGAGTCTTTCCATATGGGGCCTCTTGGAACCATCCAATAGGACTCGACTGTCGTGCAGAAGGTAACCTTCAGTTTTGGAGCAGTTCACAAATCCCATCGTAGGCAAAACTTTCTGGCCTAATGAAGCCCCCACACCCTTCAGGAAGAGGCCATGCTGGACAAGAACTCTAGCCTGAGGCACGTCTCATAGTTGACATGACCTCAGTGCAGGAGATCTCGATTCAGCCTATGCAGAGTGGGCCTGACGTGCCCTCGGTCCCAAACCTCACGCTAGCTTGTGTTTTCAGACTTCCTTCCTCACACTCCTGGCAAACAAGCCCTCCGGACTTGGAACTCCAGAACCAAAACCCAGCCCAGTGTCTGCCCAACGGAAGAAAAACTCTTCCCTGTGGGGCTCTCCAGAAAACCCAGATGAGGATCAACCTGCTCGGGCCTCGACGGTACCCGAACTGGATAGGCTGCTCTGGGCACTCATGCTCTGCCTGACAGAGCCTGAAGCCAGACGTCCAGACAGACAAGGAGACAGCTGGCCGCACACCCAGCACTTCGGACACGCCATGGTCTTATGCCGTCACCTCATCCTATCCTTGGTTTTCAGATATCTGAACCTAGACATTATATCAATTCTCCACACAGCTGGGTATAGCAAGCACAAAGCAGAACTCCTCCTTCCCCATGGCTGTCAAGCTTGCTCTTGGCATGGAGTCACACCTTCAGGGTGGGAGAAACCTTCATGGCCCCTGATGCCACGCCCAAACTTGAGTGCTGCTTGGGCACAAATTCACACTGTGACCCTCAGCATGAGCCCCATGTCAAAGAAAGGCCTGTCAGGGCCTGGAACAAGAGCCCACATATGGGGCTTGCCAAGCCCCTTTGCACCCAAACCTCACCACGGTTTGAATTTTCCAGTCGCCCCGCCCGTACCTGGAGCTCTGCTCTGGAATCCCTTTCTTGGACAGACCCATGAGCCAGACAACACGACTCCACCCTTCCCACAAAATGACCGCAAACTCTTGGGAGCTGGCACAAATCCCCAGAGAGGGATACTCGTCCACAGTACCTGAGGCCACCGCTCCAATCCACGGCTATCCCGGACACAGCATCCAGAGACAAAAGACTGAAGGAACGCCTCCCACTCGCCCTTGTTTCAGAGGCCCAGGAGCACTCTCTCGGGCTGTACATCCGGCCGGCCATACCCTAGGCGCCACTCATAAGCTGAATTTGTGTATTCAGACTTCTGTGCCCACAGCCTGGACCCACACAACCTCCAGGCTAGGGCCTCTGGACCAAACAGCGAAAGATTGTGCCTGCCCTCTCCAAGGAAAGTGTGCCCAATCCATTGACCAAAACCCTACAGGTTAGGGAAAACCTCGAAGGTCCCTGAGGCCATCAATAGTATAGGCCACCCTGGACTAAGAGGGGCTCTCTGACACCAGCGGAGCAACTATCTCCACTTAGACTCTCAGACAGTGTCCCCAGAGACAGAAGGTTGAAATGGACAGGCCCCCAGGCCCTAATCTGAACCTTAGCTTTGGTTTCCATGTTTCCGTTCTCAGAGGACTGTTTTCGTAGACCAGCACATGGGGCTTTTCTGAGGCACCAAACCAAACATCTCTCATCTCCACATGGGCAGCTTTCTTACTGGGATGTATCAAACACTTCAGGTAGGAGAGTTCCGCAGGGCCACTGAACAACCAGCACATTCCAAGGTCTCCATGGACCCAAACGCACATTATGACGCATCCTCAGGAGAGGCCATTTCAACTCAGCCCCCTGGGTCGCGTGTTCCAGAGGCAGCAGATCAAACATATCTTGTCGCTAATAGCCAATGGGAATGCGAGGCATGCTGTACAGGGATCCATCCTTCGAACCCTGCTCTCCAGTCCTTCCATATGGTATGTCCTGGAGCCATGCAACAGGACTCGAATGTCCCGCAGAAGGAAACCTTGTGGTTTGGGGCAACCTCCAAACTCAGCGTGGGAAAACTTCCTTGGCCTCATGAGGCCCCCACTTCATGAAGGTGCCATCATGGACACATACGCCAGCCTCAGCCAACGTCTGATCCTCAGCCTGACTTCAGATGCAGGAGATTTTGATTCAGCCTCTGCAGAGTGGGCCTGCTCTGCCCTTGGCTCCAATCCTCACACTAGCTTGTGTTTTCAGACTTCCGTCCTCACACTCCTGGCCCACAAACCCTCCCTACTGGGAATTCTGGGGCCACAAAGAAGCACTGTGCCTGCCTCCCAGGAGAAAAACCTTGTCTATGGCGCTGCCCAGAAACCACAAATGAGGATCAAACTGCTTGGCCCTCGGCAACACCCCAATTGCATAGGCTACCTTAAACAGTGATGCTCTGTCGCAAATAGCCTGAGCCCAGACCTTCCAACAGACACCGACACAGCTGGCTGCACACCCAGCACATTGGACCCGCCACTTCCTTAGGCCACCATCCATTCCCAACCTGGGTTTTCAGTCATCGGAACCTAGACCTTATCTCCAATCCCTGCACAGGGGGGAACCTGATGCACAAGTCAGAACCCCTCCTTCCCCCTGGCAAGAAACTATGCTGCTGGCAGGGAGTCAAACCTTCAGTGTAGGAGAAAACGGCATGGCCCATGAGGCCTCGCCCAAGCGTGAGGGCCGCCTTGGGCACAAACACACATTGTGACCCTCAGCGTGAGTACCTTATTCAAGTAACGCCTCTCAGTGACTTGACCAAGAGCCCGCATATGTGGCTTGCCATGCCCATAGGCACCCAGGACTAACTAGATGGTGTGTATTCCAGTTGAGGGAACCCACTGCTGTGCTCTAGAGTCCCTCTCCTGGGGGGTCCCCTGTGGCAGAAAACAGTACTCTTCATTCCCACAGAATGAACACAAACACTTGGGAGCTTGGACAATCCCCCGAGAGATAGGCTCTTCCTCGGCCTCTGAGACCACCCCTACCCTGACCGGACACTGTAAACGCAACACCCAGAGACAAAATCCTGAGTGACTGCCTCCCACTTGCCCTACTTTGATTTCCAGAGGATCTCCCCTCACGGACTAGAGATCAGGCCTGCCATTACATTGGCCCCTAGCTGAGCCAAGTTTGCTTTTTCAGACATCTGTCCCCACAGCCCTGGCAAACACAGCCTCGAGGCTGGGTCCTCAGGAGCCATACCACAGGACCATGCCTGCTCTCTCCTGGGAAACTGTGTCCATTCCTTTGTCCACACACCTCCAGAATATGAGAAACCTCAAGGCCTCCGAGGACATCCCACTACTGGGAGCCTCACTGGACTCACAGGGTCATTCGGACACAAGCTGAGCAGCTACATCCATGAATGCATGCACACAGATGTCAACAGAGATAGAAGGTTGAGCCGGACAGGCCTTTAGGCCGTAGTCTCAACTCTTGCTTTGGTTTCCAGGTGTCACTCCTCAGAGGCTTTGGTTCGAAGAACAGGGTATGGGGCTTTCCTGAGGCATGGAACAGAACTCCTCTCGTCTCCACATGGAAGTTTCCTTGTTGGAGCCGTGTCAAACACCTCATGTTGGAGAAACCTGCAGAGTCCCTGAGCCACCTCCACATTCCAAGGTCTCCCAGGCCACCAAGCTACAGTAGGACTCATCTTCAGGAGAGTCCATTTCAACTCTCCCCTCTGGGTAGCTCACCCAGGAGCCCGCAGATTGAGCCTGCCTTGTCCTGACTAAAGAGTGGGAAAATGAGGTGGCGTTCCCAGGCATCCATGCTTAGACACCTGCTCTCGAGTCTTTCCATATGGGGCCTCTTGGAACCATCCAATAGGACTCGACTGTCGTGCAGAAGGTAACCTTCAGTTTTGGAGCAGTTCACAAATCCCATCGTAGGCAAAACTTTCTGGCCTCATGAAGCCCCCACACCCTTCAGGAAGAGGCCATGCTGGACAAGAACTCTAGCCTGAGGCACGTCTCATAGTTGACATGACCTCAGTGCAGGAGATCTCGATTCAGCCTCTGCAGAGTGGGCCTGCCGTGCCCTCGGTCCCAAACCTCACGCTAGCTTGTGTTTTCAGACTTCCTTCCTCACACTCCTGGCAAACAAGCCCTCCGGACTAGGAACTCCAGAACCAAAACCCAGCCCAGTGTCTGCCCAACGGAAGAAAAACGTTTCCCTGTGGGGCTCTCCAGAAAACCCAGATGAGGATCAACCTGCTCGGGCCTCGACGGTACCCGAACTGGATAGGCTGCTCTGGGCACTCATGCTCTGCCTGACACAGCCTGAAGCCAGACGTCCAGACAGACAAGGAGACAGCTGGCCGCACACCCAGCACTTCGGACACGCCATGGTCTTATGCCGTCACCTCATCCTAACCTTGGTTTTCAGATATCTGAACCTAGACATTATATCAATTCAACACACAGCTGGGTATAGCAGCACAAAGCAGAACTCCTCCTTCCCCATGGCTGTCAAACTTGCTCTTGGCATGGAGTCACACCTTCAGGGTGGGAGAAACCTTCATGGCCCCTGATGCCACACCCAAACTTGAGTGCTGCTTGGGCACAAATTCACACTGTGACCCTCAGCATGAGCCCCATGTCAAAGAAAGGCCTGTCAGGGCCTGGACCAAGAGCCCACATATGGGGCTTGCCATGCCCCTATGCACCCAATCCTCACCACGGTTTGAATTTTCCAGTCGCCCCGCCCGTACCTGGAGCTCTGCTCTGGAATCCCTTTCTTGGACAGACCCATGAGCCAGACAACACGACTCCACCCTTCCCACAAAATGACCCCAAACTCTTGGGAGCTGGGACAAATCCCCAGAGAGGGATACTCGTCCACAGGACCTGAGGCCACCGCTCCAATCCACGGCTATCCCGGACACAACATCCAGAGACAAAAGCCTGAAGGAACGCCTCCCACTCGCCCTTGTTTCAGAGGCCCAGGAGCTCCCTCTCGGGATGTACATCCGGCCGGCCATACCCTAGGCGCCACTCATAAGCTGAGTTTGTGTATTCAAACTTCTGTGCCCACAGCCTGGACCCACACAACATCCAGGCTAGGGCCTCTGGACCAAACAGCAAAAGATTGTGCCTGCCCACTCCAAGGAAAGTGTGCCCAATCCATTGACCACAACCCTACAGGTTAGGGAAAAGCTCCAAGGTCCCTGAGGCCATCAATAGTATAGGCCACCCTGGACTAAGAGGGGCTCTCTGACACCAGCGGAGCAACTATCTCCACTTAGACTCTCAGACAGTGTCCCCAGAGACAGAAGGTTGAAATGGACAGGACCCCAGGCCCTAATCTGAACCTTAGCTTTGGTTTTCATGTTTCCGTTCTCAGAGGACTGTTTTCGTAGACCAGCACATGGGGCTTTTCTGAGGCACCAAACCAAACATCTCTCATCTCCACATGGGCAGCTTTCTTACTGGGATGTATCAAACACTTCAGGTAGGAGAGTTCCGCAGGGCCACTGAACAACCAGCACATTCCAAGGTCTCCATGGACCCAAACGCACATTATGACGCATCCTCAGGAGAGGCCATTTCAACTCAGCCCCCTGGGTCGCGTGTTCCAGAGGGAGCAGATCAAACATATCTTGTCGCTAATAGCCAATGGGAATGCGAGGCATGCTGTACAGGGATCCATCCTTTGAACCCTGTCTCCAGTCCTTCCATATGGTATGTCCTGGAGCCATGCAACAGGACTCGAATGTCCCGCAGAAGGAAACCTTGTGGTTTGGGGCAACCTCCAAACTCAGCGTGGGAAAACTTCCTTGGCCTCATGAGGCCCCCACTTCATGAAGGTGCCATCATGGACACATACTCCAGCCTCAGCCAACGTCTGATCCTCAGCCTGACTTCAGATGCAGGAGATTTTGATTCAGCCTCTGCAGAGTGGGCCTGCTCTGCCCTTGGCTCCAATCCTCACACTAGCTTGTGTTTTCAGACTTCCGTCCTCACACTCCTGGCCCACAAGCCCTCCCTACGGGGAATTCTGGGGCCACAATGAAGCACTGTGCCTGCCTCCCAGGAGAAAGACATTGTCTATGGCGCTGCCCAGAAACCCCAAATGAGGATCAAACTGCTTGGCCCTCGGCAACACCCCAATTGCATAGGCTACCTTAAACAGTGATGCTCTGTCGCAAATAGCCTGAGCCCAGACCTTCCAACAGACACCGACACAGCTGGCTGCACACCCAGCACATTGGACCCGCCACTGCCTTAGGCCACCATCCATTCCCAAACTGGGTTTTCAGTCATCGGAACCTAGACCTTATCTCCAATCCCTGCACAGGGGGGAACCTGATGCACAAGTCAGAACCCCACCTTCCCCCTGGCAAGAAACCTTGCTGCTGGCAGTGAGTCAAACCTTCAGTGTAGGAGAAAACGGCATGGCCCATGAGGCCACGCCCAAGCGTGAGGGCCGCCTTGGGCACAAACACACATTGTGACCCTCAGCGTGAGTACCTTATTCAAGTAACGCCTCTCAGTGACTGGAATCAGAGCCCGCATATGTGGCTTGCCATGCCCATAGGCACCCAGGACTAACTAGATGGTGTGTATTCCAGTTGAGGGAACCCACTGCTGTGCTCTAGAGTCCCTCTCCTGGGGGGTCCCCTGTGGCAGAAAACAGTACTCTTCATTCCCACCGAATGAACACAAACACTTGGGAGCTTGGACAATCCCCCGAGAGGAAGGCTCTTCCTCGGCCTCTGAGACAACCCTTACCCTGACCGGACACTGTAAACGCAACACCCAGAGACAAAATCCTGAGTGACTGCCTCCCACTTGCCCTACTTTGATTTCCAGAGGATCTCCACTCATGGACTAGAGATCAGGCCTGCCATTACATTGGCCCCTAGCTGAGCCAAGTTTGCTTTTTCAGACATCTGTCCCCACAGCCCGGGCAAACACAGCCTCTAGGCTGGGTCCTCTGGAGCCATACCACAGGACCATGCCTGCTCTCTCCTGGGAAACTGTGTCCATTCCTTTGGCCACACACCTCCAGAATATGAGAAACCTCAAGGCCTCCGAGGACATCCCACTACTGGGAGCCTCACTGGACTCACAGGGGCATTCGAACACAAGCTGAGCAGCTACATCCATGAATGCATGCACACAGATGTCAACAGAGATAGAAGGTTGAGCCGGACAGGCCTTTAGGCCGTATTCTCAACTCTTGCTTTGGTTTCCAGGTGTCACTCCTCAGAGGCTTTGGTTCGAAGAACAGGGTATGGGGCTTTCCTGAGGCACGGAACAGAACTCCTCTCATCTCCACATGGGAAGTTGCCTTGTTGGAGCCGTGTCAAACACCTCATGTTGGAGAATCCTGCAGAGTCCCTGAGCCACCTCCACATTTCAAGGTCTCCCAGGCCACCAAGCCACAGTAGGACTCATCTTCAGGAGAGTCCATTTCAACTCTCCCCTCTGGGTAGCTCACCCAGGAGCCCGCAGATTGAGCCTGCCTTGTCCTGACTAAAGAGTGGGAATATTAGGTGGCGTTCCCAGGCATCCATGCTTAGACACCTGCTCTCGAGTCTTTCCATATGGGGCCTCTTGGAACCATCCAATAGGACTCGACTGTCGTGCAGAAGGTAACCTTCAGTTTTGGAGCAGTTCACAAATCCCATCGTAGGCAAAACTTTCTGGCCTCATGAAGCCCCCACACCCTTCAGGAAGAGGCCATGCTGGACAAGAACTCTAGCCTGAGGCACGTATCATAGTTGACATGACCTCAGTGCAGGAGATCTCGATTCAGCCTCTGCAGAGTGGGCCTGCCGTGCCCTCGGTCCCAAACCTCACGCTAGCTTGTGTTTTCAGACTTCCTTCCTCACACTCCTGGCAAACAAGCCCTCCGGAATAGGAACTCCAGAACCAAAACCCAGCCCAGTGTCTGCCCAACGGAAGAAAAACGTTTCCCTGTGGGGCTCTCCAGAAAACCCAGATGAGGATCAACCTGCTCGGGCCTCGACGGTACCCGAACTGGATAGGCTGCTCTGGGCACTCATGCTCTGCCTGACAGAGCCTGAAGCCAGACGTCCAGACAGACAAGGAGACAGCTGGCCGCACACCCAGCACTTCGGACACGCCATGGTCTTATGCCGTCACCTCATCCTAACCTTGGGTTTCAGATATCTGAACCTAGACATTATATCAATTCTCCACACAGCTGGGTATAGCAAGCACAAAACAGAACTCCTCCTTCCCCATGGCTGTCAAGCTTGCTCTTGGCATGGAGTCACACCTTCAGGGTGGAAGAAACCTTCATGGCCCCTGATGCCACGCCCAAACTTGAGTGCTGCTTGGGCACAAATTCACACTGTGACCCTCAGCATGAGCCCCATGTCAAAGAAAGGCCTGTCAGGGCCTGGACCAAGAGCCCACATATGGGGCTTGCCAAGCCCCTATGCACCCAATCCTCACCACGGTTTGAATTTTCCAGTCGCCCCGCCCGTACCTGGAGCTCTGCTCTGGAATCCCTTTCTTGGAGAGACCCATGACCCAGACAACACGACTCCACCCTTCCCACAAAATGACCCCAAACTCTTGGGAGCTGGGACAAATCCCCAGAGAGGGATACTCGTCCACAGTACCTGAGGCCACCGCTCCAATCCACGGCTATCCCGGACACAGCATCCAGAGACAAAAGCCTGAAGGAACGCCTCCCACTCGCCCTTGTTCCAGAGGCCCAGGAGCTCCCTCTCGGGCTGTACATCCGACCGGCCATACCCTAGGCGCCACTCATAAGCTGAGTTTGTGTATTCAGACTTCTGTGCCCACAGCCTGGACCCACACAACATCCAGGCTAGGGCCTCTGGACCAAACAGCGAAAGATTGTGCCTGCCATTTCCAAGGAAAGTGTGCCCAATCCATTGACCACAACCCTACAGGTTAGGGAAAACCTCGAAGGTCCCTGAGGCAATCAATAGTATAGGCCACCCTGGACTAAGAGGGGCTCTCTGACACCAGCGGAGCAACTATCTCCACTTAGACTCTCAGACAGTGTCCCCAGAGACAGAAGGTTGAAATGGACAGGCCCCCAGGCCCTAATCTGAACCTTAGCTTTGGTTTCCATGTTTCCGTTCTCAGAGGACTGTTTTCGTAGACCAGCACATGGGGCTTTTCTAAGGCACCAAACCAAACATCTCTCATCTCCACATGGGCAGCTTTCTTACTGGGATGTATCAAACACTTCAGGTAGGAGAGTTCCGCAGGGCCACTGAACAACCAACACATTCCAAGGTCTCCATGGACCCAAACGCACATTATGACGCATCCTCACGAGAGGCCATTTCAACTCAGCCCCCTGGGTCGCGTGTTCCAGAGGCAGCAGATCAAACATATCTTGTCGCTAATAGCCAATGGGAATGCGAGGCATGCTGTACAGGGATCCATCCTTCGAACCCTGCTCTCCAGTCCTTCCATATGGTATGTCCTGGAGCCATGCAACAGGACTCGAATGTCCCGCAGAAGGAAACCTTGTGGTTTGGGGCAACCTCCAAACTCAGCGTGGGAAAACTTCCTTGGCCTCATGAGGCCCCCACTTCATGAAGGTGCCATCATGGACACATACTCCAGCCTCAGCCAACGTCTGATCCTCAGCCTGACTTCAGATGCAGGAGATTTTGATTCAGCCTCTGCAAAGTGGGCCTGCTCCCCTTGGCTCCAATCCTCACACTAGCTTGTGTTTTCAGACTTCCGTCCTCACACTCCTGGCCCACAAGCCCTCCCTACGGGGAATTCTGGGGCCACAATGAAGCACTGTGCCTGCCTCCCAGGAGAAAAACATTGTCTATGGCGCTGCCCAGAAACCCCAAATGAGGATCAAACTGCTTGGCCCTCGGCAACACCCCAATTGCATAGGCTACCTTAAACAGTGATGTTCTGTCGCAAATAGCCTGAGCCCAGACCTTCCAACAGACACCGACACAGCTGGCTGCACACCCAGCACATTGGACCCGCCACTGCCTTAGGCCACCATCCATTCCCAACCTGGGTTTTCAGTCATCGGAACCTAGACCTTATCTCCAATCCCTGCACAGGGGGGAACCTGATGCACAAGTCAAAACCCCTCCTTCCCCATGGCAAGAAACCTTGCTGCTGGCAGTGAGTCAAACCTTCAGTGAAGGAGAAAACGGCATGGCCCATGTGGCCACGCCCAAGCGTGAGGGCCGCCTTGGGCACAAACACACATTGTGACCCTCAGCGTGAGTACCTTATTCAAGTAACGCCTCTCAGTGACTGGACCAAGAGCCCGCATATGTGGCTTGCCATGCCCATAGGCACCCAGGACTAACTAGATGGTGTGTATTCCAGTTGAGGGAACCCACTGCTGTGCTCTAGAGTCCCTCTCCTGGGGGGTCCCCTGTGGCAGAAAACAGTACTCCTCATTCCCACAGAATGAACACAAACACTTGGGAGCTTGGACAATCCCCCGAGAGGAAGGCTCTTCCTCGGCCTCTGAGACAACCCCTACCCTGACCGGACACTGTAAACTCAACACCCAGAGACAAAATCCTGAGTGACTGCCTCCCACTTGCCCTACTTTGATTTCCAGAGGATCTCCCCTCACGGACTAGAGATCAGGCCTGCCATTACATTGGCCCCTAGCTGAGCCAAGTTTGCTTTTTCAGACATCTGTCCCCACAGCCCTGGCAAACACAGCCTCTAGGCTGCGTCCTCTGGAGCCATACCACAGGACCGTGCCTGCTCTCTCCTGGGAAACTGTGTCCATTCCTTTGGCCACACACCTCCAGAATATGAGAAACCTCAAGGCCTCCGTGGACATCCCACTACTGGGAGCCTAAATGGACTCACAGTGGCATTCGGATACAGCTGAGCAGCTACATCCATGAATGCATGCACACAGATGTCAACAGAGATAGAAGGTTGAGCCGGACAGGCCTTTAGGCCGTAGTCTCAACTCTTGCTTTGGTTTCCAGGTGTCACTCCTCAGAGGCTTTGGTTCGAAGAACAGGGTATGGGGCTTTCCTGAGGCACGGAACAGAACTCCTCTCGTCTCCACATGGGAAGTTTCCTTGTTGGAGCCGTGTCAAACACCTCATGTTGGAGAATCCTGCAGAGTCCCTGAGCCACCTCCACATTCCAAGGTCTCCCAGGCCAACAAGCCACAGTAGGACTCATCTTCAGGAGAGTCCATTTCAACTCTCCCCTCTGGGTAGCTCACCCAGGAGCCCGCAGATTGAGCCTGCCTTGTCCTGACTAAAGAGTGGGAATATGAGGTGGCGTTCCCAGGCATCCATGCTTAGACACCTGCTCTCGAGTCTTTCCATATGGGGCCTCTTGGAACCATCCAATAGGACTCGACTGTCGTGCAGAAGGTAACCTTCAGTTTTGGAGCAGTTCACAAATCCCATCGTAGGCAAAACTTTCTGGCCTCATGAAGCCCCCACACCCTTCAGGAAGAGGCCATGCTGGACAAGAACTCTAGCCTGAGGCACGTCTCATAGTTGACATGACCTCAGTGCAGGAGATCTCGATTCAGCCTCTGCAGAGTGGGCCTGCCGTGCCCTCGGTCCCAAACCTCACGCTAGCTTGTGTTTTCAGACTTCCTTCCTCACACTCCTGGCAAACAAGCCCTCCGGACTAGGAACTCCAGAACCAAAACCCAGCCCAGTGTCTGCCCAACGGAAGAAAAACGCTTCCCTGTGGGGCTCTCCAGAAAACCCATATGAGGATCAACCTGCTCGGGCCTCGACGGTACCCGAACTGGATAGGCTGCTCTGGGCACTCATGCTCTGCCTGACACAGCCTGAAGCCAGACGTCCAGACAGACAAGGAGACAGCTGGCCGCACATCCAGCACTTCGGACACGCCATGGTCTTATGCCGTCACCTCAACCTAACCTTGGTTTTCATATATATGAACCTAGACATTATATCAATTCTCCACACAGCTGGGTATAGCAAGCACAAAACAGAACTCCTCCTTCCCCTTGGCTGTCATGCTTGCTCTTGGCATGCAGTCACACCTTCAGGGTGGGAGAAACCTTCATGGCCCATGATGGCACGCCCAAACTTGAGTGCTGCTTGGGCACAAATTCACACTGTGACCCTCAGCATGAGCCTCATGTCAAAGAAAGGCCTGTCAGGGCCTGGACCAAGAGCCCACATATGGGGCTTGCCAAGCCCCTATGCACCCAATCCTCACCACGGTGTGAATTTTCCAGTCGCCCCGCCCGTACCTGGAGCTCTGCTCTGGAATCCCTTTCTTGGACAGACGCTTGAGCCAGACAACACGACTCCACCCTTCCCACAAAATGACCAAATACTCTTGGGAGCTGGGACAAATCCTCAGAGAGGGATACTCGTCCACAGTACCTGAGGCCACCGCTCCAATCCACGGCGATCCCGGACACAACATCCAGAGACAAAAGCCTGAAGGAACGCCTCCCACTCGCCCTTGTTTCAGAGGCCCAGGAGCTCCCTCTCGGGCTGTACATCCGGCCTGCCATACCCTAGGCGCCAATCATAGGCTGAGTTTGTGTATTCAGACTTCTGTGCCCACAGCCTGGACCCACACAACATCCAGGCTAGGGCCTCTGGACCAAACAGCGAAAGATTGTGCCTGCCCTCTCCAAGGAAAGTGTGCCCAATCCATTGACCACAACCCTACAGGTTAGGGAAAATCTCGAAGGTCCCTGAGGCCATCAATAGTATAGGCCACCCTGGACTAAGAGGGGCTCTCTGACACCAGCGGAGCAACTATCTCCACTTAGACTCTCAGACAGTGTCCCCAGAGACAGAAGGTTGAAATGGACAGGCCCCCAGGCCCTAATCTGAACCTTAGCTTTGGTTTCCATGTTTCCGTTCTCAGAGGACTGTTTTCGTAGACCAGCACATGGGGCTTTTCTGAGGCACCAAACCAAACAACTCTCATCTCCACATGGGCAGCTTTCTTACTGGGATGTATCAAACACTTCAGGTAGGAGAGTTCCGCAGGGCCACTGAACAACCAGCACATTCCAAGGTCTCCATGGACCCAAACGCACATTATGACGCATCCTCAGCAGAGGCCATTTCAAGTCAGCCCCCTGGGTCGCGTGTTCCAGAGGCAGCAGATCAAACATATCTTGTCGCTAATAGCCAATGGGAATGCGAGGCATGCTGTACAGGGATCCATCCTTCGAACCCTGCTCTCCAGTCCTTCCATATGGTATGTCCTGGAGCCATGCAACAGGACTCGAATGTCCCGCAGAAGGAAACCTCGTGGTTTGGGGCAACCTCCAAACTCAGCGTGGGAAAACTTCCTTGGCCTCATGAGGCCCCCACTTCATGAAGGTGCCATCATGGACACATACTCCAGCCTCAGCCAACGTCTGATCCTCAGCCTGACTTCAGATGCAGGAGATTTTGACTCAGCCTCTGCAGAGTGGGCCTGCTCTTCCCTTGGCTCCAATCCTCACACTAGCTTGTGTTTTCAGACTTCCGTCCTCACACTCCTGGCCCACAAGCCCTCCCTACTGGGAATTCTGGGGCCACAATGAAGCACTGTGCCTGCCTCCCAGGAGAAAAACATTGTCTATGGCGCTGCCCAGAAACCCCAAATGAGGATCAAACTGCTTGGCCCTCGGCAACACCCCAATTGCATAGGCTACCTTAAACAGTGATGCTCTGTCGCAAATAGCCTGAGCCCAGACCTTCCAACAGACACCGACACAGCTGGCTGCACACCCAGCACATTGGACCCGCCACTGCCTTAGGCCACCATCCATTCCCAACCTGGGTTTTCAGTCATCGGAACCTAGACCTTAGCTCCAATCCCTGCACAGGGGGGAACCTGATGCACAAGTCAGAACCCCTACTTCCCCCTGGCAAGAAACCTTGCTGCTGGCAGTGAGTCAAACCTTCAGTGTACGAGAAAACAGCATGGCCCATGAGGCCACGCCCAAGCGTGAGGGCCGCCTTGGGCACAAACACACATTGTGACCCTCAGCGTGAGTACCTTATTCAAGTAACGCCTCTCAGTGACTGGACCAAGAGCCCGCATATGTGGCTTGCCATGCCCATAGGCACCCAGGACTAACTAGATGGTGTGTATTCCAGTTGAGGGAACCCACTGCTGTGCTCTAGAGTCCCTCTCCTGGGGGGTCCCCTGTGGCAGAAAACAGTACTCTTCATTCCCACAGAATGAACACAAACACTTGGGAGCTTGGACAATCCCCCGAGAGGAAGGCTCTTCCTCGGCCTCTGAGACAACCCCTACCCTGACCGGACACTGTAAACGCAACACCCAGAGACAAAATCCTGAGTGACTGCCTCCCACTTGCCCTACTTTGATTTCCAGAGGATCTCCCCTCACGGACTAGAGATCAGGCCTGCCATTACATTGGCCCCTAGCTGAGCCAAGTTTGCTTTTTCAGACATCTGTCCCCACAGCCCTGGCAAACACAGCCTCTAGGCTGGGTCCTCTGGAGCCATACCACAGGACCGTGCCTGCTCTCTCCTGGGAAACTGTGTCCATTCCTTTGGCCACACACCTCCAGAATATGAGAAACCTCAAGGCCTCCGAGGACATCCCACTACTGGGAGCCTCACTGGACTCACAGGGGCATTCGGACACAAGCTGAGCAGCTACATCCATGAATGCATGCACACAGATGTCAACAGAGATAGAAGGTTGAGCCGGACAGGCCTTTAGGCCGTAGTCTCAACTCTTGCTTTGGTTTCCAGGTGTCACTCCTCAGAGGCTTTGGTTCGAAGAACAGGGTATGGGGCTTTCCTGAGGCACGGAACAGAACTCCTCTCGTCTCCACATGGGAAGTTTCCTTGTTGGAGCCGTGTCAAACACCTCATGTTGGAGAATCCTGCAGAGTCCCTGAGCCACCTCCACATTCCAAGGTCTCCCAGGCCAACAAGCCACAGTAGGACTCATCTTCAGGAGAGTCCATTTCAACTCTCCCCTCTGGGTAGCTCACCCAGGAGCCCGCAGATTGAGCCTGCCTTGTCCTGACTAAAGAGTGGGAATATGAGGTGGCGTTCCCAGGCATCCATGCTTAGACACCTGCTCTCGAGTCTTTCCGTATGGGGCCTCCTGGAACCATCCAATAGGACTCGACTGTCGTGAAGAAGGAAACCTTGAGGTTTGGTTCACAAATCCCATCGTAGGCAAACCTCCCTGGCCTCATGAAGCCCCCACACCCTTCAGGAAGAGGCCATGCTGGACAAGAACTCTAGCCTGAGGCACGTCTCATAGTTGACATGACCTCAGTGCAGGAGATCTCGATTCAGCCTCTGCAGAGTGGGCCTGCCGTGCCCTCGGTCCCAAACCTCACGCTAGCTTGTGTTTTCAGACTTCCTTCCTCACACTCCTGGCAAACAAGCCCTCCGGACTAGGAACTCCAGAACCAAAACCCAGCCCAGTGTCTGCCCAACGGAAGAAAAACGCTTCCCTGTGGGGCTCTCCAGAAAACCCAGATGAGGATCAACCTGCTCGGGCCTCGACGGTACCCGAACTGGATAGGCTGCTCTGGGCACTCATGCTCTGCCTGACACAGCCTGAAGCCAGACGTCCAGACAGACAAGGAGACAGCTGGCCGCACACCCAGCACTTCGGACACGCCATGGTCTTATGCCGTCACCTCATCCTAACCTTGGTTTTCAGATATCTGAACCTAGACATTATATCAATTCTCCACACAGCTGGGTATAGCAAGCACAAGACAGAACTCCTCCTTCCCCATGGCTGTCAAGCTTGCTCTTGGCATGCAGTCACACCTTCAGGGTGGGAGAAACCTTCATTGCCCATGATGCCACGCCCAAACTTGAGTGCTGCTTGGGCACAAATTCACACTGTGACCCTCAGCATGAGCCCCATGTCAAAGAAAGGCCTGTCAGGGCCTGGACCAAGAGCCCACATATGGGGCTTGCCAAGCCCATATGCACCCAATCCTCACCACGGTGTGAATTTTCCAGTCGCCCCGCCCGTACCTGGAGCTCTGCTCTGGAATCCCTTTCTTGGAGAGACCCATGAGCCAGACAACACGACTCCACCCTTCCCACAAAATGACCCCAAACTCTTGGGAGCTGGGACAAATCCCCAGAGAGGGATACTCGTCCACAGTACCTGAGGCCACCGCTCCAATCCACGGCTATCCCGGACACAACATCCAGAGACAAAAGCCTGAAGGAACGCCTCCCACTCGCCCTTGTTTCAGAGGCCCAGGAGCTCCCTCTCGGGCTGTACATTCGGCCTGCCATACCCTAGGCGCCACTCATAAGCTGAGTTTGTGTATTCAGACTTCTGTGCCCACAGCCTGGACCCACACAACATCCAGGCTAGGGCCTCTGGACCAAACAGCGAAAGATTGTGCCTGCCCTCTCCAAGGAAAGTGTGCCCAATCCATTGACCACAACCCTACAGGTTAGGGAAAAGCTCCAAGGTCCCTGAGGCCATCAATAGTATAGGCCACCCGGGACTAAGAGTGGCTCTCTGACACCAGCGGAGCAACTATCTCCACTTAGACTCTCAGACAGTGTCCCCAGAGACAGAAGGTTGAAATGGACAGGCCCCCAGGCCCTAATCTGAACCTTAGCTTTGGTTTCCATGTTTCCGTTCTCAGAGGACTGTTTTCGTAGACCAGCACATGGGGCTTTTCTGAGGCACCAAACCAAACAACTCTCATCTCCACATGGGCAGCTTTCTTACTGGGATGTATCAAACACTTCAGGTAGGAGAGTTCCGCAGGGCCACTGAACAACCAGCACATTCCAAGGTCTCCATGGACCCAAACGCACATTATGACGCATCCTCAGCAGAGGCCATTTCAACTCAGCCCCCTGGGTCGCGTGTTCCAGAGGCAGCAGATCAAACATATCTTGTCGCTAATAGCCAATGGGAATGCGAGGCATGCTGTACAGGGATCCATCCTTCGAACCCTGCTCTCCAGTCCTTCCATATGGTATGTCCTGGAGCCATGCAACAGGACTCGAATGTCCCGCAGAAGGAAACCTTGTGGTTTGGGGCAACCTCCAAACTCAGCGTGGGAAAACTTCCTTGGCCTCATGAGGCCCCCACTTCATGAAGGTGCCATCATGGACACATACTCCAGCCTCAGCCAACGTCTGATCCTCAGCCTGACTTCAGATGCAGGAGATTTTGATTCAGCCTCTGCAGAGTGGGCCTGTTCTGCCCTTGGCTCCAATCCTCACACTAGCTTGTGTTTTCAGACTTCCGTCCTCACACTCCTGGCCCACAAGCCCTCCCTACTGGGAATTCTGGGGCCACAATGAAGCACTGTGCCTGCCTCCCAGGAGAAAGACATTGTCTATGGCGCTGCCCAGAAACCCCAAATGAGGATCAAACTGCTTGGCCCTCGGCAACACCCCAATTGCATAGGCTACCTTAAACAGTGATGCTCTGTCGCAAATAGCCTGAGCCCAGACCTTCCAACAGACACCGACACAGCTGGCTGCACACCCAGCACATTGGACCCGCCACTGCCTTAGGCCACCATCCATTCCCAACCTGGGTTTTCAGTCATCGGAACCTAGACCTTATCTCCAATCCCTGCACAGGGGGGAACCTGATGCACAAGTCAGAACCCCTCCTTCCCCATGGCAAGAAACCTTGCTGCTGGCAGTGAGTCAAACCTTCAGTGAAGGAGAAAACGGCATGACCCATGAGGCCACGCCCAAGCGTGAGTGCCGCCTTGGGCACAAACACACATTGTGACCCTCAGCGTGAGTACCTTATTCAAGTAACGCCTCTCAGTGACTGGACCAAGAGCCCGCATATGTGGCTTGCCATGCCCATAGGCACCCAGGACTAACTAGATGGTGTGTATTCCAGTTGAGGGAACCCACTGCTGTGCTCTAGAGTCCCTTTCCTGGGGGGTCCCCTGTGGCAGAAAACAGTACTCTTCATTCCCACAGAATGAACACAAACACTTGGGAGCTTGGACAATCCCCCGAGAGGAAGGCTCTTCCTCGGCCTCTGAGACAACCCCTACCCTGACCGGACACTGTAAACGCAACACCCAGAGACAAAATCCTGATTGACTGCCTCCCACTTGCCCTACTTTGATTTCCAGAGGATCTCCCCTCACGGACTAGAGATCAGGCCTGCCATTACATTGGCCCCTAGCTGAGCCAAGTTTGCTTTTTCAGACATCTGTCCCCACAGCCCTGGCAAACACAGCCTCTAGGCTGGGTCCTCTGGAGCCATACCACAGGACCGTGCCTGCTCTCTCCTGGGAAACTGTGTCCATTCCTTTGGCCACACACCTCCAGAATATGAGAAACCTCAAGGCCTCCGAGGACATCCCACTACTGGGAGCCTCACTGGACTCACAGGGGCATTCGGACACAAGCTGAGCAGCTACATCCATGAATGCATGCACACAGATGTCAACAGAGATAGAAGGTTGAGCCGGACAGGCCTTTAGGCCATAGTCTCAACTCTTGCTTTGGTTTCCAGGTGTCACTCCTCAGAGGCTTTGGTTCGAAGAACAGGGTATGGGGCTTTCCTGAGGCACGGAACAGAACTCCTCTCGTCTCCACATGGGAAGTTTCCTTGTTGGAGCCGTGTCAAACACCTCATGTTGGAGAATCCTGCAGAGTCCCTGAGCCACCTCCACATTCCAAGGTCTCCCAGGCCACCAAGCCACAGTAGGACTCATCTTCAGGAGAGTCCATTTCAACTCTCCCCTCTGGGTAGCTCACCCAGGAGCCCACAGATTGAGCCTGCCTTGTCCTGACTAAAGAGTGGGAATATGAGGTGGCGTTCCCAGGCATCCATGCTTAGACACCTGCTCTCGAGTCTTTCCATATGGGGCCTCTTGGAACCATCCAATAGGACTCGACTGTCGTGCAGAAGGTAACCTTCAGTTTTGGAGCAGTTCACAAATCCCATCGTAGGCAAAACTTTCTGGCCTCATGAAGCCCCCACACCCTTCAGGAAGAGGCCATGCTGGACAAGAACTCTAGCCTGAGGCACGTCTCATAGTTGACATGACCTCAGTGCAGGAGATCTCGATTCAGCCTCTGCAGAGTGGGCCTGCCGTGCCCTCGGTCCCAAACCTCACGCTAGCTTGTGTTGTCAGACTTCCTTCCTCACACTCCTGGAAAACAAGCCCTCCGGACTAGGAACTCCAGAACCAAAACCCAGCCCAGTGTCTGCCCAACGGAAGAAAAACGCTTCCCTGTGGGGCTCTCCAGAAAACCCAGATGAGGATCAACCTGCTCGGGCCTCGACGGTACCCGAACTGGATAGGCTGATCTGGGCACTCATGCTCTGCCTGACACAGCCTGAAGCCAGACGTCCAGACAGACAAGGAGACAGCTGGCCGCACACCCAGCACTTCGGACACGCCATGGTCTTATGCCGTCACCTCATCCTAACCTTGGTTTTCAGATATCTGAACCTAGACATTATATCAATTCTCCACATAGCTGGGTATAGCAAGCACAAAACAAAACTCCTCCTTCCCCATGGCTGTCAAGCTTGCTCTTGGCATGCAGTCACACCTTCAGGGTGGGAGAAACCTTCATTGCCCATGATGCCACGCCCAAAATTGAGTGCTGCTTGGGCACAAATTCACACTGTGACCCTCAGCATGAGCCCCATGTCAAAGAAAGGCCTGTCAGGGCCTGGACCAAGAGCCCACATATGGGGCTTGCCAAGCCCATATGCACCCAATCCTCACCACGGTGTGAATTTTCCAGTCGCCCCGCCCGTACCTGGAGCTCTGCTCTGGAATCCCTTTCTTGGAGAGACCCATGAGCCAGACAACACGACTCCACCCTTCCCACAAAATGACCCCAAACTCTTGGGAGCTGGGACAAATCCCCAGAGAGGGATACTCGTCCACAGTACCTGAGGCCACCGCTCCAATCCACGGCTATCCCGGACACAACATCCAGAGACAAAAGCCTGAAGGAACGCCTCCCACTCGCCCTTGTTTCAGAGGCCCAGGAGCTCCCTCTCGGGCTGTACATTCGGCCTGCCATACCCTAGGCGCCACTCATAAGCTGAGTTTGTGTATTCAGACTTCTGTGCCCACAGCCTGGACCCACACAACATCCAGGCTAGGGCCTCTGGACCAAACAGCGAAAGATTGTGCCTGCCCTCTCCAAGGAAAGTGTGCCCAATCCATTGACCACAACCCTACAGGTTAGGGAAAAGCTCCAAGGTCCCTGAGGCCATCAATAGTATAGGCCACCCGGGACTAAGAGTGGCTCTCTGACACCAGCGGAGCAACTATCTCCACTTAGACTCTCAGACAGTGTCCCCAGAGACAGAAGGTTGAAATGGACAGGCCCCCAGGCCCTAATCTGAACCTTAGCTTTGGTTTCCATGTTTCCGTTCTCAGAGGACTGTTTTCGTAGACCAGCACATGGGGCTTTTCTGAGGCACCAAACCAAACAACTCTCATCTCCACATGGGCAGCTTTCTTACTGGGATGTATCAAACACTTCAGGTAGGAGAGTTCCGCAGGGCCACTGAACAACCAGCACATTCCAAGGTCTCCATGGACCCAAACGCACATTATGACGCATCCTCAGCAGAGGCCATTTCAACTCAGCCCCCTGGGTCGCGTGTTCCAGAGGCAGCAGATCAAACATATCTTGTCGCTAATAGCCAATGGGAATGCGAGGCATGCTGTACAGGGATCCATCCTTCGAACCCTGCTCTCCAGTCCTTCCATATGGTATGTCCTGGAGCCATGCAACAGGACTCGAATGTCCCGCAGAAGGAAACCTTGTGGTTTGGGGCAACCTCCAAACTCAGCGTGGGAAAACTTCCTTGGCCTCATGAGGCCCCCACTTCATGAAGGTGCCATCATGGACACATACTCCAGCCTCAGCCAATGTCTGATCCTCAGCCTGACTTCAGATGCAGGAGATTTTGATTCAGCCTCTGCAGAGTGGGCCTGCTCTGCCCTTGGCTCCAATCCTCACACTAGCTTGTGTTTTCAGACTTCCGTCCTCACACTCCTGGCCCACAAGCCCTCCCTACTGGGAATTCTGGGGCCACAATGAAGCACTGTGCCTGCCTCCCAGGAGAAAGACATTGTCTATGGCGCTGCCCAGAAACCCCAAATGAGGATCAAACTGCTTGGCCCTCGGCAACACCCCAATTGCATAGGCTACCTTAAACAGTGATGCTCTGTCGCAAATAGCCTGAGCCCAGACCTTCCAACAGACACCGACACAGCTGGCTGCACACCCAGCACATTGGACCCGCCACTGCCTTAGGCCACCATCCATTCCCAACCTGGGTTTTCAGTCATCGGAACCTAGACCTTATCTCCAATCCCTGCACAGGGGGGAACCTGATGCACAAGTCAGAACCCCTCCTTCCCCATGGCAAGAAACCTTGCTGTTGGCAGTGAGTCAAACCTTCAGTGAAGGAGAAAACGGCATGGCCCATGAGGCCACGCCCAAGCGTGAGGGCCGCCTTGGGCACAAACACACATTGTGACCCTCAGCGTGAGTACCTTATTCAAGTAACGCCTCTCAGTGACTGGACCAAGAGCCCGCATATGTGGCTTGCCATGCCCATAGGCACCCAGGACTAACTAGATGGTGTGTATTCCAGTTGAGGGAACCCACTGCTGTGCTCTAGAGTCCCTCTCCTGGGGGGTCCCCTGTGGCAGAAAACAGTACTCTTCATTCCCAAAGAATGAACACAAACACTTGGGAGCTTGGACAATCCCCCGAGAGGAAGGCTCTTCCTCGGCCTCTGAGACAACCCCTACCCTGACCGGACACTGTAAACGCAACACCCAGAGACAAAATCCTGAGTGACTGCCTCCCACTTGCCCTACTTTGATTTCCAGAGGATCTCCCCTCACGGACTAGAGATCAGGCCTGCCATTACATTGGCCCCTAGCTGAGCCAAGTTTGCTTTTTCAGACATCTGTCCCCACAGCCCTGGCAAACACAGCCTCTAGGCTGGGTCCTCTGGAGCCATACCACAGGACCGTGCCTGCTCTCTCCTGGGAAACTGTGTCCATTCCTTTGGCCACACACCTCCAGAATATGAGAAACCTCAAGGCCTCCGAGGACATCCCACTACTGGGAGCCTCACTGGACTCACAGGGGCATTCGGACACAAGCTGAGCAGCTACGTCCATGAATGCATGCACACAGATGTCAACAGAGATAGAAGGTTGAGCCGGACAGGCCTTTAGGCCGTAGTCTCAACTCTTGCTTTGGTTTCCAGGTGTCACTCCTCAGAGGCTTTGGTTCGAAGAACAGGGTATGGGGCTTTCCTGAGGCACGGAACAGAACTCCTCTCGTCTCCACATGGGAAGTTTCCTTGTTGGAGCCGTGTCAAACACCTCATGTTGGAGAATCCTGCAGAGTCCCTGAGCCACCTCCATATTCCAAGGTCTCCCAGGCCACCAAGCCACAGTAGGACTCATCTTCAGGAGAGTCCATTTCAACTCTCCCCTCTGGGTAGCTCACCCAGGAGCCCGCAGATTGAGCCTGCCTTGTCCTGACTAAAGAGTGGGAATATGAGGTGGCGTTCCCAGGCATCCATGCTTAGACACCTGCTCTCGAGTCTTTCCATAAGGGGCCTCTTGGAACCATCCAATAGGACTCGACTGTCGTGCAGAAGGTAACCTTCAGTTTTGGAGCAGTTCACAAATCCCATCGTAGCCAAAACATTCTGGCCTCATGAAGCCCCCACACCCTTCAGGAAGAGGCCATGCTGGACAAGAATTCTAGCCTGAGGCACGTCTCATAGTTGACATGACCTCAGTGCAGGAGATCTCGATTCAGCCTCTGCAGAGTGGGCCTGCCGTGCCCTCGGTCCCAAACCTCACGCTAGCTTGTGTTTTCAGACTTCCTTCCTCACACTCCTGGCAAACAAGCCCTCCGGACTAGGAACTCCAGAACCAAAACCCAGCCCAGTGTCTGCCCAACGGAAGAAAAACGCTTCCCTGTGGGGCTCTCCAGAAAACCCAGATGAGGATCAACCTGCTCGGGCCTCGACGGTACCCGAACTGGATAGGCTGCTCTGGGCACTCATGCTCTGCCTGACACAGCCTGAAGCCAGACGTCCAGACAGACAAGGAGACAGCTGGCCGCACACCCAGCACTTCGGACACGCCATGGTCTTATGCCGTCAGCTCATCCTAACCTTGGTTTTCAGATATCTGAACCTAGACATTATATCAATTCTCCACACAGCTGGGTATAGCAAGCACAAAACAGAACTCGTCCTTCCCCATGGCTGTCAAGCTTGCTCTTGGCATGCAGTCATACCTTCAGGGTGGGAGAAACCTTCATTGCCCATGATGCCACGCCCAAACTTGAGTGCTGCTTGGGCACAAATTCACACTGTGACCCTCAGCATGAGCCCCATGTCAAAGAAAGGCCTGTCAGGGCCTGGACCAAGAGCCCACATATGGGGCTTGCCAAGCCCCTATGCACCCAATCCTCACCACGGTGTGAATTTTCCAGTCGCCCCGCCCGTACCTGGAGCTCTGCTCTGGAATCCCTTTCTTGGACAGACGCTTGAGCCAGACAACACGACTCCACCCTTCCCAAAAAATGACCCCAAACACTTGGGAGCTGGGACAAATCCCCAGAGAGGGATACTCGTCCACAGTACCTGAGGCCACCGCTCCAATCCACGGCTATCCCGGACACAACATCCAGAGACAAAAGCCTGAAGGAACGCCTCCCACTCGCCCTTGTTTCAGAGGCCCAGAAGCTCCCTCTCGGGCTGTACATCCGGCCAGCCATACCCTAGGCGCCACTCATAGGCTGAGTTTGTGTATTCAGACTTCTGTGCCCACAGCCTGGACCCACACAACATCCAGGCTAAGGCCTCTGGACCAAACAGCGAAAGATTGTGCCTGCCCTCTCCAAGGAAAGCGTGCCCAATCCATTGACCACAACCCTACAGGTTAGGGAAAAGCTCCAAGGTCCCTGAGGCCATCAATAGTATAGGCCACCCTGGACTAAGAGGGGCTCTCTGACACCAGCGGAGCAACTATCTCCACTTAGACTCTCAGACAGTGTCCCCAGAGACAGAAGGTTGAAATGGACAGGCCCCCAGGCCCTAATCTGAACCTTAGCTTTGGTTTCCATGTTTCCGTTCTCAGAGGACTGTTTTCGTAGACCAGCACATGGGGCTTTTCTGAGGCACCAAACCAAACATCTCTCATCTCCACATGGGCAGCTTTCTTAGTGGGATGTATCAAACACTTCAGGTAGGAGAGTTCCGCAGGGCCACTGAACAACCAGCACATTCCAAGGTCACCATGGACCCAAACGCACATTATGACGCATCCTCAGGAGAGGCCATTTCAACTCAGCCCCCTGGGTCCCGTGTTCCAGAGGCAGCAGATCAAACATATCTTGTCGCTAATAGCCAATGGGAATGCGAGGCATGCTGTACAGGGATCCATCCTTCGAACCCTGCTCTCCAGTCCTTCCATATGGTATGTCCTGGAGCCATGCAACAGGACTCGAATGTCCCTCAGAAGGAAACCTTGTGGTTTGGGGCAACCTCCAAACTCTGCGTGGGAAAACATCCTTGGCCTCATGAGGCCCCCACTTCATGAAGGTGCCATCATGGACACATACTCCAGCCTCAGCCAACGTCTGATCCTCAGCCTGACTTCAGATGCAGGAGATTTTGATTCAGCCTCTGCAGAGTGGGCCTGCTCTGCCCTTGGCTCCAATCCTCACACTAGCTTGTGTTTTCAGACTTCCGTCCTCACACTCCTGGCCCACAAGCCCTCCCTACGGGGAATTCTGGGGCCACAATGAAGCACTGTGCCTGCCTCCCAGGAGAAAGACATTGTCTATGGCGCTGCCCAGAAACCCCAAATGAGGATCAAACTGCTTGGCCCTCGGCAACACCCCAATTGCATAGGCTACCTTAAACAGTGATGCTCTGTCGCAAATAGCCTGAGCCCAGACCTTCCAACAGACACCGACACAGCTGGCTGCACACCCAGCACATTGGACCCGCCACTGCCTTAGGCCACCATCCATTCCCAACCTGGGTTTTCAGTCATCGGAACCTAGACCTTATCTCCAATCCCTGCACAGGGGGGAACCTGATGCACAAGTCAGAACCCCTCCTTCCCCATGGCAAGAAACCTTGCTGCTGGCAGTGAGTCAAACCTTCAGTGAAGGAGAAAACGGCATGGCCCATGAGGCCACGCCCAAGCGTGAGGGCCGCCTTGGGCACAAACACACATTGTGACCCTCAGCGTGAGTACCTTATTCAAGTAACGCCTCTCAGTGACTGGACCAAGAGCCCGCATATGTGGCTTGCCATGCCCATAGGCACCCAGGACTAACTAGATGGTGTGTATTCCAGTTGAGGGAACCCACTGCTGTGCTCTAGAGTCCCTCTCCTGGGGGGTCCCCTGTGGCAGAAAACAGTACTCTTCATTCCCACAGAATGAACACAAACACTTGGGATCTTGGACAATCCCCCGAGAGGAAGGCTCTTCCTCGGCCTCTGAGACAACCCCTACCCTGACCGGACACTGTAAACGCAACACCCAGAGACAAAATCCTGAGTGACTGCCTCCCACTTGCCCTACTTTGATTTCCAGAGGATCTCCCCTCACGGACTAGAGATCAGGCCTGCCATTACATTGGCCCCTAGCTGAGCCAAGTTTGCTTTTTCAGACATCTGTCCCCACAGCCCTGGCAAACACAGCCTCTAGGCTGGGTCCTCTGGAGCCATACCACAGGACCGTGCCTGCTCTCTCCTGGGAAACTGTGTCCATTCCTTTGGCCACACACCTCCAGAATATGAGAAACCTCAAGGCCTCCGAGGACATCCCACTACTGGGAGCCTCACTGGACTCACAGGGGCATTCGGACACAAGCTGAGCAGCTACATCCATGAATGCATGCACACAGATGTCAACAGAGATAGAAGGTTGAGCCGGACAGGCCTTTATGCCGTAGTCTCAACTCTTGCTTTGGTTTCCAGGTGTCACTCCTCAGAGGCTTTGGTTCGAAGAACAGGGTATGGGGCTTTCCTGAGGCACGGAACAGAACTCCTCTCGTCTCCACATGGGAAGTTTCCTTGTTGGAGCCGTGTCAAACACCTCATGTTGGAGAATCCTGCAGAGTCCCTGAGCCACCTCCACATTCCAAGGTCTCCCAGGCCACCAAGCCACAGTAGGACTCATCTTCAGGAGAGTCCATTTCAACTCTCCCCTCTGGGTAGCTCACCCAGGAGCCCGCAGATTGAGCCTGCCTTGTCCTGACTAAAGAGTGGGAATATGAGGTGGCGTTCCCAGGCATCCATGCTTAGACACCTGCTCTCGAGTCTTTCCATATGGGGCCTCTTGGAACCATCCAATAGGACTCGACTGTCGTGCAGAAGGTAACCTTCAGTTTTGGAGCAGTTCACAAATCCCATCGTAGCCAAAACTTTCTGGCCTCATGAAGCCCCCACACCCTTCAGGAAGAGGCCATGCTGGACAAGAACTCTAGCCTGAGGCACGTCTCATAGTTGACATGACCTCAGTGCAGGAGATCTCGATTCAGCCTCTGCAGAGTGGGCCTGCCGTGCCCTCGGTCCCAAACCTCACGCTAGCTTGTGTTTTCAGACTTCCTTCCTCACACTCCTGGCAAACAAGCCCTCCGGACTAGGAACTCCAGAACCAAAACCCAGCCCAGTGTCTGCCCAACGGAAGAAAAACGCTTCCCTGTGGGGCTCTCCAGAAAACCCAGATGAGGATCAACCTGCTCGGGCCTCGACGGTACCCGAACTGGATAGGCTGCTCTGGGCACTCATGCTCTGCCTGACACAGCCTGAAGCCAGACGTCCAGACAGACAAGGAGACAGCTGGCCGCACACCCAGCACTTCGGACACGCCATGGTCTTATGCCGTCAGCTCATCCTAACCTTGGTTTTCAGATATCTGAACCTAGACATTATATCAATTCTCCACACAGCTGGGTATAGCAAGCAGAAAACAGAACTCGTCCTTCCCCATGGCTGTCAAGCTTGCTCTTGGCATGCAGTCATACCTTCAGGGTGGGAGAAACCTTCATTGCCCATGATGCCACGCCCAAACTTGAGTGCTGCTTGGGCACAAATTCACACTGTGACCCTCAGCATGAGCCCCATGTCAAAGAAAGGCCTGTCAGGGCCTGGACCAAGAGCCCACATATGGGGCTTGCCAAGCCCATATGCACCCAATCCTTACCACGGTGTGAATTTTCCAGTCGCCCCGCCCGTACCTGGAGCTCTGCTCTGGAATCCCTTTCTTGGAGAGACCCATGAGCCAGACAACACGACTCCACCCTTCCCACAAAATGACCCCAAACTCTTGGGAGCTGGGACAAATCCCCAGAGAGTGATACTCGTCCACAGTACCTGAGGCCACCGCTCCAATCCACGGCTATCCCGGACACAACATCCAGAGACAAAAGCCTGAAGGAACGCCTCCCACTCGCCCTTGTTTCAGAGGCCCAGGAGCTCCCTCTCGGGCTGTACATTCGGCCTACCATACCCTAGGCGCCACTCATAAGCTGAGTTTGTGTATTCAGACTTCTGTGCCCACAGCCTGGACCCACACAACATCCAGGCTAGGGCCTCTGGACCAAACAGCGAAAGATTGTGCCTGCCCTCTCCAAGGAAAGTGTGCCCAATCCATTGACCACAACCCTACAGGTTAGGGAAAAGCTCCAAGGTCCCTGAGGCCATCAATAGTATAGGCCACCCGGGACTAAGAGTGGCTCTCTGACACCAGCGGAGCAACTATCTCCACTTAGACTCTCAGACAGTGTCCCCAGAGACAGAAGGTTGAAATGGACAGGCCCCCAGGCCCTAATCTGAACCTTAGCTTTGGTTTCCATGTTTCCGTTCTCAGAGGACTGTTTTCGTAGACCAGCACATGGGGCTTTTCTGAGGCACCAAACCAAACAACTCTCATCTCCACATGGGCAGCTTTCTTAGTGGGATGTATCAAACACTTCAGGTAGGAGAGTTCCGCAGGGCCACTGAACAACCAGCACATTCCAAGGTCTCCATGGACCCAAACGCACATTATGACGCATCCTCAGCAGAGGCCATTTCAACTCAGCCCCCTGGGTCGCGTGTTCCAGAGGCAGCAGATCAAACATATCTTGTCGCTAATAGCCAATGGGAATGCGAGGCATGCAGTACAGGGATCCATCCTTCGAACCCTTCTCTCCAGTCCTTCCATATGGTATGTCCTGGAGCCATGCAACAGGACTCGAATGTCCCGCAGAAGGAAACCTTGTGGTTTGGGGCAACCTCCAAACTCAGCGTGGGAAAACTTCCTTGGCCTCATGAGGCCCCCACTTCATGAAGGTGCCATCATGGACACATACTCCAGCCTCAGCCAACGTCTGATCCTCAGCCTGACTTCAGATGCAGGAGATTTTGATTCAGCCTCTGCAGAGTGGGCCTGCTCTGCCCTTGGCTCCAATCCTCACACTAGCTTGTGTTTTCAGACTTCCGTCCTCACACTCCTGGCCCACAAGCCCTCCCTACTGGGAATTCTGGGGCCACAATGAAGCACTGTGCCTGCCTCCCAGGAGAAAGACATTGTCTATGGCGCTGCCCAGAAACCCCAAATGAGGATCAAACTGCTTGGCCCTCGGCAACACCCCAATTGCATAGGCTACCTTAAACAGTGATGCTCTGTCGCAAATAGCCTGAGCCCAGACCTTCCAACAGACACCGACACAGCTGGCTGCACACCCAGCACATTGGACCCGCCACTGCCTTAGGCCACCATCCATTCCCAACCTGGGTTTTCAGTCATCGGAACCTAGACCTTATCTCCAATCCCTGCACAGGGGGGAACCTGATGCACAAGTCAGAACCCCTCCTTCCCCATGGCAAGAAACCTTGCTGCTGGCAGTGAGTCAAACCTTCAGTGAAGGAGAAAACGGCATGGCCCATGAGGCCACGCCCAAGCGTGAGGGCCGCCTTGGGCACAAACACACATTGTGACCCTCAGCGTGAGTACCTTATTCAAGTAACGCCTCTCAGTGACTGGACCAAGAGCCCGCATATGTGGCTTGCCATGCCCATAGGCACCCAGGACTAACTAGATGGTGTGTATTCCAGTTGAGGGAACCCACTGCTGTGCTCTAGAGTCCCTTTCCAGGGGGGTCCCCTGTGGCAGAAAACAGTACTCTTCATTCCCACAGAATGAACACAAACACTTGGGAGCTTGGACAATCCCCCGAGAGGAAGGCTCTTCCTCGGCCTCTGAGACAACCCCTACCCTGACCGGACACTGTAAACGCAACACCCAGAGACAAAATCCTGAGTGACTGCCTCCCACTTGCCCTACTTTGATTTCCAGAGGATCTCCCCTCACGGACTAGAGATCAGGCCTGCCATTACATTGGCCCCTAGCTGAGCCAAGTTTGCTTTTTCAGACATCTGTCCCCACAGCCCTGGCAAACACAGCCTCTAGGCTGGGTCCTCTGGAGCCATACCACAGGACCGTGCCTGCTCTCTCCTGGGAAACTGTGTCCATTCCTTTGGCCACACACCTCCAGAATATGAGAAACCTCAAGGCCTCCGAGGACATCCCACTACTGGGAGCCTCACTGGACTCACAGGGGCATTCGGACACAAGCTGAGCAGCTACATCCATGAATGCATGCACACAGATGTCAACAGAGATAGAAGGTTGAGCCGGACAGGCCTTTAGGCCATAGTCTCAACTCTTGCTTTGGTTTCCAGGTGTCACTCCTCAGAGGCTTTGGTTCGAAGAACAGGGTATGGGGCTTTCCTGAGGCACGGAACAGAACTCCTCTCGTCTCCACATGGGAAGTTTCCTTGTTGGAGCCGTGTCAAACACCTCATGTTGGAGAATCCTGCAGAGTCCCTGAGCCTTCTCCACATTCCAAGGTCTCCCAGGCCACCAAGCCACAGTAGGACTCATCTTCAGGAGAGTCCATTTCAACTCTCCCCTCTGGGTAGCTCACCCAGGAGCCCGCAGATTGAGCCTGCCTTGTCCTGACTAAAGAGTGGGAATATGAGGTGGCGTTCCCAGGCATCCATGCTTAGACACCTGCTCTCGAGTCTTTCCATATGGGGCCTCTTGGAACCATCCAATAGGACTCGACTGTCGTGCAGAAGGTAACCTTCAGTTTTGGAGCAGTTCACAAATCCCATCGTAGGCAAAACTTTCTGGCCTCATGAAGCCCCCACACCCTTCAGGAAGAGGCCATGCTGGACAAGAACTCTAGCCTGAGGCACGTCTCATAGTTGACATGACCTCAGTGCAGGAGATCTCGATTCAGCCTCTGCAGAGTGGGCCTGCCGTGCCCTCGGTCCCAAACCTCACGCTAGCTTGTGTTGTCAGACTTCCTTCCTCACACTCCTGGCAAACAAGCCCTCCGGACTAGGAACTCCAGAACCAAAACCCAGCCCAGTGTCTGCCCATCGGAAGAAAAACGCTTCCCTGTGGGGCTCTCCAGAAAACCCAGATGAGGATCAACCTGCTCGGGCCTCGACGGTACCCGAACTGGATAGGCTGCTCTGGGCACTCATGCTCTGCCTGACACAGCCTGAAGCCAGACGTCCAGACAGACAAGGAGACAGCTGGCCGCACACCCAGCACTTCGGACACGCCATGGTCTTATGCCGTCAGCTCATCCTAACCTTGGTTTTCAGATATCTGAACCTAGACATTATATCAATTCTCCACACAGCTGGGTATAGCAAGCACAAAACAGAACTCGTCCTTCCCCATGGCTGTCAAGCTTGCTCTTGGCATGCAGTCATACCTTCAGGGTGGGAGAAACCTTCATTGCCCATGATGCCACGCCCAAACTTGAGTGCTGCTTGGGCACAAATTCACACTGTGACCCTCAGCATGAGCCCCATGTCAAAGAAAGGCCTGTCAGGGCCTGGACCAAGAGCCCACATATGGGGCTTGCCAAGCCCCTATGCACCCAATCCTCACCACGGTGTGAATTTTCCAGTCGCCCCGCCCGTACCTGGAGCTCTGCTCTGGAATCCCTTTCTTGGACAGACGCTTGAGCCAGACAACACGACTCCACCCTTCCCAAAAAATGACCCCAAACACTTGGGAGCTGGGACAAATCCCCAGAGAGGGATACTCGTCCACAGTACCTGAGGCCACCGCTCCAATCCACGGCTATCCCGGACACAACATCCAGAGACAAAAGCCTGAAGGAACGCCTCCCACTCGCCCTTGTTTCAGAGGCCCAGAAGCTCCCTCTCGGGCTGTACATCCGGCCAGCCATACCCTAGGCGCCACTCATAGGCTGAGTTTGTGTATTCAGACTTCTGTGCCCACAGCCTGGACCCACACAACATCCAGGCTAAGGCCTCTGGACCAAACAGCGAAAGATTGTGCCTGCCCTCTCCAAGGAAAGCGTGCCCAATCCATTGACCACAACCCTACAGGTTAGGGAAAAGCTCCAAGGTCCCTGAGGCCATCAATAGTATAGGCCACCCTGGACTAAGAGGGGCTCTCTGACACCAGCGGAGCAACTATCTCCACTTAGACTCTCAGACAGTGTCCCCAGAGACAGAAGGTTGAAATGGACAGGCCCCCAGGCCCTAATCTGAACCTTAGCTTTGGTTTCCATGTTTCCGTTCTCAGAGGACTGTTTTCGTAGACCAGCACATGGGGCTTTTCTGAGGCACCAAACCAAACATCTCTCATCTCCACATGGGCAGCTTTCTTACTGGGATGTATCAAACACTTCAGGTAGGAGAGTTCCGCAGGGCCACTGAACAACCAGCACATTCCAAGGTCACCATGGACCCAAACGCACATTATGACGCATCCTCAGGAGAGGCCATTTCAACTCAGCCCCCTGGGTCCCGTGTTCCAGAGGCAGCAGATCAAACATATCTTGTCGCTAATAGCCAATGGGAATGCGAGGCATGCTGTACAGGGATCCATCCTTCGAACCCTGCTCTCCAGTCCTTCCATATGGTATGTCCTGGAGCCATGCAACAGGACTCGAATGTCCCTCAGAAGGAAACCTTGTGGTTTGGGGCAACCTCCAAACTCTGCGTGGGAAAACATCCTTGGCCTCATGAGGCCCCCACTTCATGAAGGTGCCATCATGGACACATACTCCAGCCTCAGCCAACGTCTGATCCTCAGCCTGACTTCAGATGCAGGAGATTTTGATTCAGCCTCTGCAGAGTGGGCCTGCTCTGCCCTTGGCTCCAATCCTCACACTAGCTTGTGTTTTCAGACTTCCGTCCTCACACTCCTGGCCCACAAGCCCTCCCTACGGGGAATTCTGGGGCCACAATGAAGCACTGTGCCTGCCTCCCAGGAGAAAGACATTGTCTATGGCGCTGCCCAGAAACCCCAAATGAGGATCAAACTGCTTGGCCCTCGGCAACACCCCAATTGCATAGGCTACCTTAAACAGTGATGCTCTGTCGCAAATAGCCTGAGCCCAGACCTTCCAACAGACACCGACACAGCTGGCTGCACACCCAGCACATTGGACCCGCCACTGCCTTAGGCCACCATCCATTCCCAACCTGGGTTTTCAGTCATCGGAACCTAGACCTTATCTCCAATCCCTGCACAGGGGGGAACCTGATGCACAAGTCAGAACCCCTCCTTCCCCATGGCAAGAAACCTTGCTGCTGGCAGTGAGTCAAACCTTCAGTGAAGGAGAAAACGGCATGGCCCATGAGGCCACGCCCAAGCGTGAGGGCCGCCTTGGGCACAAACACACATTGTGACCCTCAGCGTGAGTACCTTATTCAAGTAACGCCTCTCAGTGACTGGACCAAGAGCCCGCATATGTGGCTTGCCATGCCCATAGGCACCCAGGACTAACTAGATGGTGTGTATTCCAGTTGAGGGAACCCACTGCTGTGCTCTAGAGTCCCTCTCCTGGGGGGTCCCCTGTGGCAGAAAACAATACTCTTCATTCCCACAGAATGAACACAAACACTTGGGATCTTGGACAATCCCCCGAGAGGAAGGCTCTTCCTCGGCCTCTGAGACAACCCCTACCCTGACCGGACACTGTAAACGCAACACCCAGAGACAAAATCCTGAGTGACTGCCTCCCACTTGCCCTACTTTGATTTCCAGAGGATCTCCCCTCACGGACTAGAGATCAGGCCTGCCATTACATTGGCCCCTAGCTGAGCCAAGTTTGCTTTTTCAGACATCTGTCCCCACAGCCCTGGCAAACACAGCCTCTAGGCTGGGTCCTCTGGAGCCATACCACAGGACCGTGCCTGCTCTCTCCTGGGAAACTGTGTCCATTCCTTTGGCCACACACCTCCAGAATATGAGAAACCTCAAGGCCTCCGAGGACATCCCACTACTGGGAGCCTCACTGGACTCACAGGGGCATTCGGACACAAGCTGAGCAGCTACATCCATGAATGCATGCACACAGATGTCAACAGAGATAGAAGGTTGAGCCGGACAGGCCTTTAGGCCGTAGTCTCAACTCTTGCTTTGGTTTCCAGGTGTCACTCCTCAGAGGCTTTGGTTCGAAGAACAGGGTATGGGGCTTTCCTGAGGCACGGAACAGAACTCCTCTCGTCTCCACATGGGAAGTTTCCTTGTTGGAGCCGTGTCAAACACCTCATGTTGGAGAATCCTGCAGAGTCCCTGAGCCACCTCCACATTCCAAGGTCTCCCAGGCCACCAAGCCACAGTAGGACTCATCTTCAGGAGAGTCCATTTCAACTCTCCCCTCTGGGTAGCTCACCCAGGAGCCCGCAGATTGAGCCTGCCTTGTCCTGACTAAAGAGTGGGAATATGAGGTGGCGTTCCCAGGCATCCATGCTTAGACACCTGCTCTCGAGTCTTTCCATATGGGGCCTCTTGGAACCATCCAATAGGACTCGACTGTCGTGCAGAAGGTAACCTTCAGTTTTGGAGCAGTTCACAAATCCCATCGTAGCCAAAACTTTCTGGCCTCATGAAGCCCCCACACCCTTCAGGAAGAGGCCATGCTGGACAAGAACTCTAGCCTGAGGCACGTCTCATAGTTGACATGACCTCAGTGCAGGAGATCTCGATTCAGCCTCTGCAGAGTGGGCCTGCCGTGCCCTCGGTCCCAAACCTCACGCTAGCTTGTGTTTTCAGACTTCCTTCCTCACACTCCTGGCAAACAAGCCCTCCGGACTAGGAACTCCAGAACCAAAACCCAGCCCAGTGTCTGCCCAACGGAAGAAAAACGCTTCCCTGTGGGGCTCTCCAGAAAACCCAGATGAGGATCAACCTGCTCGGGCCTCGACGGTACCCGAACTGGATAGGCTGCTCTGGGCACTCATGCTCTGCCTGACACAGCCTGAAGCCAGACGTCCAGACAGACAAGGAGACAGCTGGCCGCACACCCAGCACTTCGGACACGCCATGGTCTTATGCCGTCAGCTCATCCTAACCTTGGTTTTCAGATATCTGAACCTAGACATTATATCAATTCTCCACACAGCTGGGTATAGCAAGCAGAAAACAGAACTCGTCCTTCCCCATGGCTGTCAAGCTTGCTCTTGGCATGCAGTCATACCTTCAGGGTGGGAGAAACCTTCATTGCCCATGATGCCACGCCCAAACTTGAGTGCTGCTTGGGCACAAATTCACACTGTGACCCTCAGCATGAGCCCCATGTCAAAGAAAGGCCTGTCAGGGCCTGGACCAAGAGCCCACATATGGGGCTTGCCAAGCCCATATGCACCCAATCCTTACCACGGTGTGAATTTTCCAGTCGCCCCGCCCGTACCTGGAGCTCTGCTCTGGAATCCCTTTCTTGGAGAGACCCATGAGCCAGACAACACGACTCCACCCTTCCCACAAAATGACCCCAAACTCTTGGGAGCTGGGACAAATCCCCAGAGAGGGATACTCGTCCACAGTACCTGAGGCCACCGCTCCAATCCACGGCTATCCCGGACACAACATCCAGAGACAAAAGCCTGAAGGAACGCCTCCCACTCGCCCTTGTTTCAGAGGCCCAGGAGCTCCCTCTCGGGCTGTACATTCGGCCTGCCATACCCTAGGCGCCACTCATAAGCTGAGTTTGTGTATTCAGACTTCTGTGCCCACAGCCTGGACCCACACAACATCCAGGCTAGGGCCTCTGGACCAAACAGCGAAAGATTGTGCCTGCCCTCTCCAAGGAAAGTGTGCCCAATCCATTGACCACAACCCTACAGGTTAGGGAAAAGCTCCAAGGTCCCTGAGGCCATCAATAGTATAGGCCACCCGGGACTAAGAGTGGCTCTCTGACACCAGCGGAGCAACTATCTCCACTTAGACTCTCAGACAGTGTCCCCAGAGACAGAAGGTTGAAATGGACAGGCCCCCAGGCCCTAATCTGAACCTTAGCTTTGGTTTCCATGTTTCCGTTCTCAGAGGACTGTTTTCGTAGACCAGCACATGGGGCTTTTCTGAGGCACCAAACCAAACAACTCTCATCTCCACATGGGCAGCTTTCTTAGTGGGATGTATCAAACACTTCAGGTAGGAGAGTTCCGCAGGGCCACTGAACAACCAGCACATTCCAAGGTCTCCATGGACCCAAACGCACATTATGACGCATCCTCAGCAGAGGCCATTTCAACTCAGCCCCCTGGGTCGCGTGTTCCAGAGGCAGCAGATCAAACATATCTTGTCGCTAATAGCCAATGGGAATGCGAGGCATGCAGTACAGGGATCCATCCTTCGAACCCTGCTCTCCAGTCCTTCCATATGGTATGTCCTGGAGCCATGCAACAGGACTCGAATGTCCCGCAGAAGGAAACCTTGTGGTTTGGGGCAACCTCCAAACTCAGCGTGGGAAAACTTCCTTGGCCTCATGAGGCCCCCACTTCATGAAGGTGCCATCATGGACACATACTCCAGCCTCAGCCAACGTCTGATCCTCAGCCTGACTTCAGATGCAGGAGATTTTGATTCAGCCTCTGCAGAGTGGGCCTGCTCTGCCCTTGGCTCCAATCCTCACACTAGCTTGTGTTTTCAGACTTCCGTCCTCACACTCCTGGCCCACAAGCCCTCCCTACGGGGAATTCTGGGGCCACAATGAAGCACTGTGCCTGCCTCCCAGGAGAAAGACATTGTCTATGGCGCTGCCCAGAAACCCCAAATGAGGATCAAACTGCTTGGCCCTCGGCAACACCCCAATTGCATAGGCTACCTTAAACAGTGATGCTCTGTCGCAAATAGCCTGAGCCCAGACCTTCCAACAGACACCGACACAGCTGGCTGCACACCCAGCACATTGGACCCGCCACTGCCTTAGGCCACCATCCATTCCCAACCTGGGTTTTCAGTCATCGGAACCTAGACCTTATCTCCAATCCCTGCACAGGGGGGAACCTGATGCACAAGTCAGAACCCCTCCTTCCCCATGGCAAGAAACCTTGCTGCTGGCAGTGAGTCAAACCTTCAGTGAAGGAGAAAACGGCATGGCCCATGAGGCCACGCCCAAGCGTGAGGGCCGCCTTGGGCACAAACACACATTGTGACCCTCAGCGTGAGTACCTTATTCAAGTAACGCCTCTCAGTGACTGGACCAAGAGCCCGCATATGTGGCTTGCCATGCCCATAGGCACCCAGGACTAACTAGATGGTGTGTATTCCAGTTGAGGGAACCCACTGCTGTGCTCTAGAGTCCCTTTCCAGGGGGGTCCCCTGTGGCAGAAAACAGTACTCTTCATTCCCACAGAATGAACACAAACACTTGGGAGCTTGGACAATCCCCCGAGAGGAAGGCTCTTCCTCGGCCTCTGAGACAACCCCTACCCTGACCGGACACTGTAAACGCAACACCCAGAGACAAAATCCTGAGTGACTGCCTCCCACTTGCCCTACTTTGATTTCCAGAGGATCTCCCCTCACGGACTAGAGATCAGGCCTGCCATTACATTGGCCCCTAGCTGAGCCAAGTTTGCTTTTTCAGACATCTGTCCCCACAGCCCTGGCAAACACAGCCTCTAGGCTGGGTCCTCTGGAGCCATACCACAGGACCGTGCCTGCTCTCTCCTGGGAAACTGTGTCCATTCCTTTGGCCACACACCTCCAGAATATGAGAAACCTCAAGGCCTCCGAGGACATCCCACTACTGGGAGCCTCACTGGACTCACAGGGGCATTCGGACACAAGCTGAGCAGCTACATCCATGAATGCATGCACACAGATGTCAACAGAGATAGAAGGTTGAGCCGGACAGGCCTTTAGGCCATAGTCTCAACTCTTGCTTTGGTTTCCAGGTGTCACTCCTCAGAGGCTTTGGTTCGAAGAACAGGGTATGGGGCTTTCCTGAGGCACGGAACAGAACTCCTCTCGTCTCCACATGGGAAGTTTCCTTGTTGGAGCCGTGTCAAACACCTCATGTTGGAGAATCCTGCAGAGTCCCTGAGCCTTCTCCACATTCCAAGGTCTCCCAGGCCACCAAGCCACAGTAGGACTCATCTTCAGGAGAGTCCATTTCAACTCTCCCCTCTGGGTAGCTCACCCAGGAGCCCGCAGATTGAGCCTGCCTTGTCCTGACTAAAGAGTGGGAATATGAGGTGGCGTTCCCAGGCATCCATGCTTAGACACCTGCTCTCGAGTCTTTCCATATGGGGCCTCTTGGAACCATCCAATAGGACTCGACTGTCGTGCAGAAGGTAACCTTCAGTTTTGGAGCAGTTCACAAATCCCATCGTAGGCAAAACTTTCTGGCCTCATGAAGCCCCCACACCCTTCAGGAAGAGGCCATGCTGGACAAGAACTCTAGCCTGAGGCACGTCTCATAGTTGACATGACCTCAGTGCAGGAGATCTCGATTCAGCCTCTGCAGAGTGGGCCTGCCGTGCCCTCGGTCCCAAACCTCACGCTAGCTTGTGTTGTCAGACTTCCTTCCTCACACTCCTGGCAAACAAGCCCTCCGGACTAGGAACTCCAGAACCAAAACCCAGCCCAGTGTCTGCCCATCGGAAGAAAAACGCTTCCCTGTGGGGCTCTCCAGAAAACCCAGATGAGGATCAACCTGCTCGGGCCTCGACGGTACCCGAACTGGATAGGCTGCTCTGGGCACTCATGCTCTGCCTGACACAGCCTGAAGCCAGACGTCCAGACAGACAAGGAGACAGCTGGCCGCACACCCAGCACTTCGGACACGCCATGGTCTTATGCCGTCACCTCATCCTAACCTTGGTTTTCAGATATCTGAACCTAGACATTATATCAATTCTCCACACAGCTGGGTATAGCAAGCACAAAACAGAACTCCTCCTTCCCCATGGCTGTCAAGCTTGCTCTTGGCATGCAGTCACACCTTCAGGGTGGGAGAAACCTTCATTGCCCATGATGCCACGCCCAAACTTGAGTGCTGCTTGGGCACAAATTCACACTGTGACCCTCAGCATGAGCCCCATGTCAAAGAAAGGCCTGTCAGGGCCTGGACCAAGAGCCCACATATGGGGCTTGCCAAGCCCATATGCACCCAATCCTCACCACGGTGTGAATTTTCCAGTCGCCCCGCCCGTACCTGGAGCTCTGCTCTGGAATCCCTTTCTTGGAGAGACCCATGAGCCAGACAACACGACTCCACCCTTCCCACAAAATGACCCCAAACTCTTGGGAGCTGGGACAAATCCCCAGAGAGGGATACTCGTCCACAGTACCTGAGGCCACCGCTCCAATCCACGGCTATCCCGGACACAACATCCAGAGACAAAAGCCTGAAGGAACGCCTCCCACTCGCCCTTGTTTCAGAGGCCCAGGAGCTCCCTCTCGGGCTGTACATTCGGCCTGCCATACCCTAGGCGCCACTCATAAGCTGAGTTTGTGTATTCAGACTTCTGTGCCCACAGCCTGGACCCACACAACATCCAGGCTAGGGCCTCTGGACCAAACAGCGAAAGATTGTGCCTGCCCTCTCCAAGGAAAGTGTGCCCAATCCATTGACCACAACCCTACAGGTTAGGGAAAAGCTCCAAGGTCCCTGAGGCCATCAATAGTATAGGCCACCCGGGACTAAGAGTGGCTCTCTGACACCAGCGGAGCAACTATCTCCACTTAGACTCTCAGACAGTGTCCCCAGAGACAGAAGGTTGAAATGGACAGGCCCCCAGGCCCTAATCTGAACCTTAGCTTTGGTTTCCATGTTTCCGTTCTCAGAGGACTGTTTTCGTAGACCAGCACATGGGGCTTTTCTGAGGCACCAAACCAAACAACTCTCATCTCCACATGGGCAGCTTTCTTACTGGGATGTATCAAACACTTCAGGTAGGAGAGTTCCGCAGGGCCACTGAACAACCAGCACATTCCAAGGTCTCCATGGACCCAAACGCACATTATGACGCATCCTCAGCAGAGGCCATTTCAACTCAGCCCCCTGGGTCGCGTGTTCCAGAGGCAGCAGATCAAACATATCTTGTCGCTAATAGCCAATGGGAATGCGAGGCATGCTGTACAGGGATCCATCCTTCGAACCCTGCTCTCCAGTCCTTCCATATGGTATGTCCTGGAGCCATGCAACAGGACTCGAATGTCCCGCAGAAGGAAACCTTGTGGTTTGGGGCAACCTCCAAACTCAGCGTGGGAAAACTTCCTTGGCCTCATGAGGCCCCCACTTCATGAAGGTGCCATCATGGACACATACTCCAGCCTCAGCCAATGTCTGATCCTCAGCCTGACTTCAGATGCAGGAGATTTTGATTCAGCCTCTGCAGAGTGGGCCTGCTCTGCCCTTGGCTCCAATCCTCACACTAGCTTGTGTTTTCAGACTTCCGTCCTCACACTCCTGGCCCACAAGCCCTCCCTACTGGGAATTCTGGGGCCACAATGAAGCACTGTGCCTGCCTCCCAGGAGAAAGACATTGTCTATGGCGCTGCCCAGAAACCCCAAATGAGGATCAAACTGCTTGGCCCTCGGCAACACCCCAATTGCATAGGCTACCTTAAACAGTGATGCTCTGTCGCAAATAGCCTGAGCCCAGACCTTCCAACAGACACCGACACAGCTGGCTGCACACCCAGCACATTGGACCCGCCACTGCCTTAGGCCACCATCCATTCCCAACCTGGGTTTTCAGTCATCGGAACCTAGACCTTATCTCCAATCCCTGCACAGGGGGGAACCTGATGCACAAGTCAGAACCCCTCCTTCCCCATGGCAAGAAACCTTGCTGCTGGCAGTGAGTCAAACCTTCAGTGAAGGAGAAAACGGCATGGCCCATGAGGCCACGCCCAAGCGTGAGGGCCGCCTTGGGCACAAACACACATTGTGACCCTCAGCGTGAGTACCTTATTCAAGTAACGCCTCTCAGTGACTGGACCAAGAGCCCGCATATGTGGCTTGCCATGCCCATAGGCACCCAGGACTAACTAGATGGTGTGTATTCCAGTTGAGGGAACCCACTGCTGTGCTCTAGAGTCCCTTTCCTGGGGGGTCCCCTGTGGCAGAAAACAGTACTCTTCATTCCCACAGAATGAACACAAACACTTGGGAGCTTGGACAATCCCCCGAGAGGAAGGCTCTTCCTCGGCCTCTGAGACAACCCCTACCCTGACCGGACACTGTAAACGCAACACCCAGAGACAAAATCCGGAGTGACTGCCTCCCACTTGCCCTACTTTGATTTCCAGAGGATCTCCCCTCACGGACTAGAGATCAGGCCTGCCATTACATTGGCCCCTAGCTGAGCCAAGTTTGCTTTTTCAGACATCTGTCCCCACAGCCCTGGCAAACACAGCCTCTAGGCTGGGTCCTCTGGAGCCATACCACAGGACCGTGCCTGCTCTCTCCTGGGAAACTGTGTCCATTCCTTTGGCCACACACCTCCAGAATATGAGAAACCTCAAGGCCTCCGAGGACATCCCACTACTGGGAGCCTCACTGGACTCACAGGGGCATTCGGACACAAGCTGAGCAGCTACATCCATGAATGCATGCACACAGATGTCAACAGAGATAGAAGGTTGAGCCGGACAGGCCTTTAGGCCATAGTCTCAACTCTTGCTTTGGTTTCCAGGTGTCACTCCTCAGAGGCTTTGGTTCGAAGAACAGGGTATGGGGCTTTCCTGAGGCACGGAACAGAACTCCTCTCGTCTCCACATGGGAAGTTTCCTTGTTGGAGCCGTGTCAAACACCTCATGTTGGAGAATCCTGCAGAGTCCCTGAGCCACCTCCACATTCCAAGGTCTCCCAGGCCACCAAGCCACAGTAGGACTCATCTTCAGGAGAGTCCATTTCAACTCTCCCCTCTGGGTAGCTCACCCAGGAGCCCACAGATTGAGCCTGCCTTGTCCTGACTAAAGAGTGGGAATATGAGGTGGCGTTCCCAGGCATCCATGCTTAGACACCTGCTCTCGAGTCTTTCCATATGGGGCCTCTTGGAACCATCCAATAGGACTCGACTGTCGTGCAGAAGGTAACCTTCAGTTTTGGAGCAGTTCACAAATCCCATCGTAGGCAAAACTTTCTGGCCTCATGAAGCCCCCACACCCTTCAGGAAGAGGCCATGCTGGACAAGAACTCTAGCCTGAGGCACGTCTCATAGTTGACATGACCTCAGTGCAGGAGATCTCGATTCAGCCTCTGCAGAGTGGGCCTGCCGTGCCCTCGGTCCCAAACCTCACGCTAGCTTGTGTTTTCAGACTTCCTTCCTCACACTCCTGGAAAACAAACCCTCCGGACTAGGAACTCCAGAACCAAAACCCAGCCCAGTGTCTGCCCAACGGAAGAAAAACGCTTCCCTGTGGGGCTCTCCAGAAAACCCAGATGAGGATCAACCTGCTGGGGCCTCGACGGTACCCGAAATGGATAGGCTGCTCTGGGCACTCATGCTCTGCCTGACACAGCCTGAAGCCAGACGTCCAGACAGACAAGGAGACAGCTGGCCGCACACCCAGCACTTCGGACACGCCATGGTCTTATGCCGTCACCTCATCCTAACCTTGGTTTTCAGATATCTGAACCTAGACATTATATCAATTCTCCACACAGCTGGGTATAGCAAGCACAAAACAGAACTCCTCCTTCCCCATGGCTGTCAAGCTTGCTCTTGGCATGCAGTCACACCTTCAGGGTGGGAGAAACCTTCATTGCCCATGATGCCACGCCCAAACTTGAGTGCTGCTTGGGCACAAATTCACACTGTGACCCTCAGCATGAGCCCCATGTCAAAGAAAGGCCTGTCAGGGCCTGGACCAAGAGCAAACATATGGGGCTTGCCAAGCCCATATGCACCCAATCCTCACCACGATGTGAATTTTCCAGTCGCCCCGCCCGTACCTGGAGCTCTGCTCTGGAATCCCTTTCTTGGAGAGACCCATGAGCCAGACAACACGACTCCACCCTTCCCACAAAATGACCCCAAACTCTTGGGAGCTGGGACAAATCCCCAGAGAGGGATACTCGTCCACAGTACCTGAGGCCACCGCTCCAATCCACGGCTATCCCGGACACAACATCCAGAGACAAAAGCCTGAAGGAACGCCTCCCACTCGCCCTTGTTTCAGAGGCCCAGGAGCTCCCTCTCGGGCTGTACATTCGGCCTGCCATACCCTAGGCGCCACTCATAAGCTGAGTTTGTGTATTCAGACTTCTGTGCCCACAGCCTGGACCCACACAACATCCAGGCTAGGGCCTCTGGACCAAACAGCGAAAGATTGTGCCTGCCCTCTCCAAGGAAAGTGTGCCCAATCCATTGACCACAACCCTACAGGTTAGGGAAAAGCTCCAAGGTCCCTGAGGCCATCAATAGTATAGGCCACCCGGGACTAAGAGTGGCTCTCTGACACCAGCGGAGCAACTATCTCCACTTAGACTCTCAGACAGTGTCCCCAGAGACAGAAGGTTGAAATGGACAGGCCCCCAGGCCCTAATCTGAACCTTAGCTTTGGTTTCCATGTTTCCGTTCTCAGAGGACTGTTTTCGTAGACCAGCACATGGGGCTTTTCTGAGGCACCAAACCAAACAACTCTCATCTCCGCATGGGCAGCTTTCTTAGTGGGATGTATCAAACACTTCAGGTAGGAGAGTTCCGCAGGGCCACTGAACAACCAGCACATTCCAAGGTCTCCATGGACCCAAACGCACATTATGACGCATCCTCAGCAGAGGCCATTTCAACTCAGCCCCCTGGGTCGCGTGTTCCAGAGGCAGCAGATCAAACATATCTTGTCGCTAATAGCCAATGGGAATGCGAGGCATGCTGTACAGGGATCCATCCTTCGAACCCTGCTCTCCAGTCCTTCCATATGGTATGTCCTGGAGCCATGCAACAGGACTCGAATGTCCCGCAGAAGGAAACCTTGTGGTTTGGGGCAACCTCCAAACTCAGCGTGGGAAAACTTCCTTGGCCTCATGAGGCCCCCACTTCATGAAGGTGCCATCATGGACACATACTCCAGCCTCAGCCAATGTCTGATCCTCAGCCTGACTTCAGATGCAGGAGATTTTGATTCAGCCTCTGCAGAGTGGGCCTGCTCTGCCCTTGGCTCCAATCCTCACACTAGCTTGTGTTTTCAGACTTCCGTCCTCACACTCCTGGCCCACAAGCCCTCCCTACTGGGAATTCTGGGGCCACAATGAAGCACTGTGCCTGCCTCCCAGGAGAAAGACATTGTCTATGGCGCTGCCCAGAAACCCCAAATGAGGATCAAACTGCTTGGCCCTCGGCAACACCCCAATTGCATAGGCTACCTTAAACAGTGATGCTCTGTCGCAAATAGCCTGAGCCCAGACCTTCCAACAGACACCGACACAGCTGGCTGCACACCCAGCACATTGGACCCGCCACTGCCTTAGGCCACCATCCATTCCCAACCTGGGTTTTCAGTCATCGGAACCTAGACCTTATCTCCAATCCCTGCACAGGGGGGAACCTGATGCACAAGTCAGAACCCCTCCTTCCCCATGGCAAGAAACCTTGCTGCTGGCAGTGAGTCAAACCTTCAGTGAAGGAGAAAACGGCATGGCCCATGAGGCCACGCCCAAGCGTGAGGGCTGCCTTGGGCACAAACACACATTGTGACCCTCAGCGTGAGTACCTTATTCAAGTAACGCCTCTCAGTGACTGGACCAAGAGCCCGCATATGTGGTTTGCCATGCCCATAGGCACCCAGGACTAACTAGATGGTGTGTATTCCAGTTGAGGGAACCCACTGCTGTGCTCTAGAGTCCCTCTCCTGGGGGGTCCCCTGTGGCAGAAAACAGTACTCTTCATTCCCACAGAATGAACACAAACACTTGGGAGCTTGGACAATCCCCCGAGAGGAAGGCTCTTCCTCGGCCTCTGAGACAACCCCTACCCTGAACGGACACTGTAAACGCAACACCCAGAGACAAAATCCTGAGTGACTGCCTCCCACTTGCCCTACTTTGATTTCCAGAGGATCTCCCCTCACGGACTAGAGATCAGGCCTGCCATTACATTGGCCCCTAGCTGAGCCAAGTTTGCTTTTTCAGACATCTGTCCCCACAGCCCTGGCAAACACAGCCTCTAGGCTGGGTCCTCTGGAGCCATACCACAGGACCGTGCCTGCTCTCTCCTGGGAAACTGTGTCCATTCCTTTGGCCACGCACCTCCAGAATATGAGAAACCTCAAGGCCTCCGAGGACATCCCACTACTGGGAGCCTCACTGGACTCACAGGGGCATTCGGACACAAGCTGAGCAGCTACATCCATGAATGCATGCACACAGATGTCAACAGAGATAGAAGGTTGAGCCGGACAGGCCTTTAGGCCATAGTCTCAACTCTTGCTTTGGTTTCCAGGTGTCACTCCTCAGAGGCTTTGGTTCGAAGAACAGGGTATGGGGCTTTCCTGAGGCACGGAACAGAACTCCTCTCGTCTCCACATGGGAAGTTTCCTTGTTGGAGCCGTGTCAAACACCTCATGTTGGAGAATCCTGCAGAGTCCCTGAGCCACCTCCACATTCCAAGGTCTCCCAGGCCACCAAGCCACAGTAGGACTCATCTTCAGGAGAGTCCATTTCAACTCTCCCCTCTGGGTAGCTCACCCAGGAGCCCACAGATTGAGCCTGCCTTGTCCTGACTAAAGAGTGGGAATATGAGGTGGCGTTCCCAGGCATCCATGCTTAGACACCTGCTCTCGAGTCTTTCCATATGGGGCCTCTTGGAACCATCCAATAGGACTCGACTGTCGTGCAGAAGGTAACCTTCAGTTTTGGAGCAGTTCACAAATCCCATCGTAGCCAAAACTTTCTGGCCTCATGAAGCCCCCACACCCTTCAGGATGAGGCCATGCTGGACAAGAACTCTAGCCTGAGGCACGTCTCATAGTTGACATGACCTCAGTGCAGGAGATCTCGAATCATCCTCTGCAGAGTGGGCCTGCCGTGCCCTCGGTCCCAAACCTCACGCTAGCTTGTGTTTTCAGACTTCCTTCCTCACACTCCTGGCAAACAAGCCCTCCGGACTAGGAACTCCAGAACCGAAACCCAGCCCAGTGTCTGCCCAACGGAAGAAAAACGCTTCCCTGTGGGGCTCCCCAGAAAACCCAGATGAGGATCAACCTGCTCGGGCCTCGACGGTACCCGAAATGGATAGGCTGCTCTGGGCACTCATGCTCTGCCTGACACAGCCTGAAGCCAGACGTCCAGACAGACAAGGAGACAGCTGGCCGCACACCCAGCACTTCGGACACGCCATGGTCTTATGCCGTCACCTCATCCTAACCTTGGTTTTCAGATATCTGAACCTAGACATTATATCAATTCTCCACACAGCTGGGTATAGCAAGCACAAAACAGAACTCCTCCTTCCCCATGGCTGTCAAGCTTGCTCTTGGCATGCAGTCACACCTTCAGGGTGGGAGAAACCTTCATTGCCCATGATGCCACGCCCAAACTTGAGTGCTGCTTGGGCACAAATTCACACTGTGACCCTCAGCATGAGCCCCATGTCAAAGAAAGGCCTGTCAGGGCCTGGACCAAGAGCCCACATATGGGGCTTGCCAAGACCATATGCACCCAATCCTCACCACGGTGTGAATTTTCCAGTCGCCCCGCCCGTACCTGGAGCTCTGCTCTGGAATCCCTTTCTTGGAGAGACCCATGAGCAAGACAACACGACTCCACCCTTCCCACAAAATGACCCCAAACTCTTGGGAGCTGGGACAAATCCCCAGAGAGGGATAATCGTCCACAGTACCTGAGGCCACCGCTCCAATCCACGGCTATCCCGGACACAACATCCAGAGACAAAAGCCTGAAGGAACGCCTCCCACTCGCCCTTGTTTCAGAGGCCCAGGAGCTCCCTCTCGGGCTGTACATCCGGCCTGCCATAACCTAGGCGCCACTCATAAGCTGAGTTTGTGTATTCAGACTTCTGTGCCCACAGCCTGGACCCACACAACATCCAGGCTAGGGCCTCTGGACCAAACAGCGAAAGATTGTGCCTGCCCAATCCATTGACCACAACCCTACAGGTTAGGGAAAAGCTCCAAGGTCCCTGAGGCCATCAATAGTATAGGCCACCCTGGACTAAGAGGGGCTCTCTGACACCAGCGGAGCAACTATCTCCACTTAGACTCTCAGACAGTGTCCCCAGAGACAGAAGGTTGAAATGGACAGGCCCCCAGGCCCTAATCTGAACCTTAGCTTTGGTTTCCATGTTTCCGTTCTCAGAGGACTGTTTTCGTAGACCAGCACATGGGGCTTTTCTGAGGCACCAAACCAAACATCTCTCATCTCCACATGGGCAGCTTTCTTACTGGGATGTATCAAACACTTCAGGTAGGAGAGTTCCGCAGGGCCACTGAACAACCAGCACATTCCAAGGTCTCCATGGACCCAAACGCACATTATGACGCATCCTCAGGAGAGGCCATTTCAACTCAGCCCCCTGGGTCGCGTGTTCCAGAGGCAGCAGATCAAACATATCTTGTCGCTAATAGCCAATGGGAATGCGAGGCATGCTGTACAGGGATCCATCCTTCGAACCCTGCTCTCCAGTCCTTCCATATGGTATGTCCTGGAGCCATGTAACAGGACTCGAATGTCCCGCAGAAGGAAACTTTGTGGTTTGGGGCAACCTCCAAACTCTGCGTGGGAAAACTTCCTTGGCCTCATGAGGCCCCCACTTCATGAAGGTGCCATCATGGACACATACTCCAGCCTCAGCCAACGTCTGATCCTCAGCCTGACTTCAGATGCAGGAGATTTTGATTCAGCCTCTGCAGAGTGGGCCTGCTCTGCCCTTGGCTCCAATCCTCACACTAGCTTGTGTTTTCAGACTTCCGTCCTCACACTCCTGGCCCACAAGCCCTCCCTACTGGGAATTCTGGGGCCACAATGAAGCACTGTGCCTGCCTCCCAGGAGAAAGACATTGTCTATGGCGCTGCCCAGAAACCCCAAATGAGGATCAAACTGCTTGGCCCTCGGCAACACCCCAATTGCATAGGCTACCTTAAACAGTGATGCTCTGTCGCAAATAGCCTGAGCCCAGACCTTCCAACAGACACCGACACAGCTGGCTGCACACCCAGCACATTGGACCCGCCACTGCCTTAGGCCACCATCCATTCCCAACCTGGGTTTTCAGTCATCGGAACCTAGACCTTATCTCCAATCCCTGCACAGGGGGGAACCTGATGCACAAGTCAGAACCCCTCCTTCCCCATGGCAAGAAACCTTGCTGCTGGCAGTGAGTCAAACCTTCAGTGTAGGAGAAAAAGGCATGGCCCATGAGGCCACGCCCAAGCGTGAGGGCCGCCTTGGGCACAAACACACATTGTGACCCTCAGCGTGAGTACCTTATTCAAGTAACGCCTCTCAGTGACTGGACCAAGAGCCCGCATATGTGGCTTGCCATGCCCATAGGCACCCAGGACTAACTAGATGGTGTGTATTCCAGTTGAGGGAACCCACTGCTGTGCTCTAGAGTCCCTTTCCTGGGGGGTCCCCTGTGGCAGAAAACAGTACTCTTCATTCCCACAGAATGAACACAAACACTTGGGAGCTTGGACAATCCCCCGAGAGGAAGGCTCTTCCTCGGCCTCTGAGACAACCCCTACCCTGACCGGACACTGTAAACGCAACACCCAGAGACAAAATCCTGAGTGACTGCCTCCCACTTGCCCTACTTTGATTTCCAGAGGATCTCCCCTCACGGACTAGAGATCAGGCCTGCCATTACATTGGCCCCTAGCTGAGCCAAGTTTGCTTTTTCAGACATCTGTCCCCACAGCCCTGGCAAACACAGCCTCTAGGCTGGGTCCTCTGGAGCCATACCACAGGACCGTGCCTGCTCTCTCCTGGGAAACTGTGTCCATTCCTTTGGCCACACACCTCCAGAATATGAGAAACCTCAAGGCCTCCGAGGACATCCCACTACTGGGAGCCTCACTGGACTCACAGGGGCATTCGGACACAAGCTGAGCAGCTACATCCATGAATGCATGCACACAGATGTCAACAGAGATAGAAGGTTGAGCCGGACAGGCCTTTAGGCCATAGTCTCAACTCTTGCTTTGGTTTCCAGGTGTCACTCCTCAGAGGCTTTGGTTCGAAGAACAGGGTATGGGGCTTTCCTGAGGCACGGAACAGAACTCCTCTCGTCTCCACATGGGAAGTTTCCTTGTTGGAGCCGTGTCAAACACCTCATGTTGGAGAATCCTGCAGAGTCCCTGAGCCACCTCCACATTCCAAGGTCTCCCAGGCCACCAAGCCACAGTAGGACTCATCTTCAGGAGAGTCCATTTCAACTCTCCCCTCTGGGTAGCTCACCCAGGAGCCCACAGATTGAGCCTGCCTTGTCCTGACTAAAGAGTGGGAATATGAGGTGGCGTTCCCAGGCATCCATGCTTAGACACCTGCTCTCGAGTCTTTCCATATGGGGCCTCTTGGAACCATCCAATAGGACTAGACTGTCGTGCAGAAGGTAAGCTTCAGTTTTGGAGCAGTTCACAAATCCCATCTTAGCCAAAACTTTCTGGCCTCATGAAGCCCCCACACCCTTCAGGAAGAGGCCATGCTGGACAAGAATTCTAGCCTGAGGCACGTCTCATAGTTGACATGACCTCAGTGCAGGAGATCTCGATTCAGCCTCTGCAGAGTGGGCCTGCCGTGCCCTCGGTCCCAAACCTCACGCTAGCTTGTGTTTTCAGACTTCCTTCCTCACACTCCTGGCAAACAAGCCCTCCGGATTAGGAACTCCAGAACCAAAACCCAGCCCAGTGTCTGCCCAACGGAAGAAAAACGCTTCCCTGTGGGGCTCTCCAGAAAACCCAGATGAGGATCAACCTGCTCGGGCCTAGACGGTACCCGAACTGGATAGGCTGCTCTGGGCACTCATGCTCTGCCTGACACAGCCTGAAGCCAGACGTCCAGACAGACAAGGAGACAGCTGGCCGCACACCCAGCACTTCGGACACGCCATGGTCTTATGCCGTCACCTCATCCTAACCTTGGTTTTCAGATATCTGAACCTAGACATTATATCAATTCTCCACACAGCTGGGTATAGCAAGCACAAAACAGAACTCCTCCTTCCCCATGGCTGCCAAGCTTGCTCTTGGCATGCAGTCACACCTTCAGGGTGGGAGAAACCTTCATTGCCCATGATGCCACGCCCAAACTTGAGTGATGCTTGGGCACAAATTCACACTGTGACCCTCAGCATGAGCCCCATGTCAAAGAAAGGCCTGTCAGGGCCTGGACCAAGAGCCCACATATGGGGCTTGCCAAGCCCCTATGCACCCAATCCTCACCACGGTGTGAATTTTCCAGTCGCCCCGCCCGTACCTGGAGCTCTGCTCTGGAATCCCTTTCTTGGACAGACGCTTGAGCCAGACAACACGACTCCACCCTTCCCACAAAATGACCCCAAACTTTTGGGAGCTGGGACAAATCCTCAGAGAGGGATACTCGTCCACAGTACCTGAGGCCACCGCTCCAATCCACGGCTATCCCGGACACAACATCCAGAGACAAAAGCCTGAAGGAACGCCTCCCACTCGCCCTTGTTTCAGAGGCCCAGGAGCTCCCTCTCGGGCTGTACATCCGGCCTGCCATACCCTAGGCGCCACTCATAGGCTGAGTTTGTGTATTCAGACTTCTGTGCCCACAGCCTGGACCCGCACAACATCCAGGCTAGGGCCTCTGGACCAAACAGCGAAAGATTGTGCCTGCCCTCTCCAAGGAAAGCGTGCCCAATCCATTGACCACAACCCTACAGGTTAGGGAAAAGCTCCAAGGTCCCTGAGGCCATCAATAGTATAGGCCACCCTGGTCTAAGAGTGGCTCTCTGACACCAGCGGAGCAACTATCTCCACTTAGACTCTCAGACAGTGTCCCCAGAGACAGAAGGTTGAAATGGACAGGCCCCCAGGCCCTAATCTGAACCTTAGCTTTGGTTTCCATGTTTCCGTTCTCAGAGGACTGTTTTCGTAGACCAGCACATGGGGCTTTTCTGAGGCACCAAACCAAACATCTCTCATCTCCACATGGGCAGCTTTCGTACTGGGATGTATCAAACACTTCAGGTAGGAGAGTTCCGCAGGGCCACTGAACAACCAGCACATTCCAAGTTCTCCATGGACCCAAACGCACATTATGACGCATCCTCAGGAGAGGCCATTTCAACTCAGCCCCCTGGGTCGCGTGTTCCAGAGGCAGCAGATCAAACATATCTTGTCGCTAATAGCCAATGGGAATGCGAGGCATGCTGTACAGGGATCCATCCTTCGAACCCTGCTCTCCAGTCCTTCCATATGGTATGTCCTGGAGCCATGCAACAGGACTCGAATGTCCCGCAGAAGGAAACTTTGTGGTTTGGGGCAACCTCCAAACTCTGCGTGGGAAAACTTCCTTGGCCTCATGAGGCCCCCACTTCAGGAAGGTGCCATCATGGACACATACTCCAGCCTCAGCCAACGTCTGATCCTCAGCCTGACTTCAGATGCAGGAGATTTTGATTCAGCCTCTGCAGAGTTGGCCTGCTCTGCCCTTGGCTCCAATCCTCACACTAGCTTGTGTTTTCAGACTTCCGTCCTCACACTCCTGGCCCACAAGCCCTCCCTACTGGGAATTCTGGGGCCACAATGAAGCACTGTGCCTGCCTCCCAGGAGAAAGACATTGTCTATGGCGCTGCCCAGAAACCCCAAATGAGGATCAAACTGCTTGGCCCTCAGCAACACCCCAATTACATAGGCTACCTTAAACAGTGATGCTCTGTCGCAAATAGCCTGAGCCCAGACCTTCCAACAGACACCGACACAGCTGGCTGCACACCCAGCACATTGGACCCGCCACTGCCTTAGGCCACCATCCATTCCCAACCTGGGTTTACAGTCATCGGAACCTAGACCTTATCTCCAATCCCTGCACAGGGGGGAACCTGATGCACAAGTCAGAACCCCTCCTTCCCCCTGGCAAGAAACCTTGCTGCTGGCAGTGAGTCAAACCTTCAGTGTAGGAGAAAACAGCATGGACCATGAGGCCACGCCCAAGCGTGAGGGCCGCCTTGGGCACAAACACACATTGTGACCCTCAGCGTGAGTACCTTATTCAAGTAACGCCTCTCAGTGACTGGACCAAGAGCCCGCATATGTGGCTTGCCATGCCCATAGGCACCCAGGACTAACTAGATGGTGTGTATTCCAGTTGAGGGAACCCACTGCTGTGCTCTAGAGTCCCTCACCTGGGGGGTCCCCTGTGGCAGAAAACAGTACTCTTCATTCCCACAGAATGATCACAAACACTTGGGAGCTTGGACAATCCCCCGAGAGGAAGGCTCTTCCTCGGCCTCTGAGACAACCCCTACCCTGACCGGACACTGTAAACGCAACACCCAGAGACAAAATCCTGAGTGACTGCCTCCCACTTGCCCTACTTTGATTTCCAGAGGATCTCCCCTCACGGACTAGAGATCAGGCCTGCCATTACATTGGCCCCTAGCTGAGCCAAGTTTGCTTTTTCAGACATCTGTCCCCACAGCCCTGGCAAACACAGCCTCTAGGCTGGGTCCTCTGGAGCCATACCACAGGACCGTGCCTGCTCTCTCCTGGGAAACTGTGTCCATTCCTTTGGCCACACACTCCAGAATATGAGAAACCTCAAGGCCTCCGAGGACATCCCACTACTGGGAGCCTCACTGGACTCACAGGGGCATTCGGACACAAGCTGAGCAGCTACATCCATGAATGCATGCACACAGATGTCAACAGAGATAGAAGGTTGAGCCGGACAGGCCTTTAGGCCGTAGTCTCAACTCTTGCTTTGGTTTCCAGGTGTCACTCCTCAGAGGCTTTGGTTCGAAGAACAGGGTATGGGGCTTTCCTGAGGCACGGAACAGAACTCCTCTCGTCTCCACATGGGAAGTTGCCTTGTTGGAGCCGTGTCAAACACCTCATGTTGGAGAATCCTGCAGAGACCCTGAGCCACCTCCACATTCCAAGGTCTCCCAGGCCACCAAGCCACAGTAGGACTCATCTTCAGGAGAGTCCATTTCAACTCTCCCCTCTGGGTAGCTCACCCAGGAGCCCGCAGATTGAGCCTGCCTTGTCCTGACTAAAGAGTGGGAATATGAGGTGGCGTTCCCAGGCATCCATGCTTAGACACCTGCTCTCGAGTCTTTCCATATGGGGCCTCTTGGAACCATCCAATAGGACTCGACTGTCGTGCAGAAGGTAACCTTCAGTTTTGGAGCAGTTCACAAATCCCATCGTAGGCAAAACTTTTAGGCCTAATGAAGCCCCCACACCCTTCAGGAAGAGGCCATGCTGGACAAGAACTCTAGCCTGAGGCACGTCTCATAGTTGACATGACCTCAGTGCAGGAGATCTCGATTCAGCCTCTGCAGAGTGGGCCTGCCGTGCCCTCGGTCCCAAACCTCACGCTAGCTTGTGTTTTCAGACTTCCTTCCTCACACTCCTGGCAAACAAGCCCTCCGGACTTGGAACTCCAGAACCAAAACCCAGCCCAGTGTCTGCCCATCGGAAGAAAAACGCTTCCCTGTGGGGCTCTCCAGAAAACCCAGATGAGGATCAACCTGCTCGGGCCTCGACGGTACCCGAACTGGATAGGCTGCTCTGGGCACTCATGCTCTGCCTGACACAGCCTGAAGCCAGACGTCCAGACAGACAAGGAGACAGCTGGCCGCACACCCAGCACTTCGGACACGCCATGGTCTTATGCCGTCACCTCAACCTAACCTTGGTTTTCAGATATCTGAACCTAGACATTATATCAATTCTCCACACAGCTGGGTATAGCAAGCACAAAACAGAACTCCTCCTTCCCCATGGCTGTCAAGCTTGCTCTTGGCATGCAGTCACACCTTCAGGGTGGGAGAAACCTTCATGGCCCATGATGCCACGCCCTAACTTGAGTGCTGCTTGGGCACAAATTCACACTGTGACCCTCAGCATGAGCCCCATGTCAAAGAAAGGCCTGTCAGGGCCTGGACCAAGAGCCCACATATGGGGCTTGCCAAGCCCCTATGCACCCAATCCTCACCATGGTGTGAATTTTCCAGTCACCCCGCCCGTACCTGGAGCTCTGCTCTGGAATCCCTTTCTTGGACAGACGCTTGAGCCAGACAACACGACTCCACCCTTCCCACAAAATGACCCCAAACTCTTGGGAGCTGGGACAAATCCTCAGAGAGGGATACTCGTCCACAGTACCTGAGGCCACCGCTCCAATCCACGGCTATCCCGGACACAACATCCAGAGACAAAAGCCTGAAGGAACGCCTCCCACTCGCCCTTGTTTCAGAGGCCCAGGAGCTCCCTCTCGGGCTGTACATCCGGCCTGCCATACCCTAGGCGCCACTCATAGGCTGAGTTTGTGTATTCAGACTTCTGTGCCCACAGCCTGGACCCACACAACATCCAGGCTAGGGCCTCTGGACCAAACAGCGAAAGATTGTGCCTGCCCTCTCCAAGGAAAGCGTGCCCAATCCATTGACCACAACCCTACAGGTTAGGGAAAAGCTCCAAGGTCCCTGAGGCCATCAATAGTATAGGCCACCCTGGACTAAGAGTGGCTCTCTGACACCAGCGGAGCAACTATCTCCACTTAGACTCTCAGACAGTGTCCCCAGAGACAGAAGGTTGAAATGGACAGGCCCCCAGGCCCTAATCTGAACCTTAGCTTTGGTTTCCATGTTTCCGTTCTCAGAGGACTGTTTTCGTAGACCAGCACATGGGGCTTTTCTGAGGCACCAAACCAAACATCTCTCATCTCCACATGGGCAGCTTTCTTACTGGGATGTATCAAACACTTCAGGTAGGAGAGTTCCGCAGGGCCACTGAACAACCAGCACATTCCAAGGTCTCCATGGACCCAAACGCACATTATGACGCATCCTCAGGAGAGGCCATTTCAACTCAGCCCCCTGGGTCGCGTGTTCCAGAGGCAGCAGATCAAACATATCTTGTCGCTAATAGCCAATGGGAATGCGAGGCATGCTGTACAGGGATCCATCCTTCGAACCCTGCTCTCCAGTCCTTCCATATGGTATGTCCTGGAGCCATGCAACAGGACTCGAATGTCCCGCAGAAGGAAACTTTGTGGTTTGGGGCAACCTCCAAACTCAGCGTGGGAAAACTTCCTTGGCCTCATGAGGCCCCCACTTCATGAAGGTGCCATCATGGACACATACTCCAGCCTCAGCCAACGTCTGATCCTCAGCCTGAATTCAGATGCAGGAGATTTTGATTCAGCCTCTGCAGAGTGGGCCTGCTCTGCCCTTGGCTCCAATCCTCACACTAGCTTGTGTTTTCAGACTTCCGTCCTCACACTCCTGGCCCACAAGCCCTCCCTACTGGGAATTCTGGGGCCACAATGAAGCACTGTGCCTGCCTCCCAGGAGAAAGACATTGTCTATGGCGCTGCCCAGAAACCCCAAATGAGGATCAAACTGCTTGGCCCTCGGCAACACCCCAATTGCATAGGCTACCTTAAACAGTGATGCTCTGTCGCAAATAGCCTGAGCCCAGACCTTCCAACAGACACCGACACAGCTGGCTGCACACCCAGCACATTGGACCCGCCACTGCCTTAGGCCACCATCCATTCCCAACCTGGGTTTTCAGTCATCGGAACCTAGACCTTATCTCCAATCCCTGCACAGGGGGGAACCTGATGCACAAGTCAGAACCCCTCCTTCCCCCTGGCAAGAAACCTTGCTGCTGGCAGTGAGTCAAACCTTCAGTGTAGGAGAAAACAGCATGGCCCATGAGGCCACGCCCAAGCGTGAGGGCCGCCTTGGGCACAAACACACATTGTGACCCTCAGCGTGAGTACCTTATTCAAGTAACGCCTCTCAGTGACTGGACCAAGAGCCCGCATATGTGGCTTGCCATGCCCATAGGCACCCAGGACTAACTAGATGGTGTGTATTCCAGTTGAGGGAACCCACTGCTGTGCTCTAGAGTCCCTCTCCTGGGGGGTCCTTTGTGGCAGAAAACAGTACTCTTCATTCCCAAAGAATGAACACAAACACTTGGGAGCTTGGACAATCCGCCGAGAGGAAGGCTCTTCCTCGGCTTCTGAGACAACCCCTACCCTGACCGGACACTGTAAACGCAACACCCAGAGACAAAATCCTGAGTGACTGCCTCCCACTTGCCCTACTTTGATTTCCAGAGGATCTCCCCTCACGGACTAGAGATCAGGCCTGCCATTACATTGGCCCCTAGCTGAGCCAAGTTTGCTTTTTCAGACATCTGTCCCCACAGCCCTGGCAAACACAGCCTCTAGGCTGGGTCCTCTGGAGCCATACCACAGGACTGTGCCTGCTCTCTCCTGGGAAACTGTGTCCATTCCTTTGGCCACACACCTCCAGAATATGAGAAACCTCAAGGCCTCCGAGGACATCCCACTACTGGGAGCCTCACTGGACTCACAGGGACATTCGGACACAAGCTGAGCAGCTACATCCATGAATGCATGCACACAGATGTCAACAGAGATAGAAGGTTGAGCCGGACAGGCCTTTAGGCCGTAGTCTCAACTCTTGCTTTGGTTTCCAGGTGTCACTCCTCAGAGGCTTTGGTTCGAAGAACAGGGTATGGGGCTTTCCTGAGGCACGGAACAGAACTCCTCTCGTCTCCACATGGGAAGTTTCCTTGTTGGAGCCGTGTCAAACACCTCATGTTGGAGAATCCTGCAGAGTCCCTGAACCACCTCCACATTCCAAGGTCTCCCAGGCCACCAAGCCACAGTAGGACTCATCTTCAGGAGAGTCCATTTCAACTCTCCCCTCTGGGTAGCTCACCCAGGAGCCCGCAGATTGAGCCTGCCTTGTCCTGACTAAAGAGTGGGAATATGAGGTGGCGTTCCCAGGCATCCATGCTTAGACACCTGCTCTCGAGTCTTTCCATATGGGGCCTCTTGGAACCATCCAATAGGACTCGACTGTCGTGCAGAAGGTAACCTTCAGTTTTGGAGCAGTTCACAAATCCCATCGTAGCCAAAACTTTCTGGCCTCATGAAGCCCCCACACCCTTCAGGAAGAGGCCATGCTGGACAAGAATTCTAGCCTGAGGCACGTCTCATAGTTGACATGACCTCAGTGCAGGAGATCTCGATTCAGCCTCTGCAGAGTGGGCCTGCCGTGCCCTCGGTCCCAAACCTCACGCTAGCTTGTGTTTTCAGACTTCCTTTCTCACACTCCTGGCAAACAAGCCCTCCGGACTAGGAACTCCAGAACCAAAACCCAGCCCAGTGTCTGCCCATCGGAAGAAAAACGCTTCCCTGTGGGGCTCTCCAGAAAACCCAGATGAGGATCAACCTGCTCGGGCCTCGACGGTACCCGAACTGGATAGGCTGCTCTGGACACTCATGCTCTGCCTGACACAGCCTGAAGCCAGACGTCCAGACAGACAAGGAGACAGCTGGCCGCACACCCAGCACTTCGGACACGCCATGGTCTTATGCCGTCACCTCAACCTAACCTTGGTTTTCAGATATCTGAACCTAGACATTATATCAATTCTCCACACAGCTGGGTATAGAAAGCACAAAACAGAACTCCTCCTTCCCCATGGCTGTCAAGCTTGCTCTTGGCATGCAGTCACACCTTCAGGGTGGGAGAAACCTTCATGGCCCATGATGCCACGCCCAAACTTGAGTGCTGCTTGGGCACAAATTCACACTGTGACCCTCAGCATGAGCCCCATGTCAAAGAAAGGCCTGTCAGGGCCTGGACCAAGAGCCCACATATGGGGCTTGCCAAGCCCCTATGCACCCAATCCTCACCATGTTGTGAATTTTCCAGTCACCCCGCCCGTACCTGGAGCTCTGCTCTGGAATCCCTTTCTTGGACAGACGCTTGAGCCAGACAACACGACTTCACCCTTCCCACAAAATGACCCCAAACTCTTGGGAGCTGGGACAAATCCTCAGAGAGGGATACTCGTCCACAGTACCTGAGGCCACCGCTCCAATCCACGGCTATCCCGGACACAACATCCAGAGACAAAAGCCTGAAGGAACGCCTCCCACTCGCCCTTGTTTCAGAGGCCCAGGAGCTCCCTCTCGGGCTGTACATCCGGCCTGCCATAACATAGGCGCCACTCATAGGCTGAGTTTGTGTATTCAGACTTCTGTGCCCACAGCCTGGACCCACACAACATCCAGGCTAGGGCCTCTGGACCAAACAGCGAAAGATTGTGCCTGCCCTCTCCAAGGAAAGCGTGCCCAATCCATTGACCACAACCCTACAGGTTAGGGAAAAGCTCCAAGGTCCCTGAGGCAATCAATAGTATAGGCCACCCTGGACTAAGAGTGGCTCTCTGACACCAGCGGAGCAACTATCTCCACTTAGACTCTCAGACAGTGTCCCCAGAGACAGAAGGTTGAAATGGACAGGCCCCCAGGCCCTAATCTGAACCTTAGCTTTGGTTTCCATGTTTTCGTTCTCAGAGGACTGTTTTCGTAGACCAGCACATGGGGCTTTTCTGAGGCAACAAACCAAACATCTCTCATCTCCACATGGGCAGCTTTCGTACTGGGATGTATCAAACACTTCAGGTAGGAGAGTTCCGCAGGGCCACTGAACAACCAGCACATTCCAAGGTCTCCATGGACCCAAACGCACATTATGACGCATCCTCAGGAGAGGCCATTTCAACTCAGCCCCCTGGGTCGCGTGTTCCAGAGGCAGCAGATTAAACATATCTTGTCGCTAATAGCCAATGGGAATGCGAGGCATGCTGTACAGGGATCCATCCTTCGAACCCTGCTCTCCAGTCCTTCCATATGGTATGTAATGGAGCCATGCAACAGGACTCGAATGTCCCGCAGAAGGAAACTTTGTGGTTTGGGGCAACCTCCAAACTCAGCGTGGGAAAACTTCCTTGGCCTCATGAGGCCCCCACTTCATGAAGGTGCCATCATGGACACATACTCCAGCCTCAGCCAACGTCTGATCCTCAGCCTGACTTCAGATGCAGGAGATTTTGATTCAGCCTCAGCAGAGTTGGCCTGCTCTGCCCTTGGCTCCAATCCTCACACTAGCTTGTGTTTTCAGACTTCCGTCCTCACACTCCTGGCCCACAAGCCCTCCCTACTGGGAATTCTGGGGCCACAATGAAGCACTGTGCCTGCCTCCCAGGAGAAAGACATTGTCTATGGCGCTGCCCAGAAACCCCAAATGAGGATCAAACTGCTTGGCCCTCGGCAACACCCCAATTGCATAGGCTACCTTAAACAGTGATGCTCTGTCGCAAATAGCCTGAGCCCAGACCTTCCAACAGACACCGACACAGCTGGCTGCACACCCAGCACATTGGACCCGCCACTGCCTTAGGCCACCATCCATTCCCAACCTGGGTTTTCAGTCATCGGAACCTAGACCTTATCTCCAATCCCTGCACAGGGGGGAACCTGATGCACAAGTCAGAACCCCTCCTTCCCCCTGGCAAGAAACCTTGCTGCTGGCAGTGAGTCAAACCTTCAGTGAAGGAGAAAACGGTATGGCCCATGAGGCCACGCCCAAGCGTGAGGGCCGCCTTGGGCACAAACACACATTGTGACCCTCAGCGTGAGTACCTTATTCAAGTAACGCCTCTCAGTGACTGGACCAAGAGCCCGCATATGTGGCTTGCCATGCCCATAGGCACCCAGGACTAACTAGATGGTGTGTATTCCAGTTGAGGGAACCCACTGCTGTGCTCTAGAGTCCCTCTCCTGGGGGGTCCCCTGTGGCAGAAAACAGTACTATTCATTCCCAAAGAATGAACACAAACACTTGGGAGCTTGGACAATCCCCCGAGAGGAAGGCTCTTCCTCGGCCTCTGAGACAACCCCTACCCTGACCGGACACTGTAAACGCAACACCCAGAGACAAAATCCTGAGTGACTGCCTCCCACTTGCCCTACTTTGATTTCCAGAGGATCTCCCCTCACGGACTAGAGATCAGGCCTGCCATTACATTGGCCCCTAGCTGAGCCAAGTTTGCTTTTTCAGACATCTGTCCCCACAGCCCTGGCAAACACAGCCTCTAGGCTGGGTCCTCTGGAGCCATACCACAGGACCGTGCCTGCTCTCTCCTGGGAAACTGTGTCCATTCCTTTGGCCACACACTCCAGAATATGAGAAACCTCAAGGCCTCCGAGGACATCCCACTACTGGGAGCCTCACTGGACTCACAGGGGCATTCGGACACAAGCTGAGCAGCTACATCCATGAATGCATGCACACAGATGTCAACAGAGATAGAAGGTTGAGCCGGACAGGCCTTTAGGCCGTAGTCTCAACTCTTGCTTTGGTTTCCAGGTGTCACTCCTCAGAGGCTTTGGTTCGAAGAACAGGGTATGGGGCTTTCCTGAGGCACGGAACAGAACTCCTCTCGTCTCCACATGGGAAGTTGCCTTGTTGGAGCCGTGTCAAACACCTCATGTTGGAGAATCCTGCAGAGTCCCTGAGCCACCTCCACATTCCAAGGTCTCCCAGGCCACCAAGCCACAGTAGGACTCATCTTCAGGAGAGTCCATTTCAACTCTCCCCTCTGGGTAGCTCACCCAGGAGCCCGCAGATTGAGCCTGCCTTGTCCTGACTAAAGAGTGGGAATATGAGGTGGCGTTCCCAGGCATCCATGCTTAGACACCTGTTCTCGAGTCTTTCCATATGGGGCCTCTTGGAACCATCCAATAGGACTCGACTGTCGTGCAGAAGGTAACCTTCAGTTTTGGAGCAGTTCACAAATCCCATCGTAGCCAAAACTTTCTGGCCTCATGAAGCCCCCACACCCTTCAGGAAGAGGCCATGCTGGACAAGAACTCTAGCCTGAGGCACGTCTCAGAGTTGACATGACCTCAGTGCAGGAGATCTCGATTCAGCCTCTGCAGAGTGGGCCTGCCGTGCCCTCGGTCCCAAACCTCACGCTAGCTTGTGTTTTCAGACTTCCTTCCTCACACTCCTGGCAAACAAGCCCTCCGGACTAGGAACTCCAGAACCACAACCCAGCCCAGTGTCTGCCCAACGGAAGAAAAACGTTTCCCTGTGGGGCTCTCCAGAAAACCCAGATGAGGATCAACCTGCTCGGGCCTCGACGGTACCCGAACTGGATAGGCTGCTCTGGGCACTCATGCTCTGCCTGACACAGCCTGAAGCCAGACGTCCAGACAGACAAGGAGACAGCTGGCCGCACACCCAGCACTTCGGACACGCCATGGTCTTATGCCGTCACCTCATCCTAACCTTGGTTTTCAGATATCTGAACCTAGACATTATATCAATTCTCCACACAGCTGGGTATAGCAAGCACAAAACAGAACTCCTCCTTCCCCATGGCTGTCAAGCTTGCTCTTGGCATGGAGTCACACCTTCAGGGTGGGAGAAACCTTCATGGCCCCTGATGCCACGCCCAAACTTGAGTGCTGCTTGGGCACAAATTCACACTGTGACCCTCAGCATGAGCCCCATGTCAAAGAAAGACCTGTCAGGGCCTGGAACAAGAGCCCACATATGGGCCTTGCCAAGCCCCTATGCACCCAATCCTCACCACGGTTTGAATTTTCCAGTCGCCCGCCTGTACCTGGAGCTCTGCTATGGAATCCCTTTCTTGGAGAGACCCATGAGCCAGACAACACGACTCCACCCTTCCCACAAAATGACCCCAAACTCTTGGGAGCTGGGACAAATCCCCAGAGAGGGATACTCGTCCACAGTACCTGAGGCCACCGCTCCAATCCACGGCTATCCCGGACACAACATCCAGAGACAAAAGCCTGAAGGAACGCCTCCCACTCGCCCTTGTTTCAGAGGCCCAGCAGCTCCCTCTCGGGCTGTACATCCGGCCTGCCATACCCTAGGCGCCACTCATAAGCTGAGTTTGTGTATTCAGACTTCTGTGCCCACAGCCTGGACCCACACAACATCCAGGCTAGGGCCTCTGGACCAAACAGCAAAAGATTGTGCCTGCCCTCTCCAAGGAAAGTGTGCCCAATCCATTGACCTCAACCCTACAGGTTAGGGAAAAGCTCCAAGGTCCCTGAGGCCATCAATAGTATAGGCCACCCTGGAATAAGAGGGGCTCTCTGACACCAGCGGAGCAACTATCTCCACTTAGACTCTCAGACAGTGTCCCCAGAGACAGAAGGTTGAAATGGACAGGCCCCCAGGCCCTAATCTGAACCTTAGCTTTGGTTTCCATGTTTCCGTTCTCAGAGGACTGTTTTCGTAGACCAGCACATGGGGCTTTTCTGAGGCACCAAACCAAACCTCTCTCATCTCCACATGGGCAGCTTTCTTACTGGGATGTATCAAACACTTCAGGTAGGAGAGTTCCGCAGGGCCACCGAACCACCAGCACATTCCAAGGTCTCCATGGACCCAAACGCACATTATGACGCATCCTCAGGAGAGGCCATTTCAACTCAGCCCCCTGGGTCGCGTGTTCCAGAGGCAGCAGATCAAACATATCTTGTCGCTAATAGCCAATGGGAATGCGAGGCATGCTGTACAGGGATCCATCCTTCGAACCCTGCTCTCCAGTCCTTCCATATGGTATGTCCTGGAGCCATGCAACAGGACTCGAATGTCCCGCAGAAGGAAACCTTGTGGTTTGGGGCAACCTCCAAACTCAGCGTGGGAAAACTTCCTTGGCCTCATGAGGCCCCCACTTCATGAAGGTGACATCATGGACACATACTCCAGGCTCAGCCAACGTCTGATCCTCAGCCTGACTTCAGATGCAGGAGATTTTGATTCAGCCTCTGCAGAGTGGGCCTGCTCTGCCCTTGGCTCCAATCCTCACACTAGCTTGTGTTTTCAGACTTCCGTCCTCACACTCCTGGCCCACAAACCCTCCCTACTGGGAATTCTGGGGACACAATGAAGCACTGTGCGTGCCTCCCAGGAGAAAAACATTGTCTATGGCGCTGCCCAGAAAAACCAAATGAGAATCAAACTGCTTGGCCCTCGGCAACACCCCAATTGCATAGGCTACTTTAAACAGTGATGCTCTGTCGCAAATAGCCTGAGCCCAGACCTTCCAACAGACATCGACACAGCTGGCTACACACCCTGCACATTGGACCCGCCACTGCCTTGGGCCACCATCCATTCCCAACCTGGGTTTTCAGTCATCGGAACTTAGACCTTATCTCCAATCCCTGCACAGGGGGGAACCTGATGCACAAGTCAGAACCCCTCCTTCCCCATGGCAAGAAACCTTGCTGCTGGCAGTGAGTCAAACCTTCAGTGTAGGAGAAAACGGCATGGCCCATGAGGCCACGCCCAAGCGTGAGGGCCGCCTTGGGCACAAACACACATTGTGACCCTCAGCGTGAGTACCTTATTCAAGTAACGCCTCTCAGTGACTGGACCAAGAGCCCGCATATGTGGCTTGCCATGCCCATAGGCACCCAGGACTAACTAGATGGTGTGTATTCCAGTTGAGGGAACCCACTGCTGTGCTCTAGAGTCCCTCTCCTGGGGGGTCCCCTGTGGCAGAAAACAGTACTATTCATTCCCAAAGAATGAACACAAACACTTGGGAGCTTGGACAATCCCCCGAGAGGAAGGCTCTTCCTCGGCCTCTGAGACAACCCCTACCCTGACCGGACACTGTAAACGCAACACCCAGAGACAAAATCCTGAGTGACTGCCTCCCACTTGCCCTACTTTGATTTCCAGAGGATCTCCCCTCACGGACTAGAGATCAGGCCTGCCATTACATTGGCCCCTAGCTGAGCCAAGTTTGCTTTTTCAGACATCTGTCCCCACAGCCCTGGCAAACACAGCCTCTAGGCTGGGTCCTCTGGAGCCATACCACAGGACCGTGCCTGCTCTCTCCTGGGAAACTGTGTCCATTCCTTTGGCCACACACTCCAGAATATGAGAAACCTCAAGGCCTCCGAGGACATCCCACTACTGGGAGCCTCACTGGACTCACAGGGGCATTCGGACACAAGCTGAGCAGCTACATCCATGAATGCATGCACACAGATGTCAACAGAGATAGAAGGTTGAGCCGGACAGGCCTTTAGGCCGTAGTCTCAACTCTTGCTTTGGTTTCCAGGTGTCACTCCTCAGAGGCTTTGGTTCGAAGAACAGGGTATGGGGCTTTCCTGAGGCACGGAACAGAACTCCTCTCGTCTCCACATGGGAAGTTGCCTTGTTGGAGCCGTGTCAAACACCTCATGTTGGAGAATCCTGCAGAGTCCCTGAGCCACCTCCACATTCCAAGGTCTCCCAGGCCACCAAGCCACAGTAGGACTCATCTTCAGGAGAGTCCATTTCAACTCTCCCCTCTGGGTAGCTCACCCAGGAGCCCGCAGATTGAGCCTGCCTTGTCCTGACTAAAGAGTGGGAATATGAGGTGGCGTTCCCAGGCATCCATGCTTAGACACCTGTTCTCGAGTCTTTCCATATGGGGCCTCTTGGAACCATCCAATAGGACTCGACTGTCGTGCAGAAGGTAACCTTCAGTTTTGGAGCAGTTCACAAATCCCATCGTAGCCAAAACTTTCTGGCCTCATGAAGCCCCCACACCCTTCAGGAAGAGGCCATGCTGGACAAGAACTCTAGCCTGAGGCACGTCTCAGAGTTGACATGACCTCAGTGCAGGAGATCTCGATTCAGCCTCTGCAGAGTGGGCCTGCCGTGCCCTCGGTCCCAAACCTCACGCTAGCTTGTGTTTTCAGACTTCCTTCCTCACACTCCTGGCAAACAAGCCCTCCGGACTAGGAACTCCAGAACCACAACCCAGCCCAGTGTCTGCCCAACGGAAGAAAAACGTTTCCCTGTGGGGCTCTCCAGAAAACCCAGATGAGGATCAATCTGCTCGGGCCTCGACGGTACCCGAACTGGATAGGCTGCTCTGGGCACTCATGCTCTGCCTGACACAGCCTGAAGCCAGACGTCCAGACAGACAAGGAGACAGCTGGCCGCACACCCAGCACTTCGGACACGCCATGGTCTTATGCCGTCACCTCATCCTAACCTTGGTTTTCAGATATCTGAACCTAGACATTATATCAATTCTCCACACAGCTGGGTATAGCAAGCACAAAACAGAACTCCTCCTTCCCCATGGCTGTCAAGCTTGCTCTTGGCATGGAGTCACACCTTCAGGGTGGGAGAAACCTTCATGGCCCCTGATGCCACGCCCAAACTTGAGTGCTGCTTGGGCACAAATTCACACTGTGACCCTCAGCATGAGCCCCATGTCAAAGAAAGACCTGTCAGGGCCTGGAACAAGAGCCCACATATGGGCCTTGCCAAGCCCCTATGCACCCAATCCTCACCACGGTTTGAATTTTCCTGTCGCCCCGCCTGTACCTGGAGCTCTGCTATGGAATCCCTTTCTTGGAGAGACCCATGAGCCAGACAACACGACTCCACCCTTCCCACAAAATGACCCCAAACTCTTGGGAGCTGGGACAAATCCCCAGAGAGGGATACTCGTCCACAGTACCTGAGGCCACCGCTCCAATCCACGGCTATCCCGGACACAACATCCAGAGACAAAAGCCTGAAGGAACGCCTCCCACTCGCCCTTGTTTCAGAGGCCCAGCAGCTCCCTCTCGGGCTGTACATCCGGCCTGCCATACCCTAGGCGCCACTCATAAGCTGAGTTTGTGTATTCAGACTTCTGTGCCCACAGCCTGGACCCACACAACATCCAGGCTAGGGCCTCTGGACCAAACAGCAAAAGATTGTGCCTGCCCTCTCCAAGGAAAGTGTGCCCAATCCATTGACCTCAACCCTACAGGTTAGGGAAAAGCTCCAAGGTCCCTGAGGCCATCAATAGTATAGGCCACCCTGGAATAAGAGGGGCTCTCTGACACCAGCGGAGCAACTATCTCCACTTAGACTCTCAGACAGTGTCCCCAGAGACAGAAGGTTGAAATGGACAGGCCCCCAGGCCCTAATCTGAACCTTAGCTTTGGTTTCCATGTTTCCGTTCTCAGAGGACTGTTTTCGTAGACCAGCACATGGGGCTTTTCTGAGGCACCAAACCAAACCTCTCTCATCTCCACATGGGCAGCTTTCTTACTGGGATGTATCAAACACTTCAGGTAGGAGAGTTCCGCAGGGCCACCGAACCACCAGCACATTCCAAGGTCTCCATGGACCCAAACGCACATTATGACGCATCCTCAGGAGAGGCCATTTCAACTCAGCCCCCTGGGTCGCGTGTTCCAGAGGCAGCAGATCAAACATATCTTGTCGCTAATAGCCAATGGGAATGCGAGGCATGCTGTACAGGGATCCATCCTTCGAACCCTGCTCTCCAGTCCTTCCATATGGTATGTCCTGGAGCCATGCAACAGGACTCGAATGTCCCGCAGAAGGAAACCTTGTGGTTTGGGGCAACCTCCAAACTCAGCGTGGGAAAACTTCCTTGGCCTCATGAGGCCCCCACTTCATGAAGGTGACATCATGGACACATACTCCAGGCTCAGCCAACGTCTGATCCTCAGCCTGACTTCAGATGCAGGAGATTTTGATTCAGCCTCTGCAGAGTGGGCCTGCTCTGCCCTTGGCTCCAATCCTCACACTAGCTTGTGTTTTCAGACTTCCGTCCTCACACTCCTGGCCCACAAACCCTCCCTACTGGGAATTCTGGGGCCACAATGAAGCACTGTGCGTGCCTCCCAGGAGAAAAACATTGTCTATGGCGCTGCCCAGAAAAACCAAATGAGAATCAAACTGCTTGGCCCTCGGCAACACCCCAATTGCATAGGCTACTTTAAACAGTGATGCTCTGTCGCAAATAGCCTGAGCCCAGACCTTCCAACAGACATCGACACAGCTGGCTACACACCCTGCACATTGGACCCGCCACTGCCTTGGGCCACCATCCATTCCCAACCTGGGTTTTCAGTCATCGGAACTTAGACCTTATCTCCAATCCCTGCACAGGGGGGAACCTGATGCACAAGTCAGAACCCCTCCTTCCCCATGGCAAGAAACCTTGCTGCTGGCAGTGAGTCAAACCTTCAGTGTAGGAGAAAACGGCATGGCCCATGAGGCCACGCCCAAGCGTGAGGGCCGCCTTGGGCACAAACACACATTGTGACCCTCAGTGTGAGTACCTTATTCAAGTAACGCCTCTCAGTGACTGGACCAAGAGCCCGCATATGTGGCTTGCCATGCCCATAGGCACCCAGGACTAACTAGATGGTGTGTATTCCAGTTGAGGGAACCCACTGCTGTGCTCTAGAGTACATCTCTTGGGGCTCCCCTGTGGCAGAAAACAGTACCCTTCATTCCAACAGAATGAACACCATTGGACAATCCCCCGAGAGGAAGGCTCTTCCTCGGCCTCTGAGACAACCCCTACCCTGACCGGACACTGTAAACGCAACACCCAGAGACAAAATCCTGAGTGACTGCCTCCCACTTGCCCTACTTTGATTTCCAGAGGATCTCCCCTCACGGACTAGAGATCAGGCCTGCCATTACATTGGCCCCTAGCTGAGCCAAGTTTGCTTTTTCAGACATCTGTCCCCACAGCCCTGGCAAACACAGCCTCTAGGCTGGGTCCTCTGGAGCCATACCACAGGACCGTGCCTGCTCTCTCCTGGGAAACTGTGTCCATTCCTTTGGCCACACACTCCAGAATATGAGAAACCTCAAGGCCTCCGAGGACATCCCACTACTGGGAGCCTCACTGGACTCACAGGGGCATTCGGACACAAGCTGAGCAGCTACATCCATGAATGCATGCACACAGATGTCAACAGAGATAGAAGGTTGAGCCGGACAGGCCTTTAGGCCGTAGTCTCAACTCTTGCTTTGGTTTCCAGGTGTCACTCCTCAGAGGCTTTGGTTCGAAGAACAGGGTATGGGGCTTTCCTGAGGCACGGAACAGAACTCCTCTCGTCTCCACATGGGAAGTTTCCTTGTTGGAGCCGTGTCAAACACCTCATGTTGGAGAATCCTGCAGAGTCCCTGAGCCACCTCCACATTCCAAGGTCTCCCAGGCCACCAAGCCACAGTAGGACTCATCTTCAGGAGAGTCCATTTCAACTCTCCCCTCTGGGTAGCTCACCCAGGAGCCCGCAGATTGAGCCTGCCTTGTCCTGACTAAAGAGTGGGAATATGAGGTGGCGTTCCCAGGCATCCATGCTTAGACACCTGCTCTCGAGTCTTTCCATATGGGGCCTCTTGGAACCATCCAATAGGACTCGACTGTCGTGCAGAAGGTAACCTTCAGTTTTGGAGCAGTTCACAAATCCCATCGTAGGCAAAACTTTTAGGCCTAATGAAGCCCCCACACCCTTCAGGAAGAGGCCATGCTGGACAAGAACTCTAGCCTGAGGCACGTCTCATAGTTGACATGACCTCAGTGCAGGAGATCTCGATTCAGCCTCTGCAGAGTGGGCCTGCCCTGCCCTCGGTCCCAAACCTCACGCTAGCTTGTGTTTTCAGACTTCCTTCCTCACACTCCTGGCAAACAAGCCCTCCGGACTTGGAACTCCAGAACCAAAACCCAGCCCAGTGTCTGCCCATCGGAAGAAAAACGCTTCCCTGTGGGGCTCTCCAGAAAACCCAGATGAGGATCAACCTGCTCGGGCCTCGACGGTACCCGAACTGGATAGGCTGCTCTGGGCACTCATGCTCTGCCTGACACAGCCTGAAGCCAGACGTCCAGACAGACAAGGAGACAGCTGGCCGCACACCCAGCACTTCGGACACGCCATGGTCTTATGCCGTCACCTCAACCTAACCTTGGTTTTCAGATATCTGAACCTAGACATTATATCAATTCTCCACACAGCTGGGTATAGCAAGCACAAAACAGAACTCCTCCTTCCCCATGGCTGTCAAGCTTGCTCTTGGCATGCAGTCACACCTTCAGGGTGGGAGAAACCTTCATGGCCCATGATGCCACGCCCTAACTTGAGTGCTGCTTGGGCACAAATTCACACTGTGACCCTCAGCATGAGCCCCATGTCAAAGAAAGGCCTGTCAGGGCCTGGACCAAGAGCCCACATATGGGGCTTGCCAAGCCCCTATGCACCCAATCCTCACCATGGTGTGAATTTTCCAGTCACCCCGCCCGTACCTGGAGCTCTGCTCTGGAATCCCTTTCTTGGACAGACGCTTGAGCCAGACAACACGACTCCACCCTTCCCACAAAATGACCCCAAACTCTTGGGAGCTGGGACAAATCCTCAGAGAGGGATACTCGTCCACAGTACCTGAGGCCACCGCTCCAATCCACGGCTATCCCGGACACAACATCCAGAGACAAAAGCCTGAAGGAACGCCTCCCACTCGCCCTTGTTTCAGAGGCCCAGGAGCTCCCTCTCGGGCTGTACATCCGGCCTGCCATACCCTAGGCGCCACTCATAGGCTGAGTTTGTGTATTCAGACTTCTGTGCCCACAGCCTGGACCCACACAACATCCAGGCTAGGGCTTCTGGACCAAACAGCGAAAGATTGTGCCTGCCCTCTCCACGGAAAGCGTGCCCAATCCATTGACCACAACCCTACAGGTTAGGGAAAAGCTCCAAGGTCCCTGAGGCCATCAATAGTATAGGCCACCCTGGACTAAGAGTGGCTCTCTGACACCAGCGGAGCAACTATCTCCACTTAGACTCTCAGACAGTGTCCCCAGAGACAGAAGGTTGAAATGGACAGGCCCCCAGGCCCTAATCTGAACCTTAGCTTTGGTTTCCATGTTTCCGTTCTCAGAGGACTGTTTTCGTAGACCAGCACATGGGGCTTTTCTGAGGCACCAAACCAAACATCTCTCATCTCCACATGGGCAGCTTTCTTACTGGGATGTATCAAACACTTCAGGTAGGAGAGTTCCGCAGGGCCACTGAACAACCAGCACATTCCAAGGTCTCCATGGACCCAAACGCACATTATGACGCATCCTCAGGAGAGGCCATTTCAACTCAGCCCCCTGGGTCGCGTGTTCCAGAGGCAGCAGATCAAACATATCTTGTCGCTAATAGCCAATGGGAATGCGAGGCATGCTGTACAGGGATCCATCCTTCGAACCCTGCTCTCCAGTCCTTCCATATGGTATGTCCTGGAGCCATGCAACAGGACTCGAATGTCCCGCAGAAGGAAACTTTGTGGTTTGGGGCAACCTCCAAACTCTGCGTGGGAAAACTTCCTTGGCCTCATGAGGCCCCCACTTCATGAAGGTGCCATCATGGACACATACTCCAGCCTCAGCCAACGTCTGATCCTCAGCCTGACTTCAGATGCAGGAGATTTTGATTCAGCCTCTGCAGAGTGGGCCTGCTCTGCCCTTGGCTCCAATCCTCACACTAGCTTGTGTTTTCAGACTTCCGTCCTCACACTCCTGGCCCACAAGCCCTCCCTACTGGGAATTCTGGGGCCACAATGAAGCACTGTGCCTGCCTCCCAGGAGAAAGACATTGTCTATGGCGCTGCCCAGAAACCCCAAATGAGGATCAAACTGCTTGGCCCTCGGCAACACCCCAATTGCATAGGCTACCTTAAACAGTGATGCTCTGTCGCAAATAGCCTGGGCCCAGACCTTCCAACAGACACCGACACAGCTGGCTGCACACCCAGCACATTGGACCCGCCACTGCCTTAGGCCACCATCCATTCCCAACCTGGGTTTTCAGTCATCGGAACCTAGACCTTATCTCCAATCCCTGCACAGGGGGGAACCTGATGCACAAGTCAGAACCCCTCCTTCCCCCTGGCAAGAAACCTTGCTGCTGGCAGTGAGTCAAACCTTCAGTGTAGGAGAAAACAGCATGGCCCATGAGGCCACGCCCAAGCGTGAGGGCCGCCTTGGGCACAAACACACATTGTGACCCTCAGCGTGAGTACCTTATTCAAGTAACGCCTCTCAGTGACTGGACCAAGAGCCCGCATATGTGGCTTGCCATGTCCATAGGCACCCAGGACTAACTAGATGGTGTGTATTCCAGTTGAGGGAACCCACTGCTGTGCTCTAGAGTCCCTCTCCTGGGGTTTCCCCTGTGGCAGAAAACAGTACTCTTCATTCCCAAAGAATGAACACAAACACTTGGGAGCTTGGACAATCCCCCGAGAGGAAGGCTCTTCCTCGGCTTCTGAGACAACCCCTACCCTGACCGGACACTGTAAACGCAACACCCAGAGACAAAATCCTGAGTGACTGCCTCCCACTTGCCCTACTTTGATTTCCAGAGGATCTCCCCTCACGGACTAGAGATCAGGCCTGCCATTACATTGGCCCCTAGCTGAGCCAAGTTTGCTTTTTCAGACATCTGTCCCCACAGCCCTGGCAAACACAGCCTCTAGGCTGGGTCCTCTGGAGCCATACCACAGGACTGTGCCTGCTCTCTCCTGGGAAACTGTGTCCATTCCTTTGGCCACACACCTCCAGAATATGAGAAACCTCAAGGCCTCCGAGGACATCCCACTACTGGGAGCCTCACTGGACTCACAGGGACATTCGGACACAAGCTGAGCAGCTACATCCATGAATGCATGCACACAGATGTCAACAGAGATAGAAGGTTGAGCCGGACAGGCCTTTAGGCCGTAGTCTCAACTCTTGCTTTGGTTTCCAGGTGTCACTCCTCAGAGGCTTTGGTTCGAAGAACAGGGTATGGGGCTTTCCTGAGGCACGGAACAGAACTCCTCTCGTCTCCACATGGGAAGTTTCCTTGTTGGAGCCGTGTCAAACACCTCATGTTGGAGAATCCTGCAGAGTCCCTGAGCCACCTCCACATTCCAAGGTCTCCCAGGCCACCAAGCCACAGTAGGACTCATCTTCAGGAGAGTCCATTTCAACTCTCCCCTCTGGGTAGCTCACCCAGGAGCCCGCAGATTGAGCCTGCCTTGTCCTGACTAAAGAGTGGGAATATGAGGTGGCGTTCCCAGGCATCCATGCTTAGACACCTGCTCTCGAGTCTTTCCATATGGGGCCTCTTGGAACCATCCAATAGGACTCGACTGTCGTGCAGAAGGTAACCTTCAGTTTTGGAGCAGTTCACAAATCCCATCGTAGCCAAAACTTTCTGGCCTCATGAAGCCCCCACACCCTTCAGGAAGAGGCCATGCTGGACAAGAATTCTAGCCTGAGGCACGTCTCATAGTTGACATGACCTCAGTGCAGGAGATCTCGATTCAGCCTCTGCAGAGTGGGCCTGCCGTGCCCTCGGTCCCAAACCTCACGCTAGCTTGTGTTTTCAGACTTCCTTCCTCACACTCCTGGCAAACAAGCCCTCCGGACTAGGAACTCCAGAACCAAAACCCAGCCCAGTGTCTGCCCATCGGAAGAAAAACGCTTCCCTGTGGGGCTCTCCAGAAAACCCAGATGAGGATCAACCTGCTCGGGCCTCGACGGTACCCGAACTGGATAGGCTGCTCTGGGCACTCATGCTCTGCCTGACACAGCCTGAAGCCAGACGTCCAGACAGACAAGGAGACAGCTGGCCGCACACCCAGCACTTCGGACACGCCATGGTCTTATGCCGTCACCTCAACCTAACCTTGGTTTTCAGATATCTGAACCTAGACATTATATCAATTCTCCACACAGCTGGGTATAGCAAGCACAAAACAGAACTCCTCCTTCCCCATGGCTGTCAAGCTTGCTCTTGGCATGCAGTCACACCTTCAGGGTGGGAGAAACCTTCATGGCCCATGATGCCACGCCCAAACTTGAGTGCTGCTTGGGCACAAATTCACACTGTGACCCTCAGCATGAGCCCCATGTCAAAGAAAGGCCTGTCAAGGCCTGGACCAAGAGCCCACATATGGGGCTTGCCAAGCCCCTATGCACCCAATCCTCACCATGTTGTGAATTTTCCAGTCACCCCGCCCGTACCTGGAGCTCTGCTCTGGAATCCCTTTCTTGGACAGACGCTTGAGCCAGACAACACGACTTCACCCTTCCCACAAAATGACCCCAAACTCTTGGGAGCTGGGACAAATCCTCAGAGAAGGATACTCGTCCACAGTACCTGAGGCCACCGCTCCAATCCACGGCTATCCCGGACACAACATCCAGAGACAAAAGCCTGAAGGAACGCCTCCCACTCGCCCTTGTTTCAGAGGCCCAGGAGCTCCCTCTCGGGCTGTACATCCGGCCGGCCATAACCTAGGCGCCACTCATAGGCTGAGTTTGTGTATTCAGACTTCTGTGCCCACAGCCTGGACCCACACAACATCCAGGCTAGGGCCTCTGGACCAAACAGCGAAAGATTGTGCCTGCCCTCTCCAAGGAAAGCGTGCCCAATCCATTGACCACAACCCTACAGGTTAGGGAAAAGCTCCAAGGTCCCTGAGGCAATCAATAGTATAGGCCACCCTGGACTAAGAGTGGCTCTCTGACACCAGCGGAGCAACTATCTCCACTTAGACTCTCAGACAGTGTCCCCAGAGACAGAAGGTTGAAATGGACAGGCCCCCAGGCCCTAATCTGAACCTTAGCTTTGGTTTCCATGTTTCCGTTCTCAGAGGACTGTTTTCGTAGACCAGCACATGGGGCTTTTCTGAGGCAACAAACCAAACATCTCTCATCTCCACATGGGCAGCTTTCGTACTGGGATGTATCAAACACTTCAGGTAGGAGAGTTCCGCAGGGCCACTGAACAACCAGCACATTCCAAGGTCTCCATGGACCCAAACGCACATTATGACGCATCCTCAGGAGAGGCCATTTCAACTCAGCCCCCTGGGTCGCGTGTTCCAGAGGCAGCAGATCAAACATATCTTGTCGCTAATAGCCAATGGGAATGCGAGGCATGCTGTACAGGGATCCATCCTTCGAACCCTGCTCTCCAGTCCTTCCATATGGTATGTCCTGGAGCCATGCAACAGGACTCGAATATCCCGCAGAAGGAAACTTTGTGGTTTGGGGCAACCTCCAAACTCAGCGTGGGAAAACTTCCTTGGCCTCATGAGGCCCCCACTTCATGAAGGTGCCATCATGGACACATACTCCAGCCTCAGCCAACGTCTGATCCTCAGCCTGACTTCAGATGCAGGAGATTTTGATTCAGCCTCAGCAGAGTTGGCCTGCTCTGCCCTTGGCTCCAATCCTCACACTAGCTTGTGTTTTCAGACTTCCGTCCTCACACTCCTGGCCCACAAGCCCTCCCTACTGGGAATTCTGGGGCCACAATGAAGCACTGTGCCTGCCTCCCAGGAGAAAGACATTGTCTATGGCGCTGCCCAGAAACCCCAAATGAGGATAAAACTGCTTGGCCCTCGGCAACACCCCAATTGCATAGGCTACCTTAAACAGTGATGCTCTGTCGCAAATAGCCTGAGCCCAGACCTTCCAACAGACACCGACACATCTGGCTGCACACCGAGCACATTGGACCCGCCACTGCCTTAGGCCACCATCCATTCCCAACCTGGGTTTTCAGTCATCGGAACCTAGACTTTATCTCCAATCCCTGCACAGGGGGGAACCTGATGCACAAGTCAGAACCCCTCCTTCCCCCTGGCAAGAAACCTTGCTGCTGGCAGTGAGTCAAACCTTCAGTGTAGGAGAAAACAGCATGGCCCATGAGGCCACGCCCAAGCGTGAGGGCCGCCTTGGGCACAAACACACATTGTGACCCTCAGAGTGAGTACCTTATTCAAGTAACGCCTCTCAGTGACTGGACCAAGAGCCCGCATATGTGGCTTGCCATGCCCATAGGCACCCAGGACTAACTAGATGGTGTGTATTCCAGTTGAGGGAACCCACTGCTGTGCTCTAGATTCCCTCTCCTGGGGGGTCCCCTGTGGCAGAAAACAGTACTCTTCATTCCCAAAGAATGAACACCAACACTTGGGAGCTTGGACAATCCCCCGAGAGGAAGGCTCTTCCTCGGCCTCTGAGACAACCCCTACCCTGACCGGACACTGTAAACGCAACACCCAGAGACAAAATCCTGAGTGACTGCCTCCCACTTGCCCTACTTTGATTTCCAGAGGATCTCCCCTCACGGACTAGAGATCAGGCCTGCCATTACATTGGCCCCTAGCTGAGCCAAGTTTGCTTTTTCAGACATCTGTCCCCACAGCCCTGGCAAACACAGCCTCTAGGCTGGGTCCTCTGGAGCCATACCACAGGACCGTGCCTGCTCTCTCCTGGGAAACTGTGTCCATTCCTTTGGCCACACACTCCAGAATATGAGAAACCTCAAGGCCTCCGAGGACATCCCACTACTGGGAGCCTCACTGGACTCACAGGGGCATTCGGACACAAGCTGAGCAGCTACATCCATGAATGCATGCACACAGATGTCAACAGAGATAGAAGGTTGAGCCGGACAGGCCTTTAGGCCGTAGTCTCAACTCTTGCTTTGGTTTCCAGGTGTCACTCCTCAGAGGCTTTGGTTCGAAGAACAGGGTATGGGGCTTTCCTGAGGCACGGAACAGAACTCCTCTCGTCTCCACATGGGAAGTTTCCTTGTTGGAGCCGTGTCAAACACCTCATGTTGGAGAATCCTGCAGAGTCCCTGAGCCACCTCCACATTCCAAGGTCTCCCAGGCCACCAAGCCACAGTAGGACTCATCTTCAGGAGAGTCCATTTCAACTCTCCCCTCTGGGTAGCTCACCCAGGAGCCCGCAGATTGAGCCTGCCTTGTCCTGACTAAAGAGTGGGAATATGAGGTGGCGTTCCCAGGCATCCATGCTTAGACACCTGCTCTCGAGTCTTTCCATATGGGGCCTCTTGGAACCATCCAATAGGACTCGACTGTCGTGCTGAAGGTAACCTTCAGTTTTGGAGCAGTTCACAAATCCCATCGTAGCCAAAACTTTCTGGCCTCATGAAGCCCCCACACCCTTCAGGAAGAGGCCATGCTGGACAAGAACTCTAGCCTGAGGCACGTCTCATAGTTGACATGACCTCAGTGCAGGAGATCTCGATTCAGCCTCTGCAGAGTGGGCCTGCCGTGCCCTCGGTCCCAAACCTCACGCTAGCTTGTGTTTTCAGACTTCCTTCCTCACACTCCTGGCAAACAAGCCCTCCGGACTAGGAACTCCAGAACCACAACCCAGCCCAGTGTCTGCCCAACGGAAGAAAAACGTTTCCCTGTGGGGCTCTCCAGAAAACCCAGATGAGGATCAATCTGCTCGGGCCTCGACGGTACCCGAACTGGATAGGCTGCTCTGGGCACTCATGCTCTGCCTGACACAGCCTGAAGCCAGACGTCCAGACAGACAAGGAGACAGCTGGCCGCACACCCAGCACTTCGGACACGCCATGGTCTTATGCCGTCACCTCATCCTAACCTTGGTTTTCAGATATCTGAACCTAGACATTATATCAATTCTCCACACAGCTGGGTATAGCAAGCACAAAACAGAACTCCTCCTTCCCCATGGCTGTCAAGCTTGCTCTTGGCATGCAGTCACACCTTCAGGGTGGGAGAAACCTTCATGGCCCCTGATGCCACGCCCAAACTTGAGTGCTGCTTGGGCACAAATTCACACTGTGACCCTCAGCATGAGCCCCATGTCAAAGAAAGACCTGTCAGGGCCTGGAACAAGAGCCCACATATGGGCCTTGCCAAGCCCCTATGCACCCAATCCTCACCACGGTTTGAATTTTCCAGTCGCCCCGCCTGTACCTGGAGCTCTGCTATGGAATCCCTTTCTTGGAGAGACCCATGAGCCAGACAACACGACTCCACCCTTCCCACAAAATGACCCCAAACTCTTGGGAGCTGGGACAAATCCCCAGAGAGGGATACTCGTCCACAGTACCTGAGGCCACCGCTCCAATCCACGGCTATCCCGGACACAACATCCAGAGACAAAAGCCTGAAGGAACGCCTCCCACTCGCCCTTGTTTCAGAGGCCCAGCAGCTCCCTCTCGGGCTGTACATCCGGCCTGCCATACCCTAGGCGCCACTCATAAGCTGAGTTTGTGTATTCAGACTTCTGTGCCCACAGCCTGGACCCACACAACATCCAGGCTAGGGCCTCTGGACCAAACAGCAAAAGATTGTGCCTGCCCTCTCCAAGGAAAGTGTGCCCAATCCATTGACCTCAACCCTACAGGTTAGGGAAAAGCTCCAAGGTCCCTGAGGCCATCAATAGTATAGGCCACCCTGGAATAAGAGGGGCTCTCTGACACCAGCGGAGCAACTATCTCCACTTAGACTCTCAGACAGTGTCCCCAGAGACAGAAGGTTGAAATGGACAGGCCCCCAGGCCCTAATCTGAACCTTAGCTTTGTTTTCCATGTTTCCGTTCTCAGAGGACTGTTTTCGTAGACCAGCACATGGGGCTTTTCTGAGGCACCAAACCAAACCTCTCTCATCTCCACATGGGCAGCTTTCTTACTGGGATGTATCAAACACTTCAGGTAGGAGAGTTCCGCAGGGCCACCGAACCACCAGCACATTCCAAGGTCTCCATGGACCCAAACGCACATTATGACGCATCCTCAGGAGAGGCCATTTCAACTCAGCCCCCTGGGTCGCGTGTTCCAGAGGCAGCAGATCAAACATATCTTGTCGCTAATAGCCAATGGGAATGCGAGGCATGCTGTACAGGGATCCATCCTTCGAACCCTGCTCTCCAGTCCTTCCATATGGTATGTCCTGGAGCCATGCAACAGGACTCGAATGTCCCGCAGAAGGAAACCTTGTGGTTTGGGGCAACCTCCAAACTCAGCGTGGGAAAACTTCCTTGGCCTCATGAGGCCCCCACTTCATGAAGGTGCCATCATGGACACATACTCCAGGCTCAGCCAACGTCTGATCCTCAGCCTGACTTCAGATGCAGGAGATTTTGATTCAGCCTCTGCAGAGTGGGCCTGCTCTGCCCTTGGCTCCAATCCTCACACTAGCTTGTGTTTTCAGACTTCCGTCCTCACACTCCTGGCCCACAAACCCTCCCTACTGGGAATTCTGGGGCCACAATGAAGCACTGTGCGTGCCTCCCAGGAGAAAAACATTGTCTATGGCGCTGCCCAGAAAAACCAAATGAGAATCAAACTGCTTGGCCCTCGGCAACACCCCAATTGCATAGGCTACTTTAAACAGTGATGCTCTGTCGCAAATAGCCTGAGCCCAGACCTTCCAACAGACATCGACACAGCTGGCTACACACCCAGCACATTGGACCCGCCACTGCCTTGGGCCACCATCCATTCCCAACCTGGGTTTTCAGTCATCGGAACCTAGACCTTATCTCCAATCCCTGCACAGGGGGGAACCTGATGCACAAGTCAGAACCCCTCCTTCCCCATGGCAAGAAACCTTGCTGCTGGCAGTGAGTCAAACCTTCAGTGTAGGAGAAAACGGCATGGCCCATGAGGCCACGCCCAAGCGTGAGGGCCGCCTTGGGCACAAACACACATTGTGACCCTCAGTGTGAGTACCTTATTCAAGTAACGCCTCTCAGTGACTGGACCAAGAGCCCGCATATGTGGCTTGCCATGCCCATAGGCACCCAGGACTAACTAGATGGTGTGTATTCCAGTTGAGGGAACCCACTGCTGTGCTCTATAGTACATCTCTTGGGGCTCCCCTGTGGCAGAAAACAGTACCCTTCATTCCAACAGAATGAACACCATTGGACAATCCCCCGAGAGGAAGGCTCTTCCTCTGCCTCTGAGACAACCCCTACCCTGACCAAACACTCTAAACGCAACACCCAGAGACAAAATCCTGAGTGACTGCCTCCCACTTGCCCTACTTTGATTTCCAGAGGATCTCCCCTCACGGACTAGAGATCAGGCCTGCCATTACATTGGCCCCTAGCTGAGCCAAGTTTGCTTTTTCAGACATCTGTCCCCACAGCCCTGGCAAACACAGCCTCTAGGCTGGGTCCTCTGGAGCCATACCACAGGACCGTGCCTGCTCTTTCCTGGGAAACTGTGTCCATTCCTTTGGCCACACACCTCCAGAATATGAGAAACCTCAAGGCCTCCGAGGACATCCCACTACTGGGAGCCTCACTGGACTCACAGGGACATTCCGACACAAGCTGAGCAGCTACATCCATGAATGCATGCACACAGATGTCAACAGAGATAGAAGGTTGAGCCGGACAGGCCTTTAGGCCGTAGTCTCAACTCTTGCTTTGGTTTCCAGGTGTCACTCCTCAGAGGCTGTGGTTCGAAGAACAGGGTATGGGGCTTTCCTGAGGCACGGAACAGAACTCCTCTCGTCTCCACATGGGAAGTTTCCTTGTTGGAGCCGTGTCAAACACCTCATGTTGGAGAATCCTGCAGAGTCCCTGAGCCACCTCCACATTCCAAGGTCTCCCAGGCCACCAAGCCACAGTAGGACTCATCTTCAGGAGAGTCCATTTCAACTCTCCCCTCTGGGTAGCTCACCCAGGAGCCTGCAGATTGAGCCTGCCTTGTCCTGACTAAAGAGTGGGAATATGAGGTGGCGTTCCCAGGCATCCATGCTTAGACACCTGCTCTCGAGTCTTTCCATATGGGGCCTCTTGGAACCATCCAATAGGACTCGACTGTCGTGCAGAAGGTAACCTTCAGTTTTGGAACAGTTCACAAATCCCATCGTAGGCAAAACTTTCTGGCCTCATGAAGCCCCCACACCCTTCAGGAAGAGGCCATGCTGGACAAGAACTCTAGCCTGAGGCACGTCTCATAGTTGACATGACCTCAGTGCAGGAGATCTCGATTCAGCCTCTGCAGAGTGGGCCTGCCGTGCCCTCGGTCCCAAACCTCACGCTAGCTTGTGTTTTCAGACTTCCTTCCTCACACTCCTGGCAAACAAGCCCTCTGGACTAGGAACTCCAGAACCAAAACCCAGCCCAGTGTCTGCCCACCGGAAGAAAAACGTTTCCCTGAGGGGCTCTCCAGAAAACCCAGATGAGGATCAACCTGCTCGGGCCTCGACGGTACCCGAACTGGATAGGCTGCTCTGGGCACTCATGCTCTGCCTGACACAGCCTGAAGCCAGACGTCCAGACAGACAAGGAGACAGCTGGCCGCACACCCAGCACTTCGGACACGCCATGGTCTTATGCCGTCACCTCATCCTAACCTTGGTTTTCAGATATCTGAACCTAGACATTATATCAATTCTCCACACAGCTGGGTATAGCAAGCACAAAACAGAACTCCTCCTTCCCCATGGCTGTCAAGCTTGCTCTTGGCATGGAGTCACACCTTCAGGGTGGGAGAAACCTTCATGGCCCCTGATGCCACGCCCAAACTTGAGTGCTGCTTGGGCACAAATTCACACTGTGACCCTCAGCATGAGCCCCATGTCAAAGAAAGGCCTGTCAGGGCCTGGACCAAGAGCCCACATATGGGGCTTGCCAAGCCCCTATGCACCCAATCCTCACCACGGTTTGAATTTTCCAGTCGCCCCGCCCGTACCTGGAGCTCTGCTCTGGAATCCCTTTCTTGGAGAGACCCCTGAGCCAGACAACACGACTCCACCCTTCCCACAAAATGACCCCAAACTCTTGGGAGCTGGGACAAATCCCCAGAGAGGGATACTCGTCCACAGTACCTGAGGCCACCGCTCCAATCCACGGCTATCCCGGACACAACATCCAGAGACAAAAGCCTGAAGGAACGCCTCCCACTCGCCCTTGTTTCAGAGGCCCAGGAGCTCCCTCTCGGGCTGTATATCCGGCCTACCATACCCTAGGCGCCACTCATAAGCTGAGTTTGTGTATTCAGACTTCTGTGCCCACAGCCTGGACCCACACAACATCCAGGCTAGGGCCTCTGGACCAAACAGCGAAAGATTGTGCCTGCCCGCTCCAAGGAAAGCGTGCCCAATCAATTGACCACAACCCTACAGGTTAGGGAAGAGCTCCAAGGTCCCTGAGGCCATCAATAGTATAGGCCACCCTGGACTAAGAGGGGCTCTCTGACACCAGCAGAGCAACTATCTCCACTTAGACTCTCAGACAGTGTCCCCAGAGAAAGAAGGTTGAAATGGACAGGCCCCCAGGCCCTAATCTGAACCTTAGCTTTGGTTTCCATGTTTCCGTTCTCAGAGGACTGTTTTCGTAGACCAGCACATGGGGCTTTTCTGAGGCAACAAACCAAACCTCTCTCATCTCCACATGGGCAGCTTTCTTACTGGGATGTATCAAACACTTCAGGTAGGAGAGTTCCGCAGGGCCACTGAACAACCAGCACATTCCAAGGTCTCCATGGACCTAAACGCACATTATGACGCATCCTCAGGAGAGGCCATTTCAACTCAGCCCCCTGGGTCGCGTGTTCCAGAGGCAGCAGATCAAACATATCTTGTCGCTAATAGCCTATGGGAATGCGAGGCATGCTGTACAGGGAACCATCCTTCGAACCCTGCTCTCCAGTCCTTCCATATGGTATGTCCTGAAGCCATGCAACAGGACTCGAATGTCCCGCAGAAGGAAACCTTGTGGTTTGGGGCAACCTCCAAACTCAGCGTGGGAAAACTTCCTTGGCCTCATGAGGCCCCCACTTCATGAAGGTGCCATCATGGACACATACTCCAGGGTCAGCCAACCTCTGATCCTCAGCCTGACTTCAGATGCAGGAGATTTTGATTCAGCCTCTGCAGAGTGGGCCTGCTCTGCCCTTGGCTCCAATCCTCACACTAGCTTGTGTTTACAGACTTCCGTCCTCACACTCCTGGCCCACAAACCCTCCCTACTGGGAATTCTGGGGCCACAATGAAGCACTGTGCCTGCCTCCCAGGAGAAAAACATTGTCTATGGCGCTGCCCAGAAACCCCAAATGAGGATCAAACTGCTTGGCCCTCGGCAACACCCCAATTGCATAGGCTACCTTAAACAGTGATGCTCTGTCGCAAATAGCCTGAGCCCAGACCTTCCAACAGACACCGACACAGCTGGCTGCACACCCAGCACATTGGACCCGCCACTGCCTTAGGCCACCATCCATTCCCAACCTGGGTTTTCAGTCATCGGAACCTAGACCTTATCTCCAATCCCTGCACGGGGGGGAACCTGATGCACAAGTCAGAACCCCTCCTTCCCCCTGGCAAGAACCCTTGCTGCTGGCAGTGAGTCAAACCTTCAGTGTAGGAGAAAACGGCATGGCCCATGAGGCCACGCCCAAGCGTGAGGGCCGCCTTGGGCACAAACACACATTGTGACCCTCAGCGTGAGTACCTTATTCAAGTAACGCCTCTCAGTGACTGGACCAAGAGCCCGCATATGTGGCTTGCCATGCCCATAGGCACCCAGGACTAACTAGATGGTGTGTATTCCAGTTGAGGGAACCCACTGCTGTGCTCTAGATTCCCTCTCCTGGGGGGTCCCCTGTGGCAGAAAACAGTACTCTTCATTCCCAAAGAATGAACACCAACACTTGGGAGCTTGGACAATCCACCGAGAGGAAGGCTCTTCCTCGGCCTCTGAGACAACCCCTACCCTGACCGGACACTGTAAACGCAACACCCAGAGACAAAATCCTGAGTGACTGCCTCCCACTTGCCCTACTTTGATTTCCAGAGGATCTCCCCTCACGGACTAGAGATCAGGCCTGCCATTACATTGGCCCCTAGCTGAGCCAAGTTTGCTTTTTCAGACATCTGTCCCCACAGCCCTGGCAAACACAGCCTCTAGGCTGGGTCCTCTGGAGCCATACCACAGGACCGTGCCTGCTCTCTCCTGGGAAACTGTGTCCATTCCTTTGGCCACACACCTCCAGAATATGAGAAACATCAAGGTCTCCGAGGACATCCCACTACTGGGAGCCTCACTGGACTCACAGGGGCATTCCGACACAAGCTGAGCAGCTACATCCATGAATGCATGCACACAGATGTCAACAGAGATAGAAGGTTGAGCCGGACAGGCCTTTAGGCCGTAGTCTCAACTCTTGCTTTGGTTTCCAGGTGTCACTCCTCAGAGGCTGTGGTTCGAAGAACAGGGTATGGGGCTTTCCTGAGGCACGGAACAGAACTCCTCTCGTCTCCACATGGGAAGTTTCCTTGTTGGAGCCGTGTCAAACACCTCATGTTGGAGAATCCTGCAGAGTCCCTGAGCCACCTCCACATTCCAAGGTCTCCCAGGCCACCAAGCCACAGTAGGACTCATCTTCAGGAGAGTCCATTTCAACTCTCCCCTCTGGGTAGCTCACCCAGGAGCCCGCAGATTGAGCCTGCCTTGTCCTGACTAAAGAGTGGGAATATGAGGTGGCGTTCCCAGGCATCCATGCTTAGACACCTGCTCTCGAGTCTTTCCATATGGGGCCTCTTGGAACCATCCAATAGGACTCGACTGTCGTGCAGAAGGTAACCTTCAGTTTTGGAGCAGTTCACAAATCCCATCGTAGGCAAAACTTTCTGGCCTCATGAAGCCCCCACACCCTTCAGGAAGAGGCCATGCTGGACAAGAACTCTAGCCTGAGGCACGTCTCATAGTTGACATGACCTCAGTGCAGGAGATCTCGATTCAGCCTCTGCAGAGTGGGCCTGCCGTGCCCTCGGTCCCAAACCTCACGCTAGCTTGTGTTTTCAGACTTCCTTCCTCACACTCCTGGCAAACAAGCCCTCCGGACTAGGAACTCCAGAACCACAACCCAGCCCAGTGTCTGCCCAACGGAAGAAAAACGTTTCCCTGTGGGGCTCTCCAGAAAACCCAGATGAGGATCAACCTGCTCGGGCCTCGACGGTACCCGAACTGGATAGGCTGCTCTGGGCACTCATGCTCTGCCTGACACAGCCTGAAGCCAGACGTCCAGACAGACAAGGAGACAGCTGGCCGCACACCCAGCACTTCGGACACGCCATGGTCTTATGCCGTCACCTCATCCTAACCTTGGTTTTCAGATATCTGAACCTAGACATTATATCAATTCTCCACACAGCTGGGTATAGCAAGCACAAAACAGAACTCCTCCTTCCCCATGGCTGTCAAGCTTGCTCTTGGCATGGAGTCACACCTTCAGGGTGGGAGAAACCTTCATGGCCCCTGATGCCACGCCCAAACTTGAGTGCTGCTTGGGCACAAATTCACACTGTGACCCTCAGCATGAGCCCCAAGTCAAAGAAAGGCCTGTCAGCGCCTGGACCAAGAGCCCACATATGGGGCTTGCCAAGCCCCTATGCACCCAATCCTCACCACGGTTTGAATTTTCCAGTCGCCCCGCCCGTACCTGGAGCTCTGCTCTGGAATCCCTTTCTTGGAGAGACCCATGAGCCAGACAACACGACTCCACACTTCCCACAAAATGACCCCAAACTCTTGGGAGCTGGGACAAATCCCCAGAGAGGGATACTCGTCCACAGTACCTGAGGCCACCGCTCCAATCCACGGCTATTCAGGACACAACATCCAGAGACAAAAGCCTGAAGGAACGCCTCCCACTCGCCCTTGTTTCAGAGGCCCAGGAGCTCCCTCTCGGGCTGTACATCCGGCCTGCCATACCCTAGGCGCCACTCATAAGCTGAGTTTGTGTATTCAGACTTCTGTGCCCACAGCCTGGACCCACACAACATCCAGGCTAGGGCCTCTGGACCAAACAGCGAAAGATTGTGCCTGCCCTCTCCAAGGAAATGTGCCCAATCCATTGACCACAACCCTACAGGTTAGGGAAGAGCTCCAAGGTCTCTGAGGCCATCAATAGTATAGGCCACCCTGGACTAAGAGGGGCTCTCTGACACCAGCGGAGCAACTATCTCCACTTAGACTCTCAGACAGTGTCCCCAGAGACAGAAGGTTGAAATGGACAGGCCCCCAGGCCCTAATCTGAACCTTAGCTTTGGTTTCCATGTTTCCGTTCTCAGAGGACTGTTTTCGTAGACCAGCACATGGGGCTTTTCTGAGGCACCAAACCAAACCTCTCTCATCTCCACATGGGCAGCTTTCTTACTGGGATGTATCAAACACTTCAGGTAGGAGAGTTCCGCAGGGCCACTGAACAACCAGCACATTCCAAGGTCTCCATGGACCCAAACGCACATTATGACGCATCCTCAGGAGAGGCCATTTCAACTCAGCCCCCTGGGTCGCGTGTTCCAGAGGCAGCAGATCAAACATATCTTGTCGCTAATAGCCAATGGGAATGCGAGGCATGCTGTACAGGGATCCATCCTTCGAACCCTGCTCTCCAGTCCTTCCATATGGTATGTCCTGGAGCCATGCAACAGGACTCGAATGTCCCGCAGAAGGAAACCTTGTGGTTTGGGGCAACCTCCAAACTCAGCGTGGGAAAACTTCCTTGGCCTCATGAGGCCCCCACTTCATGAAGGTGCCATCATGGACACATACTCCAGGCTCAGCCAACGTCTGATCCTCAGCCTGACTTCAGATGCAGGAGATTTTGATTCAGCCTCTGCAGAGTGGGCCTGCTCTGCCCTTGGCTCCAATCCTCACACTAGCTTGTGTTTTCAGACTTCCGTCCTCACACTCCTGGCCCACAAACCCTCCCTACTGGGAATTCTGGGGCCACAATGAAGCACTGTGCCTGCCTCCCCGGAGAAAAACTTTGTCTATGGCGCTGCCCAGAAACCCCAAATGAGGATCAAACTGCTTGGCCCTCGGCAACACCCCAATTGCATAGGCAACCTTAAACAGTGATGCTCTGTCGCAAATAGCCTGAGCCCAGACCTTCCAACAGACACCGACACAGCTGGCTGCACACCCAGCACATTGGACCCGCCACTGCCTTAGGCCACCATCCATTCCCAACCTGGGTTTTCAGTCATCGGAACCTAGACCTTATCTCCAATCCCTGCACAGGGGGGAAACTGATGCACAAGTCAGAACCCCTCCTTCCCCATGGCAAGAAACCTTGCTGCTGTCCGTGAGTCAAACCTTCAGTGTAGGAGAAAACGGCAAACCTGCCGGGCCTCATGAAGCCCCCCATATCCTTCAGGGAGAGGCCATCATGGTCAAAAACTCTAGCTTGAAGCACGTCTCATAGTAGACATGACCGCAATGCAGGAGATCTTGATTCAGCCTCTTCAGAGTGGCCTGCCGTGCCCTCGGTCCCAAACCTCACGCTAGCTTGTGTTTTCAGACTTCCTTCCTCACACTCCTGGCAAACAATCCCTCCAGAGTAGGAATTGCAGAACCACAAGCCTTCCCAGTTACTGCCCACCGGTAGAAAACTTTTCCTTGTGGGGCTTTCCATAAAACCCAGATGAGGATAAACCTGCTCTTGCCTCGACGGCACTCAGATTTGATAGGCTGCTCTGGGCACTAATGCTCTGCCTTTCACAGCCTGATGCCAGACGTCCAGACAGGCAAGGAGACAGCTGGCCACACACCTAGCACTTCTGACACGCCATGGTCTTATGCCGTTATCTCTTCCTAACCTTGGTTTTCCGATATCTAAACCCAGATATTATATCAATTCCCCACACAGTTGGGCATCTGAAGCACAAATCAGAACTCCTCCTTCCCCATGGCTGTAAGGCTTGCTCTTGGCATGGAGTCACACCTTCAGGGTGGGAGAAACCTTCATTTCCCCTGAAACCACGCCCAAACTTGAGTGCCTCCTTGGGCAGAAATTCACTCTGTGACCCTCAGCATGAGGCCAATATCAAAGAAAGGCCTGTCAGGGCCTTGACCAAGAGCCCTCATATGGGGCGTGCAAAGCCCCTATACACCCAATCCTCACCAGTGTTTGAGTTTTCCAGTCTCCCCCCTGTTCCTGGGGCTCTGCTCTGGAATCACTTTCTTGGAGAGACACATGAGCCAGACAACAGGACTCCACCCTTCCCACAAAATGACCCCAAACTCCTGTTAGCTAGGACAAATCCCCAGAGAGGTTACTCGTCCACAGTCACTGAGGCCACCCCCTACAATCCACGGCTATCCTGGACGCATCCAGAGACAAAAGCCTGAAGGAATCTCGCCCTTGATTCACAAGCCAAGGAGCTCACTCTTTATCTGTACATCCGGCCTGCCATACCCTTGGCGCCACTCATAAGCTGAGTTTTTGTTTTCAGACTTATGTGCCCACAGCCTGGACCCACACACCCTCCAGGCTAGGGCATCTGGAGCCACAGTGAAAGATCGTGCCTGCCATCTCCAAGGAAAGTGTGCCCAATCCATTGACCACAACCCTACAGGTTAGGGAAATGTTCCAAGGCCCCTGAGGCCATCCTGATAGTGTAGGCTGCCCTGGACTAAAAGGGGCACTCTGACACCAGCTCTGCCATTATCACCACTTAGACTTTCAGACAGTGTCCCCAGAGACAGAAGATTGAAATGGACAGGCCCTTAGGCCCTAATATGAACCTTAGCTTTAGTTTTCATGTGTCTGTCCTCAGAGGACTGGTTTCTTATACCAGCATATTAGGTTTTTCTGAGGCTCCAAACCAAACCTCTCTCGTCTCCACATGGAGTGCTTTCTTCCTGGATCTGTATCAAACCCTTCTGGTCGGAGAATTCCGCAGGGCCACAGTACAACCATCACATTCCAAGGTCTCCATGGATAGAAACCCACATTATGACGCATCCTCAGGAGAGGCCATTTCAACTCAGCCCACTGGTTAGCTTGCCCCAGAGCCAGCAGAACAAACATATCTTGTCGTTAATGGCCAAAGGGAATGCGAGGCATGTTGTTCAGGGATCCATCCTTTGAACCCTCCTCTTCAGTCCTTCCGTATGGTATGTACTGGAGCCATTCAACAGGACTCGACTGTCTCGCAGAAGGAAACCTTGTGGTTTGTGGCAACCTCCAAACTCAGCGTGGGAAAACTTCGTTGGCCTCATGAGGCACCTGCTTCATGAAGGTGCCATCAAGGGCACAATCCAACCTCAGCCAATGTCTGATCCTCAGCCTGACTTCAGATGCATGAGATATCCTTTCAGCCTTTGCAGAGTGGGCCTGCTCCCCACCTCACCCTATGTTTTGTTTTCAGACTCTACCCTAGCACTCCTGGCCCAAAAGCCCTCATGATTGGGAATTCTGGTTCCAGAACGAAGCACTCTGCCTGCCCCCCAAAGAAAAACATTGTCTATGGCATTGCTCAGAAACCCCAAATGAAAATCAACCTGCTCAGCCCTCGGCAACACCCCAGTTGCATAGGCTACCCTAAACACTGTGCTCTGTCTTACATAGCCTGAGCCCAGACCTTGTGAGAGACATTGAGACAGTTGGCTTCACACCCAGCACATCGAACCTGCCATGGGTTAGGCCATTTCATCCCTTCCCATTGACCTGGGTGTCTTCCTGGAGGTATATTCTGAGGCTGTGTCAGACTATGCATTTTTTCTGGAGCTTCCTATGGAATTGGGGTGGTATTAGGGGCCTTGAAATTTTCTCTTAATCTGGTGGGTTGGGAAACTGAGACAGGCTGACATTCCTTGGGAGAGCTGGCCCAGTGCTGTTGTGTGTTCCTGGAGGCCCCATCCTGGAGGGCATATGGGTCAGGACTCTGGGTCCAAAGTCTTCAGACACAAACTCGGGTAAGAGTTAAGCTCGAGGTGATGGCAGACCCAATCTTCAGACCCTGAGCGAAGCATCTCCAGATATGAAATTCGGACGGCTGTGAGGCAGGAGCACAGTCTTTTCTGTCTGACTTGTTTGTCTATGATGGCCACGAAATGGAGGGGTGGCCTCATGGGTCCATGTGAGATTCTACCTCTCTGGGAATTCTGCTCGGCACCCAAGAGTTTGGTGTATTTCTGGGGGATGGGAGGAGCGCAGTTTTATGAGTCAGGGATCCCGTCCAAACAGCCATTCCAGAGATGGGTCCTGGGTTCTGGAGCCTGGATCACCGCAACAAGGCTTAGGATTTGGGCCTAGGGTCCTGCTCTATGTTTTCCTGGTACAGCTCCCGAGTGTTCTTGTTGGAAATGGGTCTCATTCTGAGGGTCACAATGCCTGTTTTTGCCCAGATGCCCATGCTGAGTGGGTGTGACCTCATGGGCTATGCACTTGGCTCCCACTCTGAGGGTTGGACTGCCATCTCAACATTGAGTTTTCCTGCCATGGGGAAGGAGGTGTACTTTTTTATGCTTCAGGTTCCCCCATGGGCAGGAATTTGAGCTAAGTTCTGGGACAGGTGCCTGAATACCCAGTTCACTTTGAGATGAGGTCCTCGGGCCAAGGCAGGACCCACCTGCAGAAAATAAGGCCTGCTTTCTGGGTGGCTGTCAGGAGCTCGGGCTTGAGCTGTGTCAGACAGAACATTCATGGAGAGTTCGGTTTATGATATTGGGGTGCTTTTGAGAGCTGTGCAACTGGATCCTCATGGGGGATTTTTGCACAGACCCTTTCTTCACTTCTTCTATCTGGTGAGCAGGCAGATGGCTGCATTACGGCTCCAGAATATCCAAGTTGGAGGGTTTGCAGGCGAGGAGTGTGAGGACAGAAGTATGAAAACATAAGCTACGGTTACGCTCAGTGCCGAGCACATGTCTATTCCAATGTACAGCAGTTGTTTCGAGATCTTCAGCACCTGGGCGAGGGGAAGATGTCTGCTCACGCTGGAGTTTGTATCCATGATGGCCAACAAATGGTGGGGAGGCCTCAAGAATTCTTGGAGGTTTTTCCAAGCTGGAGCTTGTGAGCTGCTCCAAACATCAAGGTGTCCTACTAAGGGACAGCAGAAGTCTTCTTACAGGGCTCCAGGGTCCCCCATATGGAAGATTCGATAGCAATGCTCTCTGAATGGAGGCCTGGGAAGCCAATCTCTTGTTACCATTGCAGCTGAGGAACAGGGTAAGCTTGAACCAATGACACTGATTCCAAGTTCCAAGTGATTTGCGTTGATGGAAGTTCTCAGTCTAACAGGTTCCAATGCTGCTTGATGTCCAGGGAGACCTTAGAATGTGGTGGCGGCTCTCTGACCATTGAGGATTCTCTATCCTTAGGATTAGACCCAGTACCCAGGAGCCAGGTTTCCTTCTTGGGACAGGAGGTGTGCTCTTGTATGGCTCACGGACCACAGGTTGGACCATATGCTTGAATTTCCAGAACAGCCCTCTAGGGAGAGAGACCTCAAAACATAAGCTAGGGTTCTGATGAGGTTTTAGGGCCATGGAAGTTTCAATCTTCGGACTAAGTGCCATTGGCCTGCATGTCATCCTGGAGGTAGGTGCTGAGGCTGTGTCAGGCTGTGCACTTTTTCCAGAGTGGCCTATGATATTGGGGTGCAGTCAGGGGCCTTGCAGTTTTCTCCTAATCTGGACATTTTGGGAAACTGAGATGGGCAGGGTTTCCTCAGGAGAGCAGGGCCAGTGATGTCATGTGTTTCTCGAGGCCCCATCCTGGAGGTCATGTGTGTCAGGACTTTGGGACCAAAGACTTTAGACACAACCTCGGATAAGAGGTAGGAGTGAGGTGATGGCAGTCCGAATCTGAAGACCCTGAGGGAAGCTCCTCGGGATTTGAAATTCAGGTGGCTGGGAGGGAGGAGCACAGGCTTTTCTGTCTGGATTTTGTGTCTAGGATGGCCACTAAATGGAGGGGTGACCTCATGTGTCCATGGGATATTCTTCCACTCTGGTGATTCTGCTTGGCACCCAAGAGTTTGATTTCTTTCTGGGGAAGAGGAAAAGACTGTATTCCATCTCTGGGATCCTGTCCAAACAGGGATTCCAGAGATGGTTTCTGGGTCCAGACACTGGGAAAACTTAACCAAAGCTTCGATTTGGGTTCCTGGTCCAGATCCCAAGGGGGATCTTTGGAAAGGGGTCTCATTCTGAGGGTCACAATGCCTGTTTGTGCCCAGCTGCCCATCCTGTGTAGGCGTGGTCTCATGGACCATGCACCTGGTTCCCACTCAGGGTTGTACAGCCATCTCAACATTCAGTTTTCTGGCCATGGGGAAGGAGGAGCACTCTTTTGTGCTTCCGAGTCCCCTATGGGCAGGAATTTGAGCTAAGTATGGGACAGGTACCTGAATATCCAGGTTGCTTCAAGATGATGGCCTCGGGCCAAGGTTGGACCCACCTGGAGGATATGGGGCCCACTATCTGGGTGGCTGACAGGAGGTCGGGGATCAGGCGGTGTCAGACAGACAATTTATGCAGAGGTCGGTCTATTATATTGGGGTGCCATTGAAGGCCGTGCAGGAGGATCCTCATGTGGGTTTCTGCGAAGACCCATAGGGCACTTCTTCTTTGTGGTGGGCAGGCAGAAAGCTGCACTGTGGCTTCAGAATTCCCAATATGGAGGGCTTGTAGGTGAGGAGTGTGAAGACAGAATTCTGAAAACACAAGCCACGGATAAGCTCAGTGCCGACCACAGGACCATTCCATTGTGCAGTGGTTGTTTTGAGATTTCCAGCACCTGAGTATGGGCGAGGGTCAGATGTCTGCTCACGCTGGGTTTGCATCCATGATGGTCAACGAATTGTGGGGTGGCCTCAAGAATTCCTGGAGATTTTCCCAAGCAGGACCTTGTTAGCTGCTCCAAACAGCAAGGTGTCCTACTGTGGGACAGGGGAAGTCCACTTACAAGGCTCCAGGGTCCCCCATATAGAAAGATTCGACAGCAGAGGTCTCTGAATGGGGGCCTGGGAAGTCTTCCTTGCATGACCATTGCAGCTGAGGAACATTGCAGGCTTGATCTGCTGGTTTTTGTTCAAATTTCCAAGTGATCTAAGTTGACGGATGTTCTCAGTCTAATGAGTCACAATGCTGTTTGGTGTCCAGGGAGACCTTAGAATGTGGTGGTGAGGGTGCCTGGGTGGCTCAATGGGCTAAGCCGCTGCCTTCGGCTCAGGTCATGATCTCAGGGTCCTGGGATTGAGTCCCGCATTGGGCTCTCTGCTCAGCAGGGAGCCTGCTTCTTCCTCTCTCTCTCTCTGCCTTCCTCTATGCCTACTTGTGATCTCTCTCTGTCAAATAAATAAATAAAATCTATATAAAAAAAAAGAATGTGGTTGTGGGTCTGTGGCCATGCAGGATTCTCCTACCTGAGGGTTAGACCCAGTTCCCAGGAGCCAGGTTCCCTTCTCGGGACAGGAGGGGTTCTCTTGTATGGCTCATGTCGGATCATATGTTGGATTTCAAGACCAGGCCTCTGGGCACAGAGGCCTGAATATCTAGGCTAGGGTTCTTATGAGGTTTTAGGGGCATGTCATCCTCAACCTTCGGACTTAGGGACTTTGACCTGTGAGTCTTCCTGGAGGTAGATGCTCAGGCTGTGTCAGACTGTGCATTTTTTCCAGAGTGGCCTATGAAATTGGGGTGGGCTCAGGGGCCTTGCAGGCTTTTCCTAATCTGGAGGGTTTGTGCAACTGAGACGGCAGAATTTCATCCAGAGATCAGGCCCAGTGATGTAGTGTGGTTCTGTCAGCCCCATCCTGCAGGGAATGTGGTTAAGGGCTCTGGGACCAAAGTCTTCAGACACAAAATTGTGTATCAATTAGGAGGGAGGTGATGGCAGCCCCGATCTGCAGACGCTGAGGGCAGCTCCTCAGGATTTGAAATTCGTGTGGCTGGGAGGCAGGAGCAAAGGCTTTTCTGTCTGGATTGTGTCTAGGATGGCCTTGGAATGGTGGGGTGTCCTCATGTGTCCATGGAATATTCTACCTCTCTGGGGATTCTGCCCAGCACCCAAGAGTTTGGTGTCTCATTGCGAAGGAGAGAGCGTGGTTTACTGTTTCACGGTTCCCGTCAACACAGGGATTCCAGAGATGGGTTATAGGTCCCTGTGCCTGGATAACCCTACAAAGGCTTAGTATTTGGGCCTAGAGGCTTGACTGCCTGGCTCTGTGGGGCTTTGCTTCAGCTCCCATGGAGACTTGTTGGAAATGGGTCTCAGGGTAAGGGTCACAATGCCTGTTTGTGCCCAGATGCCCATCCTGAGTGGGCATTGGCTCTTGTTCCATGCACCTGGATCCCAATATGAGGGTTGGACCACCATATCAACATTTAATTTTCCTTCTATGAGGAAGGAGGAGTACTCTTTTGTGCTTCAGATTCCCCCATGCACAGTAATTTGAGCTATGTTCTGGGACTGGTACGTGAATAACCAGGTTGGTTTGAGATGAAGGACTCAGGTCAAGGCAGGTCACACCTGCCAGATATGGGTCCCGCTATCTAGGTGGCTACCAGGAGGTCGGGGCTCGAGCTGTGTCAGACAAAGCATTAGTTCACAAGGTGGCCTATGATATTGTGGTGCTATAGAGGGCTGTGCTGGTGGAACCGTATATGGAGTTTCACGCAGACCCATAGGGCACCTCTTTTTTCTGGTGGGCAGGCAGAAGGCTGCATTGTGGCTCCCAAATTCCCAATATGGGGGAATTGAAGGCGAGGAGTGTGAGAACAGAAGGCAGAAAACACAATCTATGCTTAATCTCAGTGCCGAGAACATGGCCGTTCCAATGTGCAGTGGTTTTTTTCGAGATCTCCAGCATCTGAGTACAGGCGAGGGTCAGATGTCTGCTCATGATAGAGTTTGTATCTATCGTGGCCAACAAATGAAATATCCAGCACCTGAGTAAAGGTGGATTTCAGATGTTTACGCACACTGGAGTTTGTGTCTCTGATGACCGAATGGAGGAGCGGCATCAAGAGGCTGATGCATGTGAGATGCTCCAAACAGCAAGGTTGTTTTTTCTACTGGACAGTTAGAGTCTGGTATGTTTTCTGCAGGGCCCCCCATGTGAAAAGTATGGGTAGCAGAGCCCTTCCACATGGATGCCTGGAAAGCACACCTCCATTGACCAATGCAGCTGAGGAACATGCAGGTTCTTTACGGTGCTTCTGGGGCGAAGCACCAAGGTCTTGAGTTGACATGGAATCTCTTGAAGATGGGTTACAATGCTGTTTTTTTTTTACCAGGTAGATCTTAGAATGTGTTGGTGGCTAAGGTGCCTGCAGGATTCTCCTACCCTGAGGGTTTAACACAGGTCGAAGAGCACGGTTACCTTCTGGGGACAGGAGATGTAGTGTTTTGTGGCTCAGGGACCACATGCCGTATCATAAGTTCCTACTCAAGAACAGGCCTCTGAAGACAGATGCCCGACAACCTAATCTAGGGTTCCAATGAGTCCCAGGGGCATGAGAGGTTCAATCTTCAGACTTAGGACAGTTGACTTGGGTGTCTGCCAGAATGTAGGTGATCAGGGAGTTTCAGACTGTGCACTTATGTCCAGAGTAACCTCCAATATTGGGGTGGCCACAGGGGCCTTGAATGTTTCAACCAACTCTGGAGGGTTTGGTTAACTGACATGCACAATTTCCATGGGGATGGCAAGCACAGTCCTGTGGTGTGGCTCCAGAGACTCCACCCTGGAGGGCATGTGAGCCATGGTTCTGGGAGGGAAGTCTGCAAACACAAACTTGGGTTAGGTTTAGTGGCTAGGTTATCGCAGGGCAATGTGTAGACCTGGAAGGCTACTCGTCAGGAACAGTAACTGGAATGACCCGAAGGCGGAAGCACAGGCTTTTATATCTGGATTGTGTGTCTAGGGTGACGTCAGAATGTAGCTGTGGCCTCATGGGTCCATGGGAGATTTTTCCTCTAAGGATACAGGCGGCTCCCAATATTTTGATGACTTTTTGGTATGGGAAGACTGCTATTTTCGATCTTAGGTGTGCCCCAAAACAGAGATTCCAGAGATGGGCTCTGGGTCTAGGCGCCTGGAAAATCCCACCAAGGGTTGGGATTTGGGCTTATGGGCAGACCAGGCCTGCAATGCAGGATCTTGGTGGTGCAACTGAGAGGGCTTGTTTGGAAACATGCTCAGGCTGAGCATTACAATGCCTGTTTGTGCCCAGGGTGGCCCTCAGGAGTGGGCGTGGTCCCATTGTCCATTTTCTGGCTCCCACACTGAGGGATGGACACACATTCCAATGGCCAGGTTTCCAGCCATGGGGTAGGAGGAAATATCTATTGTGCTTCATGTTCCCCCATAGGCAGGGATTACAGCAAAGGTCTGGGGACAGATGCCTGAATACCAAGGATGCATAGAGATGACAGATTTGGGCCATGGCCGTTCTCACATGCTGGATATGGGCCCCGCTCTCTGGGTGGCTGACACGAGGTCTGGGCTCAGGCTGTGTCAGACACAGCACTAGTGGCCAGAGAAGTCTATATATTGGGGTTCTCTCCAGGGCCGAGTAAATTGATCCTCATGTAGGGTTTCTGGCGAGACTCACGAAGCACTTCTTTCTGTGGGGCAGGCAGAATGCTGCCTTATGGATCCAGAATTCCCTATCAAGAGGGTTTGGGGACAAATAGGGTGAGAATGCAATTGTAAACACCAGCTATGCTTAAATTGAGTGCCAAGCGGAAGTCAGTTTCAATGTGCAGCAGCTTATACGAGATATCCAGCACCTGAGTAAGGGCAGATGTCAGATATTTCCTCACACTGGAGTTTGTGTCTAGGATGACGACTAATGGAGGGGTGGCTTCAGGAGGCAATGGAGGATTACCCACGCTTAAGATTGTGCGATGCTCCAAACAACAAGGTTTCCTTCTAATGGACAGGAGGAGTCTGTTTTTTTTTTCCTCCAGGGTCCCTCAAGTGGAAGTTTGCGTAGCAGAGCCTTCCCGCATGGATGACTGGAAAGCACACGTCCAATGACCATTGCAGCTGAGGAACATGACAGGTTCGTTTTGGTGGTTCTGGTGCCAAGTACCAAGGCCTTGAGTTGACTTGGAATCTCTTACAGATGTGTCCCAAAACTGGTTTGTTACAAGGGAGGTCTTAGAATGTATTGGTGGCTATGGGCCACGCTGAGGGTTTGGCACAGGTCGATGTGCACAGTTTCCATCTTGGGAGAGGAGATGTTCTGTTTTGTGGCTCAGGGTACATATGTTGTATCCTGACTTGGTATTCAAGAACAGGCCTCTGAGGATTGATGCTGGCAACCTAATCTAGAGATCCAATGATGTCCTTGGTGCCCATCAGGTTCAATTTTCTTACTAAGGACCATTGATATGGTTGTCTGACTGGATGTAGGTGATCAGGGTGTTTCAGACTGTGCATTTGCATCCAGAGCCACTTCCACTATTGGGGTGGGCTCAGGGGCCTTGCAGGTTTCTCCTAACTTGGAGGCTTTGGGGAACTGTGATGGGCACAGTTTCCTTGGGGATGGCAGGCCCAGTCCTGTGGTAAGGCTTCAGAGACCACCTCCTTGAGGATATGAGAGCCATGGTTTTGGGAGGGAAGTCTGCAAACACAAATTTGGGTCAGGGATAGTGGCAAGGTGATCGCAGGTCCAATGCATAGACCTAGAAGGCATCACGTCAGGAACTGTAATTAGGGTGACTGAAAGCTGGTAGCACAGGCTTTTCTATCTGGATTGTGTGTCCAGGATGGGCTCTGAATGTAGACGTGGTCTCATGGTTCAATGGGAGACTTTTCCTCTCTAAGGATCCTGGTGGATTTCCATAGATTGGTGGTTTTTCAGAGAAGAAAAGAGTGCTCTTTTCCATCTTAGGGGTGCTCCAAAACAGGGAAGAATGCTGTTTTCCAACTTAGGCTTATGCCAAAACAGGGATTCCAGAGACGGGCTCTGGGTCTGGGTGCCCGGATATCCCACCAAGTGTTAGGATTTGGGCCTAGGGGCATTCCAGGCCTGCAATGCAGGATCCTAATGGTGTAACAGAGAGGGCTTGTTTGAAAGCATGCTCAGGCTGAGGGTCATCATGCCTCTTTGTGCCCAGGGGGGCCCTCAGGAGAGGGCGTAGTCTCATTGGCCATATAGCTGGATCCCAATTTGAGGGTTGGACACCCATTGCAACAGCCAGGCTTCCTGCAATGGAAAGAGGAGTTCTCTATTGTGCTTCAGGTTCCCCCATTGGCAGGGTTACAGGAAAGGTCTGTGGAAAGTTGCCTTAATACCAAGGATGTGTACAGATGACAGGCTAAGAATTCCCAGGTAACAAAACAGCATTGTTACCCATATTCATGACATTCCATGTAGAAATAAGCCCTTAGTACTTCGCCCCAGAGCCACCAGAATGAACTTGCCATGTTCCTAAGCTGCAATGGTTAGTGGAGGTGTGGTTTCCAGGCAACCATACGGGGGTGCTCTGCTACACAAACTTTGCAATTGGCGGGGACCCTTGAGACAAAAAAACAGAATGCCCCTGTCCGGTAGAAAAAAACCTTCTGTTTGGAGCATCTCACAAGCCCCAGCGTGGGAAATCCTCCATTTCCTCTTGAAGCCACCACTCCATTTGTCAGTCATCATAGACACAAACTCCAGCATGAGCAAACATCTGACATCCGCCCTTACTCAGTTGCTGGATTTCAATTCGATCGCTGCACACTGGAACTGCCCTTAGTTTGACTGAATTAAGCCATAGCTTGGGTTTACAATTCCTTCCTCAGCCTACTGGTCCACAAGCCCTATTGTGAGGGAATTCTGGAGCTACAACACAATATTCTGCCTTCCCCATAGAAAGAAAAAGGGCCTGGAGAGTCTGCCCAGAAACTCCATATGATGGTCAATCTTCTCGGTGCTAGACGGAACCCTGATTCATAGGCTGCCCTGGGCACTAGTGCTGTGTCTGACATAGCCGGAGCCAGGACCTAGTGTCAGCCACTGAGAGATCAGGGCCCATATACAACATGTGAGACCAGCTATGGCCCAAGTCTGTCTTCTCTTCTATTCTTGGTATTCAGGCATCTGTACCCACACCTTTGCTGAAATCCTTGCCATTGGGGAAACCTGTAGCACAATAGAGAACTCCTCCTTCCCCATGGAAGGTATTCTGACAGTTGGGATAGTTGCTCAACCCTCAAAGTGGAAGGCAACTCCATGGCCAAGGAGACCATGTGCACTCATGATGGCTTACCCGGGCACAAGCAGGCATTGTGACCTCAGCCTGAGCATGCTATCAACCAAACGCTCTCAATTGCATCTCTGGGACCCCGAATTGCAGGCCTAGTACACACCTAGGCCCAAATCCTAACCCTGGTGGGATTTTACAGGGGCCCAGACACAGAGCCCATCTCTGGAATCCCTATTTTGGGGGACCCTTAAGATGGAAAACAGCACTCTTCCCTTCCCCGAGATAGTCACCAAACTCTTGGTAGCCACCAGGATCCTTGAGTGGAAAAATCTGCCATAGACCCATGAGAACACACCTGCATTCCGAGGCCATCCTGGACATACAATCCAGATACATATCATGTGCTATCACCTTTGAGTCATTGGATTTACAGTTCCTGACGAGCTGCCTTCCAGGTCTCTGCATTGGGCCTGCAATCACCTTGCCATTAACCTAAACTGAGTTTGTGTTTGCAGACTTCCTTCCTAAAACCATGGCTCACATGACCTCCAGGTTCTGGCATCTGAAGCCACACCACAAGACTGTGCATGAGATCCTCAAGGAAACTGTGCCCATCACTTTTGCCCGATACCTTTAGATTAGGAGAAACCTGCAAGGCCCCTGAGCGCAGCCAAATAATGGAGGCCGCTCTGGGCACAAATACACAGTCTGAGACACCCTGATCCCCTCCATACAGGCAGACACCCAAGTCAATGCTCCGGAGTCAGAAGATTGAACCTGAAATGCCCCGAGGACTTCATTGGCACACTAGATTAGGTTTACAGGTATCTGTCATCAGAGGCCTGCTCTGGAATATCAACTTATGATAAAATATATAGTCCCTGAGCCACAGAACAGAATATGTCCTCCCCAAAAAGGAAGCCATGCTCCTGGAATTGTGTCATACCCTTAGGGTATTTGGATCCTGAATGGCCCCTTAGCAACCAGCACATTCTATGATATTCCTGGTAACAAACCATCATTGTGCCCCATCTTCATCAGACTCCATGTCAACTCAAGGTCTCGATATATTGCCCCAGAGCCACCAGAATGCACCTGCCATGTTCCTAAGGTGCAATGGTCAATAGAGGGGTGATTTCCAGGCATCCCTGTGGGGTTCTCTGCTACAAAACTTTCCACATGGAGAAACCAGAGAAAACAAACCAGACTTCTCCTGTCCGGTAGAAAGAAACTTTGCTATTTGGAGCATCTCACAAGCCCCAGCATGGGAAATCCTCCATGGCCTCTTGACGCCACCCTTCCATTTGTGGGTAATCACAGACACAAACTCCAGTGTGAGCAAACATCTGACATCCACCCTTACTCAGGTGCTGGATATTCGAAACGGCAGCTGCACACTGGAACTGCCTTTTGCTTTTCACTGAACTTAACCATAGCTTTGTATTACTATTCTATCCTCACCACACTGGTCCACAATATCTCTTGATAGGGAATTCTGGAGCCACAACGCAGTATTCTGCCTTCCACATAGAAAGAAGAAGGACCTGTTGAGTCTGCCCAGAAACCTCACATGAGGATCAATCTACTCAGACCACGAGGCAACCCTGATTAATAGATTTCCCTGACCACTAGTGCTGTGTCTGACAGAGTCTAAGCCCCGACCTCGTGTCAGCCACCCAGAGTTGAGGGCCCATATTTAGCATGAGATATCGGCCATGGCCCTGGGCCATCATCTGTACCCATCCTTGGTATCCAGTCATCTGTCCCCCAAACTTTGCTGGAATTCCTGCCAATGGCGAACCTGAAACACAATAGAGAACACCTCCTTCCCCATGGCAGGAATATTGGTTGTCCAACCCTCAGCGTGGGAGCCAGCTGCATGGCCAAGGAGACCATGCCCACTCCTGAGGGCCGACATGGGCACAGGCAGGCATGGTGATCCTCAGCCTGAGCATGTTTTCCAACAAACACTCTCAGTTGCTCCTCCAGTACCAGCATTGCAGGCCTGGTATGCACCTAGGCCCAAATCCTAACCCTTGGTGGGATTTTCCAGGTGCCCAGACCCAGAGTCCGTCTCAGAATCCCTGTTTGGGGCACCATTAAGATGGAAAACAGCACTCTTCCCTTCCCTGAGAAAGGCACCAAACTATTGGGAGCCGCCAGGATCCTTAGAGAGAAAAAATCTCCCATGGACCCATGAAAACAAACCTGCATTCCGAGGCCATCCTGTCCACACAATCCAGAGAGAAAAGTCTTTGCTACCGCCTTCGAGTCATCCTATTTACATTTCCTGACGAGCTGCCCTCCATGTCTATGCATTGGGCCTGTGATCATCTCGACACTAACCCTAACCCCAGTTTGTGTTTGCCGACTTCTCTCCCAAAACCATGGCTTACATGCCCACCAGGATGTGGTCCCTCAAGCCACATCACAGGAAAGTTCCTGCCATCCCCAAGAAAACTGTGCCCATCAGGTTGTCCAAACCCTCCAGATTAGGAGAAACCTGCCAGGCCCCTGAACCCACCCCAATATTGGCGGTTGCTCTGGATGCAAACGTGCAGTCTGAACCACCCTGAGCACCTCCATCGAGGCAGAAAGCCAAGTCAATGGTTCTGAGTCAGATGATTGAACCTGACATGCCCCTAGGACTTCACTGGAACCCTAGATTGGGTCTTCAGACATCTGTTCTCAGAGTCCTGTTCTGGAATACCAAGTTATGATACAACATGTGGTCCCTGATTCCCACAACAGAACATCTCCTGTCTCCAGAAGGAAAATGTGCTCTTGGATCTATGTCCAACTTTCAGGGTAGATGGATCCTGCATGACCCATTAGCCCCAGCACCTTCTATGATCTCCCTGGTAACAAACCAGCATTGTGACCCAACTTCCTGAGACTTGATGCCAACTCAAGGTGTTGGTACTTTGCCCAAGAGCCATGAAACGAATCTGCCATGTTCCTCAGGTACAAAGGTCAATGGACGTGTGCTTTCTAGGCATCCAAGAGGTAGTTCTCTGCTACACAAAAATTCCACATAGGGAACCCTAGAGCAAACAAATAAGACTGCTCCTGTCAGGTTGAAGGAAACCTTGGTTGTTTGGAGCATCTCACAAGCCCCAGCCTGGGAAGTCCTCCACATTCTCTTGATGCCAACCCTCCATTTGTTAGTCATCATAGACACAAATTCCAGCATGAGCAAACATCTGACATCTGCTCTTACTCAGGTGCTGGATATTCGAATCAGTCACGCACACTGGAAATACCTTTCACTTGACACTGTATTCTTGCATAGTTTGGGTTTACAATTCCATCCTCACCCTACTGGACTGCAAGTCCTCTTGAGAGGGAATTAGGGAGACAAAACGCAACATTCTGCCTTCCCCATAGAAAGAAGAAGGGCCTGGTGAGTCTGCCCAGAAACTCCCCATGAAGATCAATCTACTTGGCCCTCGAGGGAACCCCGATTTATACTTTGCGCTGGCCACTAGCGCTGTGTCTGAGAGAGCCTGAGCCCCAACCTCGTGCCAGCCACCCAGAGTGTTGGGCCCTTATCCAGCATGTGGGACTGGCCATGGCCCAGTCATCTCTACCCATCCTTGATATTCCGGCAACTATCCCAGATCTTTGCTGGAATCCCTACCAGTGGGGGAACCTGAAGCACAATTGAGAACTCCTCCTTCCCCATGGCAGGAAGCCTGGCTGTTGCTATGGGTGCCCAACCCTCAGAATTAGAACCAGGTGCATGGCCAATGAGACAACGCCCAATCATAAGGGCCACCTGGGCCAAAGCAGGCATTGTGTCCCTCAACCTTAGCATGCATTCAAACAAATGCTCTCAGTTGTTTCTGCAGGGTCCCGCATCGCAGGCCTGGTATGCCCTTAGGACCAAATCCTAACACTTCGTGGGATTTTCCATGCCAACATAACCAGAGCCCGTCTCTGGAATCTCTGTTTTGAAGCACCCCTATGATGGAAAACAGCACTCTTCCCTCCCCTGAGAAAACTATTAGGAGCTGCCAGGATGCGTAGAGAGGAAAAATCTCCCAGGGCTCCATAAGACCACACCTTCATTCCGAGGCCATCCGGGACACACAATCCAGATACAAGGGACTGTGCTACCACCTTCGAATCACCTGGTTTACAGTTCCAGACGAGCTGCCCTACAGATCTACGCATTGGGCCTGTGATCACCTCGCCATTAACCCTACCCCAAGTTTTTGTTTGCAGACTTCTTTCCCAAAACCATGGCTCACATGCCCTCTATGATGGGTCTCTGTAGCCACACCACAGGAAAGATCCTGCTATCCCCAATGAAACTGTGTCCATCACAGTTGCCCAAACCCTCCAGATTAGGAGAGACCTGCAAGTCCCCTAAGCCCAGTCCAATATTGGAGGCCACTCTGGACACAAATGCACAGTGTGCAACACCCTGATCACCTCCATCCAGGAAGACACCCAAGTCAATGGTCCTGAGTCAGAAGATTGGTCCCTGAACACCACAATAGAATATCTCCTGTCCCCAGATGGAATTTGTGCTCTTCAACTTGTGTCAAGGGTCGGGGTATATGAATTATGCACAGCCCCTTAGCCCCCAGCACATTCTAAGATCTCTCTGGTAACAAACAAACAGCATTGTGATCCATCTTCATGAGATTCCATGTCACTTCAAGTCCTTGGTAATTCGCCCCAGAGCCACCAGAATGAACCTGCCATGTTCCTCACCTGATATGGTCAGTGGAGGTGTGCTTTCCAGGCATCCATGTGGGAGTGCTCTTCTACTTATTCTTTCCACATGTGGGACCCTGGAGCAAACAAACCAGACTGCCACTGACCAGTAGAAGGGAACCCTCTGTTTGGAGCATCTCAGAAGCACCAGCAGGAGAAATCCTCCATGGCCCTTGACACAACCCCTCCATTTGTCAGTCATCATAGACAAAAACTCCAGCATGAGAAAACATCTGAAATCTGCCGTTATTTAGATTCTGCATTTTCTTTTCCACCACTGCACACTGGAACTGCGTTTCACTTGACACTGAATTTAACAATAGCTTGGGTTTAGAATTCCATCCTCAGCCTCCTGGTCTGCAAGCCCTCTAGAGAGGGAATTTGGAGCCACAAGGCAACATTCTGCATTCCCACTAGAAAGAAATAGGGCCTGGTGAATCTTCCCAGAAACTCCACATGAGGATCAATCTACTTGGCACTCGATGGAACCTTGATTTATAGGCTGTCCTGGGCACTAGTACTAGTACTAGTACTAGTACTGTGTCTGACAGAGCCTGAGCCAAGACCTAGTTTCAGGCACCCAGAGATATGAGCCCATATCCAGCATGTGAGATTGGCCAGGGCCCAAGTCCATCATCTCTACCCATCCTTGGTATTCAGGCACCTGTCCCCAGACCTTTTATGTAATCCCTACCAATGGGGTAACCTAAAGCACAATAGAGAACTCCTGCTTCCCCATCGTAGGAATCCTGGCTGTTGATATGGGTGTCCAAACCTCAATGTGGGAGCCAGCTGCATGGCCAAGGAGACAATGCCCACTCATGAGGGCTGCCCTGGGCACAAGTAGCCATTGTAACCCTCAGCTTGATCAAGCCTTCAAAAAAATGCTCTTAGTTGCACCTCCAGGATCCTGCATTGCAGGCCTGATATGCCCTTAAGCCCAAATCCTAACACATCGTGGGATGTTCCATGTGCACATACCCAGAGCCCGTCACTGGAATCCCTGTTTTGAGGCACCCCTAAGATGGAAAACAGCACTCTTCACTTCCCTGAGAAAGCCACCAAACTAATGGGATCCCCCAGGATCCTTGAGAAGAAGAATCTCCCATGGTCCCATGAGTCCACACCTGTATTCCGAGGCCAGCGTGGATATGCTATCCAGATACAAGAGACTGTGCTACTGGCTTCGAGTCACCTGATTTACAGTTCCTGACGTGCTGCCCTCCAGATCTTTGAATTGGGGCTGTGAACACCTCTCCATTAACCTTATCCCGAGTTTGTGTTTGCAGATCTCTCTCTAAAAACCATTGCTCACATGTCCTCCAGGATGGGGCCCCTAGAGTCACACCACAAGACTGTGCTTGCCATCCCCAAGGAAACTGGGCCCATCACAGTTGCCCAAACCCTCCTGATTAGGAGAAACCTGGAAGGCTCCTGAGCACATCCCAATATTGGAGGCTGCTCTGGATGCAAATGCACAGTCTGAAACACCCTGATCACCTCCATCCAGGCAGACACCCAAATCAATGGTCCTGAGTCAGATAATTGAACCTGACATGGCCCTAGGACCTCATTGGAAGAGGGATTAACTTTTCAGGCACTTGTCCTCAGAGGCCTCTTCTGGAATACCAACTTATGATACAAATTATGGCCCCTGAGCCCCAGGGTGGGAAATCCTCCATGGCCTCTTGACGCCACCTCTCCATTTGTTGGTCATCATAGACACAAACTCCAGCCTGAGCAAACATCTGACATCCGCCCATATTCAGGCGCTGATATTGGAATCAGCTGCTGCACACTGGAACTGCCTTTCGCTTTGCAATGAATTTAAGCCTAGCTTCAGACTACAATTTCATCCTCACCCTACTGGTCTGCCATATCTCTTGATAGGGAATTCTGGAGCCACAACGCAACATTCTGCCTTCTTCATAGATAGAAGGACCTGGTGAGTCTGCCCATAAACTGCACATAAAGATCAATATACTCAGCCCAGGAGGGAACCCCTATTTATAGTTTGCCCTAGCCACTAGTGCTGTGTCTGACAGAGCCTGAGCCCCTACCTCGTGTCAGCAACCCAGAGGGTGGGGCCCACATTAACCATGTGAGACCGGCCATGGCCCAGGGCTGTCATTACTACCCATCCTTGGTATTCAGGCATCTGTCCCCTAGATCTTAGCTGGAATCCCTACCAATGGGGGGACCTGAAGCACAATAGAGAATTCATCCTTCGCCATGGCAGGAATCCTGGCTTTTGGATGGGTGTCCAACCCTAGGAATGGGAACTGGCTGCATGGCTGAGTAGACATCGCCCAATCCTGATGGCCTCCGGGGCACAAGCAGGCATTGGGACCCTCAGCTTGACCATACTTTCAAACAAACGCTCTCAGTTGCACCTCCAGGATCCCGCATTGCATGCCTGGTATGGCCCTAGGCCTAAATATTAACCCTTGGTGGGATTTTCCAAGCACTTAGACCCAGAGCTCATCTCTGGAATGCCTGTTTTGGGGCACGCCTAAGCTGGAAAACAGTACTCATCCCTTCCCGGAGAAATCCAACAAACTATTGAGAACCGCCAGGATCCTTGAGAGGAGAAATCTCCCATGGACCCTTGAGACAACACCTGCAATAAAGGCCATTCTGGAAATTAAATCCAGATACAATTACCTGTGCTACCACCTTTGAGTTACGTGATTTACAGTTCCAGACTTGCTGCCCTCCTGGTCTATGGATTGGGACTATGATCACCTTGCCACTAACCCTAACCTAAGTTTGTGTTTGCAGACTTCTCTCTCAAAATCATGGCGCACATGTCCTCCAGGATGGGGTCTCTGGAGTCACACCACAGGACAGTTCCTGCAATCCCCAAGGAAACTGCCCATCACAGTTGTCCAAAAACCCCATATAAGGAGAAACCTGCAAGGAACCTGAGCCAACCCTAGTATTGGATGCCACTCTGGACACAAATGCACAGTCTGAAACACCCTCATCACCTGCATCGAGTCAGACACCAGAGTCAATGATCCTGAGTCAGAAGATTGAATGACATTCCCCTAGGGCCTCATTCAAACCCTTTATTAGGTTTTCAGGCTTCTGTCCTCAGAGACCTGTTCTGGATTACCAATTTATGATACAACATATGGCCGCTGAGCCCCACAACAGAATATCTCCTGCCCCCAGAAGCAATCCAGGCTCTTGGGCCTGTGTCAAATCCTCAGGCTAGATGAATCCTGCATGGCCCATTAACCACCAGCACATTCTAAGATCTCCCTGGTAACAAACCAACATTTTGACCCATCTTCATGAGGTTCCATGTCCAATCCAGTCTTTATTTCTTCGCCTCAAAGCCACCAGATGCCATGTTCCTTCGCTGTCATGGTCAATGAAGGTGTGCTTTCCAGTCACCCATGTGGGAGATCTATGTTATCCGATCTTTCGACATGGGGAACCATGGAGGAAACAAATCAGACTGCCCCTGTCTGGTAGAAGGAAACCTTGCTGTTTGGAGCATCTCAAAAACACCAGATTGGGAAATCCTCCATAACCTCTTGACGCCACCCCTCCATTTTTGTGTCATCATAGACACAAACTCCAGCATGAGCAAATATCTGACATCCACCCTCACTCAAGTGCTGAATATTGGATTCAAACATTGCACACTGGAAATTCCTTTTGCTTGATACATAATGTAACCATAGCTTAGGTTTACAATTCCATCCTCAGCCTCCTGGTCCACAAGCCCTCTTGATAGTGAATTCTAGAGCCACAAAGCAGCATTCTGCCTTCCCCTTACAAACAAGAAGGGCCTGGTGAGTCTGCCCAGAAACCATACATGAGGATCAATCTGCTCGCCACTTGAGGGAACCCCAATTTATAGGCTGCCCTGGGCACTAGTGCTGTGTCTGACAGAGCCTGAGCCAAGACCTAGTGTCAGCCACCCAGTGATCGGGGCCCATATCCACGATTTGATACTGGCCATGGCCCATGTCCATCATCTTTACCCATCCTTGGTATTCAGGCCTCTGTCCCCAGACCTTTGCTGGAATCCCCGCTAATGGGGGAACCTGACGCACTATAGAGAACTCCTCTTTCCCCATGGCAGGATTCTGGCTGTTGGGATGGTTTTCCAACCCTCAAAGTGGGAGCCAGCTGCATGGCCAATGTGACCACGCCCACTCATGAGGGCCACCTGGGCATAAGCAAGTATTGTGACCCTCAGCCTGAGAATGATTTCAAACAAGCCCTCTCAGTTGCACCTCCAGGATCCTGCATGCAGGCCTGGTAAGCCACTAGGCCCAAATCCTAACACTTGGTGGGATTTTCCAGGGGACCAAACCCAGAGTCCGTCTCTGGAATCCATATTTTGGGGCACCCCTAACATGAAAAAAAGCACTCTTCCCTTCCCCGAAAAAGCCACCAACTATTGGAAGCCACCAGGATCCTTAGAGAGGAAAAATCTCCCATGGACCCATGAGGCCACAACTGCATTCTGAGGCCATCCTGCACACAATACAGAGAAAAAAGCCTGTGATTCTGCCTTTGAGTCACCCGATTAACAGTTCCTGAAGAGCTGCCATCCATGTCTATGCATTGGGCCTGTGATAACCTTGCCACTAACCCTAACCCAAGTTTGTGTTTTCAGACTTCCCTCCCAAAACCATGGCTCACATGCCCTCCAGTTTGTGATAACTGGAGCCACACCACGGGATTGTACCTGTCTTCCCGAAGGAAACTGTGATTGTCACTATTAAACAAACCCTCTAGATTAGGAGAAACCTGCAAGGCCCCTAAGCCCAGCCCAATATTGGAGGCCACTCTGGACGCAAATGCACAGTCTGACACACCATATCACCTACATCCAGGCTGATATCCAAGTCAATGGTCCTCAGACAGAAGATTGAACCTGACATGCTCCTAGGATTCACTGGAACACTAGAATAGGTTTTCAGGTATCTGTACTCAGAAGGCTGTTCTGAATATCAATGTATGATACAATATGGTCACTGAGCCACACAAAAGAACATCTCCTGTCCTTAGAAGAAAGCTGTGCTCTGGACCTGTGTCAAACACTCTGGGTAGATGAATCCTTCAAGGCCCCCTGGCCACCAGCACATTCTATGATCTCCCTGACAACATACCAGCATTGTGACCCATCTTCATGAGACTCCATGACAACTCCAGCCCTTGGTACTTCGGCCCAGAGCCACCAGAATGAAACTGCCATGTTCCTCTGCTGCCATGGTCAATGTAGGTGTACTTTCCAGGCATCCAGCAGGAGTGCTCTGATACCAACTTTCCACATGGGGAACCCTGGAGGAAACAAACCAGACTCCCCTGTACGGTAAAAGGAATCTTTTCTGTATGGAGTATCTCAAGCCTGAGGGTGGGTAATCCTCCATGGCCTCTTGAGGCCACCCATCCATTTGTTGGTCATCATAGACACTACCTCCAGCGTGAGCAATCAACTGACATCTGCACTTACTCAAGTGCTGGATATTTGAATCAGCTGCTACACACTGGAATTGCCTTATGCTTGGCACTGAATTTAAAAGTAGCTTGGCGGGACGCCTGGGTGGCTCAGTTGGTTAAACAGCTGCCTTCGGCTCAGGTCATGATCCCAGCGTCCTGGGATCGAATCCCACATCAGGCTCCTTGCTCCGCAGGGAGCCTGCTTCTCCGTCTGACTCTGCCTTCCACTCTGTCTGCCTGTGCTTGCTCTCGCTCGCTCTCTGACAAATAAATAAAATCTTGAAAAAAAAAAAGTAGCTTGGGTTTGCAATTCCATCCTCACCCTGGTGTTCAGTAAGCTCTCTTGATAGGGAATTCTGAAGCCACAACACAGCATTCTGCCTTCCCCATAGCAAGAAAAAACAGCCTGGAGAGACTGCCCAGAAACCCTACATGAGGATAAATCTACTCGACCCTCGAGTGAACCCCATTTATAGGTTTACCTGGCCACTAGCGCTGAGTCTGACAGAACCTCGTCTCTGACCTCGTGTCAGGACCCAGAGACTGGGCTCCAACTCCAGAATGTGAGACCAGCCATGTCCCAGGGCTGTCATCTCTACCCATTCTTGATTCAGGCATCTGTCCCCAGACATTTGCTGAAATCCCTGCCAATGGGGGAACCAGAAGCACAATAGGGAAATCCTCCTTCCCCATGGCAGGAATGATGGCTCTTGGGATGGGTTTCCAGACCTCAGAGTGGTAGCCAGCTGAATGGCCAATGATAACCCGCCCACTCATGAGGGCCGCCCTGGACACAAGCAGGCATTGTGACCCCCAACATGAGCATGCTTTCAAACAAACACTCTCAGTTGCATTCCAGAATCCAAATTTGCAGGCCTGATATGCCCCTAAGCACAAATCATAACACCTGGTGGGATTTTTCAGGGGCCCAGAAACACAGCCTGTCTCTGGAATCCCTGTTTTGGGACACCCCTAAGATGTAAAATAGCACTCTCCCCTTCGCCAAGAAAGCCACCATAGTATAGGGAGCCGCTAGGATCCTTGAGAGGAAAAATCTCCCATGGATCCATGAGACCACACCTGTATTCCGAGGCCATCCTGGACACAAAAGCCAGATACACAAGCCTGTGCTACCACCTTCAAGGCAACTAATTTATAGTTCCAGACGAGCTGCCCTCCAGGTCTATGCATTGGGCCTGCGATCACCTCACCGCTAACCTTAACCCGAGTTTGTGCTTACAGACTTCTATCCCGAAACCATGGCTCATATTTCCTCCAGGATGGGGTCTCTGGAGCCACACCAAAGGACTGTGCCTGCCATCCCCAAGGAAAATGTGTCCGTCACATTTGCCTAAAACTTCGAGATAAGGAGAAACCTGCAAGGCCCCTGAGCCCACCCCAATACTGGAGGCCCCTCTGGACACAAATGTGCAGTCTGAAATACGCTGATCACCTGGATCCAGGCAGATACCCAAGTCAGTGTTTCTCAGTCAGAAGATTGAACCTGACATGCTCCTATGACCTCATTGTAACCCCTGATTAGGTTTTCAGGCATCTGTAATCAGAGACCTGTTCTGGAGTACCAACTTAAGATACAACATATGGTCCCTGATCCCCACAATAGAACATCTCCTTTCTCTAGATGGAAGCCGTGCTCTTGGAACTGTGTCAAACCCTCAGGGTAGATGAATCCTACTTGGCCCGTAGCCACCAGCAGATTCTAAGATCTCACTGGTAACAAGCCAGCATTGTGAGCCATCTTCATGAGATTCCATGTCAACTACAGGCCTTGGTACTTCACCCCAGAGCCTTCAGAAAGAACCTGTCATGTTCCTCAGCTGCAATGTTCAGTGGAAGTGTGCTTTCCAGGCATCCATGTGGGAGTGCTCTGCTACCCAAACTTTCCACATGGGGGACTCTCGAGCAAACAAATCTGACTGCCCTGTCCTGTAGAAGGAAACCTGGCTGTTTGGAGCATCTCACAAGCTCAAGTGTGGGAAATCCTCTATGACCTCTTTTCAACTCCTCTCCATTTGTCGGTCATTATAGACACAAACTCCAGCTTGAGCAAACATCTGACGTCTGCGCTTACTCAGGTGCTGGATATTCGAATCAGCCGCTGCACACTGGAAATGCCATTCGCTTGTCACTGAATTTATTCATAGCTTGGGTTTACAATTCCATCCTCACCCTACTGGTCCACAAGCACTCATGATAGGGAATTCTGCAGCCACAACACAGCATTCTGCCTTCCCAATAGAAAGAAGAAGGGCCTGGTGAGTCTGCCCAGAAACTCCACATTATGATCAATCTACTTGTCCCTTGAGGGAACCCTGAATTATAGACAGCCCTGGCCCCTAGTGTTGTGTCTGACAGAGCCTAAGCCCCGACCTCGTGTCAGCCACCTAGAAGGCGGGGCCCATATCCCGCATGTTAGACTGGCCACGGAACAGAGCCCTCATCTTTACCCATCCTTGGTATTCAGGCATGTGTCCCCAGACCTTCCCTGGAATCCCTACCAATGAGGGAACCTGAATCACAATAGAGAAATCCTCATTCCCCATGGCAGGATTCCTGTAAGTTCGGAAGGGTGTCCAACACTCAGAGTGTTAGCCTACTGAATGGCCATTGAGACCACCCCCATTCCTGAGGGCCACCCTATGCAAAAGCTTGCATAGTGACCCTCAGCCTGAGCATGCTTTCAAACAAACGCTCTCAGTTGTATCTCCAGGACTTGCATTGGAGGCCTGGTAAGCCCCTATGCCCAAATCATAACCCTTGGTGGGTATTTCCAGGTGCCCAGAGCCAGAGCACTTCTCTGCAATCCCTGTTATGGGACACCCTTAATATGGAAAACAGAACTCTTTCCTCTCTGAGAAAGCCACCACATTATAAGGAGCCGCCAGGATACTTGAGAGGAAATATCACCCATGGACACCTGAGACCACACCTGCATTCTTAGTCCATCGTGGATACACAATCCAGATAAAAAAGCCTGTGCTACCTCCTTTGAGGCATGCGATTTACATTTCACACGGAGCTTCCCTCCAGGAGTATGCATTGGGCCTACAATCACTTCGCCACTAAACCTAACCCGCATTTGTGTTTGCAGACTTCCCTCCGAAAACCATGGCTCTCATGCCCTCCAGCATGGGGTCTTTGGAGCCACACCACAGGACTGTGCCCACCATTGCCAAGGAAACTGTGCCCATCAAATTGCCCTATCTTTCCAGATTAGGAGAAACCTGCAAGGCCCCTGAGCCCACCCCAATACTGGTTGCCACTCTGTACACAAATGCACAGTCTGGAACACCCTGATCACCTACATCTAGGCAGACTTTGAAGTCAATGATACTGAGTCAGAGGATTGAACCTGACATTCCGTTAGGATTTTATTGGAACCCTAGATTAAATTTTCAGGCATCTATCCTCAGAGGCCTGTTCTGCAATATCAAATTATGATACATTTGGTCCGTTAGCCCCACATCAGAACATCTCTGGTCCGAGAAGGAAACCGTGCCCTTTGACCAGTGTCAAACCCTCAGGGTAGATGAATCCTACATGGTCCCTTAGCCACCAGCACACTGTAAGGTCTCCATGGTAACAAACCTTCATTATGACCCATCTTCATGAGACTTCATGTCAACTCCAGGCCTTGGTAATTCGCCCAAGAGCCACCAGAACGAATTGGCCATGTTTCTCAGCTGCAATTTTAATGGAGGTGTGCTTTTCAGGCATCCACGTGGGAGTGCTCTGCTACCCAAACTTTCCACATGGGGGACCCTGGAGCAAATAAACCAGTCTCCCCCTGTGTGGTAGAAGGAAACTTTGCTGTTTGAAGCATCTCACAAGCCCCAGCATGTGAAATCCTCCATGGCCTCTTGACGCCACCCCTCCATTCATCGGTCATCATAGACATAAACTCCAGCATGAGGAAATGTCTGACTTTCACCTTTACTCAGTGGAATCAGACACTGCACAATGGAACTGCCTTTTGCTTGGCACTGAATTGAACCTTAGCTTGAGTTTACAATTCCATCCTCACCCTACTGGTCCCCAAGCCCGCTTGATAGGGAATTCTGGGGCCACAACGCAGCTTTTTGCCTTCCCCTTAGAAAGAAGAAGGGCATGGTGATTCTGCCCAGAAACTCTGCATGAGGATCCATCTGCTCAGCCCTTGAGGGATCCCTGATTCATACTCAGCCCTGACCACTAGTTCTGTTTCTGACAGAGCCTGAGTGCTCAATTCATGTCAGCTACTCAGAGAGTCAGGCATGTGAGACTGGCCATGTCTCAGGTCCCTCATCTCTACCCATCCTTGGTATTCAGGCATCTGTCCCCAGACATTTGCTAGAATACCTGCTAATGGGGGAACCTGAGGCACAATAGAGAATTCTTCCTTTTCCATGGCAGGAATCCTGGTAGTTGGGATGGGTGTCCTACATTAAAGTGGTAGCCAGCTGCATGGCCAAGGAGACAACTCCCACTCATAAGGGCTGCCCTAATCACATCAGGCATTGTGACACTCAGACTAGCATGCTTTCAAACAAACGCTCTCAGTTGTACCTCCAAGTCACACATTGTAGGCCTGGTACTCCCCTAGGCCCAAATCCTAATCCTGGTGGTATTTTCCAAGCACCCAGACTCACAGCCCTTCTCTGGAATCCCTTTTTGGGGAACATCTAAGATTGAAAACAGCACTCTTCCATTCAAACGAGAATGCCACCATACTATTGGGAGCTTCCAGGATCCGTAGAGAGGAAAATACTCTCATGGAAACATTAGAACACACCTGCATTCCAAGGCTATCATGGACACACAATCCAGATACAAAAGCCAGTGCTAGTGCCTTCGAGGTACGTGATTTACAGTTCCTGACGATCTGCCCTCCAGGTCTATGCATTGGGCCTACGATCACCTCGCAACTCAACCTAATCCGAGTTTGTGATTGCAGACTTCTCTCCCAAAACCATGGCTTACATGCCCTCCACGATGGAGTATCTGGAGCCACACCACAGGACTGTGCCTGCCACCCCCAAGGAAACCGTGCCCACAAATTTGCCTAAAACTTCAAGATTAGGAGAAACCTGCAAGGCCCCAGAGCCCACCCCAATATTGGAGGCCACTCTGTACACAAAGGCACAGTCAGAAACACCCTGGTTGCCTACATATAGGCAGACACCGAAGTCAATGGTCCTGAGTCTGATGATTGAACCTGAAATTCCCCTTGGACTTCATTGGAACCCTAGATGAAGTTTTTAGGCATCTGTCATCAGAGGCCTGTTCTGGAATACCAACTTATGATACAACATTTGGTCCGTGAGCCCCACAACAGAACATCTCCGATACCCAGAAAGAAACCGTGTTCTTCGACCGGTGTCAAACCATCAGGATAGACTAATCATACATGGCCCCTTAGCCACCAGCACATAGTAAGATTTCCGTGGTAACAAAACTGCATTGTGACCCAACTTCATTAGAATCCAGGCCTTGGTACTTTGCCCTAGAGCAACCAGAAAGAACCTGCCATGTTCCTTAGGTGCAATGGTTAATGTAGGTGTGCTTTCCAGTATCCACATGCGAGTACTATGCTACCCAAACTTTGCACATGGGGGAACCTGGTGTAAACAAACCAGACCTCCCCTGTCCAGTAGAAGGAAACCTTATGTTTGGATCAACTCACAGGCTCCATGACCTCTTGATGCCACCACTCCATTGGTCGGTCATCATAGACACAAACTCCAGTCTAAGCAAACATCTGACATGCACCCTTATCCCAGTGCTGGATGTCTTGAATAAACCACTGCACATTGGAACTGCCTTCCACTTGGCACTGAATTGAACCATAGCTTGTGTTTACAATTCCATCCTCACCTGACTGGTCCCTAAGCCCTCTTGATAGGGAAATCTGGGGCCACAACGCAGCATTCTGCCTTCCCCATCGAATGAAGAAATGCCTGGTGAGTCTGCCCTGAAAACCCACATGAGGATCAATCAGGTCGGCCCTCGAGTCAACACCGATTTATAGGCTGCCATGGCCACTAGTGCCGTGTCTGACAGAGCCTGAGCTCGACTGAGTTTCAGCCACTAAAGAGCAGGCCCCATATCTAGCATTTGGGATTGCCATGGCCAAAGTATGTCATCTCTACCCATCCTTGATATTCAGGCACCTGTCCCCAGACCTTGGCAGGGATCCCTGCCAATTAGGGAACTTGAAGCACAATAGAGAACTCTTCTTTCCCCATGGCAATAAACCTGGCTTTTGGGATGGGTGTTCTACCCTCAAAGGGGGAGCCAGTTACAACATCAATGACACCACACACACTCCTGAGGACTACCCTTGGCACAAACAGGCATTGTGACCCTCACCCTGAGCATGCTTTCAAAAAATCCCTCTCAGATTCACCACAATGATCCCTCATTTCAGGCCTGGTATGCCTGTAGGTTCAAATCATAAAACTTGGTGGGATTTTCGAGGTGCCCAGACCCAGAGACCATCTCTGGAATTTTTGTTTTGGTGCACCCTTCAGATGGAAAACAGCACTCATCCCTTCCCCAAAAATGTCACCAAATTATGAGGAGCCACCAGGATCCATAGAGAGGCAATGTCTCCCATGGACCCATGAGAAAACACCTGCATTCCGAGGCCATCCTGGACACACAATCCGGAGAGAAAAGCCTGTGCTACTGCCTTCCATTCACCCTAATTACAGTTCCAGATGAGCTGCTCTCAAGGTATATGCATTGGGCCTGTGATCACCTCGCCACTCACCCTAATTCGAATTTGTGTTTGCAGACTTATCTACCAAAACCATGGCACACATGCCCTCCAGGATGGGGTCTCCGGATCCACACTGCAGGACTGTCCCTGCCATCCACAAGGAAACTGTTTCCATCACAGTTGCCCAAACTGTCTAGATTAGGAGAAACCTACAAGGCCTCTGGGCCTACCCCAATTTCGGCGGCCGCTCTGAACACAAATGCACAGTGTGAAATACCCTGATCTCCTACATCCAGGAACACAGCCAAGTCAATGTTCCTGAGTCAGAATAATGAACCTAACATGCCCCTAGGACGTCATTGGAACCATTGATTCGGTTTTCAGACATGTGTCCTCAGAGGCCTGTTCTAGAATGCGAACTTATGATACAACATGTGGTGGCTGGGCCACACAACAGAACATCTCCTGTCCCCAGAAGGAAACCGTGCCCTACAATCTGTGCAAAATTTCAGAGTAGTAGATTCCTGTACAACTACTAAGCCACCAGCACATTCTAAGATCTACCTGGTAACAAACCAGCTGTGTGGCCCATCTGCAAGAGATTCCATGTCAAATCAAGGACTTGGTACTTTGCTACAGAGACACCAGAATAAAGCTGCCATGTTCTTCAGTTGCAATGGTCAATGAAGTTGAACATTCCAGGCATCCATGCGGTAGAGCTCTGCTACCCAAACTTTCCACATGGGGGACCCTGGAGCAAATAAACCACACTCCACCTGTCCAGTAGAATGAAACCTTGCTATTTGGAGCAGCTCATGAGTCTCAACGTGAAAATCCCTACATGGCTTCTTGACGCCACCCCTCCATTTGTCAGTCATCATAGACACAAACTCCAGTGTGAGCAAATATCTGACGTCCTCCCTTACTAAGGTGCTGGATATCTCGAAAAAGCTGCTGGACACAGGAAATGCCTTCCGCTTGGCAGTGAATTGAACTGTAGCTTGTGTTTAAAATTCCTTCCTCACCCGACTGGTCCCCAAGCCTTCTTGATAGCGAATTATGGAGACACAACACAGCATTCTGCCTTCCCGATAGAAACAAGTGCCTGGTGAGTCTGGCCAGAAACTCCACATGAGGATCAATCTGCTCGGCCCTATATCGGAGGGACCCTGATTTATAGGTTGCCCTGGCCACTAGTGCTGTGTCTGACAGAGCCTGAGCCCAGACCTAGTGTCAGTCACCAGAGTTTGAGCCCCACATCTAGTATTTGGGAATGCCATGGCTCAAGTATTTCATCTCTACCCATCCTTGGTATTCAGGCACCTGTCCCCAGACCTTTGCTGGAATCCCTGATAATGGGGCATCCTGAAGCACAATAGAGAACTCCTCCTTCTTCATATCAGGAAACTTGGCTGTTAGGATGGGTGTTCAACCCTGAAAGGGGGAGTCATTTACAAGTCCAGTGAGACCACACAAACTCCTCAGGGATGCCCTGGAGGCAAACAGGCCTTGTGACCCTCAGCCTGAGCATGCTTTCAAACAATCCTTCTCTGTTGCACTACCACGAACCCGCATTGCAGGCCTAATATGCCCCTAAGCCCAAATCCTAGCACTTGTTGTGATGTCCCAGATGCCATGAACCAGAGCACGTCTCTGGAATCCCTGTTTTGGGGCACCCATAAGGTGGAAAACATCACTCTCCCCTTCCCCGAAAAAGCCACCAAACTATGGAGAGCCACCAGGATCCATAGAGAGGAAAAGACTCCCATGGACCCATGAGACCACACCTGCATTCCAAGGCCATCCTGGACACACAATCCAGAGAGAAAAGCCTGTGCTACTGCCTTCCAGTCTCCCTAATTATAGTTCATGACGAGCTTCCCTCCAGGTCTATGCATTGGGCCTGTGATCACCTCGCCACTCACCCTAATTTGTATTTGTGTTTGCAGACTTCTCTCCCAAAACCATGGCTCACATGCCCACCAGAATGTGATCTCTGGAGCCACACCACAGAACTCTGGCTGCCAACCCCAAGGACACTGTGCATATCAGATTTGCCCAAACCTTCCAGATTAGGAGAAACCTGTGTGGCCCCTGAGCCCACACCAATATTGCCGGCCACTCGGGATGGAAATGCGCAGTCTGAAACACCCTTATCACCTACATCCAGGGAAATAGCCAAGTCAATGATCGTGAGATAGACGATTGAACCTAAAATGCCAGTAGGCTCTCAATGGAACCCCTTTAGGTTTTCAGGCATCTGTCCTCAGGGGCCTGTTCTGAAATACCAATCTATGACACATCATGTGGTCTCTGAGCCACACGACAGAACATCCCCTGTCCCCAGAAGAATACCATGCTCTTCGACCTGTGCCAAACCCTCAGGGTAGGAGAATCCTGCATGGCACCTTAGCAACCAGCACATTCTAAGTTCTCCCTGGTAACAAACAAGCATTGTGACCCATCTGCAAGAGATCCCATGTCAACTCAAGGCCTTGGCACTTTGTCCCAGAGCCACCAGAACGAATCTGCCATGTTCCTCAGCTGCAATTGTCAATGGAGGTGTGCTTTCCTGGCATCCATGCCGGAGAGCTCTTCTTCACAAACTTTCCACATGGGGAAACCTAGAGTAAACAAACCAGACTTCACCTACTCTGTACAAAGAAATGTTACTTTTTGCAGCAGTTCACAGGCCTCAGCATGTGAACTCCTCCATGGCCTCTTTATACCACCCCTCCACTTGTCGGTCATCATAGACAAAAACTCTAGTGTGTGCAAGCATCTGACATCCACCCTTATTCCAGTGCTGGATGTCTCGAGTAAACTGCTACAAATTGGAACTGCCTTCTGCTTGGCACTGAATTGAACCATAGCTTTTGTTTACAATTCCACCCAAAACTGACTGGTCCCCAAGCTCTCGGAATTGGGAAATCTGGAGCCACAACACAGCATTCTGCCTTCCCTATTGAATGAACAAATGCCTGGGAATCTTCCCAAGAAACTCCACATGAGGATCAATCTGCTCCGCCCTCGAATCTACTCTGATATAAAGGCTGCCATGGCCACTAGCGCTGTGTCTGACAGAGCCTGAGCCCCGACCGAGTTTTAGGCCTCATATCTAGCATTTGGGATTGCTATGGCCCAAGTACGTCATCTCCACCCATCCTTGGTATTCAGGCACCTATCTCGAGACCTTGCTGGAAACCCTGCCAATGGGGCAACCTGAAGCACAGAGGAACCTGACGGAAGAGAACTCACCCTTCCTCATGGCAGGACATTTGGCTGTTGGGTTGGGTGTCCAACTCTCTAAGAGGGAGCCAGATATATGACCAATGAGACCACTCCCACTCCTGAGGGCCGCCATGGGAGCCAACAGGCATTGTGAGACTCAGCCTGAGCAAGCTTTCAAACAATCCCTCTCAGTTGCACCATCATGATCCCGCATTGCAGGCCTCATACACCCCTAGGTGCAAATCCTAACCCTTGGTGGGAAGTCCCAGATGCCCAGAAAAAGAGCCTGTATCTGGAATCCCTGTTTTGGGGCACCCATAAGATGGAAAACAACACTCTTCCCTTCCCCAAAAAAGCCACCAAACTATGAGCTGCACAGATCCATAGAGAGGAAAAGTTTCCCATGGACCCATGAGACTATACCTGCATTCCGAGGCCATCCTGGACACACAATATAGAGAGAAAAGCCTGTGCTACTGCCTTCCAGTCACCCTAATTACAACTCCTGACAAGCTGCACTCCAGGTCTACTCATTGGGCCTGTGATCACCTTTCCACTAACCATAACCCACATTTGTGTTTGCAGACTTCTCTCCCAAAACCATGGCTCATATGCCCTCCAGGACAGGGTCTCTGGATCCACAACACATGACTAGGCCTGCCATCCCCAAGGAAACTGTGCCCGTCAAACCTGCCCAAACCTTCCAGTTTAGGAGAAACACGCAAGAGCCCTGAGCCCAACCCAATATTGTCGGCAGCACTGGACACAAATGCCAGTCTGAAACGCCCTGATCACCTACATCCAAGCAGACAGCCATTTCAATGTTCCTGGGTCAGAAGATTGTACCTGACATGCTCCTAGGACGTCATTGGAACACTAGATTATGTTTTCAGGCATCTGTCCTCAGGGTCCTGTTCTGAAATACCAACTTAGGATACAACATGTGGTCCCTGAGCCACACAATAGAATATCTCCTGTCCCCAGTAGGAAACCGTGCCCTTCGACCTGTGCCAAACCCTCAAGATTGGAGAATCCTGCACAGCACCTTAGACACCAGCACAAACTCTAGTTTGTGCGTTGACCCATACCACAAGCTTTCCATCTGCTGGACAGTCGAGTCCTGTTGAATGGCTCCAGGATGTCCCATACGGAAAGACTGGAGAGCAGGATTCGAAGGATGGATGCCTGTACAGCATACCTCACATTCCCATTGGCTCTTTGTGACAAGACATGTTTGAACTACTGGCTCTGGGGCGAGCTAACTAGGGTGCTGAATTGAAATGGACTCTCCTGCGGATGGGTCATAATGTGGGTTTGTGTGCATGGAGACCTTGGAATATGTTGGCAGCTCAGGGGCCATGAAGTATTCGCCTAACCGAAGGGTGTAATATTGCTCCAATTAAAAAGAGATCCCTATGTGGAGATGAGACAGGTTCTCTTTGGTGCCTCAGAAAAGCCCCAGATACTGGTCTTCAAACCAGTTCTCTGTGTAGAGACACCTGGAAACCAAAGCTAGGGTTCAGATTAGAGCCTAGATGCCTCTCCGTTTCAATCTTCTGTCTCTGGGGACACTGTCTGAGTATCTAAGTGGAGATAGTTGCTCAGCTGGTGTCAGAGTGCCCCTCTTAGTCCATGGCCGAGGCATGGCCTTGGAGACCTTATTGGATTCTCCTAATCTCTAGGGTTGTGGCCAATGGATTGGGTACAGTTTTCTTGGAGAGGACTGGCACAGTCCTTCAGTGTGTCTCCATAGGCCCTAGCCTGGAGGGTGTGTGGGTCCGGGCTGTGGGCACAGAAGTCTGAAAACACAAACTCGGCTTGGGTGCAGAGCCGAGAGCATTGCAGGATGGACCCACAGACCGTGAGAGGAGATCCTCAGCTTATGAAAGAAGGGCAAATGGGAGGCAGTCACGCAAGCTTTTGTCTTTGGATGTTTTGTCTCCCATAGCCGTGGAATGTAGGGGTGACCTCAGGGGCTATGGAAGAGTCTCCCTCTCTGAGGAGTTGGTCCAGCTCTTAAGATTTTGGGGACATTTTGTGGGAAGGGTGGAGTCCTGCTCTCTGGCTCAGGTGTTCTTCCAGGAGAGGGACTCCAGATCACAGTCCTGGGTTCGAGCAAATGGAATACTCGAGCTCTTGTGAAGATTGGGATCATAGGGGCTTGGCAAGCCCCATATGCGGGCTCTTAGTCCAGGCCCTGAGAGACCTTACTTCGACATGGGGCCCATGCTGATGGTCCCAATGCGAGTTTGTACCCAAGGAGGCACTCAAGTTTAGGCTTGGCCTCAGGGGCCATGAAGGTTTCTCCTACACTGAAGGTATGACTCCATGCCAACAGCAAGCTTTCCAGCCATGGGGAAGGAGAAGATCTGATTTGTGCTTCAGTTACCCACGTTTGCCAGGATTTGATATAATATCTAGGGTCAGATGTCTGAAAACCCAGGTTGGGAAGAGATGACAGCATAAGGCCATGGCCTGTCTGATGTGCTTAGTGTGCAGCCAGCTGTTTCCTTGTCTGTCGGGACGTCAGGCTGTGTCAGACAGAGCATTACTGACCAGGGTAGCTTTTCCAGATAGGGTGCGGTCGAGGCCAGAGCAGGTTGGTTCTCATTTGTGGTTTCTGGAGAGCCCCATAGGGCAACGTTTTTCTTCTGGTGGGCAGGCAGAAAACTGTGTTGTGGTTCTGGAATTCCCAGTCTGGAGGGCTTGTTTGCCAGGAGTGTGAAGAGGGATGTCTGAAAACACAAGCTAGCGTTAGGTTTGGGGCCGAGGGCATGGCAGGCCCACGCTGCAGAGACTGAATCAAGATCTCCTGCATCTGCGGTCAGGGCGAGTATCAGACGTTGCCTCAGGTTGGAGTTTGTGTCCATTATGGCCCCTTCCTGAAGGGGGTGGGGGCGTCATGAGGCCAGGGAAGTTTCCCAATGCTGGGAGTTATGAGCTGCCCCAAACATCAAGGTTTCCTCTGTAGGACAGTCGAGTACTATGAGATGGTTCTAGGATGACCCCTACAGAAAGACTCAAGAGAAGGGGTCTAAGCATGAATGTCTGCAAATGCCACCTCACATTCCCACTGGCTGCTTGGGGCAAGGCAGGCTCAATCTGCAGGCTCTTGGGCGGGTTTCTCAGAGGGCTGAGTTGAAATGGACTCTCCTGAGGATGAGTCATACTGTGGGTTGGTGGCCATGGAGACCTTGGAATGTGGCGGTGGCTCAGGGACTCTGCAGGTTTCTCCAAACCAAAGGGTTTGACACAGCTCCAACAATGAAGCTTCCCATGTGGAGACGACAGTTGTTCTGTTTGGTGTCTCAGGAAAGCCCCAGATGCTGGTCTTCAAACCCAGGCCTCTGAGGAGTGACACCTGGAAACCAAAGCAAGAGTTCAGATTAGGGCCCAGGGGCCTGTCTGGTTCAATCTACTGTCTCTGCCGACATCTGTCTGTGTTTCTGCATGGAGGTAGTTGCTCAGCTAGTGTCAGGATGCCTTTGTCCAGAGAGGCTTATAGTAGTGGGATGTCCTCGGGGGCCTTGAGGTTTCTCCTATTCTGTGGGGTTATGGGCAATGGAATGGGCATAGTCTCCTTGGAGAGAGCAGGACAGTCCTGTGGTGTGGCTCCAGAGGCCCCAGCCTGGCGGCTGTGTGGGCCAGGGCTGTGGGGACAGACATCCAAAAACACAAACTCGGCTGAGGTTTGGGGCTGAGGTTATGGCAGGAGTGATCTACAGTCCGTGAGGGGAGCTCATTGTGATTAGAAAGTAAGGCGAGTGAGAGGCGGTCGTTCAAGCTTATGTCTCTGGATGTTGTATTCATGATGGTCATTTAATGTAAGCATGGTCTCATGGGCCATGGAAGTCTCCCTCTCTGGTGATTTGTCCGGCTCCCAAGAGATTGGGGTCATTTTGTGGGAAGGGAGGAGTCCTGTTTTCTGCCTCATGTGTTCCCACAATAGAGGGATTCTAGAGCAGAGCACTGGGTACATACAACTGGAATACCCACCCTCTGGTTAGGCCTGGGGTCCTATGGGCATGGCAAGCCCATATGCAGATTCTTGGTCCAGCAACTGAGAGACGTTACTTGAATAGTGGACTCATGCTGAGGGTCACAATGTGTGTTTGTGCCCAAGGAAGTCCTCAATATTGGGCGGGACTTCATTGAGCTTGCAGGTTTCTCCTACACTGAACCTTGGACATGCCAACCTCAGGGTTTCTTGCCATGGGGAAGGAGGAGTTTTGATTTCTGCATCACGTTCACCTCTGGGCACTAATTGGAGATAAGGTCGAGGTTCTGAAGCCTGAAAACCGAGGTTTGGAAGAGATGACGAACTAAGGCCATGGCGGGTCCGATGTGTTCAGTTTGGGGCCAGCTTTCTAGGTGTCGTTCAGGAGGTCTGCACTCAGGCTGTGCCAGACAGGGCATTCGTGCCCAGATACACTGTATAATTGGGGTACAGTTGAGTGGCATGCAGAAGATAATTATTTGGGGTTTCTCCGTAGCCCCATAGGGCAAAGTCTTTCTTCTGGAGGGCAGGCCGAGTGCTGCATTCTGGCTCCGGAACTGCCAAACTGGAGTCCTTGGGGCCAGGAATGCAAGAATGTAAGTCTGAGAACTGAAGCTTTGCTTTGGTTTCAGGGCGAGGACATGGCAGGCACACTCTGCAGAGCTGAATTGAGATTTCATGCATCTGAGGTCAGGGCGAGGTTCATATGTTGGCTCAGGTTGGAGTTTCTGTCCATGATGGCCCCTTCATGAAGGGGGGTCATCACACCGCCATTGGTGTTTTCCCATGATGGCAGTAGTGAGATGCTCCAAACCACAAGGATTTTCTGCGGGTCAGTTGAAACCTGTTGGATGGCTCCAGGGCATCCCATATGGAACAATTGCAGAGCAGCGTTCTAAGGATGGATGCCTGGGCATCCGGCCTTGCATTCCAATTGTCTCCTAGCGAAACGGCACGTTTGATTGCTGCCTATGATGTAGCAGCCGAGGGGGCTGAGTTGAAATGCATTCTCCTGAGGATCGGTCATAATGTGGGATTGTGTCCATGGAGACCTTGGAATGGGGCAGTGGCACCAGGGCTCTGAAGGATGCTCCTAACCAGAGGTTTTGACACAGCTCCAAGAAGCATTTTTCCCATGGGGAAACAAGATTTGTTCTCATTGGTGCTTCAGTAACCCCCAATATGCTGGTATTGGAAACCAGAACTCTGAGGAGAGATGCCTGGAAACCAAGGCAATGGATCTGATTAGGGCCTGGGGCCTGTCTGGTTTAATCTTCTTCTCTCGGTTCATCTGTCTATGGGATTGAGTGGAGGTAGTTCCTCAGCTGGTGTCAGATTGCCCCTATTTGTCCTGGGCAGTCTACACTATTGGGATGGCCACTTTGACTTTGGAGGTTTCTCCTAATTTGCAAGTTTGTGGCCAATGAAATGGGCAGAATTCCTTTGGGGAGGGAAGGCACAATCCTGAGGTGTGGCTCTAGGGGTTCAAGCATGGAGGGTGTGTGGGTCAGAGCTGTGGGGACAGAAGTCTGAAAACAGAAACTCGTCTTAGGTTTGGGGACATAGGTATGGGAGGCCCGATCTACAGACCTTGAGCAGAACTCTTCAGGATATGAACAAAGAGTGAGTGTGAGGCACTTGCTCAGGCTTTTGACTCTGGATTTTGTGTCACTGATGGCCGTGGAATGTAGGGGCGTCCTCATGGACCATGGGTGAGAGTTCCTCTATGGGGATTTGGATGATCCCAATATTTTGGGGTCATTCCGTGGGATGGGAGGAGTCCATTCTGTTTTTTTTTTTTTTTTTTTTTTTTTTTACCTCAGGTGTGCCACTAAAGAGGGATTCCAGAGCAGAACCCTGGGAAGGGGCGACTGGCCAACCCGAACTCTGTATAAGATAGGGGGCCTAAGGGCATGGCAATCCCCATATGGGGTACCTTGGTCCAGCCACTGAGAGGTCTTCCTTGAGTACAGTGCTCACACTGAGGGTCACAATGCATGTTTGTGCCCAATGTAGGCATCAAGCATGGGCGGGGACTCATGGGCCATGCTTGATTCTCCTACACTGAACTTTGGACAACATACGAACCACAAGGTTTCTTTCCATGGGGAAGGAGGAATTCTGATTTCTGCATCATGTTCACCCCTGGGCAGTGACTGGAGATAAGATCTAAGTTCTGAATCCAGAAAATCGAGGTTGGGATGAGATGATAACCTAAGGTCATGGAGGGTCCGATGTGCTCAGTGTGCGGTCAGCTTTCTGGGTGTTGTTCAGGAGGTATGGATTCAGGCTGTGTCAGACAGTGCATTAGTGCCCAGGTTAGACTGTATAATTTGGGTACAGTCGAGTTCCATGTAGGTTCATCCTCATTTATTGTGTCAGGGAATCTCACTGGGGCAGGCAGAGTGCAGCATTGTGGGTCCAGAATTGCCAAACTTAAGGGCGTCGGGACCAGGAGTGTGAGGACGTAAGTCTGAGATCATAAGCTAGACTTAAGTTTCAGGGCGAGGGCACGGCAGGCACCCTCTGCAGATCCGAATCAAAATCTCATTCATCTGAAGTCAGGACGAGGATCAGACTTAGGCGCAGGTTGGAGTTTCTGTCCATGATGGCCCCTTCATCAAAGGGATGGAATCTCGAGGCCATGGAGGTTTTCCCACGTTGGGAGTTGTGGGATGCTCCAAACTGCAAGGATTCCTTCTGCGGGAAAATTGAGACCTGTTGGATGGCTCCAGGACATCCCATATGGAATGACTCCAGAGCCGGGTTCTAAGGATGGATGCCTGAGCAGACTGCCTCTTACACCAATTGTCTCCCTGCCACAAGACAGGTACGATCTGATGGCTATGCAGGAGCAATCGTGGGAGCTGAGTTGAAATGGACTCTCCTGAAGATGGGTCTTAATGTGTGTTTGTGTCCATGAGGACGTTGGAATGGGGTGGTGGCCCCAGGGCTCTAAAGGATTCTAACCGGAGATTTTGAAACAACTCGAAAGAGCAAGTTTTCCATGTGGAGACAAGATTTGTTCTAATTGGTGCCTCAGGAAACCCACATATGCTGGTATTAGAACCAGGCTTCTGAGGAGAGATACATAGAAACCACAGCAATGCATCCAATTAGGTCCTAGGAGCCTCTGGTTCAATCTTCTTCTCTGTCGACATCTGTCTATTTTATGAAATGGAGGTAGTTGCTCAGCTGGTGTCAGACCGCTCCTGTTTGTCCGGGCGGCCTACACTATAGGGATGGCCTCGGGGACTTTGGAGGTTTCTCCTAAATTGTATGATTATGGACAATGGCATGGGCAGAATTCCTGTGGAGTGGGCAGGCACAGACCTGATGTGTGGCTCCAAGAGCCCAGCCTTGAGGGTGTGTGGGCAAGGACTGTGGGGACAGATGTCTTAAAACACAAACTCAGCTTAGGTTTGGGGACGTAGGTATGCCAGGCCCGATTTACAGACTATGAGGAGAACTTTTTGGGATCTGAATAAAGGGTGAAAGTGTGACACTTGTCAGGCTTTTGCCCCTGGATTTTGTGTCAATGATGGCCGTGGAATGTCGAGGAGTCCTCATGGGCCATGGAAGAGTGTTTCTCTCTGTGGATTTGGCCAGATCCCAATTGTTTTGGGTTAATCTGTGGGATTCAGTTTTGTTAACTAAGGTGTCCCACCAAAAGTGGGATTCCAGAGCAGAGCCCTGGACAACAAGAAATCTAACTAAAAATACTGGCCTAGGGGCATGGCAAGCCCAATATGCCTTCTAATGGTCCAGCCACTGAGAGGCCTTCATTGAGGACAGAACTCATGCTGAGGGTCACAATGCGTGTTTATGCCCTCGTGGTACTCAAGCATGGGTGGGGACTCATGGTGCATGCTTGTTTCTCCTACACTGAATGATAGTCAACATGTCAACCACATGAGTTCTTGCCATGGGGAAGTATTAATTCTGATTTCTGCATGTCATTCACCCCTGGGTAGTGATTGGACATAAGGTCCAGGTTGTGAAATCTGAAAACCGAGGTTGGGAAGAGATGACGACCTAAGGCCATGTCGGGTCCGATATGCTCAGCGTGGAGCCAGCTGTCTGGGTGTTGGTCGGGAGGTCCAAGCTTGGGCTGTGTCAGACAGGGCCTTAGTGCCCAGGGTAGATTGTATAATTGGGGTACAACTGAGTGCCGTGCAGGTTGATCTTTATTTGGCATTTCTGGGTAGCCCCAAGGGCAATGTTTTTCTTCTGGAGGACAGGTAGAGTGCTGCATTGTGGCTCCGGAATTTCCAAAGAGGATGCCTTGTGGACGGGGAGTGTTAGGACGGAAGTCTGAGAACACATGTTAGGCGTAGGTTCTGGGCGAGGGCACGGCAGGCACCCTCTGCAGATCTGAATCGGGATATCATGAATCTGAAGTCAGGGCGAGGTTCAAACCTAGGCTTAGGTTTGAATTTCTGTCCATTCTGGCCACTTTATGAAGGGGACAGCATCTCCAGTCCATGGAGGTTTACCCACGATGGGAGTTGTGAGATGCTCCAAACAACAAGGATTCCTTCTGATCAACAATTGAGACCTTTTGTATCACTCCAGTACATACCATACAGAATGACACCAGAGCAGGGATCTTAGGATGGATGCATGGGAAGCCCGCCTCACATTGCAGTTGTCTCCTAGCAAATAGACAGGTTTGATATGCTGGCTCTGTCAGAGCAACCAAGGGGGCTGAGTTGAAATGGACTCTCCTGAGGATGGATGCTAATGTGGGTTTGTGTCCATGGAGACCTTGGAATGGGGCATTGGTGCATGGGCCCTGAAGGATTCTCCTAACCGGAGGTTTTGAGACATCTCCAAAGGACAAGTTTCCCATGTGGAGACGAGATTTGTTCTGATTGGTGCCTCAGGAAACCCCCATATACTGTTATTGGAATATAGGCCTCTGAAGAGAGATAACTGGAAACCAAAGCAATGGCTCCGTTTAGAGCCTAGGGGCCTGTCCGGTTGAATCTTCTTCTCTGTGTACATCCATCTAAGGTATTAGTGGAGTTAGATGCTCAGCTGGTGTCAGATGGCCCTTGTTTGTCCCAGGCGGCCTACACTATTGTGAAGGCCTTGGGGACTTTGGAGGTTTCTCCTAATTTTATGATTATGGACAATGGAATGGGCAGAATTCCTGTGGAGAGGGAAGGCACAGTTTTGATGTGGCTCCAGGGGCCCCAGCCTGCAGGGTGTGTGCACCAGGACTGTGGAGACAGAAGTCTAAAACACAAACTCAGTTTAGGTTTAGGGACGTAGGTATGGCAGGCCCGATCTACAGACCGTGAGGAGAATTCTTCCAGATATGAAGAAAGAGAGATTGTGAGGCACTTGTTCAGGCTTTTGTTTCTGGATTTTGTGTCAACGATGGGCGTGGAATGTCGGGGAGGCCTCATGGGCCATGGACGAGTCTTCCGCTCTGTGGATTTGGCCAGATTCCAATTGTTTTGGGTCAAACTGTGGGATGGGAGGAGTCCTTTCAGTTTTGTTACCTCAGGTGTCCCACCAAAAGAGGGATTCCAAAGCCGAGCCCTGGGGAGGGGAGACTGGACAACCAGAAATCTGGTTAAAAATTGGGGCCTAGGGGCATGACAAGCCCAATATGCTGTCTTTTGGTCCAGCCACTGAGAGGCCTTACTTGAGAACTGGGCTCACGTTGAGGGTCAGAATGCATGTTTGTGAACGACTTGGTCCTCAAGCATCTGCAGGGCCTCATGGGCCACACTGGTTTCAACTACATTTTACGTTGGACAACATGCCAACCACAAGGTTTCTTGCCATGGGGAAGGAGTTCTGATTCCTGCATCATGTTCAACCCTGGGTGGTGACTGGAGATAAGGTTTAGGTTCTGAAGCCTGAAAACCGAGGTTGGAAAGAGATGATGACCTAAGGCCATGGCGGGTCTGATGTGCTCAGTGTGTGGCTAGCTGGGTGGGTGCGAGCCAGGAGGTTCAGTCTCAGGCTGTGCCAGAAAGGGCAGTAGTGCCCAGGGCAGCCTGTATAATTGGGGTCCAGTCAAGTGGCATGCAGATTGATCCTCATTTGGGGAATCTGGGTAGCCCCAGAGGGCAATGATTTTCTTCCAGAAAGCAGGCAGAGTGCTGCCTTGTAGTTCTGCAATTGCCAAACTGGAGGGCTTGTGGGCCAGGAATGTGAGGATGGAAGTTGAGAACACAAATTAGACTTACGTTTCTGGGCAAGGGCACGGCAGACACACTCTGCAGAGATGAATCAAGATGTCCTGCATCTGAAGTCAGGGCGAGGATCAGACGATCGCTCAGGTTGGAGCTTCTGTCCCTGATGGCCCCTTCATGAAGCACAGGGGGCGAAATCACGAGGCCATGGAGGTTTGCCCATGATGGGAGTTGTGAGATGCTCCAAACAGTAAAGATTCTTCTGCGGGACTATTGAGACCTGTTGGTTGGCTCCAGGACTTCCCATACAGCATAATTCTGAGAATGGTTCTAAGTATGGATGTCTGGGAAGCCTGCCTCTCATTCCAATCATCTCCTAGCGACAAGACGGGTTAGATCTGCTGGATCAGGGGGAGCAACTGAGGGGGCTGAGTTGAAATGGACTCTCCTGTGGATGGGTCCTAATGTGGGTGTGTCTCCATGGAGACCTTGGAATGAGGCGCTGGCACCGGGAACCTGAAATGTCCTTCTAACCAGAGGCTTTGAGAGAGCTCCAACATGCAAGTTTCCCATGTGTAGACGAGATTTGTTCTGATGGGTGCCTCAGGAGAAGCCCTCAGCTGGTATTGGAAACCAGGCTTTTGAGGAGACATGCCTTTAAACCAAAGCTATGGATCCCATTATGGCCTGGGGTCCTGTCTGGTCAATCTTCTTCTCTGGGGACATCCATCTATGGTATGAGTGGAGGTAGATGCTCAGCTGGTGTCAGACGGCCCTTTTTTGTCCCGGACAACCTACACCATTGGTATGGCCTCAGGGAATTTGGAGGTTTCTCCTAATTTGTACGGTTTTGGATAATGGAATGGGCAGAATTCCCATGGATTGGTTAGGCCCAGTCCTAATGTGTGGTTCCAGGGGCCCAGCCTGGAGGGTGTGTGGCCCAGGACTTTGAGGACAGAAAACAAAAAACACAAACTCAGCTTAGGTTTGGGAACGTAGGTATGGCACGGCCGAACTACAAATCATGAGAAGAACTCTTCAGGATATGAAGAAAGAGCGAGTCTGAGGCGCTTGGTTAGGCTTTTGTCTCTGGATTTTGTATCAGCGATGGCCGTTGAATGTCGGGGAGGCCTCATGGGCCATGGACGAATCTTCCTCTCTGTGCATTTGGCCCTATCCCAATTCTTTTTTGTGAATCTGTGGGATGGGAGGACTCCTTTAAGGTTTGTTACCTGAGGTGTCCCACCAAAAGAGGAATTCCAAAGCAGAGCCCTGGGCAAGAGTGAAGGGACAACCCGAAATATGGTTAAAAATTAGGGTCTAGGGCATGGCAAGCCCAATATGCTGTTTCTTCATGCAGCCACTGAGAGGCCTTGCCTGAGGACCGGGCTCAGGCTGAGGGTCACAATGTGTGTTTGAGACCAATGTGGCCCTCAACCATGGGCTGGGTCTCATGTGCCACACTGGTTTCAACTACACTGAAAGTTGGACAACATGCCAACCACGAGGTTTCATGCCAAGGGAACGAGTTCGGATTTCTGCAACATTTTCAAACCTGGGCAGTGATTGGAGATAAGGTCAAGGTTCTGAAGCCTGAAAACCGAGGTTGGGTAGAGATGACGACCTAAGGCCATGGCGGGTCCGATGTGCTCAGTGTGCGGCCAGCTGTCTGGGTGGGGCCAGGAGTTCCAGGCTCAGGCTGTGTCAGAATGGGCAATTGTGCCCACTTCAGCCTATATATTTGGTGTACAGCCAAATGGCGTGCAGGTTGATCCTCATTTGGGGTTTCTGGGTAGCCCCAGAGGGCAATGTTCTTCTTCCAGGGAGCAGGCAGAGTGCCGCATTGTACTTCTGGATTGCCAAACTGGAGGGCTTGTGGGCCAGTAGTCTGAGGACTGAAGTCTGAGAACACAAGCTAGGCTTAGTTTTTATGGGTGAGGACATGGCAGGCACAATCTACAGACCTGAATCGAGATCTCGTGCATTTGAAGTCAGGGTGAGGATCAGACGATCTTCAGGTTGGACTTTCTGTCCCTGATGGCCCCTTCATGAAGGGGGGGAATCACGAGGCCATGGGGGGTTTCGCACGATGGGAGTTGTGAGAAGCTCCAAACTACAAAGATTCTTCTCCAGGACAATTGAGACCTGTTAGTTGGCGCCAGGCCAAGGATTCCAAGCATGGTTCTGAGGATGGATGGCTAGGTACCACACCTGGCATTCCATTTTTCTCCTAGCTACAAGAAAGGTTAGATCTGCTGGATCTGGGGGAGCAACTGAGGAGGCTGAGTTGAAATTGACTCTCCTGTGGATGTGTCCTAATATGTTTTTGTGTCTATGGAGACCTTGGAATGAAGCGGTGGCACTGGGTCCCTTATGGGTTCTTCTAAACAGAGACTTTGACACAGCTCCACCATGCAAGTTTCCCATATGTAGATGAGATTTGTTCTGATGGGTGAGTCAAGAAACAGCCATATGCTGGTATTGAAATCCAGGCCTCTGAGGAGACATGCCTGGAAACCATAGCAATGGATCCGATTAGTGCCTAGTGGTCTGTTCATTCCTTTTTTCCTCTGGGGACATCAGTCTATGGGTCTGAGTGCAGGTAGGTGCTCATTTGGGCTCAGATTGCTCCTGTTTGTCCTGGGAAGCCACCACTATTGGGATGGCCTCAGGAACTTTGGAGGTTTATCCTATTAGTAGGATTGTGGCCATTGGAATGGGTACACACAATTCCCTTGGAGAGGGCAAGTACAGTCCTCAGGTTTGGCTCCAAGGGCCTGAGCCTTTGGGGTGTGTAGGCCAGGGCTGTTTGGACAGTTGTCTGAAAACACAACCTCGGCTTATGTTTCGGGTCATAGGTATGGCAGGACTGATCTACAGAACATGAGAAGAACTCTTCGGGATATGAAAAAAGGGCGAGTGTGAGGCTCTTGCTCAAGTTTATCTCTGGATATCGTGTGACTCATGGTCGTGAAATTTCCGGGTGACTTCATGGGAAATGGACGAGTCTTACTCTTTAGAAGGTTGGCCTCGTCCAAAGAGTTTGGTGTGTTTATGCCCTCGTCGCACTTGAGAATGGGCTGGGCCTCAGGGTGAATGCTGATTTCTCCTACACTGAACGTTGGACAACATGCCAACCACAAGGTTTCTTGCCATGGGTAAGGAGGAGTTCTGATTTCTACATACCATCACCCCTGGGCAGTGATTGGAGAAAAGGTAGGTTCTGAAGCCTGAAAACTGAGGTATGGAAGAGATGATGTCCGAGGGTCATGGCTGGTCTGTTGTGCTCAGTGTGTGGTCAGCTGTCTGTGTGTTAGTCAGGAGGTCCGGGCTCAGGTGTAGAGGTGTAGGTTTATCCTCATATGATGTGCCTGGGCAGCTCATGAGGCAATATTTTGTTTCTAGAGGGCAGGCAGAGTGCTGCACAGTGGGTTCGGAATTGCCAAACTTGAGGTCTTCTGGGCCAGGAGTGTGAGGACGGAAGTCTGAGAACACAAGCTAGACTTGGGTTTCAGGTCGAGGGCACGGCAGGTACCTCGGCAGATCTGAACCAATATCTCATGCATCTGAATTCAGGGCGAGGATCAGACATTGGCTCTGGTTGGAGTTTCTGTACATGACGGCCCATTCATGAAGGGAGTGGAATCTCTAGTCCATGGAGGTTTCCCCACGTTGGGAGTTGTGAGATGGCCCTTCAAAGATTCCTTCTGCGGGACAATTGAGACCTGTTGGACAGCTCCAGGACATCACATATGGAATGACTCGAGAGCACCATTCGAGGATGAATGCCTGGGAAGCCCGCCTCGCTTTCCAATTTTCTTCTAGCAACAAGACAGTATAGATCTGATAGCTCAGCAGGTGTTACCGGGGTGGCTGAGTTGAAATGGACTTTCCGGAGGATGGGTCCTAATGTTTGTTTGTGTCCCTGAGGGCCTTGGAATGGGGCGGTGGCACCGGCACCCTGAAGTATTCTCCTAAGCCTTTGACATAGCTCCCATGCACAAGTTTCCTTGTGGAGACGAGATTTGTTCTGATGGGTGCCTCAGGAGAAGCCCTATGCTGGTATTGGAATCCAGGCTTTTGAGGAGACATGCCTGTAAACCAAAGCTATGGATCCCATTATGTCCTAGGGTCCTGCCTGGTTCAATCTTCTTCTCTGGGGACATCCATCTATGGTATGAGTGGAGGTTGATGCTCAGCTGGTGTCAGACGGCCCTTGTTTGTCCGGGACAACCTACACCATTGAGATGGCCTCAGGGACTATGGTGGGTTCTCCTAATTTGAACGGTTTGAGACAATGGCATGGGCAGAATTCCCATGGATTGGGTAGGCACAGTACTAATGTGTGGCTCCAGGGGCTCAGTCTGGAGGGTATGTGGCCCAGGAATTTGAGGACAGAAAACAAAAAACACAAACTCATCTTAGGTTTGGGAACGTAGGTATGGCAAGCCCGACCTACAAACCAGGAGAAGAACTCTTCAGGATATGAAGAAAGAGCGAGTCTGAGGCGCTTGCTCAGGCTTTTGTCTCTGGATTTGTATCAGCGATGGCCGAGGAATGTCGGGGAGGCCTCCTGGGCCATGGACAAATCTTCCTCTCTGTGGATCTGGTCCGATCCCAATTCTTTTTCATGAATCTGTGGGATGAGAGGACTCCTTTAAGGTTTGTTACCTGAGGTGTCCCACCAAAAGAGGAATTCCAAAGCAGAGCCCTGGGCAAGAGTGAAGGGACAACCCGAACTATGGTTAAAAATTGGGGTCTAGGGGCATGGCAATCCCAATATGCTGTTTCTTCATGCAGCCACTGAGAGGCCTTGCCTGAGGACCGGGCTCAGGCTGAGGGTCACAATGTGTGTTTGAGACCAATGTAGCCCTCAAGCATGGGCTGGGTCTCATGTGCCACACTGGTTTCAACTACACTGAACGTTGGACAACATGCCAACCACGAGGTTTCTTGCCAAGGGAACGAGTTCTGATTTCTGCAACATTTTCAAACCTGGGCAGTGATTAGAGATAAGGTCTAGGTACTGAAGCCTGAAAACCGAGGTTGGGAAGAGATGACGAACTAAGGCCATGTTGGTTCCAATGTGCCTAGTGTGCGGCCAGCTGTCTGGGTGGGGCCAGGAGGTCCAGCTCAGGCTGTGTCAGAGAAGGCAATGATGCCCAGATCAGCCTATATATTTGGTGTACAGCCAAATGGCGTGCAGGTTGATCTTCATTTGGGGTTTCTAGGTAGCCCCAGAGGGCAATGTTTCTCTTGGAGGGCCCACAGAGTGCTGCATTGTACTTCCGGATTGCCAAACTGGAGGGCTTGTGGGCCGGTAGTCTGAGGACGGAACTCTGAGAACACAAGCTAGGCTTAGGTTTTATGGTGAGGACATGGCAGGCACAATCTACAGACCTGAATCGAGATCTCGTGCACCTGAAGTCAGGTTGAGCATCAGACGATGCCTCAGGTTTGACTTTCTGTCCCTGATGGCCCCTTCATAAAGGGGGGGAATCACGAGGCCGTGGGGGTTTTCCCACCATGGGAGTTGTGAGAAGCTCCAAACTGCAAAGATTCTACTGTGGGACAATTGAGACCAGTTGGTTGGCTCCAGGCCAACAATTCTGAGCAGGGTTCTAAGGATGGATGGCTGGGTAGCCCACCTCGCATTCCAATATTCTCCTAGCTACAAGATAGGCTAGATCTGTTGGATCTCGGGGAGCAACCGAGGAGGCTGAGTTTAAATGGACTCTCCTGTGGATGGGTCCTAATATGTTTTTGTGTCTATGGAGACTGTGGCATTAAGCGGTGGCACTAGGGCCCTGAAGGCTTCTCCTAAACAGAGGTTTGACACAGCTCCACCATGCAAGTTTCCCATGTGTAGAGATTTGTTCTGATGGGTGAGTCAAGAAACAGCCATATTCTGGTATTGAAATCCAGGCCTCTGAGGAGAGATGCCTGGAAACCAAAGCAATGAATCCATTAGTGCCTAGGGGCCTGTTGGTTTCTTTTTACCTCGGGCGACATCTATCTATGGGTCAGAGTGCAGGTAGGTGCTCAGATGAACTCAGATTGCCCGTGTTTGTCCTTGGAAGCCAACACTATGGGATGGCCTCAGGGAATTTAAAGGTTTATACTTTTAGTTGCGTTGTCGCCATTGGAATGGGCTCACACAATTCCCTTGCGAGGGCAAGAACAGTCCTCAGGTTTGGCTTCAGGGGCCTGAGCCTATAGGGTGTGTAGGCCAGGGCTGTTTGGACAGTTGTCTGAAAACACAAACTCGACTTCTGTTTCGGGTCATAGGTAGGGCAGGACTGATCTACAGACCATGAGGAGAACATTTCGGTATATGAAAAAAAAGCGAGTGTGAGGCTATTGCTCATGTTTTTGTCTCTGCATATCATGTCACTCATAGTCGTGAAATTTCCGGGTGACTTCATGGGAAATGGACGAGTCTTACTCTCTGGGGATTTGGCCCCTTCCAAAGAGGTTGGGGTCATTCTGTGGGATGGAAGAAGTCGTTTTTTTTGTTGTTGTTGCTTTGTTTTGTTTCATTTTTTAACCTCCGTTGTCCCACCAAATGAGGAATTCCAGAGTAGAGCTCTGGGGAGGGGTGACTGGACAACCAGAAATCTGGTTAAAAATTGGGGCCTAGGGCTATGTCAAGCCCATTATGACATCTAGTGATCCAGGCTCTGAGAGGAATTACTAGAGGACAGGACTCACACTGAGGGTCACAATGCATATTTATGCCCTCGTCGCACTCAAGAATAGGCGGGCCTCAGGGTGAATGCTAGTTTCTCCTACAATGAACGTTGGACAACATGCCAACCACAAGGTTTCTTGCCATGTGTAAGGAGAAGTTCTGATTTCTGCATCACACTCACCCCCAGGCAGAGATAAAGTCTAGTTTCTGAGGCCTGAAAACTGAGGTAGGGAAGAGATGATGACCTAAGGCCATGGCGGTTCTGATGTGCTCAGTGTGCGGTCAGCTGTCTGGGTGTTGGTCAGGAAGTCCCGGCTCAGGTTGTGTCAGATAGTGCATTAGTGCCCAGGTTAGACTATATAATTCGGGCAAAGTCAAGTACCGTGTAGGTTTATCTTCATATAAGGTGCCTTGGCAGCTCTTTAGGCAATATTTTTTTTTTCCAGAAAGCAGGCCATGTGCTGCATTGTGGGACCGGATTTACCAATCATGAGGGCTTTGAGGCCAGGAGAGTGAGGTCGGAATTCTGAGAACAAAAGTTATACTTGGGCTCAGGGCAAGGACACGGCAGGTACCCCCTGAGAATCTGAACCAATATCTCATCCATTTCAAGTCAGGGAGAGAATTAGACTTTGGCTTAGGTTGGAGTTTCTGTGCCTGACGGCCCCTTCATGAAGGGAGCGGGAATCTCGTGTCCATGGAGTTTTTCCCACGTGGGAGTTGTGGGTTGCCCCCTTCAAGAATTCCTTCTGCGGGATAATTGAGACCTTTGGGCAGCTCCAGGACATCCCATATGGAATGACTCCAGAGCACCATTCGAGGGAGGATGCCTGGGAAGCCAGCCTCGCATTCCAATTGTCTCCTAGCAACAAGCCAGTTTAGATCTGATGGCTCTGCGGGAGCAACCGGGGTGGCTGACTTGATATGGACTTTCCTGAGGATGGGTCCTAATGTGTGTTTGTGTCCATGGGGCCTTGGAATGGGGCCGTGGCACCAGGACCCTGAAGTATTCTCCTAAGCTTTTGACATAGCTCGATGCACATGTTTCCTTGTGGAGACGAGATTTGTTCTGATTGCTGCCTCAGGAAAACCCCTATGCTGGTATTGGAATCCAGGCTTTTGAGGAGACATGCCTGTAACCAAAGCAATGGATCCGATATGGCCAGGGTCCTGTCTGGTTCAATCTTCTTCTCTGCAGACATCCATCTATGGTATGAGTGGAGGTTGATGCTCAGCTGCTATCAGACCGCGCTTGTTTGTCACGGGCGACCTGCACTATTGGGATGGCCTCAGGAATTTGGAGGGTTCTCCTAATTTTACGGTTTTGGACAATGGAATGGGCAGAGTTCCTATGGATTGGGTAGGCACAGTCCTTATGTGTGGCTCCAGGGACCGCAGCGTGGAGGGTGTGTGGCCCAGGACTTTGAGGACAGAAGTCTGAAAACATAAACTCAGCTTAGGTTTGGAGACATAGGTATGGCAGGCCCGATCTATAAACCATGAGAAGAACACTTCAGGATATGAGGAAAGAGCTAGTCTGAGGTGCTTGTTCAGTCTTTTGTCTCTAGATTCGGTATCAGCGATGGCCGTGGATTGTCTGGGAAACCTCATGGGCCATTGACGAATCTTCCTCTCTGTGGAATTGGCCCGATCCCAATTCTTTTTCGTCAATCTGTGGAATGGGAGGTCTCCTTTCAGGTTGGTTACCTTAGGTGTCCCGCCAAAAGAGGAATTCCAAAGAAGAGCCCTGTGGAAAAGCGAAGGGACAACCCGAACTATGGGTAAAATTTGGGGCCTAGGGGCATGGCAAGCCCAATATGCTATCTCTTCATCCAGCCACTGAGAGGCCTTACCTGAGGACTGGGATCAGGCTGAGGGTCACAATGTGTGTTTCTGACCAATGTGGCCCATAAACATGGGCGGGGCCTCATGGGCCACACTGGTTTCAACTACACTGAACATTGGAAAACATGCCAACCACATGGTTTCTAGCCACGGGGAAGGAGTTGTGATTTCTGCATCACTTACAAGCCTGGGCAGTGATTGGAGATAAGGTCTAGGTTCTGAAACTTGAGAATCGAGGTTGGGAAGAGATGACGACCTAAGGACATGGCTCGTCCTGCGTGCTCAGTGTTCGACCAGCTTTCTGGGTGGGGCCAGGAAATCCAGGCTCAGGCTGTGTAGAAAGGGCAATAGTGCCCAGGTCAGCCTATATATTTGGGGTACAGTCGAATGGCGTGCAGGTTGATCCTCATTTGGAGTTTCTGGGTAGCCCCACAGGGCAATGTTTTTCTTCCTGAAGGCTGGAAGAGTGCTGCATTATAGTTCTGGTTTGCAAACTGGAGGCTTGTGGGCCAGTAGTCTGAAGACGGAAATCTGAGAACACAAGCTAGGCTTAGGTTTCTGGGTGAGGACAAGGCAGGAACAATCTACAGACCTGAATCGAGATCTCGTGCTTATGATGTCAGGGCGAGGATCAGAAGATCGCTCAGGTTGGTGTTTCTGTCCCTGATGGCCCTTCATGAAGGGGCGGGGGGGTCACGAGGCCGTGGGGGTTTTCCCACGATGTTAGTTGTGAGAAGCTCCAAACTGCAAAGATTCTTGTGCAGGACAATTGAGACATGTTGGTTGGCTCCAGGCCAACGATTCCGAGCAGGGTTCTAAGGATGGATGCCTGGGTAGCCCACCTTGCATTCCAATTGTGTCCTAGCAACAAGACAGGTTATATCTGCTGGATCTGGGCGAGCAATCTGGATCTGAGTTGAAATGGACTCTCCTGTGGATGGATCCTAATATGTTTTTGTGTCTATGGAGACCTTGGAATGAAGCGGTGGCACTGGGGTCCTGAAGGGTTTTTTCAAACAGAGGCTTTGACACAGCTCCAACGTGCAAGGTTCCCATATGTAGATGAGATTTTTTATGACGGATGAGTCAGGAAACAGCCATATGCTGGTATTGAAATCCAGGCCTCTGAGGAGAGATGACTGGATACCACAACAATGAATCCGAATAGTGCCTAGGGGCCTGTTCGTACCTTTTTACCTCTGGGAACATCAGTCTATGCGTCTGAGTGCATGTAGGTTCTCAGATGGGCTCAGATTGCCCGAGTTTGTCCTGGGAAGCCACCACTATTGGGATGGCCTCAGGGAGTTTGCAGGTTTATCCTATTAGTAGGGTTGTGGCCATTGGAATGGGCACATACAATTCCCTTGGAGAGGGCAAGTACAGTCCTCAGGTTTGGCTCCAGGGGCCTGAGCCTGTAGGGTGTGTAGGCAGAGCTGTTTGGACAGTCGTCTGAAAACACAAACGCGGCTTATGTTTCAGGTCATAGGTATGGCAGGATTGATCTACAGACCATGAGGAGAACTCTTCGGGATATGAATAAGGGGCGAGTGTGAGGCTCGTGCTCAAGTTTTTGTCTCTGGATATCGTGACACTCATGGTCGTGAAATTCCCTGGTGACTTCATGGGAAATGGACGAGTCTTACACTCTGGGGGTTTGGCCCCGTCCAAAGAGTTTGGGGTCATTTTGTGGGATGAAAGAAGTCCGTTTTGTTGTTGTTGTTGATTTGCCATGTTTTGTTTTTTAACCTCAGGTGTCCCACCAAATGAGGGATTCCAGAGTAGAGCCCTGGGGAGGGCCGAACAGACAACCAGAAATCTGGTTAAAAATTGTGGGCTAGGGACATGTCAAGCCCATTATGACATCTAATGGTCGAGCCACTGAGAGGACTTACTAGAGGACAGGACTCACGCTGAGGGTCACAATGCGTGTTTATGCCCACTTCGCAAACAAGAATGGGCAGGGCCTCATGGTGAATCCTGGTTTCTCCTACACTGAACGTTGGACAACATGCCAACCACAAGGTTTCTTGCCATGGGTAAGGAAGAGTTCTGATTTCTGCATCACAGGCACCCCTGGGCAGTGATTGGAGATAAGGTCTAGGTACTGAAGCCTAAAAACTGAGGTAGGGAAGAGATGATGACCTAAGGCCATGGCGGTTCTGATGTGCTCAGTGTGCGGTCAGCTGTCTGGGTGTTGGTCAGGAGGTCCGAGCTCAGGTTGTGTCAGACAGTGCATTAGTGCCCAGGTTAGACTATATAATTTGGGTACAGTCGAGTGCCATGTAGATTTATCCTCATATAAGTTGTCTGGGCAGCTCATTAGGCAAAATTTGTTTTCTAGAGGGCAGGCAGTGTGCTTCATTGTCAGTCCGGAATTGCTAAACTTGAGGGCTTCGTGTAGAGGAGTGTGAGGACGGAAGTCTGAGAACACAAGCTAGACTTGGGTTTCAGGGCGAGGACACGGCAGGTACCACTGTAGATCTGAACCAATATCTCATGCATCTGAAGTCAGGGCGAGGATCAGACGTTGGCTCAGGTTGGAGTTTCTGTGCATGACGGACCCTTCATGAAGGGAGCGGAATCTCAAGGCCATGGAGTTTTTCCCACGTTGGGAGTTGTGGGATGCCCCCATCAAGGATTCCTTCTGCGGGACAATTGAGACCTGTTGGGCAGGTTTCAGGACATCCCATATGGAATGACTCCAGGGCACTGTTCGAGGATGGATGATGGGAAGCCGGCCTCGCATTCCAAATGTCTCCCAGCAACAAGACAGTTTAGATCTGATGGTTCTGCGGGAGCAACCGGGGTGGCTGACTTGAAATGGACTTTCCTGAGGATGGGTCCTAATGTGTGTTTGTGTCCATGAGGGCCTTAAAAAGGAGCGGTGGCACCGGGACCCTGAAGTATTCTCCTAAGCTTTTGACATAGCTCGATGCACAAGGTTCCTTGTGGAGACGAGATTTGTTTTGATGGGTGCCTCAGGAAAACTTCTATGCTGGTATTGGAATCCAGGCTTTTGAGGAGACATGCCTGTAATCCAAAGCAATGTATCCGATTATGGCCTAGGGTCCTGTCTGGTTCAATCTTCTTCTCAGGGGACATCCATCTATGGTATGAGTGGAGGTAGATGCTCAGCAGTTATCAGACTGCCCTTGTTTGTCCCGGGCGACCTGCACTATTGGGATGGCCTCAGGGATTTGGAGGGTTCTCCAAATTTTACTGTTTTGGACAATGGCATCGGCAGAATTCCCATGGATTGGGTTGGCACAGTCCTAATGTGTGACTCCAGGGGCACCAGCCTGGAGGGTGTGTGGCCCAGGACTTTGAGGACAGAAGTCTGAAAACACAAACTCAGCTTAGGTTTGGGGACGTAGGTATGGCAGGCCCGATCTATAAACCATGAGAAGAACTCTTCCGGATATGAAGAGAGAGCGAGTCTGAGGCGCTTGCTCAGGCTTTTGTCTCTGGATTTTGTATCAGAGATGGCCGTGGAATGTCGGGGAGGCCTCATGGGCCATGGACGAATTTTCCTCTCTGTGGATTTGGCACGATCCCAATTGTTTTTCGTCAATCTGTGGAATGGGAGGACTCCTTTCAGGTTTGTTACCTCAGGTGTCCCTCCAAAAGAGTAATTCCAAAGAAGAGCCCTGGGGAAAAGTGAAGGGAGAACCCGAACTATGGGTAAAATTTGGGGCCTAGGAACATGGCAAGCACAATATGCTGTCTCTTCATCCAGCCACTGAGAGGCCTTACCTGAGGCCTGGGATCAGGCTGAGGGACACAATGTGTGTTTGTGACCAATGTGGCCCATAAACATGGGCGGGGCCTCATGGGCCATGGATGCCTGGGCAGCCTGCCTCCCATTCCAGGTGTCTCATAGAGCCAAGGCAAGTTCGATCTGCTGGATCTAGGGGAGCAACCGAGGCGGGTGTTTTGAAATGGGTGAGTTGAGGATGGGTCATAATGTGCATTTGTGTCCATGTAGACCTTGGAATGGGGTGCTTGATCCGGGGCCTTGAGGGATGTTCATAACCGGAGGTTTTGATGGAGCTCTAAAGAGTATGTTTCCTATGTAGAGAAGAGAATTGTTTTGATGAGTGCCTAAGTAATCTCCCATATGCTGGTATTGGAAACCAGGCCTCTGAGGAGAGATGACTGGAATCAAAATCAATGGATCTGATTAGGGCCTCAGTGCCCGTCCAGTTCAATCTTATTCTATGGGGATATCTGTCTCTGGGTCTGAGTGGAGGTGGTTTCCTAACTTGTGAAAGATCATCCCTGTGTGTCCTGGGCAGCCAACACAATTCGGATGGCCTGGGGGAGTTTGGAGGATTCTCCTAATCTATAGGGTTGTGGCCAATGGAAATGGCAGAATTCCCCTGGAGAGGGAAGCCAAAGTCCTGAGGTGTGACTCCAGGGGCCCCAGCATGGATGGTGTGTGGGCCAGGACTGTGGGGACAGAAGTCTGAAAACACAAACTCAGCTTAGGTTTGGGGATGTATGTATGAAGGCTCGAACTACAGACCGTGAGAATTTTCCGGGCTATGAACAAAGGGCGAGTATGTGGCTCTTGCTCAGGGTTTTGTCTCTGGATTTTGTGTCAATGGGGGCCGTGGAATGTCGGGGTGTCCTCAAGGGCCATGGACAATTCTTTCTCTGGTCATTTGGCCTGATCCCAAGTGGTTGGGATCATTCTGTGGATGGGAAGATTCCTTTCTGTATTTTTTTTTTTTATCTCAGGTGTCCCACCAAAGAGGGATTCCAGAGTAGAGCACTGAGTAGGGGTCACTAGACATCTCGAACTCTGGTTGAGATGGGGGACTAGGGGCTTGGCAAGCCCCATATGTGGGCTGTTGTTCCAGTCACTAAGAGGCTTTACATGAGGATAGGGCTCACGCTGAGGGTCACAATGTGTGTTTTTGCAAATTGTGGCCCTCAGGGAATGGTGGGGCCTCATAGTCCATGCTGCTTTCTCCTACAAAGAACATTGGACAACATGCCAACCACTAGGTTTCTTGCCAAGGCGAAGGAGAAGATCTGATTCTTGCATCACGTTCACTCCTGAGCAGTGAGTGGAGATAAGGTCTAGGTTCTGAAGGTGAAAACTGAGGTTGGGTAGAGATGATGGCCTAAAGCCATTGTGGGTGTGATATGCTCTGTGTACGGCCAGCTGTCTGGGTGTTGGACTGGAGTTCTGCCCTCAGGCTGTGTCAGACAGGGCTTTAGTGCACAGGCTAGACTGTATAATTGGGGTATGGTCGAGTGGCATGCATGTTGTTACTCATTTGGCGTTTCTGGTTAGCCATATAGGGCGACATTTTTCTTCTGGAGGGCAGGCAGAGTGCTGCATTGTGTCTCCAGAATTGCCAAACTGGAGGGGTGTGGCCAGGATTGTGAGGAAGGAAGTCTGAAAACACAAGCTAGCACGAGTTTTGGGGCCAAGAGCATGGCAGGCCCACTCTGCAGAGGCTGAATCGAGATCTCCTGCAGTTGAGGTCAGGGCGATTATCAGATGTTGCCTCACGCTGGAGTTTGTGTCCATGACGGCCCCTTCCTGAAGGGGGTGAGGGCGACATGAGGCCAGGGAGGTTTCCCTACGCTGGGAGTTGTGAGCTGCTCCAAACTTCAGAGTTTCCTTCTTCAGGACAGTCGAGTACTATTGGATGGTTCCAGGATGCCCCATACAGAAAGACTCGAGAGGGCCCTAAGGGCCCTAAGCATGGATGCCGAGAAACGCCAACTCACCTTCCCATTGCCTGGTCGAGACAAGGCACGCTCAATCTGCGGGCTCTTGGGTGAGCTACCCAGAAGGCTGAGTTTAAATGGACTCTCCTGAGGATGAGTCATAATGTGGGTTGGTGGCCATGGAGACCTTGGAATGTGGCTGTAGCTAAGGGAATCTGCAGGATTCTCCAACCCGAAGGGCTTGACACAACTCCAACAAGGAAGCTTCCCATGTGGAGATGAGAGGCCTTCTGTCTGGTGCCTCAGGAAAGCCCCGTATGCTGGTCTTCGAACCCAGGTTTCTGAGCAGTGATACCTGGACAACAAAGCAAGAGTTCATAATAGGGCCTAGGGGCCTGGCTGGGTCAATCTTCTGTCTCTGCGGATATCTGTCTGTGTGTCTGCATGGAGGTAGTAGGTGCTCAGCTTGTGTCATAATGCCCCTATTTGTCCAGTGCGGCTTGCGGTAGTGGGATGTCCTTGGGGACCTTGAGGTTTCTCCTATTTTGTAGAGTTGTGGCCAATGGAATGGGCAGTTTCTTAGGAGAGAGCAGGCACAGTTCTGTGGTGTGGCTCCAGAGACCCCAGCCTGGAGGCTGTGTGGGCCATGGCTGTGCAGACAGACATCCAAAAACCCTAACTCAGCTCAGGTTTGGGGCCGAGGTTACAGCAGGCCTGATCTACAGTCCATGAGGGGAGCTCCTCTGGATATGAAAGAAGGGTGAGTGGTAGGCAGTCGCTCAGGCTTTTGTCTCTGGATGTTTTGTCCACAATGGCCGTTTAATGTAGGAGTTGCCTCATGGGTCGTAGAAGTCTCCCTCTCTGGTAGTTTGTTCAGCCCCCAAGAGTTTGGGGACATTCTGTGGGAAGGGAAGTGTCCTGTTTTCTACTTCATGTGTCCCCCCAGTAGAGGGATTCTAGAGCATAGCAGTGGGTACTGTCAACTGGAATACTCGCCCTCTGGTTAAGCCTGGGGGCCTATGGATATGACAAGCCCCATATGCAGGATCTTGGTCCAGCCAATGAGAGGCGTTACTTTAATACGGGACTCACGCTGCAGGTCACAATGCATGTCTGTGCCCTAGGCGGCCCTCAAGCACTGGCGTGGCCTTTCGGACAATGCAGGTTTCCCCACATTGAACGTTGGACAACATGCCAACCACAAGGTTTCTGGCCATGGGGAAGGAGGAATTCTAATTTCTGCATCACGTTCACCCCTGGGCAGTGATTGGAGATAAGGTCTAGGTTCTGAAGCCTGAAAACCGAGGTTGGGAAGAGATGACGACCTACAGCCATAGCGGGTCCTATGTGTCCAGGTTGGGGCCAGCTGTCTGGGTGTCGTTTGGGATGTCTTGTCTCAGGCTGTGCCAGACAGGGCATTAGTATACAGGGTGGGCTGTATAATTGCTTTACAATCGAGTGGCATGCATTAGAAAATCATTTGGCGTTTCTTATTAGCAGCATAGGGCAAAGTTTTTCTTCTGGAGGGCAGGCAGAGTGCTGCATTGTGGCTTCGGAATTCCCAAACTGGAGGGCTTGTGGGCCAGGAGAGTGAGGACGGAAGTCTGAGAACACAAGCTAGGCTTAGGTTTCGGGGCAAGGACATGGCAGGCACACTCTGCAGAGCTGAATTGAGATCTCATGGGTCTGAATTCAGGTCGAGGTTCAGACTTTGGCTCAGGTTTGAGTTTCTGTCCATGTTGGCCCCTTCAGGAAGGGGGGGCATTATGAGGCCATGCGGGTTTTCCCACTATTGGAGTTGTGAGATGCTCCAAACCGCAAGGATTCCTTCTGTGGGACAATTAAGAATTGTTGGATGGCTCCAGGACGTCTTATAAGGTATTTTTCCAGAACAGGGTTCTAAGTATGGATGCCTGGGCAGCCCACCTCCATACCAATTGTCTCCTAGCAACAAGAAACGTTTGATCTGCTGGCTTGGGGTAGCAACAGAGGGGGCTGAGTTGAAATGGACTTTCCTGAGGATGGTCTTAATGTTGGTTTGAGTCCATGGAGACCTTGGTATGGGGCAGTGGCACCAGGGCCCTGAAGGATTCCCAAAACCAGAGGTTATGACAAAGCTCCAATCAGCAAGTTTCCATGGGGAGACGAGATTTGTTCTTATTGGTGCCTCAGGAAACCACCATATGCTGGTATTGGAAACGAGGCCTCTGAGGAGAGATGTCTGGAAACCAAAGCAATGGATCTGTTTAGGGCCTAGCGGCCTGTCCAGTTCAATATTCTTCTCTGGGGACATCTGTTGTCTGAGTGGAGGTAGTTGCTCAGCTTGTTTGAGATCACCCCTGTTTGTCATGGGCGGCCTACACTATTGAGATGGCCTCGGTGACTTTGGAGGTTTTTCCTAATTTGCAAGGTTGTGGCCAATGGAATGGGAAGAATTCCCTTGAAAGGGAAGCACAGTCCTGAGGTGATGCTCCAGGGACCCAAGTGTGGAGCGTGTGTGGTCCAGGGCTATTTGGAAAAAAGTCTGAAAACACAAACTCCACTTAGGTTGTGGGATGTAGGTATGGCCGGCCCGATCTATAGACCATGAGGAGACCTCTTCGGGATATGAACAAAGGGCTAATGTGATGTGCATGCTCATGCTTTTTTTTTTTTTTTTTCTGGAAATGTGTCACCGATTGCCATGGAATGTCAGGGTGTCCTCATGGGCCATCGATGAGGCTCCCTTTCTGGGGATTTGACCCGATCCCAAGAGATTGGGGTCATTCTGTGGGAAGGGAGGAGGCCGTTCTGGTTTATTTATTTATTTTTTTTTACCTCAGGTGGACCACCTAAAGAGGGATTCCAGAGAAGAGTCGTGGGTGGGGGAACTGGACAACCAGACCTCTGGTTAACATTGGGACCTAAGAACATGGCAAGCCCCATATGTGGGCTCTTGGTCCAGACACTGAGAGGCCTTCCTTGAGGATAGGTCTCACACTGAGTTTCACAATGTGTTTTTGTGCCCAAGGAGCCCCTCAAGTCAGGGCGTGGCCTAATGTACCATGCTGGTTTCTCCTACACTGAACGTTGCACAGTATGGGAACCACAAGTTTTCTGGCAATGGGGAAGATGGAGTTCTAATTTCTGCAACACTTTCACTCCTGGACTGTGATTGGATTTAAGGTCTAGGTTCTGAAGCCTGAAAACTGAGGTTGGGAAGAGATGAAGCCCTAAGGCCATGGTGTGTCTGATGTGCTCAGTGTTCGGCCAGCTGTTGAGTGTGGGTTGGGAGGTGCAGGCTCAGGCTGTGGCAGACAGGGAATTAGTGCCCAGGCTAGACTTCATCATTGGGGTGCAGTCGAGTTTCGTGCAGGATGGTACTCATTTGTGGTTACTGGGTAGCCCCAGAGGGCAACGTTTTTCTTCTGGAGGGAAGACACAGTGCCACATAGTGGCTCCAAAATTCCCAAACTGGAAGGCTTGTGGGCCAGGAGTGTGAGGAAAAAATTCTGAGAACACAAGCCAGACTTAGATTTCGGGGTGAGGGGACGGCAGGCACCCTCTGCAGAGATGATTCAAGATCCGTATACCTGAAGACAGAGCTAGGATCAGACGTTTTCTTAGGTCGGAATTTCTGTCCATGACTGCCCCTTAATGAAGGGGAGGGTGTCACGAGGACATGGAGGTTTTCCAACTATGGGAATTGTGAGATGCTCCAAACCACAATGATTCCTTCTGTGGGACAGTCGAGACATGTTGGATGGCTCCAGGACATCCCATAAGGAAGTTATCCAGAGCAGGGTTCTAAGGATGGATGCCTGGGCAGCCTGCCTCCCATTCCAGGTGTCTCATAGAGCCAAGGCAAGTTCGATCTGCTGGATCTAGGGGAGCAACCGAGGCGGGTGTGTTGAAATGGGTGAGTTGAGGATGGGTCATAATGTGCATTTGTGTCCATGTAGACCTTGGAATGGGGTGCTTGATCCGGTGCCTTGAGGGATGTTCATAACCGGAGGTTTTGATGGAGCTCTAAAGAGTATGTTTCCTATGTAGAGAAGAGAATTGTTTTGATGAGTGCCTAAGGAATCTCCATATGCTGGTATTGGAAACCAGGCCTCTGAGGAGAGATGACTGGAATCAAAATCAATGGATCTGATTAGGGCCTCAGTGCCCGTCCAGTTCAATCTTATTCTATGGGGATATCTGTCTCTGGGTCTGAGTGGAGGTGGTTTCCTAACTTGTGAAAGATCATCCCTGTGTGTCCTGGGCAGCCAACACAATTCGGATGGCCTGGGGGAGTTTGGAGGATTCTCCTAATCTATAGGGTTGTGGCCAATGGAAATGGCAGAATTCCCCTGGAGAGGGAAGCCAAAGTCCTGAGGTGTGGCTCCAGGGGCCCCAGCTTGGATGGTGTGTGGGCCATGCCTGTGGGGACAGAAGTCTGAAAACACAAACTCAGCTTAGGTTTGGGGATGTATGTATGAAGGCTCGATCTACAGACCGTGAGAATTTTCCGGGTATGAACAAAGGGCGAGTATGTGGCGCTTGCTCAGGCTTTTGTCTCTGAATTTTGTGTCAACGGTGGCCATGTAATTTCGGGATGTCCTCAAGGGCCATGGACAATTCTTTCTCTGTTGATATGGCCTGATCCCAAGTGGTTGGGATCATTCTGTGGATTGGAAGAGTCCGTTCTGTATATATATATATATATATGTATATATATATATATATATATATATTTTTTTTTTTTTTTTACCTCAGGTGTCCCACCAAAGAGGGATTCTGAGTAGAGCCCTGAGTAGGGGTGACTAGACATCTCGAACTCTTGTTGATATTGGGGGACTGGGGCTTGGCCAGCCCCATATGTGGGCTGTTGTTCCAGTCACTAAGAGGCTTTACATGAGGATAGGGCTCACGCTGAGGGTCTCAATGTGTGTTTGTGCAAATTGTGGCCCTCAGGGATAGGTGGGGCCTCATAGTCCATGCTGCTTTCTCCTACAATGAACATTGGACAACATGCCAACCACTAGGTTTCTTGCCAAGGCGAAGGAGAAGTTCTGATTCTTGCATCACGTTCACTCCTGAGCAGTGAGTGGAGATAAGGTTTAGGTTCTGAAGGTGAAAACTGAGGTTGGGTAGAGATGATGGCCTAAAGCCATTGTGGGTGTGATATGCTCTGTGTACGGCAAGCTGTTTGGGAGTTGGACTGGAGGTCTGCCCTCAGGTTGTGTGAGACAGGGCTTTAGTGCCCAGGCTAGACTGTATAATTGGGGTATGGTCGAGTGGCATGCAGGTTGTTACTCATTTGGCGTTTCTGGTTAGCCCTATAGGGCAACATTTTTCTTCTGGAGGACAGGCAGAGTGCTGCATTGTGTCTCCAGAATTGCCAAACTGGAGGGGTGTGGCCAGGATTGTGAGGAAGGAAGTCTGAAAACACAAGCTAGCACGAGTTTTGGGGCCAAGAGCATGGCAGGCCCACTCTGCAGAGGCTGAATCGAGATCTCCTGCAGGTGAGGTCAGGGCGATTATCAGATGTTGCCTCAAGCTGGAGTTTGTGTCCATGACGGCCCCTTCCTGAAGGGAGTGGGAGCGACATGAGGCCAGGGAGGTTTCCCTACGCTGGGAGTTGTGAGCTGCTCCAAACTTCAAAGTTTCCTTCTTCAGGACAGTCGAGTACTATTGGATGGTTCCAGGATGCCACATACAGAAAGACTCGATAGCAGGGGCCTAAGCATGGATGCCGAGAAACGCCAACTCTCCTTCCCATTGCCTGGTCGAGACAAGGCACGCTCAATCTGCGGGCTCTTGGGTGAGCTACCCAGAAGGCTGAGTTTAAATGGACTCTCCTGAGGATGAGTCATAATGTGGGTTGGTGGCCATGGAGACCTTGGAATGTGGCAGTAGCTAAGGGACTCTGCAGGATTCTCCAACCCGAACAGCTTGACACAACTCCAACAAGGAAGCTTCCCATGTGGAGATGAGAGGTCTTCTGTCTGGTGCCTCAGGAAAGCCGCGTATGCTGGTCTTCGAACCCAGGCCTCTGAGGAGTGATACCTGGACACCAAAGCAAGAGTTCATAATAGGGCCTAGGGGCCTGTCTGGTTCAATCTTCTGTCTCTGCGGATATCTGTCTGTGTTTCTGCATGGAGGTAGTAGTTGCTCAGCTTGTGTCATAATGCACCTATTTGTCCAGTGCGGCTTGCGGTAGTGGGATGTCCTTGGGGACCTTGAGGTTTCTACTATTTTGTAGAATTGTGGCCAATGGAATGGGCAGTTTCTTAGGAGAGAGCAGGCACAGTTCTGTGGTGTGGCTCCAGAGACCCCAGCCTGGGGGCTGTGTGGGCCATGGCTGTGCAGACAGACATCCAAAAACCCTAACTCAGCTCAGGTTTGGGGCCGAGGTTACGGCAGGCCTGATCTACAGTCCATGAGGGGAGCTCCTCTAAATATGAAAGAAGGGTGAGAGGGAGGCAGTAGCTCAGGCTTTTGTCTCTGGATGTTTTGTCCACAATGGCCGTTTAATGTAGGAGTTGCCTCATGGGTCGTAGAAGTCTCCCTCTCTGGTAGTTTGTCCAGCCCCCAAGAGTTTGGGGTCATTCTGTGGGAAGGGAAGTGTCCTGTTTTCTGCTTCATGTGTCCCCCCAGTAGAGGGATTCTAGCGCATAGCAGTGGGTACTGACAACTGGAATACTCGCCCTCTGGTTAAGCCTGGGGGCCTATGGATATGACAAGCCCCATATGCAGGATCTTGGTCCAGCCACTGAGAGGCGTTACTTTAATACGGGACTCACGCTGCAGGTCACAATGCATGTCTGTGCCCTAGGCAGCCCTCAAGCACTGGCGTGGCCTTTCGGACAGTGCAGGTTTTCCCACGTTGAACGTTGGACAACATGCCAACCACAAGGTTTCTGGCCATGGGGAAGGAGGAATTCTAATTTCTGCATCACGTTCACCCCTGGGCAGTGATTGGAGATAAGGTCTAGGTTCTGAAGCCTGAAAACCGAGGTTGGGAATAGATGACGACCTACAGCCATAGCGGGTCTTATGTGTCCAGGTTGGGGCCAGCTGTCTGGGTGTCGTTTGGGATGTCTTGTCTAAGGCTGTGCCAGACAGGGCATTAGTATACAGGGTGGGCTGTATAATTGCTTTACAATCGAGTGGCATGCATTAGAAAATCATTTGGCGTTTCTTATTAGCAGCATAGGGCAAAGTTTTTCTTCTGGAGGGCAGGCAGAGTGCTGCATTGTGGCTTCGGAATTCTAAAACTGGAGGGCTTGTGGGCCAGGAGAGTGAGGACGGAAGTCTGAGAACACCAGCTAGGCTTAGGTTTCGGGGCAAGGACATGGCAGGCACACTCTGCAGAGCTGAATTGAGATCTCATGCGTCTGAAGTCAGGTCGAGCTTCAGACTTTGGCTCAGGTTTGAGTTTCTGTCCATGTTGGCCCCTTCAGGAAGGGGGGGCATTATGAGGCCATGGGGGTTTTCCCACTATTGGAGTTGTGAGATGCTCCAAACCGCAAGGATTCCTTCTGTGGGACAATTAAGATTAGTTGGATGGCTCCAGGACGTCTTATAAGGTATTTTTCCAGAACAGGGTTCTAAGTATGGATGCCTGGGCAGCCAGCCTCACATTCCAATTGTCTCCTAGCAACAAGAAACGTTTGATCTGCTGGCTTGGGGTAGCAACAGAGGGGGCTGAGTTGATGTGGACTTTCCTGAGGATGGTCTTAATGTTGGTTTGAGTCCATGGAGACCTTGGTATGGGGCAGTGGCACCAGGGCCCTGAAGGATTCTCCTAACCAGAGGTTATGACAAAGCTCCAATGAGCAAGTTTCCATGGGGAGACGAGATTTGTTCTTATTGGTGCCTCAGGAAACCACCATATGCTGGTATTGGAAACGAGGCCTCTGAGGAGAGATGCCTGGAAACCAAAGCAATGGATCTGATTAGGGCCTAGGGGCCTGTCCGGTTCAATATTCTTCTCTGGGGACATCTGTTGTCTGAGTGGAGGTAGTTGCTCAGCTGGTTTGAGATCACCCCTGTTTGTCCTGGGCAGCCTACACTATTGGGATGGCCTCGGTGACTTTGGAGGTTTTTCCTCATTTGCAAGGTTGTGGCCAATGGAATGGGAAGAATTCCCTTGAAAGGGAAGCACAGTCCTGAGGTGTGGCTCCAGGGACCCAAGTGTGGAGCGTGTGTGGTCCAGGGCTATTTGGACAAAAGTCTGAAAACACAAACTCCTCTTAGGTTGGGGGATGTAGGTATGGCCGGCCCGATCTATAGACCGTGAGGAGACCTCTTCGGGATATGAACAAAGGGCGAATGTGAGGTGCATGCTCATGCTTTTTTTTTTTTTTTTCTGGAAATGAGTCACCAATTGCCATGGAATGTCAGGGTGTCCTCATGGGCCATCGATGAGGCTCCCTTTCTGGGGATTTGACTCGATCCCAAGAGTTTGGGGTCATTCTGTGGGAAGGAAGGAGGCCTTTCTGTTTTTTTTTTTTTTGTTTTGTTTATTTTTTTTGTTTTTTGATTTTTGTTTTTTTTTTAACCTCCGTCGGACCACCAAAAGAGGGATTCCAGAGCAGAGTCGTGAGTGGGGGCAACAGGACAACCAGACCTCTGGTTAACATTGGGACCTAAGAACATGGCAAGCCCCTTATGTGGGCTCTTGGTCCAGACACTGAGAGGCCTTCCTTGAGGATAGGTCTCACACTGAGTTTCACAATGTGTTTTTGTGCCCAAGGAGCCCCTCAAGTCAGGGCGTGGCCTAATGTACCATGCTGGTTTCTCCTACACTGAACGTTGCACAGTATGGGAACCACAAGTTTTCTGGCAATGGGGAAGATGGAGTTCTAATTTCTGCAACACTTTCACTCCTGGACTGTGATTGGATTTAAGGTCTAGGTTCTGAAGCCTGAAAACTGAGGTTGGGAAGAGATGAAGCCCTAAGGCCATGGTGTGTCTGATGTGCTCAGTGTTCGGCCAGCTGTTGAGTGTGGGTTGGGAGGTGCAGGCTCAGGCTGTGGCAGACAGGGAATTAGTGCCCAGGCTAGACTGTATCATTGGGGTGCAGTCGAGTTTCGTGCAGGATGGTACTCATTTGTGGTTACTGGGTAGCCCCAGAGGGCAAAGTTTTTCTTCTGGAGGGAAGACACAGTGCCACATAGTGACTCCAAAATTCCCAAACTGGAAGGCTTGTGGGCCAGGAGTGTGAGGAAAAAATTCTGAGAACACAAGCCAGACTTAGATTTCGGGGTGAGGGGACGGCAGGCACCCTCTGCAGAGATGATTCGAGATCCCGTATACCTGAAGACAGAGCTAGGATCAGACGTTTTCTTAGGTCGGAGTTTCTGTCCATGACGGCCCATTCATGAAGGGGAGGGTGTCACGAGGACATGGAGGTGTTCCCACGGTGGGAATTGTGAGATGCTCCGAACCACAATGATTCCTTCTGTGGGACAGTCGAGACATGTTGAATGGCTCCAGGACATCCCATAAGGAAGTTATCCAGAGCAGGGTTCTAAGGATGGATGCGTGGGCAGCCTGCCTCTCATTCCAGGTGTCTCATAGAGCAAAGGCAAGTTCGATCTGCTGGATCTAGGGGAGCAACCGAGGCGGGTGTTTTGAAATGGGTGAGTTGAGAATGGGTCATAATGTGCATTTGTGTGCATGTAGACCTTGGAATGGGGTACTTGATCCGGGGCCTTGAGGGATGTTCATAACCGGAGGTTTTGATGGAGCTCTAAAGAGTATATTTCCTATGTAGAGAAGAGAATTGTTTTGATGAGTGCCTAAGGAATCTCCCATATGCTTGTATTGGAAACCAGGCCTCTGAGGAGAGATGACTGGTTTCAAAAGCAATGGATCTGATTAGGGCCTAAGTGCCCGTCCAGTTCAATCTTATTCTATGGGGATATCTGTCTCTGGGTCTGAGTGGAGGTGGTTTCCTAACTTGTGAAAGATCATCCCTGTTTGTCCTGGGCAGTCAACACAATTCGGATGGCCTGTGGGAGTTTGGAGGATTCTCCTAATCTATAGGGTTGTGGCCAATGGAAATGGCAGAATTCCCTTGGAGAGGGAAGCCACAGTCCTGAGGTGTGGCTCCAGGGGCCCCAGCTTGGATGGTGTGTGGGCCAGGACTGTGGGGACAGAAGTCTGAAAACACAAACTCAGCTTAGGTTTGGGGATGTATGTATGAATGCTCGATCAACAGACCGTGAGAATTTTCCGGGCTATGAACAAAGGGCGAGTATGTGGCGCTTGCTCAGGGTTTTGTCTCTGGATTTTGTGTCAATGGTGGCCGTGGAATGTCGGGGTGTCCTCAAGGGCCATGGACAATTCTTTCTCTGGTCATTTGGCCTGATCCCAAGGGGTTGGGATCATTCTGTGGATGCGAAGAGTCCTTTCTGTATTTTTTTTTTTTTTTTACCTCAGGTGTCCCACCAAAGAGGGATTCCAGAGTAGAGCCCTGAGTAGGGGTGACTAGACATCTCGAACTCTGGTTGAGATTGGGGGAATAGGGGCTTGGGAAGCCCCATATTTGGGCTGTTGTTCCCGTCACTAAGAGGCTTTACATGAGGATAGGGCTCACGGTGAGGGTCACAATGTGTGTTTGTGCACATTGTGGCCCTCAGGGATAGGTGGGGCCTCATAGTCCATGCTGCTTTCTCCTACAATGAACATTGGACAACATGCCAACCACTAGGTTTCTTGCCAAGGCGAAGGAGAAGTTCTGATTCTTGCATCACGTTCACTCCTGAGCAGTGAGAAGAGATAAGTTCTAGGTTCTGAAGGTGAAAAATGAGGTTGGGTAGAGATGATGGCCTAAAGCCATTGTGGGTGTGATATGCTCTGTGTATGGCCAGCTGTCTGGGTGTTGGACTGGAGGTCTGCCCTCAGGCTGTGTCAGACAGGACTTTAGTGCACAGGCTAGACTGTATAATTGGGGTATGGTCGAGTGGCATGCAGGTTGTTACTCATTTGGCGTTTCTGGTTAGCCCTATAGGGCAACATTTTTCTTCTGGAGGGCAGGCAGAGTGCTGCATTGTGTCTCCAGAATTGCCAAACTGGAGGGGTGTGGCCAGGATTGTGAGGAAGGAAGTCTGAAAACACAAGCTAGCACGAGTTTTGGGGCCAAGAGCATGGCAGGCCCACTCTGCAGAGGCTGAATCGAGATCTCCTGCAGGTGAGGTCAGGGCGAGTATCAGATGTTGCCTCAAGCTGGAGTTTGTGTCCATGACGGCCCCTTCCTGAAGGGGGTGGGGGCGTCATGGGGCCAGGGAGGTTTCCCTACGCTGGGAGTTGTGAGCTGCTCCAAACTTCAAAGTTTCTTTCTTCAGGACAGTCGAGTACTATTGGATGGTTCCAGGATGCCCCATACAGAAACACTCGAGAGCAGGGGCCTAAGCATGGATGCCGAGAAACGCCAACTCACCTTCCCATTGCCTGGTCGAGACAAGGCACGCTCAATCTGCGGGCTCTTGGGTGAGCTACCCAGAAGGCTGAGTTTAAATGGACTCTCCTGAGGATGAGTCATAATGTGGGTTGGTGGCCATGGAGACCTTGGAATGTGGCAGTAGCTAAGGGACTCTGCAGGATTCTCCAACCCGAAGGGCTTGACACAACTCCAACAAGGAAGCTTCCCATGTGGAGATGAGAGGTCTTCTGTCTGTTGCCTCAGGAAAGCCCCGTATGCTGGTCTTCGAACCCAGGCCTCTGAGGAGTGATACCTGGACACCAAAGCAAGAGTTCATAATAGGGCCTAGGGGCCTGTCTGGTTCAATCTTCTGTCTCTGCGGATATCTGTCTGTGTGTCTGCATGGAGGTAGTAGTTGCTCAGCTTGTGTCATTATGCCCCTATTTGTCCAGTGCGTCTTGCGGTAGTGGGATGTCCATGGGGACCTTGAGGTTTCTACTATTTTGTAGAGTTGTGGCCAATGGAATGGGCAGTTTCTTAGGAGAGAGCAGGCACAGTTCTGTGGTGTGGCTCCAGAGACCCCAGCCTGGGGGCTGTGTGTGCCATGGCTGTGCAGACAGACATCCAAAAACCCTAACTCAGCTCAGGTTTGGGGCCGAGGTTACGGCAGGCCTGATCTACAGTCCATGAGTGGAGCTCCTCTGGATATGAAAGAAGGGTGAGAGGGAGGCAGTCGCTCAGGCTTTTGTCTCTGGATGTTTTGTCCACAATGGCCGTTTAATGTAGGAGGTGCCTCATGGGTCGTAGAAGTCTCCCTCTCTGGTAGTTTGTCCAGCCCCCAAGATTTTGGGGTCATTCTGTGGGAAGGGAAGTGTCCTGTTTTCTGCTTCATGTGTCCCCCCAGTAGAGGGATTCTAGCGCATAGCAGTGGGTACTGACAACTGGAATACTCGCCCTCTGGTTAAGCCTGGGGGCCTATGGATATGACAAGCCCCATATGCAGGATCTTGGTCCAGCCACTGAGAGGCGTTAATTTAATACGGGACTCACGCTGCAGGTCACAATGCATGTCTGTGCCCTAGGCAGCCCTCAAGCACTGGCGTGGCCTTTCGGACAGTGCAGGTTTTCCCACGTTGAACGTTGGACAACATGCCAACCACAAGGTTTCTGGCCATGGGGAAGGAGGAATTCTAATTTCTGCATCACGTTCACCCCTGGGCAGTGATTGGAGATAAGGTCTAGGTTCTGAAGCCTGAAAACCGAGGTTGGGAATAGATGACGACCTACAGCCATAGCGGGTCTTATGTGTCCAGGTTGGGGCCAGCTGTCTGGGTGTCGTTTGGGATGTCTTGTCTAAGGCTGTGCCAGACAGGGCATTAGTATACAGGGTGGGCTGTATAATTGCTTTACAATCGAGTGGCATGCATTAGAAAATCATTTGGCGTTTCTTATTAGCAGCATAGGGCAAAGTTTTTCTTCTGGAGGGCAGGCAGAGTGCTGCATTGTGGCTTCGGAATTCTAAAACTGGAGGGCTTGTGGGCCAGGAGAGTGAGGACGGAAGTCTGAGAACACCAGCTAGGCTTAGGTTTCGGGGCAAGGACATGGCAGGCACACTCTGCAGAGCTGAATTGAGATCTCATGCGTCTGAAGTCAGGTCGAGCTTCAGACTTTGGCTCAGGTTTGAGTTTCTGTCCATGTTGGCCCCTTCAGGAAGGGGGGGCATTATGAGGCCATGGGGGTTTTCCCACTATTGGAGTTGTGAGATGCTCCAAACCGCAAGGATTCCTTCTGTGGGACAATTAAGATTAGTTGGATGGCTCCAGGACGTCTTATAAGGTATTTTTCCAGAACAGGGTTCTAAGTATGGATGCCTGGGCAGCCAGCCTCACATTCCAATTGTCTCCTAGCAACAAGAAACGTTTGATCTGCTGGCTTGGGGTAGCAACAGAGGGGGCTGAGTTGATGTGGACTTTCCTGAGGATGGTCTTAATGTTGGTTTGAGTCCATGGAGACCTTGGTATGGGGCAGTGGCACCAGGGCCCTGAAGGATTCTCCTAACCAGAGGTTATGACAAAGCTCCAATGAGCAAGTTTCCATGGGGAGACGAGATTTGTTCTTATTGGTGCCTCAGGAAACCACCATATACTGGTATTGGAAACGAGGCCTCTGAGGAGAGATGCCTGGAAACCAAAGCAATGGATCTGATTAGGGCCTAGGGGCCTGTCCGGTTCAATATTCTTCTCTGGGGACATCTGTTGTCTGAGTGGAGGTAGTTGCTCAGCTGGTTTGAGATCACCCCTGTTTGTCCTGGGCAGCCTACACTATTGGGATGGCCTCGGTGACTTTGGAGGTTTTTCCTCATTTGCAAGGTTGTGGCCAATGGAATGGGAAGAATTCCCTTGAAAGGGAAGCACAGTCCTGAGGTGTGGCTCCAGGGACCCAAGTGTGGAGCGTGTGTGGTCCAGGGCTATTTGGACAAAAGTCTGAAAACACAAACTCCTCTTAGGTTGGGGGATGTAGGTATGGCCGGCCCGATCTATAGACCGTGAGGAGACCTCTTCGGGATATGAACAAAGGGCGAATGTGATGTGCATGCTCAAGCTTTTTTTTTTTTTTTTCTGGAAATGTGTCACCGATTGCCATGGAATGTCGGGGTGTCCTCATGGGCCATCGATGAGGCTCCCTTTCTGGGGTTTTGACCCGATCCCAAGAGTTTGGGGTCATTCTGTGGGAAGGGAGGAGGCCTTTTTTTTGTTTTTTATTTTTTTTTGTTTTTTGTTTTTTGTTTTTTTACCTCAGGTGGACCACCAAAAGAGGGATTCCAGAGCAGAGTGGTGGGGGGCGCAACTGCACAACCAGAACTGTGGTTAACATTGGGACCTAAGAACATGGCAAGCCCTATATGTGGGCTCTTGGTCCAGACACTGAGAGGCCTTCCTTGAGGATAGGTCTCACACTGAGTTTTACAATGTGTTTTTGTGCCCAAGGAGCCCCTCAAGTCAGGGCGTGGCCTAATGTACCATGCTGGTTTCTCCTACACTGAACATTGCACAGTATGGGAACCACAAGTTTTCTGGCAATGGGGAAGATGGAGTTCTAATTTCTGCAACACTTTCACTCCTGGACTGTGATTGGATTTTAGGTCTAGGTTCTGAAGCCTGAAAACTGAGGTTGGGAAGAGATGAAGCCCTAAGGCCATGGTGTGTCTGATGTGCTCAGTGTTCGGCCAGCTGTTGAGTGTGGGTTGGGAGGTGCAGGCTCAGGCTGTGGCAGACAGGGAATTAGTGCCCAGGCTAGACTGTATCATTGGGTGCAGTCGAGTTTCGTGCAGGATAGTACTCATTTGTGGTTACTGGGTAGCCCCAGAGGACAACGTTTTTCTTCTGGAGGGAAGACACAGTGCCACATAGTGGCTCCAGAATTCCCAAACTGGAAGGCTTGTGGGCCAGGAGTGTGAGGAAAAAATTCTGAGAACACAAGCCAGACTTAGATTTCGGGGTGAGGGGACGGCAGGCACCCTCTGCAGAGATGATTCGAGATCCCGTATACCTGAAGACAGAGCTAGGATCAGACGTTTTCTTAGGTCGGAATTTCTGTCCATGACGGCCCCTTAATGAAGGGGAGGGTGTCACGAGGACATGGAGGTTTTCCCACGATGGGAATTGTGAGATGCTCCAAACCACAATGATTCCTTCTGTGGGACAGTCGAGACATGTTGGATGGCTCCAGGACATCCCATAAGGACGTTATCCAGAGCAGGGTTCTAAGGATGGTTGCGTGGGCAGCCTGCCTCCCATTCCAGGTGTCTCATAGAGCCAAGGCAAGTTCGATCTGCTGGATCTAGGGGAGCAACCGAGGCGGGTGTTTTGAAATGGGTGAGTTGAGGATGGGTCATAATGTGCATTTGTGTCCATGTAGACCTTGGAATGGGGTGCTTGATCCGGGGCCTTGAGGGATGTTCATAACCGGAGGTTTTGATGGAGCTCTAAAGAGTATGTTTCCTATGTAGTGAAGAGAATTGTTTTGATGAGTGCCTAAGTAATCTCCCATATGCTGGTATTGGAAACCAGGCCTCTGAGGAGCGATGACTGGAATCAAAAGCAATGGATCTGATTAGGGACTAAGTGCCCGTCCAGTTCAATCTTATTCTATGGGGATATCTGTCTCTGGGTCTGAGTGGAGGTGGCTTCCTAACTTGTGAAAGATCATCCCTGTTTGTCCTGGGCAGCCAACACAATTCGGGTGGCCTGGGGGAATTTGGAGGATTCTCCTAATCTATAGGGTTGTGGCCAATGGAAATGGCAGAATTCCCCTGGAGAGTGAAGCCACAGTCCTGTGGTGTGGCTCCAGGGGCCCAGCTTGGATGGTGTGTGGGCCAGGACTGTGGGGACAGAAGTCTGAAAACACAAACTCAGCTTAGGTTTGGCGATGTATGTATGAAGGCTCGATCTACAGACCGTGAGAATTTTCCGGGCTATGAACAAAGGGCGAGTATGTGGCGCTTGCTCAGGGTTTTGTCTCTGGATTTTGTGTCAATGGTGGCCGTGGAATGTCGGGGTGTCCTCAAGGGCCATGGACAATTCTTTCTCTGGTGATTTGGCCTGATCCCAAGGGGTTGGGATCATTCTTTGGATGGCAAGAGTCCTTTATGTATTTTTTTTTTACCTCAGGTGTCCCACCAAAGAGGGATTCCAGAGTAGAGACCTGAGTAGGTGTGACTAGAAATCTCGAACTCTGGTTGAGATTGGGGGACTAGGGGCTTGGCAAGCCCCATATGTGGGCTGTTGTTCCAGGAACTAAGAGGCTTTACATGAGGATAGGGCTCACGCTGAGGGTCACAATGTGTGTTTGTGCAAATTGTGGCCCTCAGGGATAGGTGGGGCCTCATAGTCCATGCTGCTTTCTCCTACAATGAACATTGGACAACATGCCAACCACTAGGTTTCTTGCCAAGGCGAAGGTGAAGTTCTGATTCTTGCATCACGTTCACTCCTGAGCAGTGAGTGGAGATAAGGTCTAGGTTCTGAAGGTGAAAACTGAGGTTGGGTAGAGATGATGGCCTAAAGCCATTGTGGGTGTGATATGCTCTGTGTATGGCCAGCTGTCTGGGTGTTGGACTGGAGGTCTGCCCTCAGGCTGTGTCAGACAGGGCTTTAGTGCACAGGCCAGACTATAATTGGGGTATGGTCGAGTGGCATGCAGGTTGTTACTCATTTGGCGTTTCTGGTTAGCCCTATAGGGCAACATTTTTCTTCTGGAGGGCAGGCAGAGTGCTGCATTGTGTCTCCAGAATTGCCAAACTGGAGGGGTGTGGCCAGGATTGTGAGGAAGGAATTCTGAAAACACAAGCTAGCACGAGTTTTGGGGCCAAGAGCATGGCAGGCCCACTCTGCAGAGGCTGAATCGAGATCTCCTGCAGGTGAGGTCAGGGCGATTATCAGATGTTGCCTCAAGCTGGAGTTTGTGTCCATGACGGCCCCTTCCTGAAGGGGGTGGGGGCGTCATGAGGCCAGGGAGGTTTCCCTACGCTGGGAGTTGTGAGCTGCTCCAAACTTCAAAGTTTCCTTCTTCAGGACAGTCGAGTACTATTGGATGGTTCCAGGATGCCCCATACAGAAACACTCGAGAGCAGGGGCCTAAGCATGGATGCCGAGAAACGCCAACTCACCTTCCCATTGCCTGGTCGAGACAAGGCACGCTCAATCTGCGGGCTCTTGGGTGAGCTACCCAGAAGGCTGAGTTTAAATGGACTCTCCTGAGGATGAGTCATAATGTGGGTTGGTGGCCATGGAGACCTTGGAATGTGGCAGTAGCTAAGGGACTCTGCAGGATTCTCCAACCCGACGGGCTTGACACAACTCCAACAAGGAAGCTTCCCATGTGGAGATGAGAGGTCTTCTGTCTGTTGCCTCAGGAAAGCCCCGTATGCTGGTCTTCGAACCCAGGCCTCTGAGGAGTGATACCTGGACACCAAAGCAAGAGTTCATAATAGGGCCTAGGGGCCTGTCTGGTTCAATCTTCTGTCTCTGCGGATATCTGTCTGTGTGTCTGCATGGAGGTAGTAGTTGTTCAGCTTGTGTCATAATGCCCCTATTTGTCCAGTGCGCTTGCGGTAGTGGGATGTCCTTGAAGACCTTGAGGTTTCTACTATTTTGTAGAGTTGTGGCCAATGGAATGGGCAGTTTCTTAGGAGAGAGCAGGCACAGTTCTGTGGTGTGGCTCCAGAGACCCCAGCCTGGAGGCTGTGTGAGCCATGTCTGTGCAGACAGACATCCAAAAACCCTAACTCAGCTCAGGTTTGGGGCCGAGGTTACGGCAGGCCTGATCTACAGTCCATGAGGGGAGCTCCTCTGGATATGAAAGAAGGGTGAGAGGGAGGCAGTCGCTCAGGCTTTTGTCTCTGGATGTTTTGTCCACAATGGCCGTTTAATGTAGGAGTTGCCTCATGGGTCGTAGAAGTCTCCCTCTCTGATAGTTTGCCAGCCCCCAAGAGTTTGGGGTCATTCTGTGGGAAGGGAAGTGTCCTGTTTTCGGCTTCATGTGTCCCCCCAGTAGAGGGATTCTAGAGCATAGTAGTGGGTACTGACAACTGGAATACTCGCCCTCTGGTTAAGCCTGGGGGCCTATGGATATGACAAGCCCCATATGCAGGATCTTGGTCCAGCCACTGAGAGGCGTTACTTTAATACGGGACTCACGCTGCAGGTCACAATGCATGTCTGTGCCCTAGGCGGCCCTCAAGAACTGGCGTGGCCTTTCGGACAATGCAGGTTTTCCCACATTGAACGTTGGACAACATGCCAACCACAAGGTTTCTGGCCATGGGGAAGGAGGAATTCTAATTTCTGCATCACGTTCACCCCTGGGCAGTGATTGGAGATAAGGTCTAGGTTCTGAAGCCTGAAAACCGAGGTTGGGAATAGATGACGACCTACAGCCATAGCGGGTCCTATGTGTCCAGGTTGGGGCCAGCTGTCTGGGTGTCGTTTGGGATGTCTTGTCTCAGGCTGTGCCAGACAGGGCATTAGTATACAGGGTGGGCTGTATAATTGCTTTTCAATCGAGTGGCATGCATTAGAAAATCATTTGGCATTTCTTATTAGCAGCATAGGGCAAAGTTTTTCTTCTGGAGGGCAGGCAGAGTGCTGCATTGTGGCTTCGGAATTCCCAAACTGGAGGGCTTGTGGGCCAGGAGAGTGAGGACGGAAGTCTGAGAACACAAGCTAGGCTTAGGTTTCGGGGCAAGGACATGGCAGGCACGCTCTGCAGAGGTGAATTGAGATCTCATGCGTCTGAAGTCAGGTCGAGGTTCAGACTTTGGCACAGGTTTGAGTTTCTGTCCATGTTGGCCCCTTCAAGAAGGGGGGGCATTATGAGGCCATGGGTGTTTTCCCACTATTGGAGTTGTGAGATGCTCCAAACCGCAAGGATTCCTTCTGTGGGACAATTAAGATTTGTTGGATGGCTCCAGGACGTCTTATAAGGTATTTTTCCAGAACAGGGTTCTAAGTATGGATGCCTGGGCAGCCAGCCTCACATTCCAATTGTCTCCTAGCAAAAAGAAACGTTTGATCTGCTGGCTTGGGGTAGCAACAGAGGGGGCTGAGTTGAAATGGACTTTCCTGAGGATATTCTTAATGTTGGTTTGAGTCCATGGAGACCTTGGTATGGGGCAGTGGCACCAGGGCCCTGAAGGATTCTCCTAACCAGAGGTTATGACAAAGCTCCAATGAGCAAGTTTCCATGGGGAGACGAGATTTGTTCTTCTTGGTGCCTCAGGAATCCACTATATGATGGTATTGGAAACGAGGCCTCTGAGGAGAGATGCCTGGAAACCAAAGCAATGGATCTGATTAGGGCCTAGGGGCCTGTCTGGTTCAATATTCTTCTCTGGGGACATCTGTTGTCTGAGTGGAGGTAGTTGCTCAGCTGGTTTGAGATCACCCCTGTTTGTCATGGGCGGCCTACACTATTGGGATGGCCTCGGTGACTTTGGAGGTTTTTCCTCATTTGCAAGGTTGTGGCCAATGGAATGGGAAGAATTCCCTTGAAAGGGAAGCACAGTCCTGAGGTGTGGCTCCAGGGACCCAAGTGTGGAGCGTGTGTGGTCCAGGGGTATTTGGACAAAAGTCTGAAAACACAAACTCCACTTAGGTTGTGGGATGTAGGTATGGCCGGCCCGATCTATAGACCGTGAGGAAACCTCTTCGGGATATGAACAAAGGGCGAATGTGAGGTGCTTGCTCATTCTTTTATTTTTTTTTTCTGGAAATGTGTCACCGATTGCCATGGAATGTCGGGGTGTCCTCATGGGCCATCGATGAGGCTCCCTTTCTGGGGATTTGACCCGATCCCAAGAGTTTGGGGTCATTCTGTGGGAAGGGAGAAGGCCTTTCTGTTTTTTTTTTTTTGTTTATTTATTTTTTTTTTTTTTACCTCAGGTGGACCACCAAAAGAGGGATTCCAGAGAAGAGTCATGGGTGGGGGCAACAGGACAACCAGACCTCTGGTTAACATTGGGACCTAAGAACATGGCAAGTCCCTAATGTGTGCTCTTGGTCCAGAAACTGAGAGGCCTTCCTTGAGGATAGGTCTCACACTGAGTTTCACAATGTGTTTTTGTGCCCAAGGAGCCCCTCAAGTCAGGGCTTGGCCTAATGTACCATGCTGGTTTCTCCTACACTGAACGTTGCACAGTATGGGAACCACAAGTTTTCTGGCAATGGGGAAGATGGAGTTCTAATTTCTGCAACACTTTCACTCCAGGACTGTGATTGGATTTAAGGTCTAGGTTCTGAAGCCTGAAAACTGAAGTTGGGAAGAGATGAAGCCCTAAGGCCATGGTGTGTCTGATGTGCTCAGTGTTCGGCCAGCTGTTGAGTGTGGGTTGGGAGGTGCAGGCTCAGGCTGTGGCAGACAGGGAATTAGTGCCCAGGCTAGACTGCATCATTTGGGTGCAGTCGAGTTTTGTGCAGGATGGTACTCATTTGTGGTTACTGGGTAGCCCAAGAGGGCAAAGTTTTTCTTCTGGAGGGAAGACACAGTGCCACATAGTGACTCCAAAATTCCCAAACTGGAAGGCTTGTGGGCCAGGAGTGTGAGGAAAAAATTCTGAGAACACAAGCCAGACTTAGATTTCGGGGTGAGGGGACGGCAGGCACCCTCTGCAGAGATGATTCGAGATCCCGTATACCTGAAGACAGAGCTAGGATCAGAAGTTTTCTTAGGTTGGAGTTTCTGTCCATGACGGCCCATTCATGAAGGGAAGGGTTTCACGAGGACATGGAGGTTTTCCCACGATGGGAATTGTGAGATGCTCCAAACCACAATGATTCCTTCTGTGGGACAGTCGAGACATGTTGGATGGCTCCAGGACATCCCATAAGGAAGTTAACCAGAGCAGGGTTCTAAGGATGGATGCGTCGGCAGCCTGCCTCCCATTCCAGGTGTCTCATAGAGCCAAGGCAAGTTCGATCTGCTGGATCTCGGGGAGCAACCGAGGCGGGTGTTTTGAAATGGGTGAGTTGAGGATGGGTCATAATGTGCATTTGTGTCCATGTAGACCTTGGAATGGGGTGCTTGATCCGGGGCCTTGAGGGATGTTCATAACCGGAGGTTTTGATGGAGCTCTAAAGAGTATATTTCCTATATAGAGAAGAGAATTGTTTTGATGAGTGCCTAAGGAATTTCCCATATGCTTGTATTGGAAACCAGGCCTCTGAGGAGCGATGACTGGAATCAAAAGCAATGGATCTTATTAGGGCCTAAGTGCCCGTCCAGTTCAATCTTATTCTATGGGGATATCTGTCTCTGGGTCTGAGTGGAGGTGGTTTCCTAACTTGTGAAAGATCATCCCTGTGTGTCCTGGGCAGCCAACACAATTCGGATGGCCTGGGGGAGTTTGGAGGATTCTCCTAATCTATAGGGTTGTGGCCAATGGAAATGGCAGAATTCCCCTGCTGAGGGAAGCCACAGTCCTGAGGTGTGGCTCCAGGGGCCCCAGCTTGGATGGTGTGTGGGCCAGGACTGTGGGGACAGAAGTCTGAAAACACAAACTCAGCTTAGGTTCGGGGATGTATGTATGAAGGCTCGATCTACAGACCGTGAGAATTTTCCGGGCTATGAACAAAGGGCGAGTATGTGGCGCTTGCTCAGGGTTTTGTCTCTGGATTTTGTGTCAATGGTGGCCGTGGTATGTCGGGGTGTCCTCAAGGGCCATGGACAATTCTTTCTCTGGTGATTTGGCCTGATCCCAAGTGGTTGGGATCATTCTGTGGATGGGAAGAGTCCTTTCTGTATTTTTTTTTTTACCTCAGTTGTCCCACCAAGGAGGGATTCCAGAGTAGAGCATTGAGTAGGGGTGACTAGACATCTCGAACTCTTGTTGATATTGGGGGACTGGGGCTTGGCAAGCCCCATATGTGGGCTGTTGTTCCAGTCACTAAGAGGCTTTACATGAGGATAGGGCTCACGGTGAGGGTCACAATGTGTGTTTGTGCACATTGTGGCCCTCAGGGATAGGTGGGGCCTCATAGTCCATGCTGCTTTCTCCTACAATGAACATTGGACAACATGCCAACCACTAGGTTTCTTGCCAAGGCGAAGGAGAAGTTCTGATTCTTGCATCACGTTCACTCCTGAGCAGTGAGTGGAGATAAGTTCAAGGTTCTGAAGGTGAAAACTGAGGTTGGGTAGAGATGATGGCCTAAAGCCATTGTGGGTGTGATATGCTCTGTGTATGGCCAGCTGTCTGGGTGTTGGACTGGAGGTCTGCCCTCAGGCTGTGTCAGACAGGGCTTTAGTGCACAGGCTAGACTGTATAATTGGGGTATGGTCGAGTGGCATGCAGGTTGTTACTCATTTGGCGTTTCTGGTTAGCCCTATAGGGCAACATTTTTCTTCTGGAGGGCAGGCAGAGTGCTGCATTGTGTCTCCAGAATTGCCAAACTGGAGGGGTGTGGCCAGGATTGTGAGGAAGGAAGTCTGAAAACACAAGCTAGCACGAGTTTTGGGGCCAAGAGCATGGCAGGCCCACTCTGCAGAGGCTGAATCGAGATCTCCTGCAGGTGAGGTCAGGGCGAGTATCAGATGTTGCCTCAAGCTGCAGTTTGTGTCCATTACGGCCCCTTCCTGAAGGGGGTGGGGGCGTCATGAGGCCAGGGAGGTTTCCCTACGCTGGGAGTTGTGAGCTGCTCCAAACTTCAAAGTTTCCTTCTTCAGGACAGTCGAGTATTATTGGATGGTTCCAGGATGCCCCATACAGAAAGACTCGAGAGCAGGGCCCTAAGCATGGATGCCGAGAAACGCCAACTCACCTTCCCATTGCCTGGTTGAGACAAGGCACGCTCAATCTGCGGGCTCTTGGGTGAGCTACCCAGAAGGCTGAGTTTAAATGGACTCTCCTGAGGATGAGTCATAATGTGGGTTGGTGGCCATGGAGACCTTGGAATGTGGCAGTAGCTAAGGGACTCTGCAGGATTCTCCAACCCGAAGGACTTGACACAACTCCAACAAGGAAGCTTCCCATGTGGAGATGAGAGGTCTTCTGTCTGGTGCCTCAGGAAAGCCCCGTATGCTGGTCTTCGAACCCAAGCCTCTGAGGAGTGATACCTGGACACCAAAGCAAGAGTTCATAATAGGGCCTAGGGGCCTGTCTGGTTTAATCTTCTGTCTCTGCGGATATCTGTCTGTGTCTGCATGGAGGTAGTAGTTGCTCAGCTTGTGTCATTATGCCCCTATTTGTCCAGTGCGGCTTGCGGTAGTGGGATGTCCTTGGGGACCTTGAGGTTTCTACTATTTTCTAGAGTTGTGGCCAATGGAATGGGCAGTTTCTTAGGAGAGAGCAGGCACAGTTCTGTGGTGTGGCTCCAGAGACCCCAGCCTGGGGGCTGTGTGTGCCATGGCTGTGCAGACAGACATCCAAAAACCATAACCCAGCTCAGGTTTGGGGCCGAGGTTACGGCAGGCCTGATCTACAGTCCATGAGGGGAGCTCCTCTGGATATGAAAGAAGGGTGAGAGGGAGGCAGTCGCTCAGGCTTTTGTCTCTGGATGTTTTGTCCACAATGGCCGTTTAATGTAGGAGTTGCCTCATGGATCGTAGAAGTCTCCCTCTCTGGTAGTTTGTCCAGCCCCCAAGAGTTTGGGGTCATTCTGTGGGAATGGAAGTGTCCTGTTTTCTGCTTCATGTGTCCCCCCAGTAGAGGGATTCTAGAGCATAGCAGTGGGTACTGACAACTGGAATACTCGCCCTCTGGTTAAGCCTGGGGGCCTATGGATATGACAAGCCCCATATGCAGGATTTGGTCCAGCCACTGAGAGGCGTTACTTTAATACGGGACTCACGCTGTAGGTCACAATGCATGTCTGTGCCCTAGGCGGCCCTCAAGCACTGGCGTGGCCTTTCGGACAATGCAGGTTTTCCCACATTGAACGTTGGACAACATGCCAACCACAAGGTTTCTGGCCATGGGGAAGGAGGAATTCTAATTTCTGCATCACGTTCACCCCTGGGCAGTGATTGGAGATAAGGTCTAGGTTCTGAAGCCTGAAAACCGAGGTTGGGAAGAGATGACGACCTACAGCCATAGCGGGTCCTATGTGTCCAGGTTGGGGCCAGCTGTCTGGGTGTCGTTTGGGATGTCTTGTCTCGGGCTGTGCCAGACAGGGCATTAGTATACAGGGTGGGCTGTATAATTGCTTTACAATCGAGTGGCATGCATTAGGAAATCATTTGGGGTTTCTTATTAGCAGCATAGGGCAAAGTTTTTCTTCTGAGGGCAGGCAGAGTGCTGCATTGTGGCTTCGGAATTCCCAAACTGGAGGGCTTGTGGGCCAGGAGAGTGAGGACGGAAGTCAGAGAACACAAGCTAGGCTTAGGTTTCAGGGCAAGGACATGACAGGAACACTCTGCAGAGCTGAATTGAGATCTCATGCGTCTGAAGTCAGGTCGAGGTTCAGACTTTGGCACAGGTTTGAGTTTCTGTCCATGTTGGCCCCTTCAGGAAGGGGGGGCATTATGAGGCCATGGGGGTTTTCCCACTATTGGAGTTGTGAGATGCTCCAAACCGCAAGGATTCCTTCTGTGGGACAATTAAGATTTGTTGGATGGCTCCAGGACGTCTTATAAGGTATTGTTCCAGAACAGGGTTCTAAGTATGGATGCCTGGGCAGCCAGCCTCACATTCCAATTGTCTCCTAGCAACAAGAAACGTTTGATCTGCTGGCTTGGGGTAGCAACAGTGGGGGCTGAGTTGAAATGGACTTTTCTGAGGATGGTCTTAATGTTGGTTTGAGTCCATGGAGACCTTGGTATGGGGCAGTGGCACCAGGGCCCTGAAGGATTCTCCTAACCAGAGGTTATGACAAAGCTCCAATGAGCAAGTTTCCATGGGGAGACGAGATTTGTTCCTATTGGTGCCTCAGGAAATCACCATATGCTGGTATTGGAAACGAGGCCTCTGAGGAGAGACGCCTGGAAACCAAAGCAATGGATCTGATTAGGGCCTAGGGGCCTGTCCGGTTCAATATTATTCTCTGGGGACATCTGTTGTCTGAGTGGAGGTAGTTGCTCCGCTGGTTTGAGATCACCCCTGTTTGTCCTGGGCGGCCTACACTATTGGGATGGCCTCGGTGACTTTGGAGGTTTTTCCTAATTTGCAAGGTTGTGGCCAATGGAATGGGAAGAAATCCCTTGAAAGGGAAGCACAGTCCTGAGGTGTGGCTCCAGGGACCCAAGTGTGGAGCGTGTGTGGTCCAGGGGTATTTGGACAAAAGTCTGAAAACACAAACTCCACTTAGGTTGTGGGATGTAGGTATGGCCGGCCCGATCTATAGACCGTGAGGTGACCTCTTCGGGATATGAACAAAGGACGAATGTGCGGTGCTTCCTCATATTTTTTTTTTTTTTTTTTTCTGGAAATGTGTCACCGATTGCCATGGAATGTCGGGGTGTCCTCATGTGCCATCGATGAGGCTCCCTTTCTGGGGATTTGACCAGATCCCAAGAGTTTGTGGTCATTCTGTGGGAAGGGAGGTGGCCTTTCTAGGTTTTTTTGTTTATTTTTTTTATTTATTTTTTTTTAACCTCCGGTGGACCACCAAAAGAGGGATTCCAGAGCAGAGTCGTGGGTGGGGGCAACAGGACAACCAGACCTCTGGTTAACATTGGGACCTAAGAACATGGCAAGCCCCATATGTGGGCTCTTTGTCCAGACACTGAGAGGCCTTCCTTGAGGATAGGTCTCACACTGAGTTTCACAATGTGTTTTTGTGCCCAAGGAGCCCCTCAAGTCAGGGCGTGGCCTAATGTACCATGCTGGTTTCTCCTACACTGAACATTGCACAGTATGGGAACCACAAGTTTTCTGGCAATGGGATAGATGGAGTTCTAATTTCTGCAACACTTTCACTCCAGGACTGTGATTGGATTTAAGGTCTAGGTTCTGAAGCCTGAAAACTGAGGTTGGGAAGAGATGAAGCCCTAAGGCCATGGTGTGTCTGATGTGCTCAGTGTTCGGCCAGCTGTTGTGTGTGGGTTGGGAGGTGCAGGCTCAGGCTGTGGCAGACAGGGAATTAGTGCCCTGGCTGGACTGTATCATTGGGGTGCAGTCGAGTTTTGTGCAGGATGGTACTAATTTGTGGTTACTGGGTAGCCCCAGAGGACAACGTTTTTCTTCTGGAGGGAAGACACTGTGCCACATTGTGACTCCAAAATCCCAAACTGGAAGGCTTGTGGGCCAGGAGTGTGAAGAAAAAATTCTGAGAACACAAGCCAGACTTAGATTTCGGGGTGAGGGGACGGCAGGCACCCTCTGCAGAGATGATTCGAGATCCCGTATACCTGAAGACAGAGCTAGGATCAGACGTTTTCTTAGGTCGGAGTTTCTGTCCATGACGGCCCATTCATGAAGGGGAGGGTGTCACGAGGACATGGAGGTTTTCCCACGATGGGAATTGTGAGATGCTCCGAACCACAATGATTCCTTCTGTGGGACAGTCGAGACATGTTGGATGGCTCCAGGACATCCCATAAGGAAGTTAACCAGAGCAGGGTTCTAAGGATGGATGCGTGGGCAGCCTGCCTCCCATTCCAGGTGTCTCATAGAGCCAAGGCAAGTTCGATCTGCTGGATCTAGGGGAGCAACCGAGGCGGGTGTTTTGAAATGGGTGAGTTGAGGATGAGTCATAATGTGCATTTGTGTCCATGTAGACCTTGGAATGGGGTGCTTGATCCGGGGCCTTGAGGGATGTTCATAACCGGAGGTTTTGATGGAGCTCTAAAGAGTATATTTCCTAAGTAGAGAAGAGAATTGTTTTGATGAGTGCCTAAGGAATCTCCCATATGCTGGTATTGGAAACCAGGCCTCTGAGGAGAGATGACTGGAATCAAAAGCAATGGATCTGATTAGGGCCTAAGTGCCCGTCCAGTTCAATCTTATTCTATGGGGATATCTGTCTCTGGGTCTGAGTGGAGGTGGTTTCCTAACTTGTGAAAGATCATCCCTGTGTGTCCTGGGCAGCCAAAACAATTCGGATGGCCTGGGGGAGTTTGGAGGATTCTCCTAATCTATAGGGTTGTGGCCAATGGAAATGGCAGAATTCCCCTGGAGAGGGAAGCCACAGTCCTGAGGTGTGGCTCCAGGGGCCCCAGCTTGGATGGTGTGTGGGCCAGGACTGTGGGGACAGAAGTCTGAAAACACAAACTCAGCTTAGGTTTGGGGATGTATGTATGAAGACTGGATCTACAGACCGTGAGAATTTTCCGGGCTATGAACAAAGGGCGAGTATGTGGCGCTTGCTCAGGGTTTTGTCTCTGGATTTTGTGTCAATGGTGGCCGTGGTATGTCGGGGTGTCCTCAAGGGCCATGGACAATTCTTTCTCTGGTGATTTGGCCTGATCCCAAGTGGTTGGGATCATTCTGTGGATGGGAAGAGTCCTTTCTGTATTTTTTTTTTTTTACCTCAGGTGTCCCACCAAAGAGGAATTCCAGAGTAGAGCCCTGAGTAGGGGTGAATAGACATCTCGAACTCTGGTTGAGATTGGGGGACTAGGGGCTTGGCAAGCCCCATTTGGGGGCTGTTGTTCCAGTCACTAAGAGGCTTTACATGAGGATAGGGCTCACGCTGAGGGTCACAATGTGTGTTTGTGCACATTGTGGCCCTCAGGGATAGGTGGGGCCTCATAGTCCATGCTGCTTTCTCCTACAATGAACATTGGACAACATGCCAACCACTAGGTTTCTTGCCAAGGCGAAGGAGAAGTTCTGATTCTTGCATCACGTTCACTCCTGAGCAGTGAGTGGAGATAAGGTCTAGGTTCTGAAGGTGAAAACTGAGGTTGGGTAGAGATGATGGCCTAAAGCCATTGTGGGTGTGATATGCTCTGTGTACGGCCAGCTGTCTGGGTGTTGGACTGGAGGTCTGCCCTCAGGCTGTGTCAGACAGGGCTTTAGTGCACAGACTAGACTGTATAATTGGGGTATGGTCGAGTGGCATGCAGGTTGTTACTCATTTGGCGTTTCTGGTTAGCCCTATAGGGCAACATTTTTCTTCTGGAGGGCAGGCAGAGTGCTGCATTGTGTCTCCAGAATTGCCTAACTGGAGGGGTGTGGCCAGGATTGTGAGGAAGGAAGTCTGAAAACACAATCTAGCACGAGTTTTGGGGCCAAGAGCTTGGCAGGCCCACTCTGCAGAGGCTAAATCGAGATCTCCTGCACGTGAGGTCCAGGCGATTATCCTATGTTGCCTCAAGCTGGAGTTTGTGTCCATGACGGCCCCATCTTGAAGGGGGTGGTGGCGTCATGAGGCCAGGGAGGTTTCCCTAGGCTGGGAGTTGTGAGCTGCTCCATACTTCAAAGTTTCATTCTTCAGGACAGTTGAGTACTATTGGATGGTTCCAGGATGCCCCATACAGAAAGACTCGAGAGCAGGGCCCTAAGCATGGATGCCGAGAAACGCCAACTCACCTTCCCATTGCCTGGTGGAGGCAAGGAACGCTCAATCTGCTGGCTCTTGGGTGAGCTACCCAGAAGCCTGAGTTTAAATGGACTCTGCCGAGGATGAGTCATAATGTGGGTTGGTGGCCATGGAGACCTTGGAATGTGGCAGTAGTTAAGGGACTCTGCAGGATTCTCCAACCCGAAGGGCTTGACACAACTCCAACAAGGAAGCTTCCCATGTGGAGATGAGAGGTCTTCTGTCTGGTGCCTCAGGAAAGCCCCGTATGCTGGTCTTCGAACCCAGGCCTCTGAGGAGTGATACCTGGACACCAAAGCAAGAGTTCATAATAGGGCCTAGGGGCCTGTCTGGTTCAATCTTCTCTCTCTGCGGATATCTGTCTGTGTGTCTGCATGGAGGTAGTAGTTGCTCAGCTTGTGTCATAATGCCCCTATTTGTCCAGTGCGGCTTGCGGTAGTGGGATGTCCTTGGGGACCTTGAGGTTTCTACTATTTTCTAGAGTTGTGGCCAATGGAATGGGCAGTTTCTTAGGAGAGAGCAGGCACAGTTCTGTGGTGTGGCTCCAGAGACCCCAGCCTGGAGGCTGTGTGGGCCATGGCTGTGCAGACAGACATCCAAAAACCCTAACTCAGCTCAGGTTTGGGGCCGAGGTTACAGCAGGCCTGATCTACAGTCCATGAGGGGAGCTCCTCTGGATATGAAAGAAGGGTGAGAGGGAGGCAGTCGCTCAGGCTTTTGTCTCTGGATGTTTTGTCCACAATGGCCGTTTAATGTAGGAGTTGCCTCATGGGTCGTAGAAGTCTCCCTCTCTGGTAGTTTGTCCAGCCCCCAAGAGTTTGGGGTCATTCTGTGGGAAGGGAAGTGTCCTGTTTTCTGCTTCATGTGTCCCCCCAGTAGAGGGATTCTAGAGCATAGCAGTGGGTACTGACAACTGGAATACTCGCCGTCTGGTTAAGCCTGGGGGCCTATGGATATGACAAGCCCCATATGCAGGATCTTGGTCCAGCCACTGAGAGGCGTTACTTTAATACGGGACTCACGCTGCAGGTCACAATGCATGTCTGTGCCCTAGGCGGCCCTCAAGCACTGGCGTGGCCTTTCGGACAATGCAGGTTTCCCCACATTGAACGTTGGACAACATGCCAACCACAAGGTTTCTGGCCATGGGGAAGGAGGAATTCTAATTTCTGCATCACGTTCACCCCTGGGCAGTGATTGGAGATAAGGTCTAGGTTCTGAAGCGTGAAAACCGAGGTTGGGAAGAATGACGACCTACAGCCATAGCGGGTCCTATGTGTCCAGGTTGGGGCCAGCTGTCTGGGTGTCGTTTGGGATGTCTTGACCCAGGCTGTGCCAGACAGGGCATTAGTATACAGGGTGGGCTGTATAATTGCTTTACAATCGAGTGGCATGCATTAGAAAATAATTTGGGGTTTCTTATTAGCAGCATAGGGCAAAGTTTTTCTTCTGGAGGGCAGGCAGAGTGCTACATTGTGGCTTCGGAATTCCCAAACTGGAGGGCTTGTGGGCCAGGAGAGTGAGGACGGAAGTCTGAGAACACAAGCTAGGCTTAGGTTTCGGGGCAAGGACATGGCAGGCACACTCTGCAGAGCTGAATTGAGATCTCATGCGTCTGAAGTCAGGTCGAGGTTCAGACTTTGGCTCAGGTTTGAGTTTCTGTCCATGTTGGCCCCTTCAGGAAGGGGGGGGCATTATGAGGCCATGGGGGTTTTCCCACTATTGGAGTTGTGAGATGCTCCAAACCGCAAGGATTCCTTCTGTGGGACAATTAAGATTTGTTGGATGGCTCCAGGACGTCTTATAAGGTATTTTTCCAGAACAGGGTTCTAAGTATGGATGCCTGGGCAGCCAGCCTCACATTCCAATTGTCTCCTAGCAACAAGAAACGTTTGATCTGCTGGCTTGGGGTAGCAACAGAGGGGGCTGAGTTGAAATGGACTTTCCTGAGGATGGTCTTAATGTTGGTTTGAGTCCATGGAGACCTTGGTATGGGGCAGTGGCACCAGGGCCCTGAAGGATTCTCCTAACCAGAGGTTATGACAAAGCTCCAATGAGCAAGTTTTCCATGGGGAGACGAGATTTGTTCTTCTTGGTTCCTCAGGAAACCACCATATGCTGGTATTGGAAACGAGGCCTCTGAGGAGAGATGCCTGGAAACCAAAGCAATGGATCTGATTAGGGCCTAGGGGCCTGTCCGGTTCAATATTCTTCTCTGGGGACATCTGTTGTCTGAGTGGAGGTAGTTGCTCAGCTGGTTTGAGATCACCCCTGTTTGTCCTGGGCGGCCTACACTATTGGGATGGCCTCGGTGACTTTGGAGGTTTTTCCTAATTTGCAAGGTTGTGGCCAATGGAATGGGAAGAATTCCCTTGAAAGGGAAGCACAGTCCTGAGGTGTGGCTCCAGGGACCCAAGTGTGGACCGTGTGTGGTCCAGGCCTGTGGGGACAGAAGTCTGAAAACACAAACTCAGCTTAGGTTTGGGGATATATGTATGAAGGCTCAATCTACAGACCGTGAGAATTTTCCGGGCTATGAACAAAGGGCGAGTAGGTGGCGCTTGCTCAGGGTTTTGTCTCTGGATTTTGTGTCAATGGTGGCCGTGGAATGTCGGGGTGTCCTCCAGGGCCATGGGCAATTCTTTCTCTGGTGATTTGGCCTGATCCCAAGTGGTTGGGATCATTCTGTGGATGGGAAGAGTCCTTTCTGTATATATATATTTTTTTTACCTCAAGTGTCCCACCAAAGAGGGATTCCCGAGTAGAGCCCTGAGTAGGGGTGACTAGACATCTCGAACTCTGGTTGAGATTGGGGGACTAGGGGCTTGGCAAGCCCCATATGGGGGCTGTTGTTCCAGTGACTAAGAGGCTTTACATGAGGATAGGGCTCACGCTGAGGGTCACAATGTGTGTTTGTGCACATTGTGGCCCTCAGGGATAGGTGGCGCCTCATAGTCCATGCTGCTTTCTCCTACAATGAACATGGAACAACATTCCAACCACTAGGTTTCTTGCCAAGGCGAAGGAGAAGTTCTGATTCTTGCATCACGTTCACTCCTGAGCAGTGAGTGGAGATAAGGTCTAGGTTCTGAAGGTGAAAACTGAGGTTGGGTAGAGATGATGGCCTAAAGCCATTGTGGGTGTGATATGCTCTGTGTATGGCCAGCTGTCTGGGTGTTGGACTGGAGGTCTGCCCTCAGGCTGTGTCAGACAGGGCTTTAGTGCACAGGCTAGACTGTATAATTGGGGTATGGTCGAGTGGCATGCAGGTTGTTACTCATTTGGCGTTTCTGGTTAGCCCTATAGGGCAACATTTTTCTTCTGGAGGGCAGGCAGAGTGCTGCATTGTGTCTCCAGAATTGCCAAACTGGAGGGGTGTGGCCAGGATTGTGAGGAAGGAAGTCTGAAAACACAAGCTAGCACGAGTTTTGGGGCCAAGAGCATGGCAGGCCCACTCTGCAGAGGCTGAATCAAGATCTCCTGCACGTGAGGTCCGGGCGATTATCAGATGTTGCCTCAAGCTGGAGTTTGTGTCCATGACGGCCCCTTCCTGAAGGGGGTGGGGGCGTCATGAGGCCAGGGAGGTTTCCCTACGCTGGGAGTTGTGAGCTGCTCCAAACTTCAAAGTTTCCTTCTTCAGGACAGTCGAGTACTATTGGATGGTTCCAGGATGCCCCATACAGAAAGACTCGAGAGCAGGGCCCTAAGCATGGATGCCGAGAAATGCCAACTCACCTTCCCATGGCCTGGTGGATACAAGGCACGCTCAATCTGCGGGCTCTTGGGTGAGCTACCCAGAAGCCTGAGTTTAAATGGACTTTGCCGAGGATGAGTCATAATGTGGGTTGGTGGCCATGGAGACCTTGGAATGTGGCAGTAGCTAAGGGACTCTGCAGGATTCTCCAACCCGAAGGGCTTGACACAACTCCAACAAGGAAGCTTCCCATGTGGAGATGAGAGGTCTTCTGTCTGGTGCCTCAGGAAAGCCCCGTATGCTGGTCTTCGAACCCAGGCCTCTGAGGAGTGATACCTGGACACCAAAGCAAGAGTTCATAATAGGGCCTAGGGGCCTGTCTGGTTCAATCTTCTCTCTCTGCGGATATCTGTCTGTGTGTCTGCATGGAGGTAGTAGTTGCTCAGCTTGTGTCATAATGCCCCTATTTGTCCAGTGCGGCTTGCGGTAGTGGGATGTCCTTGGGGACCTTGAGGTTTCTACTATTTTGTAGAGTTGTGGCCAATGGAATGGGCAGTTTCTTAGGAGAGAGCAGGCACAGTTCTGTGGTGTGGCTCCAGAGACCCCAGCCTGGAGGCTGTGTGGGCCATGGCTGTGCAGACAGACATCCAAAAACCCTAACTCAGCTCAGGTTTGGGGCCGAGGTTACGGCAGGCCTGATCTACAGTCCATGAGGGGAGCTCCTCTGGATATGAAAGAAGGGTGAGAGGGAGGCAGTCGCTCTGGCTTTTGTCTCTGGATGTTTTGTCCACAATGGCCGTTTAATGTAGGAGTTGCCTCATGGGTCGTAGCAGTCTCCCTCTCTGGTAGTTTGTCCAGCCCCCAAGAGTTTGGGGTCATTCTGTGGGAAGGGAAGTGTCCTGTTTTCTGCTTCATGTGTCCCCCCAGTAGAGGGATTCTAGAGCATAGCAGTGGGTACTGACAACTGGAATACTCGCCCTCTGGTTAAGCCTGGGGGCCTATGGATATGACAAGCCCCATATGCAGGATCTCTGTCCAGCCCCTGAGAGGCGTTACTTTAATACGGGACTCACGCTGCAGGTCACAATGCATGTCTGTGCCCTAGGCGGCCCTCAAGCACTGGCGTGGCCTTTCACAATGCAGGTTTTCCCACATTGAACGTTGGACAACATGCCAACCACAAGGTTTCTGGCCATGGGGAAGGAGGAATTCTAATTTCTGCATCACGTTCACCCCTGGGCAGTGATTGGAGATAAGGTCTAGGTTCTGAAGCCTGAAAACCGAGGTTGGGAAGAGATGACGACCTACAGCCATAGCGGGTCCTATGTGTCCAGGTTGGGGCCAGCTGTCTGGGTGTCGTTTGGGATGTCTTGTCTCAGGCTGTGCCAGACAGGGCATTAGTATACAGGGTGGGCTGTATAATTGCTTTACAATCGAGTGGCATGCATTAGAAAATCATTTGGGGTTTCTTATTAGCAGCATAGGGCAAAGTTTTTCTTCTGGAGGGCAGGCAGAGTGCTGCATTGTGGCTTCGGAATTCCCAAACTGGAGGGCTTGTGGGCCAGGAGAGTGAGGACGGAAGTCTGAGAACACAAGCTAGGCTTAGGTTTCGGGGCAAGGACATGACAGGCACACTCTGCAGAGCTGAATTGAGATCTCATGCGTCTGAAGTCAGGTCGAGGTTCAGACTTTGGCTCAGGTTTGAGTTTCTGTCCATGTTGGCCCCTTCAGGAAGGGGGGGCATTATGAGGCCATGGGGGTTTTCCCACTATTGGAGTTGTGAGATGCTCCAAACCGCAAGGATTCCTTCTGTGGGACAATTAAGATTTGTTGGATGGCTCCAGGACGTCTTATAAGGTATTGTTCCAGAACAGGGTTCTAAGTATGGATGCCTGGGCAGCCAGCCTCACATTCCAATTGTCTCCTAGCAACAAGAAACGTTTGATCTGCTGGCTTGGGGTAGCAACAGAGGGGGCTGAGTTGAAATGGAATTTCCTGAGGATGGTCTTAATGCTGGTTTGAGTCCATGGAGACCTTGGTATGGGGCAGTGGCACCAGGGCCCTGAAGGATTCTCCTAACCAGAAGTTATGACAAAGCTCCAATGAGCAAGTTTTCCATGGGGAGATGAGATTTGTTCTTATTGGTGCCTCAGGAAACCACCACATGCTGGTATTGGAAACGAGGCCTCTGAGGACAGATGCCTGGAAACCAAAGCAATGGATCTGATTAGGGCCTAGGGGCCTGTCCGGTTCAATATTCTTCTCTGGGGACATCTGTTGTCTGAGTGGAGGTAGTTGCTCAGCTGGTTTGAGATCACCCCTGTTTGTCCTGGGCGGCCTACACTATTGGGATGGCCTCGGTGACTTTGGAGGTTTTTCCTAATTTGCAAGGTTGTGGCCAATGGAATGGGAAGAATTCCCTTGAAAGGGAAGCACAGTCCTGAGGTGTGGCTCCAGGGACCCAAGTGTGGACCGTGTGTGGTCCAGGCCTGTGGGGACAGAAGTCTGAAAACACAAACTCAGCTTAGGTTTGGGGATGTATGTATGAAGGCTCGATCTACAGACCGTGAGAATTTCCAGGCTATGAACAAAGGGCGAGTATGAGGCGCTTGCTCAGGGTTTTGTCTCTGGATTTTGTGTCAATGGTGGCCGTGGAATGTCGGGGTGTCCTCAAGGGCCATGGACAATTCTTTCTCTGGTGATTTGGCCTGATCCCAAGTGGTTGGGATCATTCTGTGGATGGGAAGAGTCCTTTCTGTATTTTTTTTTTTTTACCTCAAGTGTCCCACCAAAGAGGGATTCCCGAGTAGAGCCCTGAGTAGGGGTGACTAGACATCTCGAACTCTGGTTGAGATTGGGGGACTAGGGGCTTGGCAAGCCCCATATGGGGGCTGTTGTTCCAGTGACTAAGAGGCTTTACATGAGGATAGGGCTCACGCTGAGGGTCACAATGTGTGTTTGTGCACATTGTGGCCCTCAGGGATAGGTGGCGCCTCATAGTCCATGCTGCTTTCTCCTACAATGAACATGGAACAACATTCCAACCACTAGGTTTCTTGCCAAGGCGAAGGAGAAGTTCTGATTCTTGCATCACGTTCACTCCTGAGCAGTGAGTGGAGATAAGGTCTAGGTTCTGAAGGTGAAAACTGAGGTTGGGTAGAGATGATGGCCTAAAGCCATTGTGGGTGTGATATGCTCTGTGTATGGCCAGCTGTCTGGGTGTTGGACTGGAGGTCTGCCCTCAGGCTGTGTCAGACAGGGCTTTAGTGCACAGGCTAGACTGTATAATTGGGGTATGGTCGAGTGGCATGCAGGTTGTTACTCATTTGGCGTTTCTGGTTAGCCCTATAGGGCAACATTTTTCTTCTGGAGGGCAGGCAGAGTGCTGCATTGTGTCTCCAGAATTGCCAAACTGGAGGGGTGTGGCCAGGATTGTGAGGAAGGAAGTCTGAAAACACAAGCTAGCACAAGTTTTGGGGCCAAGAGCATGGCAGGCCCACTCTGCAGAGGCTGAATCAAGATCTCCTGCACGTGAGGTTCGGGCGATTATCAGATGTTTCCTCAAGCTGGAGTTTGTGTCCATGACGGCCCCTTCCTGAAGGGGGTGGGGGCGTCATGAGGCCAGGGAGGTTTCCCTACGCTGGGAGTTGTGAGCTGCTCCAAACTTCAAAGTTTCCTTCTTCAGGACAGTCGAGTACTATTGGATGGTTCCAGGATGCCCCATACAGAAAGACTCGAGAGCAGGGCCCTAAGCATGGATGCCGAGAAACGCCAACTCACCTTCCCATGGCCTGGTGGAGACAAGGCACGCTCAATCTGCGGGCTCTTGGGTGAGCTACCCAGAAGCCTGAGTTTAAATGGACTTTGCCGAGGATGAGTCATAATGTGGGTTGGTGGCCATGGAGACCTTGGAATGTGGCAGTAGCTAAGGGACTCTGCAGGATTCTCCAACCCGAAGGGCTTGACACAACTCCAACAAGGAAGCTTCCCATGTGGAGATGAGAGGTCTTCTGTCTGGTGCCTCAGGAAAGCCCCGTATGCTGGTCTTCGAACCCAGGCCTCTGAGGAGTGATACCTGGACACCAAAGCAAGAGTTCATAATAGGGCCTAGGGGCCTGTCTGGTTCAATCTTCTGTCTCTGCGGATATCTGTCTGTGTGTCTGCATGGAGGTAGTAGTTGCTCAGCTTGTGTCATAATGCCCCTATTTGTCCAGTGCGGCTTGCGGTAGTGGGATGTCCTTGGGGACCTTGAGGTTTCTACTATTTTCTAGAGTTGTGGCCAATGGAATGGGCAGTTTCTTAGGAGAGAGCAGGCACAGTTCTGTGGTGTGGCTCCAGAGACCCCAGCCTGGAGGCTGTGTGGGCCATGGCTGTGCAGACAGACATCCAAAAACCCTAACTCAGCTCAGGTTTGGGGCCGAGGTTACGGCAGGCCTGATCTACAGTCCATGAGGGGAGCTCCTCTGGATATGAAAGAAGGGTGAGAGGGAGGCAGTCGCTCAGGCTTTTGTCTCTGGATGTTTTGTCCACAATGGCCGTTTAATGTAGGAGTTGCCTCATGGGTCGTAGCAGTCTCCCTCTCTGGTAGTTTGTCCAGCCCCCAAGAGTTTGGGGTCATTCTGTGGGAAGGGAAGTGTCCTGTTTTCTGCTTCATGTGTCCCCCCAGTAGAGGGATTCTAGAGCATAGCAGTGGGTACTGACAACTGGAATACTCGCCCTCTGGTTAAGCCTGGGGGCCTATGGATATGACAAGCCCCATATGCAGGATCTCTGTCCAGCCCCTGAGAGGCGTTACTTTAATACGGGACTCACGCTGCAGGTCACAATGCATGTCTGTGCCCTAGGCGGCCCTCAAGCACTGGCGTGGCCTTTCGGACAATGCAGGTTTTCCCACATTGAACGTTGGACAACATGCCAACCACAAGGTTTCTGGCCATGGGGAAGGAGGAATTCTAATTTCTGCATCACGTTCACCCCTGGGCAGTGATTGGAGATAAGGTCTAGGTTCTGAAGCCTGAAAACCGAGGTTGGGAAGAGATGACGACCTACAGCCATAGCGGGTCCTATGTGTCCAGGTTGGGGCCAGCTGTCTGGGTGTCGTTTGGGATGTCTTGTCTCAGGCTGTGCCAGACAGGGCATTAGTATACAGGGTGGGCTGTATAATTGCTTTACAATCGAGTGGCATGCATTAGAAAATCATTTGGGGTTTCTTATTAGCAGCATAGGGCAAAGTTTTTCTTCTGGAGGGCAGGCAGAGTGCTGCATTGTGGCTTCGGAATTCCCAAACTGGAGGGCTTGTGGGCCAGGAGAGTGAGGACGGAAGTCTGAGAACACAAGCTAGGCTTAGGTTTCGGGGCAAGGACATGGCAGGCACACTCTGCAGAGCTGAATTGAGATCTCATGCGTCTGAAGTCAGGTCGAGGTTCAGACTTTGGCACAGGTTTGAGTTTCTGTCCATGTTGGCCCCTTCAGGAAGGGGGGGCATTATGAGGCCATGGGGGTTTTCCCACTATTGGAGTTGTGAGATGCTCCAAACCGCAAGGATTCCTTCTGTGGGACAATTAAGATTTGTTGGATGGCTCCAGGACGTCTTATAAGGTATTGTTCCAGAACAGGGTTCTAAGTATGGATGCCTGGGCAGCCAGCCTCACATTCCAATTGTCTCCTAGCAACAAGAAACGTTTGATCTGCTGGCTTGGGGTAGCAACAGAGGGGGCTGAGTTGAAATGGACTTTCCTGAGGATGGTCTTAATGCTGGTTTGAGTCCATGGAGACCTTGGTATGGGGCAGTGGCACCAGGGCCCTGAAGGATTCTCCTAACCAGAAGTTATGACAAAGCTCCAATGAGCAAGTTTTCCATGGGGAGACGAGATTTGTTCTTATTGGTGCCTCAGGAAACCACCACATGCTGGTATTGGAAACGAGGCCTCTGAGGACAGATGCCTGGAAACCAAAGCAATGGATCTGATTAGGGCCTAGGGGCCTGTCCGGTTCAATATTCTTCTCTGGGGACATCTGTTGTCTGAGTGGAGGTAGTTGCTCAGCTGGTTTGAGATCACCCCTGTTTGTCCTGGGCGGCCTACACTATTGGGATGGCCTCGGTGACTTTGGAGGTTTTTCCTAATTTACAAGGTTGTGGCCAATGGAATGGGAAGAATTCCCTTGAAAGGGAAGCACAGTCCTGAGGTGTGGCTCCAGGGACCCAAGTGTGGACCGTGTGTGGTCCAGGCCTATGGGGACAGTGTCTGAAAACACAAACTCAGCTTAGGTTTGGGGATGTATGTATGAAGGCTCGATCTACAGACCGTGAGAATTTTCCGGGCTATGAACAAAGGGCGAGTATGTGGCGCTTGCTCAGGGTTTTGTCTCTGGATTTTGTGTCAATGGTGGCCGTGGAATGTCGGGGTGTCCTCAAGGGCCATGGACAATTCTTTGGTGATTTGGCCTGATCCCAAGTGGTTGGGAATATTCTGTGGTTGGGAAGAGTCCTTTCTGTATTTTTTTTTTTTTACCTCAAGTGTCCCACCAAAGAGGGATTCCAGAGTAGAGCCCTGAGTAGGGGTGACTAGACATCTTGAACTCTGGTTGAGATTGGGGGACTAGAAGCTTGGCAAGCCCCATATGGGGGCTGTTGTTCCAGTCACTAAGAGGCTTTACATGAGGATAGGGCTCACGCTGAGGGTCACAATGTGTGTTTGTGCACATTGTGGCCCTCAGGGATAGGTGGGGCCTCATAGTCCATGCTGCTTTCTCCTACAATGAACATTGGACAACATGCCAACCACTAGGTTTCTTGCCAAGGCGAAGGAGAAGTTCTGATTCTTGCATCACGTTCACTCCTGAGCAGTGAGTGGAGATAAGGTCTAGGTTCTGAAGGTGAAAACTGAGGTTGGGTAGAGATGATGGCCTAAAGCCATTGTGGGTGTGATATGCTCTGTGTATGGCCAGCTGTCTGGGTGTTGGCCTGGAGGTCTGCCCTCAGGCTGTGTCAGACAGGGCTTTAGTGCACAGGCTAGACTGTATAATTGGGGTATGGTCGAGTGGCATGCAGGTTGTTACTCATTTGGCGTTTCTGGTTAGCCCTATAGGGCAACATTTTTCTTCTGGAGGGCAGGCAGAGTGCTGCATTGTGTCTCCAGAATTGCCAAACTGGAGGGATGTGGCCAGGATTGTGAGGAAGGAAGTCTGAAAACACAAGCTAGCACAAGTTTTGGAGCCAAGAGCATGGCAGGCCCACTCTGCAGAGGCTGAATCGAGATCTCCTGCACGTGAGGTCCGGGCGATTATCAGATGTTGACTCAAGCTGGAGTTTGTTTCCATGACGGCCCCTTCCTGAAGGGGGTGGGGGCGTCATGAGTCCAGGGAGGTTTCCCTACGCTGGGAGTTGTGAGCTGCTCCAAACTTCAAAGTTTCCTTCTTCAGGACAGTCGAGTACTATTGGATGGTTCCAGGATGCCCCATACAGAAAGACTCGAGAGCAGGGCCCTAAGCATGGATGCCGAGAAACGCCAACTCACCTTCCCATGGCCTGGTGGAGACAAGGCACGCTCAATCTGCGGGCTCTTGGGTGAGCTACCCAGAAGCCTGAGTTTAAATGGACTTTGCCGAGGATGAGTCATAATGTGGGTTGGTGGCCATGGAGACCTTGGAATGTGGCAGTAGCTAAGGGACTCTGCAGGATTCTCCAACCCGAAGGGCTTGACACAACTCCAACAAGGAAGCTTCCCATGTGGAGATGAGAGGTCTTCTGTCTGGTGCCTCAGGAAAGCCCCGTATGCTGGTCTTCGAACCCAGGCCTCTGAGGAGTGATACCTGGACACCAAAGCAAGAGTTCATAATAGGGCCTAGGGGCCTGTCTGGTTCAATCTTCTGTCTCTGCGGATATCTGTCTGTGTGTCTGCATGGAGGTAGTAGTTGCTCAGCTTGTGTCATAATGCCCCTATTTGTCCAGTGCGGCTTGCGGTAGTGGGATGTCCTTGGGGACCTTGAGGTTTCTACTATTTTCTAGAGTTGTGGCCAATGGAATGGGCAGTTTCTTAGGAGAGAGCAGGCACAGTTCTGTGGTGTGGCTCCAGAGACCCCAGCCTGGAGGCTGTGTGGGCCATGGCTGTGCAGACAGACATCCAAAAACCCTAACTCAGCTCAGGTTTGGGGCCGAGGTTACGGCAGGCCTGATCTACAGTCCATGAGGGGAGCTCCTCTGGATATGAAAGAAGGGTGAGAGGGAGGCAGTCGCTCAGGCTTTTGTCTCTGGATGTTTTGTCCACAATGGCCGTTTAATGTAGGAGTTGCCTCATGGGTCGTAGCAGTCTCCCTCTCTGGTAGTTTGTCCAGCCCCCAAGAGTTTGGGGTCATTCTGTGGGAAGGGAAGTGTCCTGTTTTCTGCTTCATGTGTCCCCCCAGTAGAGGGATTCTAGAGCATAGCAGTGGATACTGACAACTGGAATACTCGCCCTCTGGTTAAGCCTGGGGGCCTATGGATATGAAAAGTCCCATATGCAGGATCTTGGTCCAGCCACTGAGAGGCGTTACTTTAATACGGGACTCACGCTGCAGGTCACAATGCATGTCTGTGCCCTAGGCGGCCCTCAAGCACTGGTATGGCCTTTCGGACAATGCAGGTTTTCTCACATTGAACGTTGGACAACATGCCAACCACAAGGTTTCTGGCCATGGGGAAGGAGGAATTCTAATTTCTGCATCACGTTCACCCCTGGGCAGTGATTGGAGATAAGGTCTAGGTTCTGAAGCCTGAAAACCGAGGTTGGGAAGAGATGACGACCTACAGCCATAGCGGGTCCTGTGTGTCCAGGTTGGGGCCAGCTGTCTGGGTGTCGTTTGGGATGTCTTGTCTCAGGCTGTGCCAGACAGGGCATTAGTATACAGGGTGGGCTGTATAATTGCTTTACAATCGAGTGGCATGCATTAGAAAATCATTTGGGGTTTCTTATTAGCAGCATAGGGCAAAGTTTTTCTTCTGGAGGGCAGGCAGAGTGCTGCATTGTGGCTTCGGAATTCCCAAACTGGAGGGCTTGTGGGCTAGGAGAGTGAGGACGGAAGTCTGAGAACACAAGCTAGGCTTAGGTTTCGGGGCAAGGACATGGCAGGCACACTCTGCAGAGCTGAATTGAGATCTCATGCGTCTGAAGTCAGGTCGAGGTTCAGACATTGGCTCAGGTTTGAGTTTCTGTCCATGTTGGCCCCTTCAGGAAGGGGGGGCATTATGAGGCCATGGGGGTTTTCCCACTATTGGAGTTGTGAGATGCTCCAAACCGCAAGGATTCCTTCTGTGGGACAATTAAGATTTGTTGGATGGCTCCAGGACGTCTTATAAGGTATTTTTCCAGAACAGGGTTCTAAGTATGGATGCCTGGGCAGCCAGCCTCACATTCCAATTGTCTCCTAGCAACAAGAAACGTTTGATCTGCTGGCTTGGGGTAGCAACAGAGGGGGCTGAGTTGAAATGGACTTTCCTGAGGATGGTCTTAATGTTGGTTTGAGTCCATGGAGACCTTGGTATGGGGCAGTGGCACCAGGGCCCTGAAGGATTCTCCTAACCAGAGGTTATGACAAAGCTCCAATGAGCAAGTTTCCATGGGGAGATGAGATTTGTTCTTATTGGTGCCTCAGGAAAGCACCATATGCTGGTATTGGAAACGAGGCCTCTGAGGACAGATGCCTGGAAACCAAAGCAATGGATCTGATTAGGGCCTAGGGGCCTGTCCGGTTCAATATTCTTCTCTGGGGACATCTGTTGTCTGAGTGGAGGTAGTTGCTCAGCTGGTTTGAGATCACCCCTGTTTGTCCTGGGCGGCCTACACTATTGGGATGGCCTCGGTGACTTTGGAGGTTTTTCCTAATTTGCAAGGTTGTGGCCAATGGAATGGGAAGAATTCCCTTGAAAGGGAAGCACAGTCCTGAGGTGTGGCTCCAAAGACCCAAGTGTGGAGCGTGTGTGGTCCAGGGCTATTTGGACAAAAGTCTGAAAACACAAACTCCACTTAGGTTGTGGGATGTAGGTATGGCCGGCCCGATCTATAGACCGTGAGGAGACCTCTTCGGGATATGAACAAAGGGCGAATGTGAGGTGCTTGTTCATGCTTTTTTTTTTTTTTCTGGAAATGTGTCACCGATTGCCATGGAATGTCGGGGTGTCCTCATGGGCCATCGATGAGGCTCCCTTTCTGGGGATTTGACCCGATCCTAAAAGTTTGGGGTCATTCTGTGGGAAGGGAGGAGGCCTTTCTGTTTTTTTTTGTTTACTTTTTTTTTGTTTTCTTTTTTGTTTTTTATTTACCTCAGGTGGACCACCAAAAGAGGGATTCCAGAGCAGAGTCGTGGGTGGGGGCAACTGGACAACCAGACCTCTGGTTAACATTGGGACCTAAGAACATGGCAAGCCCCATATGTGGGCTCTTGGTCCAGACACTGAGAGGCCTTCCTTAAGGATAGGTCTCACACTGAGTTTCACAATGTGGTTTTGTGCCCAAGGATCCTTTCAAGTCAGGGCGTGGCCTAAAGTACCATGCTGGTGCCTCCTACACTGAACGTTGCACAGTATGGGAACCACAAGTTTTCTGGCCATGGGGAAGATGGAGTTCTAATTTCTGCAACACTTTCACTCCTTGTCTGTGATTGGATTTAAGGTCTAGGTTCTGAAGCCTGAAAACTGAGCTTGGGAAGAGATGAAGCCCTAAGGCCATGGTGTGTCCGATGTGCTCAGTGTTCCGCCAGCTGTTGAGTGTGGGTTGGGAGGTGCAGGCTCAGGCTGTGGCAGACAGGGAATAAGTGCCCAGGCTAGACTGTATCATTGGGGTGCAGTCGAGTTTCGTGCAGGATGGTACTCATTTGTGGTTACTGGTTAGCCACAGAGGGCAACGTTTTTCTTCTGGAGGGAAGACACAGTGCCACATAGTGTTTCCAGCATTCCCAAACTGGAAGGCTTGTGGGCCAGGAGTGTGAGGAAAAAATTCTGAGAACACAAGCCAGACTTAGATTTCAAGGTGAAGGGAAGGCAGGCACCCTCTGCAGAGATGATTCGAGATCCCGTATACCTGAACACAGAGCTAGGATCAGACGTTGGCTTAGGTCGGAGTTTCTGTCCATGACGGCCCCTTCATGAAGGGGAGGGTGTCACGAGGACATGGAGGTTTTCCAACGATGGGAATTGTGAGATGCTCCAAACCACAATGATTTCTTCTGTGGGACAGTCGAGACCAGTTGGATGGCTCCAGGACATCTCATAAGGAAGTTATCCAGAGCAGGGTTCTAAGGATGGATGCCTGGGCAGCCTGCCTCCCATTCCAGGTGTCTCATAGAGCCAAGGCAAGTTCGATCTGCTGGATCTAGGGGAGCAACCGAGGCGGGTGTTTTGAAATGGGTGAGTTGAGGATTGGTCATAATGTGCATTTGTGTCCATGTATACCTTGGAATGGGGTGCTTGATCCGGGGCCTTGAGGGATGTTCATAACCGGAGGTTTTGATGGAGCTCTAAAGAGTATGTTTCCTATGTAGAGAAGAGAATTGTTTTGATGAGTGCCTAAGGAATCTCCCATATGCTGGTATTGGAAACCAGGCCTCTGAGGAGAGATGACTGGAATCAAAAGCAATGGATCTGATTAGGGCCTAAGTGCCCTTCCAGTTCAATCTTATTCTATGGGGATATCTTTCTCTGGCTCTGAGTGGAGGTGGTTTCCTAACTTATGAAAGATCATCCCTGTTTGTCCTGGGCAGCCAACACAATTCCGATGGCCTGTGGGAGTTTGGAGGATTCTCCTAATCTATAGGGTTGTGGCCAATGGAAATGGCAGAATTCCCTTGGAGAGGGAAGCCACAGTCCTGAGGTGTGGCTCCAGGGGCCCCAGCTTGGATGGTGTGTGGGCCAGGACTGTGGGGACAGAAGTCTGAAAACACAAACTCAGCTTAGGTTTGGGGATGTATGTATGAAGGCTCGATCTACAGACCGTGAGAATTTTCCGGGCTATGAACAAAGGGCGAGTATGTGGCGCTTGCTCAGGGTATTGTCTCTGGATTTTGTGTCAATGGTGGCCGTGGAATGTCGGGGTGTCCTCAAGGGCCATGGACAATTCTTTCTCTGGTGATTTGGCCTGATCCCAAGTGGTTGGGATCATTCTGTGAATGGGAATAGTCCTTTCTGTATTTTTTTTTTTTTACCTCAGGTGTCCCACCAAAGAGGGATTCCCGAGTAGAGCCCTGAGTAGGGGTGACTAGACATCTCGAACTCTGGTTGAGATTGGGGGACTAGGGGCTTGGCCAGCCCCATATGTGGGCTGTTGTTCCAGTCACTAAGAGGCTTTACATGAGGATAGGGCTCACGCTGAGTGTCACAATGTGTGTTTGTGCAAATTGTGGCCCTCAGGGATAGGTGGGGCCTCATAGTCCATGCTGCTTTCTCCTACAATGAACATTGGACAACATGCCAACCACTAGGTTTCTTGCCAAGGCGAAGGAGAAGTTCTGATTCTTGCATCACGTTCACTCCTGAGCAGTGAGTGGAGATAAGGTCTAGGTTCTGAAGGTGAAAATTGAGGTTGGGTAGAGATGATGGCCTAAAGCCATTGTGGGTTTGATATGCTCAGTGTACGGCCAACTGTCTGGGTGTTGGACTGGAGGTCTGCCCTCAGGCTGTGTCAGACAGGGCTTTAGTGCACAGGCTAGACTGTATAATTGGGGTATGGTCGAGTGGCATGCAGGTTGTTACTCATTTGGCGTTTCTGGTTAGCCCTATAGGGCAACATTTTTCTTCTGGAGGCCAGGCAGTGTGCTGCATTGTGTCTCCAGAATTTCCAAACTGGAGGGGTGTGGCCAGGATTCTGAGGACGGAAGTCTGGGAACACAAGTTAGGCTAGGTTTCAGGTTGAGGGCCCAGCAGGCACACTCTCAAGTGCTGAATCGAGATCTTATGCTACTGAATTCTGGGCGAGAATCAGACTTTGGCTTAGGATGGAGTTTCTGTCCGTGATGGCCCATTATGAAGGTGTGGGGCATCATGAGGAAATGGAGGTTTTCTCAGAGTGTTATTGTGTGATGCTTCAAACCACAAGGATTCATTCTGCGAGACAGTCAAGACAGGTTGGTTGGATTCAAGACGTCCCATAAAGAAGTTCTCCAGAGCAGGGTTCTAAGGATGGATGCGTGGGCAGCCCTCCTCCCATTCTAACTGTCTCCTAGTGACAAGGAAGGTTTGATCTGCTGGCTCTGGGTGAGCAGCCGAGGGGGCTGATTTGAAATGGACTCTCCTGAGAATGGATCATAATGTAAGTTTGTGTCCTTGGAGACCTTGGGATTGGGCCATGGTGCCAGCGCCCTGAAGGATCCTCCTAACCTGAGGTATTGACACAGCTCCAAAGAGCAAGTTTCCCATGTGGAGATGAGATCTGTTCTGATTGTTTCCTTAGGAAACCCCCATATTCTGATATTGGAAACCAGGCCTCTGAGGAGAGATACCTAGAAACCAAGCAATGCATCAGAAGTTGGCTCAGGTTGGAGTTTCTGTCCATGATGGCCCCTTTATAAAGGGGAGCATCTCATGAGGCCATGTAGGTTTTCCCACGATAGGAGTTGTGAGATGCTCCAATCTGCAAGGATTCCTTCTGTGGGACAGTCAAGACCTGTTGGAAGGCTCCAGGACATCCCATATGGAACGGCGCCAGAGCAGGATTCCAAGGATGGATGCCTAGAGAGTCTGCTTTGCATTCCAGTTGTCTCCTAGCGACAAGGCAGGTTTGATATTCTGCCTCTGGGGGAGTAATCGACGGGGCTGAGTTGAAATGTACTCTCCTGCCGAATGGTCATAATGCGGGTATGTGTCCATGGAGACCTTGGAATAGGACGGTTCCTCCGGCTACCTGAAGGTTTCTCCTAACTGGAGGCTTTTACAGAGCTCCAAAGGATAAGTTTCCCATGTGAAGACAAGATTTGTTCTGATTGGTATCTCTGGAATCCCCCATATGCTGGTATTGGAAAACAGGCCTCTGAGGAGAGATGCTTAGAAAAAAAAGCAATGGAACCAATTACATTCTAGGGGCCAGTCCAGTTTAATCTTCTTCTCTTGGGTTATCTGCCTATGGGTGAGTTGACGTCGTTGCTCAGCTTGTGAGAGATCGCCCCTCTTTGTCCTGGGTGGCCTACACTATTGGAATGGCCTCTGGGACTTTCGAGGTTTCTCCTTATCTGTAGGGTTGTGGCCAATGGAATGGGAAGAATTTCCTTGGAGAGGGCAGGCACAGTCCTGAGGTGTGGCTCCAGGGGCCTCAGTCTGGAGGGTGTGTGGGACAGGGATGTCAGGATAGAAGTCTGAAAACACAAACTCGGCTTAGGTTTGGGGACGTAGGTATGGCAGGCCCAATCTACAGACTATGAGGAGAATTTTTTGGGCTATGACCTAAGGGTGAGTGTGAACGCTTGCTGAAGCTTATGTCTCTGGATTTTGTGTCAATAGTGGCCGTGGAATGTCGGGCTGGCCTCATGGGCCATGGACGAGTCTTTCTCTCTGGACCCCAATCACTTGGGATGGCCCAATCCCAAGTGATTGGGGTCATTCTGTGAGTGGGAGGAGTCCTTTCTGTGTTTATTTACCTCAAATGTCCCACCAAAGAGGGATTCCAGAGCAGAGCCCTGAGTAGGGGTGACTAGATGTCTCTACCTCTGGTTAAGATTGGGTGACTTGGGGCATGGCAGGCCCCATATGCGGGCTCATGGTCCAGCCACTGAGAGGCTTTACTTGAGGACAGGGCTCAAACTGAGGGTCCCAATGTGTGTTTGAGCCCACCGCAGCTCTTAAGCATAGGCAGGGCCTCAGGGACCCTACACTACCCTCAGGGGCCCTACTACTACCCCTGTAGGCCCTACAGGGGTCCTACACTGAACGTTGGACAAGATGCCAACCACAAGATTCTGGCGAGAGGGAAGGAGGAGTTCTGATTTCTGCATCACGTTCACCCATGGGAAGTGAGTAGAGATAAGGTCTAGGATTCTGTAGCCTGAAAACCGAAGTTGGAAAGAGATGGCGACCTAAGGCCATGGCGGTTCTGATGTTCTCAGTGTACTGCAAGCTGTCTGGGTGTCGGTTGGGAATTCAGGCCTCAGGTTCTGTCAGACAGGGCATTAGTGCACAGGCTAGACTATATAATTGGTGTACAGTTGAGTGACGTGCAGGTTTATCCTCATTTGAGGTTTCTGGGTAGACCCATAGGGCAATATTTTTATTCTAGAGGGCAGGCAGAGTGCAGCACTGTGTCATCGGAAATCCAAAAATAGAGGGCGTGTGGTCCAGGAGAGTGAGGACGGAAGTCGGAGAACCCTAGCTACGCTTAGGTTTTGGGGTGACGGCACAGCAGGTACACTCTGAAGAGCTGAATCAAGATCTCGTGCATCTGAAGTCAAGGCGAAGATCAGCTGTTGGCTCAGGTTGGAGTTTCTTTCCATGATCTGCCTTCATGAAGATTGGGGGCATCATGTGACCTTGGAAGCTTTCCATGATATGAGTTGTTAGGTGGTCCATGCACAAGGACTCCTGTGGGACAGTCGAGACCTGTTGGGTGGCTCAAGGATGTCCCATAAGGAACGACGCAAGAGCAGGGTTCTAAGGATGGATGCCTGAAGAGCCCAACTCGCATTTCAATTGTCTCCTAGCGACAAGGCAGGTTCAATCTGCTGGCTCTGGGGTAGCAACCGAGTGGGTTTAGTTGAAATGGACTCTCCTGAGGATGGGTCATAATTTGGGATTGTGTCCATGGAGATATTCAAATGGGGCAGTGGCTCCAGTGACCTGAAGTTTTCTCCTAACTGGAGGTTATGACACAGCTCCATAGAGCAAGATTCCCATGTGGAGACGAGATTTTTTCTGATAGGTAGCTCTGGAAACCCCCTTATGCTGGTATTGGAATCCAGGACTCTGAGGAGAGATGCCTGAAAACAAAAGCAATGGATCCAATTAGGGCCTAGGTGCCTGTCTTGTTCAATATTCTTTTCTATGGATATCTGTCTAAGGTTCTGATTGGAGGTAGTGGCTCAGCTTGTGCCAGAGGGTCCCTGTATGTCCAGGACATCCTACACTATTGGGATGGCCTCAGAGATTTTGGGTGATTCTCCTAATCTGTCAGGTTGTGCCACATGAATGAGCAGAATTCCCTTGGAGAGGGCAGGCACAGTCCTGAGGTGTGGCTCCATGGGGCCCAGCCTTTAGAATGTGTGGGTGAGGACAATGGAGACAGAAGTCTGAAAACACAAACTCGGCTTAGGTTTGGGCACATAGGTATGGCAGGCCCGATCTACAGACCTTGAGAAATTTGGGGGCTCTGAAGAAAGGGCAAGTGTGTGGCGCTTTTTCAGGTTTTTGTCTCCGGATTTTGTGTCAATGGTGGCCGTGGAATGTCAGGCTGGCCTCATCGACCATGGACGAGTATTTCTCTCTGTGGATTTGGCCAGATTCCAAGTGTTTGGGGTCATTCTTTGGATGGTAGGAGTCCTTACTTTTTTTTTTTTCTTTATCTTGTTTTTTTTTTTTTTTTTACCTTATGTGTCCCACCAAAGAGGGATTCCAGAAAAGAGCTCTGAATAAGGATGACTAGACTTCTCAAGCTCTGGCTAGGATTGGGGGAGTAGGGGCATGGCAAGTCCCATATGCAGGCTCTTGGTCGAGCCCCGGAGAGACTTTACTTGAGGCCAGGGTTCATGCTTAGGGTCCTAATGTGTGTTTGTGCCCATCGCAGCCCCCAAGCATGTCTGAGGCCTCATTGACCATGCTGGGTTCTCATATACTGAACGTTGGACAACATGCCAACCACAAGGTTTCTGGTCATGGGGAAAATGAAGTTCTGATTTCTGCATCACGTACATCACTTAGTTGTGAGTGGAGATAATGTCTAGGTTCTGAAGCCTGAAGACCAAGGTTGGGAAGAGATGATGACCTAAGGCCATGGCATGTTCGATGTGTTCAGTGTGAGGCCAGGTGTCTGGGTGTCGGTCACGAGGTCTGGGGTCAGGCTGTGTCAGACAGGGCATTAGTGCCCAGGCTAGACTGTATAATTGGGGTACAGTCTAGAGAATTGCAGGTTGATCCTCATTTGATATTTCTGGGTAGACCCCTAGGGCAAAGTCTCTCTTCTGGAGGGCAGGCAGAGTGCTGCATTTTGTCTCCAGAATTCCCAAAGTGGAAGGCTTGTGGGCCAGGAGTGTGAGATGGCTTAGGTTTGGGGGCGAGGGCAAGGCAGGCACACTCTGCAGAGCTGAATTGAGATCTCATGCATCTGAGGTCAGGGCGAGGATCAGACGGGAGTTTCTGTCCATGATGTCCTCTACCTGAAGGTGGAGGCATCACGAGGCCATGGAGGTTTTCCCACGGTGCGAGTGTGTGATGCTGCAAACCACAAGGATTCCTTCTGCAGGACAGTTGAGACCTGTTGAATGGATCAAGGACACCCCATTAGGAATTTCTCCAGAGCAGAGTTCTAACATGGATACCTGGGCAACGAACTCGCATTCCAATTGTCTCCTAGTGACAAAGCAGGTTTGATCTGCTGGCACTGGGTGAGCAACCGCCAGGTTTGTGTTGAAATGGACTCTCCTGAGGATGGGTCATAATGTGGGATTGTGTCCATTGAGACATTGGAATGGGGCGGTGGCTCCAGTGACGTGAAATTTTCTCCTAACTGGAGGTTTTGACACAGTTCCATATAGCATGATTCCCATGTGGCATGCGATTTGTTCTGATTGGTAGCTCCAGAAACCCCCATGTGCTGGTATTGGAATCCAGGCCTCTGAGGAGAGATACATGAAAACAAAAGCAATGAATTCGTTTGGGCCTAGGTGCCTGTCCTCTTCAATCTTCTTTTCTATGGATATCTATCTACAGGTCTGATTGGAGGTAGTGGCTCAGCTTGTGGCAGATGGTCCCTGTTTGTCCCGGACATTCTACAATATTGGGGTGGCCTCGGGGACTTCGGATGTTTCTCCTAATCTGTCAGCTTGTGCCAAAGGGATGAGCAGAATTCCCATGGAGAGGGCAGGCACAGTCCTGAGGTGTGGCTCCATGGGGCCAAGCCTTGAGGGTGTGTGGGCCAGGACAATGGAGACAGAAGTCTGAAAACACAAACGTGGCTTAGGTTTGGGGACATAGGTATGGCAGGCCCGATCTACAGACCGTGAGAATTTTTCAGGCTTTGAACAAAGGGCGAGTGTGTGGCGCTTTTTCAAGCTTTTGTCTCCGGATTTTGTGTCAATGGTGGCCGTGGAATGTCAGGATGGCCTCATCAGCCATGGACGAGTATTTCTCTCTGTGAATTTGGCCCAATTCCAAGTGTTTGCGGTCATTCTTTGGACGGTAGGAGTCCTTTCTCTATTTTTTTTTTAACCTCATGTGTCCCACCAAGGAGGGATTCTAGAGAAGAGATCTGAGTAGGGGTGACTAGACTTCTCAAGCACTGGTTAAGGCTTGGGGAGTAGGGGCATGGTAATCTCCATATGTGGACTCTTGGTCTAGCCCCGGAGAGGCTTTACTTAAGGCCAGGGTTCATGCTTAGGGTCCTAATGTGTGTTTGTGCCCATCGCAGCCCTCAAGCATGTCTGAGGCCTCATGGGCCATGCTGGTTTCTCCTACACTGCACGTTGGACAACATGCCAACCACAGGGTTTCTGGTCATGGGGAAGGAGGAGTTCTGATTTCTGCATCACGTACACGGCATGGCAGTGAGTAGAGATAAGGTCTAGATTCTGAAGCCTGAAAACCGAGGTTGGTAAGAGATGACGACCTAAGGCCATGGTGGGTCCGATGCACTTAGTGTGCGGCCAGATGTCTGTGTCCATCATGAGGTCGGGGCTCAGGCTGTGTCAGGCAGGGCATTAGTCCCCAGGCTAGACTGTATAATTGGGGTACAGTCGAGTGATGTGAAGGTTGGTCCTCATTTGGGGTTTCTGGTTGGCCCCATAGGGCAAAGATTTTCTTCTGGAGGGCAGGCAGAGTGCTGCATTCTGGCTCCAGAAATGCCAACTTCAGGGCTTGTGGGCCAGGTGTTTTAGGACAGAAGTCTGAGAACACAAGTTCAGCTTAGAATTCGCAGCGGTGACATGGCAGGCACACTCTACAGACCTGAAATGAGATCGTGCATCTGAAGTCAGGGCGAGGATCAGATGTTGGCTTAGGTTGGAGTTTCTGTACATGATGTCCCCTTCATGAAGGTGGGGGGGCATCAGGAAACCATGGAAGATTTCCAACTTTGTGAGTGTGTGATGCTCCAAACCACAAGGATTCCGTCAGCGGGACAGTCACGACCTTTTGGATGGATCAAGGACGTCCCATAAGAAATGCTCCAAAGCACAGTTCTAATGATGGATGCCTGGGCAGTCCAACTTGCATTCCAGTTGTGTCCTAGTGAAAAGGAGGATTCGATCTGCTGTCACTGGGGGAACAACCGAGGGGGCTGAATTGAAATGGAATCTCATGAGGATCAGTCATGATGTGGATTTGTGTCCATGGATCCCTTGGAATGGGGCAGTGGCTCTGTTGCCCTGAAGAATTCTCCTAACCTGAGGTTTTGATGCAGCTCCAAAGAGCAAGTTTCCCATGTAGAGACGAGATTTGTTCTGAAACGCCCACAACCTGGTATTGGAAACCAAGCATCTGGGGAACAATGCCTGGAATCCAAAGCAATGGATCTGATTACGGTCTAGGGGCCTGTCCTTTTCAATATTCTCCTCTGAGTGTCTCTGTCTAAGATTCAGAATGGAGGTCACTGCTCAGCTTGTGTCAGATCACCCATGTTTGTTGGGGGAGGCCAACACTATTGGGCTCGTCTTGGGAATTGGAGGTTTCTCCTAATCTGTAAGGTTGTGGCAAATGAAACGGGCAGAGTTCCCTTGGAGAGCACTGGCACAGTCCTTAGGTGTGACACCACCTTTCTGGGTGTCATCCAGGAGGTCCAGGCTCAGGCTGTGTCAGACAGGGCATTAGTGCCAAGCTTAGACTGTATAATTGGAGTAAAGTTGAGTGGCATGCAGGTTGATCCTCATTTGGCGTTTCTGGGTAGCCCCAGGGGCAACGTTTTTCTTCTGGAGGGAAGGAAGAGTGCTGCATTGTGGCGACGGAATTCTCACACTGGAGGGCTTGTGGGCCAGAATTGTGAGGAAGGAAGTGAGAGAACACAAGCTAGGCTTAGGTTTTGGGTCAAGATCATGGCAGGCACACTCTGTAGAGCTAAATCTAAATCTCATGCATCTGAAGTCAGGGCGAGGATCAGACGTAGGCTCAGGTTGAAGTTTCTGTTCAAGATGGCCTCTTCATGATGGTGGGGGGCATCATGGGGCTATGGAGACTTTCCCACGATTGGCATTGTAAGTTGCTCCAATCGGCAAGGATTCCTTCTACGGGACAGTCGAGACCGGTCAGATTGCTCAAGGACGTCCCATGCGGAACCACGGCAGTGCTGGGTTCTAAGGATGGATTCCTGGAGTGCCCGCCTCACATTCCTATTGTCTCCTAGTGACAAGGCAGGTTCGATCTGCTTCTTTTGGGGAGCAACCAAAGGGGATGTGTTGAAATGGACTCGCCTGCGGATGGGTCATAATGCGGGTTTGTGTCCATGGAGACCTTGGAATGGGGTGTTGGCTGCTGGGACCTGAAGGTTTCCCTTAACTGGAGGTTGTGACACAGCTCCAAAATGCATGTTTCCTATGTGGAAATGAGATTTGTTCAGACTGGTACCTCTTGAAGAACACATATGCTGGTATTGGAAACCAGGCCTCTGAGGAGAGATGCCTGGAATCAAAAGCAATGGATCTGATTAGGGCCTAGGTGCCTGTCCGGTTCAATCTTCTTCTCTGGGGTTATCTGTCTATGGATCTGAGTTGAGGTAGTTGCTCATCTTGGGACAGATCACCCTGTTTGCCCTGAGTGGCCAACACTATTGGGATGGCCTCAGGGACGTTGGAGTGTTCTCTTAATCTTTAGGGTTGTGGCCAATGGAATGGGCAGAATTTGCTTGGAGAAGGCAGGCACAGTCCTGAGGCATGGCTCCAGGGGCCCCAGCCTGGAGGGTGTGTGGGCCAGGACAGTGGGGACAGAAACCTGAAAACCCAAACTCAGCTTAGATTTGGGGACGTAGGTATGACATGCCTGATCTATAGACCGTGAGAAGAATTTATCAGGCTATGAACAAAGGGCAAGTGTGAGGCATATCTCCAGGCTTTTGTCTCTAGATTTTGTGTCAATGGTGGCCATGGAATGACGGGATGGCCTCTTTGGCCATGGATGATTCTTTCTCTTTTAAGATTTGGTCAGATCCCAAGTTTTGGGGCTCATTCAGGGGATGGAGGAGACCCTTCGATATTTTTTTTCCTCAGGGGTTCCAGAGCAGAGACCTGAATAGGGGTGATTAGAACTCTCAACCTCTCATTAATATTGGGGGACTAGGGATGGCAATGCGGGTTCTTGGTCCAGACCCTGAGAGGCTTTACTTGAGGACAGGGCTCACACTGAGGGTCCCAATGTGTTTGTGCCCATTGCGGTTCTCAAGCATGGGCGGGGACTCATGGGCTACACTGGATTCTCCTACACTGAACGTTGGAAAACATGCCAACCACAAGGTTTCTTGCCTTGAGGAAGAAGGAGTTTCATTTCTGCATCACGTTCACCCCTGGGTAGTGAGTATATATAAGGTCTAGGTTCTGAAGCCTGAAAACCAAGGTTGAAAAGAGATGATGACCTAAAGCCATGGCGGGTCTGATGTGCTCAGTGTACAGCCAGCTGTCTGGGTGTCGGTTGAAAATTCAGACCTCAGGCTGTGCAAGACAGGGCATTAACGCCGAAGCGAAACTGTATAATTGGGGTAGAGTCAAGTGGCATGCAGGTTGATCCTCATTTGGTGTTTCTGGTTAGCCACATAGGACAACGTTTCTCTTCTGGAGGGCAGTCAGAGTGCTGCATTGTGTCTCTCCAGAATTCCCTAACTGGAGGGCTGGTGGGCTCGGAGTGTGAGGACGAAGTCTGAGAACAATAGCTAGGTTTTGCTTCGGGGCGGGGTTTCGGCAGGCACACTCTGCAGAGTTGAATCAAGATTTCGTGCATCTGAAGTCAGGGCGAGGATTAGACGTTGGCTCAGGTTGGAGTTTCTGTCCAAGATGGCTCTTTCATGAAGGGGACGGTGCACCACGAGGCCACAGAGCTTTTCCCATGATGGGAGTGGTGAGGTGCTCCAAAGCGCAAGGATTCCGTCTGCAGGACAGCTGTGACCTGTTGGATGGCTCCAGGACGTCCCATATGGAATTACTTAAGAGTAGTTTTCTACAGATGGATGCCTAGCCAGTCCGCCTCACATTCCAATTGTCTCATAGTGACAAGATAGGTTCGATCTGCTGGCTCTAGGGGAGCACCCAAGGGCACTGAGTTGAAAAGGACTCTCATGCAGATGGGTCCTAATGTGGGATTGTGTCCATGGAGACCTTGGAATGAGGTGGTGGCACCGGGGCCCTGAAGGATTTTCCTAGCCGGAGGTTTTGACACAGCTTGAAAGAGCACGTTTCCCATGTGGAGAAGACATTTGTTCTGACTGATGCCTCAGGAAACCCCCATATAGTGGTATTGAAAACCAGGCCTCTGAGGTTCTGACATAGCTCCTCGAGCAAGTTTCCAATGTGCAGACAAGACTTGCTCTGAAGGAGCCTATGGAAACCCCATAGGCTGGTATTGGAAACCAGGCCTCTGAGAAGAGATGCCTGGAAACCAAAGCAATGGATCTGATTAGGGCCTAGGGGCCTGTCCAGTTCAATGTTCTTCTCTGGGGACATCTGTCTCCGAGTCTATGTGGACCTAGTTGCTCAGCTAGTGTCAGATCACCCCTGTTTGTTCCGAGCAGCCTACAATATTGGGATGGTCCCAGGGACATTGGAGATTTCTCCTGATTTATATGGTTGTGGCCAATGGAATATGAAGAATTCCCTTTGAGAGGGCAGGAACAATCCTGATGTGTGGTTCCAGGGGCCCTAGCATGGAGGGTGTGTGTTTTCACACAACTGTCCAAACAGCCCTGGCCTACACAACCAACAGGCTCAGGCCCCTGGAGCCAAAACTGAGGACTGTACTTGTCCTCTCAGAGGGAATTGTGTGTGCCCATTCCAAAGGCCACAACCCTTCTAATAGGATAAACCTCCAAAGTCCCTGATCCATTTCAATAGTGGTGGATTCCCAGGAAAAACAGGGGTAATCTGAGCCCAACTGAGCACCTACACGCACTCAGACCCATAGACAGATGTCCCCAGAGGTATGAAGGAAAGAACAGGCGCCTAGGCACTAATCAGATCCATTGCTTTGGTTTCCAGGCATCTCTCCTCAGAGGCCTGGATTTCAAAAGCAGCATATAGCTGTTTCTTGACTCACCCATCAGAAAACATCTCATCTACACATGGGAATCTTGCACGTAGGGGCTGTGTCAAAGCCTCTGTTTAGGAGAACCCTTTAGGGCCCCAGTGCCACCGCTTCATTCCAAGGTCTCCATAGACACAAAAGCACATTAGCACCCATCCCCAGGGGTGTCCATTTCAACTCAGCGTCCACGGTTGCTCCCCACAGATCCAGGAGATCTAACCTGTCTTGTTGCTAGGAAACAATTGAAATGCGAGGTGGGCTACCCATCCATCCATCCTTAGAACCCTGCTCAGAATCATTGGCCTGGAGCCAAACAACAGGTCTCAATTGTCCTGCAGAAGACTCTCTGCAGTTTGGAGTTTCTCACAACTCCCATCGTGGGAAAACACCCATGGCCCCGTGATGCCCCCCCCCATTCATGAAGGGGCCATCAGGGACAGAAACTCCAACCTGAGCGATCGTCTGATCCTCGCCCTGATTTCAGATGCACGAGATCTCGATTCAGGTCTGTAGATTGTGCCTGCCATGGCCTCACCCAGAAACCTAAGCCTAGCTTGTGTTCTCAGACTTTTGTCGTCAGACTACTGGCCCACAAGCCCTCCAGTTTGGCAATCCAGAACTACAATGCAGCACTCTGCCGGCCCTCCAGAAGAAAAACATTGTCCTCTGGGGCTACCCAGTAACCCCAATGAGGATCAACCTGCACCGACATTGGCTGTACCCCAAATACATAGGCTGACCAGGGCACTAATGCCCTTTCTGACACAGCCTGAGCCTGGACTCCCTGGACCCTCCCAGACAGCTGGCCGCACACTGAGCACATCGAGCCGACATGGCCTTAGGTCATCATCACTTCCCAACCTCGGTTTTCAGGTTTCAGAACCTAGACCTTATCTCCAAACACTGCCCAGGGTTGAAGGTGAAGCAGAAATCAGAACTCCTTCCCCATGGCAAGAAACCTTGTGGTTGGCATGTTGTCCAACGTTCAGTGTAGTTGAAACCAGTGTGGCCCATGAGGCCCCGCCCATGCTCGCGGGCCACATTGGTCACAAACACACATTGTGACGCTCAGGCTGAGCCCAGTCCTCAAGTAAGGCCACTCAGTGGCTGGATGAAGAGATAGCATATTGGACATGCCATGCCCCTAGGCCCCAATTTTTAACCATAGTTCGGGTTTTCCCTTCAGTCTTCCCCACGGCTTGGCTTTGGAATTCCTCTTTTGGTGGGACACCTGAGGTAACAAAACTGAAATGAGTCCTCCGATCCCACAGATTGACGAAAATCAATTGGGAATCGGGCCAAATCCTCAGAGAGGAAGATTCGTCCATGGCCCATGAGGCCTCCCCGACATTCCAAGGCCATCGCTGATACAAAATCCAGAGACAAAAGCCTGAGCAAGCACCTCAGACTCGCACTTTCTTCGTATCCAGAAGAGTTCTTCTCATGGTTTGTCGATCGGGCCTGCCATACCTACGTCCCAAAAACTAAGCTGAGTTTGTGTTTTCAGACTTCTGTCCTCAAAGTCTTGGGCACAACACCCTCCAGGCTGGGCCCCTGGAGCCACACATTAGGACTGTGCCTACCAATCCATGGGAATTCTGCCCATTCCATGGTCCAAAATCGTACAAATTAGGAGAAACCTCCAAAGTCCCTGAGGCCATCACAATAGATTTGGTTGCCCGGAACAAACAAGGGCTGTCTAACGCCAGCTGATAATCGACCTCCACTCATATCATAGATGGATGTCCCCAGAGAAGAAGATTGAACCAGACAGGACCCTAGGCCATAATAGGATCCATTGCTTTGGGTTACAGGCATGTGTCCTCAAAAGCCTGATTCCAATACGAGCATAGGGGTTTTCCTGAGGCACCCATCAGAACTCATCTCGTCTCCACAAGGAAACCTGTGCATGGAAGCCATGTCCAAAGCTTAGGAGAGTACTTCAGGGTCACGGTGCCACCGCCCCATTCCAAGGCCCTCATGGACACAAAAACACATTAGGACCCATCCTCACGAAAGTCCATTTCAAGTCAGCCAACCCAGTTGCTCAGGCAGAGCCATCAGATCTAAACTGTCTTGTTGCTAGTAGAAAATTGGAATGCGAGGCGGGCTTCCCAGGCATCCATCCGCGAACGGTGCTCTGGAGTCATTCCATATGGAATGTCCTGGAGCTGTCCAACAGGTCTCAATTGTCCCGCAGAAGGAATCCTTAAAGGGGGCATCACAACTCCCAACGTGGGAAAACCTCAATGGCCTCGAGATTCTGCTCCCTTCATGAAGCTGCCGTCATGCTCAGAAACTCCAACCTGAGCCAACGTCTGATCCTCGCCCTGACTTCACATGGATGAGATATTGGTTCAGATATGCAGGGGGTACCTGCCATGCCCCCCCGAAACCCAAGTCTAGCTTGTCTTCTCAGTCTTCCGTCCTCACACTCCTGGCTCCGAAGCCCTCAAGTTTGGCAATTCCGGACCCACAATGCAGCACTCTGCCTGCCCTCTAGAGAAAAAAATGATTGCCTCATGAGCTGCCCAGGCACCTTAAATGAGGGTAAACCTACACAGCACTCGACTTTACCCAAATTATATAGTCTAACCTGGGCACTAATGCACTGTCGAACACATCCTGAGCCCGGACCTCCTGACCAACACCCAGAAAGCTGACCGCACACTGAGCACATAAAACCCGCCATGGCCTTAGGTCATCATCTCTTCCCTACCTCAGTTTTCAGGCTTCAGAAAGAGACCTTATCTCCAATCACTGCCCAGGGGTGAGTGTGATGTAGAAATCAGAACTCCTCTTTACCCATGGCAAGAACCCTTGTGGTTGGCACGTTGTTCAACGTTCAGTTTTGGAGAAACCAGCATTCACCCTGAGGCACCACCCATTCTTGAGTGTTACGAGGGCATACACACGCATTGTGACCCTCAGCATGAGTCCTGTCCTCTAGTAAGTCCTCTCAGTGGCTGGACCATTAGATGTCATAATGGTCTTGACATGTCCCTAGGCCCCAATTTTTAACCAGATTTCTTATTGTCCAGTCGCCCCTCCCCAGGGCTCTACTCTGGAATCCCTCATTTGTGGGACACCTGAGGTTAAAAAAGAAAACAACAACAACAACAAAAAAGAAAACGGACTTCTTCCAGCCCACAGAATGACCCCAAACTCTTTGGACGGGGCCAAACCACAAGAGACTAAGACTCGTCCATTTCCCATGAAGTCACCCAGAAATTCCACGACCATGAGTGACACGATATCCAGAGACAAAAACATGAGCAGGAGCCTCACACTCGCCCTTCTTTCAAATCCCGAAGGGTTCTCCTCATGGTCTGTAGATCAGTCCTGCCATACCTATGACCCGAAACATAAGCCGAGTTTGTGTTTTCAGACAACTGTCCAAACAGCCCTGGCCTACACAACCTACAGGCTCAGGACCCTGGAGCCAAACCTGAGGACTGTACTTGCCCTCTCCAAGGGAATTGTGTGTGCCCATTCCAATGGCCACAGCCCTTCTAATAGGATAAACCTCCAAAGTCCCTGATCCATCTCAATAGTGGTGGCTTCCCAAAAAAGACAGGGGCAATCTGAGCCCAACTGAGCACCTACCTGCACTCAGACCCATAGACAGATGTCCCAAGAAATAAAAAGGAAAGAACAGGCCCCTAGGCACTCATCAGATCCATTGCTTTGGTTTCCAGGCATCTCTCCTCAGAGGCCTGGATTTCAAAAGCAGCATATAGCTGTTTTTTGACTCACCCATCAGGAAACATCTTATCTACACATGGGAAACTTGCACGTTGGAGCTGTGTCAAAGCCTCTGTTTAGGAGAACCCTTTAGGGCCCCAGAGCCACCGCTTCATTCCAAGGTCTCCATAGACACAAAAGCACTTTAGGACCCTTCCCCAGGGGTGTCCATTTCAACTCAGCGTCCTCGGTTGCTCCCCACAGATCCAGGAGATCTAAACTGTCTTGTTGCTAGGAGACAATTGGAATGCGAGTTGGGCTACCCAGCCATCCATCCTTAGAACCCTGCTCAGAATCATTGGCCTGGAGCCGAACAACAGGTCTCAATTGTCCTGCAGAAGACTCTCTGCTGTTTGGAGCTTCTCACAACTCCCATCGTGGGATAACACCCATGGCCTCGTGATGCCCCACCCCATTCATGAAGGGGCCATCAGGGACAGAAACTCCAACCTGAGCGATCGTCTGATCCTCGTCCTGACTTCAGATGCACGAGATCTCGATTCACGTCTGTAGATTGTGCCTGCCATGGCCTCACCCAGAAACCTAAGCCTAGCTTGTGTTCTCAGACATTTGTCGTCAGACTACTGGCTCACATGCCCCCCAGTTTGGCAATCCAGAACTACAATGCAGCACTCTGCCGGCCCTCCAGAAGAAAAACATTGTCCTCTGGGGCTTCCCAGTAACCCCAAATGAGGATCAACCTACACCGACCTTGGCTGTACCCCAAATACATAGGCTGACCAGTGCACTAATGCCCTTTCTAACACAGCCTGAGCCTGGACCCCCTGGACCCTCCCAGACATCTGGCCGCACACTGAGCACATCGAGCCGCCATGGCCTTAGGTCGTCATCTCTTCCCAACCTCGGTTTTCAGGTTTCAGAACCGAGACCTTATCTCCAATCACTGTCCAGGGTTGAAGGTGATGCAGAAATCAGAACTCCTTCCCCATGGCAACAAACCTTGTGGTTGGCATGTTGTCCAACGTTCAGTGTAGTTGAAACCAGTGTGGCCCATGAGGCCCCGCCCATGCTCGCGGGCCACATTGGTCACAAACACACATTGTGACCCTCAGGCTGAGCCCATTCCTCAAGTAAAGTCACTCAGTGGCTGGATGAAGAGATAGCATATTGGGCTTGCCATGCCCCTAGGCCCCAATTTTTAACCATAGTTCGGGTTGTCCCTTCAGTCTTCCCCACGGCTTTGCTTTTCAATTCCTCTTTTGGTGGGACATCTGAGGTAACAAAACTGAAATGAGTCCTCCCATCCCACAGATTGACGAAAAGCAATTGGGAATCGGGCCAAATCCTCAGAGAGGAAGATTCGTCCATGGCCCATGAGGCCTCCCCGACATTCCACGGACATCGCTGATACAAAATCCAGAGACAAAAGCCTGAGCAAGCGCCTCAGACTCGCACTTTCTTCATATCCTGAAGAGTTCTTCTCATGGTTTGTCGATCGGGCCTGCCATACCTACGTCCCCAAACCTAAGCTGAGTTTGTGTTTTCAGACTTCTGTCCTCAACGTCTTGGGCCACACACCCTCCAGGCTGGGCCCCTGGAGCCACACATTAGGACTGTGCCTTCCAATCCATGGGAATTCTGCTCATTCCATGGTCCAGAATCGTACAAATTAGGAGAAACCTCCAAAGTACCTGAGGCCATCCCAATAGTGTGGGTCGCCCGGAACAAACAAGGGCTGTCTGACACCAGCTGATAATCGACCTCCACTCATACCAGAGATGGATGTCCCCAGAGAAGAAGATTGAACCAGACAGGAACCTAGGCCATAATAGGATCCATTGTTTGCGTTACAGGCATGTGTCCTCAAAAGCCTGATTCCAATACGAGCATAGGGGTTTTCCTGAGGCACCCATCAGAACTCATCTCGTCTCCACAAGGAAACCTGTGCATGGGAGCCATGTCCAAAGCTTAGGAGAGTACTTCAGGGTCCCGGTGCCACCGCCCCATTCCAAGGCCCTCATGGACACAAAAACACATTAGGACCCATCCTCACGAAAGTCCATTTCAACTCAGCCACCCCGGTTGCTCCAGCAGAGCCATCAGATCTAAACAGTCTTCTTGGTAGGAGACAATTGGAATGCGAGGCAGGCTACCCAGGCATCCATCCGCGAACGGTGCTCTGGAGTCATTCCATATGGGATGTCCTGGAGCTGTCCAACAGGTATCAATTGTCCCTCAGAAGGAATCCTTGAAGGGGGCATCCCACAACTCCCAACGTGGGAATACCTCAATGGCCTCGAGATTACGCTCCCTTCATGAAGCGGCCGTCATGCTCAGAAACTCCCACCTGAGCCAACGTCTGATCCTCGCCCTGACTTCACATGGATGAGATATTGGTTCAGATCTGCAGGGGGTACCTGCCGTGCCCTCGCCCTGAAACCCAAGTCTAGCTTGTCTTCTCAGACTTCCGTCCTCACACTCCTGGCCCCGAAGCCCTCAAGTTTGGCAATTCCGGACCCACAATGCAGCACTCTGCCTGCCCTCTAGAAAAAAAAATTATTGCCTCATGAGCTGCCCAGGCACCTTAAATGAGGGTAAACCTACACAGCACTCGACTTTACCCAAATTATATAGTCTAACCTGGGCACTAATGCACTGTCGAACACATCCTGAGCCCGGACCTCCTGACCAACACCCAGAAAGCTGACCGCACACTGAGCACATAAAACCCGCCATGGCCTTAAGTCATCATCTCTTCCCTACCTCAGTTTTCAGGCTTCAGAACCGAGACATTATCTCCAATCACTGCCCAGGGGTGAGTGTGATGCAGAAATCAGGACTCCTCTTTACCCATGGCAGGAACCCTTGTGGTTGGCACGTTTTCCAACGTTAAGTGTAGGAGAAACCAGCATTCACCCTGAGTCCCCGCCCATTATTGAGTGTTAGGAGCGCATACACACGCATTGTGACCCTCAGCATGAGTCCTGTCCTCTAGTAAGTCCTCTCAGTGGCTGGATCATTAGATGTCATAATGGGCTTGACATGTCCCTAGGCCCCAATTTTTAACCAGATTTCTGATTGTCCAGTCGCCCCTCCCCAGGGCTCTACTCTGGAATCCATCATTTGGTGGGACACCTGAGGTTAAAAAAGAAAACAACAACAACACCACCAAAAAAAAAAAAAAACAAACTTCTTCCAGCCCACAGAATGACCCCAAACTCTTTAGACGGGGCCAAACCACCAGAGAGTAAGACTCGTCCATTTCCCATGAAGTCACCCAGAAATTCCACGACCATGAGTGACACGATATCCGGAGACAAAAACGTGAGCAGGAGCCTCACACTCGCCCTTCTTTCAAATCCTGAAGAGTTCTCCTCATGGTCTGTAGATCAGTCCTACCATACCTATGACCCGAAACATAAGCCGAGTTTGTGTTTTCAGACAACTGACCAACACAACCTACACAACCTACAGGCTCAGGCCCCTGGAGCCAAACCTGAGGACTGTACTTGCCCTCTCCAAGGGAAATGTGTGTGCCCATTCCAATGGCCACAACCCTTCTCATAGGATAAACCTCCAAAGTCCCTGATCCATCTCAATAGTGGTGGCTTCCCAAAAAAGACAGGGGCAATCTGAGCCCAACTGAGCATCTACCTGCACTCAGACCCATAGACAGATGTCCCAAGAAATAAAAAGGAAAGAACAGGCCCCTAGGCACTCATCAGATCCATTGCTTTGGTTTCCAGGCATCTCTCCTCAGAGGCCTGGATTTCAAAAGCAGCATATAGCTGTTTTTTGACTCACCCATCAGGAAACATCTTATCTACACATGGGAAACTTGCACGTTGGAGCTGTGTCAAAGCCTCTGTTTAGGAGAACCCTTTAGGGCCCCAGAGCCACCGCTTCATTCCAAGGTCTCCATAGACACAAAAGCACTTTAGGACCCTTCCCCAGGGGTGTCCATTTCAACTCAGCGTCCTCGGTTGCTCCCCACAGATCCAGGAGATCTAAACTGTCTTGTTGCTAGGAGACAATTGGAATGCGAGTTGGGCTACCCAGCCATCCATCCTTAGAACCCTGCTCAGAATCATTGGCCTGGAGCCAAACAACAGGTCTCAATTGTCCTGCAGAAGACTCTCTGCTGTTTGGAGCTTCTCACAACTCCCATCGTGGGATAACACCCATGGCCTCGTGATGCCCCACCCCATTCATGAAGGGGCCATCAGGGACAGAAACTCCAACCTGAGCGATCGTCTGATCCTCGTCCTGACTTCAGATGCACGAGATCTCGATTCACGTCTGTAGATTGTGCCTGCCATGGCCTCACCCAGAAACCTAAGCCTAGCTTGTGTTCTCAGACATTTGTCGTCAGACTACTGGCTCACATGCCCCCCAGTTTGGCAATCCAGAACTACAATGCAGCACTCTGCCGGCCCTCCAGAAGAAAAACATTGTCCTCTGGGGCTTCCCAGTAACCCCAAATGAGGATCAACCTACACCGACCTTGGCTGTACCCCAAATACATAGGCTGACCAGTGCACTAATGCCCTTTCTAACACAGCCTGAGCCTGGACCCCCTGGACCCTCCCAGACAGCTGGCCGCACACTGAGCACATCGAGCCGCCATGGCCTTAGGTCGTCATCTCTTCCCAACCTCGGTTTTCAGGTTTCAGAGCCGAGACCTTATCTCCAATCACTGTCCAGGGTTGAAGGTGATGCAGAAATCAGAACTCCTTCCCCATGGCAACAAACCTTGTGGTTGGCATGTTGTCCAACGTTCAGTGTAGTTGAAACCAGTGTGGCCCATGAGGCCCCGCCCATGCTCGCGGGCCACATTGGTCACAAACACACATTGTGACCCTCAGGCTGAGCCCATTCCTCAAGTAACGTCACTCAGTGGCTGGATGAAGAGATAGCATATTGGGCTTGCCATGCCCCTAGGCCCCAATTTTTAACCATAGTTCGGGTTGTCCCTTCAGTCTTCCCCACGGCTTTGCTTTGGAATTCCTCTTTTGGTGGGACATCTGAGGTAACAAAACTGAAATGAGTCCTCCCATCCCACAGATTGACGAAAAGCAATTGGGAATCGGGCCAAATCCTCAGAGAGGAAGATTCGTCCATGGCCCATGAGGCCTCCCCGACATTCCACGGACATCGCTGATACAAAATCCAGAGACAAAAGCCTGAGCAAGCGCCTCAGACTCGCACTTTCTTCATATCCTGAAGAGTTCTTCTCATGGTTTGTCGATCGGGCCTGCCATACCTACGTCCCCAAACCTAAGCTGAGTTTGTGTTTTCAGACTTCTGTCCTCAACGTCTTGGGCCACACACCCTCCAGGCTGGGCCCCTGGAGCCACACATTAGGACTGTGCCTTCCAATCCATGGGAATTCTGCTCATTCCATGGTCCAGAATCGTACAAATTAGGAGAAACCTCCAAAGTACCTGAGGCCATCCCAATAGTGTGGGTCGCCCGGAACAAACAAGGGCTGTCTGACACCAGCTGATAATCGACCTCCACTCATACCAGAGATGGATGTCCCCAGAGAAGAAGATTGAACCAGACAGGAACCTAGGCCATAATAGGATCCATTGTTTGCGTTACAGGCATGTGTCCTCAAAAGCCTGATTCCAATACGAGCATAGGGGTTTTCCTGAGGCACCCATCAGAACTCATCTCGTCTCCACAAGGAAACCTGTGCATGGGAGCCATGTCCAAAGCTTAGGAGAGTACTTCAGGGTCCCGGTGCCACCGCCCCATTCCAAGGCCCTCATGGACACAAAAACACATTAGGACCCATCCTCACGAAAGTCCATTTCAACTCAGCCACCCCGGTTGCTCCAGCAGAGCCATCAGATCTAAACAGTCTTCTTGGTAGGAGACAATTGGAATGCGAGGCAGGCTACCCAGGCATCCATCCGCGAACGGTGCTCTGGAGTCATTCCATATGGGATGTCCTGGAGCTGTCCAACAGGTATCAATTGTCCCTCAGAAGGAATCCTTGAAGGGGGCATCCCACAACTCCCAACGTGGGAATACCTCAATGGCCTCGAGATTACGCTCCCTTCATGAAGCGGCCGTCATGCTCAGAAACTCCCACCTGAGCCAACGTCTGATCCTCGCCCTGACTTCACATGGATGAGATATTGGTTCAGATCTGCAGGGGGTACCTGCCGTGCCCTCGCCCTGAAACCCAAGTCTAGCTTGTCTTCTCAGACTTCCGTCCTCACACTCCTGGCCCCGAAGCCCTCAAGTTTGGCAATTCCGGACCCACAATGCAGCACTCTGCCTGCCCTCTAGAAAAAAAAATTATTGCCTCATGAGCTGCCCAGGCACCTTAAATGAGGGTAAACCTACACAGCACTCGACTTTACCCAAATTATATAGTCTAACCTGGGCACTAATGCACTGTCGAACACATCCTGAGCCCGGACCTCCTGACCAACACCCAGAAAGCTGACCGCACACTGAGCACATAAAACCCGCCATGGCCTTAAGTCATCATCTCTTCCCTACCTCAGTTTTCAGGCTTCAGAACCGAGACATTATCTCCAATCACTGCCCAGGGGTGAGTGTGATGCAGAAATCAGGACTCCTCTTTACCCATGGCAGGAACCCTTGTGGTTGGCACGTTTTCCAACGTTAAGTGTAGGAGAAACCAGCATTCACCCCGAGTCCCCGCCCATTATTGAGTGTTAGGAGCGCATACACACGCATTGTGACCCTCAGCATGAGTCCTGTCCTCTAGTAAGTCCTCTCAGTGGCTGGATCATTAGATGTCATAATGGGCTTGACATGTCCCTAGGCCCCAATTTTTAACCAGATTTCTGATTGTCCAGTCGCCCCTCCCCAGGGCTCTACTCTGGAATCCATCATTTGGTGGGACACCTGAGGTTAAAAAAGAAAACAACAACAACACCACCAAAAAAAAAAAAAAAAAACAAACTTCTTCCAGCCCACAGAATGACCCCAAACTCTTTAGACGGGGCCAAACCACCAGAGAGTAAGACTCGTCCATTTCCCATGAAGTCACCCAGAAATTCCACGACCATGAGTGACACGATATCCGGAGACAAAAACGTGAGCAGGAGCCTCACACTCGCCCTTCTTTCAAATCCTGAAGAGTTCTCCTCATGGTCTGTAGATCAGTCCTACCATACCTATGACCCGAAACATAAGCCGAGTTTGTGTTTTCAGACAACTGACCAAACAGCCCTGGCCTACACAACCTACAGGCTCAGGCCCCTGGAGCCAAACCTGAGGACTGTACTTGCCCTCTCCAAGGGAAATGTGTGTGCCCATTCCAATTGCCACAACCCTTCTAATAGGATAAACCTCCAAAGTCCCTGATCCATCTCAATAGTGGTGGCTTCCCAAAAAAGACAGGGGCAATCTGAGCCCAACTGAGCACCTACCTGCACTCAGACCCATAGACAGATGTCCCAAGAAATAAAAAGGAAAGAACAGGCCCCTAGGCACTCATCAGATCCATTGCTTTGGTTTCCAGGCATCTCTCCTCAGAGGCCTGGATTTCAAAAGCAGCATATAGCTGTTTCTTGACTCACCCATCAGGAAACATTTTATCTACACATGGGAAACTTGCACGTTGGAGCTGTGTCAAAGCCTCTGTTTAGGAGAACCCTTTAGGGCCCCAGAGCCACCGTTTCATTCCAAGGTCTCCATAGACACAAAAGCACTTTAGGACCCTTCCCCAGGGGTGTCCATTTCAACTCAGCGTCCTCGGTTGCTCCCCACAGATCCAGGAGATCTAAACTGTCTTGTTGCTAGGAGACAATTGGAATGCGAGTTGGGCTACCCAGCCATCCATCCTTAGAACCCTGCTCAGAATCATTGGCCTGGAGCCAAACAACAGGTCTCAATTGTCCTGCAGAAGACTCTCTGCTGTTTGGAGCTTCTCACAACTCCCATCGTGGGATAACACCCATGGCCTCGTGATGCCCCACCCCATTCATGAAGGTGCCATCAAAGACAGAAACTCCAACCTGAGCGATCGTCTGATCCTCGTCCTGACTTCAGATGCACGAGATCTCGATTCACGTCTGTAGATTGTGCCTGCCATGGCCTCACCCAGAAACCTAAGCCTAGCTTGTGTTCTCAGACATTTGTCGTCAGACTACTGGCTCACATGCCCCCCAGTTTGGCAATCCAGAACTACAATGCAGCACTCTGCCGGCCCTCCAGAAGAAAAACATTGTCCTCTGGGGCTTCCCAGTAACCCCAAATGAGGATCAACCTACACCGACCTTGGCTGTACCCCAAATACATAGGCTGACCAGTGCACTAATGCCCTTTCTAACACAGCCTGAGCCTGGACCCCCTGGACCCTCCCAGACAGCTGGCCGCACACTGAGCACATCGAGCCGCCATGGCCTTAGGTCGTCATCTCTTCCCAACCTCGGTTTTCAGGTTTCAGAACCGAGACCTTATCTCCAATCACTGTCAGGGTTGAAGGTGATGCAGAAATCAGAACTCCTTCCCCATGGCAAGAAACCTTGTGGTTGGCATGTTGTCCAACGTTCAGTGTAGTTGAAACCAGTGTGGCCCATGAGGCCCCGCCCATGCTCGCGGGCCACATTGATCAAAAACACACATTGTGACCCTCAGGCTGAGCCCAGTCCTCAAGTAAGGCCACTCAGTGGCTGGATGAAGAGATAGCATATTGGGCTTGCCATGCCCCTAGGCCCCAATTTTTAACCATAGTTTGGGTTGTCTTTTCAGTTTTCCCCACGGCTTGGCTTTGGAATACCTCTTTTGTTGGGACACCTGAGGTAACAAACCTGAAATGAGTCCTCCCATCCCACAGATTGACGAAAAGCAATTGGGATTCGGGCCAAATCCTCAGAGGGGAAGATTCGTCCATGGCCCATGAGGCCTCCCCGACATTCCACGGCCATCGCTGATACAAAATCCAGAGACAAAAGCCTGAGCAAGCGCCTCAGACTCGCACTTTCTTCATATCCTGAAGAGTTCTTCTCATGGTTTGTCGATCGTGCCTGCCATACCTACGTCCCCAAACATAAGCTGAGTTTGTGTTTTCAGACAACTGTCCAAACAGCCCTGGCCTACACAACCTACAGGCTCAGGCCCCTGGAGCCAAACCTGAGGACTGTACTTGCCATCTCCAAGGGAATTGTGTGTGCTCATTCCAATGGCCACAACCCTTCTCATAGGATAAACCTCCAAAGTCCCTGATCCATCTCAATAGTGGTGGCTTCCCAGGAAAAAAAGGGGCAATCTGAGCCCAACTGAGCACCTACCTGCACTCAGACCCATAGACAGATGTCCCCAGAGGTAAAAAGGAAAGAACAGGCCCCTAGGCACTCATCACATCCATTTCTTTGGTTTCCAGGCATCTCTCCTCAGAGGCCTGGATTTCAAAAGCAGCATATAGCTGTTTCTTGACTCACCCATCAGAAAACATCTCATCTACACATGGGAAACTTGCACGTTGGAGCTGTGCCAAAGCCTCTGTTTGGGAGAACCCTTTAGGGCCCCAGTGCCACCGCTTCATTCCAAGGTCTCCATAGACACAAAAGCACGTTAGGACCCATCCCCAGGGGTGTCCATTTCAACTCAGCGTCCTCGGTTGCTCCCCAAGATCCAAAAGATCTAACCTGTCTGGATGCTAGGAGACAATTGGAATGCGAGGAGGGCTACCCAGCCATCCATCCTTAGAACCCTGCTCAGAATCATTGGCCTGGAGCCAAACAACAGGTCTCAATTGTCCTGCAGAAGACTCTCTGCAGTTTAGAGCTTCTCACAACTTTCATCGTCGGAAAACACCCATGGCCTCGTGATGCCCCCCCCATTCATGAAGGGGCCATCAGGGACAGAAACTCCAACCTGAGCGATCGTCTGATCCTCGCCCTGACTTCAGATGCACGATATCTCGATTCATGTTTGTAGATTGTGCCTGCCATGGCCTCACCCAGAAACCTAAGCCTAGCTTGTTTTCTCAGACTTTTGTCGTCAGACTACTGGCCCAAAGCCCTCCAGTTTGGCAATCCAGAACTACAATGCAGCACTCTGCCGGCCCTCCAGAAGAAAAACATTGTCCTCTGGGGCTACCCGGTAACCCCAAATGAGGATCAACCTGCACCGACCTTGGCTGTACCACAAATACATTGGCTGACCAGGGCACTAATGCCCTTTCTGACACAGCCTGAGCCTGGACCACCTGGCCCCTCCCAGACAGCTGGCCGCACACTGAGCACATCGAGCCGCCATGGCCTTATGTCGTCATCTCTTCCCAACCCCGGTTTTCAGGTTTCAGAACCTAGACCTTATCTCCAAACACTGCCAAGGGTTGAAGGTAATGCAGAAATCAGAACTCCTTCCCCATGGCAACAAACCTTGTGTTTGGCATGTTGTCCAACGTTCAGTGTAGTTGAAAACAGAGTGGCCCATGAGGCCCCACCCATGGTCTCGGGCTACATTGGTCACAAACACACATTGTGATGCTCAGGCTGAGCCCAGTCCTCAAGTAAGGCCACTCAGTGGCTGGATGAAGAGATAGAATATTGGGCATGCCATGACCCTAGGCCCCAATTTTTAACAATAGTTCGGGTTGTCCCTTCAGTCTTCCCCACGGCTTGGCTTTGGAATTCCTCTTTTGGTGGGACACCTGAGGTAACACTAATGAAAGGAGACCTGCCATCCCACAGATTGACGAAAAGCAATTGGGGATCTGGCCAAATCCTCAGAGAGGAAGATTCGTCCAAGGCCCTTGAGGCATCCCCGACATTCCACGGCCATCGCTGATACAAAATCCAGAGACAAAAGCCTGAGCAAGAGCCTCAGACTCGCACTAACTTCATATCCTGAAGAGTTCTTCTCATGGTTTGTCGATCGGGCCTGCCTGCCATACCTACGTCCCCAAACCTAAGCTGAGTTTGTGTTTTCAGACTTCTGTCCTCAAAGTCTTAGGCCACACACCCTCCAGGCTGGGCGCTTGGAGCCACACATTAGGACTGTGCCTACCAATCCATGGGAATTCTGCCCATTCCATGGTCCAAAATCGTACAAATTAGGAGAAACCTCCAAATTCCCTGAGGCCATCCCAATAGTGTAGGTCGCCCGGAACAAACAAGGGCTGTCTGACGCCAGCTGATAATCGACCACCACTCATACCATAGATGGATGTCCCCAGAGAAGAAGATTGAACCAGACAGGACCTTAGGCCATAATAGGATCCATTGCTTTGGGTTATAGGCATGTGTCCTCAAAAGCCTGATTCCAATACAAGCATAGGGGTTTCCCTGAGGCTCCCATCAGAACTCATCTCGTCTCCACAAGGAAAACTGTGCATGGGAGCCGTGTCCAAAGCTTAGGAGAGTACTTCAGGGTCCCGGTGCCACCGCCCCATTCCAAGGCCCTCGTGGACACAAAAACACATTAGGACCCATCCTCACGAAAGTCCATATCAACTCAGCCACCCCGGTTGCTCCGGCAGAGCCATCAGATCTAAACTGTATTGTTGCTAGGAGACAATTGGAATGCGAGGCGGGCTTCCCAGGCATCCATCCGCGAACGGTGCTCTGGAGTCATTCCATATGGGATGTCCTGGAGCTGTCCAACAGGTCTCAATTGTCCCGCAGAAGAAATCTTTGAAGGGGGCATCCCACAACTCCCAAGGTGGGAAAACCTCAATGGCCTCGAGATTCTGCTCCCTTCATGAAGCGGCCGTCATGCTCAGAAACTCCAACCTGAGCCAACGTCTGATCCTCGCCCTGACTTCACATGGATGAGATATTGGTTCAGATCTGCAGGGGGTACCTGCCGTGCCCTCGCCCTGAAACCCAAGTCTAGCTTGTCTTCTCAGACTTCCGTCCTCACACTCCTGGCCCCGAAGCCCTCAAGTTTGGCAATTCCGGACCCACAATGCAGCACTCTGCCTGCCCTCTAGAAAAAAAATGATTGCCTCATGAGCTGCCCAGGCACCTTAAATGAGGGTAAACCTACACAGCACTCGACTTTACCCAAATTATATAGTCTAACCTGGGCACTAATGCACTGTCGAACACAACCTAGCCCGGAACTCCTGACCAACACCCAGAAAGCTGACCGCACACTGAGCACATAAAACCCGCCATGGCCTTAGGTCATCATCTCTTCCCTACCTCAGTTTTCAGGCTTCAGAACCGAGACCTTATCTCCAATCACTGCCCAGGGGTGAGTGTGATGCAGAAATCAGAACTCCTCCTTACCCATGGCAAGTACCCTTGTGGTTGGCACGTTGTCCAACGTTCAGTGTAGGAAAAACCAGCATTCACCCTGAGGCCCCGCCCATTCTTGAGTGTTACGAGGGCATACACACGCATTGTGACCCTCAGCATGAGTCCTGTCCTCTAGTATTCCTCTCAGTGGTTGGACCATTAGATGTCATAATGGGCTTGAAATGTCCCTAGGCCCCAATTTTTAACCAGATTTCTGATTGTCCAGTCGCCCCTCCCCAGGGCTCTACTCTGGAATCCATCATTTGGTGGGACACCTGAGGTTAAAAAAGAAAACAACAACAACAACAAAAAAAAAAAACGGACTTCTTCCAGCCCACAGAATGAACCCAAACTCTTTGGACGGGGCCAAACCACCAGAGAGTAAGACTCATCCAATTCCCATGAAGTCACACAGATATTCCACGACCTTGAGTGACACGATATCCAGAGACAAAAACTTGAGCAGGAGTCTCACACTCGCCCTTCTTTCAAGACCCGCAGAGTTCTCCTCATGGTCAGTAGATCAGACCTGCCATAACTATGACCCGAAACAAAAGCCGAGTTTGTGTTTTCAGACAACTGTCCAAACAGCCCTGGCCTACACAACCTACAGGCTCAGGCCCCTGGAGCCAAACCTGAGGACTGTACTTGCCCTCTCCAAGGGAATTGTGTGTGCCCATTCCAATGGCCACAGCCCTTATAATAGGATAAACCTCCAAAGTCCCTGATCCATCTCAATAGTGGTGGCTTCCCAGGAAAAACAGGGGCAATCTGAGCCCAACTGAGCACCTACCTGCACTCAGACCCATAGACAGATGTCCCCAGAGGTAAAAAGGAAAGAACAGGACCCTAGGCACTCATCAGATCCATTGCTTTGGTTTCCAGGCATCTCTCCTCAGAGGCCTGGATTTCAAAAGCAGCATCTAGCTGTATCTTGACTCACCCATTAGAAAACATCTCATCTACACATGGGAAACTTGCACGTTGGAGCTGTGCCAAAGCCTCTGTTTAGGAGAACCCTTTAGGGCCCCAGTGCCACCGCTTCATTCCAAGGTCTCCATAGACACAAAAGCACGTTAGGACCCATCCCCAGGGGTGTCCATTTCAACTCAGCGTCCTCGGTTGCTCCCCAAGATCCAGGAGATCTAACCTGTCTGGATGCTAGGAGACAATTGGAATGCGAGGTGGGCTACACAGCCATCCATCCTTAGAACCCTGCTCAGAATCATTGGCCTGGAGCCAAACAACAGGTCTCAATTGTCCTGCAGAAGACTCTCTGCAGTTTGGAGCTTTTCACAACTCCCATCGTGGGAAAACACCCATGGCCTCGTGATGCCCCCCCCATTCATGAAGGGGCCATCAGGGACAGAAACTCCAACCTGAGCGATCGTCTGATCCTCGCCCTGACTTCAGATGCACGAGATCTCGATTCAGGTCTGTAGATTGTGCCTGCCATGGCCTCACCCAGAAACCTAAGCCTAGCTTGTGTTCTCAGACATTTGTCGTCAGACTACTGGCTCACAAGCCCCCCAGTTTGGCAATCCAGTACTACAATGCAGCACTCTGCCGGCCCTCCAGAAGAAAAACATTGTCCTCTGGGGCTACCCTGTAACCCCAAATGAGGATCAACCTGTACCGAACTTGGCTGTACCCCAAAAACATAGGCTGAACAGGGCACTAATGCCCTTTCTGACTCAGCCTGAGCCTGGACCCCCTAGCCCCTCCCATACAGCTGGCCGCACACTGAGCACATCGAGCCGCCATGGCCTTAGGTCGTCATCTCTTCCCAACCTCGGTTTTCAGGTTTCAGAACCTAGACCTTATCTCCAATCACTGCCCTGGGTTGAAGGTGATGCAGAAATCAGAACTCCTTCCCCATGGCAAGAAACCTTGTGGTTGGCATGTTGTCCAACGTTCAGTGTAGTTGAAACCAGTGTGGCCCATGAGGCCCCGCCCATGCTCGCGGGCCACATTGGTCACAAACACACATTGTGACGCTCAGGCTGAGCCCAGTCCTCAAGTAAGGCCACTCAGTGGCTGGATGAAGAGATAGCATATTGGGCTTGCCATGCCCCTAGGCCCCAAATTTTAACCATAGTTCGTGTTGTCCCTTCAGTCTTCTCCAGGGCTTGGCTTTGGAATTCCTCTTTTGGTGGGACCCCTGAGGTAACAAAACTGAAATGAGTCCTCCGATCCCACAGATTGACGAAAAGCAATTGGGAATCGGGCCAAATCCTCAGAGAGGAAGATTCGTCCATGGCCCATGAGGCTTCCCCGACATTCCACGGCCATCGCTGATACAAAATCCAGAGACAAAAGCCTGAGCAAGCGCCTCAGACTCGCACTTTCTTCATATCCTGAAGAGTTCTTCTCATGGTTTGTAGATCGGGCCTGCCATACCTACGTCCCCAAACCTAAGCTGAGTTTGTGTTTTCAGACTTCTGTCCTCAAAGTCTTGGGCCACACACCCTCCAGGCTGGGCCCCTGGAGCCACACATTAAGACTGTGCCTACCAATCCATAGGAATTCTGCCCATTCCATGGTCAAAAATCGTACAAATTAGGAGAAACCTCCAAAGTCCCTGAGGCCATCCCAATAGTGTAGGTCGCCCGGAACAAACAAGGGCTGTCTGAAACCAGTTGATAATTGGCCTCCACTCATACCATAGATGGATGTCCCCAGAGAAGAAGATTGAAACAGACAAGACCCTCGGCCATAATAGGATCCATTGCTTTGGGTTACAGGCATGTGTCCTCAAAAGCCTGATTCCAATACGAGCATAGGGGTTTTCCTGAGGCACCCATCAGAACTCATCTCGTGTCCACAAGGAAACCTGTGCATGGGAGCCATGTCCAAAGCTTAGGAGAGTACTTCAGGGTCCCGGTGCCACCGCCTGATTCCAAGGCCCTCATGGACACAAAAACACATTAGGACCCATCCTCAGGAAAGTCCCTTTCAACTCAGCCACCCCGGTTGCTCCGGCAGAGCCATCAGATCTAAACTGTCTTGTTGCTAGGAGACAATTGGAATGCGAGGCGGGCTTCCCAGGCATCCATCCGCGAACGGTGCTCTGGAGTCATTCCATATAAGATGTCCTAGAGCTGTCCAACAGGTCTCAATTGTCCCGCAGAAGGAATCCTTGAAGGGGGCATCCCACAACTCCCAAAATGGGAAAACCTCAATGGCCTCGAGATTCCGCTCCCTTCATGAAGCGGCCGTCATGCTCAGAAACTCCAACCTGAGCCAACGTCTGATCCTCGCCCTGACTTCAGATGCATGAGATATTGGTTCAGATCTGCAGGGGGTACCTGCCGTGCCCTCGCCCTGAAACCCAAGTCCAGCTTGTCTTCTCAGACTTCCGTCCTCACACTCCTGGCCCCGAAGCCCTCAAGTTTGGCAATTCCGGACCCACAATGCAGCACTCTTCCTGCTCTCTAGAAAAAAAAATTATTGCCTCATGAGCTGCCCAGGCACTTTAATGAGGGTAAACTTACACAGCACTCGACTTTACCCAAATTATATAGTCTAACCTGGGCACTAATGCACTGTCGAACACAACCTGAGCCCGGACCTCCTGACCAACACCCAGAAAGCTGACAGCACACTGAGCACATAAAAGCCGCCATGGCCTTAGGTCATCATGTCTTCCCTACCTCAGTTTTCAGGCTACAGAACCGAGACCTTATCTCCAATCACTGCCCAGGGGGGAGTGTGATGCAGAATTCAGAACTCCTCCTTACCCATGGCAAGAATCCTTGTGGTTGCCATGTTGTCCAACGTTCAGTGTAGGAGAAACCAGCATTCACCCTGAGGCCCCGCCCATTCTTGAGTGCGACTAGGGCATACACAAGCATTGTGACCCTCAGCATGAGTCCTGTCCTCTTGTAAGTTCTCTCAGTCCCTGGACCATTTGATGTCATAAAGGGCTTGACATTTCCCTAGGCCCCAATTTTTAACCAGAATTCTGATTGTCCAGTCGCCCCTCCCCAGGGCTCTACTCTGGAATCCATCATTTGGTGGGACACCTGAGGTTAAAAAAGAAAACAATAACAACAACAACAAAAAAAAAACGGTCTTCTTCCAGCCCACAGAATGACCCCAAACTCTTTGGACGGGGCCAAACCACTTGAGAGTAAGACTCATCCAATTCCCATGAAGTCACCCAGAAATTCCACGACCATGAGTGACACGATATCCCGAGACAAAAACTTGAGCAGGAGCCTCACACTCGCCATTCTTTCAAAACCCGAAGAGTTCTTCTCATGGTCTGTAGATCAGTCCTGCCATACCTATGACCCGAAACATAAGCCGAGTTTCTGTTTTCAGACAACTGTCCAAACAGCCCTGGCCTACACAACCTACAGGCTCAGGCCCCTGGAGCCAAACCTGAGGACTGTACTTGCCCTCTCCAAGGAAATTGTGTGTGCCCATTCCAATGGCCACTACCTTCTAATAGGATAAACCTCCAAAGTCCCTGATCCATCTCAATAGTGGTGGCTTCCCAAAAAAGACAGGGGCAATCTGAGCCCAACTGAGCACCTACCTGCTCTCAGACCCATAGACAGATGTGCCCAGGGGTAAAAAGGAAAGAACAGGCCCCTAGGCACTAATCAGATCCATTGCTTTGGTTTACAGGCATCTCTCCTCACATTCCTGGATTTCAAAAGCATCATCTAGCTGTTTCTTGACTCACCCATCAGAAAACATCTCATCTACACATGGGAAACTTGCACATTGGAGCTGTGTCAAAGCCTCTGTTTAGGAGAACCCTTTAGGGCCCCAGTGCCACCGCTTCATTCCAAGGTCTCCATAGACACAAAAGCACGTTAGGACCCATCCCCAGGGGTGTCCATTTCAACTCAGCGTCCTCGGTTGCTCCCCACAGATCCAGGAGATCTAACCTGTCTTGTTGCTGGGAGACAATTGGAATGCGAGGTGGGATACCCAGCCATCCATCCTTAGAACCCTGCTCAGAATCATTGGCCTGGAGCCAAACAACAGGTCTCAATTGTCCTGCAGAACACTCTCTGCAGTTTTGAGCTTTTCACAACTCCCATCGTGGGAAAACACCCATGGCCTCGTGATGCCCCCCCCCATTCATGAAGGGGCCATCAGGGACAGAAACTCCAACCTGAGCGATCGTCTGATCCTCGCCCTGACTTCAGATGCACGAGATCTCGATTCAGGTCTGTAGATTGTGCCTGCCATGGCCTCACCCAGAAACCTAAGCCTAGCTTGTGTTCTCAGACTTTTGTCGTCAGACTACTGGCCCACAAGCCCTCCAGTTTGGCAATCCAGAACTACAATGCAGCACTCTGCCGGCCCTCCAGAAGAAAAACATTTTCCTCTGGGGCAACCCAGTAACCCCAAATGAGGATCAACCTGCACCGACCTTGGCTTTACCCCAAATACATAGGCTGACCAGGGCACTAATGCCCTTTCTGACACAGCCTGAGCCTGGAGCCCTTGGACCCTCCCAGACAGCTGGCCGCACACTGAGCACATCGAGCCGCCATGGCCTTAGGGCTTCATCTCTTCCCAACCTCGGTTTTCAGGTTTCAGAACTTAGACCTTATCTCCAATCACTGCCCAGGGTTGAAGGTGATGCAGAAATCAGAACTCCTTCCCCATGGCAAGAAACCTTGTGGTTGGCATGTTGTCCAACGTTCAGTGTAGTTGAAACCAGTGTGGCCCATGAGGCCCCGCCCCTGCTCATGGGCCACATTGGTGACAAACACACATTGTGACGCTCAGGCTGAGCCCAGTCCTTAAGTAAGGCCACTCAGTGGCTGGATGAAGAGATAGCATATTGGGCTTGCCATGCCCCTAGGCCCCAATTTTTAACCATAGTTTGGGTTGTCCCTTCAGTCTTCCCCACGGCTTGGCTTTGGAATTCCTTTTTTGGTGGGACACCTGAAGTAACAAAACTGAAATGAGTCCTCCCATCCCACAGATTGACGAAAATCAATTGGGAATCGGGCCAAATCCTCAGAGAGGAAGATTCGTCCATGGCCCATGAGGCCTCCCCGACATTCCACGGCCATCGCTGATACAAAATCCAGAGAGAAAAGCCGGAGCAAGCGCCTCAGACTCGCACTTTCTTCATATCCTGAAGAGTTCTTCTCATGGTTTGTAGATCGGGCCTGCCATACCTACGTCCCCAATCCTAAGCTGAGTTTGTGTTTTCAGACTTCTGTCCTCAAAGTCTTGAACCACCCACCCTCCAGGCTGGGCCCCTGGAGCCACACATTAGGACTGTGCCTACCAATCCATGGGAATTCTGCCCATTCCATGGTCCAAAATCGTACAAATTAGGAGAAACCTCCAAAGTCCCTGAGGCCATCCCAATAGTGTAGGTCGCCCGGAACAAACAAGGGCTGTCTGACACCAGCTGATAATCGACCTCCACTCATACCATAGATGGATGTCCCCAGAGAAGAAGATGGAACCAGACAGGACCCTAGGCCATAATAGGATCCATTGCTTTGGGTTACAGGCATGTGTCCTCAAAAGCCTGATTCCAATACGAGCATAGGGGTTTTCCTGAGGCACCCATCAGAACTCATCTCGTCTCCACAAGGAAACCTGTGAATGGGAGCCATGTCCAAAGCTTAGGAGAGTACTTCAGGGTCCCGGTGCCACCGCCCCATTCCAAGGCCCTCATGGACACAAAAACACATTAGGACCCATCCTCAGGAAAGTCCATTTCAACTCAGCCACCCCGTTTGCTCCGGCAGAGCCATCAGATCTAAACTGTCTTGTTGCTAGGAGACAATTGGAATGTGAGGCGGGCTTCCCAGGCATTCATCCGCGAACGGTGCTCTGGAGTCATTCCATATGGGATGTCCTGGAGCTGTCCAACAGGTCTCAATTGTCCCGCAGAAGGAATCCTTGAAGGGGGCATCCCACAACTCCCAATGTGGGAAAACCTCAATGGCCTCGAGATTCCGCTCCCTTCATGAAGCGGCCGTCATGCTCAGAAACTCCAACCTGAGCCAACGTCTGATCCTCGCCCTGACTTCAGATGCATGAGATATTGGTTCAGATCTGCAGGGGGTACCTGCCGTGCCCTCGCCCTGAAACCCAAGTCTAGCTTGTCTTCTCAGACTTCCGTCCTCACACTCCTGGCCCCGAAGCCCTCAAGTTTGGCAATTCCGGACCCACAATGCAGCACTCTGCCTGCCCTCTAGAAAAAAAATGATTGACTCATGAGCTGCCCAGCCACCTTAAATGAGGGTAAACCTACACAGCACTCGACTTTACCCAAATTATATAGTCTAACCTGGGCACTAATGCACTGTCGAACACAACCTGAGCCCGGACCTCCTGAGCAACACCCAGAAAGCTGACCGCACACTGAGCACATAAAACCCGCCATGGCCTTAGGTCATCATCTCTTTCCTACCTCAGTTTTCAGACTTCAAAACCGAGACTTTATCTCCAATCACTGCCCAGGGGTGAGTGTGATGCAGAAGTCAGAACTCCTCCTTACCCATGGCAAGAACCCTTGTGGTTGGCATGTTGTCCAACGTTCAGTGTAGGAGAAACCAGCATTCACCCTGCGGCCCCGCCCATTCTTGAGTGCGACGATTGCATACACACGCATTGTGACCCTCAGCATGAGTCCTGTCCTCTAGTAAGTCCTCTCAGTGGCTGGACCATTAGATGTCATAATGGGATTGACATGTCCCTAGGCCCCAATTTTTAACCAGATTTCTGATTGTCCAGTCGCCCCTCCCCAGGGCTCTACTCTGGAATCCATCATTTGGTGGGACACCTGAGGTTAAAAAAGAAAAAAACAACAACAACAACAACAAAATAAAACGTACTTCTTCCAGCCCACAGAATGACCCCAAACTCTTTGGATGGGCCAAACCACCAGAGAGTAAGACTCGTCCATTTCCCATGAAGTCACCCAGAAATTCCACGACCATGAGTGACACGATATCCAGAGACAAAAACTTGAGCAGGAGCCTCACACTCGCCCTTCTTTCAAATCCCGAAGAGTTCTCCTCATGGTCTGTAGATCAGTCCTGCCATACCTATGACCCGAAACATAAGCCGAGTTTGTGTTTTCAGACAACTGTCCAAACAGCCCTGGCCTACACAACCTACAGGCTCAGGCCCCTGGAGCCAAACCTGAGGACTGTACTTGCCCTCTCCAAGGGAATTGTGTGAGCCCATTCCAATGGCCACAACCCTTCTATTAGGATAAACCTCCAAAGACCCTGATCCATCTCAATAGTGGTGGCTTCCCAGGTAAAACAGGGGCAATCTGAGCCCAACTGAGCACCTACGTGCACTCAGACCCATAGACAGATGTGCCCAGAGGTAAAAAGGAAAGAACAGGCCCCTAGGCACTAATCAGATCCATTGCTTTGTTTTCCAGGCATCTCTCGTCAGAGGCCTGGATTTCACAAGCAGCATATAGCTGTTTCAGGACTCACCCATCAGAAAACATCTCATCTACACATGGGAAACTTGCACGTTGGAGCTGTGTCAAAGCCTCTGTTTAGGAGAACCCTTTAGGGCCCCAGTGCCACCGCTTCATTCCAAGGTCTCCATAGACACAAAAGCACGTTAGGACCCATCCCCAGGGGTGTCCATTTCAACTCAGGGTCCTCGGTTGCTCCCCACAGATCCAGGAGATTAAACCTGTCTGGTTGCTAGGAGACAATTGGAATGCGAGGTAGGTTACCCAGCCATCCATCCTTAGAACCCTGCTCAGAATCATTGGCCTGGAGCCGAACAACAGGTCTCAATTGTCCTGCAGAAGACTCTCTGCAGTTTGGAGCTTCTCACAACTCCCATCGTGGGAAAACACCCATGGCCTCGTGATGCCCCCCCCATTCATGAAGGGGCCATCAGGGACAGAAACTCCAACATGAGCGATCGTCTGATCCTCGCCCTGACTTCAGATGAACGTGATCTTGAATCAGGTCTGTAGATTGTGCCTGCCATGGCCTCACCCAGAAACCTAAGCCTAGCTTGTGTTCTCAGACTTTTGTCTTCAGACTCCTGGCCCACAAGCCCTCCAGGTTGGCAATCCAGAACTACAATGCAGCGCTCTGCCGGCCCTCCAGAAGAAAAACATTGTCCTCTGGGGCTACCCAGTAACCCCAAATGAGGATCAACCTGCACCGACCTTGGCTGTACCCCAAATACATAGGCTGACCAGTGCACTAATGCCCTTTCTAACACAGCCTGAGCCTGGACCCCCTGGACCCTCCCAGACAGCTGGCCGCTCACTGAGCACATTAGCCGCCATGGCCTTGGGTCGTCATCTCTTCCCAACCTCGGTTTTCAGGTTTCAGAACCTAGACCTTATCTCCAATCACTGCCCCGGGTTGAAGGTGATGCAGAAATCAGAACTCCTTCCCCATGGCAAGAAACCTTGTGGTTGGCATGTTGTCCAACGTTCAGTGTAGTTGAAACCAGTGTGGCCCATGAGGCCCCGCCCATGCTCGCGGGCCACATTGGTCACAAACACACATTGTGACGCTCAGGCTGAGCCCAGTCCTCCAGTAAGGCCACTCAGTGGCTGGATGAAGAGATAGCATATTGGGCTTGCCATGCCACTAGGCCCCAATTTTTAACCATATTTCGGGTTGTCCCTTCAGTCTTCCCCACGGCTTGGCTTTGGAATTCCTCTTTTGGTGGTACACCTGAGGTAACAAAACTGAAATGAGACCTCCCATCCCACAGATTGACGAAAAGTAATTGGGAATCGGGCCAAATCCTCAGAGAGGAAGATTCGTCCATGGCCCATGAGGCCTCCCCGACATTCCACGGCCATCGCTGATACAAAATCCAGAGAGAAAAGCCGGAGCAAGCGCCTCAGACTCGCACTTTCTTCATATCCTGAAGAGTTCTTCTCATGGTTTGTAGATCGGGCCTGCCATACCTACGTCCCCAATCCTAAGCTGAGTTTGTGTTTTCAGACTTCTGTCCTCAAAGTCTTGGGCCACCCACCCTCCAGGCTGGGCCCCTGGAGCCACACATTAGGACTGTGCCTACCAATCCATGGGAATTCTGCCCATTCCATGGTCCAAAATCGTACAAATTAGGAGAAACCTCCAAAGTCCCTGAGGCCATCCCAATAGTGTAGGTCGCCCGGAACAAACAAGGGCTGTCTGACACCAGCTGATAATCGACCTCCACTCATACCATAGATGGATGTCCCCAGAGAAGAAGATGGAACCAGACAGGACCCTAGGCCATAATAGGATCCATTGCTTTGGGTTACAGGCATGTGTCCTCAAAAGCCTGATTCCAATACGAGCATAGGGGTTTTCCTGAGGCACCCATCAGAACTCATCTCGTCTCCACAAGGAAACCTGTGAATGGGAGCCATGTCCAAAGCTTAGGAGAGTACTTCAGGGTCCCGGTGCCACCGCCCCATTCCAAGGCCCTCATGGACACAAAAACACATTAGGACCCATCCTCAGGAAAGTCCATTTCAACTCAGCCACCCCGTTTGCTCCGGCAGAGCCATCAGATCTAAACTGTCTTGTTGCTAGGAGACAATTGGAATGTGAGGCGGGCTTCCCAGGCATTCATCCGCGAACGGTGCTCTGGAGTCATTCCATATGGGATGTCCTGGAGCTGTCCAACAGGTCTCAATTGTCCCGCAGAAGGAATCCTTGAAGGGGGCATCCCACAACACCCAACGTGGGAAAACCTCAATGGCCTCGAGATTCCGCTCCCTTCATGAAGCGGCCGTCATGCTCAGAAACTCCAACCTGAGCCAACGTCTGATCCTCGCCCTGACTTCAGATGCATGAGATATTGGTTCAGATCTGCAGGGGGTACCTGCCGTGCCCTCGCCCTGAAACCCAAGTCTAGCTTGTCTTCTCAGACTTCCGTCCTCACACTCCTGGCCCCGAAGCCCTCAAGTTTGGCAATTCCGGACCCACAATGCAGCACTCTGCCTGCCCTCTAGAAAAAAAATGATTGACTCATGAGCTGCCCAGCCACCTTAAATGAGGGTAAACCTACACAGCACTCGACTTTACCCAAATTATATAGTCTAACCTGGGCACTAATGCACTGTCGAACACAACCTGAGCCCGGACCTCCTGAGCAACACCCAGAAAGCTGACCGCACACTGAGCACATAAAATCCGCCATGGCCTTAGGTCATCATCTCTTTCCTACCTCAGTTTTCAGACTTCAAAACCGAGACATTATCTCCAATCACTGCCCAGGGGTGAGTGTGATGCAGAAGTCAGAACTCCTCCTTACCCATGGCAAGAACCCTTGTGGTTGGCATGTTGTCCAACGTTTAGTGTAGGAGAAACCAGCATTCACCCTGCGGCCCCGCCCATTCTTGAGTGCGACGATTGCATACACACGCATTGTGACCCTCAGCATGAGTCCTGTCCTCTAGTAAGTCCTCTCAGTGGCTGGACCATTAGATGTCATAATGGGATTGACATGTCCCTAGGCCCCAATTTTTAACCAGATTTCTGATTGTCCAGTCGCCCCTCCCCAGGGCTCTACTCTGGAATCCATCATTTGGTGGGACACCTGAGGTTAAAAAAGAAAGCAACAACAACAACAACAACAACAACAAAATAAAACGTACTTCTTCCAGCCCACAGAATGACCCTAAACTCTTTGGACGGGGCCAAACCACCAGAGAGTAAGACTCGTCCATTTCCCATGAAGTCACCCAGAAATTCCACGACCATGAGTGACACGATATCCAGAGACAAAAACTTGAGCAGGAGCCTCACACTCGCCCTTCTTTCAAATCCCGAAGAGTTCTCCTCATGGTCTGTAGATCAGTCCTGCCATACCTATGATCCTAAACATAAGCCGAGTTTGTGTTTTCAGACAACTGTCCAAACAGCCCTGGCCTACAAAACCTACAGGCTCAGGCCCCTGGAGCCAAACCTGAGGACTGTACTTGCCCTCTCCAAGGGAATTGTGTGTGCCCATTCCAATGGCCACAACCCTTCTAATAGGATAAACCTCCAAAGACCCTGATCCATCTCAATAGTGGTGGCTTCCCAGGTAAAACAGGGGCAATCTGAGCCCAACTGAGCACCTACCTGCACTCAGACCCATAGACAGATGTGCCCAGAGGTAAAAAGGAAAGAACAGGCCCCTAGGCACTAATCAGATCCATTGCTTTGTTTTCCAGGCATCTCTCGTCAGAGGCCTGGATTTCACAAGCAGCATATAGCTGTTTCAGGACTCACCCATCAGAAAACATCTCATCTACACATGGGAAACTTGCACGTTGGAGCTGTGTCAAAGCCTCTGTTTAGGAGAACCCTTTAGGGCCCCAGTGCCACCGCTTCATTCCAAGGTCTCCATAGACACAAGGCACGTTAGGACCCATCCCCAGGGGTGTCCATTTCAACTCAGGGTCCTCGGTTGCTCCCCACAGATCCAGGAGATTAAACCTGTCTGGTTGCTAGGAGACAATTGGAATGCGAGGTAGGTTACCCAGCCATCCATCCTTAGAACCCTGCTCAGAATCATTGGCCTGGAGCCGAACAACAGGTCTCAATTGTCCTGCAGAAGACTCTCTGCAGTTTGGAGCTTCTCACAACTCCCATCGTGGGAAAACACCCATGGCCTCGTGATGCCCCCCCCATTCATGAAGGGGCCATCAGGGACAGAAACTCCAACATGAGCGATCGTCTGATCCTCGCCCTGACTTCAGATGCACGTGATCTTGATTCAGGTCTGTAGATTGTGCCTGCCATGGCCTCACCCAGAAACCTAAGCCTAGCTTGTGTTCTCAGACTTTTGTCTTCAGACTCCTGGCCCACAAGCCCTCCAGGTTGGCAATCCAGAACTACAATGCAGCGCTCTACCGGCCCTCCAGAAGAAAAACATTGTCCTCTGGGGCTACCCAGTAACCCCAAATGAGGATCAACCTGCACCGACCTTGGCTGTACCCCAAATACATAGGCTGACCAGTGCACTAATGCCCTTTCTAACACAGCCTGAGCCTGGACCCCCTGGACCCTCCCAGACAGCTTGCCGCTCACTGAGCACATTAGCCGCCATGGCCTTGGGTCGTCATCTCTTCCCAACCTCGGTTTTCAGGTTTCAGAACCTAGACCTTATCTCCAATCACTGCCCCGGGTTGAAGGTGATGCAGAAATCAGAACTCCTTCCCCATGGCAAGAAACCTTGTGGTTGGCATGTTGTCCAACGTTCAGTGTAGTTGAAACCAGTGTGGCCCATGAGGCCCCGCCCATGCTCGCGGGCCACATTGGTCACAAACACACATTGTGACGCTCAGGCTGAGCCCAGTCCTCCAGTAAGGCCACTCAGTGGCTGGATGAAGAGATAGCATATTGGGCTTGCCATGCCACTAGGCCACAATTTTTAACCATATTTCGGGTTGTCCCTTCAGTCTTCCCCACGGCTTGGCTTTGGAATTCCTCTTTTGGTGGTACACCTGAGGTAACAAAACTGAAATGAAACCTCCCATCCCACAGATTGACGAAAAGCAATTGGGAATCGGGCCAAATCCTCAGAGAGGAAGATTCGTCCATGGCCCATGAGGCCTCCCCGACATTCCACGGCCATCGCTGATACAAAATCCAGAGAGAAAAGCCGGAGCAAGCGCCTCAGACTCGCACTTTCTTCATATCCTGAAGAGTTCTTCTCATGGTTTGTAGATCGGGCCTGCCATACCTACGTCCCCAATCCTAAGCTGAGTTTGTGTTTTCAGACTTCTGTCCTCAAAGTCTTGGGCCACCCATCCTCCAGGCTGGGCCCCTGGAGCCACACATTAGGACTGTGCCTACCAATCCATGGGAATTCTGCCCATTCCATGGTCCAAAATCGTACAAATTAGGAGAAACCTCCAAAGTCCCTGAGGCCATCCCAATAGTGTAGGTCGCCCGGAACAAACAAGGGCTGTCTGACACCAGCTGATAATCGACCTCCACTCATACCATAGATGGATGTCCCCAGAGAAGAAGATGGAACCAGACAGGACCCTAGGCCATAAGAGGATCCATTGCTTTGGGTTACAGGCATGTGTCCTCAAAAGCCTGATTCCAATACGAGCATAGGGGTTTTCCTGAGGCACCCATCAGAACTCATCTCGTCTCCACAAGGAAACCTGTGAATGGGAGCCATGTCCAAAGCTTAGGAGAGTATTTCAGGGTCCCGGTGCCACCGCCCCATTCCAAGGCCCTCATGGACACAAAAACACATTAGGACCCATCCTCAGGAAAGTCCATTTCAACTCAGCCACCCCGTTTGCTCCGGCAGAGCCATCAGATCTAAACTGTCTTGTTGCTAGGAGACAATTGGAATCCGAGGCGGGCTTCCCAGGCATCCATCCGCGAACGGTGCTCTGGAGTCATTCCATATGGGATGTCCTGGAGCTGTCCAACAGGTCTCAATTGTCCCGCAGAAGGAATCCTTGAAGGGGGCATCCCACAACTCCCAATGTGGGAAAACCTCAATGGCCTCGAGATTCCGCTCCCTTCATGAAGCGGCCGTCATGCTCAGAAACTCCAACCTGAGCCAACGTCTGATCCTCGCCCTGACTTCAGATGCATGAGATATTGGTTCAGATCTGCAGGGGGTACCTGCCGTGCCCTCGCCCTGAAACCCAAGTCTAGCTTGTCTTCTCAGACTTCCGTCCTCACACTCCTGGCCCCGAATCCCTCAAGTTTGGCAATTCCGGACCCACAATGCAGCACTCTGCCTGCCCTCTAGAAAAAAAATTATTGCCTCATGAGCTGCCCAGGCACCTTAAATGAGGGTAAACCTACACAGCACTCGACTTTACCCAAATTATATAGTCTAACCTCGGCACTAATGCACTGTCGAACACAACCTGAGCCCGGACCTCCTGACCAACACCCAGAAAGCTGACCGCACACTGAGCACATAAAACCCGCCATGGCTTTAGGTCATCATCTCTTCCCTACCTCAGTTTTCAGGCTTCAGAACCGAGACCTTATCTCCAATCACTGCCCAGGGGTGAGTGTGATGCAGAAATCAGAACTCCTCCTTACCCATGGCAAGAACCCTTGTGGTTGGCACGTTGTCCAAAGTTCAGTGTAGGAGAAACCAGCATTCACCCTGAGGCCCCGCCCATTCTTGAGTGCGACGAGGACATACACACGCATTGTGACCCTCAGCATGAGTCCTGTCCTCTAGTAAGTCCTCTCAGTGGCTGGACCATTAGATTTCATAATGGGCTTGACATGTCCCTAGGCCCCAATTTTTAACCAGATTTCTGATTGTCCAGTTGCCCCTCCCCAGGGCTCTACTCTGGAATACATCATTTGGTGGGACACCTGAGGTTAAAAAAGAAAACAACAACAACAACAACAACAACAACAAAACGGACTTCTTCCAGCCCACAAAATGACCCCAAACTCTTTGGACGGGGCCAAACCACCAGAGAGTAAGACTCGTCCATTTCCCATGGAGTCACCCAGAAATTCCACGACCATGAGTGACGCATTATCCAGAGAAAAAAACTTGAGCAGAGCCTCACACTCGCCCTTCTTTCAAATCCCGAAGCGTTCTCCTCATGGTCTGTAGATCAGTCCTGCCATACCTATGACCCGAAACATAAGCCGAGTTTGTGTTTTCAGACAACTGTCCAAACAGCCCTGGCCTACACAACCTACAGGCTCAGGCCCCTGGAGCCAAACCTGAGGACTGTACTTGCCCTCTCCAAGGGAATTGTGTGTGCCCATTCCAAGGGCCACAACTTTTCTCATAGGATAAACCTCCAAATTCCCTGATCCATCTCAATAGTGGTGGCTTCCCAGGAAAAACAGGGGCAATCTGAGCCCAAATGAGCACCTACCTGCACTCAGACCCATAGACAGATGTCCCCAGAGGTAAAAAGGAAAGAACAGGCCCCTAGGCACTAATCAGATCCATTGCTTTGGTTTCCAGGCATCTCTCCTCAGAGGCCTGGATTTCAAAAGCAGCATATAGCTGTTTCTTGACTCACCCATCAGAAAACATCTCATCTACACCTGGGAAACTTGCACGTTGGAGCTGTGTCAAAGCCTCTGTTTAGGAGAACCCTTTAGGGCCCCAGTGCCACCGCTTCATTCCAAGGACTCCATAGACACAAAAGCACGTTAGGACCCATCCCCAGGGGTGTCCATTTAAACTCAGCATCCTCGGTAGTTGCCCACAGATCCAGGAGATCTAACCTGTCTTGTTGCTAGGAGACAATTGGAATGCGAGGTGGGCTACGCAGCCATCCATCCTTAGAACCCTGCTCAGAATCATTAGCCTGGAGCCAAACTACAGGTCTCAATTGTCCTGCAGAAGACTCTCTGCCGTTTGGAGCTTTTCACAACTCCCATAGTGGGAAAACCCCCATGGCCTCGTGATGCCCCCCCATTCATGAAGGGGCCATCAGGGACAGAAACTCCAACCTGAGCGATCGTCTGATCCTCGCCCTGACTTCAGATGCACGAGATCTCGATTCAGGTCTGTAGATTGTGCCTGCCATGGCCTCACCCAGAAACCTAAGCCTAGCTTGTGTTCTCAGACTTTTGTCGTCAGACTACTGGCCCACAAGCCCTCCAGTTTGGCAATCCAGAATTACAATGCAGCACTTGCCGGCCCTCCAGAAGAAAAACATTGTCCTCTGGGGCTACCCAGGAACCCCAAATGAGGATCAACCTGCACCGACCTTGGCTGTACCCCAAATACATAGGCTGACCAGGGCACTAATGCCCTTTCTGACACAGCCTGAGCCTGGACTCCCTGGCCTGTCCCAGACAGCTGGCCGCACACTGAGCACATCGAGCCTCCGTGGCCTTAGGTTGTCATCTCTTCCCAACCTCGGTTTCCAGGTTTCAGAACCTAGACCTAATCTCCAATCACTGCCCAAGGTTGAAGGTTATGCAGAAATCAGAACTCCTTCCCCATGGCAAGAAACCTTGTGGTTGGCATGTTGTCCAACTTTCAGTATAGTTGAAACCAGTGTGGCCCATGAGGCCCCGCCCATGCTCGCGGGCCACATTGGTCACAAACACACATTGTGACCCTCAGGCTGAGCCCAGTCCTCAAGTAAGGCCACTCAGTGGCTGGATGAAGAGATAGCATATTGGGCTTGCCATGCCCCTAGGCCCCAATTTTTAACCATATTTCGGGTTGTCCCTTCAGTCTTCCCCACGGTTTTGCTTTGGAATTCCTCTTTTGGTGGACACCTGAGGTAACAAACCTGAAATGTGTCCTCCCATCCCACAGATTGACGAAAAGCAATTGGGAATCGGGTCAAATCCTCAGAGAGGAAGATTCGTCCATGGCCCATGAGGCCTCCCTGACATTCCACGGCCATCACTGATACAAAATCCAGAGACAAAAGCCTGAGCAAGCGCCTCAGACTCGCACTTTCATCATATCCAGAAGAGTTCTTCTCATGGTTTGTCGATCGGGCCTGCCATACCTACGTCGCCAAACCTAAGCTGAGTTTGTTTTCAGACAACTGTCTAAACAGCCCTGGCCTACACAACCTACAGGCTCAGGCCCCTGCAGCCAAACCTGAGGACTGTACTTGCCTTCTCCAAGGGAATTGTTTGTGCCCATTCCAATGGCCACAACCCTTCTAATAGGATAAACCTCCAAAGTCCCTGATCCATCTCAAAAGTGGTGGTTTCCCAGGAAAAACAGGGGCAATCTGAGCCCAAATGAGCACCTACCTGCACTCAGACCCATAGACAGATGTCCCCAGAGGTAAAAAGGAAAGAACAGGCCCCAAGGCACTAATCAGATCCATTGCTTTGGTTTCCAGGCATCTCTCCTCAGAGGCCTGGATTTCAAAAGCAGCATATAGCTGTTTCTTGATTCACCCATCAGAAAACATCTCATCTACACATGGGAAACTTGCACGTTGGAGCTGTGTCAAAGCCTCTGTTTAGGAGAACCCTTTAGGGCCCCAGTGCCACCGCTTCATTCCAAGGTCTCCATAGACACAAAAGCACATTAGGACCCATCCCCAGGGGTGTCCATTTCAACTCAGCATCCTCGGTAACTGCCCACAGATCCAGGAGATCTAACCTATTGTTGCTAGGAGACAATTGGAATGCAATGTGGACTACCCAGCCATCCATCCTTAGAACCCTGCTCAGAATCATTGGCCTGGAGCCAAACAACAGGTCTCAATTGTCCTGCAGAAGACTCTCTGCAGTTTGGAGCTTCTCACAACTCCCATAGTGGGAAAACCCCCATGGCCTCGTGATGCCCACCCATTCATGAAGGGGCCATCAGGGTCCGAAACTCCAACCTGAGCGATCGTCTGATCCTCGCCCTGACTTCAGATGCACGAGATCTCAATTCAGGTCTGTAGATTGTGCCTGTTATAGCCTCACCCAGAAACCTAAGCCTAGCTTGTGTTCTCAGACTTTTGTCGTCAGACTACTGGCCCACAAGCCCTCCATTTGGCGATCCAGAACTACAATGGAGCACTCTGCCTGCCCTCCAAAGAAAAACATTGTCCTCTGGGGCTACCCAATAACCCCAAATGAGGATCAACCTGCACCGACCTTGGCTGTACCCCAAATACATAGGCTGACCAGGGCACTAATGCCCTTTCTGACACTGCCTGAGCCTGGACCCCCTGGCCCCTCCGAGACAGCTGGCCGCACACTGAGCACATCCAGTCGCCATGGCCTTAGGTCGTCATCTCTTCCCAACCTCGGTTTTCAGGTTTCAGAACCTAGACCTTATCTCCAATCACTGCCCAAGGTTGAAGGTGATGCAGAAATCAGAACTCCTTCCCCATGGCAAGAAACCTTGTGGTTGGCATGTTGTCCAACATTCAGTGTCGTTGAAACCAGTGTGGCCCATGTGGCCCCGCCCATGCTCGCGGGCCACATTGGTCACAAACACACATTGTGACCCTCAGGCTGAGCCCAGTCCTCAAGTAAGGCCACTCAGTGGCTGGATGAAGAGATAGCATATTGGGCTTGCCATGACCCTAACCCCAATTTTTAACCATATTTCAGGTTGTCCCTTCAGTCTTCCCCACGGCTTTGCTTTGGAATTCCTCTTTTGGTGGGACACCTGAGGTAACAAACCTGAAATGAGTCCTCCCATCCCACAGATTGACGAAAAGCAATTGGGAATCGGGCCAAATCCTCAGAGAGGAAGATTCGTCCATGGCCTATGAGGCCTCCCCGACATTCCACGGCCATCGCTGATACAAAATCCAGAGACAAAAGCCTGAGCAAGCGCCTCAGACTCGCTCTTTCTTCATATCCTGAAGAGTTCTTCTCATGGTTTGTCGATCGGGCCTGCCATACCTACGTCCCCAAACCTACGCTGAGTTTGTGTTTTCAGACTTCTGTCCTCAAAGTCTTGGGCCACACACCCTCCAGGCTGGGCCCCTGGAGCCACACATTAGGACTGTGCCTACCAATCCATGGGAATTCTGCCCATTCCATGGTCCTAAATCGTACAAATTAGGAGAAACCTCCAAAGTCCCTGAGGCCATCCCAATAGTGTAGGTCGCCCGGAACAAAAAAGGGCTGTCTGACACCAGCTGATAATCGACCTCCATTCATACCATAGATGGATGTCCCCAGAGAAGAAGATTGAACCAGACAGGACCCTAGGCCATAATAGGATCCATTGCTTTGGGTTACAGGCATGTATCCTCAAAAGCCTGATTCCAATACGAGCATAGGGGTTTTCCTGAGGCACCCATCAGAACTCATCTCGTCTCCACAAGGAAACCTGTGCATGGGAGCCATGTCCAAAGCTTAGGAGTGTACTTCTGGGTGCCGGTGCCACCGCCCCATTCCAAGGCCCTCATGGACACAAAAACACATTAGGACCCATCCTCAGGAAAGTCCATTTCAACTCAGCCACCCCGGTTGCTCCGGCAGAGCCATCAGATCTAAACTGACTTGTTGCTAGGAGACAATTGGAATGCGAAGCGGGCTTTCCAGGCATCCATCCGCGAATGGTGCTCTAGAGTATTTCCATATGGGATGTCCTGGAGCTGTCCAACAGGTCTCAATTGTCCCGCAGAAGGAATCCTTGAAGGGGGCATCCCACAACTCCCAACGTGGGAAAACCTCAATGGCCTCGAGATTCCGCTCCCTTAATGAAGCGGCTGTCATGCACAGGAACTCCAACCTGAGCCAATGTCTGATCCTCGCTCTGACTTCAGAAGCATGATATATTGGTTCAGATCTGCACGGGGTACCTGCTGTGCCTTTGCCCTGAAATCCAAGTCTAGCTTGTCTTTTCACACTTCCGTCCTCACACTCCTGGCCCCGAAGTCCTAAAATTTGGCAATTCCGGGCCCACAATGCAGCACTCTGCCGGCCCTATAGAAAAAAATAAAAATATTGCCTCATGAGCTACCCAGGCACCTTAAATGAGGATAAAACTACACAGCACTCGACCTTACCCAAATTATATAGTCTAACCTGGGCACTAATGCACTGTCCAACACAACCTGAGCCTGGACCACCTGACCAACACCCAGAAAGCTGACCGCACACTGAGCACATAAAACCCGCCATGGCCTTAGGTCATCATCTCTTCCCTACCTCAGTTTTCAGTCTTCAGAACCGAGACCTTAACTCCAATCACTGCCCAGGGGTGAATGTGATGCAGAAATCAGTACTCCTCCTTACACATGGCAAGAACCCTTGTGGTTGGCACGTTGTCCAACGTTCAGTGTAGGAGAAACCAGCATTCACCCTGTGGCCCTGCCCATTCTTGAGTGCGACGAGTGCATACACACGCATTGTGACCCTCAGCATGAGTCCTGTCCTCTAGTAAGTCCTCTCAGTGGCTGGACCATTAGATGTCATAATGGGCTTGACATGTCCCTAGGCCCCAATTTTTATCCAGATTTCTGATTGTCCAGTCGCCTTTCCCCAGGGCTCTACTCTGGAATCCCTCATTTAGTGGGACACCTGAGGTTAAAAAAGAAAACAACAACAACAATAACAAAAAAAAAAACGGACTTCTTCCAGCCCACAGAATGACCCCAAACTCTTTGGACGGGGCCAAACCACCAGAGAGTAAGACTCGTCCATTTCCCATGAAGTCACCCAGAAATTCCACGACCATGAGTGACACGATATCCAGAGACAAAAACTTGAGCAGGAGCCTTACACTCGCCCTTCTTTCAAATCCAGAAGAGTTCTCCTCATGGTCTGTAGATCAGTCCTGCCATACCTATGACCCGAAACATAAGTCGAGTTTGTGTTTTCAGACAACTGTCCAAACAGCCCTGGCCTACACAACCTACAGGCTCAGGCCCCTGGAGCCAAACCTGAGGACTGTACTTGCCCTCTCCAAGGGAATTGTGTGTGCCCATTCCAATGGCCACAACGCTTCTCATAGGATAAACCTCCAAAGTCCCTGATCCATCTCAATAGTGGTGGCTTCCCAGGAAAAACAGGGGCAATCTGAGCCCAAATGAGCACCTACCTGCACTCAGACCCATAGAGAGATGTCCCCAGAGGTAAAAAGGAAAGAACAGGCCCCTAGGCACTAATCAGATCCATTGCTTTCGTTTCCAGGCATCTCTGCTCAGAGGCCTGGATTTCAAAAGTAGCATATAGCTGTTTCTTGACTCACCCATCAGAAAACATCTCATCTATACATGGGAAACTTGCACGTTGGAGCTGTGTCAAAGCCTCTGTTTAGGAGAACCATTTAGGGCACCAGTGCCACCGCTTCATTCCAAGGTCTCCATAGACACAAAAGCACATTAGGACCCATTCTTAGGGGTGTCCATTTCAACTCAGCGTCTTCGGTTGCTCCCCACAGATCCAGGAGATCTAACCTGTCTTGTTGCTAGGAGACAATTGGAATGCGAGGTGGGCTACCCAGCCATCCATCCTTAGAACCCTGCCTAGAATCATTGGCCTGGAGCCAAGCAACAGGTCTCAATTGACCTGTAGAAGGCTCTCTGCTGTTTGGAACTTCTCACAACTCCCATAGTGGGAAAACCCCAATGGCCTCGTGATGCCCCCCCCCCATTCATGAAGGGGCCATCAGGTACAGAAACTCCAACCTGAGCGATCGTCTGATCCTCACCCTGACTTCAGATGCACGAGATCTCGATTCAGGTCTGTAGATTGTGCCTGCCATGGCCTCACCCAGAAACCTAAGCCTAGCTTGTGTTCTCAGACTTTTGTCGTCAGACTACTGGCCCACAAGCCCACCAGTTTGGCACTCCAGAACTACAATGCAGCACTCTGCCTGCCCTCCAGAAGAAAAACATTGTCCTCTGGGGCTACCCAGTAACCCCAAATGAGGATTAACCTGCACCGACCTTGGCTGTACCCCAAATACATAGGCTGACCAGGGCACTAATGCCCTTTCTGACACAGCCTGAGCCTGGACTCCCTAGCCCGTCCCAGAAAGCTGGCCGCACACTGAGCACATCGAGCTTCCGTGGCCTTAGGTCGTCATCTCTTCCCAACCTCGGTTTTCAGGTTTCAGAACCGAGACCTTATCTCCAATCACTGCACAAAGTTGAAGGTGATGAAGAAATCAAAACTCCTTCCCCATGGCAAGAAACCTTGTGGTTGGCATGTTGTCCAACGTTCAGTGTGGTTGAAACCAGTGTGGCCCATGTGGCCCCGCCCATGCTCGCGGGCCACATTGGTCACAAACACACATTGTGACCCTCAGGCTGAGCCCAGTCCTCAAGTAAGGCCACTCAGTGGCTGGATGAAGAGATAGCATATTGGGCTTGCCATGCCCCTAGGCCCCAATTTTTAACCATATTTCGGGTTGTCCCTTCAGTCTTCCCCACGGATTTGCTTTGGAATTCCTCTTTTGGTGGGACACCTGAGGTAACAAACCTGAAATGAGTCCTCCCATCCCACAGATTGACGAAAAGCAATTGGGAATCGGGCCAAATCCTCAGAGAGGAAGATTCGTCCATGGCCCATGAGGCCTCCCCGACATTCCACGGCCATCGCTGATACAAAATCCAGAGACAAAAGCCTGAGCAAGCGCCTCAGACTCGCACTTTCTTCATATCCTTAACAATTCTTCTCATGGTTTGTAGATCGGGCCTGCGATACCTACGTCCCCAAACCTAAGCTGAGTTTGTTTTCAGACAACTTTCCAAACAGCCCTGGCCTACACAACCTACAGGCTCAGGCCCCTGGAGCCTAACCTGAGGACTGTACTTGCTCTCTCCAAGGGAATGGTTTGTGCCCATTCCAATGGCCACAACCCTTCTAATAGGATAAACCTCCAAATTCCCTGATCCATCTCAATAGTGGTGGCTTCCCAGGAAAAAACAGGGGCAATCTGAGCACTACAGAGCACCTACCTGCACTCAGACCCATAGAGAGATGTCCCCAGAGGTAAAAAGGAAAGAACAGGCCCCTAGGCACTAATCAGATCCATTGCTTTCGTTTCCAGGCATCTCTCCTCAGAGGCCTGGAATTCAAAAGCAGCAAATAGCTGTTTCTTGACTCACCCAACAGAAAACATCTCATCTACACATGGGATACTTGCACGTTGGAGCTGTGTCAAAGCCTCTGTTTATTAGAACTCTTTAGGGCCCAAGTGCCACCGCTTCATTCCAAGGTCTCCTTAGACACAAAAGCACATTAGGACCCATGCTTAGGGGTGTCCATTTCAATGCAGCGTCCTCGGTTGCTCCCCACAGATCCAGGAGATCTAACCTGTCTTGTTGCTAAGAGACAATTGGAATGCGAGGTGGGCTACCCAGTCATCCATCCTTAGAACCCTGCTCAGAATCATTGGCCTGGAGCCAAACAACAGGTCTCAATTGTCCTGCAGAAGACTCTCTGCAGTTTGGAGCTTCTCACAACTCCCATCGTGGGAAAACCCCCATGGCCTCGTGATCCCCCCCCCCATTCATGAAGGGGCCATCAGGGACAGAAACTACAACCTGAGCGATCGTCTGATCCTCGCCCTGACTTCAGATGCATAAGATCTCGATTCAGGTCTGTAGATTGTGCCTGCCATGGCCTCACCCAGAAACCTAAGCCTAGCTTGTGTTCTCAAACCTTTGTCGTCAGACTACTGGCCCACAAGGCCTCCAGTTTGGCAATCCAGAACTACAATGCAGCACTCTGCCCAGTAACCCCAAATGAGGATCAACCTGCACCGACCTTGGCTGTACCCCAAATACATAGGCTGAGCAGGGCACTAATGCCCTTTCTGACACAGCCTGAGCCTGGACTCCCTGGCCCATCCCAGACAGCTGGCCGCACACTGAGCACATCGAGCCGCCATGGCCTTAGGTCATCATCTCTTCCCAACCTCGGATTTCAGGCTTTAGATTCTAGACCTTACCTCCAATCACTGCCCAGGGTTGAACGGGATGCAGAAATCAGAACTCCTTCCCCATGGCAAGATACCTTGTGGTTGGCATGTTGTCCAACTTTCAGTGTAGTTGAATCCAGTGTTGCCCATGAGGCCCCGCCATGCTTGGAGGCTACATTGGTCACAAACACACATTGTGACCCTCAGCCTGACCAAAGTCCTCAAGTAAGGCCTCTCAGTGGCTGGATGAAGAGATAGCATATTGGGCTTGCCATGCCCCTAGTCCCCAATTTTGAACCATAGTTCTGGTGGTCCCTTCAGTCTTCCCCATGGCTTTGCTTTGGAATTCCTTTTTTCGTGGGACACCTGAGGTAACAAAACTGAAAGGAGTCCTACCATCCCACAGTTTGACGAAAAAAAATTGGGAATCGGGCGAAATCCTCATAGAGGTAGATTCGTCCATGGCCCATGAAGCATCCCCGACATTCTATGGCCATTGCTGATAAAAATTCCAGAGACAAATGCCTGAGCAAGCGCCTCAGACTCGCTCTATATTCAAATCTTCATGAGTTCTTCTCATTGTTTGTATATTGGGCCTGCCATACCGCCGTCCCCAAAAGAAGCTGAGTTTGTGTATCAGAATCACAATCAGAACTCTGCCTTCCACATGGCTGTAATGCTTGTTCTTCACATGGAGTCAACCTTCACGTGGGGAACCCTTCATGGCCCCTGATGCAACGCCAAATCATGAGTGCTGCTTGGGCACAAATTCACACTGTGACCCTAGCATGAGCCCCATGTCAAAGAAAGGCCTGTCAGGTTCGTGACGAAGATCCTGCATATAGTCCCTGCCATGCCCATAGGCACCCAAAACTAACTAGATGGTGTGTATTCCAGTTGAAGGAACCCACTGCTGTGCTCTAGAGTCCCTCACCTGGGGGGTCCTTTCTGGCAGAAAACAGTACTCTTCACTTCCCATAGAATGAACCCAAACACTTGGGAGCTTGGACAATCCCCCGAGAGGAAGGCTCTTCCTCGGCCCCTGAGGCAACCCCTACCCTGACCGGACACTGTGAACGCAACACCCAGAGACAAAAGCCTGAACAACTGCCTCCCACTTGCCCTCCTTTGATATCCAGAGAATCTCCCCTCACGGACTGGAGATCAGTCCTGCCATTACCTTGGCCCCTTCCTGAGCCAAGTTTGCTTTTTCAGACATCTGTCCCCACAGCCCTGGCAAACACAGCCTCTAGGCTGGGTCCTCTGGAGCCATACAACAGGACCGTGCCTGCTCTCTCCTGGGAAACTGTGTCCATTCCTTTGGACACACACCTCCAGAATATGAGAAACCTCAAGGCCCCCGAGGACATCCCACTACTGGGAGCCTCCCTGGACACACAGGGGCATTCGGACACAAGCTGAGCAGCTACCTCCACGAAGGCATGCACACAGATGTCAACAGAGATAGAATGTTGAGCCGGACAGGCCCTTAGGCCATAATCTCAACTCTTGCTTTGGGTTCCAGGTGTTACTCCTCAGAAACTTTGGTTCGAAGAACAGGATATGGGGCTTTCCTGAGGCACTGAACAGAACTCCTCTCGTCTCCACATGGGGAGCTTTCTTACTGGGGATGTATCAAACCCTTCAGGTAGTGCCCAAGCAGCACTTGAGTGCTGATTGGGAACAAATTCACACTGTGACCCTAGCATGAGCCCCATGTCAAAGAAGGGCCTGTGAGGGCCTGGACAAAGAGCCCGCATATGGGGCTTGCCAAGCCCCTATGCACCCAATTTTCACCAGGGTTTGAGATTTCCAGTCGCCCCGCCCGTACCTGGGGCTCTGATCTTGAATCCCTTTCTTGGAGAGACACATGAGCCAGAAAACACGACTCCACCCTTCCCACAAAATGACCCCAATCTTGGAAGATGGGACAAATCCCCAGAGAGGGATACTCGTCCACAGTCCCTGAGGCCACCCCTCAAATCCACGGCTATCCCGGACACAGCATCCAGAGACAAAAGACTGAAGGAACGCCTCCCACTCGCCCTTGTTTCAGAGGCCCAGGAGTTCCCTCTCGGGCTGTACATCCGGCCTGCCATACCCTAGGCACCACTCATAAGCTGAGTTTGTGTTTTCAGACTTCTGTGCCCACAGCCTGGACCCACACACCTCCAGGCTAGGGCCTCTGGAGCCACAGCGAAAGTTTGTGCCTGCCCTCTCCAAGGAAAGTGTGCCCAATCCACTGAGCACAGCCCTACAGGTTAGGGAAAAGCTCCAAGGCCCCTGAGGACATCAATAGTGTAGGCCACCCTGGACTAAGAGGGGCTCTCTGACACCAGCGGAGCAACTATCTTCACTTAGACTCTCAGAAAGTGTCCCCAGAGATAGAAGGTTGAAATGGACAGACCCCCAGGCCCTAATATGAACCTTAGCTTTGTTCCATGTGTCCGTTCTCAGAGGACTGTTTTCGTAGACCAGCACATGGGGCTTTTCTGAGGCACCAAACCAAGGATCTCTCGTCTCCACATGTGCAGCTTTCTTACTGGGGATGTATCAAACCCTTCAGGTAGGAGAGTTCCGAAGGGCCACTGAACAACCAGCACATTCCAAGGTCTCCATGGACCCAAACGCACATTATGACGCATCCTCAGGAGAGGCCATTTCAACTCAGCCCCCTGGATCGCGTGTTCCAGAGGCCCCAGATCAAACATATCTTATCGCTAATGGCCTATTGGAATGCGAGGCATGCTGTACAGGGATCCATCCTTCGAACCCTGCTCTCCAGTCCTTCCGTATGGTATGTCCTGGAGCCATGCAACAGGACTCGAATGTCCCGCAGAAGGAAACCTTGTGGTTTGGGGCAACCTCCAAACTCAGCGTGGGAAAATTTCCTTGGCCTCATGAGGCCCCCGCTTCATGAAGGTGCCATCATGGACACATACTCCAGCCTCAGCCAACGTCTGATCCTCAGCCTGACTTCAGATGCAGGAGATTTTGATTCAGCCTCTGCAGAGTGGGTCTGCTCTGCCCTTGGCTCCAATACTCACCCTAGCTTGTGTTTTCAGACTTCCGTCCTCACACTCCAGGCCCACAAGCCCTCCCTACTGGGAATTCTGGGGCCACAATGAAGCACTCTGCCTGCCTCCCAGTAGAAAATCATTGTCTATGGTGCTGCCCAGAAACACCAAATGAGGATCAAACTGCTTGGCCCTCGGCAACACCCCAATTGCATAGGCTACCTTAAACACTGATGCTCTGAGGCAAATAGCCTGAGCCCAGACCTTCCAACAGACACCGACACAGCTGGCTGCACACCCAGCACATTGGACCCGCCACTGCCTTAGGCCACCATCTATTCCCAACCTGGGTTTTCAGTCATCGGTCCTAGACCTTATATCCAATCCCTGCACCGGGGGGACCCCCTCTGATGCACACAAGTCAGAACCCCTCCTACCCCATGGCAAGAAACCTTGCTGCTGGCAGTGAGTCAAACCTTCAGTGTTGGAGAAAACGGCATGACCCATGAGGCCACGCACATGCGTGAGGGCCGCCTTGGGCACAAACACACATTGTGACCCTCAGCGTGAGTACCTTATTCAAGTAACGCCTCTCAGTGACTGGACCAACAGCCCGCATATGTGGTTTGCCATGCCCATAGGCACCCAGGACTAAATAGATGGTGTGTATTCCAGTTGAGGGAACCCACTGCTGTGCTCTAGAGTCCCTCTCCTGGGGGGTCCCCTGTGGCAGAAAACAGTACTCTTCATTCTCACAGAATGAACACAAACACTTGGGAGCTTGGACAATCCCCCGAGAGGAAGGCACTTCTTCGGCCTCTGAGACAACCCCTACCCTGACCGGACACTGTAAATCCTGAGTGACTGCCCCCCACTTGCCCTACTTTGATTTCCAGAGGATCTCCCATCACGGACTGGAGATCAGTCCTGCCATTACATTGGCCACTAGCTGAGCCAAGTTTGCTTTTTCAGACATCTGTCCCCACAGCCCTGGCAAACACAGCCTCTAGGCTGGGTCCTCTGGAGCCATACCACAGGACCGTGCCTGCTCTCTCCTGGAAAACTGTGTCCATTCCTTTGGACACACACCTCCAGAATATGAGAAACCTCAAGGCCCCCGAGGACATCCCACTACAGGGAGCCTCACTGGACTCACAGGGGCATTCGGACACAAGCTGAGCAGCTACATCCATGAATGCATGCACATAGAAGTCAACAGAGATAGAAGGTTGAGCCGGACAGGCCCTTAGGCCATAATCTCAACTCTTGCTTTGGGTTCCAGGTGTTACTCCTCAGAGGCTTTGGTTCGAAGAACAGGATATGGGGCTTTCCTGAGGCACTGAACAGAACTCCTCTCGTCTCCACATGGGAAGCTTCCTTGTTGGAGCTGTGTCAAACACCTCAGTTTGGAAAACCCTGCAGAGTTCCTGAGCCACCTCCACATTCCAAGGTCTCCCAGGCCACCAAGCCACAGTAGGACTCATCTTCAGGAGAGTCCATTTCAACTCTCCCCTCTGGGTAGCTCAAACAGGAGCCTGCAGATTGAGCCTGCCTTGTCCTGACTAAAGAGTGGGTATATGAAGTGGCGTTCCCAGGCATCCATGCTTAGACACCTGCTCTCGAGTCTTTCCGTATGGGGCCTCCTGGAACCATCCAATAGGACTCGACTGTCGTGCAGAAGGAAACCTTGAGGTTTGGAGTAGTTCACAAATCCCATCGTAGGCAAACCTCCCTGGCCTAATGAAGCCCTCACCCTTCAGGAAGAGGCCATGCTGGACAAAAACTCTAGCCTGAGGCACGTCTCATAGTTGACATGACCTCAGTGCAGGAGATCTCGATTCAGCCTCTGCAGAGTGGGCCTGCCGTGCCCTCGGTCCCAAACCTCACGCTACCTTGTGTTTTCAGACTTCCTTCCTCACACTCCTGGCAAACAAGCCCTCCGGACCAGGAACTCCAGAACCAAAACCCAGCCCAGTGTCTGTCCAACGGAAGAAAAACGTTTCCCTGTGGGGCTCTCCAGAAAACCCAGATGAGGATCAACCTGCTCGGGCCTCGACGGTACCCGAACTGGATAGGATGCTCTGGGCACTCATGCTCTGTCTGACACAGCCTGAAGCCAGACGTCCAGACAGACAAGGAGACAGCTGGCCGCACACCCAGCACTTCGGACACGCCATGGTCTTATGCCGTCACCTCTTCCTAACCTTGGTTTTCAGATATCTGAACCTAGACATTATATCAATTCTCCACACAGCTGGGTATAGCAAGCACAAAACAGAACTCCTCCTTCCCCATGGCTGTCAAGCTTGCTCTTGGCATGGAGTCACACCTTCAGGGTGGGAGAAACCTTCATGGCCCCTGAAGCCACGCCCAAACTTGAGTGCTGCTTGGCACAAATTCACACTGTGACCCTCAGCATGAGCCCCATGTCAAAGAAAGGCCTGTCAGGACCTGGACCAAGAGCCCGCATATGGGGCTTGCCAAGCCCCTATGCACCCAATCCTCACCAGTGTTTGAGTTTTTCAGTCGCCCCACCTGTACCTGGGCTCTACTCTGGAATCCCTTTCTTGGAGAGACCCATGAGCCAGACAACACGACTCGACCCTTCCCTCAAAATGACCCCAAACTCTTGGGAGCTGGGACAAATCCCCAGAGAGGGATACTCGTCCACAGTACCTGAGGCCACCGCTCCAATCCACGGCTATCCCGGACACAACATCCAGAGACAAAAGCCTGAAGGAACGCCTTCCACTCGCCCTTGTTTCAGAGGCCCAGGAGTTCCCTCTCAGGCTGTACATCCGGCCTGTCATACCCTAGGCGCCACTCATAAGCTGACTTTGTGTTTTAAGACTTCTGTGCCCACAGCATGGACCCACACAACCTCCAGGCTAGGGCGTCTGAAGCCACAGCGAAAGATTGTGCTGGCCCTCTCTAAGGAAAGTGTGTCCAATCCATTGACCACAACCCTACAGTTTAGGGAAAAGCTCCAAGGCCCCTGAGGCCATCAATAGGTAGGCCACCCTGGACTAAGAGGGGCTATCTGACACCAGCAGAGCAACTATCTCCACTTAGATTCTCAGACAGTGTCCCCAGAGACAGAAGGTTGAAATGGACAGGCCCCCAGGCCCTAATATGAACCTTAGCTTTGTTTCCATGTGTCTGTTCTCAGAAGACTGTTTTCGTAGACCAGCACACGGGGCTTTTCCGAGGCACCAAACCAAACCTCTCTCTCCACATGGGGAGCTTTCTTACTGGGGATGTATCAAACCCTTCAGGTAGGAGAGTTCCACAGGGCCACTGAACAACCAGCACATTCCAAGGTCTCCATGGACCCAAACGCACATTATGACGCATCCTCAGGAGAGGCCATTTCAACTCAGCCCCCTGGGTAGCGTGACCCAGAGGCAGCAGATCAAACATATCTTTTCGCTAATGGCCAATGGGAATGCGAGGCATGCTGTACAGGGATCCATCCTACGAACACTGCTCTCCAGTCCTTTCATATGGTATGTCCTGGAGCCATGCAACAGGACTCGAATGTCCCACAGAAGGAAACCTTGTGGTTTGGGGCAACCTCCAAACTCAGCGTGGGAAAACTTCCTTGGCCTCATGAGGCCCCGCTTCATGAAGGTGCCATCATGGACACATACTCCAGCCTCAGCCAACGTCTGATCCTCAGCCTGGCTACAGATGCAGGAGATTTTGATTAAGCCTCTGCAGAGTGGGTCTGCTCTGCCTTTGGCTCCAATCCTCACCCTAGCTTGTGTTTTCAGACTTCCGTCCTCACACTCCTGGCCCACAAGCCCTCCCTACTGGGAATTCTGGGGCCACAAAGAAGCACTCTGCCTGCCTCCCAGGAGAAATACATTGTCTATGGTGCTGCCCAGAAACCCCAAATGAGGATCAATCTGCTTGGCCCTCGGCAACACCCCAATTGCATAGGCTACCTTAAACAGTGATGCTCTGTCGCAAATAGCCTGAGCCCAGACCTTCCAACAGACACCGACACAGCTGGCTGTACACCCAGCACATTGGACCTGCCACTGCCTTAGGCCAGCATCCATTCCCAACCTGGGTTTTCAGTCATCGGAACCTAGACCTTATCTCCAATCCCTGCACAGGGGGGAACCTGATGCACAAATAAGAACCCCTCCTTCCCCATGGCAAGAAAACTTGCTGCTGGCAGTGAGTCAAACCTTCAGTGTAGGAAACACGACATGGCCCATGAGGCAACGCCCAAGCGTTAGGGCCGCCTTGGGCACAAACACACATTGTGACCCTCAGCGTGAGTACCTTATTCAAGTAACGCCTCTCAGTGACTGGACCAAGAGCCCGCATATGTGGCTTGCATGCCCATAGGCACCCAGGATTAACTAGATGGTGTGTATTCCAGTTGAGGGAACCCACTGCTGTGCTCTAGAGTCCCTCTCCTGGGGGGTCCCCTGTGGCAGAAAACAGTACTCTTCCCTTCCCACAGAATGAATCCAAACACTTGGGAGCTTGCACAATCCCCCGAGAGGAAGGCTCTTCCTCGGCCTCTGAGACAACCCCTACCCTGACCGGACACTGTGAACGCAACACCCAGAGACAAAATCCTGAGTGACTGCCTCCCACTTGCCCTCCTTTGATATCCAGAGGATCTCCCCTCACGGACTGGAGATCAGTCCTGCCATTACCTTGGACACTAGCTGAGCCAAAATTGCTTTTTCAGACATCTGTCCCCACAGCCCTGGCAAACACAGCCTCTAGGCTGGGTCCTCTGGAGCCATACCACAGGACCGTGCCTGCTCTCTCCTGGGAAACTGTGTCCATTCCTTTGGACACACACCTCCAGAATATGAGAAACCTCAGGACCCCCGAGGACATCCCACTACTGGGAGGCTCCCTGGACACACAGGGGCATTCGGACACAAGCTGAGCAGCTACCTCCACGAAGGCATGCACACAGATGTCAACAGAGATAGAAGGTTGAGCCGGACAGGCCCTTAGGCCGTAATCTCAACTCTTGCTTTGGTTTCCAGGTGTTACTCCTCAGAGGCTTTGGTTCGAAGAACAGGATATGGGGCTTTCCTGAGGCACTGAACAGAACTCCTCTCGTCTTCACATGGGAAGCTTCCTTGTTGATGCTGTGTCAAACACCTCAGTTTGGAAAACCCTGCAGAGTCCCTGAGCCACCTCCACATTCCAAGGTCTCCCAGGCCACCAAGCCACAGTAGGACTCATCTTCAGGAGAGTCCATTTCAACTCTCCCCTCTGGGTAGCTCAAACAGGAGCCTGCAGATTGAGCCTGCCTTGTCCTGACTAAAGAGTGGGTATATGAAGTGGCGTTCCCAGGCATCCATGCTTAGACACCTGCTCTCGAGTCTTTCCGTATGGGGCCTCCTGGAACCATCCAATAGGACTCGACTGTCGTGCAGAAGGAAACCTTGAGGTTTGGAGTAGTTCACAAATCCCATCGTAGGCAAACCTCCCTGGCCTAATGAAGCCCTCACCCTTCAGGAAGAGGCCATGCTGGACAAAAACTCTAGCCTGAGGCACGTCTCATAGTTGACATGACCTCAGTGCAGGAGATCTCGATTCAGCCTCTGCAGAGTGGGCCTGCCGTGCCCTCGGTCCCAAACCTCACGCTACCTTGTGTTTTCAGACTTCCTTCCTCACACTCCTGGCAAACAAGCCCTCCGGACCAGAAACTCCAGAAACAAAACCCAGCCCAGTGTCTGTCCAACGGAAGAAAAACGTTTCCCTGTGGGGCTCTCCAGAAAACCCAGATGAGGATCAACCTGCTCGGACCTCGACGGTACCCGAACTGGATAGGATGCTCTGGGCACTCATGCTCTGTCTGACACAGCCTGAAGCCAGACGTCCAGACAGACAAGGAGACAGCTGGCCGCACACCCAGCACTTCGGACACGCCATGGTCTTATGCCGTCACCTCTTCCTAACCTTGGTTTTCAGATATCTGAACCTAGACATTATATCAATTCTCCACACAGCTGGGTATCGCAAGCACAAAACAGAACTCCTCCTTCCCCATGGCTGTCAAGCTTGCTCTTGGCATGGAGTCACACCTTCAGGGTGGGAGAAACCTTCATGGCCCCTGAAGCCACGCCCAAACTTGAGTGCTGCTTGGGCACAAATTCACACTGTGACCCTCAGCATGAGCCCCATGTCAAAGAAAGGCCTGTCAGGACCTGGACCAAGAGCCCGCATATGGGGCTTGCCAAGCCCCTATGCACCCAATCCTCACCAGTGTTTGAGTTTTCCAGTCGCCCCACCTGTACCTGGGCTCTACTCTGGAATCCCTTTCTTGGAGAGACCCATGAGCCAGACAACATGACTCCACCCTTCCCTCAAAATGTCCCCAAACTCTTGGGAGCTGGGACAAATCCCCAGAGAGGGATACTCGTCCACAATCCCTGAGGCCACCGCTCCAATCCACGGCTATCCCGGACACAACATCCAGAGACAAAAGCCTGAAGGAACGCCTTCCACTCGCCCTTGTTTCAGAGGCCCAGGTTTTCCCTCTCGGGCTGTACATCCGGCCTGTCATACCCTAGGCGCCACTCATAAGCTGACTTTGTGTTTTAAGACTTCTGTGCCCACAGCATGGACCCACACAACCTCCAGGCTAGGGCCTCTGAAGCCACAGCGAAAGATTGTGCCGGCCCTCTCTAAGGAAAGTGTGTCCAATCCATTGACCACAACCCTACAGTTTAGGGAAAAGCTCCAAGGCCCCTGAGGCCATCAATAGGTAGGCCACCCTGGACTAAGAGGGGCTCTCTGACACCAGCAGAGCAACTATCTCCACTTAGATTCTCAGACAGTGTCCCCAGAGACAGAAGGTTGAAATGGACAGGCCCCCAGGCCCTAATATGAACCTTAGCTTTGTTTCCATGTGTCCGTTCTCAGAGGACTGTTTTCGTAGACCAGCAAATGGGGCTCCTCTGAGGCACCAAACCAAGCATCTCTCGTCTCCACATGGGCAGCTTTCTTACTGGGGAAGTATCAAACCCTTCAGGTAGGAGAGTTCCGCAAGGCCACCGAACAACCAGCACATTCCAAGGTCTCCATGGACCCAAACGCACATTATGACGCATCCTCAGGAGAGGCCATTTCAACTCAGCCCCCTGGGTAGCGTGACCCAGAGGCAGCAGATCAAACATATCTTGTCGCTAATGGCCTATTGGAATGCGAGGAATGCTGTACAGGGATCCATCCTTCGAACCCTGCTCTCCAGTCCTTCCATATGGTATGTCCTGGAGCCATGCAACAGGACTCGTATGTCCCGCAGAAGGAAACCTTGTGGTTTGGGGCAACCTCCAAACTCAGCGTGGGAAAATTTCCTTGGCCTCATGAGGCCCCCGCTTCATGAAGGTGCCATCATGGACACATACTCCAGCCTCAGCCAACGTCTGATCCTCAGCCTGACTTCAGATGCAGGAGATTTTGATTCAGTCTCTGCAGAGTGGGTCTGCTCTGCCCTTGGCTCCAATACTCACCCTAGCTTGTGTTTTCAGACTTCCGTCCTCACAATCCTGGCCCACAAGCCCTCCCTACTGGGAATTCTGGGGCCACAAAGAAGCACTCTGCCTGCCTCCCAGGAGAAATACATTGTCTATGGTGCTGCCCAGAAACCCCAAATGAGGATCAAACTGCTTGGCCCTCGGCAACACCCCAATTGCATAGGCTACCTTAAACACTGATGCTCTGTCACAAATAGCCTGAGCCCAGACCTTCCAACAGACACCGACACAGCTGGCTGCACTCCTAGGACATTGGACCCGCCACTGCCTTAGGCCAGCATCCATTCCCAACCTGGGTTTTCAGTCATCGGATCCTAGACCTTATCTCCAATCCCTGCACAGGGGGGAACCTGATGCACAAATAAGAACCCCTCCTTCCCCATGGCAAGAAAACTTGCTGCTGGCAGTGAGTCAAACCTTCAGTGTAGGAAAAACGGCATGATCCATGAGGCCACGCACATGCGTGAGGGCCGCCTTGGGCACAAACACACATTGTGACCCTCAGCGTGAGTACCTTATTCAAGTAACGCCTCTCAGTGACTGGACCAAGAGCCCGCATATGTGGCTTACATGCCCATAGGCACCCAGGATTAACTAGATGGTGTGTATTCCAGTTGAGGGAACCCACTGCTGTGCTCTTCAGTCCCTCTCCTGGGGGGTCCCCTGTGGCAGAAAACAGTACTCTTCCCTTCCCACAGAATGAACCCAAACACTTGGGAGCTTGGACAATCCCCCGAGAGGAAGGCTCTTCCTCGGCCTCTGAGACAACGCCTACCCTGACCGGACACTGTGAACGCAACACCCAGAGACAAAATCCTGAGTGACTGCCTCCCACTTGCCCTCCTTTGATATCCAGAGGATCTCCCCTCACGGACTGCAGATCAGTCCTGCCATTACCTTGACCACTAGCTGAGCCAAGTTTGCTTTTTCAGACATCTGTCCCCACAGCCCTGGCAAACACAGCCTCTAGGCTGGGTCCTCTGGAGCCATACCACAGGACCGTGCCTGCTCTCTCCTGGGAAACTGTGTCCATTCCTTTGGACACACACCTCCAGAATATGAGAAACCTCAAGGCCCCCGAGGACATCCCACTACTGGGAGGCTCCCTGGACACACAGGGGCATTCGGACACAAGCTGAGCAGCTACCTCCACGAAGGCATGCCCACAGATGTCAACAGAGATAGAAGGTTGAGCCGGACAGGCCCTTAGGCCGTAATCTCAACTCTTGCTTTGGGTTCCAGGTGTCACTCCTCAGAGGCTTTGGTTCAAAGAACAGGATATGGGGCTTTCCTGAGGCACTGAACAGAACTCCTCTCGTCTCCACATGGGAAGCCTCCCTGTAGGAGCTGTGTCAAACACCTCAGTTTGGAAAACCCTGCAGAGTCCCTGAGCCAACTCCACATTCCAAGGTCTCCCAGGCCACCAAGCCACAGTAGGACTCATCTACAGGAGAGTCCATTTCAACTCTCCCCCCTGGGTAGCTCACCCAGGAGCCTGCAGATTGAGCCTGCCTTGTCCTGCCTAAAGAGTGGGAATATGAGTCGGCATGCCCAGGCATCCATGCTTAGACACCTGCTCTCGAGTCTTTCCGTATGGGGCCTCCTGGAACCATCCAGTAGGTCTCGACTGTCGTGCAGAAGGAAAGCTTGAGGTTTGGAGTAGTTCACAAATCCCATTGTAGGCAAACCTCCCTGGCTTCATGAAGCCCCCACACCCTTCAGGAAGAGGCCATGCTGGGCAAAAACTCTAGCCTGAGGCACGTCTCATAGTTGACATGACCTCAGTGCAGGAGATCTCGATTCAGCCTCTGCAGAGTGGCCCTGCCATGCCCTCCGTCCCAAACCTCACACTAGCTTTTGTTTTCAGACTTCCTTCCTCACACTCCTGGCAAACAAGCCCTACGGACTAGGAACTCCAGAACCACAACCCAGCCCAGTGTCTGCCTTACGGAAGAAAAACGCTTCCCTATGGGGCTCTCCAGAAAACCCAGATGATGGTCAACCTGTTCGGGCCTCGACGGTCCCCGAAGTGGATATGCTGCTCTGGGCACTCATGCTCTGTCTGACACAGCCTGAAGCCAGACGTCCAGACAGACAAAGAGACAGCTGGCCACACACCCAGCACTTCGGACACGCCATGGTCTTATGCCGTCACCTCTTCCTAACCTTGGTTTTCAGATATCTGAACCTAGACATTATATCAATTCTCCACACAGCTGGGTATCGCAAGCACAAAACAGAACTCCTCCTTCCCCATGGCTGTCAAGCTTGCTCTTGGCATGGAGTCACACCTTCAGGGTGGGAGAAACCTTCATGGCCCCTGAAGCCACGCCCAAACTTGAGTGCTGCTTGGGCACAAATTCACACTGTGACCCTCAGCATGAGCCCCATGTCAAAGAAAGGCCTGTCAGGACCTGGACCAAGAGCCCGCATATGGGGCTTGCCAAGCCCCTATGCACCCAATCCTCACGAGTGTTTGAGTTTTCCAGTCGCCCCACCTGTACCTGGGCTCTGCTCTGGAATCCCTTTCTTGGAGAGACCCATGAGCCAGACAACACGTCTCCACCCTTCCCACAAAATGACCCCAAACTCATGAGGCCCCCGCTTCATGAAGGTGCCATCATGGACACATACTCCATCCTCAGCCAACTTCTGATCCTCAGCCTGACTTCAGATGCAGGAGATTTTGATTCAGCCTCTGCCGATTGGGCCTGCTCTGCCCTTGGCTCCAATCCTCACCCTAGCTTGTGTTTTCAGACTTCCGTCCTCACACTCCTGGCCCACAAGCCCTCCCTACTGGGAATTCTGGGGCCACACTGAAGCACTCTGCCTGCCTCCCAGGAGAAAAACATTGTCTATGGTGCTGCCCAGAAACCACAAATGAGGATCAAACTGCTTGGCCCTCGGCAACACCCCAATTGCATAGGCTACCTTAAACACTGATGCTCTGTCGCAAATAGCCTGAGCCCAGACCTTCCAACAGACACCGACACAGCTGGCTGCACACCCAGCACATTGGACCCGCCACTGCCTTAGGCCAGCATCCATTCCCAACCTGGGTTTTCAGTCATCGGAACCTAGACCTTATCTCCAATCCCTGCACAGGGGGAACCTGATGCACAAGTCAGAACCCCTCCTTCCCCATGGCAAGAAACCTTGCTGCTGGCCGTGAGTCAAACCTTCAGTGTAGGAGAAAACGGCAAACCTGCCGGGCCTCATGAAGCCCCCCATATCCTTCAGGGAGAGGCCATCATGGACAAAAACTCTAGCTTGAAGCACGTCTCATAGTAGATATGACCGCAATGCAGGAGATCTTGATTAAGCCTCTGCAGAGTCGCCTGCCGTGCCCTCGGTCCCAAACCTCACGCTAGCTTGTGTTTTCAGACTTCCTTCCTCACACTCCTGGCAAATAATCCCTCCAGAGTAGGATTTGCAGAACCACAAGCCAGCCCAGTTACTGCCCACTGGTAGAAAACGTTTCCTTGTGGGGCTCTCCATAAAACCCAGATGAGGATCAACCTGCTCTTGCCTCGACGGCACTCAGATTTGATAGGCTGCTCTGGGCACTAATGCTCTGCCTTTCACAGCCTGATGCCAGACGTCCAGACAGGCAAGGAGACAGCTGGCCACACACCTAGCACTTCTGACATGCCATGGTCTTATGCCGTTATCTCTTCCTAACCTTGGTTTTCAGATATCTAAACCCAGATATTATATCAATTCCCCACACAGTTGGGCATCTGAATCACAAATCAGAACTCCTTCTTCTTCATGGCTGTAAGGCTTGCTCTTGGCATGGAGTCACACCTTCAGGGTGGGAGAAACCTTCATTTCCCCTGAAACCACGCCCAAACTTGAGTGCTGCCTTGGGCACAAATTCACTCTGTGACCCTCAGCATGAGCCCAATATCAAAGAAAGGCCTGTCAGGGCCTTGACCAAGAGCCCGCATATGAGGCGTGCCAAGCCCCTATACACCCAATCCTCACCAGTGTTTGAGTTTTCCAGTCTCCCCCCCGTTCCTGGGGCTCTGCTCTGGAATCACTTTCTTGGAGAGACACATGAGCCAGACAACAGGACTCCACCCTTCCCACAAAATGACCCCAAACTCCTGTTAGCTGGGACAAATCCCCAGAGAGGGATACTTGTCCACAGTCACTGAGGCCACCCCCTACAATCTACGGCTATCCTGGACGCATCCAGAGACAAAAGCCTAAAGGAATATCGCCCTTGATTCACAAGCCAAGGAGCTCACTCTCTATCTGTACATCCGGCCTGCCATACCCTCGGCGCCACTCATAAGCTGAGTTTGTGTTTTCAGACTTCTGTGCCCACAGCCTGGACTCACACACCCTCCAGGCTAGGGCATCTGGAGCCACAGCGAAAGATTGTGCCTGCCCTCTCCAAGGAAAGTGTGCCCAATCCATTGACCACAACCCTACAGGTTAGGGAAAAGCTCCAAGGCCCCTGAGGCCATCCTGATAGTGTAGGCTGCCCTGGAATAAAAGGGGCACTCTGACACCAGCTGAGCCATTATCACCACTTAGACTCTCAGACAGTGTCCCCAGAGACAGAAGATTGAAATGGACAGGCCCTTAGGCCCTAATATGAACCTTAGCTTTAGTTTTCATGTGTCTGTCCTTGAGGACTGGTTTCGTATACCAGCATATTAGGTTTTTCTGAGGCTCCAAACCAAACCTCTCTCGTCTCCACATGGAGTGCTTTCTTACTGGATCTGTATCAAACCCTTCTGGTCGGAGAATTCCGCAGGGCCACAGTACAACCATCACATTCCAAGGTCTCCATGGACAGAAACACACATTATGACGCATCCTCAGGAGAGGCCATTTCAACTCAGCCCGCTGGTTAGCTTGCCCCAGAGCCAGCAGATCAAACATATCTTGTCGTTAATGGCCAAAGGGAATGCGAGGCATGCTGTTCAGGGATCCATCCTTTGAACCCTCCTCTTCAGTCCTTCCGTATGGTATGTACTGTAGCCACTCAACAGGACTCGACTGTCTTGCAGAAGGAAACCTTGTGGTTTGTGGCAACCTCCAAACTCAGCGTGGGAAAATTTCGTTGGCCTCATGAGGCACCTGCTTCATGAAGGTGCTATCAAGGGCACAATCCAACCTCAGCCAACGTCTGATCCTCAGCCTGACTTCAGATGCATGAGATATCCTTTCAGCCTTTGCAGAGTGTGCCTGCTCCCAACCTCACCCTATCTTTTGTTTTCAGACTCTACCCTAGCACTCCTGGCCCAAAAGCCCTCATGATTGGGAATTCTGGTTCCAGAACGAAGGACTCTGCCTGCCCCCCAAAGAAAAACATTGTCTATGGCATTGCTCAGAAACCCCAAATGAAAATCAACCTGCTCAGCCCTCGGCAACACCCCAATTGCATAGGCTACCCTAAACACTATGCTCTGTCTTACATAGCCTGAGCCCAGACCTTGTGAGAGACATTGAGACAGTTGGCTTCACACCCAGCACATCGAGCCTGCCATGGGTTAGGCCATTTCATCCCTTCCCATTGACCTGGGTGTCTTCCTGGAGGTATATTCTGAGGCTGTGTCAGACTATGCATTTTTTCTGGAGCTTCCTATGGAATTGGGGTGGTATTAGGGGCCTTGCAATTTTCTCTTAATCTGGTGGGTTGGGAAACTGAGACAGGCTGACATTCCTTGGGAGAGCTGGCCCAGTGCTGTTGTGTGTTCCTGGAGGCCCCATCCTGGAGGGCATATGGGTCAGGACTCTGGGTCCAAAGTCTTCAGACACAAACTCGGGTAAGAGTTAAGCTCGAGGTGATGGCAGACCCAATCTTCAGACCCTGAGCGAAGCATCTCCAGATATGAAATTCGGACGGCTGTGAGGCAGGAGCACAGTCTTTTCTGTCTGACTTGTTTGTCTATGATGGCCACGAAATGGAGGGGTGGCCTCATGGGTCCATGTGAGATTCTACCTCTCTGGGAATTCTGCTCGGCACCCAAGAGTTTGGTGTATTTCCGGGGGATGGGAGGAGCGCAGTTTTCTGAGTCAGGGATCCCGTCCAAACAGCCATTCCAGAGATGGGTCCTGGGTTCTGGAGCCTGGATCACCGCAACAAGGCTTAGGATTTGGGCCTAGGGTCCTGCTCTATGTTTTCCTGGTACAGCTCCCGAGTGTTCTTGTTGGAAATGGGTCTCATTCTGAGGTTCACAATGCCTGTTTTTGCCCAGATGCCCATGCTGAGTGGGTGTGACCTCATGGGCTATGCACTTGGCTCCCACTCTGAGGGTTGGACTGCCATCTCAACATTCAGTTTTCCTGCCATGGGGAAGGAGGGGTACTTTTTTATGCTTCAGGTTCCCCCATGGGCAGGAATTTGAGCTAAGTTCTGGGACAGGTGCCTGAATACCCAGTTCACTTTGAGATGAGGTCCTCGGGCCAAGGCAGGACCCACCTGCAGAAAATGAGGCCTGCTTTCTGGGTGCCTGTCAGGAGCTCGGGCTCGAGCTGTGTCAGACAGAACATTCGTGGAGAGTTCGGCCTATGATATTGGGGTGCTTTTGAGAGCTGTGCAACTGGATCCTCATGGGGGATTTTTGCACAGACCCTTTCTTCACTTCTTCTATCTGGTGAGCAGGCAGATGGCTGCATTACGGCTCCAGAATATCCAATTTGGAGGGTTTGCAGGCGAGGAGTGTGAGGACAGAAGTATTAAAACATAAGCTACGGTTACGCTCAGTGCCGAGCACATGTCTATTCCAATGTACAGCAGTTGTTTCGAGATCTCCAGCACCTGGGCGAGGGGAAGATGTCTGCTCACGCTGGAGTTTGTATCCATGATGGCCAACAAATGGTGGGGAGGCCTCAAGAATTCTTGGAGGTTTTTCCAAGCTGGAGCTTGTGAGCTGCTCCAAATATCAAGGTGTCCTACTAAGGGACAGCAGAAGTCTTCTTACAGGGCTCCAGGGTCCCCCATATGGAAGATTCGATAGCAATGCTCTCTGAATGGAGGCCTGGGAAGCCAATCTCGTGTTACCATTGCAGCTGAGGAACAGGGTAAGCTTGAACCAATGACACTGATTCCAAGTTCCAAGTGATTTTCGTTGATGGAAGTTCTCAGTCTAACAGGTCCCAATGCTGCTTGGTGTCCAGGGAGACCTTAGAATGTGGTGGCGGCTCTCTGACCATTGAGGATTCTCTATCCTTAGGATTAGACCCAGTACCCAGGAGCCAGGTTTCCTTCTTGGGACAGGAGGTGTGCTCTTGTATGGCTCACGGACCACAGGTTGGACCATATGCTTGAATTTCCAGAACAGACCTCTAGGAAGAGAGACCTCAAAACATAAGCTAGGGTTCTGATGAGGTTTTAGGGCCATGGAAGTTTCAATCTTCGGACTAAGTGCCATTGGCCTGCATGTCATCCTGGAGGTAGGTGCTGAGGCTGTGTCAGGCTGTGCACTTTTTCCAGAGTGGCCTATGATATTGGGGTGCAGTCAGGGGCCTTGCAGTTTTCTCCTAATCTGGACATTTTGGGAAACTGAGATGGGCAGGGTTTCCTCAGGAGAGCAGGGCCAGTGATGTCATGTGTTTCTCGAGGCCCCATCCTGGAGGTCATGTGTGTCAGGACTTTGGGACCAAAGACTTTAGACACAACCTCGGATAAGAGGTAGGAGTGAGGTGATGGCAGTCCGAATCTGAAGACCCTGAGGGAAGCTCCTCGGGATTTGAAATTCAGGTGGCTGGGAGGGAGGAGCACAGGCTTTTCTGTCTAGATTTTGTGTCTAGGATGGCCACTAAATGGAGGGGTGACCTCATGTGTCCATGGGATATTCTTCCACTCTGGTGATTCTGCTTGGCACCCAAGAGTTTGATTTCTTTCTGGGGAAGAGGAAAAGACTGTATTCCATCTCTGGGATCCTGTCCAAACAGGGATTCCAGAGATGGGTTCTGGGTCCAGACACTGGGAAAACTTAACCAAAGCTTCGATTTGGGATCCTGGTCCAGATCCCAAGGGGGATCTTTGGAAAGGGGTCTCATTCTGAGGGTCACAATGCCTATTTGTGCCCAGCTGCCCATCCTGTGTAGGCATGGTCTCATGGACCATGCACCTGGTTCCCACTCAGGGTTGTACAGCCATCTCAACATTCAGTTTTCTGGCCATGGGGAAGGAAGAGCACTCTTTTGTGCTTCCGAGTCCCCTATGGGCAGGAATTTGAGCTAAGTCTGGGACAGGTACCTGAATATCCAGGTTGCTTCAAGATGATGGCCTCGGGCCAAGGTTGGACCCACCTGGAGGATATGGGGTCCACTATCTGGGTGGCTGACAGGAGGTCGGGGATCAGGCGGTGTCAGATAGACAATGTATGCAGAGGTCGGTCTATTATATTGGGGTGCCATTGAGGGCCGTGCAGGAGGATCCTCATGTGGGTTTCTACGAAGACTTATAGGGCACTTCTTTCTGGTGGGCAGGCAGAAAGCTGCACTGTGGCTTCAGAATTCCCAATATGGAGGGCTTGTAGGCGAGGAGTTTGAAGACAGAAGTCTGAAAACACAAGCCACGGATAAGCTCAGTGCCGACCACAGGACCATTCCATTGTGCAGTGGTTGTTTCGAGATTTCCAGCACCTGAGTATGGGCGAGGGTCAGATGTCTGCTCACGCTGGGTTTGCATCCATGATGGTCAACGAATTGTGGGGTGGCCTCAAGAATTCTTGGAAATTTTCCCAAGCAGGACCTTGTGAGCTGCTCCAAACAGCAAGGTGTCCTACTGTGGGACAGGGGAAGTCCGCTTACAAGGCTCCAGGGTCCCCCATATAGAAAGATTCGACAGCAGAGGTCTCTGAATGGGGGCCTGGGAAGTCTTCCTTGCATGACCATTGCAGCTGAGGAACATTGCAGGCTTGATCTGCTGGTTTTTGTTCAAATTTCCAAGTGATCTAAGTTGACGGATGTTCTCAGTCTAATGAGTCACAATGCTGCTTGGTGTCCAGGGAGACCTTAGAATGTGGTGGTGAGGGTGCCTGGGTGGCTCAATGGGCTAAGCTGCTGCCTTCGGCTCAGGTCATGATCTCAGGGTCCTGGGATTGAGTCCCGCATCAGGCTCTCTGCTTAGCAGGGAGCCTGCTTCTTCCTCTCTCTCTCTCTGCCTTCCTCTATGCCTACTTGTGATCTCTCTCTGTCAAATAAATAAATAAAATCTATATAAAAAAAAGAATGTGGTTGTATGTCTGTGGACATGCAGGATTCTCCTACCTGAGGGTTAGACCCAGTTCCCAGGAGCCAGGTTCCCTTCTCGGGACAGGAGGGGTTCTCTTGTATGGCTCAGGGACCACATGTCGGATCATATGTTGGATTTCAAGACCAGGCCTCTGGGCACAGAGGCCTGAATATCTAGGCTAGGGTTCTTATGAGGTTGTAGGGGCATGTCATCCTCAACCTTCGGACTTAGGGACTTTGACCTGTGAGTCTTCCTGGAGGTAGATGCTCAGGCTGTGTCAGACTGTGCATTTTTTCCAGAGTGGCCTATGAAATTGGGGTGGGCTCAGGGGCCTTGCAGGCTTTTCCTAATCTGGAGGGTTTGTGCAACTGAGACGGCAGAATTTCATCCAGAGATCAGGCCCAGTGATGTAGTGTGGTTCTGTCAGCCCCATCCTGCAGGGAATGTGGTTAAGGGCTCTGGGACCAAAGTCTTCAGACACAAAATTGTGTATCAATTAGGAGGGAGGTGATGGCAGCCCCGATCTGCAGACGCTGAAGGCAGCTCCTCAGGATTTGAAATTCGTGTGGCTGGGAGGCAGGAGCAAAGGCTTTTCTGTCTGGATTGTGTCTAGGATGGCCTTGGAATGGTGGGGTGTCCTCATGTGTCCATGGAATATTCTACCTCTCTGGGGATTCTGCCCAGCACCCAAGAGTTTGGTGTCTCACTGAGAAGGAGAGAGCGTGGTTTACTGTTTCAGTGTTTCCGTCAACACAGGGATTCCAGAGATGGGTTATAGGTCCCTGTGCCTGGATAACCCTACAAAGGCTTAGTATTTGGGCCTAGAGGCTTGACTGCTTGGCTCTGTGGGGCTTTGGTTCAGCTCCCATGGAGACTTGTTGGAAATGGAGTTCAGGGTAAGGGTCACAATGCCTGTTTTTGCCCAGATGCCCATCCTGAGTGGGCATTGGTTCTTGTTCCATGCACCTGGATCCCAATATGAGGGTTGGACCACCATATCAACATTTAATTTTCCTTCTATGAGGAAGGAGGAGTACTCTTTTGTGCTTCAGATTCCCCCATGCACAGTAATTTGAGCTATGTTCTGGGACTGGTACGTGAATAACCAGGTTGGTTTGAGATGAAGGACTCAGGTCAAGGCAGGTCACACCTGCCAGATATGGGTCCCGCTATCTAGGTGGCTACCAGGAGGTCGGGGCTCGAGCTGTGTCAGACAAAGCATTAGTTCACAAGGTGGCCTATGATATTGTGGTGCTATAGAGGGCTGTGCTGGTGGAACCTTATATGGAGTTTCACGCAGACCCATAGGGCACCTCTTTTTTCTGGTGGGCAGGCAGAAGGCATTGTGGCTCCCAAATTCCCAATATGGGGGACTTGAAGGCGAGGAGTGTGAGAACAGAAGGCAGAAAACACAATCTATGCTTAATCTCAGTGCCGAGAACATGGCCGTTCCAATGTGCAGTGGTTTTTTCGAGATCTCCAGCATCTGAGTACAGGCGAGGGTCAGATGTCTGCTCATGATAGAGTTTGTATCTATCGTGGCCAACAAATGAAATATCCAGCACCTGAGTAAAGGTGGATTTCAGATGTTTACGCACACTGGAGTTTGTGTCTCTGATGACCGAATGGAGGAGTGGCATCAAGAGGCTGATGCATGTGAGATGCTCCAAACAGCAAGGTTGTTTTTTCTACTGGACAGTTAGAGTCTGGTATGTTTTCTGCAGGGCCCCCCATGTGAAAAGTATGGGTAGCAGAGCCCTTCCACATGGATGCCTGGAAAGCACACCTCCATTGACCAATGCAGCTGAGGAACATGCAGGTTCTTTACGGTGCTTCTGGGGCGAAGCACCAAGGTCTTGAGTTGACATGGAATCTCTTGAAGATGGGTTACAATGCTGGTTTTTTTTACCAGGTAGATCTTAGAATGTGTTGGTGGCTAAGGTGCCTGCAAGATTCTCCAACCCTGAGGGTTTAACACAGGTCGAAGAGCACGGTTACCTTCTGGGGACAGGAGATGTAGTGTTTTGTGGCTCAGGGACCACATGCCATATCATAAGTTCCTATTCAAGAACAGGCCTCTGAAGACAGATGCCCGACAACCTAATCTAGGGTTCCAATGAGTCCCAGGGGCATGAGAGGTTCAATCTTCAGACTTAGGAAAGTTGACTTGGGTGTCTGCCAGGATGTAGGTGATCAGGGAGTTTCAGACTGCGCACTTATGTCCAGAGTAACCTCCAATATTGGGGTGGCCACAGGGGTCTTGAATGTTTCAACCAACTCTGGAGGGTTTGGTTAACTGACATGCACAATTTCCATGGGGATGGCAAGCACAGTCCTGTGGTGTGGCTCCAGAGACTCCACCCTGGAGGGCATGTGAGCCATGGTTCTGGGAGGGAAGTCTGCAAACACAAACTCGGGTTAGGTTTAGTGGCTAGGTTATCGCAGGGCAATGTGTAGACCTGGAAGGCTACTCGTCAGGAACAGTAACTGGAATGACCCGAAGGTGGAAGCACAGGCTTTTATATCTGGATTGTGTGTCTAGGGTGACCTCAGAATGTAGCTGTGGCCTCATGGGTCTATGGGAGATTTTTCCTCTAAGGATACTGGCGGCTCCCAATATTTTGATGACTTTTTGAGATGGGAAGACTGCTATTTTTGATCTTAGGTGTGCCCCAAAACAGGGATTCCAGAGATGGGCTCTGGGTCTAGGCGCCTGGAAAATCCCACCAAGGGTTGGGATTTGGGCTTATGGGCAGACCAGGCCTGCAATGCAGGATCTTGGTGGTGCAACTGAGAGGGCTTGTTTGGAAGCATGCTCAGGCTGAGCATTACAATGCCTGTTTGTGCCCAGGGTGGCCCTCAGGAGTGGGCGTGGTCCCATTGTCCATTTTCTGGCTCCCACACTGAGGGATGGACACACATTCCAATGGCCAGGTTTCCAGCCATGGGGAAGGAGGAAATATCTATTGTGCTTCATGTTCCCCCATAGGCAGGGATTACAGCAAAGGTCTGGGGACAGATGCCTGAATACCAAGGATGCATAGAGATGACAGATTTGGGCCATGGCCGTTCTCACATGCTGGATATGGGCCCCGCTCTCTGGGTGGCTGACACGAGGTCTGGGCTCAGGCTGTGTCAGACACAGCACTAGTGGCCAGAGAAGTCTATATATTGGGGTTCTCTCCAGGGCCGAGTAAATTGATCCTCATGTAGGGTTTCTGGCCAGACTCACGAAGCACTTCTTTCTGTGGGGCAGGCAGAATGCTGCCTTATGGATCCAGAATTCCCTATCAAGAGGGTTTGGGGACAAATAGGGTGAGAATGCAATTGTAAACACCAGCTATGCTTAAATTGAGTGCCAAGCTGAAGTCAGTTTCAATGTGCAGCAGCTTATACGAGATATCCAGCACCTGAGTAAGGGCAGATGTCAGATATTTGCTCACACTTGAGTTTGTGTCTAGGATGACGACTAATGGAGGGGTGGCTTCAGGAGGCAATGGAGGATTACCCACGCTTAAGATTGTGAGATGCTCCAAACAACAAGGTTTCCTTCTAATGGACAGGAGGAGTCTGTTTTTTTTTCCTCCAGGGTCCCTCAAGTGGAAGTTTGCGTAGCAGAGCCCTCCCGCATGGATGACTGGAAAGCACACGTCCAATGACCATTGCAGCTGAGGAACATGACAGGTTCGTTTTGTTGGTTCTGGTGCCAAGTACCAAGGCCTTGAGTTGACTTGGAATCTCTTACAGATGTGTCCCAAAACTGGTTTGTTACAAGGGAGTTCTTAGAATGTATTGGTGGCTATGGGCCACGCTGAGGGTTTGGCACAGGTCGATGTGCACAGTTTCCATCTTGGGAGAGGAGATGTTCTGTTTTGTGGCTCAGGGTACATATGTTGTATCCTGACTTGGTATTCAAGAACAGGCCTCTGAGGATTGATGCTTGCAACCTAATCTAGAGATCCAATGATGTCCTTGGTGCCCATCAGGTTCAATTTTCTTACTAAGGACCATTGATATGGTTGTCTGACTGGATGTAGGTGATCAGGGTGTTTCAGACTGTGCATTTGCATCCAGAGCCACTTCCACTATTGGGGTGGGCTCAGGGGCCTTGCAGGTTTCTCCTAACTTGGAGGCTTTGGGGAACTGTGATGGGCACAGTTTCCTTGGGGATGGCAGGCCCAGTCCTGTGGTAAGGCTTCAGAGACCACCTCCTTGAGGATATGAGAGCCATGGTTTTGGGAGGGAAGTCTGCAAACACAAATTTGGGTCAGGGATAGTGGCAAGGTGATCGCAGGTCCAATGCATAGACCTAGAAGGCATCACGTCAGGAACTGTAATTAGGGTGACTGAAAGCTGGTAGCACAGGCTTTTCTATCTGGATTGTGTGTCCAGGATGGGCTCTGAATGTAGACGTGGTCTCATGGTTCAATGGGAGACTTTTCCTCTCTAAGGATCCTGGTGGATCTCCATAGATTGGTGGTTTTTCAGAGAAGAAAAGAGTGCTCTTTTCCATCTTAGGGGTGCTCCAAAACAGGGAAGAATGCTGTTTTCCAACTTAGGCTTATGCCAAAACAGGGATTCCAGAGACGGGCTCTGGGTCTGGGTGCCCGGATATCCCACCAAGTGTTAGGATTTGGGCCTAGGGGCATTTTAGGCCTGCAATGCAGGATCCTAATGGTGTAACAGCGAGGGCTTGTTTGAAAGCATGCTCAGGCTGAGGGTCATCATGCCTCTTTGTGCCCAGGGGGGCCCTCAGGAGAGGGCGTAGTCTCATTGGCCATATAGCTGGATCCCACTTTGAGGGTTGGACACCCATTGCAACAGCCAGGCTTCCTGCAATGGAAAGAGGAGTTCTCTATTGTGCTTCAGGTTCCCCCATTGGCAGGGTTACAGGAAAGGTCTGTGGAAAGTTGCCTTAATACCAAGGATGTGTACAGATGACAGGCTAAGAATTCCCAGGTAACAAAACAGCATTGTTACCCATGTTCATGACATTCCATGTAGAAATAAGCCCTTAGTACTTCGCCCCAGAGCCACCAGAATGAACTTGCCATGTTCCTAAGCTGCAATGGTCAGTGGAGATGTGGTTTCCAGGCAACCATACGGGGGTGCTCTGCTACACAAACTTTGCAATTGGCTGGGACCCTTGAGACAAAAAAACAGAATGCCCCTGTCCGGTAGAAGGAAACATTCTGTTTGGAGCATCTCACAAGCCCCAGCGTGGGAAATTCTCCATTTCCTCTTGAAGCCACCACTCCATTTGTCAGTCATCATAGACACAAACTCCAGCATGAGCAAACATCTGACATCCGCCCTTACTCAGGTGATGGATTTCAATTCGATCGCTGCACACTGGAATTGCCTTTAGTTTGACTGAATTAAGCCATAGCTTGGGTTTACAATTCCATCCTCAGTCTACTGGTCCACAAGCCCTATTGTGAGGGAATTCTGGAGCTACAACACAATATTCTGCCTTCCCCATAGAAAGAAAAAGGGCCTGGAGAGTCTGCCCAGAAACTCCATATGATGGTCAATCTTCTCGGTGCTAGACGGAACCCTGATTCATAGGCTGCCCTGGGCACTAGTGCTGTGTCTGACATAGCCGGAGCCAGGACCTAGTGTCAGCCACTGAGAGATCAGGGCCCATATCCAGCATGTGAGACCAGCTATGGCCCAAGTCTGTCTTCTCTTCTATTCTTGGTATTCAGGCATCTGTACCCACACCTTTGCTGAAATCCTTGCCATTGGGGGAACCTGAAGCACAATAGAGAACTCCTCCTTCCCCATGGAAGGTATTCTGACAGTTGGGATAGTTGCTCAACCCTCAAAGTGGAAGGCAGCTCCATGGCCAAGGAGACCATGTGCACTCATGATGGCTTCCCCGGGCACAAGCAGGCATTGTGACCTCAGCCTGAGCATACTTTCAACCAAACGCTCTCAATTGCATCTCTGGGACCCGAATTGCAGGCCTAGTACACACCTAGGCCCAAATCCTAACCCTAGTGGGATTTTACAGGGGCCCAGACACAGAGCCCATCTCTGGAATCCCTATTTTGGGGGACCCTTAAGATGGAAAACAGCACTCTTCCCTTCCCCGAGATAGTCACCAAACTCTTGGTAGCCACCAGGATCCTTGAGTGGAAAAATCTGCCATAGACCCATGAGAACACACCTGCATTCCGAGGCCATCCTGGACATACAATCCAGATACATATCATGTGCTATCACCTTTGAGTCATCGGATTTACAGTTCCTGAAGAGCTGCCTTCCAGGTCTATGCATTGGGCCTGCAATCACCTTGCCATTAACCTAAACTGAGTTTGTGTTTGCAGACTTCCTTCCTAAAACCATGGCTCACATGACCTCCAGGTTCTGGCATCTGAAGCCACACCACAAGACTGTGCCTGAGATCGTCAAGGAAACTGTGCCCATCACTTTTGCCCGATACCTTTAGATTAGGAGAAACCTGCAAGGCCCCTGAGTGCAGCCAAATAATGGAGGCCGCTCTGGGCACAAATGCACAGTCTGAGACACCCTGATCACCTCCATACAGGCAGACACCCAAGTCAATGCTCCTGAGTCAGAAGATTGAACCTGACATGCCCCGAGGACTTCATTGGCACACTAGATTAGGTTTACAGGTATCTGTCGTCAGAGGCCTGCTCTGGAATATCAACTTATGATAAAATATATAGTCCCTGAGCCACAGAACAGAATATGTCCTCCCCAAAAAGGAAGCCATGCTCCTGGAATTGTGTCATACCCTAAGGGTATTTGGATCCTGAATGGCCCCTTAGCAACCAGCACATTCTATGATATTCCTGGTAACAAACCATCATTGTGCCCCATCTTCATGAGTCTCCATGTCAACTCAAGGTCTCGATATATTGCCCCAGAGCCACCAGAATGCACCTGCCATGTTCCTCAGCTGCAATGGTCAATGGAGGGGTGATTTCCAGGCATCCCTGTGGCGTTCTCTGCTACAAAACTTTCCACATGGAGAAACCAGAGAAAACAAACCAGACTTCTCCTGTCCGGTAGAAAGAAACTTTGCTATTTGGAGCATCTCACAAGCCCCAGCATGGGAAATCCTCCATGGCCTCTTGACGCCACCCTTCCATTTGTGGGTAATCACAGACACAAACTCCAGTGTGAGCAAACATCTGACATCCACCCTTACTCAGGTGCTGGATATTCGAAACGGCAGCTGCACACTGGAACTGCCTTTTGCTTTTCACTGAACTGAACCATAGCTTTGTATTACTATTCTATCCTCACCACACTGGTCCACAATATCTCCTGATAGGGAATTCTGGAGCCACAACGCAGTATTCTGCCTTCCACATAGAAAGAAGAAGGACCTGTTGAGTCTGCCCAGAAACTGCACATGAGGATCAATCTACTCAGACCACGAGGCAACCCTGATTAATAGATTTCCCTGACCACTAGTGCTGTGTCTGACAGAGTCTAAGCCCCGACCTCGTGTCAGCCACCCAGAGGTGAGGGCCCATATTTAGCATGAAGATCGGCCATGGCCCTGGGCCATCATCTGTACCCATCCTTGGTATCCAGTCATCTGTCCCCCAAACTTTGCTGGAATTCCTGCCAATGGCGAACCTGAAACACAATAGAGAACACCTCCTTCCCCATGGCAGGAATATTGGCTGTTGGGATGGTTGTCCAACAGCGTGGGAGCCAGCTGCATGGCCAAGGAGACCATGCCCACTCCTGAGGGCCGACATGGGCACAGGCAGGCATGGTGATCCTCAGCCTGAGCATGTTTTCAAACAAACACTCTCAGTTGCTCCTCCAGTACCAGCATTGCAGGCCTGGTATGCCCCTAGGCCCAAATCCTAACCCTTGGTGGGATTTTCCAGGTGCCCAGACCCAGAGTCCGTCTCAGAATCCCTGTTTGGGGCACCCTTAAGTTGGAAAACAGCACTCTTCCCTTCCCTGAGAAAGGCACCAAACTATTGGGAGCCGCCAGGATCCTTAGAGAGAAAAAATCTCCCATGGACCCATGAAAACAAACCTGCATTCCGAGGCCATCCTGTCCACACAATCCAGAGAGAAAAGTCTTTGCTACCGACTTCGAGTCATCCTATTTACATTTCCTGACGAGCTGACCTCCTTGTCTATGCATTGGGCCTATGATCATCTCGACACTAACCCTAACCCCAGTTTGTGTTTGCCTACTTCTCTCCCAATACCATGGCTTACATGCCCACCAAGATGTGGTCCCTCAAGCCACATCACAGGAAAGTTCCTGCCATCCCCAAGAAAACTGTGCCCATCAGGTTGTCCAAACCCTCCAGATTAGGAGAAACCTGCCAGGCCCCTGAACCCACCCCAATATTGGCGGTTGCTCTGGATGGAAACGTGCAGTCTGAAACACCCTGAGCACCTCCATCGAGGCAGAAAGCCAAATCAATGGTTCTGAGTCAGATGATTGAAACTGACATGCCCCTAGGACTTCACTGGAACCCTAGATTGGGTCTTCAGACATCTGTTCTCAGAGTCCTGTTCTGGAATACCAAGTTATGATACAACATGTGGTCCCTGATTCCCACAACAGAACATCTCCTGTCTCCAGAAGGAAAATGTGCTCTTGGATCTATGTCCAACTTTCAGGGTAGATGGATCCTGCATGACCCATTAGCCCCAGCACCTTCTATGATCTCCCTGGTAACAAACCAGCATTGTGACCCAACTTCCTGAGACTTGATGCCAACTCAAGGTGTTGGTACTTTGCCCAAGAGCCATGAAACGAATCTGCCATGTTCCTCAGGTACAAAGGTCAATGGACGTGTGCTTTCTAGGCATCCAAGAGGTAGTTCTCTGCTACACAAAAATTCCACATAGGGAACCCTAGAGCAAACAAATAAGACTGCTCCTGTCAGGTTGAAGGAAACCTTGGTTGTTTGGAGCATCTCACAAGCCCCAGCCTGGGAAGTCCTCCACATTCTCTTGATGCCAACCCTCCATTTGTTAGTCATCATAGACACAAATTCCAGCATGAGCAAACATCTGACATCTGCTCTTACTCAGGTGCTGGATATTCGAATCAGTCACGCACACTGGAAATACCTTTCACTTGACACTGTATTCTTGCATAGTTTGGGTTTACAATTCCATCCTCACCCTACTGGACTGCAAGTCCTCTTGAGAGGGAATTAAGGAGACAAAACGCAACATTCTGCCTTCCCCATAGAAAGAAGAAGGGCCTGGTGAGTCTGCCCAGAAACTCCCCATGAAGATCAATCTACTTGGCCCTCGAGGGAACCCCGATTTATACTTTGCGCTGGCCACTAGCACTGTGTCTGAGAGAGCCTGAGCCCCAACCTCGTGCCAGCCACCCAGAGTGTGGGGCCCTTATCCAGCATGTGGGACTGGCCATGGCCCAGTCATCTCTACCCATCCTTGGTATTCCGGCAACTATCCCAGATCTTTGCTGGAATCCCTACCAGTGGGGGAACCTGAAGCACAATTGAGAACTCCTCCTTCCCCATGGCAGGAAGCCTGGCTGTTGCTATGGGTGCCTAACCCTCAGAATTAGAACCAGGTGCATGGCCAATGAGACAACGCCCAATCATAAGGGCCGCCTGGGCCAAAGCAGGCATTGTGTCCCTCAACCTTAGCATGCATTCAAACAAATGCTCTCAGTTGTTTCTGCAGGGTCCCGCATCGCAGGCCTGGTATGCCCTTAGGACCAAATCCTAACACTTCGTGGGATTTTCCATGCCAACATAACCAGAGCCCGTCTCTGGAATCTCTGTTTTGAAGCACCCCTATGATGGAAAACAGCAATCTTCCCTCCCCTGAGAAAACTATTAGGAGCTGCCAGGATGCGTAGAGAGAAAAAATCTCCCAGGGCTCCATAAGACCACACCTTCATTCCGAGGCCATCCTGGACACACAATCCAGATACAAGAGACTGTGCTACCACCTTCGAATCACCTGGTTTACAGTTCCAGACGAGCTGCCCTACAGACCTATGCATTGGGCCTGTGATCACCTCGCCATTAACCCTACCCCAAGTTTGTGTTTGCAGACTTCTTTCCCAAAACCATGGCTCACATGCCCTCTATGATGGGTCTCTGTAGCCACACCACAGGAAAGATCCTGCTATCCCCAATGAAACTGTGTCAATCACAGTTGCCCAAACCCTCCAGATTAGGAGAGACCTGCAAGTCCCCTGAGCCCAGTCCAATATTGGAGGCCACTCTGGACACAAATGCACAGTGTGCAACACCCTGATCACCTCCATCCAGGAAGACACCCAAGTCAATGGTCCTGAGTCAGAAGATTGGTCCCTGAACCCCACAATAGAATATCTCCTGTCCCCAGATGGAATTCGTGCTCTTCAACTTGTGTCAAGGGTCGGGGTATATGAATTATGCACAGCCCCTTAGCCCCCAGCACATTCTAAGATCTCTCTGGTAACAAACAAACAGCATTGTGATCCATCTTCATGAGATTCCATGTCACTTCAAGTCCTTGGTAATTCGCCCCAGAGCCACCAGAATGAACCTGCCATGTTCCTCACCTGATATGGTCAGTGGAGGTGTGCTTTCCAGGCATCCATGTGGGAGTGCTCTTCTACTTATTCTTTCCACATGTGGGACCCTGGAGCAAACAAACCAGACTGCCACTGACCAGTAGAAGGGAACCCTCTGTTTGGAGCATCTCAGAAGCACCAGCAGGAGAAATCCTCCATGGCCCTTGACACAACCCCTCCATTTGTCAGTCATCATAGACAAAAACTCCAGCATGAGAAAACATCTGAAATCTGCCGTTATTTAGATTCTGCATTTTCTTTTCCACCACTGCACACTGGAACTGCGTTTCACTTGACACTGAATTTATCCATAGCTTGGGTTTAGAATTCCATCCTCAGCCTCCTGGTCTGCAAGCCCTCTAGAGAGGGAATTTGGAGCCACAAGGCAACATTCTCCATTCCCACTAGAAAGAAATAGGGCCTGGTGAATCTTCCCAGAAACTCCACATGAGGTTCAATCTACTTGGCATTCGATGGAACCTTGATTTATAGGCTGTCCTGGGCACTAGTACTAGTACTAGTACTAGTACTAGTACTAGTACTAGTACTGTGTCTGACAGAGCCTGAGCCAAGACCTAGTTTCAGGCACCCAGAGATATGAGCCCATATCCAGCATGTGAGATTGGCCAGGGCCCAAGTCCATCATCTCTACCCATCCTTGGTATTCAGGCACCTGTCCCCAGACCTTTTATGTAATCCCTACCAATGGGGTAACCTAAAGCACAATAGAGAACTCCTGCTTCCCCATCGTAGGAATCCTGGCTGTTGATATGAGTGTCCAAACCTCAAAGTGGGAGCCAGCTGCATGGCCAAGGAGACAATGCCCACTCATGAGGGCTGCCCTGGGCACACGTAGCCATTGTAACCCTCAGCTTGATCAAGCCTTCAAAAAAATGCTCTTAGTTGCACCTCCAGGATCCTGCATTGCAGGCCTGATATGCCCTTAAGCCCAAATCCTAACACATCGTGGGATGTTCCATGTGCACATACCCAGAGCCCGTCACTGGAATCCCTGTTTTGAGGCACCCCTAAGATGGAAAACAGCACTCTTCACTTCCCTGAGAAAGCCACCAAACTAATGGGATCCCCCAGGATCCTTGAGAAGAAGAATCTCCCATGGTCCCATGAGTCCACACCTGTATTCCGAGGCCAGCGTGGATATGCTATCCAGATACAAGAGACTGTGCTACTGGCTTCGAGTCACCTGATTTACAGTTCCTGACGTGCTGCCCTCCAGATCTTTGGATTGGGACTGTGAACACCTCTCCATTAACCTTATCCCGAGTTTGTGTTTGCAGATCTCTCTCTAAAAACCATAGCTCACATGTCTTCCAGGATGGGGCCCCTAGAGTCACACCACAAGACTGTGCTTGCCATCCCCAAGGAAACTGGGCCCATCACAGTTGCCCAAACCCTCCTGATTAGGAGAAACCCGGAAGGCTCCTGAGCACATCCCAATATTGGAGGCTGCTCTGGATGCAAATGCACAGTCTGAAACACCCTGATCACCTCCATCCAGGCAGACACCCAAATCAATGGTCCTGAGTCAGATAATTGAACCTGACATGGCCCTAGGACCTCATTGGAAGAGGGATTAACTTTTCAGGCACCTGTCCTCAGAGGCCTCTTCTGGAATACCAACTTATGATACAAATTATGGCCCCTGAGCCCCAGGGTGGGAAATCCTCCATGGCCTCTTGACGCCACCTCTCCATTTGTTGGTCATCGTAGACACAAACTCCAGCCTGAGCAAACATCTGACATCCGCCCATATTCAGGCGCTGATATTGGAATCAGCTGCTGCACACTGGAACTGCCTTTCGCTTTGCAATGAATTTAAGCCTAGCTTCAGACTACAATTTCATCCTCACCCTACTGGTCTGCCATATCTCTTGATAGGGAATTCTGGAGCCACAACGCAACATTCTGCCTTCTTCATAGATAGAAGGACCTGGTGAGTCTGCCCATAAACTGCACATGAAGATCAATATACTCAGCCCAGGAGGGAACCCCTATTTATAGTTTGCCCTAGCCACTAGTGCTGTGTCTGACAGCGCCTGAGCCCCTACCTCCTGTCAGCAACCCAGAGGGTGGGGCCCACATTAACCATGTGAGACCGGCCATGGCCCAGGGCTGTCATTACTACCCATCCTTGGTATTCAGGCATCTGTCCCCTAGATCTTAGCTGGAATCCCTACCAATGGGGGGACCTGAAGCACAATAGAGAATTCATCCTTCGCCATGGCAGGAATCCTGGCTTTTGGATGGGTGTCCAACCCTAGGAATGGGAACTGGCTGCATGGCTGAGTAGACATCGCCCAATCCTGATGGCCTCCGGGGCACAAGCAGGCATTGGGACCCTCAGCTTGACCATACTTTCAAACAAACGCTCTCAGTTGCACCTCCAGGATCCCGCATTGCATGCCTGGTATGGCCCTAGGCCTAAATATTAACCCTTGGTGGGATTTTCCAAGCACTTAGACCCAGAGCTCATCTCTGGAATGCCTGTTTTGGGGCACGCCTAAGCTGGAAAACAGTACTCATCCCTTCCCGGAGAAATCCAACAAACTATTGAGAACCGCCAGGATCCTTGAGAGGAGAAATCTCCCATGGACCCTTGAGACAACACCTGCAATAAAGGCCATTCTGGAAATTAAATCCAGATACAATTACCTGTGCTACCACCTTTGAGTTACGTGATTTACAGTTCCAGACTTGCTGCCCTCCTGGTCTATGGATTGGGACTATGATCACCTTGCCACTAACCCTAACCTAAGTTTGTGTTTGCAGACTTCTCTCTCAAAATCATGGCGCACATGTCCTCCAGGATGGGGTCTCTGGAGTCACACCACAGGACAGTTCCTGCAATCCCCAAGGAATCTGCCCATCACAGTTGTCCAAAAACCCCATATAAGGAGAAACCTGCAAGGAACCTGAGCCAACCCTAGTATTGGATGCCACTCTGGACACAAATGCACAGTCTGAAACACCCTCATCACCTGCATCCAGTCAGACACCAGAGTCAATGATCCTGAGTCAGAAGATTGAATGACATTCCCCTAGGGCATCATTCAAACCCTTTATTAGGTTTTCAGGCTTCTGTCCTCAGAGACCTGTTCTGGATTACCAATTTATGATACAACATATGGCCGCTGAGCCCCACAACAGAATATCTCCTGCCCCCAGAAGCAATCCAGGCTCTTGGGCCTGTGTCAAATCCTCAGGCTAGATGAATCCTGCATGGCCCATTAACCACCAGCACATTCTAAGATCTCCCTGGTAACAAACCAACATTTTGACCCATCTTCATGAGGTTCCATGTCCAATCCAGTCTTTATTTCTTCGCCTCAAAGCCACCAGATGCCATGTTCCTTCGCTGTCATGGTCAATGAAGGTGTGCTTTCCAGTCACCCATGTGGGAGATCTATGTTATCCGATCTTTCGACATGGGGAACCATGGAGGAAACAAATCAGACTGCCCCTGTCTCGTAGAAGGAAACCTTGCTGTTTGGAGCATCTCAAAAACACCAGATTGGGAAATCCTCCATAACCTCTTGACGCCACCCCTCCATTTTTGTGTCATCATAGACACAAACTCCAGCATGAGCAAATATCTGACATCCACCCTCACTCAAGTGCTGAATATTGGATTCAAACATTGCACACTGGAAATTCCTTTTGCTTGATACAGAATGTAACCATAGCTTAGGTTTACAATTCCATCCTCAGCCTCCTGGTCCACAAGCCCTCTTGATAGTGAATTCTAGAGCCACAAAACAGCATTCTGCCTTCCCCTTACAAACAAGAAGGGCCTGGTGAGTCTGCCCAGAAACCATACATGAGGATCAATCTGCTCGGCACTCGAGGGAACCCCAATTTATAGGCTGCCCTGGGCACTAGTGCTGTGTCTGACAGAGCCTGAGCCAAGACCTAGTGTCAGCCACCCAGTGATCGGGGCCCATATCCACGATTTGATACTGGCCATGGCCCATGTCCATCATCTTTACCCATCCTTGGTATTCAGGCATCTGTCCCCAGACCTTTGCTGGAATCCCCGCTAATGGGGGAACCTGATGCACTATAGAGAACTCCTCTTTCCCCATGGCAGGATTCTGGCTGTTGGGATGGTTTTCCAACCCTCAAAGTGGGAGCCAGCTGCATGGCCAATGTGACCACGCCCACTCATGAGGGCCACCTGGGCATAAGCAAGTATTTTGACCCTCAGCCTGAGAATGATTTCAAACAAGACCTCTCAGTTGCACCTCCAGGATCCTGCATGCAGGCCTGGTAAGCCACTAGGCCCAAATCCTAACACTTGGTGGGATTTTCCAGGGGACCAAACCCAGAGTCCGTCTCTGGAATCCATATTTTGGGTCACCCCTAACATGAAAAACAGCACTCTTCCCTTCCCCGAAAAAGCCACCAACTATTGGGAGCCACCAGGATCCTTAGAGAGGAAAAATCTCCCATGGACCCATGAGGCCACAACTGCATTCTGAGGCCATCCTGCACACAATACAGAGAAAAAAGCCTGTGATTCTGCCTTTGAGTCACCCGATTAACAGTTCCTGAAGAGCTGCCATCCATGTCTATGCATTGGGCCTGTGATAACCTTGCCACTAACCCTAACCCAAGTTTGTGTTTTCAGACTTCCCTCCCAAAACCGTGGCTCACATGCCCTCCAGTTTGTGATAACTGGAGCCACACCACGGGATTGTACCTGTCTTCCCGAAGGAAACTGTGATTGTCACTATTAAACAAACCCTCTAGATTAGGAGAACCCTGCAAGTTCCCTAAGCCCAGCCCAATATTGGAGGCCACTCTGGACGCAAATGCACAGTCTGACACACCATATCACCTACATCCAGGCTGATATCCAAGTCAATGGTCCTCAGACAGAAGATTGAACCTGACATGCTCCTAGGATTCACTGGAACACTAGAATAGGTTTTCAGGTATCTGTACTCAGAAGGCTGTTCTGAATATCAATGTATGATACAATATGGTCACTGAGCCACACAAAAGAACATCTCCTGTCCTTAGAAGAAAGCTGTGCTCTGGACCTGTGTCAAACACTCTGGGTAGATGAATCCTTCAAGGCCCCCTGGCAACCAGCACATTCTATGATCTCCCTGACAACATACCAGCATTGTGACCCATCTTCATGAGACTCCATGAAAACTCCAGCCCTTGGTACTTTGGCCCAGAGCCACCAGAATGAAACTGCCATGTTCCTCTGCTGCCATGGTCAATGTAGGTGTACTTTCCAGGCATACAGCGGGAGTGCTCTGATACCAACTTTCCACATGGGGAACCCTGGAGGAAACAAACCAGACTCCCCTGTACGGTAAAAGGAATCTTTGCTGTATGGAGTATCTCAAGCCTGAGTGTGGGTAATCCTCCATGGCCTCTTGAGGCCACCCATCCATTTGTTGGTCATCATAGACACTAACTCCAGCGTGAGCAATCAACTGACATCTGCACTTACTCAAGTGCTGGATATTTGAATAAGCTGCTACACACTGGAATTGCCTTCTGCTTGGCACTGAATTTAAAAGTAGCTTGGCGGGACGCCTGGGTGGCTCAGTTGGTTAAACAGCTGCCTTCGGCTCAGGTCATGATCCCAGCGTCCTGGGATCGAGTCCCACATCAGGCTCCTTGCTCCGCAGGGAGCCTGCATCTCCGTCTGACTCTGCCTTCCACTCTGTCTGCCTGTGCTTGCTCTCGCTCGCTCTCTGACAAATAAATAAAATCTTGAAAAAAAAAAGTAGCTTGGGTTTGCAATTCCATCCTCACCCTGGTGTTCAGTAAGCTCTCTTGATAGGGAATTCTGAAGCCACAACACAGCATTCTGCCTTCCCCATAGCAAGAAAAAACAGCCTGGAGAGACTGCCCAGAAACCCTACATGAGGATAAATCTACTCGACCCTCGAGTGAACCCCATTTATAGGTTTACCTGGCCACTAGCGCTGAGTCTGACAGAACCTCGTCTCTGACCTCGTGTCAGGACCCAGAGACTGGGCTCCAACTCCAGAATGTGAGACCAGCCATGTCCCAGGGCTGTCATCTCTACCCATTCTTGATTCAGGCATCTGTCCCCAGACATTTGCTGAAATCCCTGCCAATGGGGGAACCAGAAGCACAATAGGGAAATCCTCCTTCCCCATGGCAGGAATGATGGCTCTTGGGATGGGTTTCCAGACCTCAGAGTGGTAGCCAGCTGAATGGCCAATGATAACCCGCCCACTCATGAGGGCCGCCCTGGACACAAGCAGGCATTGTGACCCCCAACATGAGCATGCTTTCAAACAAACACTCTCAGTTGCATTCCAGAATCCAAATTTGCAGGCCTGATATGCCCCTAAGCACAAATCCTAACACCTGGTGGGATTTTTCAGGGGCCCAGAAACACAGCCTGTCTCTGGAATCCCTGTTTTGGGACACCCCTAAGATGGAAAATAGCACTCTCCCCTTCGCCAAGAAAGCCACCATAGTATAGGGAGCCGCTAGGATCCTTGAGAGGAAAAATCTCCCATGGATCCATGAGACCACACCTGTATTCCGAGGCCATCCTGGACACAAAAGCCAGATACACAAGCCTGTGCTACCACCTTCAAGGCAACTAATTTATAGTTCCAGACGAGCTGCCCTCCAGGTCTATGCATTGGGCCTGCGATCACCTCACCGCTAACCTTAACCCGAGTTTGTGCTTACAGACTTCTATCCCGAAACCATGGCTCATATTTCCTCCAGGATGGGGTCTCTGGAGCCACACCAAAGGACTGTGCCTGCCATCCCCAAGGAAAATGTGTCCGTCACATTTGCCTAAAACTTCGAGATAAGGAGAAACCTGCAAGGCCCCTGAGCCCACCCCAATACTGGAGGCCCCTCTGGACACAAATGTGCAGTCTGAAATACGCTGATCACCTGAATCCAGGCAGATACCCAAGTCAGTGTTTCTCAGTCAGAAGATTGAACCTGACATGCTCCTATGACCTCATTGTAACCCCTGATTAGGTTTTCAGGCATCTGTAATCAGAGACCTGTTCTGGAGTACCAACTTAAGATACAACATATGGTCCCTGATCCCCACAACAGAACATCTCCTTTCTCTAGATGGAAGCCGTGCTCTTGGAACTGTGTCAAACCCTCAGGGTAGATGAATCCTACTTGGCCCGTAGCCACCAGCAGATTCTAAGATCTCACTGGTAACAAGCCAGCATTGTGAGCCATCTTCATGAGATTCCATGTCAACTACAGGCCTTGGTACTTCACCCCAGAGCCTTCAGAAAGAACCTGTCATGTTCCTCAGCTGCAATGTTCAGTGGAAGTGTGCTTTCCAGGCATCCATGTGGGAGTGCTCTGCTACCCAAACTTTCCACATGGGGGACTCTCGAGCAAACAAATCTGACTGCCCTGTCCTGTAGAAGGAAACCTGGCTGTTTGGAGCATCTCACAAGCTCAAGTGTGGGAAATCCTCTATGACCTCTTTTCAACTCCTCTCCATTTGTCGGTCATTATAGACACAAACTCCAGCTTGAGCAAACATCTGACGTCTGCGCTTACTCAGGTGCTGGATATTCGAATCAGCCGCTGCACACTGGAAATGCCATTCGCTTGTCACTGAATTTATTCATAGCTTGGGTTTACAATTCCATCCTCACCCTACTGGTCTACAAGCCCTCATGATAGGGAATTCTGCAGCCACAACACAGCATTCTGCCTTCCCAATAGAAAGAAGAAGGGCCTGGTGAGTCTGCCCAGAAACTCCACATTATGATCAATCTACTTGTCCCTTGAGGGAACCCTGAATTATAGACAGCCCTGGCCCCTAGTGTTGTGTCTGACAGAGCCTAAGCCCCGACCTCGTGTCAGCCACCTAGAAGGCGGGGCCCATATCCCGCATGTTAGACTGGCCACGGAACAGAGCCGTCATCTTTACCCATCCTTGGTATTCAGGCATGTGTCCCCAGACCTTTCCTGGAATCCCTACCAATGAGGGAACCTGAATCACAATAGAGAAATCCTCATTCCCCATGGCAGGATTCCTGTAAGTTCGGAAGGGTGTCCAACACTCAGAGTGTTAGCCTACTGAATGGCCATTGAGACCACCCCCATTCCTGAGGGCCACCCTATGCAAAAGCTTGCATAGTGACCCTCAGCCTGAGCATGCTTTCAAACAAACGCTCTCAGTTGTATCTCCAGGACTTGCATTGGAGGCCTGGTAAGCCCCTATGCCCAAATCATAACCCTTGGTGGGTATTTCCAGGTGCCCAGAGCCAGAGCACTTCTCTGCAATCCCTGCTATGGGACACCCTTAATATGGAAAACAGAACTCTTTCCTCTCTGAGAAAGCCACCACATTATAAGGAGCCGCCAGGATACTTGAGAGGAAATATCACCCATGGACACCTGAGACCACACCTGCATTCTTAGTCCATCGTGGATACACAATCCAGATAAAAAAGCCTGTGCTACCTCCTTTGAGGCATGCGATTTACATTTCACACGGAGCTTCCCTCCAGGAGTATGCATTGGGCCTACAATCACTTCGCCACTAAACCTAACCCGCATTTGTGTTTGCAGACTTCCCTCCGAAAACCATGGCTCTCATGCCCTCCAGCATGGGGTCTTTGGAGCCACACCACAGGACTGTGCCCACCATTGCCAAGGAAACTGTGCCCATCAAATTGCCCTATCTTTCCAGATTAGGAGAAACCTGCAAGGCCCCTGAGCCCACCCCAATACTGGTTGCCACTCTGTACACAAATGCACAGTCTGGCACACCCTGATCACCTACATCTAGGCAGACTTTGAAGTCAATGATACTGAGTCAGAGGATTGAACCTGACATTCCGTTAGGATTTTATTGGAACCCTAGATTAAATTTTCAGGCATCTATCCTCAGAGGCCTGTTCTGCAATACCAAATTATGATACATTTGGTCCGTTAGCCCCACATCAGAACATCTCTGGTCCGAGAAGGAAACCGTGCCCTTTGACCAGTGTCAAACCCTCAGGGTAGATGAATCCTACATGGTCCCTTAGCCACCAGCACACTCTAAGGTCTCCATGGTAACAAACCTGCATTATGACCCATCTTCATGAGACTTCATGTCAACTCCAGGCCTTGGTAATTCGCCCAAGAGCCACCAGAACGAATTGGCCATGTTTCTCAGCTGCAATTTTAATGGAGGTGTGCTTTTCAGGCATCCACGTGGGAGTGCTCTGCTACCCAAACTTTCCACATGGGGGACCCTGGAGCAAATAAACCAGTCTCCCCCTGTGTGGTAGAAGGAAACTTTGCTGTTTGAAGCATCTCACAAGCCCCAGCATGTGAAATCCTCCATGGCCTCTTGACGCCACCCCTCCATTCATCGGTCATCATAGACATAAACTCCAGCATGAGGAAATGTCTGACTTTCACCTTTACTCAGGTGCTGGATATCTGGAATCAGACACTGCACAATGGAACTGCCTTTTGCTTGGCACTGAATTGAACCTTAGCTTGAGTTTACAATTCCATCCTCACCCTACTGGTCCCCAAGCCCGCTTGATAGGGAATTCTGGGGCCACAACGCAGCTTTTTGCCTTCCCCTTAGAAAGAAGAAGGGCATGGTGATTCTGCCCAGAAACTCTGCATGAGGATCCATCTGCTCAGCCCTTGAGGGATCCCTGATTCATACTCAGCCCTGACCACTAGTTCTGTTTCTGACAGAGCCTGAGTGCTCAATTCATGTCAGCTACTCAGAGAGTCAGGCATGTGAGACTGGCCATGTCTCAGGTCCCTCATCTCTACCCATCCTTGGTATTCAGGCATCTGTCCCCAGACATTTGCTAGAATACCTGCTAATGGGGGAACCTGAGGCACAATAGAGAATTCTTCCTTTTCCATGGCAGGAATCCTGGTAGTTGGGATGGGTGTCCTACATTAAAGTGGTAGCCAGCTGCATGGCCAAGGAGACAACTCCCACTCATAAGGGCTGCCCTAATCACATCAGGCATTGTGACACTCAGACTAGCATGCTTTCAAACAAACGCTCTCAGTTGTACCTCCAAGTCACACATTGTAGGCCTGGTACTCCCCTAGGCCCAAATCCTAATCCTGGTGGGATTTTCCAAGCACCCAGACTCACAGCCCTTCTCTGGAATCCCTTTTTGGGGAACATCTAAGATTGAAAACAGCACTCTTCCATTCAAACGAGAAAGCCACCATACTATTGGGAGCTTCCAGGATCCGTAGAGAGGAAAATACTCTCATGGAAACATTAGAACACACCTGCATTCCAAGGCTATCATGGACACACAATCCAGATACAAAAGCCAGTGCTAGTGCCTTCGAGGTACGTGATTTACAGTTCCTGACGATCTGCCCTCCAGGTCTATGCATTGGGCCTACGATCACCTCGCAACTCAACCTAATCCGAGTTTGTGATTGCAGACTTCTCTCCCAAAACCATGGCTTACATGCCCTCCACGATGGAGTCTCTGGAGCCACAGCACAGGACTGTGCCTGCCACCCCCAAGGAAACCGTGCCCACAAATTTGCCTAAACCTTCAAGATTAGGAGAAACCTGCAAGGCCCCAGAGCCCACCCCAATATTGGAGGCCACTCTGTACACAAAGGCACAGTCAGAAACATTCTGGTTGCCTACATATAGGCAGACACCGAAGTCAATGGTCCTGAGTCTGATGATTCAACCTGAAATTCCCTTTGGACTTCATTGGAACCCTAGATGAAGTTTTTAGGCATCTGTCCTCAGAGGCCTGTTCTGGAATACCAACTTATGATACAACATTTGGTCCGTGAGCCCCACAACAGAACATCTCCGATACCCAGAAAGAAACCATGTTCTTCGACCGGTGTCAAACCATCAGGATAGACTAATCATACATGGCCCCTTAGCCACCAGCACATAGTAAGATTTCCGTGGTAACAAAACTGCATTGTGACCCAACTTTATTAGAATCCAGGCCTTGGTACTTTGCCCTAGAGCAACCAGAAAGAACCTGCCATGTTCCTTAGGTTCAATGGTCAATGTAGGTGTGCTTTCCAGTATCCACGTGCGAGTACTATGCTACCCAAACTTTGCACATGGGGGAACCTGGTGTAAACAAACCAGACCTCCCCTGTCCAGTAGAAGGAAACCTTATGTTTGGATCAACTCACAGGCCTCAGCGTGTAAACTGCTCCATGGCCTCTTGATGCCACCACTCCATTGGTCGGTCATCATAGACACAAACTCCAGTCTAAGCAAACATCTGACATGCACCCTTATCCCGGTGCTGGATGTCTTGAATAAACCACTGCACATTGGAACTGCCTTCCACTTGGCACTGAATTGAACCATAGCTTGTGTTTACAATTCCATCCTCACCTGACTGGTCCCTAAGCCCTCTTGATAGGGAAATCTGGGGCCACAATGCAGCATTCTGCCTTCCCCATCGAATGAAGAAATGCCTGGTGAGTCTGCCCTGAAAACCCACATGAGGATCAATCAGGTCGGCCCTCGAGTCAACACCGATTTATAGGCTGCCATGGCCACTAGTGCCGTGTCTGACAGAGCCTGAGCTCGACTGAGTTTCAGCCACTAAAGAGCAGGCCCCATATCTAGCATTTGGGATTGCCATGGCCAAAGTATGTCATCTCTACCCATCCTTGATATTCAGGCACCTGTCCCCAGACCTTGGCAGGGATCCCTGCCAATTAGGGAACTTGAAGCACAATAGAGAACTCTTCTTTCCCCATGGCAATAAACCTGGCTTTTGGGATGGGTGTTCTACCCTCAAAGGGGGAGCCAGTTACAACATCAATGACACCACACACACTCCTGAGGACTACCCTTGGCACAAACAGGCATTGTGACCCTCACCCTGAGCATGCTTTCAAAAAATCCCTCTCAGATTCACCACAATGATCCCTCATTTCAGGCCTGGTATGCCTGTAGGTTCAAATCATAAAACTTGGTGGGATTTTCGAGGTGCCCAGACCCAGAGACCATCTCTGGAATTTTTGTTTTGGTGCACCCTTCAGATGGAAAACAGCACTCATCCCTTCCCCAAAAATGTCACCAAATTATGAGGAGCCACCAGGATCCATAGAGAGGCAATGTCTCCCATGGACCCATGAGAACACACCTGCATTCCGAGGCCATCCTGGACACACAATCCGGAGAGAAAAGCCTGTGCTACTGCCTTCCATTCACCCTAATTACAGTTCCAGATGAGCTGCTCTCAAGGTATATGCATTGGGCCTGTGATCACCTCGCCACTCACCCTAATTCGAATTTGTGTTTGCAGACTTATCTACCAAAACCATGGCACACATGCCCTCCAGGATGGGGTCTCTGGATCCACACTGCAGGACTGTCCCTGCCATCCACAAGGAAACTGTTTCCATCACAGTTGCCCAAACTGTCTAGATTAGGAGAAACCTACAAGGCCTCTGGGCCTACCCCAATTTCGGCGGCCGCTCTGAACACAAATGCACAGTCTGAAATACCCTGATCTCCTACATCCAGGAACACAGCCAAGTCAATGGTCCTGAGTCAGAATAATGAACCTAACATGCCCCTAGGACGTCATTGGAACCATTGATTCGGTTTTCAGACATGTGTCCTCAGAGGCCTGTTCTAGAATGCGAACTTATGATACAACATGTGGTGGCTGGGCCACACAACAGAACATCTCCTGTCCCCAGAAGGAAACCGTGCCCTACAATCTGTGCAAAATCCCAGAGTAGTAGATTCCTGCACAACTACTAAGCCACCAGCACATTCTAAGATCTACCTGGTAACAAACCAGCTGTGTGGCCCATCTGCAAGAGATTCCATGTCAAATCAAGGACTTGGTACTTTGCTACAGAGACACCAGAATAAAGCTGCCATGTTCTTCAGCTGCAATGGTCAATGAAGTTGAACATTCCAGGCATCCATGCGGTAGAGCTCTGCTACCCAAACTTTCCACATGGGGGACCCTGGAGCAAATAAACCACACTCCACCTGTCCAGTAGAATGAAACCTTGCTATTTGGAGCAGCTCATGAGTCTCAACGTGAAAATCCCTCCATGGCTTCTTGACGCCACCCCTCCATTTGTCAGTCATCATAGACACAAACTCCAGTGTGAGCAAATATCCGACGTCCTCCCTTACTAAGGTGCTGGATATCTCGAAAAAGCTGCTGGACACAGGAACTGCCTTCCGCTTGGCAGTGAATTGAACTGTAGCTTGTGTTTACAATTCCTTCCTCACCCGACTGGTCCCCAAGCCTTCTTGATAGCGAATTATGGAGACACAACACAGCATTCTGCCTTCCCGATAGAAACAAGTGCCTGGTGAGTCTGGCCAGAAACCCCACATGAGGATCAATCTGCTCGGCCCTATATCGGAGGGACCCTGATTTATAGGTTACCCTGGCCACTAGTGCTGTGTCTGACAGAGCCTGAGCCCAGACCTAGTGTCAGTCACCAGAGTTTGAGCCCCACATCTAGTATTTGGGAATGCCATGGCTCAAGTATTTCATCTCTACCCATCCTTGGTATTCAGGCACCTGTCCCCAGACCTTTGCTGGAATCCCTGATAATGGGGCATCCTGAAGCACAATAGAGAACTCCTCCTTCTTCATATCAGGAAACTTGGCTGTTAGGATGGGTGTTCAACCCTGAAAGGGGGAGTCATTTACAAGTCCAGTGAGACCACACAAACGCCTCAGGGATGCCCTGGAGGCAAACAGGCCTTGTGACCCTCAGCCTGAGCATGCTTTCAAACAATCCTTCTCTGTTGCACCACCATGAACCCGCATTGCAGGCCTAATATGCCCTAAGCCCAAATCCTAGCACTTGTTGTGATGTCCCAGATGCCATGAACCAGAGCCCGTCTCTGGAATCCCTGTTTTGGGGCACCCATAAGGTGGAAAACATCACTCTCCCCTTCCCCGAAAAAGCCACCAAACTATGGAGAGCCACCAGGATCCATAGAGAGGAAAAGACTCCCATGGACCCATGAGACCACACCTGCATTCCAAGGCCATCCTGGACACACAATCCAGAGAGAAAAGCCTGTGCTACTGCCTTCCAGTCTCCCTAATTATAGTTCATGAGGAGCTTCCCTCCAGGTCTACGCATTGGGCCTGTGATCACCTCGCCACTCACCCTAATTTGTATTTGTGTTTGCAGACTTCTCTCCCAAAACCATGGCTCACATGCCCACCAGAATGTGATCTCTGGAGCCACACCACAGAACTCTGGCTGCCAACCCCAAGGACACTGTGCATATCAGATTTGCCCAAACCTTCCAAATTAGGAGAAACCTGTGTGGCCCCTGAGCCCACACCAATATTGCCGGCCACTCGGGATGGAAATGCGCAGTCTGAAACACCCTTATCACCTACATCCAGGGAAATAGCCAAGTCAATGATCGTGAGATACACGATTGAACCTAAAATGCCCCTAGGCTCTCAATGGAACCCCATTAGGTTTTTAGGCATCTGTCCTCAAGGGCCTGTTCTGAAATACCAATCTATGACACATCATATGGTCTCTGAGCCACACGACAGAACATCCCCTGTCCCCAGAAGAATACCATGCTCTTGGACCTGTGCCAAACCCTCAGGGTAGGAGAATCCTGCATGGCACCTTAGCAACCAGCACATTCTAAGTTCTCCCTGGTAACAAACAAGCATTGTGACCCATCTGCAAGAGATCCCATGTCAACTCAAGGCCTTGGCACTTTGTCCCAGAGCCACCAGAACGAATCTGCCATGTTCCTCAGCTGCAATTGTCAATGGAGGTGTGCTTTCCTGGCATCCATGCCGGAGAGCTCTTCTTCACAAACTTTCCACATGGGGAAACCTAGAGTAAACAAACCAGACTTCACCTACACTGTACAAAAAAATGTTACTTTTTGCAGCAGTTCACAGGCCTCAGCATGTGAACTCCTCCATGGCCTCTTTATACCACCCCTCCACTTGTCGGTCATCATAGACAAAAACTCTAGTGTGAGCAAGCATCTGACATCCACCCTTATTCCAGTGCTGGATATCTCGAGTAAACTGCTACAAAGTGGAACTGCCTTCTGCTTGGCACTGAATTGAACCATAGCTTTTGTTTACAATTCCACCCTAAACTGACTGGTTCCCAAGCTCTCGTGATTGGGAATCCTGGAGCCACAACACAGCATTCTGCCTTCCCTATTCAATGAGCAAATGCCTGGGAATCTTCCCAAGAAACTCCACATGAGGATCAATCTGCTCCGCCCTCGAATCTACTCTGATATAAAGGCTGCCATGGCCACTAGCGCTGTGTCTGACAGAGCCTGAGCCCCGACCGAGTTTTAGGCCTCATATCTAGCATTTGGGATTGCTATGGCCCAAGTACGTCATCTCCACCCATCCTTGGTATTCAGGCACCTATCTCGAGACCTTGCTGGAAACCCTGCCAATGGGGCAACCTGAAGCACAGAGGAACCTGACGGAAGAGAACTCATCCTTCCTCATGGCAGGACATTTGGCTGTTGGGTTGGGTGTCCAACTCTCTAAGAGGGAGCCAGATATATGACCAATGAGACCACTCCCACTCCTGAGGGCCGCCATGGGAGCAAACAGGCATTGTGAGACTCAGCCTGAGCAAGCTTTCAAACAATCCCTCTCAGTTGCACCATCATGATCCCGCATTGCAGGCCTCATACACCCCTAGGTGCAAATCCTAACCCTTGGTGGGAAGTCCCAGATGCCCAGAAAAAGAGCCTGTATCTGGAATCCCTGTTTTGGGGCACCCATAAGATGGAAAACAACACTCTTCCCTTCCCCAAAAAAGCCACCAAACTATGAGCTGCACAGATCCATAGAGAGGAAAAGTTTCCCATGGACCCATGAGACTATACCTGCATTCCAAGGCCATCCTGGACACACAATATAGAGAGAAAAGCCTGTGCTACTGCCTTCCAGTCACCCTAATTACTCCTGACAAGCTGCACTCCAGGTCTACTCATTGGGCCTGTGATCACCTTTCCACTAACCATAACCCACATTTGTGTTTGCAGACTTCTCTCCCAAAACCATGGCTCATATGCCCTCCAGGACAGGGTCTCTGGATCCACAACACATGACTGGGCCTGCCATCCCCAAGGAAACTGTGCCCGTCAAACCTGCCCAAACCTTCCAGTTTAGGAGAAACACGCAAGAGCCCTGAGCCCGACCCAATATTGTCGGCAGCACTGGACACAAATGCCAGTCTGAAACGCCCTGATCACCTACATCCAAGCAGACAGCCATTTCAATGTTCCTGGGTCAGAAGATTGTACCTGACATGCTCCTAGGACGTCATTGGAACACTAGATTAGGTTTTCAGGCATCTGTCCTCAGGGTCCTGTTCTGAAATACCAACTTAGGATACAACATGTGGTCCCTGAGCCACACAATAGAATATCTCCTGTCCCCAGTAGGAAACCATGCCCTTCGACCTGTGACAAACCCTCAAGATTGGAGAATCCTGCACAGCACCTTAGACACCAGCACAAACTCTAGTTTGTGCGTTGACCCATACCACAAGCTTTCCATCTGCTGGACAGTCGAGTCCTGTTGAATGGCTCCAGGATGTCCCATACGGAAAGACTGGAGAGCAGGATTCGAAGGATGGATGCCTGTACAGCATACCTCACATTCCCATTGGCTCTTTGTGACAAGACATGTTTGAACTACTGGCTCTGGGGCGAGCTATCTAGGGGGCTGAATTGAAATGGACTCTCCTGCGGATGGGTCATATTGTGGGTTTGTGTGCATGGAGACCTTGGAATATTTTGGCAGCTCAGGGGCCATGAAGTATTCGCCTAACCGAAGGGTGTAATATTGCTCCAATTAAAAAGAGATCCCTATGTGGAGATGAGACAGGTTCTCTTTGGTGCCTCAGAAAAGCCCCAGATTCTGGTCTTCAAACCAGTTCTCTGTGTAGAGACACCTGGAAACCAAAGCTAGGGTTCAGATTAGAGCCTAGATGCTCCAAACCACAAGGATTTTCTGCGGGTCAGTTGAAACCTATTGGATGGCTCCAGGACATCCCATATGGAACAATTGCAGAGCAGGGTTCTAAGGATGGATGCCTGGGCATCCGGCCTTGCATTCCAATTGTCTCCTAGCGAAAGGCACGTTTGATTGCTGCCTATGATGTAGCAGCCGAGGGGGCTGAGTTGAAATGCATTCTCCTGAGGATCGGTCATAATGTGGGATTATGTCCATGGAGACCTTGGAATGGGGCAGTGGCACCAGGGCTCTGAAGGATGCTCCTAACCAGAGGTTTTGACACAGCTCCAAGAAGCATTTTTCCCATGGGGAAACAAGATTTGTTCTCATTGGTGCTTCAGTAACCCCCAATATGCTGGTATTGGAAACCAGAACTCTGAGGAGAGATGCCTGGAAACCAAGGCAATGGATCTGATTAGGGCCTGGGGCCTGTCTGGTTTAATCTTCTTCTCTCGGTTCATCTGTCTATGGGATTGAGTGGAGGTAGTTCCTCAGCTGGTGTCAGATTGCCCCTATTTGTCCTGGGCAGTCTACACTATTGGGATGGCCACTTTGACTTTGGAGGTTTCTCCTAATTTGCAAGTTTGTGGCCAATGAAATGGGCAGAATTCCTTTGGGGAGGGAAGGCACAATCCTGAGGTGTGGCTCTAGGGGCTCAAGCATGGAGGGTGTGTGGGTCAGAGCTGTGGGGACAGAAGTCTGAAAACAGAAACTCGTCTTAGGTTTGGGGACATAGGTATGGGAGGCCCGATCTACAGACCTTGAGCAGAACTCTTCAGGATATGAACAAAGAGTGAGTGTGAGGCACTTGCTCAGGCTTTTGACTCTGGATTTTGTGTCACTGATGGCCGTGGAATGTAGGGGCGTCCTCATGGACCATGGGTGAGACTTCCTCTATGGGGATTTGGATGATCCCAATATTTTGGGGTCATTCCGTGGGATGGGAGGAGTCCATTCTGTTTTTTTTTTTTTTTTTACCTCAGGTGTGCCACTAAAGAGGGATTCCAGAGCAGATCCCTGGGAAGGGGCGACTGGACAACCCGAACTCTGTATAAGATTGGGGGCCTAAGGGCATGGCAATCCCCATATGGGGTACCTTGGTCCAGCCACTGAGAGGTCTTACTTGAGTACAGTGCTCACACTGAGGGTCACAATGCATGTTTGTGCCCAATGTAGGCATCAAGCATGGGCGGGGACTCATGGGCCATGCTTGATTCTCCTACACTGAACTTTGGACAACATACGAACCACAAGGTTTCTTTCCATGGGGAAGGAGGAATTCTGATTTCTGCATCATGTTCACGCCTGGGCAGTGACTGGAGATAAGATCTAAGTTCTGAATCCAGAAAATCGAGGTTGGGATGAGATGATAACCTAAGGTCATGGAGGGTCCGATGTGCTCAGTGTGCGGTCAGCTTTCTGGGTGTTGTTCAGGAGGTATGGATTCAGGCTGTGTCAGACAATGCATTAGTGCCCAGGTTAGAATGTATAATTTGGGTACAGTTGAGTTCCATGTAGGTTCATCCTCATTTATTGTGTCAGGGAAGCTCACTGGGGCAACATTTTTCTTCTGGTGGGCAGGCAGAGTGCAGCATTGTGGGTCCAGAATTGCCAAACTTGAGGGCGTCGGGACCAGGAGTGTGAGGACGTAAGTCTGAGATCATAAGCTAGACTTAAGTTTCAGGGCGAGGGCACGGCAGGCACCCTCTGCAGATCCGAATCAAAATCTCATTCATCTGAAGTCAGGACGAGGATCAGACTTAGGCGCAGGTTTGAGTTTCTGTCCATGATGGCCCCTTCATCAAAGGGGTGGAATCTCGAGGCCATGGAGGTTTTCCCACGTTGGGAGTTGTGGGATGCTCCAAACTGCAAGGATTCCTTCTGCGGGAAAATTGAGACCTGTTGGATGGCTCCAGGACATCCCATATGGAATGACTCCAGAGCCGGGTTCTAAGGATGGATGCCTGAGCAGACTGCCTCTTACACCAATTGTCTCCCTGCCACAAGACAGGTACGATCTGATGGCTATGCAGGAGCAATCGTGGGAGCTGAGTTGAAATGGACTCTCCTGAAGATGGGTCTTAATGTGTGTTTGTGTCCATGAGGACGTTGGAATGGGGTGGTGGCCCCAGGGCTCTAAAGGATTCTAACCGGAGATTTTGAAACAACTCGAAAGAGCAAGTTTTCCATGTGGAGACAAGATTTGTTCTAATTGGTGCCTCAGGAAACCCACATATGCTGGTATTAGAACCAGGTCTCTGAGGAGAGATACATAGAAACCACAGCAATGCATCCAATTAGGTCCTAGGAACCTCTCTGGTTCAATCTTCTTCTCTGTCGACATCTGTCTATTTTATGAAATGGAGGTAGTTGCTCAGCTGGTGTCAGACCGCTCCTGTTTGTCCGGGCGGCCTACACTATAGGGATGGCCTCGGGGACTTTGGAGGTTTCTCCTAAATTGTATGATTATGGACAATGGCATGGGCAGAATTCCTGTGGAGTGGGCAGGCACAGACCTGATGTGTGGCTCCAAGGGCCCAGCCTTGAGGGTGTGTGGGCAAGGACTGTGGGGACAGATGTCTGAAAACACAAACTCAGCTTAGCTTTGGGGACGTAGGTATGGCAGGTCCGATTTACAGACTATGAGGAGAACTTTTTGGGATATGAATAAAGGGTGAAAGTGTGACACTTGTCAGGCTTTTGCCCCTGGATTTTGTGTCAATGATGGCTGTGGAATGTCAAGGAGTCCTCATGGGCCATGGAAGAGTCTTTCTCTCTGTGGATTTGGCCAGATCCCAATTGTTTTGGGTTAATCTGTGGGATTCAGTTTTGTTAACTAAGGTGTCCCACCAAAAGAGGGATTCCAGAGCAGAGCCCTGGACAACAAGAAATCTAACTAAAAATACGGGCCTAGGGGCATGGCAAGCCCAATATGCCTTCTAATGGTCCAGCCACTGAGAGGCCTTCATTGAGGACAGAACTCATGCTGAGGGTCACAATGCGTGTTTATGCCCTCGTGGTACTCAAGCATGGGTGGGGACTCATGGTGCATGCTTGTTTCTCCTACACTGAATGATAGTCAACATGTCAACCACATGAGTTCTTGCCATGGGGAAGTATTAATTCTGATTTCTGCATGTCATTCACCCCTGGGCAGTGATTGGAGATAAGGTCTAGGTTGTGAAGTCTGAAAACCGAGGTTGGGAAGAGATGACGACCTAAGACCATGTTGGGTTTGATATGCTCAGCGTGGAGCCAGCTGTCTGGGTGTTGGTCGGGAGGTCCAAGCTTGGGCTGTGTCAGACAGGGCCTTAGTGCCCAGGGTAGATTGTATAATTGGGGTACAACTGAGTGCCATGCAGGTTGATCTTTATTTGGCATTTCTGGGTAGCCCCAAGGGCAATGTTTTTCTTCTGGAGAACAGGCAGAGTGCTGCATTGTGGCTCCGGAATTTTCAAAGTGGATGCCTTGTGGACGGGGAGTGTGAGGACGGAAGTCTGAGAACACATGTTAGGCGTAGGTTCTGGGCGAGGGCACGGCAGGCACCCTCTGCAGATCTGAATCGGGATATCATGAATCTGAAGTCAGGGCGAGGTTCAAACCTAGGCTTAGGTTTGAATTTCTGTCCATTCTGGCCACTTTATGAAGGGGACAGCATCTCCAGTCCATGGAGGTTTACCCACAATGGAAGTTGTGAGATGCTCCAAACAACAAAGATTCCTTCTGATCAACAATTGAGACCTTTTGTATCACTCCAGTACATACCATACAGAATGACACCAGAGCAGGGATCTAAGGATGGATGCATGGGAAGCCCGCCTCACATTGCAGTTGTCTCCTAGCAAATAGACAGGTTTGATATGCTGGCTCTGTCAGAGCAACCAAGGGGGCTGAGTTGAAATGGACTCTCCTGAGGATGGATGCTAATGTGGGTTTGTGTCCATGGAGACCTTGGAATGGGGCGTTGGTGCATGGGCCCTGAAGGATTCTCCTAACCGGAGGTTTTGAGACATCTCCAAAGGACAAGTTTCCCATGTGGAGACGAGATTTGTTCTGATTGGTGCCTCAGGAAACCCCCATATACTGTTATTGGAATATAGGCCTCTGAAGAGAAATAACTGGAACCCAAAGCAATGGCTCCATTTAGAGCCTAGGGGCCTGTCCGGTTGAATCTTCTTCTCTGTGTACATCCATCTAAGGTATTAGTGGAGTTAGATGCTCAGCTGGTGTCAGATGGCCCTAGTTTGTCCCAGGCAGCCTACACTATTGTGAAGGCCTTGGGGACTTTGGAGGTTTCTCCTAATTTTATGATTATGGACAATGGAATGGGCAGAATTCCCGTGGAGAGGGAAGGCACAGTTTTGATGTGGCTCCAGGGGCCCCAGCCTGCAGGGTGTGTGCACCAGGACTGTGGAGACAGAAGTCTAAAACACAAACTCAGTTTAGGTTTAGGGACGTAGGTATGGCAGGCCCGATCTACAGACCGTGAGGAGAATTCTTCCGGATATGAAGAAAGAGAGATTGTGAGGCACTTGTTCAGGCTTTTGTTTCTGGATTTTGTGTCAACGATGGGCGTGGAATGTCGGGGAGGCCTCATGGGCCATGGACGAGTCTTCCGCTCTGTGGATTTGGCCCGATTCCAATTGTTTTGGGTCAAACTGTGGGATGGGAGGAGTCCTTTCAGTTTTGTTACCTCAGGTGTCCCAGCAAAAGAGGGATTCCAAAGCCGAGCCCTGGGGAGGGGAGACTGGACAACCAGAAATCTGGTTAAAAATTGGGGCCTAGGGGCATTGCAAGCCCAATATGCTGTCTTTTGGTCCAGCCGCTGAGAGGCCTTACTTGAGAACTGGGCTCACGTTGAGGGTCACAATGCATGTTTGTGACCGACTTGGTCCTCAAGCATCTGCAGGGCCTCATGGGCCACACTGGTTTCAACTACACTTTACGTTGGACAACATGCCAACCACAAGGTTTCTTGCCATGGGGAAGGAGTTCTGATTCCTGCATCATGTTCAACCCTGGGTGGTGACTGGAGATAAGGTTTAGGTTCTGAAGCCTGAAAACCGAGGTTGGAAAGAGATGATGACCTAAGGCCATGGCGGGTCTGATGTGCTCAGTGTGTGGCTAGCTGGGTGGGTGCGAGCCAGGAGGTTCAGTCTCAGGCTGTGCCAGAAAGGGCAGTAGTGCCCAGGGCAGCCTGTATAATTGGCTTCCAGTCAAGTGGCATGCAGGTTGATCCTCATTTGGGGAATCTGGGTAGCCCCAGAGGGCAAAGTTTTTCTTCCGGAAAGCAGGCAGAGTGCTGCCTTGTAGTTCTGGAATTGCCAAACTGGAGGGCTTGTGGGCCAGGAATGTGAGGATGGAAGTTGAGAACACAAACTAGACTTACGTTTCTGGGCAAGGGCACGGCAGGCACACTCTGCAGAGCTGAATCAAGATGTCCTGCATCTGAAGTCAGGGCGAGGATCAGACGATCGCTCAGGTTGGAGCTTCTGTCCCTGATGGCCCCTTCATGAAGCGCAGGGGGCGGGATCACGAGGCCATGGAGGTTTTCCCACGATGGGAGTTGTGAGATGCTCCAAACAGTAAAGATTCTTCTGCAGGACTATTGAGACCTGTTGGTTGGCTCCAGGACTTCCCATACAGCATAATTCTGAGAATGGTTCTAAGTATGGATGTCTGGGAAGCCTGCCTCTCATTCCAATCATCTCCTAGCGACAAGACGGGTTAGATCTGCTGGATCAGGGGGAGCAACTGAGGGGGCTGAGTTGAAATGGACTCTCCTGTGGATGGGTCCTAATGTGGGTGTGTCTCCATGGAGACCTTGGAATGAGGCGCTGGCACCGGGAACCTGAAATGTCCTTCTAACCAGAGGCTTTGAGAGAGCTCCAACATGCAAGTTTCCCATGTGTAAACGAGATTTGTTCTGATGGGTGCCTCAGGAAAAGCCCTCAGCTGGTATTGGAAACCAGGCTTTTGAAGAGACATGCCTGTAAACCAAAGCTATGGATCCCATTATGGCCTGGGGTCCTGTCTGGTCAATCTTCTTCTCTGGGGACATCCATCTATGGTATGAGTGGAGGTAGATGCTCAGCTGGTGTCAGACGGCCCTTTTTTGTCCCGGACAACCTACACCATTGGTATGGCCTCAGGGAATTTGGAGGTTTCTCCTAATTTGTATGGTTTTGGATAATGGAATGGGCAGAATTCCCATGGATTGGTAAGGCACAGTCCTAATGTGTGGTTCCAGGGGCCCAGCCTGGAGGGTGTGTGGCCCAGGACTTTGAGGACAGAACTCAAAAAACACAAACTCAGCTTAGGTTTGGGGACGTAGGTATGGCACGGCCGAACTACAAATCATGAGAAGAACTCTTCAGGATATGAAGAAAGAGCGAGTCTGAGGCGCTTGCTTAGGCTTTTGTCTCTGGATTTTGTATCAGCGATGGCCGTGGAATGTCGGGGAGGCCTCATGAGCCATGGACGAATCTTCCTCTCTGTGGATTTGGCCCTATCCCAATTCTTTTTCGTGAATCTGTGGAATGGGAGGACTCCTTTAAGGTTTGTTACCTGAGGTGTCCCACCAAAAGAGGAATTCCAAAGCAGAGCCCTGGGCAAGAGTGAAGGGACAACCCGAACTTGGTTAAAAATTGGGGTCTAGGGGCATGGCAAGCCCAATATGCTCTTTCTTCATGCAGCCACTGAGAGGCCTTGCCTGAGGACCGGGCTCAGGCTGAGGGTCACAATGTGTGTTTGAGACCAATGTGGCCCTCAAGCGTGGGCTGGGTCTCATGTGCCACACTGGTTTCAACTACACTGAAAGTTGGACAACATGCCAACCACGAGGTTTCTTGCCAAGGGAACGAGTTCGGATTTCTGCAACATTTTCAAACCTGGGCAGTGATTGGAGATAAGGTCAAGGTTCTGAAGCCTGAAAACCGAGGTTGGGTAGAGATGACGACCTATGGCCATGGCGGGTCCGATGTGCTCAGTGTGTGGCCAGCTGTCTGGGTGGGGCCAGGAGTTCCAGGCTCAGGCTGTGTCAGAATGGGCAATTGTGCCCACTTCAGCCTATATATTTGGTGTACAGCCAAATGGCGTGCAGGTTGATCCTCATTTGGGGTTTCTGGGTAGCCCCAGAGGGCAATGTTCTTCTTCCAGGGAGCAGGCAGAGTGCCGCATTGTACTTCTGGATTGCCAAACTGGAGGGCTTATGGGCCGGTAGTCTGAGGACGGAACTCCGAGAACACAAGCAAGGCTTAGGTTTTATGTGTGAGGACATGGCAGACCTGAATCGAGAACTCTTGCACCTGAAGTCAGGTTGAGCATCAGACGATGCCTCAGGTTTGACTTTCTGTCCCTGATGGCCCCTTCATAAAGGGGGGGAATCACGAGGCCGTGGGGGTTTTCCCACCATGGGAGTTGTGAGAAGCTCCAAACTGCAAAGATTCTACTGTGGGACAATTGAGACCAGTTGGTTGGCTCCAGGCCAACGATTCTGAGCAGGGTTCTAAGGATGGATGGCTGGGTAGCCCACCTCGCATTCCAATATTCTCCTAGCTACAAGACAGGCTAGATCTGTTGGATCTCGGGGAGCAACCGAGGAGGCTGAGTTTAAATGGACTCTCCTGTGGATGGGTCCTAATATGTTTTTGTGTCTATGGAGACTGTGGCATTAAGCGGTGGCACTAGGGCCCTGAAGGCTTCTCCTAAACAGAGGTTTGACACAGGTCCACCATGCAAGTTTCCCATGTGTAGAGGAGATTTGTTCTGATGGGTGAGTCAAGAAACAGCCATATTCTGGTATTGAAATCCAGGCCTCTGAGGAGAGATGCCTGGAAACCAAAGCAATGGATCCGATTAGTGCCTAGGGGCCTGTTGGTTTCTTTTTACCTCGGGCGACATCTATCTATGGGTCAGAGTGCAGGTAGGTGCTCAGATGAACTCAGATTGCCCGTGTTTGTCCTTGGAAGCCAACACTATGGGATGGCCTCAGGGAATTTAAAGGTTTATACTTTTAGTTGCGTTGTCGCCATTGGAATGGGCTCTCACAATTCCCTTGCGAGGGCAAGAACAGTCCTCAGGTTTGGCTTCAGGGGCCTGAGCCTATAGGGTGTGTAGGCCAGGGCTGTTTGGACAGTTGTCTGAAAACACAAACTCGACTTCTGTTTCGGGTCATAGGTAGGGCAGGACTGATCTACAGAGCATGAGGAGAACATTTCGGTATATGAAAAAAGGGCGAGTGTGAGGCTATTGCTCATGTTTTTGTCTCTGCATATCATGTCACTCATGGTCGTGAAATTTCCGGGTGACTTCATGGGAAATGGACGAGTCTTACTCTCTGGAGATTTGGCCCCTTCCAAAGAGGTCGGGGTCATTCTGTGGGATGGAAGAAGTCGTTTTTTTTTGTTGTTGTTGCTTTGTTTTGTTTCATTTTTTAACCTCCGTTGTCCCACCACATGAGGAATTCCAGAATAAAGCTCTGGGGAGGGGTGACTGAACAACCAGAAATATGCTTAAAATGGGGGCCTAGGGCTATGTCAAGCCCATTATGACATCTAGTGATCCAGGCTCTGAGAGGACTTACTAGAGGACAGGACTCACCCTGAGGGTCACAATGCATATTTATGCCCTCGTCGCACTCAAGAATAGGCGGGCCTCAGGGTGAATGCTAGTTTCTCCTACAATGAACGTTGGACAACATGCCAACCACAAGGTTTCTTGCCATGTGTAAGGAGAAGTTCTGATTTCTGCATCACACTCACCCCCAGGCAGAGATAAAGTCTAGTTTCTGAGGCCTGAAAACTGAGGTAGGGAAGAGATGAGGACCTAAGGCCATGGCGAGTCTGATGTGCTCAGTGTGCGGTCAGCTGTCTGGGTGTTGGTCAGGAAGTCCGGGCTCAGGTTGTGTCAGACAGTGCATTAGTGCCCAGGTTAGACTATATAATTCGGGCAAAGTCGAGTACCGTGTAGGTTTATCTTCATATAAGGTGCCTTGGCAGCTCTTTAGGCAATATTTTTTTTCCAGAAAGCAGGCCATGTGCTTAATTGTGGGACCGGATTTACCAATCATGAGGGCTTTGAGGCCAGGAGAGTGAGGTCGGAATTCTGAGAACAAAAGCTATACTTGGGCTCAGGGCAAGGGCACGGCAGGTACCCCCTGCAGATCTGAACCAATATCTCATCCATTTCAAGTCAGGGAGAGAATTAGACTTTGGCTTAATTGGAGTTTCTGTGCCTGACGGCTCCTTCATGAAGGGAGCGGAATCTCGTGTCCATGGAGTTTTTCCCACGTGGGAGTTGTGGGTTGCCCCCTTCAAGAATTCCTTCTGCGGGACAATTGAGACCTTTGGGCAGCTCCAGGACATCCCATATGGAGTGACTCCATAGCACCATTGGAGGGAGGATGCCTGGGAAGCCAGCCTCGCATTCCAACTGTCTCCTAGCAACAAGCTAGTTTAGATCTGATGGCTCTGCGGGAGCAACCGGGGTGACTGACTTGAAATGGACTTTCCTCAGGATGGGCCCTAATGTGTCTTTGTGTCCATGGGGCCTTGGAATGGGGCCGTGGCACCGGGACCCTGAAGTATTCTCCTAAGCTTTTGACAGAGCTCGATGCACATGTTTCCTTGTGGAGACGAGATTTGTTCTGATTGCTACCTCAGGAAAACACCTATGCTGGTATTGGAATCCAGGCTTTTGAGGAGACATGCCTCTCACCAAAGCAATGGATCCGATTGGCCAGGGTCCTGTCTGGTTCAATCTTCTTCTCTGGGGACATCCATCTATGGTATGAGTGGAGGTTGATGCTCAGCTGCTATCAGACCGCGCCTGTATGTCACGGGCGACATGCCCTATTGGGATGGCCTCAGGGATTTGGAGGGTTCTCCTAATTTTACGGTTTTGGACAATGGAATGGGCAGAGTTCCCATGGATTGGGTAGGCACAGTCCTTATGTGTGGCTCCAGGGACCGCAGCCTGGAGGGTGTGTGGCCCAGGACTTTGAGGACAGAAGTCTGAAAACATAAACTCAGCTTAGGTTTGGAGACGTAGGTATGGCAGGCCCGATCTATAAACCATGAGAAGAACTCTTCAGGATATGAAGAAAGAGCGAGTCTGAGGTGCTTGTTCAGTCTTTTGTCTCTAGATTCGGTATCAGCGATGGCCGTGGATTGTCTGGGAAACCTCATGGGCCATGGACGAATCTTCCTCTCTGTGGAATTGGACCGATCCCAATTCTTTTTCGTCAATCTGTGGAATGGGAGGTCTCCTTTCAGGTTGGTTACCTTAGGTGTCCCGCCAAAAGAGGAATTCCAAAGAAGAGCCCTGGGGAAAAGCGAAGGGACAACCCTAGGGTCATGGCAAGCCCAATATGCTGTCTCTTCATCCAGCCACTGAGAGGCCTTACCTGAGGACTGGGATCAGGCTGAGGGTCACAATGTGTGTTTGTGACCAATGTGGCCCATAAACATGGGCGGGGCCTCATGGGCCACACTGGTTTCAACTACAATGAACATTGGAAAACATGCCAACCACATGGTTTCTAGCCACGGGGAAGGAGTTGTGATTTCTGCATCACTTACAAGCCTGGGCAGTGATTGGAGATAAGGTCTAGGTTCTGAGACTTGACAACCGAGGTTGGGAAGAGATGACGACCTAAGGACATGGCTCGTCCGGCGTGCTCAGTGTTCGACCAGCTTTCTGGGTGGGGCCATGAAGTCCAGGCTCAGGCTGTGTCAGAAAGGGCAATAGTGCCTAGGTCATCCTATATATTTGGGGTACAGTCGAATGGCATGCAGGTTGATCCTCCTTTGGAGTTTCTGGGTAGCCCCACAGGGCTATGTTTTTCTTCCTGAAGGCTGGCAGAGTGCTGCATTATAGTTCTGGTTTGCAAACTGGAGGGCTTGTGGGCCAGTAGTCTGAAGACGGAAATCTGATAACACAAGCTAGGCTTAGGTTTCTGGGTGAGGACAAGGCAGGAACAATCTACAGACCTGAATCGAGATCTCGTGCTTCTAAAGTCAGTGTGAGGATCAGAAGATCGCTCAGGTTGGTGTTTCTGTCCCTGATGGCCCCTTCATGAAGGGGCGGGGTCTCGAGTTCGTGGGGGTTTTCCCACGATGTTAGTTGTGAGAAGGTCCAAACTGCAAAGATTCTTGTGCAGGACAATTGAGACATGTTGGTTGGCTCCAGGGCAACGATTCCGAGCAGGGTTCTAAGGATGGATGCCTGGGTAGCCCACCTTGCATTCCAATTGTGTCCTAGCAACAAGACAGGTTATATCTGCTGGATCTGGGTGAGCAATCTGGATCTGGGTTGAAATGGACTTTCCTGTGGATGGATCCTAATATGTTTTTGTGTCTATGGAGACCTTGGAATGAAGGGGTGGCACTGGGGTCCTGAAGGGTTTTTTCAAACAGAGGCTTTGACACAGCTCCAACGTGCAAGTTTCCCATATGTAGATGAGATTTGTTCTGACGGATGAGTCAGGAAACAGCCATATGCTGGTATTGAAATCCAGGCCTCTGAGGAGAGATGACTGGATACCACAGCTATGGATCCGAATAGGGCCTAGGGGCCTGTTCGTACATTTTTACCTCTGGGGACATCAGTCTATGCGTCTGAGAGCATGTAGGTGCTCAGATGGGCTCAGATTGCCCCTGTTTGTCCTGGGAAGCCACCACTATTGGGATGGCCTCAGGGAGTTTGCAGGTTTATCCTATTAGTAGGTTGTGGCCATTGGAATGGGCACATACAATTCCCTTGTAGAGGGCAAGTACAATCCTCAGGTTTGGCTCCAGGGGCCTGAGCCTGTAGGGTGTGTAGGCAGAGCTGTTTGGACAGTCTGAAAACACAAACGCGGCTTATGTTTCAGGTCATAGGTATGGCAGGATTGATCTACAGACCATGAGAAGAACTCTTCGGGATATGAATAAGGGGCGAGTGTGAGGCTCGTGCTCAAGTTTTTCTCTCTGGATATCGTGTCACTCATGGTCGTGAAATTTCCTGGTGACTTCATGGGAAATGGACGAGTCTTACACTCTGGGGGTTTGGCTCCGTCCAAGGAGTTTTGGGTCATTCTGGGGATGGAAGAAGTCCGTTTTGTTGTTGTTGTTGATTTGCCTTGTTTTGTTTTTTAACCTCAGGTGTCCCACCAAATGGGGGATTCCAGAGTAGAGCCCTGGGGAGGGCCGACCGGACAACAAGAAATGTGGTTAAAAATTGTGGCCTAGGGACATGTCAAGCACATTATGACATCTAATGGTCGAGCCACTGAGAGGACTTACTAGAGCACAGGACTCACGCTGAGGGTCACAATGCGTGTTTATGCCCACTTCGCAAACAAGAATGGGCAGGGCCTCATGGTGAATACTGGTTTCTCGTACACTGAACGTTGGACAACATGCCAACCATAAGGTTTCTTGCCATGGGTAAGGAAGAGTTCTGATTTCTGCATCACAGGCACCACTGGGCAGTGATTGGAGATAAGGTCTAGGTTCTGAAGCCTAAAAACTGAGGTAGGGAAAAGATGATGACCTAAGGCCATGGCGGGTCTGATGTGCTCAGTGTGCGGTCAGCTGTCTGGGTGTTGGTCAGGAGATCCGAGCTCAGGTTGTGTCAGAGAGTGCATTAGTGCCCAGTTTAGACTATATACTTTGGGTACAGTCGAGTGCCATGTAGATTTATCCTCATATAAGTTGTCTGGGCAGCTCATTAGGCAAAATTTGTTTTCTAGAGGGCAGGCAGAGTGCTTAATTGTCGGTCCGGAATTTTAAACTTGAGGGATTCGTGTCCAGGAGTGTGAGGATGGAAGTCTGAGAACACAAGCTAGACTTGGGTTTCAGGGCGAGGACACGGCAGGTACCACTGTAGATCTGAACCTATATCTCATGCATCTGAAGTCAGGGCGAGGATCAGACGTTGGCTCAGGTTGGAGTTTCTGTGCATGACGGACCCTTCATGAAGGGAGTGGAATCTCAAGGCCATGGAGTTTTTCCCACGTTGGGAGTTGTGGGATGCCCACTTCAAGGATTCCTTCTGCGGGACAATTGAGACCTGTTGGGCAGCTTCAGGACATCCCATATGGAATGACTCCAGGGCAATGTTCGAGGTTGGATGCCTGGGAAGCCGGCCTCGCATTCCATTTGTCTCCCAGCAACAAGACAGTTTAGATCTGATGGCTCTGCAGGAGAAACCGGGGTGGCTGACTTGAAATGGACTTTCCTGAGGATGGGTCCTAATGTGTGTTTGTGTCCATGAGGGCTTTAAAATGGGGCGGTGGCACCGAGACCCTGAAGTATTCTCCTAAGCTTTTGACATAGCTCGATGCACAAGGTTCCTTGTGGAGACGAGATTTGTTTTGATGGGTGCCTCAGGAAAACCTCTATGCTGGTATTGGAATCCAGGCGTTTGAGGAGACATGCCTGTAATCCAAAGCAATGTATCCGATTATGGCCTAGGGTCCTGTCTGGTTCAATCTTCTTCTCAGGGGACATCCATCTATGGTATGAGTGGAGGTAGATGCTCAGCTGGTATCAGACCGCCCTTGTTTGTCCCGGGCGACCTGCACTATTGGGATGGCCTCAGCGATTTGTAGGGTTCTCCAAATTTTACTGTTTTGGACAATGGCATCGGCAGTATTCCCATGGATTGGGTAGGCACAGTCCTACTGTGTGACTCCAGGGGCCCCAGCCTGGAGGGTGTGTGGCCCAGGACTTTGAGGACAGAAGTCTGAAAACACAAACTCAGCTTAGGTTTGGGAACGTAGGTATGGCAGGCCCGATCTATAAACCATGAGAAGAACTCTTCCGGATATGAAGAAAGAGTGAGTCTGAGGGGCTTGCTCAGGCTTTTGTCTCTGGATTTTGTATCAGAGATGGCCGTGGAAAGTTGGGGAGGCCTCATGGGCCATGGACGAATCTTCCTCTCTGTGGATTTGGCCCGATCCCAATTGTTTTTCGTCAATCTGTGGAATGGGAGGACTCCTTTCAGGTTTGTTACCTCAGGTGTCCCGCCAAAAGAGGAATTCCAAAGAAGAGCCCTGGGGAAAAGTGAAGGGAGAACCCGAACTATGGGTTAATTTGGGGCCTAGGGGCATGGCATGCCCAATATGCTATCTCTTCATCCAGCCACTGAGAGGCCTTATTGAGGACTGGGATCAGGGTGAGGGTCACAATGTGTGGTTTTGACCAATGTGGCCCGCAAACATGAGCGGGGCCTCATGGGCCACCCTGGTTTCAACTACACTGAACGTTGGACAACATGCCAACCACATGGTTTCTTGCCACGGGGAAGGAGTTGTGATTTCTGCATCACTTTCAAGCCTGGGCAGTGATTGGAGATAAGGTCTAGGTTCTGAAACTTGACAACCGAGGTTGGGAAGAGATGACGACCTAAGACCATGGCGGGTCCGATGTGCTCAGTGAGCGGCCAGCTTTCTGTGTGGGGCCAGGTAATCCAGGCTCAGGCTGTGTCAAAAAGGGCAATAGTGCCCAGGTCAGCCTATATATTTGGGGTACAGTCGTATGGCGTGCAGGTTGATCCTCTTTTGGAGTTTCTGGGTAGCCCCAGAGGGCAATGTTTTTCTTCCTGAGGGCAGGAAGAGTGCTGCATTATAGTTCTGGTTTTCAAACTGGAGGCTTGTGGGCCAGTAGTCTGAGGAAGGAAATCTGAGAACAAGCTAGGCTTAGGTTTCTGGGTGAGGACAAGGCAGGAACAATCTACAGACCTGAATCGAGATCTCGTGCTTATGATGTCAGGGCGAGGATCAGAAGATCGCTCAGGTTGGAGTTTCTGTCCCTGATGGCCCTTCATGAAGGGGTGGGGGGGTCATGAGGCCGTGGGGGTTTTCCCACGATGTTAGTTGTGAGAAGCTCCAAACTGCAAAGATTCTTCTGCAGGACAATTGAGACCTGTTGGTTGGCTCCAGGGCAACGATTCCGAGCAGGGTTCTAAGGATGGATGGCTGGGTAGCCCACCTCGCATTCCAATTGTGTCCTAGCAACAAGACAGGTTAGATCTGCTGGATCTGGGGGAGCAACCCAGGAGGCTGAGTTGAAATAAACTCTCCTGTGGATGGGTCCTAATGTCTTTTTGTGTCTATGGAGACGTTGGAATGTAGCGGTGGCACTGGGGTCCTGAAGGGTTTTTCCAAACAGAGGCTTTGACACAGCTCCAACGTGCAAGTTTCCCATATGTAGATGAGATGTTTTCTGAGGGGTGAGTCAAGAAACAGCCATACGCTGGTATTGAAATCCAGGCCTCTGAGGAGAGATGACTGGATACCACAGCAATGGATCCGAATAGTGCCTAGGGGCCTGTTCGTTCCTTTTTACCTCTGGGGACATCAGTCTATGCGTCTGAGTGCAGGTAGGTGCTCAGATGAGCTCAGATTGCCCCTGTTGGTCCTGGGAAGCCACCACTATTGGGATGGCCTCAGGCAGTTTGGAGGTTTATCCTATTAGTAGGGTTGTGGCCATTGGAATGGGCACATACAATTCCCTTGTAGAGGGCAAGTACAGTCCTCAGGTTTGGCTCCAGGGGCCTGAGCCTGTAGGGTGTGTAGGCAAGAGCTGTTTGGACAGTTGTCTGAAAACACAAACGCGGCTTATGTTTCGGGTCATAGGTATGGCAGGACTGATCTACAGACCATGAGGAGAACTTTTCAGGATATGAAAAAAGGGCGAATGTGAGGCTCGTGCTCAAGTTTTTGTCTCTGGATATCGTGTCACTCATGGTCGTGAAATTTCCGGGTGACTTCATGGGAAATGGACGAGTCTTACTCTCTGGGGTTTTGCCCCGTCCCAAGAGTTTTGGGTCATTCTGGGGATGGAAGAAGTCCGTTTTGTTGTTGTTGTTGTTGATTTGTTTTGTTTTGTTTTTTAACCACAGGTATCTCACCAAATGAGGTATTCCAGAGTAGAGCCCTGGGGAGGGCCGACCGGACAACCAGAAATCTGGTTAAAAATTGTGGCCTAGGGACATGTCAAGCCCATTATGACATCTAATGGTCGAGCCACTGAGAGGACTTACTAGAGCACAGGACTCACGCTGAGGGTCACAATGCGTGTTTATGCCCTCTTCGCACTCAAGAATTGGCGGGGCCTCTGGGTGAATGCTGGTTTCTCCTACACTGAACGTTGGACAACATGCCAACCACAAGGTTTCTTGCCATGGGTAAGGACAAGGTCTGATTTCTGCATCACAGGCACCACTGGGCAGTGGTTGGAGATAAGGTCTAGGTTCTGAAGCCTGAAAAACCGCAGTTGGGAAGAGATGATAACCTAAGGCCATGGCGGTTCTGATGTGCTCAGTGTGCGGTCAGCTGTCTGGGTGTTGGTCAGGAGGTCCGAGCTCAGGTTGTGTCAGACAGTGCATTAGTGCACAGGTTAGACTATATACTTTGGGTATAGTCGAATGCCATGTAGATTTATCCTCATATAAGGTGCCTGGGCACTCATTAGGCCAAATATTTTTTTCTAGAGGGCAGGCAGAGTGCTGCATTGTGGGTCTGGAATTGCGAAACTTCCGGGCTTCGGGGCCTGGAGTGTGAGGACGGAAGTCTGAGAACACAAGCTAGACTTGGGTTTCAGGGCCAGGGCACGGCAGGTACCCCTGTAGATCTGAACCTATATCTCATGCATCTGAAGTCAGGGCGAGGTTCAGAAGTTGGCTCAGGTTGGAGTTTCTGTGCATGACGGCACCTTCATGAAGGGAGCGGAATCTCGAGGCCATGGAGGTTTTCCCACGTTGGGAGTTGTGGGATGCCCCCTTCAAGGATTCCTTCTGCGGGACAATTGAGACTTGTTGGGCAGCTCCAGGACATCCCATATGGAATGACTCCAGGTCACCGTTCGAGGATGGATGCCTGGGAAGCCCGCCTCGCATTCCAATTGTCTCCTAGCAACAAGACAGTTTAGATCTGATGGCTTAGCGGGAGAAACCGGGGTGGCTGACTTGAAATGGACTTTCCTGAGGATGGGTCCTAATGTGTGTTTGTGTCCATGAGGGCCTTAAAATGGGGCGGTGGCACCGGGACCCTGAAGTATTCTCCTAAGCTTTTGACATAGCTCGATGCACAAGGTTCCTTGTGGAGACGAGATTTGTTTTGATGGGTGCCTCAGGAAAACCTCTATGCTGGTATTGGTATCCAGGCTTTTGAGGAGACATGCCTGTAATCCAAAGCAATGTATCCGATTATGGCCTAAGGTCCTGTCTGGTTCAATCTTCTTCTCCGGGGACATCCATCTATGGTATGAGTGGAGGTAGATGCTCAGCTGGAATCAGACCGCCCTTGTTTGTCCCGGGCGACCTGCACTATTGGGATGGCCGCAGGGATTTGGAGGGTTCTCCAAATTTTACTGTTTTGGACAATGGCATCTGCAGAATTCCCATGGATTGGGTAGGCACAGTCCTAATGTGTGACTCCAGGGGCCCCAGCCTGGAGGGTGTGTGGCCCAGGACTTTGAGGACAGAAGTCTGAAAACACAAACTCAGCTTAGGTTTGGGGACGTAGGTATGGCAGGCCCGATCTATAAACCTTAAGAAGAACTCTTTCGGTTATGAAGAAAGAGCGAGTCTGAGGCGCTTGCTCAGGCTTTTGTCTCTGGATTTTGTATCAGAGATGGCCGTGGAATGTCGGGGAGGCCTCATGGGCCATGGACGAATCTTCCTCTCTGTGGATTTGGCCCGATCCCAATTGTTTTTCGTCAATCTGTGGAATGGGAGGACTCCTTTCAGGTTTGTTACCTCAGGTATCCCGCCAAAAGAGGAATTCCAAAGAAGAGCCCTGGGGAAAAGTGAAGGGAGAACCCGAACTATGGGTAAAATTTGGGGCCTAGGGGCATGGCAAGCCCAATATGCTATCTCTTCATCCAGCCACTGAGAGGCCTTATTGAGGACTGGGATCAGGGTGAGGGTCACAATGTGTGGTTTTGACCAATGTGGCCCGCAAACATGAGCGGGGCCTCATGGGCCACCCTGGTTTCAACTACACTGAACGTTGGACAACATGCCAACCACATGGTTTCTTGCCACGGGGAAGGAGTTGTGATTTCTGCATCACTTTCAAGCCTGGGCAGTGATTGGAGATAAGGTCTAGGTTCTGAAACTTGACAACCGAGGTTGGGAAGAGATGACGACCTAAGACCATGGCGGGTCCGATGTGCTCAGTGAGCGGCCAGCTTTCTGTGTGGGGCCAGGTAATCCAGGCTCAGGCTGTGTCAAAAAGGGCAATAGTGCCCAGGTCAGCCTATATATTTGGGGTACAGTCGTATGGCGTGCAGGTTGATCCTCTTTTGGAGTTTCTGGGTAGCCCCAGAGGGCAATGTTTTTCTTCCTGAGGGCAGGAAGAGTGCTGCATTATAGTTCTGGTTTTCAAACTGGAGGCTTGTGGGCCAGTAGTCTGAGGAAGGAAATCTGAGAACAAGCTAGGCTTAGGTTTCTGGGTGAGGACAAGGCAGGAACAATCTACAGACCTGAATCGAGATCTCGTGCTTATGATGTCAGGGCGAGGATCAGAAGATCGCTCAGGTTGGAGTTTCTGTCCCTGATGGCCCTTCATGAAGGGGTGGGGGGGTCATGAGGCCGTGGGGGTTTTCCCACGATGTTAGTTGTGAGAAGCTCCAAACTGCAAAGATTCTTCTGCAGGACAATTGAGACCTGTTGGTTGGCTCCAGGGCAACGATTCCGAGCAGGGTTCTAAGGATGGATGGCTGGGTAGCCCACCTCGCATTCCAATTGTGTCCTAGCAACAAGACAGGTTAGATCTGCTGGATCTGGGGGAGCAACCCAGGAGGCTGAGTTGAAATAAACTCTCCTGTGGATGGGTCCTAATGTCTTTTTGTGTCTATGGAGACGTTGGAATGTAGCGGTGGCACTGGGGTCCTGAAGGGTTTTTCCAAACAGAGGCTTTGACACAGCTCCAACGTGCAAGTTTCCCATATGTAAATGAGATTTGTTCTGAGGGATGAGTCAGGAAACAGCAATACGCTGGTATTGAAATCCAGGCCTCTGAGGAGAGATGACTGGATAGCACAACAATGAATCCAAATAGTGCCTAGGGGCCTGTTCGTACCTTTTTACCTCTGGGGACATCAGTCTATGCATCTGAGTGCATGTAGGTGTCAGATGGGCTCAGATTGCTCCTGTTTGTCCTGGAGAGCCACCACTATTGGGATGGCCTCAGGGAGTTTGGAGGTTTATCCTATTAGTAGGTTGTGGCCATTGGAATGGGCACATACAATTCCCTTGGAGAGGGCAAGTACAGTTCTCAGGTTTGGCTCCAGGGGCCTGAGCCTGTAGGGTGTGTAGGCAGAGCTGTTTGGACAGTTGTCTGAAAACACAAACGCGGCTTATGTTTCGGGTAATAGGTATGGCAGTATTGATCTAAAGACCATGAGGAGAACTCTTCGGGATATGAAAAAAGGGCGAATGTGAGGCTGTTGCTCAAGTTTTTGTCTCTGGATATCGTGTGACTCATGGTCATGAAATTTCCGGTTGACTTCATGGGAAATGGACGAGTCTTACTCTCTGGTGGTTTGTCCCCATCGCAAGATTTTGGGGTCATTCTGTGGGATGGAAGAAGTCCGTTTTGTTGTTGTTGTGATTTGCCTTGTTTTGTTTTTTAACCTCAGGTGTCCCACCAAATGAGGTATTCCAGAGTAGAGCCCTGGGGAGGGTCGACTGGACAACCAGAAATCTGGTTACAAATTTGGGCCTAGGGACATGTCAAGCCCATTATGACATCTAATGGTCGAGCGACTGAGAGGACTTACTAGAGGACAGGACTCACACTGAGGGTCACAATGCGTGTTTATGCACACTTCGCAAACAAGAATGGGCGGGGCCTCATGGTGAATCCTGGTTCTCCTACACTGAACATTGGACAACCTGCCAATGACAAGATTTCTTGCCATGGGTAAGGAAGAGTTCTGATTTCTGCATCGCAGTCACCCTTGGGCAGTGATTGGAGATAAGGTCTAGATTCTGAAGCCTGAAAACAGAGGTAGGGAAGAGATGATAACCTAAGGCCATGGCGGGTCTGATGTGCTCAGGGTGCGGTCAGCTGTCTGGGTGTTGGTCAGGAGGTCCGGGCTCAGGTTGTGTCAGACAGTGCATTAGTGCCCACGTAGACTATATAATTTGGGTAAAGTCGAGTGCCATGTAGATTTATCTCATATAAGTTGTCTGGGCAGCTCATTAGGCAAAATTTGTTTTCTAGAGGGCAGGCAGAGTGCTTTATTGTCGGTCCGGAATTGCCAAACTTGAGGGCTTCGTGTCCAGGAGTGTGAGGACGGAAGTCTGAGAACACAAGCTGGACTTGTGTATCAGGGCGAGGACACGGCAGGGACCACTGTAGATCTGAACCAATATCTCATGCATCTGAAGTCAGGGCGAGGATCAGACGTTGTCTCACTTTGGAGTTTATGTTCATGACGGCCCCTTCATGAAGAGAGCGAAATCTCGAGGCCATGTAGGTTTTCCCACGTTGGGTGTTGTGGGATGCCCCCTTCAAGGATACCTTCTGCGGGACAATTGAGACCTGTTGGGCAGCTTCAGGACATCCCATATGGAATGACTCCAGGGCACCATTCGAGAATGGATGACTGGGAAGCAGGCCTCGCATTCCAATTTTCTCCTAGCAACAAGAGAGTTTAGAACTGATGGTTCTGCGTGAGCAACAGGAGTGACTGACTTGAAATGGACTTTCCTGAGGATGGGTCCTAATGTGTGTTTGTGTCCATGAGGGCCTTAAAATGGGGCGGTGGCACCGGGACCCTGAAGTATTCTCCTAAGCTTTTGACATAGCTCGATGCACAAGGTTCCTTGTGGAGACGAGATTTGTTTTGATGGGTGCCTCAGGAAAACTCCTATGCTGGTATTGGAATCCAGGCTTTTGAGGAGACATGCCTGTAAACCAAAGCAATGTATCCGATTATGGCCTAGGGTCCTGTCTGGTTCAATCTGCTTCTCAGAGGACATCCATCTATGGTATGAGTAGAGGTAGATGCTCAGCTGGAATCAGACCGCCCTTGTTTGTCCCGGGCGACCTGCACTATTGGGATGGCCTCAGGGATTTGGAGGGTTCTCCTAATTTTACGGTTTTGGACCATGGAATGGGCAGAATTCCCATGGATTGGGTAGACACAGTCCTAATGTGTGACACCTGGGGCCCCAGCCTGGAAGGTGTGTGGCCCAGGACTTTGGGGACAGAAGTCTGAAAACACAAACTCAGCTTAGCTTTGGGGAGGTAGGTATGGCAGGCCCGATCTATAAACCATGAGAAGAACTCTTCCGGATATAAAGAAAGAGCGAGTCTGAGGCACTTGCTCAGGCTTTTGTCTCTGGATTTTGTATCAGAGATGGCCGTGGAATGTCGGGGAAGCCTCATGGGCCATGGACGAATCTTTCTCTCTGGGGATTTGGTCTGATCCCAATTGCTTTTCATCAATCTGTGGAATGGGAGGACTCCTTTCAGGTTTGTTACCTCAGGTGTCCCGCCAAAAGAGGAATTCCAAAGAAGAGCCCTGGGGAAAAGTGAAGGGAGAACCCGAACTATGGGTAAAATTTGGGGCCTAGGGGCATGGCAAGCCGAATATGCTGACTCTTCATCCAGCCACTGAGAGGCCTTACCTGAGGCCTGGGATCAGGCTGAGGGACACAATGTGTGTTTGTGACCAATGTGGCCCATAAACATGGGCGGGGCATCATGGGCCACACTGGTTTCAACTACACTGAACGTTGGAAAAACATGCCAACCACTAGGTTTCTTGCCAAGGCGAAGGAGAAGTTCTGATTCTTGTATCACGTTCACTCCTGAGCAGTGAGTGGAGATAAGGTCTAGGTTCTGAAGGTGAAAACTGAGGTTGTGTAGAGTTGATGCCCTAAAGCCATTGTGGGTGTGATATGCTCTGTTTATGGCCAGCTGTCTGGGTGTTGGACTGGAGGTCTGCCCTCAGGCTGTTTCAGACAGGGCTTTAGTGCACAGGCTAGACTGTATAATTGGGGTATGGTCGAGTGGCATGCAGGTTGTTACTCATTTGGCGTTTCTGGTTAGCCCTATAGGGCAACATTTTTCTTCTGGAGGGCAGGCAGAGTGCTGCATTGTGTCTCCAGAATTGCCAAACTGGAGGGGTGTGGCCAGGATTGTGAGGAAGGAAGTCTGAAAACACAAGCTAGCACGAGTTTTGGGGCCAAGAGCATGGCAGGCCCACTCTGCAGGGGCTGAATCGAGATCTCCTGCAGGTGAGGTCAGGGCGAGTATCAGATGTTGCCTCAAGCTGGAGTTTGTGTCCATGACGGCCCCTTCCTGAAGGGGGTGGGGGCGTCATGAGGCCAGGGAGGTTTCCCTACGCTGGGAATTGTGAGCTGCTCCAAACGTCAAAGTTTCCTTCTTCAGGACAGTCGAGTACTATTGGATGGTTCCAGGATGCACCATACAGAAAGACTCGAGAGCAGGGCCCTAAGCATGGATGCCGAGAAACGCCAACTCACCTTCCCATTGCCTGGTCGAGACAAGGCACGCTCAATCTGCGGGCTTTTGGGTGAGCTACCCAGAAGGCTGAGTTTAAATGGACTCTCCTGAGGATGAGTCATAATGTGGGTTGGTGGCCAAGGAGACCTTGGAATGTGGCAGTAGCTAAGGGACTCTGCATGATTCTCCAACCCGAAGGGCTTGACACAACTCCAACAAGGAAGCTTCCCATGTGGAGATGAGAGGTCTTCTGTCTGGTGCCTCAGGAAAGCCCCGTATGCTGGTCTTCAAACCCAGGCCTCTGAGGAGTGATACCTGGACACCAAAGCAAGAGTTCATAATAGGGCCTAGGGGCCTGTCTGGTTCAATCTTCTTTCTCTGCGGATATCTGTCTGTGTGTCTGCATGGAGGTAGTAGTTGCTCAGCTTGTGTCATAATGCCAGTATTTGTCCAGTGCGGCTTGTGGTAGTGGGATGTCCTTGGGGACCTTGAGGTTTCTACTATTTTGTAGAGTTGTGGCCAATGGAATGGGCATTTTCTTAGGAGAGAGCAGGCACAGTTCTGTGGTGTGGCTCCAGAGACCCCAGCCTGGAGGCTGTGTGGGCCATGGCTGTGCAGACAGACATCCAAAAACCCTAACTCAGCTCAGGTTTGGGGCCGAGGTTACGGCAGGCCTGATCTACAGTCCATGAGGGGAGCTCCTCTGGATATGAAAGAAGGGTGAGAGGGAGGCAGTCGCTCAGGCTTTTGTCTCTGGATGTTTTGTCCACAATGGCCGTTTAATGTAGGAGTTGCCTCATGGGTCGTAGAAGTCTCCCTCTCTGGTAGTTTGTCCAGCCCCCAAGAGTTTGGGGTCATTCTGTGGGAAGGGAAGTGTCCTGTTTTCTGCTTCATGTGTCCCCCCAGTAGAGGGATTCTAGAGCATAGCAGTGGGTACTGACAACTGGAATACTCGCCCTCTGGTTAAGCCTGGGGGCCTATAGATATGACAAGCCCCATATGCAGGATCTTGGTCCAGCCACTGAGAGGCGTTACTTTAATACGGGACTCACGCTGCAGGTCACAATGCATGTCTGTGCCCTAGGCGGCCCTCAAGCACTGGCGTGGCCTTTCGGACAATGCAGGTTTTCCCACATTGAACGTTGGACAACATGCCAACCACAAGGTTTCTGGCCATGGGGAAGGAGGAATTCTAATTTCTGCATCACGTTCACCCCTGGGCAGTGATTGGAGATAAGGTCTAGGTTCTGAAGCCTGAAAACCGAGGTTGGGAAGAGATGACGACCTACAGCCATAGCGGGTCCTATGTGTCCAGGTTGGGGCCAGCTGTCTGGGTATCCTTTGGGATGTCTTGTCTCAGGCTGTGCCAGACAGGGCATTAGTATACAGGTTAGGCTGTATAATTGCTTTACAATCAAGTGGCATGCATTAGAAAATCATTTGGGGTTTCTTATTAGCAGCATAGGGCAAAGTTTTTCTTCTGGAGGGCAGGCAGCATGCTGCATTGTGGCTTCGGAATTCCCAAACTGGAGGGCTTGTGGGCCAGGAGAGTGAGGACGGAAGTCTGAGAACACAAGCTAGGCTTATGTTTCGGGGCAAGGACATGGCAGGTACACTCTGCAGAGCTGAATTGAGATCTCATGCGTCTGAAGTCAGTTCGAGGTTCAGACTTTGGCTCAGGTTTGAGTTTCTGTCCATGTTGGCCCCTTCATGAAGGGGGGACATATGAGCCCATGGGTGTTTTCCCTCTATTGGAGTTGTGAGATGCTCCAAACCGCAAGGATTCCTTCTGTGGGACAATTAAGATTTGTTGGATGGCTCCAGGACGTCTTATAAGGTATTTTTCCAGAACAGGGTTCTAAGTATGAATGCCTGGGCAGCCAGCCTCACATTCCAATTGTCTCCTAGCAACAAGACACGTTTGATCTGCTGGCTTGGGGTAGCAACAGAGGGGGCTGAGTTGAAATGGACTTTCCTGAGGATGGTCTTAATGTTGGTTTGAGTCCATGGAGACCTTGGTATGGGGCAGTGGCACCAGGGCCCTGAAGGATTCTCCTAACCAGAGGTTATGACAAAGCTCCAATGAGCAAGTTTTCTATGGGGAGACGAGATTTGTTCTTATTGGTGCCTCAGGAAACCACCATATGCTGGTATTGGAAAGGAGGCCTCTGAGGAGAGATGCCTGAAAACCAAAGCAATGGATCTGATTAGGGCCTAGGGGCCTGTCCGGTTCAATATTCTTCTCTGGGGACATCTGTTGTCTGAGTGGAGGTAGTTGCTCAGCTGGTTTGAGATCACCCCTGTTTGTCCTAGGCGGCCTACACTATTAAGATGGCCTCGGTGACTTTGGAGGTTTTTCCTAATTTGCAAGGTTGTGGCCAATGGAATGGGAAGAATTCCCTTGAAAGGGAAGCACAGTCCTGAGGTGTGGCTCCAGGGACCCAATTGTGGAGCGTGTTTGGTCCAGGGCTATTTGGACAAAAGTCTGAAAACACAAACTCCACTTAGGTTGGGGGATGTAGGTATGGCCGACCCGATCTATAGACCGTGAGGAGAACTCTTCGGGATATGAACAAAGGGCGAATGTGACGTGCTGGCTCATGCTTTTTTTTTTTTTTTTCTGGAATTGTGTCACCGATTGCCATGGAATGTCGGGGTGTCCTCATGGGTCATTTTTGAGGCTCCCTTTCTGGGGATTTGACCCGATCCCAAGAGTTTGGGGTCATTCTGTGGGAAGGGAGGAGGCCTTTCTTGTTTTTTTGTTTATTTTTTTAGTATTATTATTTTTTTTTACCTAAGGTGGACCACCAAAAGAGGGATCCAAGAGCAGAGTCCTGGCGAGGAGCGACTGGACAACCAGACCTCTGGTTAACATTGGGACCTAAGAACATGGCAAGCCCCATATGTGGACTCTTGGTCCAGACACTGAGAGGCCTTCCTTGAGGATAGGTCTCACACTGAGTTTCACAATGTGTTTTTGTGCCCAAGGAGCCCCTCAAGTCAGGGCGTGGCCTAATGTACCATGCTGGTTTCTCCTACACTGAACGTTGCACAATATGGCAACCACAAGTTTTCTGGCCATGGGGAAGAAGGAGTTCTAATTTCTGCAACACTTTCACTCCTGGACTGTGATTGGATTTAAGGTCTAGGTTCTGAAGCCTGAAAACTGAGGTTGGGAAGAGATGAAGAGCTAAGGCCATGGTGTGGCTGATGTGCTCAGTGTTCGGCCAGCTGTTGAGTGTGGATTGGGAGGTGCAGGCTCAGGCTGTGGCAGACAGGGAATTAGTGCCCAGGCTAGACTGTATCATTGGGGTGCAGTCGAGTTTCGTGCAGGATGGTACTCATTTGTGGTTACTGGGTAGCCCCAGAGGGCAACGTTTTTCTTCTGGAGGGAAGACACAGTGCCACATAGTGGCTCCAGAATTCCCAAACTGGAAGTCTTGTGGGCCAGGAGTGTGAGAAAAAAATTCTGAGAACACAAGCCAGACTTAGATTTCGGGGTGAGGGGACGGCAGGCACCCTCTGCAGAGATGATTTGAGATCCTGTATGCCTGAAGACAGAGCTAGGATCAGACGTTGGCTTACGTCGGAGTTTCTGTCCATGACGGCCCCTTCATGAAGGGGAGGGTGTCACGAGGACATGGAGGTTTTCCCACGATGGGAATTGTGAGATGCTCCAAACCGCAATGATTCCTTCTGTGGGACAGTCGAGACCTGTTGGATGGCTCCAGGACATCCCATAAGGAAGTTATCCAGAGCAGGGTTCTAAGGATGGATGCCTGGGCAGCCTGCCTCCCATTCCAGGTTTCTCATAGCGCCAAGGCAAGTTCGATCTGCTGGATCTAGGGGAGCAACCGAGGCGGGTGTGTTGAAATGGGTGAGTTGAGGATGGGTCATAATGTGCATTTGTGTCCATGGAGACCTTGGAATGGGGTGCTTGATCCGGGGCCTTGAGGGACGTTCATAACCGGAGGTTTTGATGGGCTCTAAAGAGTACGTTTCCTATGTAGAGAAGAGAATTGTTTTGATGAGTGCCTAAGGAATCTCCCATATGCTGGTATGGGAAACCAGGCCTCTGAGGAGAGATGACAGGAAACAAAAGCAATCGAGATGATTAGGGCCTAGGTGCCTGTCCGGTTCAATCTCTTTCCTGAGGATACGTGTCTAAGTATCTGAGGGGATGTAGTTGCTCAGCTTGTGTCAGATCGCACCTGTTTGTCCTGGGCAGCCTATAATATTGGGATGGCTTCCGGACTTTGGAGTTTCTCCTAATCTATAGGTTTGTGGCCAATGGAATGGGCAGAAATCCCCTGGAGAGGGCAGGCACAGTTCTGAGTTTGGCTCTAGGGGCCCAGCCTTGAGGCTGTGTGGGCCAGGCCTGTGGGGACAAAAGTCTGAAAACACAAACTCCGCTTAGGATTGGGGACATAGGTATGGCACGCCCAATCTACAGACTGTGATAACACTTAGGGATATGAAAAAGGGTGAGTTTGAGGTGCTTGCTCAGGTTTTGTCTCTGGATTTGTGTCAACAATGTGGGTGGAATGCTGGCGAGGCCTCATGGGTTGTGGATGGCTTTCCTTCTCTGAGGATTTGACCCGATCCCAAGAGTTTGGGTACATTCTGTGGGATGGGAGGAGTCTTTTCTGTTTTTTATTTTATTTTATTTTATATTTTATTTTATGTACCTCAAGTGTCCCAATAAAAGAGGGATTCCAGAGCAGAGTCCTTGGGAGGGACAACTGGATATCCCCACCTCTGTTTAAGTTTGGAGGCCTAGGGGCATGGCAAGTCCAATAGGCGGGCTCTTGATTCAGAGACTGAGAGGCCTTCCTTGAGGACAGGGCTCATGCTGAGGTTCACAATGCCTATTTGTGCCCAACAAGGCCCTCAAGCATAGGAAGTGCCTCATTGGCCACGCTAGATTATTCTACACTGAACGTTGGAGAATATGCCAACCACAAGGTTTCCAGCCATGGCGAAGGAAGAGTTGTGATTTCTGCATCACGTTCACCCCTGGACAGTGATTGGAGTTTAGGTCTAGGTTCTGAAACCCGAAAACTGAGGTTGGAAGAGATGAAGACCTAAGGACCTGATGGGTCCAATGAGCTCAGTGTGCAGCCAGCTGTTGAGCGTAGGTCTGGAGGTGTGGGCTCATGCTCTGTCAGACAAGGCATTAGACAGGGTAGACTGCATATTTGGGGTGCAGTCGAGTGGCGTTCAGTTGATCCTTATTCGGGTTTCTAGGTACCTCCATAAGGCAACGTTTTTCTTCTGGAGGGCAGGCAGTGGGCTGCATTATGGCCCCAGTATTGCCAATCTGTAGGGCTTTTGGGGCAGGGGTGTGAGGACGGTAGTCTGAGAACACAAGCTAGGCTTAGTTTTGGGGGTGAGTGCACAGAAGGCACACTCTGCAGAGCTGAATCAAGATCTGATGCACCTGAAGTCAGGGCGAATATCAGACGTTTGCTCAGGTTGGAGTTTCTGTCCATGATGGCCCCTTTATAAAGTGGAGCGTCTCAAGAGGCCATGTAGATTTTCCCACAATGGGAGTTGTGAGATGCTCCAGACTGCAAAGATTCCTTCTGTGGGACACTTGAGACCTGTAGGATGGCTCTAGGATGTCCCATGTGGAACGACTCCAGAGTAGGGTTCTAAGGATGGATGCCTGGGCAGCCCGCCTCCCATTCTAGTTGTCTCCTAGCAACAAGGCAGGTTTGATCTGCAGGCCCTGGGGGAGAAACCAAGGGGGTTGAGTTGACATGGACTCTCCCGACAATAGATCATAATGTGGGTTTAAGTCCATGGAGACCTTTGAATGGGGCGCTTGATCCGGGGCCCTGAAAGATTCTCCTAAACAGAGGTTTTTATAGAGCTCCAAAGAGTACATTTCCTATGTGGAGATGAGATTTTTCTGATGAGTGCCTCAGTAATCCCCCGTATTCTGGTATTGGAAACCAGGCCTCTGAGGAGAGATGCCTGGAAACAAAAGCAATGGATCCGATTAGAGCCTAAGTGCCTGTCCAGTTCAATCTTATTCTATGGGGATATCTGTCTCTGGGTCTGACTGGAGGTAGTTTCCTAACTTGTGAAAGATCATCCCTGTTTGTCCTGGGCAGCCAACACTATTGGGATGGCCTCGGGGAGTTTGGAGGATTCTCCTAATCTATAGGGTTGTGGCCAATGGAAATGGCAGAATTCCAGTGGAGAGGGAAGCCACAGTCCTGAGGTGTGCCTCCAGGGGCCCCAGCTTGGATGGTGTGTGGGCAAGGACTGTGGGGACAGAAGTCTGAAAACACAAACTCAGCTTAGGTTTGGGGATGTATGTATGAAGGCTCGATCTACAGACCGTGAGAATTTTCCGGGCTATGAACAAAGGGCGAGTATGTGGCGCTTGCTCAGGGTTTTGTCTCTGGATTTTGTGTCAACGGTGGCCGTGGAATGTCGGGGTGTCCTCAAGGGCCATGGACAATTCTTTCTCTGGTGATTTGGCCTGATCCCAAGGGGTTGGGATCATTCTGTGGATGGGAAGAGTCCTTTCTGTATTTTTTTTTTTTTTTACCTCAGGTGTTCCACCAAAGAGGGATTCCAGAGTAGAGCCCTGAGTAGGGTTGACTAGACATCTCGAACTCTGGTTGAGATTGGGGGACTAGGGGCTTGGCAAGCCCCATATGTGGGCTGTTGTTCCAGTCACTAAGAGGCTTTACATGAGGATAGGGTTCACGCTGAGGGTCACAATGTGTGTTTGTGCACATTGTGGCCCTCAGGGATAGGTGGGGCCTCATAGTCCATGCTGCTTTCTCCTACAATGAACATTGGACAACATGCCAACCACTAGGTTTCTTGCCAAGGCAAAGGAGAAGTTCTGATTCTTGCATCACGTTCACTCCTGAGCAGTGAGTGGAGATAATGTCTAGGTTCTGAAGGTGAAAACTGAGGTTGGGTAGAGATGATGGCCTAAAGCCATTGTGGGTGTGATATGCTCTGTGTACGGCCAGCTGTCTGGGTGTTGGACTGGAGGTCTGCCCTCAGGCTGTGTCAGACAGGGCTTTAGTGCACAGGCTAGGCTGTATAATTGGGGTATGTTCGAGTGGCATGCAGGTTGTTACTCATTTGGCGTTTCCGGATAGCCCTATAGGGCAACATTTTTCTTCTGGAGGGCAGGCAGAGTGCTGCATTGTGTCTCCAGAATTGCCAAACTGGAGGGGTGTGGCCAGGATTGTGAGGAAGGAAGTCTGAAAACACAAGCTAGCACGAGTTTTGGGACCAAGAGCATGGCAGGTCCACTCTGCAGAGGCTGAATCGAGATCTCCTGCAGTGAGGTCAGGGCGAGTATCAGATGTTGCTTCAAGCTGGAGTTTGTGTCTATGGCGGCCTTACATGAAAAGGGTGGGGGCGTCATGAGGCCAGGGAGGTTTCCCTACACTGGGAGTTGTGAGCTGCTCCAAACTTCAAATTTTCCTTCTTCAGGACAGTCGAGTACTATTGGATGGTCCCTTGATGCCCCATACAGAAAGACTCGAGAGCAGGGGCCTAAGCATGGATGCCGAGAAACGCCAACTCACCTTCCCATTGCCTGGTCGAGACAAGGCACGCTCAATCTGCGGGCTCTTGGGTGAGATACCCAGAAGGCTGAGTTTAAATGGACTCTCCTGAGGATGAGTCATAATGTGGTTTAGTGGCCATGGAGACCTTGGAATGTGGCAGTAGCTAAGGGACTCTGCAGGATTCTCCAACCCGAAGGGCTTGACACAACTCCAACAAGGAAGCTTCCCATGTGGAGATGAGAGGTCTTCTGTCTGGTGCCTCAGGAAAGCCCCGTATGCTGGTCTTCGAACCCAGGCCTCCGAGGAGTGATACCTGGACACCAAAGCAAGAGTTCATAATAGGGCCTAGGGGCCTGTCTGGTTCAATCTTCTGTCTCTGCGGATATCTGTCTGTGTGTCTGCATGGAGGTAGTAGTTGCTCAGCTTGTGTCATAATGCCCCTATTTGTCCAGTGCGGCTTGCGGTAGTGGGATGTCCTTGGGGACCTTGAGGTTTCTACTATTTTGTAGAGTTGTGGCCAATGGAATGGGCAGTTTCTTAGGAGAGAGCAGGCACAGTTCTGTGGTGTGGCTCCAGAGACCCCAGCCTGGAGGCCGTGTGGGCCATGGCTGTGCAGACAGACATCCAAAAACCCTAACTCAGCTCAGGTTTGGGGCCGAGGTTACGGCAGGCCTGATCTACAGTCCATGAGGGGAGCTCCTCTGGATATGAAAGAAGGGTGAGAGGGAGGCAGTCGCTCAGGCTTTTGTCTCTGGATGTTTTGTCCACAATGGCCGTTTAATGTAGGAGTTGCCTCATGGGTCGTAGAAGTCTCCCTCTCTGGTAGTTTGTCCAGCCCCCAAGAGTTTGGGGTCATTCTGTGGGAAGGGAAGTGTCCTGTTTTCTACTTCATGTGTCCCCCCTGTAGAGGGAATCTAGAGCATAGCAGTGGGTACTGACAACTGGAATACTCGCCCTCTGGTTAAGCCTGGGGGCCTATGGATATGACAAGCCCCATATGCAAGATCTTGGTCCAGCCACTGAGAGGCGTTACTTTAATACGGGACTCACGCTGCAGGTCACAATGCATGTCTGTGCCCTAGGCGGCCCTCAAGCACTGGCGTGGCCTTTCGGACAATGCAGAATTTCCCACATTGAACGTTGGACAACATGCCAACCACAAGGTTTCTGGCCATGGGGAAGGAGGAATTCTAATTTCTGCATCACGTTCACCCCTGGGCAGTGATTGGAGATAAGGTCTAGGTTCTGAAGCCTGAAAACCGAGGTTGGGAAGAGATGACGACCTACAGCCATAGCGGGTCCTATGTGACCATGTTGGGGCCAGCTGTCTGGGTATCGTTTGGGATGTCTTGTCTCAGGCTCTGCCAGACAGGGCATTAATATACAGGGTAGGCTGTATAATTGCTTTACAATCGAGTGGCATGCATTAGAAAATCATTTGGGGTTTCTTATTAGCAGCATAGGGCAAAGTTTTTCTTCTGGAGGGCAGGCAGAGTGCTGCATTGTGGCTTCGGAATTCCCAAACTGGAGGGCTTGTGGGCCAGGAGAGTGAGGACGGAAGTCTGAGAACACAAGCTAGGCTTAGGTTTCGGGGCAAGGACATGGCAGGCACACTCTGCAGAGCTGAATTGACATCTCATGCGTCTGAAGTCAGGTCGAGGATCAGACTTTGGCTCAGGGTTGAGTTTCTGTCCATGTTGGCCCCTTCATGAAGGGGGGACATTATGAGCCCATGGGGGTTTTCCCTCTATTGGAGTTGTGAGATGCTCCAAACCGCAAGGATTCCTTCTGTGGGACAATTAAGATTTGTTGGATGGCTCCAGGACGTCTTATAAGGTATTTTTCCAGAACAGGGTTCTAAGTATGGATGCCTGGGCAGCCAGCCTCACATTCCAATTGTCTCCTAGCAACAAGAAACGTTTGATCTGCTGGCTTGGGGTAGCAACAGAGGGGGCTGAGTTGAAATGGACTTTCCTGAGGATGGTCTTAATGTTGGTTTGAGTCCATGGAGACCTTGGTATGGGGCAGTGGCACCAGGGCCCTGAAGGATTCTCCTAAACAGAGGTTATGACAAAGCTCCAATGAGCAAGTTTTCCATGGGGAGACGAGATTTGTTCTTATTGGTGCCTCAGGAAACCACCATATGCTGGTATTGGAAACGAGGCCTCTGAGGAGAGATGCCTAAAAACCAAAGCAATGGATCTGACTAGGGCCTAGGGGCCTGTCCGGTTCAATATTCTTCTCTGGGGACATCTGTTGTCTGAGTGGAGGTAGTTGCTCAGCTGATTTGAGATCACCCCTGTTTGTCCTGGGCGGCCTACACTATTGGGATGGCCTCGGTGACTTTGGAGGTTTTTCCTCATTTGCAAGGTTGTGGCCAATGGAATGGGAAGAATTCCCTTGAAAGGGAAGCACAGTCCTGAGGTGTGGCTCCAGGGACCCAAGTGTGGAGCATGTGTAGTCCAGGGCTATTTGGACAAAAGTCTGAAAACACAAACTCCACTTAGGTTGGAGGATGTAGGTATGGCCGGCCCGATCTATAGACCGTGAGGAGAACTCTTCGGGATATGAACAAAGGGCGAATGTGAGGTGCTTGCTCATGCTTTTTTTTTTTTTTCTGGAAATCTGTCACCGATTGCCATGGAATGTCGGGGTGTCCTCATGGGCCATCGATGAGGCTCCTTTTCTTGGGATTTGACCTGATCCCAAGAGATTGGGGTCATTCTGTGGGAAGGGAGGAGGCCTTTCTTGTTTTTTTGTTTACTTTTTTATTATTATTATTATTTTTTTACCTAAGGTAGACCACCAAAAGAGGGATTCCAGAGCAGAGACCTGGGGAGGGGCGACTGGACAACCATACATCTGGTTAACATTGGGACCTAAGAACATGGCAAGCCCCATATGTGGGCTCTTGGTCCAGACACTGAGAGGCCTTCCTTGAGGATAGGTCTCACACTGAGTTTCACAATGTGTTTTTGTGCCCAAGGAGCCCCTCAAGTCAGGGCGTGGCCTAATGTACCATGCTGGTTTCTCCTACACGGAACGTTGGACAATATGGCAACCACAAGTTTTCTGGCCATGGGGAAGAAGGAGTTCTAATTTCTGCAACACTTTCACTCCTGTACTGTGATTGGATTTAAGGTCTAGGTTCTGAAGCCTGAAAACTGAGGTTGGGAAGAGATGAAGACCTAAGGCCAGGGTGTGGCTGATGTGCTCAGTGTTCGGCCAGCTGTTGAGTGTGGATTGGGAGGTGCAGGCTCAGGCTGTGGCAGACAGGGAATTAGTGCCCAGGCTAGACTTCATCATTGGGGTGCAGTCGAGTTTCGTGCAGGATGGTACTTATTTGTGGTTACTGGGTAGCCCCAGAGGGCAACGTTTTTCTTCTGGAGGGAAGACACAGTGCCACATAGTGGCTCCAGAATTCCCAAACTGGAAGGCTTGTGGGCCAGGAGTGTGAGAAACAAATTCTGAGAACACAAGCCAGACTTAGATTTCGGGGTGAGGGGACGGCAGGCACCCTCTGCAGAGATGATTCGAGATCCCGTATGCCTGAAGACAGAGCTAGAATCAGACGTTGGCTTACGTCGGAGTTTCTGTCCATGACGGCCCCTTCATGAAGGGGACGGTGTCGCGAGGACATGGAGGTTTTCCCATGATGGGAATTGTGAGATGCTCCAAACCGCAATGATTCCTTCTGTGGGACAGTCGAGACCTGTTGGATGGCTCCAGGACATCCCATAAGGAAGTTATCCAGAGCAGGGTTCTAAGGATCGATGCCTGGGCAGCCTGCCTCCCATTCCAGGTGTCTCATAGCGCCAAGGCAAGTTCGCCTGCTGGATCTAGGGGAGCAACCGAGGCGTGTGTGTTGAAATGGGTGAGTTGAGGATGGGTCATAATGTGCATTTGTGTCGATGTAGACCTTGGAATGGGGTGCTTGATCCGGGGCCTTGAGGGATGTTCATAACCGGAGGTTTTTTTGGCCTCTAAAGAGTACGTTTCCTATGTAGAGAAGAGAATTGTTTTGATGAGTGCCTAAGGAATCTCCCATATGCTGGTATGGGAAACCAGGCCTCTGAGGAGAGATGACTGGAAACAAAAGCAATCGAGATGATTAGGCCCTAGGTGCCTGTCCGGTTCAATCTCTTTCCTGAGGATACGTGTCTAAGGATCTGAGGGGATGTAGTTGCTCAGCTTGTGTCAGATCGCCCCTGTTTGTCCTGGGCAGCCTATAATATTGGGATGGCCTCAGGACTTTGGAGTTTCTCCTAATCTATAGGGTTGTGGCCAATGGAATGGGCAGAAATCCCCTGGAGAGGGCAAGCACAGTTCTGAGTTTGGCTCTAGGGGCCCAGCCTTGAGGCTGTGTGGGCCAGGCCTGTGGGGACAAAAGTCTGAAAACACAAACTCCGCTTAGGATTGGGGACATAGGTATGGCACGCCCAATCTACAGACCATGATAACACTTAGGGATATGAAAAAGGGTGAGTTTGAGGTGCTTGCTCAGGTTTTGTCTCTGGATTTGTGTCAACAATGTGGGTGGAATGCTGGCGTGGCCTCATGGGTTGTAGATGGCTTTCCTTCTCTGAGGATTTGACCCAATCCCAAGAGTTTGGGTACATTCTGTGGGATGGGGGGAGTCTTTTCTGTTTTTAATTTTATTTTATTTTATATTTTATTTTATGTACCTCAAGTGTCCCAATAAAAGAGGGATTCCAGAGCAGAGTCCTTGGGAGGGTCAACTGGATATCCCCCCCTCTGTTTAAGTTTGGGGGCCTAGGGGCATGGCAAGTCCAATAGGCGGGCTCTTGATTCAGACACTGAGAGGCCTTCCTTGAGGACAGGGCTCATGCTGAGGGTCACAATGCCTATTTGTGCCAACAATGCCCTCAAGCATGGGAAGTGCCTCATGGGCCACGCTGGATTCTCCTACACTGAACATTGGAGAGTATGCCAACCACACATTTCCATCCATGGAGAAGGAAGAGTTGTGATTTCTGCATCACGTTCACCCCTGGACAGTGATTGGAGTTTAGGTCTAGGTTCTGAAACCCGAAAACTGAGGTTGGGAAGAGATGAAGACCTAAGGACCTGATGGGTCCAATGAGCTCAGTGTGCGGCCAGCTCTTGAGCGTAGGTCTGGAGGTGTGGGCTCATGCTGTGTCAGACAAGGCATTAGACAGGGTAGACTGCATATTTGGGGTGCACTCGAGTGGTGTTCAGTTGATCCTTATTCGGGTTTCTAGGTAGCTCCATAAGGCAACGTTTTTCTTCTGGAGGGCAGGCAGTGTGCTGCATTGTGGCCCCAGTATTGCCAATCTGTAGGGCTTTTGGGGCAGGGGTGTGAGGACGGTAGTCTGAGAACACAAGCTAGGCTTAGTTTTGGGGGTGAGTGCACAGAAGGCACACTCTGCAGAGCTGAATCAAGATCTGATGCACCTGAAGTCAGGGCGAATATCAGACGTTTGCTCAGGTTGGAGTTTCTGTCCATGATGGCCCCTTTATAAAGTGGAGCATCTCAAGAGGCCATGTAGATTTTCCCACAATGGGAGTTGTGAGATGCTCCAGACTGCAAAGATTCCTTCTGTGGGACACTTGAGACCTGTAGGATGGCTCTAGGATGTCCCATGTGGAACGACTCCAGAGTAGGGTTCTAAGGATGGATGCCTGGGCAGCCCGCCTCCCATTCTAGTTGTCTCCTAGCAACAAGGCAGGTTTGATCTGCAGGCCCTGGGGGAGAAACCAAAGGGGTTGAGTTGACATGGACTCTCCCAACAATAGATCATAATGTGGGTTTAAGTCCATGGAGACCTTGGAATGGGGCGCTTGATCCGGGGCCCTGAAAGATTCTCCTAAACAGAGGTTTTTATAGAGCTCCAAAGAGTACATTTCCTATGTGGAGATGAGATTTTTCTGATGAGTGCCTCAGTAATCCCCCGTATTCTGGTATTGGAAACCAGGCCTCTGAGGAGAGATGCCTGGAAACAAAAGCAATGGATCTGATTAGAGCCTAAGTGCCTGTCCAATTCAATCTTATTCTATGGGGATATCTGTCTCTGGGTCTGAGTGGAAGTAGTTTCCTAACTTGTGAAAGATCATCCCTGTTTGTCCTGGGCAGCCAACACTATTGGGATGGCCTCGGGGAGTTTGGAGGATTCTCCTAATCTATAGGGTTGTGGCCAATGGAAATGGCAGAATTCCAGTGGAGAGGGAAGCCACAGTCCTGAGGTGTGTCTCCAGGGGCCCCAGCTTGGATGGTGTGTGGGCCAGGACTGTGGGGACAGAGGTCTGAAAACACAAACTCAGCTTAGGTTTGGTATGTATGAAGGCTCGATCTACAGACAGTAAGTATTTCCCGGGCTATGAACAAAGGGCGAGTATGTGGCGCTTGCTCAAGCTTTTGTCTCTGGATTTTGTGTCAATGGTGGCCGTGGAATGTCGGGGTGTCTTCAAGGGCCATGGACAATTCTTTCTCTGGTGATTTGGCCTGATCCCAAGGGGTTGGGATCATTCTGTGGATGGGAAGAGTCCTTTCTGTATTTTTTTTTTTTACCTCAGGTGTTCCACCAAAGAGGGATTCCAGAGTAGAGCCCTGAGTAGGGGTGACTAGACATCTCGAACTCTGGTTGAGATTGGGGGACTAGGGGCTTGGCAAGCCCCATATGTGGGCTGTTGTTCCAGTGACTAAGAGGCTTTACATGAGGATAGGGCTCACGCTGAGGGTCACAATGTGTGTTTGTGCACATTGTGGCCCTCAGGGATAGGTGGGGCCTCATAGTCCATGCTGCTTTCTCCTACAATGAACATTGGACAACATGCCAACCACTAGGTTTCTTGCCAAGGCGAAGGAGAAGTTCTGATTCTTGCATCACGTTCACTCCTGAGCAGTGAGTGGAGATAAGGCCTAAGTTCTGAAGGTGAAAACTGAGGTTGGGTAGAGATGATGGCCTAAAGCCATTGTGGGCGTGATATGCTCTGTGTACGGCCAGCTGTCTGGGTGTTGAACTGGAGGTCTGCCCTCAGGCTGTGTCAGACAGGGCTTTAGTGCACAGGCTAGACTTAAAATTAGGGTATGGTCGAGTGGCATGCAGGTTGTTACTCATTTGGCGTTTCCGGTTAGCCCTATAGGGCAACATTTTTCTTCTGGAGGGCAGGCAGAGTGCTGCATTGTGTCTCCAGAATTGCCAAATTGGAGGGGTGTGGCCAGGATTGTGAGGAAGGAAGTCTGAAAACACAAGCTAGCACGAGTTTTGGGGCCAAGAGCTTGGCAGGCCCACTCTGCAGAGGCTGAATCGAGATCTCCTGCAGGTGAGGTCAGGGCGAGTATCAGATGTTGCCTCAAGCTGGAGTTTGTGTCCATGACGGCCCCTTCCTGAAGGTGGTGGGGGCGTCATGAGGCCAGGGAGGTTTCCCTACGCTGGGAGTTGTGAGCTGCTCCAAACTTCAAAGATTCCTTCTTCAGGACAGTCGAGTACTATTGGATGGTTCCAGGATGCCGCATACAGAAAGACTCGAGAGCAGGGGCCTAAGCATCGATGCCGAGAAACGCCAACTCACTTTCCCATTGCCTGGTCGAGACAAGGCATGCTCAATCTGCGGGCTCTTGGGTGAGCTACCCAGAAGGCTGAGTTTAAATGGACTCTCCTGAGGATGAGTCATAATGTGGGTTGGTGGCCATGGAGACCTTGGAATGAGGCAGTAGCTAAGGGACTCTGCAGGATTCTCCAACCCGAAGGGCTTGACACAACTCCAACAAGGTAGCTTCCCATGTGGAGATGAGAGGTCTTCTGTCTGGTGCCTCAGGAAAGCCCCGTATGCTGGTCTTCGAACCCAGGCCTCTGAGGAGTGATACCTGGACACCAAAGCAAGAGTTCATAATAGGGCCTAGGGGCCTGTCTGGTTCAATCTTCTGTCTCTGCGGATATCTGTCTGTGTGTCTGCATGGAGGTAGTAGTTGCTCAGCTTGTGTCATAATGCCCCTATTTGTCCAGTGCGGCTTGCAGTAGTGGGATGTCCTTGGGGACCTTGATGTTTCTACTATTTTGTAGAGTTGTGGCCAATGGAATGGGCAGTTTCTTAGGAGAGAGCAGGCACAGTTCTGTGGTGTGGCTCCAGAGACCCCAGCCTGGAGGCTGTGTGAGCCATGGCTGTGCAGACAGACATCCAAAAACCCTAACTCAGCTCAGGTTTGGGGCCGAGGTTACGGCAGGCTTGATCTACAGTCCATGAGGGGAGCTCCTCTGGATATGAAAGAAGGGTGAGAGGGAGGCAGTCGCTCAGGCTTTTGTCTCTGGATGTTTTGTCCACAATGGCCGTTTAATGTAGGAGTTGCCTCATGGGTCGTAGAAGTCTCCCTCTCTGGTAGTTTGTCCAGCCCCCAAGTGTTTGGGGTCATTCTGTGGGAAGGGAAGTGTCCTGTTTTCTGCCTCATGTGTCCCCCCAGTAGAGGGATTCGTGAGCATAGCAGTGGGTACTGACAATTGGAATACTCGCCCTCTGGTTAAGCCTGGGGGCCTATGGATATGACAAGCCCCATATGAAGGATCTTGGTCCAGCCACTGAGAGGCGTTACTTTAATACGGGACTCACGCTGCAGGTCACAATGCATGTCTGTGCCCTAGGTGGCCCTCAAGCACTGGCGTGGCCTTTCGGACAATGCAGGTTTTCCCACATTGAACGCTGGACAACATGCCAACCACAACGTTTCTGGCCATGGGGAAGGAGGAATTCTAATTTCTGCATCACGTTCACCCCTGGGCAGTGATTGGAGATAAGGTCTAGGTTCTGAAGCCTGAAAACCAAGGTTGGGAAGAGATGACGACCTACAGCCATAGCGGGTCCTATGTGTCCATGTTGGGGCCAGCTGTCTGGGTGTCATTTGGGATGTCTGGTCTCAGGCTGTGCCAGACAGGGCATTAGAATACAGGGTGGGCTGTATAATTGCTTTACAATCGAGTGGCATGCATTAGAAAATCATTTGGGGTTTCTTATTAGCAGCATAGGGAAAGTTTTTCTTCTGGAGGGCAGGCAGAGTGTGGCATTGTGGCTTCGGAATTCCCAAACTGGAGGGCTTGTGGGCCAGGAGAGTGAGGACGGAATTCTGAGAACACAAGCTAGGCTTAGGTTTCGGGGCAAGGACATGGCAGGCACACTCTGCAGAGCTGAATTGACATCTCATGCGTCTGAAGTCAGGTCGAGGATCAGACTTTGGCTCAGTGTTGAGTTTCTGTCCATGTTGGCCCCTTCATGAAGGGGGGACATTATGAGCCCATGGGGGTTTTCCCTCTATTGGAGTTGTGAGATGCTCCAAACCGCAAGGATTCCTTCTGTGGGACAATTAAGATTTGTTGGATGGCTCCAGGACGTCTTATAAGGTATTTTTTCAGAACAGGGTTCTACGTATGGATGCCTGGGCAGCAGCCTCACATTCCAATTGTCTCCTAGCAACAAGAAACGTTTGATCTGCTGGCTTGGGGTAGCAACAGAGGGGGCTGAGTTGAATGGACTTTCCTGAGGATGGTCTTAATGTTGGTTTGAGTCCATGGAGACCTTGGTATGGGGCAGTGGCACCAGGGCCCTGAAAGTTTCTCCTAACCAGAGGTTATGACAAAGCTCCAATGAGCAAGTTTTCCATGGGGAGACGAGATTTGTTCTTATTGGTGCCTCAGGAAACCACCATATGCTGGTATTGGAAACGAGGCCTCTGAGGAGCGATGCCTGGAAACCAAAGCAATGGATCTGATTAGGGCCTAGGGCCCTGTCCGGATCCATATTTTTCTCTGGGGACATCTGTTGTCTGAGTGGAGGTAGTTGCTCAGCTGATTTGAGATCACCCCTGTTTGTACTGGGCGGCCTACACTATTGGGATGGCCTCGGTGACTTTTTAGGTTTTTTCTAATTGGCAAGGTTGTGGCCAATGGAATGGGAAGAATTCCCTTGAAAGGGAAGCACAGTCCTGAGGTGTGGCTCCAGGGACCCAAGTGTGGAGCATGTGTAGTCCAGGGCTATTTGGACAAAAGTCTGAAAACACAAACTCCACTTAGGTTGGAGGATGTAGGTATGGCCGGCCCGATCTATAGACCGTGAGGAGAACTCTTCGGGATATGAACAAAGGGCGAATGTGAGGTGCTTGCTCATGCTTTTTTTTTTTTTTCGGGAAATGTGTCACCGATTGCCATGGAATGTCGGGGTGTCCTCATGGGCCATCGATGAGGCTCCCTTTCTGGGGATTTGACCCGATCCCAAGAGTTTGGGGTCATTCTGTCGGAAGGGAGGAGGACTTTCTGTTTTTTTTTTTGTTTATTTTTTTATTATTTTTTTTTTTAACCTCAGGTGGACCACCAAAAGAGGCATTCCAGAGCAGAGTCGTGGGTGGGGGCAACTGGACAACCAGACCTCTGGTTAACATTGGGACCTAAGAACATGGCAAGCCCCATATGTGGGCTCTTGGTCCAGACACTGAGAGGCCTTCCTTGAGGAATGGTCTCACACTGAGTTTCACAATGTGTTTTTGTGCCCAAGGAGCCCCTCAAGTCAGGGCGTGGCCTAATGTACCATGCTGGTTTCTCCTACAGAGAACGTTGCACAATATGGCAACCACAAGTTTTCTGGCCATGGGGAAGAAGGAGTTGTAATTTCTGCAACACTTTCACTCCTGGACTGTGATTGGATTTAAGGTCTAGGTTCTGAAGCCTGAAAACTGAGGTTGGGAAGAGATGAAGCCCTAAGGCCATGGTGTGTCTGATGTGCTCAGTGTTCGGCCAGCTGTTGAGTGTGGGTTTGGAGGTGCAGGCTCAGGCTGTGGCAGACAGCGAATTAGTGCCCAGGCTAGACTCTATCATTGGGGTGCAGTCGAGTTTCGTGCAGGATGGTACTCATTTGTGGTTACTGGGTAGCCCCAGAGGGCAACGTTTTTCTTCTGGAGGGAAGACACAGTGCCACATAGTGGCTCCAGAATTCCCAAACTGGAAGGCTTGTGGGCCAGGAGTGTGAGAAACAAATTCTGAGAACACAAGCCAGACTTAGATTTCGGGGTGAGGGGACGGCAGGCACCCTCTGCAGAGATGATTCGAGATCCTGTATGCCTGAAGACAGAGCTAGGATCAGACGTTGGCTTAGGTCGGAGTTTCTGTCCATGACGGCCCCTTAATAAATGGGAGGGTGTCACGAGGACATGGAGGTTTTCCCACGATTTGAATAGTGAGATGCTCCAAACCGCAATGATTCCTTCTGTGGGACAGGTGAGACCGGTGGATGGCTCCAGGACATCCCATAAGGAAGTTATCCAGAGCAGTTTTCTAAGGATGGATGCCTGGGCAGCCTGCCTCCCATTCCAGGTGTCTCATAGAGCCAAGGCAAGTTCGATCTGCCTGATCTAGTGGAGCAACCGAGGCGGGTGTGTTGAAATGGGTGAGTTGAGGATGGGTCATAATGTGCATTTGTGTCCATGGTGACTTTGGAATGGGGTCTTGATCCGGGTCCTTGAGGGATGTTCATAACCGGAGGTTTTGATGGAGCTCTAAAGAGTATGTTTCCTATGTAGAGAAGAGAATTGTTTTGATGAGTGCCTAAGGAATCTCCCATATGCTGGTATTGGAAACCAGGTCTCTGAGGAGAGATGACTGGAAACAAAAGCAATGGATATGATTAGAGCCTAGGTGCCTGTCCGGTTCAATCTCTTTGCTGGGGATACGTGTCTAAGTATCTGAGGTGAGGTAGTTGCTCAGATTGTGTCAGATCGCCCCTGTTTGTCCTGGGCGACCTATAATATTGGAATGGCCTCGGGACTTTGGAGTTTCTCCTAATCTATAGGGTTGTGGTCAATGGAATGGGCAGAAATCCCCTGGAGAGGGCAGGCAAAGTTCTGAGTTTGGCTCTAGGGGCCCAACCTTGTGGGTGTGTGGGCCAGGCCTGTTGAGCAAAAATCTGAAAACACAAACTCCGCTTAGAATTGGGGACATAGTTATGGCACGCCCAATCTACAGACCGTGATAACACTTCAGGATATGAAAAAGTGTGAGTTTGAGGTGCTTGCTCAGATTTTGTCTCTGGATTTGTGTCAACAATGTGGGTGGAATGCTGGCGTGGCCTCATGGGTTGTGGACGGCTTTCCTTCTCTGAGGATTTGACCCAATCCCAAGAGTTTGGGTATGTTCTGTGGGATGGGAGGAGTCCTTTCTGTTTTTTATTTTATTTTATTTTATTTTTTGTACCTCATGTGTCCCAATAAAGGAGGGATTACAGAGCAGAGTCCTCGGGAGGGACAACTGGACAACCCCACCTCTGTTTTAGTTTGGGGGCCTAGGGGCATGGCAAGTCCAATATGTGGGCTCTTGATTCAGACACTGAGAGGCCTTCCTTGAGGACAGGGCTCATGCTGAGGGTCACAATGCCTATTTGTGCCAACAAGGCCCTCAAGCATGGGAAGGGCCTCATGGGCCACGCTGGATTCTCCGACACTGAACGTTGGAGAATATGCCAACCACAAGGTTTCTGGCCATGGCGAAGGAAGAGTTGTGACTTCTGCATCACGTTAACCCCTGGACAGTGATTGGAGTTTAGGTCTAGGTTCTGAAACCCGAAAACCGAGGTTGGGAAGAGATGAAGACCTAAGGACCTGTTGGGTCCAATGAGCTCAGTGTGCGGCCAGCTGTTCAGCGTAGGTCTGGAGGTGTGGGCTCATGCTGTGTCAGACAAGGCATTAGACAGGGTAGACTGTATATTTGGGGTGCAGCGAGTGGCGTTCAATTGATCCTCATTCGGGTCTCTAGGTAGTTCCATAAGGCAACGTTTTTTCTCTGGGAGGGCAGGCAGAGTGCTGCATTGTGGCCCCAGTATTGCCAAACTGTAGGGCTTTTGGGCCAGGGGTGTGAGGACTGTAGTCTGAGAACACAAGCTAGGCTTCGTTTTTGAAGTGAGGGCACAGAAGGCACACTCTGCAGAGCTGAATCATGATCTCATGCACCTGAAGTCAGGGCGAATATCAGACATTTGCTCAGGTTGGAGTTTCTGTCCATGATGGCCACTTTATAAAGTGGAGCGTCTCAAGAGGCCATGTAGATTTTCCCACAATGGGAGTTCTGAGATGCTCCAGACTGCAAAGATTCCTTCTGTGGAACACTTGAGACCTGTTGGATGGCTCTAGGATGTCCCATATGGAATGACTCCAGAGTAGGGTTCTAAGGATTGATGCCTAGGCAGCCCACCTCCCATTCTAGTTGTCTCCTAGCGACAAGGCAGGTTTGATCTGCAGGCCCTGGGGGAGAAACCAAGGGGGTTGAGTTGACATGGACGCTCCCGAGGATAGATCATAATGTGGGTTTAAGTCCATGGAGACCTTGGAATGGGGCGCTTGATCCGGGGCCCTGAAAGATTCTCCTAAACAGAGGTTTTTATAGAGCTCCAAAGAGTACATTTCCTATGTGGAGACGAGATTTTTCTGATGAGTGCCTCAGTAATCCCCTTATGCTGGTATTGGAAACCAGGCCTCTGAGGAGAGATGCCTGGAAACAAAAGCAATGGATCTGATTAGGGCCTAAGTGCCTGTCCAGTTCAATCTTATTCTATGGGGATATCTGTCTCTGGGTCTGAGTGGAGGTAGTTTCCTAACTTGTGAAAGATCATCCCTGTTTGTCCTGGGCAGCCAACACTATTCAGATGGCCTCGGGGAGTTTGGAGGTTTCTCTTAATCTATAAGGTTGTGGCCAATGGAAATGGCAGAATTCCCCTGGAGAGGGAAGCCACACACCTGAGGTGTGGCTCCAGGGGCCCCAGCTTGGATGGTGTGTGGACCAGGACTGTGGGGACAGAAGTTTGAAAACACAAACTCAGCTTATGTTTGGGGATGTATGTATGAAGGCTCGATCTACAGACCGTGAGAATTTTCCGGGCTATGAACAAAGGGCGAGTATGTGGCACTTGCTCAGGCTTTTGTCCCTGGATTTTGTGTCAACGGTGGCCGTGGAATGTCGGGGTGTCCTCAAGGGCCATGGACAATTCTTTCTCTGGTGATTTGGCCTGATCCCAAGGGGTTGGGATCATTCTGTGGATGGGAAAAGTCCTTTCTGTATTTTTTTTTTTTTACCTCAGGTGTCCCACCAAAGAGGGATTCCAGAGCAGAGCCCTGAGTCGGGTGACTAGACATCTCGAACTCTGGTTGAGATTGGGTGACTAGGGGCTTGGCAAGCCCCATATGTGGGCTGTTGTTCCAGTCACTAAGAGGCTTCACAAGAAAATAAGGCTCACGCTGAGGGTCACAATATGTGTTTGTGCAAATTGTGGCCCTCAGGGATAGGTGGGACCTCATAGTCCATGCTGCTTTCTCCTACAATGAACGTTGGACAACATGCCAACCACAAGGTTTCTTGCCATGGTGAAGGAGAAGTCCTGATTCTTGCATCACGTTCACTCCTGAGCAGTGAGTGTAGATAAGGTCTAGGTTCTGAAGGTGAAAATTGAGGTTGGGTAGAGATGATGGCCTAAAGCCATTGTGGGTGTGATATGTTCTGTGTACGGCCAGCTTTCTGGGTGTTGGACTGGAGGTCTGCCCTCAGGCTGTGTCAGACAGGGCTTTAGTGCACAGGCTAGACTGTATAATTGGGGTATGGTCGAGTGGCATGCAGGTTGTTACTCATTTGGCGTTTCCGGTTAGCCCTATAGGGCAACATTTTTCTTCTGGAGGCCAGGCAGAGTGCTGCATTGTGTCTCCAGAATTTCCAAACTGGAGGGGTTGGCCAGGATTCTGAGGACGGAAGAATGAGAACACAAGATAGGCTTAGGTTTCAAGGCGAGGGCCCAGCAGGCACACTCTCAAGTGCTGAATCGAGATCTCATGCTTCTGAATTCAGGGCGAGGATCAGACTTTGGGTTAGGATGGAGTTTCTGTCCATGATGGCCCATTTATGAAGGTGTGGTGCATCATGAGGAAATGGATGTTTTCTCACAGTGTTATTGTGTAATGCTTCAAACCACAAGGATTCATTCTGCGAGACAGTCAAGACAGGTTGGTTGGATTCAAGACGTGCCATAAAGAAGTTCTCCAGAGCAGGGTTCTAAGGATGGATGCCTGGGCAGCCCGCCTCCCATTCTAACTGTCTCCGAGTGACAAGGAAGGTTTGATCTGCTGGCTCTGGGTGAGCAGCCGAGGGGGCTGATTTGAAATGGACTCTCCTGAGAATGGTTCATAATGTAAGTTTGTGTCCTTGGAGACCTTGGGATTGGGCCATGGTGCCAGCGCCCTGAAGGATCCTCCTAACCTGAGGTATTGACACAGCTCCAAAGAGCAAGTTTCCCATGTGGAGATGAGATCTGTTCTGATTGTTTCCTTAGGAAACCCCCATATTCTGATATTGGAAACCAGGCCTCTGAGGAGAGATACCTAGAAACCAAAGCAATGCATCAGAAGTTGGCTCAGGTTGGAGTTTCTGTCCATGATGGCCCCTTTATAAAGGGGAGCATCTCATGAGGCCATGTAGGTTTTCCCACGATAGGAGTTGTGAGATGCTCCAATCTGCAAGGATTCCTTCTGTGGGACAGTCAAGACCTGTTGGAAGGCTCCAGGACATCCCATATGGAAAGGCGCCAGAGCAGGATTCCAAGGATGGATGCCTAGAGAGTCTGCTTTGCATTCCAGTTGTCTCCTAGCGACAAGGCAGGTTTGATATTCTGCCTCTGGGGGAGTAATCGACGGGGCTGAGTTGAAATGTACTCTCCTGCCGAATGGTCATAATGCGGGTATGTGTCCATGGAGACCTTGGAATAGGGCGGTTGCTCCGGCTACCTGAAGGTTTCTCCTAACTGGAGGCTTTTACAGAGCTCCAAAGGATAAGTTTCCCATGTGAAGACAAGATTTGTTCTGATTGGTATCTCTGGAATCCCCCATATGCTGGTATTGGAAAACAGGCCTCTGAGGAGAGATGCTTAGAAAAAAAAGCAATGGAACCAATTACATTCTAGGGGCCAGTCCAGTTTAATCTTCTTCTCTTGGGTTATCTGTCTACGGGTGAGTTGACGTCCTTGCTCAGCTTGTGAGAGATCGCCCCTCTTTGTCCTGGGTGGCCTACACTATTGGAATGGCCTCTGGGACTTTGGAGGTTTCTCCTTATCTGTAGGGTTGTGGCCAATGGAATGGGAAGAATTTCCTAGGAGAGGGCAGGCACAGTCCTGAGGTGTGGCTCCAGGGGCCTCAGTCTGGAGGGTGTGTGGGACAGGGATGTCAGGATAGAAGTCTGAAAACACAAACTCGGCTTAGGTTTGGGGACGTAGGTATGGCAGGCCCAATCTACAGACTATGAGGAGAATTTTTTGGGCTATGACCTAAGGGTGAGTGTGAACGCTTGCTGAAGCTTATGTCTCTGGATTTTGTGTTAATAGTGGCCGTGGAATGTCGGGCTGGCCTCATGGGCCATGGACGAGTCTTTCTCTCTGGACCCCAATCACTTGGGATGGCCCAATCCCAAGTGATTGGGGTCATTCTGTGAGTGGGAGGAGTCCTTTCTGTGTTTATTTACCTCAAATGTCCCACCAAAGAGGGATTCCAGAGCAGAGCCCTGAGTAGGGATGACTAGATGTCTCTACCTCTGGTTAAGATTGGGTGACTTGGCGCATGGCAGGCCCCATATGCGGGCTCATGGTCCAGCCACTGAGAGGCTTTACTTGAGGACAGGGCTCAAACTGAGGGTCCCAATGTGTGTTTGAGCCCACCGCAGCTCTTAAGCATAGGCAGGGCCTCAGGGACCCTACACTACCCTCAGGGGCCCTACTACTACCCCTGTAGGCCCTACAGGGGTCCTACACTGAACGTTGGACAAGATGCCAACCACAAGATTCTGGCGAGAGGGAAGGAGAAGTTCTGATTTCTGCATCACTTTCACCCATGGGAAGTGAGTAGAGATAAGGTCTAGGATTCTGTAGCCTGAAAACCGAAGTTGGAAAGAGATGGCGACCTAAGGCCATGGTCGTTCAGATGTTCTCAGTGTACTGCAAGCTGTCTGGGTGTCGGTTGGGAATTCAGGCCTCAGGTTCTGTCAGACAGGGCATTAGTGCACAGGCTAGACTATATAATTGGTGTACAGTTGAGTGACGTGCAGGTTTATCCTCATTTGAGGTTTCTGGGTAGACCCATAGGGCAATATTTTTCTTCTAGCGGGCAGGCAGAGTGCAGCACTGTGTCATCGGAAATCCCAAAATAGAGGGTGTGTGGTCCAGGAGAGTGAGGACGGAAGTCGGAGAACACTAGCTACGCTTAGGTTTTGGGGTGAGGGCACAACAGGTACACTCTGAAGAGCTGAATCAAGATCTCGTGCATCTGAAGTCAAGGCGAAGATCAGCTGTTGGCTCAGGTTGGAGTTTCTTTCCATGATCTGCCTTCATGAAGATTGGGGGCATCATGTGACCTTGGAAGCTTTCCATGATATGAGTTGTTAGGTGGTCCATGCACAAGGACTCCTGTGGGACAGTCGAGACCTGTTGGATGGCTCAAGGATGTCCCATAAGGAACGACGCAAGAGCAGGGTTCTAAGGATGGATGCCTGAAGAGCCCAACTCGCATTTCAATTGTCTCCTAGCGACAAGGCAGGTTCAATCTGCTGGCTCTGGGGTAGCAACCGAGGGGGTTTAGTTGAAATGGACTCTCCTGAGGATGGGTCATAATTTGGGATTGTGTCCATGGAGATATTCAAATGGGGCAGTGGCTCCAGTGACCTGAAGTTTTCTCCTAACTGGAGGTTATGACACAGCTCCATAGAGCAAGATTCCCATGTGGAGACGAGATTTTTTCTGATAGGTAGCTCTGGAAACCCCCTTATGCTGGTATTGGAATCCAGGACTCTGAGGAGAGATGCCTGAAAACAAAAGCAATGGATCCAATTAGGGCCTAGGTGCCTGTCTTGTTCAATATTCTTTTCTATGGATATCTGTCTAAGGTTCTGATTGGAGGTAGTGGCTCAGCTTGTGCCAGAGGGTCCCTGTATGTCCAGGACATTCTACACTTTTGGGATAGCCTCAGAGATTTTGGATGATTCTCCTAATCTGTCAGGTTGTGCCAAATGAATGAGCAGAATTCCCTTGGATAGAGCAGGCACAGTCCTGAGGTGTGGCTCCATGGGGCCCAGCCTTTAGGGTGTGTGGGTGAGGACAATGGAGACAGAAGTCTGAAAACACAAACTCGGCTTAGGTTTGGGGACATAGGTATGGCAGGCCCGATCTACAGACCTTGAGAATTTTGGGGGCTCTGAACAAAGGGCAAGTGTGTGGCGCTTTTTCAGGTTTTTGTCTCCGGATTTTGTGTCAATGGTGGCCGTGGAATGTCAGGCTGGCCTCATCGACCATGGACGAGTATTTCTCTCTGTGGATTTGGCCAGATTCCAAGTGTTTGGGGTCATTCTTTGGATGGTAGGAGTCCTTACTTTTTTTTTTTTCTGTATCTTGGTTTTTTTTTTTTTTTTTTTTTTTTTTACCTTATGTGTCCCACCAAAGAGGAATTCCAGAAAAGAGCTCTGAATAAGGTTGACTAGACTTCTCAAGCTCTGGCTAGGATTGGGGGAGTAGGGGCATGGCAAGTCCCATATGCAGGCTCTTGGTCCAGCCCCGGAGAGGCTTTACTTGAGGCCAGGGTTCATGCTAAGGGTCCTAATGTGTGTTTGTGCCCATCGCAGCCCTCAAGCATGTCTGAGGCCTCATGGGCCATGCTGGGTTCTCATATACTGAACGTTGGACAACATGCCAACCACAAGGTTTCTGGTCATGGGGAAGGTGAAGTTCTGATTTCTGCATCACGTACGTCACTTAGTTGTGAGTGGAGATAATGTCTAGGTTCTGAAGCCTGAAGACCAAGGTTGGGAAGAGATGATGACCTAAGGCCATGGCATGTTCGATGTGTTCAGTGTGAGGCCAGGTGTCTGGGTGTCGGTCACGAGGTCTGGGGTCAGGCTGTGTCAGACAGGGCATTAGTGCCCAGGCTAGACTGTATAATTGGGGTACAGTCTAGAGAATTCCAGGTTGATCCTCATTTGATGTTTCTGGGTAGACCCCTAGGGCAAAGTCTCTCTTCTGGAGGGCAGGCAGAGTGCTGCATTTTGTCTCCAGAATTCCCAAAGTGGAATTCTTGTGTGCCAGGAGTGTGAGGACGGAAGTCTGAGAACGTGAGCTGGCTTAGGTTTTGGAGCGAGGGAAAGGCAGGCACACTCTGCAGAGCTGAATTGAGATCTCATGCATCTGAAGTCAGGGCGAGGATCAGACGGGAGTTTCTGTCCATGATGTCCTCTACCTGAAGGTGGAGGCATCACGAGGCCATGGAAGTTTTCCCACGGTGCGAGTGTGTGATGCTGCAAACCACAAGGATTCCTTCTGCAGGACAGTTGAGACCTGTTGAATGGATCAAGGACACCCCATTAGGAATTTCTCCAGAGCAGAGTTCTAACAACGGATACCTGGGCAACGAACTCGCATTCCAATTGTCTCCTAGTGACAAAGCAGGTTTGATCTGCTGGCACTGGGTGAGCAACCGCCAGGTTTGAGTTGAAATGGACTCTCCTGAGGATGGGTCATAATGTGGGATTGTGTCCATTGAGACATTGGAATGGGGCGGTGGCTTCAGTGACGTGAAATTTTCTCCTAACTGGATGTTTTGACACAGTTCCATATAGCATGATTCCCATGTGGCATGCGATTTGTTCTGATTGGTAGCTCCAGAAACCCCCATGTGCTGGTATTGGAATCCAGGCTTCTGAGGAGAGATACGTGAAAACAAAAGCAATGGATCCGTTTAGGGCCTAGGTGCCTGTCCTGTTCAATCTTCTTTTCTATGGATATCTATCTACAGGTCTGATTGGAGGTAGTGGCTCAGCTTGTGGCAGATGGTCCCTGTTTGTCCCGGACATTCTGCAATATTGGGGTGGCCTCGGGGACTTCGGATGTTTCTCCTAATCTGTCAGGTTGTGCCAAACGGATGAGCAGAATTCCCATGGAGAGGGCAGGCACAGTCCTGAGGTGTGGCTCCATGGGGCCAAGCCTTGAGGGTGTGTGGGCCAGGACAATGGAGACAGAAGTCTGAAAACACAAACTTGGCTTAGGTTTGGGGACATAGGTATGGCAGGCCCGATCTACAGACCGTGAGAATTTTTCAGGCTTTGAACAAAGGGCGAGTGTGTGGCGCTTTTTCAGGCTTTTGTCTCCGGATTTTGTGTCAATGGTGGCCGTGGAATGTCAGGATGGCCTCATCAGCCATGGACGAGTATTTCTCTCTGTGAATTTGGCCCAATTCCAAGTGTTTGCGGTCATTCTTTGGACGGTAGGAGTCCTTTCTCTATTTTTTTTTAACCTCATGTGTCCCACCAAGGAGGGATTCTAGAGAAGAGATCTGAGTAGGGGTGACTAGACTTCTCAAGAACTGGTTAAGGCTTGGGGAGTAGGGGCATGGTAACCTCCATATGTGGGCTCTTGGTCCAGCCCCGGAGAGGCTTTACTTGAGGCCAGGGATCATGCTTAGGATCCTAATGTGTGTTTGTGCCCATCACAGCCCTCAAGCATGTCTGAGGCCTCATGGGCCATGCTGGTTTCTCCTACATTGCACGTTGGACAACATGCCAACCACAGGGTTTCTGGTCATGGGGAAGGAGGAGTTCTGATTTCTGCATCATGTACACGGCATGGCAGTGAGTAGAGATAAGGTCTAGATTCTGAAGCCTGAAAACCGAGGTTGGTAAGAGATGACAACCTAAGGCCATGGTGGGTCCGATGCACTTAGTGTGCGGCCAGATGTCTGTGTCCATCATGAGGTCTGGGCTCAGGCTGTGTCAGGCAGGGCATTAGTCCCCAGGCTAGACTGTATAATTGGGGTACAGTCGAGTGATGTGAAGGTTGGTCGTCATTTGGGGTTTCTGGTTGGCCCCATAGGGCAAAGATTTTCTTCTGGAGGGCAGGCAGAGTGCTGCATTCTGGCTCCAGAATTGCCAACTTCAGGGCTTGTGGGCCAGGTGTTTTAGGACAGAAGTCTGAGAACACAAGTTCAGCTTTGAATTCGCAGCGGTGACATGGCAGGCACACTCTACAGACCTGAAATGAGATCTCGTGCATCTGAAGTCAGGGCGAGGATCAGATGTTGGCTTAGGTTGGAGTTTCTGTACATGATGTCCCCTTCATGAAGGTGGGGGGGGCATCAGGAAACCATGGAAGATTTCCAACTTTGTGAGTGTGTGATGCTCCAAACCACAAGGATTCCGTCAGCGGGACAGTCACGACATTTTGGATGGATCAAGGACGTCCCATAAGAAATGCTCCAAAGCACAGTTCTAATGATGGATGCCTGGGCAGTCCAACTTGCATTCCAGTTGTGTCCTAGTGAAAAGGAGGATTTGATCTGCTGTCACTGGGGGAACAACCGAGGGGGCTGAATTGAAATGGAATCTCATGAGGATCAGTCGATGTGGATTTGTGTCCATGGATCCCTTGGAATGGGGCAGTGGCTCTGTTGCCCTGAAGAATTCTCCTAACCTGAGGTTTTGATGCAGCTCCAAAGAGCAAGTTTCCCATGTAGAGACGAGATTTGTTCTGAAACCCCCTCAACCTGGTATTGGAAACCAAGCATCTGGGGAACAATGCCTGGAATCCAAAGCAATGGATCTGATTACGGTCTAGGGGCCTGTCCTTTTCAATATTCTCCTCTGAGTGTCTCTGTCTAAGATTCAGAATGGAGGTCACTGCTCAGCTTGTGTCAGATCACCCATGTTTGTTGGGGGAGGCCAACACTATTGGACTGGTCTTGGGAATTGGAGGTTTCTCCTAATCTGTAAGGTTGTGGCAAATGAAACGGGCAGAGTTCCCTTGGAGAGCACTGGCACAGTCCTTAGGTGTGACACCACCTTTCTGGGTGTCATCCAGGAGGTCCAGGCTCAGGCTGTGTCAGACAGGGCATTAGTGCCAAGCTTAGACTGTATAATTGGAGTAAAGTTGAGTGGCATGCAGGTTGATCCTCATTTGGCGTTTCTGGGTAGCCCCAGGGGCAACGTTTTTCTTCTGGAGGGAAGGAAGAGTGCTGCATTGTGGCGACGGAATTCTCACACTGGAGGGCTTGTGGGCCAGAATTGTGAGGAAGGAAGTGTGAGAACACAAGCTAGGCTTAGGTTTTGGGTCAAGATCATGGCAGGCACACTCTGTAGAGCTAAATCTAAATCTCATGCATCTGAAGTCAGGGCGAGGATCAGACGTAGGCTCAGGTTGAAGTTTCTGTTCAGGATGGCCCCTTCATGATGGTGGGGGGCATCATGGGGCTATGGAGACTTTCCCACGATTGGCATTGTATGTTGCTCCAATCGGCAAGGATTCCTTCTACGGGACAGTCGAGACCGGTCAGATTGCTCCAGGATGTCCCATGCGGAACCACGGCAGTGCAGGGTTCTAAGGATGGATTACTGGAGTGCCCGCCTCACATTCCTATTGTCTCCTAGTGACAAGGCAGGTTCAATCTGCTTCTTTTGGGGAGCAACCAAAGGGGATGTGTTGAAATGGACTCGCCTGCGGATGGGTCATAATGTGGGTGTGTGTCCATGGAGACCTTGGAATGGGGTGTTGGCTGCTGGGACCTGAAGGTTTCCCTTAACTGGAGGTTGTGACACAGCTCCAAAATGCATGTTTCCCATGTGGAAATGAGATTTGTTCAGACTGGTACCTCCAGAAGAACACATATGCTGGTATTGGAAACCAGGCCTCTGAGGAGAGATGCCTGGAATCAAAAGCAATGGATCTGATTAGGTCCTAGGTGCCTGTCCGGTTCAATCTTCTTCTCTGGGGTTATCTGTCTATGGGTCTGAGTTGAGGTAGTTGCTCATCTTGGGACAGATCACCCTGTTTGCCCTGAGTGGCCAACACTATTGGGATGGCCTCAGGGACGTTGGAGTGTTCTCCTAATCTTTAGGGTTGTGGCCAATGGAATGGGCAGAATTTGCTTGGAGAAGGCAGGCACAGTCCTGAGGCATGGCTCCAGGGGCCCCAGCCTGGAGGGTGTGTGGGCCAGGACAGTGGGGACAGAAATCTGAAAACCCAAACTCAGCTTAGGTTTGGGGACGTAGGTATGACAGGCCTGATCTATAGACCGTGAGGAGAATTTTTCAGGCTATGAACAAAGGGCAAGTGTGAGGCATATATCCAGGCTTTTGTCTCTAGATTTTGTGTCAATGGTGGCCATGGAATGACGGGATGGCCTCTTTGGCCATGGATGATTCTTTCTCTTTTAAGATTTGGTTAGATCCCAAATTTTGGGGCTCATTCAGGGGATGGTGAGACCCTTCGATATTTTTTTCCTCAGGGGTTCCAGAGCAGAAACCTGAATAGGGGTGACTAGACCTCTCAACCTCTCATCAATATTGGTGGACTTGGGATGGCAATGCGGGTTCTTGGTCCAGCCCCTGAGAGGCTTTACTTGAGGACAGGGCTCACACTGAGGGTCCCAATGTGTTTGTGCCCATTGCGGTTCTCAAGCATGGGCAGGGACTCATGGGCTACACTGGATTCTCCTACACTGAACGTTGGAAAACATGCCAACCACAAGGTTTCTTGCTTTGAGGAAGAAGGAGTTTCATTTCTGCATCACGTTCACCCCTGGGTAGTGAGTATATATAAGGTCTAGGTTCTGAAGCCTGAAAACCAAGGTTGGGAAGAGATGATGACCTAAAGCCATGGCGGGTCTGATGTGCTCAGTGTACAGCCAGCTGTCTGGGTGTCGGTTGGGAATTCAGACCTCAGGCTGTGCAAGACAGGGCATTAACGCCGAAGCGAAACTGTATAATTGGGGTAGAGGCAAGTGGCATGCAGGTTGATCCTCATTTGGTGTTTCCGGTTAGCCCCATAGGACAACGTTTCTCTTCTGGAGGGCAGTCAGAGTGCTGCATTGTGTCTCTCCAGAATTCCCTAACTGGAGGGCTGGTGGGCTCGGAGTGTGAGGACGAAGTCTGAGAACAATAGCTAGGTTTTGCTTCGGGGCGGGGTTTCGGCAGGCACACTCTGCAGAGTTGAATCAAGTATCGTGCATCTGAAGTCAGGGCGAGGATTAGACGTTGGCTCAGGTTGGAGTTTCTGTCCAAGATGGCTCTTTCATGAAGGGGACGGTGCACCACGAGGCCACAGAGCTTTTCCCATGATGGGAGTGGTGAGGTGCTCCAAAGCGCAAGGATTCCTTCTGCAGGACAGCTGTGACCTGTTGGATGGCTCCAGGACGTCCCATATGGAATTACTTCAGAGTAGTTTTCTACAGATGGATGCCTAGCCAGCCCGCCTCACATTCCAATTGTCTCCTAGTGACAAGATAGGTTCGATCTGCTGGCTCTAGGGGAGCACCCAAGGGCACTGAGTTGAAATAGACTCTCCTGCAGATGGGTCCTAATGTGGGATTGTGTCCATGGAGACCTTGGAATGAGGTGGTGGCACCGGGGCCCTGAAGGATTTTCCTAGCCGGAGGTTTTGACACAGCTTGAAAGAGCACGTTTCCCATGTGGAGAAGACATTTGTTCTGACTGATGACTCAGGAAACCCCCATATGGTGGTATTGAAAACCAGGCCTCTGAGGTTCTGACATAGCTCCACGAGCAAGTTTCCAATGTGCAGAAAAGACTTGCTCTGAAGGGGCCTCTGGAAACCCCATAGGCTGGTATTGGAAACCAGGCCTCTGAGAAGAGATGCCTGGAAACCAAAGCAATGGATCTGATTAGGGCCTAGGGGCCTGTCCAGTTCAATGTTCTTCTCTGGGGACATCTGTCTCCAAGTTGGTGTGGAGCTAGTTGCTCAGCTAGTGTCAGATCACCCCTGTTTGTTCCAAGCGGCCTACAATATTGGTATGGTCCCAGGGACATTGGAGATTTCTCCTGATTTATATGGTTGTGGCCAATGGAATATGAAGAATTCCCTTTGAGAGGGCAGGAACAATCCTGAGGTGTGGTTCCAGGGGCCCTACCCTGGAGGGTGTGTGTTTTCAGACAACTGTCCAAACAGCCCAGGCCTACACAACCTACAGGATCAGGCCCCTGGAGCCAAACCTGAGGACTGTACTTGCCCTCTCCAAGGGAATTGTGTGTGCCCATTCGAATGGCCACAACCCTTCTAATAGGATAAACCTCCAATGTCCCTGATTCAACTCAATAGTGGTGACTTCCCAGGAAAAACAGGGGCAATCTGAGCCCAACTGAGCACCTACCTGCACTCAGACCCATAGACAGATGTCCCCAGAGATAAAAAGGAAAGAACAGGCCCCTAGGCACTAATCAGATCCATTGCTTTGGTTTTCAGGCATCTCTCCTCAGAGGCCTGGATTTCAAAAGCAGCATATAGCTGTTTCTTGACAGACACATCAGAAAACATCTCATCTACACATGGGAAACTTGCACGTTGGGGCTGTGTCAAAGCCTCTGTTTAGGAGAACCATTTAGGGCCCCAGTGCCTCCGCTTCATTCCAAGGTCTCCATAGACACAAAAGCACGTTAGGACCCATCCCCAGGGGTGTCCATTTCAACTCAGCGTCCTCGGTTGCTCCCCACAGATCCAGGAGATCTAACCTGTCTTGTTGCTGGGAGACAATTGGAATGCGAGGTGGGCTACCCAGCCATCCATCCTTAGAACCCTGCTCAGAATCATTGGCCTAGAGCCAAACAACAGGTCTCAATTGTCCTACAGAAGACTCTCTGCAGTTTGGAGCTTCTCACAACTCCCATCGTGGGAAAACACCCATGGCCTCGTGATGCCCCCGCCCATTCATGAAGGGGCCATCAGGGACAGAAACTCCAACCTGAGCGATCGTCTGATCCTCGCCCTGACTTCAGATGCACGAGATCTCGATTCAGGTCTGTAGATTGTGCGTGCCATGGCCTCACCCAGAAGCCTAAGCCTAGCTTGTGTTCTCAGACTTTTGTCGTCAGACTACTGGCCCACAAGCCCTCCAGTTTGGCAATCCAGAACTACAATGCAGCACTCTGCCGGCCCTCCAGAAGAAAAACATTGTCCTCTGGTGCTACCCAGTAATCCCAAATGAGGATCAACCTGCACCGACCTTGGCTGTACCCCAAATACATAGGCTGACCAGGGCACTAATGCCCTTTCTGACACAGCATGAGCCTGGAACCCCTGGCCCCTCCCAGACAGCTGGCCGCACACTGAGCACATCGAGCCGCCATGGCCTTAGGTCATCATCTCTTCCCAACATCAGTTTTCAGGTTTCAGAACCTAGACCATATCTCCAATCACTGCCCAGGGTTGAAGGTGATGCAGAAATCAGAACTCCTTCCCCATGGCAAGAAACCTTGTGGTTGGCATGTTGTCCAACGTTCAGTGTAGTTGAAACCAGTGTGGCCCATAAGGCCCCGCCCATGCTCGCGGGCCACATTGGTCACAAACACACATTGTGACGCACAGGCTGAGCCCAGGCCTCAAGTAAGGCCACTCAGTGGCTGGATGAAGAGATATCATATTGGGCTTGCCATGCCCCTAGGCCCCAATTTTTAACCATAGTTCGGGTTGTCCCTTCAGTCTTCCCCACGGCTTGGCTTTGGAATTCCTCTTTTGGTGGGACACCTGAGGTAACAAACCTGAAATGAGTCCTCCCATCCCACAGATTGACGAAAAGCAATTGGGAATCGGGCCAAATCCTCAGAGAGGAATTCGTCCATGGCCCATGAGGCCTCCCCGACATTCCACGGCCATCGCTGATACAAAATCCAGAGACAAAAGCCTGAGCAAGAGCCTCAGACTCGCACTTTCTTCATATCCTGAAGAGTTCTTCTCATGGTTTGTAGATCGGGCCTGCCATACCTACGTCCCCAAACCTAAGCTGAGTTTGTGTTTTCAGACTTCTGTCCTCAAAGTCTTGGGCCACACACCCTCCAGGCTGGGCCCCTGGAGCCACACATTAGGACTGTGCCTACCAATCCATGGGAATTCTGCCCATTCCATGGTCCAAAATCGTACAAATTAGGAGAAATCTCCAAAGTCCCTGAGGCCATCCCAATAGTGTAGGTCGCCCGGAACAAACAAGGGCTGTCTAACACCAGCTGATAATCGACCTCCACTCATACCATAGATGGATGTCCCCAGAGAAGAAGATTGAACCAGACAGGACCCTAGGCCATAATAGGATCCATTGCTTTGGGTTACAGGCATGTGTCCTCAAAAGCCTGATTCCAATACGAGCATAGGGGTTTTCCTGAGGCACCCATCAGAACTCATCTCGTCTCCACAAGGAAACCTGTGCATGGGAGCCATGTCCAAAGCTTAGGAGAGTACTTCTGGGTCCCGGTGCCACCGCCCCATTCCAAGGCCCTCATGGACACATAAACACATTAGGACCCATCCTCAGGAAAGTCCATTTCAACTCAGTCACCCCGGTTGCTCCCGCAGAGCCATCAGATCTAAACTGTCTTGTTGCTAGGAGACAATTGGAATGCGAGGCGGGCTTCCCAGGCATCCATCCGCGAACGGTGCTCTGGAGTCATTCCATATGGGATGTCCTGGAGCTGTCCAACAGGTCTCAATTGTCCCGCAGAAGGAATCCGTGAAGGGGGCATCCCACAACTCCCAACGTGGGAAAACCTCAATGGCCTCGAGATTACGCTCCCTTCATGAAGCGGCCGTCATGCTCAGAAACTCCAACCTGAGCCAACGTTTGATCCTCGCCCTGACTTCAGATGCATGAGGGGTACCTGCAGGGGGTACCTGCCGTGCCCTCACCCTGAAACCCAAGTCTAGCTTGTCTTCTCAGACTTCCGTCCTCACACTCCTGGCACCGAAGCCCTCAAGTTTGGCAATTTCGGACCCACAATGCAGCACTCTGCCTGCACTCTGAAAAAAAATTATTGCCTCATGAGCTGCCCAGGCACCTTAAATGAGGGTAAACCTACACAGCACTGGACTTTACCCAAATTATATAGTCTAACCTGGGCACTAATGTACTGTCGAACACAACCTGAGCCCGGACCTCCTGACCAACACCCAGAAAGCTGACCGCACACTGAGCACATAAAACCCGCCATGGCCTTAGGTCATCATCTCTTCCCTACCTCAGTTTTCAGGCTTCAGAACCGAGACCTTATCTCCAATCACTTCCCAGGGGTGAGTGTGATGCAGAAATCATAACTCCTCCTTACCCATGGCAAGAACCCTGTGGTTGGCACGTTGTCCAACGTTCAGTGTAGGAGAAACCAGCATTCACCCTGAGGCCCCGCCCATTCTTGAGTGCGACGAGGGCATACACACGCATTGTGACCCTCAGCATGAGTCCTGTCCTCTAGTAAGTCCTCTCAGTTGCTGGACCATTAGATGTCATAATGGGCTTGACATGTCCCTAGGCCCCAATTTTTAACCAAATTTCTGATGGTCCAGTCGCCCCTCCCCAGGGCTCTACTCTGGAATCGCTCATTTGGTGGGACACCTGAGGATAAAAAAGAAAAAAACAAGGATAAAACAAAACAAAAAAAAAAAAACGGACTTCTTCCAGCCCACAGAATGACCCCAAACTCTTTGGACGGGGACAAACCACCAGAGAGTAAGACTCGTCCATTTCCCATGAAGTCACCCAGAAAGTCCACGACCGTGAGTGACACGATATCCAGAGACAAAAACTTGAGCAGGAGCCTCACACTCGCCCTTCTTTCAAATCCCGAAGAGTTCTCCTCATGGTCTGTAGATCAGTCCTGCCATACCTATGACTCGAAACATAAGCCGAGTTTGTGTTTTCAGAAAACTGTCCAAACAGCCCTGGCCTACACACCCTACAGGCTCAGGCCCCTGGAGCCAAACCTGAGGACTGTACTTGCCCTCTCCAAGGGAATTGTGTGTGCCCATTCCAATGGCCACAACCCTTCTCATAGGATAAACCTCCAAAGTCCCTGATCCATCTCAATAGTGGTGGCTTCCCAGGAACAACAGGGGTAATCTGAGCCCATCTGAGCACCTACCTGCACTCAGACCCATAGACAGATGTCCCCAGAGGTAAAAAGGAAAGAACAGGCCCCTAGGCACTAATCAGATCCATTGCTTTGGTTTCCAGGCATCTCTCCTCAGAGGCCTGGATTTCAAAAGCAGCATATAGCTGTTTCTTGACTCACCCATCAGAAAACATCTCATCTACACATGGGAAACTTGCACGTTGGAGCTGTGTCAAAGCCTCTGTTTAGGAGAACCCTTTAGAGCCCCAGTGCCACCGCTTCATTCCAAGGTCTCCATAGACACAAAAGCACATTAGGACCCATCCCCAGGGGTGTCCATTTCAACTCAGCGTCCTCGGTTGCTCCCCACAGATCCAGGAGATCTAACCTGTCTTGTTGCTAGGAGACAATTGGAATGCGAGGTGGGATACCCTGCCATCCATCCTTAGAACCCTGCTCAGAATCATTGGCCTGGAGCCAAACAACAGGTCTCAATTGTCCTGCAGAAGACTCTCTGCAGTTTGGAGCTTCTCACAACTCCCATCGTGGGAAAACCCCCATGGCCTCGTGATGACCCCGCCCATTCATGAAGGGGCCATGAGGGACAGAAACTCCAACCTGAGCGATCGTCTGATCCTCGCCCTGACTTCAGATGCACGAGATCTCGATTCAGGTCTGTAGATTGTGCGTGCCATGGACTCACCCAGAAACCTAAGCCTAGCTTGTGTTCTCAGACTTTTGTCGTCAGACTACTGGCCCACAAGCCCTCCAGTTTGGCAATCCAGAACTACAATGCAGCACTCTGCCGGCCCTCCAGAAGAAAAAATTGTCCTCTGGTGCTACCCAGTAATCCCAAATGAGGATCAACCTTCACCGACCATGGCTGTACCCCAAATACATAGGCTGACCAGGGCACTAATGCCCTTTCTGACACAGCCTGAGCCTGGAACCCCTGGCCCCTCCCAGACAGCTGGCCGCACACTGAGCACATCGAGCCGCCATGGCCTTAGGTCGTCATCTCTTCCCAACATCAGTTTTCAGGTTTCAGAACCTAGACCTTATCTCCAATCACTGCCCAGGATTGAAGGTGATGCAGAAATATGAACTCCTTCCCCATGGCAAGAAACCTTGTGGTTGGCATGTTGACCAACGTTCAGTGTAGTTGAAACCAGTGTGGCCCATGAGGCCCCGCCCATGCTCGCGGGCCACATTGGTCACAAACACACATTGTGACGCTCAGGCTGAGCCCAGTCCTCAAGTAAGGCCACCCAGTGGCTGGATGAAGAGATATCATATTGGGCTTGCCATGCCCCTAGGCCCCAATTTTTAACCATAGTTCGGGTTGTCCCTTCATTCTTCCCCACAGCTTGGCTTTGGAATTCCTCTTTTGGTGGGACACCTGAGGTAACAAAACTGAAATGAGTCCTCCCAGCCCACAGATTGACGAAAAGCAATTGGGAATCGGGCCCAATCCTCAGTGAGGAAGATTCTTCCATGGCCCATGAGGCGTCCCCGACATTCCACGGCCATCGCTGATACAAAATCCAGAGACAAAAGACTGAGCAAGAGCCTCAGACTCGCACTTTCTTCATATCCTGAAGAGTTCTTCTCATGGTTTGTAGATCGGGCCTGCCATACCTACGTCCCCAAACCTAAGCTGAGTTTGTGTTTTCAGACTTCTGTCCTCAAAGTCTTGGGCCACACACCCTCCAGGCTGGGCCCCTGGAGCCACACATTAGGACTGTGCCTACCAATCCATGGGAATTCTGCCCATTCCATGGTACAAAATCGTACAAATTAGGAGAAACCTCCAAAGTCCCTGAGGCCATCCCAATAGTGTAGGTCGCCCGGAACAAACAAGGGCTGTCTGACACCAGCTGATAATCGACCTCCACTCATACCATAGATGGATGTCCCCAGAGAAGAAGATTGAACCAGACAGGACCCTAGGCCATAATAGGATCCATTGCTTTGGGTTACAGGCATGTGTCCTCAAAACCCTGATTCCAATACGAGCATAGGGGTTTTCCTGAGGCATCCATCAGAACTCATCTCGTCTCCACAAGGAAACCTGTGCATGGGAGCCATGTCCAAAGCTTAGGAGAGTACTTCAGGGTCCCGGTGCCACCACCCCATTCCAAGGCCCTATGGACACAAAAACGCATTAGGACCCATCCTCAGGAAAGTCCATTTCAACTCAGCCACCCCGGTTGCTCCCGCAGAGCCATCAGATCTAAACTGTCTTGTTGCTAGGAGACAATTGGAATGCGAGGCGGGCTTCCCAGGCATCCATCCGCGAACGGTGCTCTGGAGTCATTCCATATGGGATGTCCTGGAGCTGTCCAACAGGTCTCAAATGTCCCGCAGAAGGAATCCATGAAGGGGGCATCCCAAAACTCCCAACGTGGGAAAACCTCAATGGCCTCGAGATTCCGCTCCCTTCATGAAGCGGCCGTCATGCTCAGAAACTCCAACCTGAGCCAACGTCTGATCCTCGCCCTGACTTCACATGGATGAGATATTGGTTCAGATCTGCAGGGGGTACCTGCCGTGCCCTCGCCCTGAAACCCAAGTCTAGCTTGTCTTCTCAGACTTCCGTCCTCACACTCCTGGCCCCGAAGCCCTCAAGTTTGGCAATTCCGGACCCACAATGCAGCACTCTGCCTGCCCTCTAGAAAAAAAAATATTGCCTCATGAGCTGCCCAGGCACCTTAAATGAGGGTAAACCTACACAGCACTCGACCTTACCCAAATTATATAGTCTAACCTGGGCACTAATGCACTGTCGAACACAACCTGATCCCGGACCTCCTGACCAACACCCAGAATGCTGACAGCACACTGAGCACATAAAACCCGCCATGGCCTTAGGTCATCATCTCTTCCCTACCTCAGTTTTCAGGCTTCAGAACCGAGACCTTATCTCCTATTACTTCCCAGGGGTGAGTGTGATGCAGAAATCAGAACTCCTCCTTACCCATGGCAAGAACCCTGTGGTTGGGACGTTGTCCAACGTTCAGTGTAGGAGAAACCAGCATTCACCCTGAGTCCCCGCCCATTCTTGAGTACGACGAGGGCATACACACGCATTGTGACCCTCAGCATGAGTCCTGTCCTCTAGTAAGTCCTCTAAGTGGCTGGACCATTAGATATCATAATGGGCTTGACATGTCCCTAGGCCCCAATTTTTAACCAAATTTCTGATGGTCCAGTCGCCCCTCCCCAGGGCTATACTCTGGAATCCCTCATTTGGTGGGACACCTGAGGATGAAAAAGAAAAAAACAAGAATAAAAAAAAAAAAACGGACTTCTTCCAGCCCACAGAATTACCCCAAACTCTTTGGACAGGGCCAAACCACCAGAGAGTAAGACTCGTCCATTTCCCATGAAGTCACCCAGAAATTCCACGACAATGAGTGACACGATATCCAGAGACAAAAACTTGAGCAGGAGCCTCACACTCGCCCTTCTTTCAAATCCCGAAGAGTTCTCCTCATGGTCTGTAGATCAGTCCTGCCATACCTATGACCCGAAACATAAGCCGAGTTTGTGTTTTCAGACAACTGTCCAAATAGCCCTGGCCAACACAACCTACAGGCTCAGGACCCTGGAGCCAAACCTGAGGACTGTACTTGCCCTCTCCAAGGGAATTGTGTGTGCCCTTCCAATGGCCACAACCCTTCTAATAGGATAAACCTCCAAAGTCCCTGATCCATCTCAATAGTGGTTGGTTCCCAGGAAAAACAGGGGCAATCTGAGCCCAACTGAGCACCTACCTGTACTCAGACCCATAGACAGATGTCCCCAGAGGTAAAAAGGAAAGAACAGGCCCCTAGGCACTAATCAGATCCATTGCTTTGGTTTCCAGGCATCTCTCCTCAGAGGCCTGGATTTCAAAAGCAGCATATAGCTGTTTCTTGACTCACCCATCAGAAAACATCTCATCAACACATGGGAAACTTGCACGTTGGAGCTGTGTCAAAGCCTCTGTTTAGGAGAACCCTTTAGGGCCCCAGTGCCACCGCTTCATTCCAAGGTCTCCATAGACACAAAAGCACGTTAGGACCCATCCCCAGGGGTGTCCATTTCAACTCAGCGTCCTCGGTTGCTCCCCACAGATCCAGGAGATCTAACCTGTCTTGTTGCTAGGAGACAATTGGAATGCGAGGTGGGCTACCCAGCCATCCATCCTTAGACCCTGCTCAGAATCATTGGCCTGGACCCAAACAACAGGTCTCAATTGTCCTGCAGAAGACTCTCTGCAGTTTGGAGCTTCTCACAACTCCCATCGTGGGAAAAGCCCCATGGCCCCGTGATGCCCCCGCCTATTCATGAAGGGGCCATCAGGGACCGAAACTCCAACCTGAGCGATCGTCTGATCCTCGCCCTGACTTCAGATGCACGAGATCTCGATTCAGGTCTGTAGATTGTGCGTGCCATGGCCTCACCAGAAACCTAAGCCTAGCTTGTGTTCTCAGACTTTTGTCGTCAGACTACTGGCCCACAAGCCCTCCAGTTTGGCAATCCAGAACTACAATGCAGCACTCTGCCGGCCCTCCAGAAGAAAAAATTGTCCTCTGGTGCTACCCAGTAATCCCAAATGAGGATCAACCTGCACCGACCTTGGCTGTACCCCAAATACATAGGCTGACCAGGGCACTAATGCCCTTTCTGACACAGCCTGAGCCTGGACCCCCTGGCCCCTCCCAGACAGCTGGCCGCACACTGAGCACATCAAGCCGCCATGGCCTTAGGTCATCATCTCTTCCCAACATCAGTTTTCAGGTTTCAGAACCTAGACCTTATCTCCAATCACTGCCCAGGGTTGAAGGTGATGCAGAAATCAGAACTCCTTCCCCATGGCAAGAAACCTTGTGGTTGGCATGTTGTCCAACGTTCAGTGTAGTTGAAACCAGTGTGGCCCATGAGGCCCCGCCCATGCTCGCGGGCCACATTGGTCACAAACACACATTGTGACGCTCAGGCTGAGCCCAGTCCTCAAGTAAGGCCACTCAGTGGCTGGATGAAGAGATATCATATTGGGCTTGCCATGCCCCTAGGCCCCAATTTTTAACCATAGTTCGGGTTGTCCCTTCAGTCTTCCCCACGGCTTGGCTTTGGAATTACTCTTTTGGTGGGACACCTGAGGTAACAAACCTGAAATGAGTCCTCCCATCCCACAGATTGACGAAAAGCAATTGGGAATCGGGCCAAATCCTCAGAGAGGAAGATTCGTCCATGGCCCATGAGGCGTTCCCGACATTCCACGGCCATCGCTGATACAAAATCCAGAGACAAAAGCCTGAGCAAGAGCCTCAGACTCGCACTTTCTTCATATCCTGAAGAGTTCTTCTCATGGTTTGTAGATCGGGCCTGCCATACCTACGTCCCCAAACCTAAGCTGAGTTTGTGTTTTCAGACTTCTGTCCTCAAAGTCTTGGGCCACACACCCTCCAGGCTGGGCCCCTGGAGCCACACATTAGGACTGTGCCTACCAATCCATGGGAATTCTGCCCATTCCATGGTACAAAATCGTACAAATTAGGAGAAATCTCCAAAGTCCCTGAGGCCATCCCAATAGTGTAGGTCGCCCGGAACAAACATGGGCTGTCTGACACCAGCTGATAATCGACCTCCACTCATACCATAGATGGATGCCCCAAGGAGAAGATTGAACCAGACAGGACCCTAGGCCATAATAGGATCCATTGCTTTGGGTTACAGGCATGTGTCCTCAAAAGCCTGATTCCAATACGAGCATAGGGGTTTTCCTGAGGCACCCATCAGAACTCATCTCGTCTCCACAAGGAAACCTGTGCATGGGAGCCATGTCCAAAGCTTAGGAGAGTACTTCAGGGTCCCGGTGCCACCGCCCCATTCCAAGGCCCTCTTGGACACAAAAACACATTAGGACCCATCCTCAGGAAAGTCCATTTCAACTCAGCCACCCCGGTTGCTCCCGCAGAGCCATCAGATCTAAACTGTCTTGTTGCTAGGAGACAATTAGAATGCGAGGCGGGCTTCCCAGGCATCCATCCGCGAACGGTGCTCTGGAGTCATTCCATATGGGATGTCCTGGAGCTGTCCAACAGGTCTCAATTGTCCCGCAGAAGGAAACCATGAAGGGGGCATCCCACAACTCCCAACGTGGGAAAACCTCAATGGCCTCGAGTTTCCACTCCCTTCATGAAGCGGCCGTCATGCTCAGAAACTCCAACCTGAGCCAACGTCTGATCCTCGCCCTGACTTCAGATGCATGAGATATTGGTTCAGATCTGCAGGGGTACCTGCCGTGCCCTCGCCCTGAAACCCAAGTCTAGCTTGTCTTCTCAGACTTCCGTCCTCTCACTCCTGGCACCGAAGCCCTCAAGTTTGGCAATTCCGGACCCACAATGCAGCACTCTGCCTGCCCTCTAGAAAAAAAATGATTGCCTCATGAGCTGCCCAGGCACCTTAAATGAGGGTAAACCTACACAGCACTCGACTTTACCCAAATTATATAGTCTAACCAGGGCACTAATGCACTGTCGAACACAACCTGAGCCTGGACCTCCTGACCAACATCCAGAATGCTGACCAAACACTGAGCACATAAAACCCGCATTGGCCTTAGGTCATCATCTCTTCCCTACCTCAGTTTTCAGGCTTCAGATCCGAGACCTTATCTCCAATCACTTCCAAGGGGTGAGTGTGATGCAGAAATCATAACTCCTCCTTACCCATGGCAAGAACCCTGTGGTTGGCACGTTGTCCAACGTTCAGTGTAGTAGAAACCAGCATTCACCCTGAGGCCCCGCCCATTCTTGAGTGCGACGAGGGCATACACATGCATTGTGACCCTCAGCATGAGTCCTGTCCTCTAGTAAGTCCTCTCAGTGGCTGGACCATTAGATGTCATAATGGGCTTGAACATGCCCCTAGGCCCCAATTTTTAACCAAATTTCTGATGGTCCAGTCGCCCCTCCCCAGGGCTCTACTCTGGAATCCCTCATTTGGTGGGACACCTGAGGATAAAAAAGAAAAAAACAAGAATTAAAAAAAAAAAAACGGACTTCTTCCAGCCCACAGAATGACCCCAAACTCTTTGGACGGGGCCAAACCAATAGAGAGTAAGACTCGTCCATTTCCCATGATGTCACCCAGAAATTCCACGACCATGAGTGACACGATATCCAGAGACAAAAACTTGAGCAGGAGCCTCACACTCGCCCTTCTTTCAAATCCCGAAGTGTTCTCCTCATGGTCTGTAGATCAGTCCTGCCATACCTATGACCCGAAACATAAGCCGAGTTTGTGTTTTCAGACAACTGTCCAAACAGCCCTAGCCTACACAACCTACAGGCTCAGGCCCCTGGAGCCAAACCTGAGGACTGTACTTGCCCTCTCCAAGGGAATTGTGTGTGCCCATTCCAATGGCCACTACCCTTCTAATAGGATAAACCTCCAAAGTCCCTGATCCATCTCAATAGTGGTGGCTTCCCAGGAACAACAGGGGCAATCTGAGCCCAACTGAGCACCTACCTGCACTCAGACCCATAGACAGATGTCCCCAGAGGTAAAAAGGAAAGAACAGGCCCCTAGGCACTAATCAGATCCATTGCTTTGGTTTCCAGGCATCTCTCCTCAGAGGCCTGGATTTCAAAAGCAGCATATAGCTGTTTCTTGACTCACCCATCAGAAAACATCTCATCTACACATGGGAAACTTGCACGTTGGAGCTGGGTCAAAGCCTCTGTTTAGGAGAACCCTTTAGGGCCCCAGTGCCACCGCTTCATTCCAAGGTCACCATAGACACAAAAGCACGTTAGGACCCATCCCCAGGGGTGTCCATTTCAACTCAGCGTCCTCGGTTGCTCCCCACAGATCCAGGAGATCTAACCTGTCTTGTTGCTAGGAGACAATTGGAATGCGAGGTGGGCTACCCCGCCATCCATCCTTAGAACCCTGCTCAGAGTCATTGGCCTGGAGCCAAACAACAGGTCTCAATTGTCCTGCAGAAGACTCTCTGCAGTTTGGAGCTTCTCACAACTCCCATCGTGGGAAAACACCCATGGCCTCGTGATGCCCCCGCCCATTCATGAAGGGGCCATCAGGGACAGAAACTCCAACCTGAGCGATCGTCTGATCCTCGCCCTGACTTCAGATGCACGAGATCTCGATTCAGGTCTGTAGATTGTGCGTGCCATGGCCTCACCCAGAAACCTAAGCCTAGCTTGTGTTCTCAGACTTTTGTCGTCAGACTACTGGCCCACAAGCCCTCCAGTTTTGCAATCCAGAACTACAATGCAGCACTCTGCCGGCCCTCCAGAAGAAAAACATTGTCCTCTGGTGCTACCCAGTAATCCCAAAAGAGGATCAACCTGCACCGACCTTGGCTGTACCCCAAATACATAGGCTGACCAGGGCACTAATGCCCTTTCTGACACAGCCTGAGCCTGGACCCCCTGGCCCCTCCCAGACAGCTGGCCGCACACTGAGCACATCGAGCCGCCATGGCCTTAGGTCGTCATCTCTTCCCAACATCAGTTTTCAGGTTTCAGAACCTAGACCTTATCTCCAATCACTGCCCTGGGTTGAAGGTGATGCAGAAATCAGAACTCCTTCCCCATGGCAAGAAACCTTGTGGTTGGCATGTTGTCCAACGTTCAGTGTAGTTGAAACCAGTGTGGCCCATGAGGCCCCGCCCATGCTCGCGGGACACATTGGTCACAAACACACATTGTGACGCTCAGGCTGAGCCCAGTCCTCAAGTAAGGCCACTCAGTGGCTGGATGAAGAGATATCATATTGGGCTTGCCATTCCCCTAGGCCCCAATTTTTAACCATAGTTCGGGTTGTCCCTTCAGTCTTCCCCACGGCTTGGCTTTGGAATTCCTCTTTTGGAGGGACACCTGAGGTAACAAAATTGAAATGAGTCCTCCCATCCCACAGATTGACGAAAAGCAATTGGGAATCGGGCCAAATCCTCAGAGAGGAAGATTCGTCTATGGCCCATGAGGCGTCCCCGACATTCCACGGCCATCGCTGATACAAAATCCAGAGACAAAAGCCTGAGCAAGAGCCTCAGACTCACACATTCTTCATATCCTGAAGAGTTCTTCTCATGGTTTGTAGATCGGGCCTGCCATACCTACGTCCCCAAACCTAAGCTGAGTTTGTGTTTTCAGACTTCTGTCCTCAAAGTGTTGGGCCTCACACCCTCCAGGCTGGGCCCTGGAGCCACACATTAGGACTGTGCCTACCAATCCATGGGAATTCTGCCCATTCCATGGTCCAAAATCGTACAAATTAGGAGAAATCTCCAAATTCCCTGAGGCCATCCCAATAGTGTAGGTCGCCCGGAACAAACATGGGCTGTCTGACATCAGCTGATAATCGACCTCCACTCATACCATAGATGGATGTCCACAGAGAAGAAGATTGAACCAGACAGGACCCTAGGCCATAATAGGATCCATTGCGTTGGGTTACAGGCATGTGTCCTCAAAAGGCTGATTCCAATACGAGCATCGAGGTTTTCCTGAGGCACCCATCAGAACTCATCTCGTCTCCACAAGGAAACCTGTGCATGGGAGCCATGTCCAAAGCTTAGGAGAGTACTTCAGGGTCCCGGTGCCACCGCCCCATTCCAAGGCCCTCATGGACACAAAAACACATTAGGACCCATCCTCAGGAAAGTCCATTTCAACACAGCCACCCCGGTTGCTCCCGCAGAGCCATCAGATCTAAACTGTCTTGTTGCTAGGTGACAATTAGAATGCGAGGCCGGCTTCCCAGGCATCCATTCGCGAACGGTGCTCTGGAGTCATTCCATATGGGCTGTCCTGGAGCTGTCCAACAGGTCTCAATTGTCCCGCAGAAGGAATCCATGAAGGGGGCATCCCACAACTCCCAACGTGGGAAAACCTCAATGGCCTCGAGTTTCCACTCCCTTCATGAAGCGGCCGTCATGCTCAGAAACTCCAACCTGAGCCAACGTCTGATCCTCGCCCTGACTTCAGATGCATGAGATATTGGTTCAGATCTGCAGGGGGTACCTGCCGTGCCCTCGCCCTGAAACCCAAGTCTAGCTTGTCTTCTCAGACTTCCGTCCTCACACTCCTGGCACCGAAGCCCTCAAGTTTGGCAATTCCGGACCCACAATGCAGCACTCTGCCTGCCCTCTAGAAAAAAAATGATTGCCTCATGAGCTGCCCAGGCACCTTAAATGAGGGTAAACCTACACAGCACTCGACTTTACCCAAATTATATAGTCTAACCAGGGCACTAATGCACTGTCGAACACAACCTGAGCCTGGACCTCCTGACCAACATCCAGAATGCTGACCAAACACTGAGCACATAAAACCCGCATTGGCCTTAGGTCATCATCTCTTCCCTACCTCAGTTTTCAGGCTTCAGATCCGAGACCTTATCTCCAATCACTTCCAAGGGGTGAGTGTGATGCAGAAATCATAACTCCTCCTTACCCATGGCAAGAACCCTGTGGTTGGCACGTTGTCCAACGTTCAGTGTAGTAGAAACCAGCATTCACCCTGAGGCCCCGCCCATTCTTGAGTGCGACGAGGGCATACACATGCATTGTGACCCTCAGCATGAGTCCTGTCCTCTAGTAAGTCCTCTCAGTGGCTGGACCATTAGATGTCATAATGGGCTTGAACATGCCCCTAGGCCCCAATTTTTAACCAAATTTCTGATGGTCCAGTCGCCCCTCCCCAGGGCTCTACTCTGGAATCCCTCATTTGGTGGGACACCTGAGGATAAAAAAGAAAAAAACAAGAATAAAAAAAAAAAAAACGGACTTTTTCCAGCCCACAGAATGACCCCAAACTCTTTGGACGGGGCCAAACCACCAGAGAGTAAGACTCGTCCATTTCCCATGATGTCACCCAGAAATTCCACGACCATGAGTGACACGATATCCAGAGACAAAAACTTGAGCAGGAGCCTCACACTCGCCCTTCTTTCAAATCCCGAAGTGTTCTCCTCAGGTCTGTAGATCAGTCCTGCCATACCTATGACCCGAAACATAAGCCGAGTTTGTGTTTTCAGACAACTGTCCAAACAGCCCTAGCCTACACAACCTACAGGCTCAGGCCCCTGGAGCCAAACCTGAGGACTGTACTTGCCCTCTCCAAGGGAATTGTGTGTGCCCATTCCAATGGCCACTACCCTTCTAATAGGATAAACCTCCAAAGTCCCTGATCCATCTCAATAGTGGTGGCTTCCCAGGAACAACAGGGGCAATCTGAGCCCAACTGAGTACCTACCTGCACTCAGACCCATAGACAGATGTCCCCAGAGGTAAAAAGGAAAGAACAGGCCCCTAGGCACTAATCAGATCCATTGCTTTGGTTTCCAGGCATCTCTCCTCAGAGGCCTGGATTTCAAAAGCAGCATATAGCTGTTTCTTGACTCACCCATCAGAAAACATCTCATCTACACATGGGAAACTTGCACGTTGGAGCTGGGTCAAAGCCTCTGTTTAGGAGAACCCTTTAGGGCCCCAGTGCCACCGCTTCATTCCAAGGTCACCATAGACACAAAAGCACGTTAGGACCCATCCCCAGGGGTGTCCATTTCAACTCAGCGTCCTCGGTTGCTCCCCACAGATCCAGGAGATCTAACCTGTCTTGTTGCTAGGAGACAATTGGAATGCGAGGTGGGCTACCCCGCCATCCATCCTTAGAACCCTGCTCAGAGTCATTGGCCTGGAGCCAAACAACAGGTCTCAATTGTCCTGCAGAAGACTCTCTGCAGTTTGGAGCTTCTCACAACTCCCATCGTGGGAAAACCCCCATGGCCTCGTGATGCCCCCGCCCATTCATGAAGGGGCCATGAGGGACAGAAACTCCAACCTGAGCGATCGTCTGATCCTCGCCCTGACTTCAGATGCACGAAATCTCGATTCAGGTCTGTAGATTGTGCGTGCCATGGCCTCACCCAGAAACCTAAGCCTAGCTTGTGTTCTCAGACTTTTGTCGTCAGACTACTGGCCCACAAGCCCTCCAGTTTTGCAATCCAGAACTACAATGCAGCACTCTGCCGGCCCTCCAGAAGAAAAACATTGTCCTCTGGTGCTACCCAGTAATCCCAAAAGAGGATCAACCTGCACCGACCTTGGCTGTACCCCAAATACATAGGCTGACCAGGGCACTAATGCCCTTTCTGACACAGCCTGAGCCTGGACCCCCTGGCCCCTCCCAGACAGCTGGCCGCACACTGAGCACATCGAGCCGCCATGGCCTTAGGTCGTCATCTCTTCCCAACATCAGTTTTCAGGTTTCAGAACCTAGACCTTATCTCAAATCACTGCCCAGGGTTGAAGGTGATGCAGAAATCAGAACTCCTTCCCCATGGCAAGAAACCTTGTGGTTGGCATGTTGTCCAACGTTCAGTGTAGTTGAAACCAGTGTGGCCCATGAGGCCCCGCCCATGCTCGCGGGACACATTGGTCACAAACACACATTGTGACGCTCAGGCTGAGCCCAGTCCTCAAGTAAGGCCACTCAGTGGCTGGATGAAGAGATATCATATTGGGCTTGCCATTCCCCTAGGCCCCAATTTTTAACCATAGTTCGGGTTGTCCCTTCAGTCTTCCCCACGGCTTGGCTTTGGAATTCGTCTTTTGGAGGGACACCTGAGGTAACAAAATTGAAATGAGTCCTCCCATCCCACAGATTGACGAAAAGCAATTGGGAATCGGGCCAAATCCTCAGAGAGGAAGATTCGTCTATGGCCCATGAGGCGTCCCCGACATTCCACGGCCATCGCTGATACAAAATCCAGAGACAAAAGCCTGAGCAAGAGCCTCAGACTCACACATTCTTCATATCCTGAAGAGTTCTTCTCATGGTTCGTAGATCGGGCCTGCCATACCTACGTCCCCAAACCTAAGCTGAGTTTGTGTTTTCAGACTTCTGTCCTCAAAGTGTTGGGCCTCACACCCTCCAGGCTGGGCCCTGGAGCCACACATTAGGACTGTGCCTACCAATCCATGGGAATTCTGCCCATTCCATGGTCCAAAATCGTACAAATTAGGAGAAATCTCCAAATTCCCTGAGGCCATCCCAATAGTGTAGGTCGCCCGGAACAAACATGGGCTGTCTGACACCAGCTGATAATCGACCTCCACTCATACCATAGATGGATGTCCACAGAGAAGAAGATTGAACCAGACAGGACCCTAGGCCATAATAGGATCCATTGCGTTGGGTTACAGGCATGTGTCCTCAAAAGGCTGATTCCAATACGAGCATCGAGGTTTTCCTGAGGCACCCATCAGAACTCATCTCGTCTCCACAAGGAAACCTGTGCATGGGAGCCATGTCCAAAGCTTAGGAGAGTACTTCAGGGTCCCGGTGCCACCGCCCCATTCCAAGGCCCTCATGGACACAAAAACACATTAGGACCCATCCTCAGGAAAGTCCATTTCAACACAGCCACCCCGGTTGCTCCCGCAGAGCCATCAGATCTAAACTGTCTTGTTGCTAGGTGACAATTAGAATGCGAGGCCGGCTTCCCAGGCATCCATTCGCGAACGGTGCTCTGGAGTCATTCCATATGGGCTGTCCTGGAGCTGTCCAACAGGTCTCAATTGTCCCGCAGAAGGAATCCATGAAGGGGGCATCCCACAACTCCCAACGTGGGAAAACCTCAATGGCCTCGAGTTTCCACTCCCTTCATGAAGCGGCCGTCATGCTCAGAAACTCCAACCTGAGCCAACGTCTGATCCTCGCCCTGACTTCAGATGCATGAGATATTGGTTCAGATCTGCAGGGGGTACCTGCCGTGCCCTCGCCCTGAAACCCAAGTCTAGCTTGTCTTCTCAGACTTCCGTCCTCACACTCCTGGCCCCGAAGCCCTCAAGTTTGGCAATTCCGGATCCACATGCAGCACTCTGCCTGCCCTCTAGAAAAAAAATGATTGCCTCATGAGCTGCCCAGGCACCTTAAATGAGGGTAAACCTACACAGCACTCGACTTTACCCAAATTATATAGTCTAACCAGGGCACTAATGCACTGTCGAACACAACCTGAGCCTGGACCTCCTGACCAACATCCAGAATGCTGACCAAACACTGAGCACATAAAACCCGCATTGGCCTTAGGTCATCATCTCTTCCCTACCTCAGTTTTCAGGCTTCAGATCCGAGACCTTATCTCCAATCACTTCCAAGGGGTGAGTGTGATGCAGAAATCATAACTCCTCCTTACCCATGGCAAGAACCCTGTGGTTGGCACGTTGTCCAACGTTCAGTGTAGTAGAAACCAGCATTCACCCTGAGGCCCCGCCCATTCTTGAGTGCGACGAGGGCATACACATGCATTGTGACCCTCAGCATGAGTCCTGTCCTCTAGTAAGTCCTCTCAGTGGCTGGACCATTAGATGTCATAATGGGCTTGAACATGCCCCTAGGCCCCAATTTTTAACCAAATTTCTGATGGTCCAGTCGCCCCTCCCCAGGGCTCTACTCTGGAATCCCTCATTTGGTGGGACACCTGAGGATAAAAAAGAAAAAAACAAGAATAAAAAAAAAAAAAAACGGACTTTTTCCAGCCCACAGAATGACCCCAAACTCTTTGGACGGGGCCAAACCACCAGAGAGTAAGACTCGTCCATTTCCCATGATGTCACCCAGAAATTCCACGACCATGAGTGACACGATATCCAGAGACAAAAACTTGAGCAGGAGCCTCACACTCGCCCTTCTTTCAAATCCCGAAGTGTTCTCCTCAGGTCTGTAGATCAGTCCTGCCATACCTATGACCCGAAACATAAGCCGAGTTTGTGTTTTCAGACAACTGTCCAAACAGCCCTAGCCTACACAACCTACAGGCTCAGGCCCCTGGAGCCAAACCTGAGGACTGTACTTGCCCTCTCCAAGGGAATTGTGTGTGCCCATTCCAATGGCCACTACCCTTCTAATAGGATAAACCTCCAAAGTCCCTGATCCATCTCAATAGTGGTGGCTTCCCAGGAACAACAGGGGCAATCTGAGCCCAACTGAGTACCTACCTGCACTCAGACCCATAGACAGATGTCCCCAGAGGTAAAAAGGAAAGAACAGGCCCCTAGGCACTAATCAGATCCATTGCTTTGGTTTCCAGGCATCTCTCCTCAGAGGCCTGGATTTCAAAAGCAGCATATAGCTGTTTCTTGACTCACCCATCAGAAAACATCTCATCTACACATGGGAAACTTGCACGTTGGAGCTGGGTCAAAGCCTCTGTTTAGGAGAACCCTTTAGGGCCCCAGTGCCACCGCTTCATTCCAAGGTCACCATAGACACAAAAGCACGTTAGGACCCATCCCCAGGGGTGTCCATTTCAACTCAGCGTCCTCGGTTGCTCCCCACAGATCCAGGAGATCTAACCTGTCTTGTTGCTAGGAGACAATTGGAATGCGAGGTGGGCTACCCCGCCATCCATCCTTAGAACCCTGCTCAGAGTCATTGGCCTGGAGCCAAACAACAGGTCTCAATTGTCCTGCAGAAGACTCTCTGCAGTTTGGAGCTTCTCACAACTCCCATCGTGGGAAAACACCCATGGCCTCGTGATGCCCCCGCCCATTCATGAAGGGGCCATCAGGGACAGAAACTCCAACCTGAGCGATCGTCTGATCCTCGCCCTGACTTCAGATGCACGAAATCTCGATTCAGGTCTGTAGATTGTGCGTGCCATGGCCTCACCCAGAAACCTAAGCCTAGCTTGTGTTCTCAGACTTTTGTCGTCAGACTACTGGCCCACAAGCCCTCCAGTTTTGCAATCCAGAACTACAATGCAGCACTCTGCCGGCCCTCCAGAAGAAAAACATTGTCCTCTGGTGCTACCCAGTAATCCCAAAAGAGGATCAACCTGCACCGACCTTGGCTGTACCCCAAATACATAGGCTGACCAGGGCACTAATGCCCTTTCTGACACAGCCTGAGCCTGGACCCCCTGGCCCCTCCCAGACAGCTGGCCGCACACTGAGCACATCGAGCCGCCATGGCCTTAGGTCGTCATCTCTTCCCAACATCAGTTTTCAGGTTTCAGAACCTAGACCTTATCTCAAATCACTGCCCAGGGTTGAAGGTGATGCAGAAATCAGAACTCCTTCCCCATGGCAAGAAACCTTGTGGTTGGCATGTTGTCCAACGTTCAGTGTAGTTGAAACCAGTGTGGCCCATGAGGCCCCGCCCATGCTCGCGGGACACATTGGTCACAAACACACATTGTGACGCTCAGGCTGAGCCCAGTCCTCAAGTAAGGCCACTCAGTGGCTGGATGAAGAGATATCATATTGGGCTTGCCATTCCCCTAGGCCCCAATTCTTAACCATAGTTCGGGTTGTCCCTTCAGTCTTCCCCACGGCTTGGCTTTGGAATTCCTCTTTTGGAGGGACACCTGAGGTAACAAAATTGAAATGAGTCCTCCCATCCCACAGATTGACGAAAAGCAATTGGGAATCGGGCCAAATCCTCAGAGAGGAAGATTCGTCTATGGCCCATGAGGCGTCCCCGACATTCCACGGCCATCGCTGATACAAAATCCAGAGACAAAAGCCTGAGCAAGAGCCTCAGACTCACACATTCTTCATATCCTGAAGAGTTCTTCTCATGGTTCGTAGATCGGGCCTGCCATACCTACGTCCCCAAACCTAAGCTGAGTTTGTGTTTTCAGACTTCTGTCCTCAAAGTGTTGGGCCTCACACCCTCCAGGCTGGGCCCTGGAGCCACACATTAGGACTGTGCCTACCAATCCATGGGAATTCTGCCCATTCCATGGTCCAAAATCGTACAAATTAGGAGAAATCTCCAAATTCCCTGAGGCCATCCCAATAGTGTAGGTCGCCCGGAACAAACATGGGCTGTCTGACACCAGCTGATAATCGACCTCCACTCATACCATAGATGGATGTCCACAGAGAAGAAGATTGAGCCAGACAGGACCCTAGGCCATAATAGGATCCATTGCGTTGGGTTACAGGCATGTGTCCTCAAAAGGCTGATTCCAATACGAGCATCGGGGTTTTCCTGAGGCACTCATCAGAACTCATCTCGTCTCCACAAGGAAACCTGTGCATGGGAGCCATGTCCAAAGCTTAGGAGAGTACTTCAGGGTCCCGGTGCCACCGCCCCATTCCAAGGCCCTCATGGACACAAAAACACATTAGGACCCATCCTCAGGAAAGTCCATTTCAACACAGCCACCCCGGTTGCTCCCGCAGAGCCATCAGATCTAAACTGTCTTGTTGCTAGGAGACAATTAGAATGCGAGGCCGGCTTCCCAGGCATCCATTCGCGAACGGTGCTCTGGAGTCATTCCATATGGGATGTCCTGGAGCTGTCCAACAGGTCTCAATTGTCCCGCAGAAGGAATCCATGAAGGGGGCATCCCACAACTCCCAACGTGGGAAAACCTCAATGGCCTCGAGTTTCCACTCCCTTCATGAAGCGGCCGTCATGCTCAGAAACTCCAACCTGAGCCAACGTCTGATCCTCGCCCTGACTTCAGATGCATGAGATATTGGTTCAGATCTGCAGGGGGTACCTGCCGTGCCCTCGCCCTGAAACCCAAGTCTAGCTTGTCTTCTCAGACTTCCGTCCTCACACTCCTGGCCCCGAAGCCCTCAAGTTTGGCAATTCCGGACCCACAATGCAGCACTCTGCCTGCCCTCTAGAAAAAAAATGATTGCCTCATGAGCTGCCCAGGCACCTTAAATGAGGGTAAACCTACACAGCACTCGACTTTACCCAAATTATATAGTCTAACCAGGGCACTAATGCACTGTCGAACACAACCTGAGCCTGGACCTCCTGACCAACATCCAGAATGCTGACCAAACACTGAGCACATAAAACCCGCATTGGCCTTAGGTCATCATCTCTTCCCTACCTCAGTTTTCAGGCTTCAGATCCGAGACCTTATCTCCAATCACTTCCAAGGGGTGAGTGTGATGCAGAAATCATAACTCCTCCTTACCCATGGCAAGAACCCTGTGGTTGGCACGTTGTCCAACGTTCAGTGTAGTAGAAACCAGCATTCACCCTGAGGCCCCGCCCATTCTTGAGTGCGACGAGGGCATACACATGCATTGTGACCCTCAGCATGAGTCCTGTCCTCTAGTAAGTCCTCTCAGTGGCTGGACCATTAGATGTCATAATGGGCTTGAACATGCCCCTAGGCCCCAATTTTTAACCAAATTTCTGATGGTCCAGTCGCCCCTCCCCAGGGCTCTACTCTGGAATCCCTCATTTGGTGGGACACCTGAGGATAAAAAAGAAAAAAACAAGAATAAAAAAAAAAAAAACGGACTTTTTCCAGCCCACAGAATGACCCCAAACTCTTTGGACGGGGCCAAACCACCAGAGAGTAAGACTCGTCCATTTCCCATGATGTCACCCAGAAATTCCACGACCATGAGTGACACGATATCCAGAGACAAAAACTTGAGCAGGAGCCTCACACTCGCCCTTCTTTCAAATCCCGAAGTGTTCTCCTCAGGTCTGTAGATCAGTCCTGCCATACCTATGACCCGAAACATAAGCCGAGTTTGTGTTTTCAGACAACTGTCCAAACAGCCCTAGCCTACACAACCTACAGGCTCAGGCCCCTGGAGCCAAACCTGAGGACTGTACTTGCCCTCTCCAAGGGAATTGTGTGTGCCCATTCCAATGGCCACTACCCTTCTAATAGGATAAACCTCCAAAGTCCCTGATCCATCTCAATAGTGGTGGCTTCCCAGGAACAACAGGGGCAATCTGAGCCCAACTGAGCACCTACCTGCACTCAGACCCATAGACAGATGTCCCCAGAGGTAAAAAGGAAAGAACAGGCCCCTAGGCACTAATCAGATCCATTGCTTTGGTTTCCAGGCATCTCTCCTCAGAGGCCTGGATTTCAAAAGCAGCATATAGCTGTTTCTTGACTCACCCATCAGAAAACATCTCATCTACACATGGGAAACTTGCACGTTGGAGCTGGGTCAAAGCCTCTGTTTAGGAGAACCCTTTAGGGCCCCAGTGCCACCGCTTCATTCCAAGGTCACCATAGACACAAAAGCACGTTAGGACCCATCCCCAGGGGTGTCCATTTCAACTCAGCGTCCTCGGTTGCTCCCCACAGATCCAGGAGATCTAACCTGTCTTGTTGCTAGGAGACAATTGGAATGCGAGGTGGGCTACCCCGCCATCCATCCTTAGAACCCTGCTCAGAGTCATTGGCCTGGAGCCAAACAACAGGTCTCAATTGTCCTGCAGAAGACTCTCTGCAGTTTGGAGCTTCTCACAACTCCCATCGTGGGAAAACACCCATGGCCTCGTGATGCCCCCGCCCATTCATGAAGGGGCCATGAGGGACAGAAACTCCAACCTGAGCGATCGTCTGATCCTCGCCCTGACTTCAGATGCACGAGATCTCGATTCAGGTCTGTAGATTGTGCGTGCCATGGCCTCACCCAGAAACCTAAGCCTAGCTTGTGTTCTCAGACTTTTGTCGTCAGACTACTGGCCCACAAGCCCTCCAGTTTTGCAATCCAGAACTACAATGCAGCACTCTGCCGGCCCTCCAGAAGAAAAACATTGTCCTCTGGTGCTACCCAGTAATCCCAAAAGAGGATCAACCTGCACCGACCTTGGCTGTACCCCAAATACATAGGCTGACCAGGGCACTAATGCCCTTTCTGACACAGCCTGAGCCTGGACCCCCTGGCCCCTCCCAGACAGCTGGCCGCACACTGAGCACATCGAGCCGCCATGGCCTTAGGTCGTCATCTCTTCCCAACATCAGTTTTCAGGTTTCAGAACCTAGACCTTATCTCAAATCACTGCCCAGGGTTGAAGGTGATGCAGAAATCAGAACTCCTTCCCCATGGCAAGAAACCTTGTGGTTGGCATGTTGTCCAACGTTCAGTGTAGTTGAAACCAGTGTGGCCCATGAGGCCCCGCCCATGCTCGCGGGACACATTGGTCACAAACACACATTGTGACGCTCAGGCTGAGCCCAGTCCTCAAGTAAGGCCACTCAGTGGCTGGATGAAGAGATATCATATTGGGCTTGCCATTCCCCTAGGCCCCAATTTTTAACCATAGTTCGGGTTGTCCCTTCAGTCTTCCCCACGGCTTGGCTTTGGAATTCCTCTTTTGGAGGGACACCTGAGGTAACAAAATTGAAATGAGTCCTCCCATCCCACAGATTGACGAAAAGCAATTGGGAATCGGGCCAAATCCTCAGAGAGGAAGATTCGTCTATGGCCCATGAGGCGTCCCCGACATTCCACGGCCATCGCTGATACAAAATCCAGAGACAAAAGCCTGAGCAAGAGCCTCAGACTCACACATTCTTCATATCCTGAAGAGTTCTTCTCATGGTTCGTAGATCGGGCCTGCCATACCTACGTCCCCAAACCTAAGCTGAGTTTGTGTTTTCAGACTTCTGTCCTCAAAGTGTTGGGCCTCACACCCTCCAGGCTGGGCCCTGGAGCCACACATTAGGACTGTGCCTACCAATCCATGGGAATTCTGCCCATTCCATGGTCCAAAATCGTACAAATTAGGAGAAATCTCCAAATTCCCTGAGGCCATCCCAATAGTGTAGGTCGCCCGGAACAAACATGGGCTGTCTGACACCAGCTGATAATCGACCTCCACTCATACCATAGATGGATGTCCACAGAGAAGAAGATTGAACCAGACAGGACCCTAGGCCATAATAGGATCCATTGCGTTGGGTTACAGGCATGTGTCCTCAAAAGGCTGATTCCAATACGAGCATCGAGGTTTTCCTGAGGCACCCATCAGAACTCATCTCGTCTCCACAAGGAAACCTGTGCATGGGAGCCATGTCCAAAGCTTAGGAGAGTACTTCAGGGTCCCGGTGCCACCGCCCCATTCCAAGGCCCTCATGGACACAAAAACACATTAGGACCCATCCTCAGGAAAGTCCATTTCAACACAGCCACCCCGGTTGCTCCCGCAGAGCCATCAGATCTAAACTGTCTTGTTGCTAGGTGACAATTAGAATGCGAGGCCGGCTTCCCAGGCATCCATTCGCGAACGGTGCTCTGGAGTCATTCCATATGGGCTGTCCTGGAGCTGTCCAACAGGTCTCAATTGTCCCGCAGAAGGAATCCATGAAGGGGGCATCCCACAACTCCCAACGTGGGAAAACCTCAATGGCCTCGAGTTTCCACTCCCTTCATGAAGCGGCCGTCATGCTCAGAAACTCCAACCTGAGCCAACGTCTGATCCTCGCCCTGACTTCAGATGCATGAGATATTGGTTCAGATCTGCAGGGGGTACCTGCCGTGCCCTCGCCCTGAAACCCAAGTCTAGCTTGTCTTCTCAGACTTCCGTCCTCACACTCCTGGCCCCGAAGCCCTCAAGTTTGGCAATTCCGGACCCACAATGCAGCACTCTGCCTGCCCTCTAGAAAAAAAATGATTGCCTCATGAGCTGCCCAGGCACCTTAAATGAGGGTAAACCTACACAGCACTCGACTTTACCCAAATTATATAGTCTAACCAGGGCACTAATGCACTGTCGAACACAACCTGAGCCTGGACCTCCTGACCAACATCCAGAATGCTGACCAAACACTGAGCACATAAAACCCGCATTGGCCTTAGGTCATCATCTCTTCCCTACCTCAGTTTTCAGGCTTCAGATCCGAGACCTTATCTCCAATCACTTCCAAGGGGTGAGTGTGATGCAGAAATCATAACTCCTCCTTACCCATGGCAAGAACCCTGTGGTTGGCACGTTGTCCAACGTTCAGTGTAGTAGAAACCAGCATTCACCCTGAGGCCCCGCCCATTCTTGAGTGCGACGAGGGCATACACATGCATTGTGACCCTCAGCATGAGTCCTGTCCTCTAGTAAGTCCTCTCAGTGGCTGGACCATTAGATGTCATAATGGGCTTGAACATGCCCCTAGGCCCCAATTTTTAACCAAATTTCTGATGGTCCAGTCGCCCCTCCCCAGGGCTCTACTCTGGAATCCCTCATTTGGTGGGACACCTGAGGATAAAAAAGAAAAAAACAAGAATTAAAAAAAAAAAAAACGGACTTTTTCCAGCCCACAGAATGACCCCAAACTCTTTGGACGGGGCCAAACCACCAGAGAGTAAGACTCGTCCATTTCCCATGATGTCACCCAGAAATTCCACGACCATGAGTGACACGATATCCAGAGACAAAAACTTGAGCAGGAGCCTCACACTCGCCCTTCTTTCAAATCCCGAAGTGTTCTCCTCAGGTCTGTAGATCAGTCCTGCCATACCTATGACCCGAAACATAAGCCGAGTTTGTGTTTTCAGACAACTGTCCAAACAGCCCTAGCCTACACAACCTACAGGCTCAGGCCCCTGGAGCCAAACCTGAGGACTGTACTTGCCCTCTCCAAGGGAATTGTGTGTGCCCATTCCAATGGCCACTACCCTTCTAATAGGATAAACCTCCAAAGTCCCTGATCCATCTCAATAGTGGTGGCTTCCCAGGAACAACAGGGGCAATCTGAGCCCAACTGAGCACCTACCTGCACTCAGACCCATAGACAGATGTCCCCAGAGGTAAAAAGGAAAGAACAGGCCCCTAGGCACTAATCAGATCCATTGCTTTGGTTTCCAGGCATCTCTCCTCAGAGGCCTGGATTTCAAAAGCAGCATATAGCTGTTTCTTGACTCACCCATCAGAAAACATCTCATCTACACATGGGAAACTTGCACGTTGGAGCTGGGTCAAAGCCTCTGTTTAGGAGAACCCTTTAGGGCCCCAGTGCCACCGCTTCATTCCAAGGTCACCATAGACACAAAAGCACGTTAGGACCCATCCCCAGGGGTGTCCATTTCAACTCAGCGTCCTCGGTTGCTCCCCACAGATCCAGGAGATCTAACCTGTCTTGTTGCTAGGAGACAATTGGAATGCGAGGTGGGCTACCCCGCCATCCATCCTTAGAACCCTGCTCAGAGTCATTGGCCTGGAGCCAAACAACAGGTCTCAATTGTCCTGCAGAAGACTCTCTGCAGTTTGGAGCTTCTCACAACTCCCATCGTGGGAAAACACCCATGGCCTCGTGATGCCCCCGCCCATTCATGAAGGGGCCATCAGGGACAGAAACTCCAACCTGAGCGATCGTCTGATCCTCGCCCTGACTTCAGATGCACGAGATCTCGATTCAGGTCTGTAGATTGTGCGTGCCATGGCCTCACCCAGAAACCTAAGCCTAGCTTGTGTTCTCAGACTTTTGTCGTCAGACTACTGGCCCACAAGCCCTCCAGTTTTGCAATCCAGAACTACAATGCAGCACTCTGCCGGCCCTCCAGAAGAAAAACATTGTCCTCTGGTGCTACCCAGTAATCCCAAAAGAGGATCAACCTGCACCGACCTTGGCTGTACCCCAAATACATAGGCTGACCAGGGCACTAATGCCCTTTCTGACACAGCCTGAGCCTGGACCCCCTGGCCCCTCCCAGACAGCTGGCCGCACACTGAGCACATCGAGCCGCCATGGCCTTAGGTCGTCATCTCTTCCCAACATCAGTTTTCAGGTTTCAGAACCTAGACCTTATCTCAAATCACTGCCCAGGGTTGAAGGTGATGCAGAAATCAGAACTCCTTCCCCATGGCAAGAAACCTTGTGGTTGGCATGTTGTCCAACGTTCAGTGTAGTTGAAACCAGTGTGGCCCATGAGGCCCCGCCCATGCTCGCGGGACACATTGGTCACAAACACACATTGTGACGCTCAGGCTGAGCCCAGTCCTCAAGTAAGGCCACTCAGTGGCTGGATGAAGAGATATCATATTGGGCTTGCCATTCCCCTAGGCCCCAATTTTTAACCATAGTTCGGGTTGTCCCTTCAGTCTTCCCCACGGCTTGGCTTTGGAATTCCTCTTTTGGAGGGACACCTGAGGTAACAAAATTGAAATGAGTCCTCCCATCCCACAGATTGACGAAAAGCAATTGGGAATCGGGCCAAATCCTCAGAGAGGAAGATTCGTCTATGGCCCATGAGGCGTCCCCGACATTCCACGGCCATCGCTGATACAAAATCCAGAGACAAAAGCCTGAGCAAGAGCCTCAGACTCACACATTCTTCATATCCTGAAGAGTTCTTCTCATGGTTCGTAGATCGGGCCTGCCATACCTACGTCCCCAAACCTAAGCTGAGTTTGTGTTTTCAGACTTCTGTCCTCAAAGTGTTGGGCCTCACACCCTCCAGGCTGGGCCCTGGAGCCACACATTAGGACTGTGCCTACCAATCCATGGGAATTCTGCCCATTCCATGGTCCAAAATCGTACAAATTAGGAGAAATCTCCAAATTCCCTGAGGCCATCCCAATAGTGTAGGTCGCCCGGAACAAACATGGGCTGTCTGACACCAGCTGATAATCGACCTCCACTCATACCATAGATGGATGTCCACAGAGAAGAAGATTGAACCAGACAGGACCCTAGGCCATAATAGGATCCATTGCGTTGGGTTACAGGCATGTGTCCTCAAAAGGCTGATTCCAATACGAGCATCGAGGTTTTCCTGAGGCACCCATCAGAACTCATCTCGTCTCCACAAGGAAACCTGTGCATGGGAGCCATGTCCAAAGCTTAGGAGAGTACTTCAGGGTCCCGGTGCCACCGCCCCATTCCAAGGCCCTCATGGACACAAAAACACATTAGGACCCATCCTCAGGAAAGTCCATTTCAACACAGCCACCCCGGTTGCTCCCGCAGAGCCATCAGATCTAAACTGTCTTGTTGCTAGGTGACAATTAGAATGCGAGGCCGGCTTCCCAGGCATCCATTCGCGAACGGTGCTCTGGAGTCATTCCATATGGGCTGTCCTGGAGCTGTCCAACAGGTCTCAATTGTCCCGCAGAAGGAATCCATGAAGGGGGCATCCCACAACTCCCAACGTGGGAAAACCTCAATGGCCTCGAGTTTCCACTCCCTTCATGAAGCGGCCGTCATGCTCAGAAACTCCAACCTGAGCCAACGTCTGATCCTCGCCCTGACTTCAGATGCATGAGATATTGGTTCAGATCTGCAGGGGGTACCTGCCGTGCCCTCGCCCTGAAACCCAAGTCTAGCTTGTCTTCTCAGACTTCCGTCCTCACACTCCTGGCCCCGAAGCCCTCAAGTTTGGCAATTCCGGACCCACAATGCAGCACTCTGCCTGCCCTCTAGAAAAAAAATGATTGCCTCATGAGCTGCCCAGGCACCTTAAATGAGGGTAAACCTACACAGCACTCGACTTTACCCAAATTATATAGTCTAACCAGGGCACTAATGCACTGTCGAACACAACCTGAGCCTGGACCTCCTGACCAACATCCAGAATGCTGACCAAACACTGAGCACATAAAACCCGCATTGGCCTTAGGTCATCATCTCTTCCCTACCTCAGTTTTCAGGCTTCAGATCCGAGACCTTATCTCCAATCACTTCCAAGGGGTGAGTGTGATGCAGAAATCATAACTCCTCCTTACCCATGGCAAGAACCCTGTGGTTGGCACGTTGTCCAACGTTCAGTGTAGTAGAAACCAGCATTCACCCTGAGGCCCCGCCCATTCTTGAGTGCGACGAGGGCATACACATGCATTGTGACCCTCAGCATGAGTCCTGTCCTCTAGTAAGTCCTCTCAGTGGCTGGACCATTAGATGTCATAATGGGCTTGAACATGCCCCTAGGCCCCAATTTTTAACCAAATTTCTGATGGTCCAGTCGCCCCTCCCCAGGGCTCTACTCTGGAATCCCTCATTTGGTGGGACACCTGAGGATAAAAAAGAAAAAAACAAGAATAAAAAAAAAAAAAACGGACTTTTTCCAGCCCACAGAATGACCCCAAACTCTTTGGACGGGGCCAAACCACCAGAGAGTAAGACTCGTCCATTTCCCATGATGTCACCCAGAAATTCCACGACCATGAGTGACACGATATCCAGAGACAAAAACTTGAGCAGGAGCCTCACACTCGCCCTTCTTTCAAATCCCGAAGTGTTCTCCTCAGGTCTGTAGATCAGTCCTGCCATACCTATGACCCGAAACATAAGCCGAGTTTGTGTTTTCAGACAACTGTCCAAACAGCCCTAGCCTACACAACCTACAGGCTCAGGCCCCTGGAGCCAAACCTGAGGACTGTACTTGACCTCTCCAAGGGAATTGTGTGTGCCCATTCCAATGGCCACTACCCTTCTAATAGGATAAACCTCCAAAGTCCCTGATCCATCTCAATAGTGGTGGCTTCCCAGGAACAACAGGGGCAATCTGAGCCCAACTGAGCACCTACCTGCACTCAGACCCATAGACAGATGTCCCCAGAGGTAAAAAGGAAAGAACAGGCCCCTAGGCACTAATCAGATCCATTGCTTTGGTTTCCAGGCATCTCTCCTCAGAGGCCTGGATTTCAAAAGCAGCATATAGCTGTTTCTTGACTCATCCATCAGAAAACATCTCATCTACACATGGGAAACTTGCACGTTGGAGCTGGGTCAAAGCCTCTGTTTAGGAGAACCCTTTAGGGCCCCAGTGCCACCGCTTCATTCCAAGGTCACCATAGACACAAAAGCACGTTAGGACCCATCCCCAGGGGTGTCCATTTCAACTCAGCGTCCTCGGTTGCTCCCCACAGATCCAGGAGATCTAACCTGTCTTGTTGCTAGGAGACAATTGGAATGCGAGGTGGGCTACCCCGCCATCCATCCTTAGAACCCTGCTCAGAGTCATTGGCCTGGAGCCAAACAACAGGTCTCAATTGTCCTGCAGAAGACTCTCTGCAGTTTGGAGCTTCTCACAACTCCCATCGTGGGAAAACCCCCATGGCCTCGTGATGCCCCCGCCCATTCATGAAGGGGCCATGAGGGACAGAAACTCCAACCTGAGCGATCGTCTGATCCTCGCCCTGACTTCAGATGCACGAAATCTCGATTCAGGTCTGTAGATTGTGCGTGCCATGGCCTCACCCAGAAACCTAAGCCTAGCTTGTGTTCTCAGACTTTTGTCGTCAGACTACTGGCCCACAAGCCCTCCAGTTTTGCAATCCAGAACTACAATGCAGCACTCTGCCGGCCCTCCAGAAGAAAAACATTGTCCTCTGGTGCTACCCAGTAATCCCAAAAGAGGATCAACCTGCACCGACCTTGGCTGTACCCCAAATACATAGGCTGACCAGGGCACTAATGCCCTTTCTGACACAGCCTGAGCCTGGACCCCCTGGCCCCTCCCAGACAGCTGGCCGCACACTGAGCACATCGAGCCGCCATGGCCTTAGGTCGTCATCTCTTCCCAACATCAGTTTTCAGGTTTCAGAACCTAGACCTTATCTCAAATCACTGCCCAGGGTTGAAGGTGATGCAGAAATCAGAACTCCTTCCCCATGGCAAGAAACCTTGTGGTTGGCATGTTGTCCAACGTTCAGTGTAGTTGAAACCAGTGTGGCCCATGAGGCCCCGCCCATGCTCGCGGGACACATTGGTCACAAACACACATTGTGACGCTCAGGCTGAGCCCAGTCCTCAAGTAAGGCCACTCAGTGGCTGGATGAAGAGATATCATATTGGGCTTGCCATTCCCCTAGGCCCCAATTTTTAACCATAGTTCGGGTTGTCCCTTCAGTCTTCCCCACGGCTTGGCTTTGGAATTCCTCTTTTGGAGGGACACCTGAGGTAACAAAATTGAAATGAGTCCTCCCATCCCACAGATTGACGAAAAGCAATTGGGAATCGGGCCAAATCCTCAGAGAGGAAGATTCGTCTATGGCCCATGAGGCGTCCCCGACATTCCACGGCCATCGCTGATACAAAATCCAGAGACAAAAGCCTGAGCAAGAGCCTCAGACTCACACATTCTTCATATCCTGAAGAGTTCTTCTCATGGTTCGTAGATCGGGCCTGCCATACCTACGTCCCCAAACCTAAGCTGAGTTTGTGTTTTCAGACTTCTGTCCTCAAAGTGTTGGGCCTCACACCCTCCAGGCTGGGCCCTGGAGCCACACATTAGGACTGTGCCTACCAATCCATGGGAATTCTGCCCATTCCATGGTCCAAAATCGTACAAATTAGGAGAAATCTCCAAATTCCCTGAGGCCATCCCAATAGTGTAGGTCGCCCGGAACAAACATGGGCTGTCTGACACCAGCTGATAATCGACCTCCACTCATACATAGATGGATGTCCACAGAGAAGAAGATTGAACCAGACAGGACCCTAGGCCATAATAGGATCCAATGCGTTGGGTTACAGGCATGTGTCCTCAAAAGGCTGATTCCAATACGAGCATCGGGGTTTTCCTGAGGCACCCATCAGAACTCATCTCGTCTCCACAAGGAAACCTGTGCATGGGAGCCATGTCCAAAGCTTAGGAGAGTACTTCAGGGTCCCGGTGCCACCGCCCCATTCCAAGGCCCTCATGGACACAAAAACACATTAGGACCCATCCTCAGGAAAGTCCATTTCAACACAGCCACCCCGGTTGCTCCCGCAGAGCCATCAGATCTAAACTGTCTTGTTGCTAGGAGACAATTAGAATGCGAGGCCGGCTTCCCAGGCATCCATTCGCGAACGGTGCTCTGGAGTCATTCCATATGGGCTGTCCTGGAGCTGTCCAACAGGTCTCAATTGTCCCGCAGAAGGAATCCATGAAGGGGGCATCCCACAACTCCCAACGTGGGAAAACCTCAATGGCCTCGAGTTTCCACTCCCTTCATGAAGCGGCCGTCATGCTCAGAAACTCCAACCTGAGCCAACGTCTGATCCTCGCCCTGACTTCAGATGCATGAGATATTGGTTCAGATCTGCAGGGGGTACCTGCCGTGCCCTCGCCCTGAAACCCAAGTCTAGCTTGTCTTCTCAGACTTCCGTCCTCACACTCCTGGCCCCGAAGCCCTCAAGTTTGGCAATTCCGGACCCACAATGCAGCACTCTGCCTGCCCTCTAGAAAAAAAATGATTGCCTCATGAGCTGCCCAGGCACCTTAAATGAGGGTAAACCTACACAGCACTCGACTTTACCCAAATTATATAGTCTAACCTGGGCACTAATGCACTGTTGAACACAACCTGAGCCCGGACCTCCTGACCAACACCCAGAGAGCTGACCACACACTGAGCACATAAAACCCGCCATGGCCTTAGGTTATCATCTCTTCCCTACCTCAGTTTTCAGGCTTCAGAACCGAGACCTTATCTCCAATCACTTCCCAGGGGTGAGTGTGATGCAGAAATCATAACTCCTCCTTACCCATGGCAAGAACCCTGTGGTTGGCACGTTGTCCAACGTTCAGTGTAGGAGAAACCAGCATTCACCCTGAGGCCCCACCCATTCTTGAGTGAGACGAGGGCATACACACGCATTGTGACCCTCAGCATGAGTCCTGTCCTCTAGTAAGTCCTCTCAGTTGCTGGACCATTAGATGTCATAATGGGCTTGACATGTCCCTAGGCCCCAATTTTTAACCAAATTTCTGATGGTCCAGTCGCCCCTCCCCAGGGCTCTACTCTGGAATCCCTCATTTGGTGGGACACCTGAGGATAAAAAAGAAAAAAACAAGAATAAAAAAAAAAACGGACTTCTTCCAGCCCACAGAATGACCCCAAACTCTTTGGACGGGGCCAAACCACCAGAGAGTAAGACTCGTCCATTTCCCATGAAGTCACCCAGAAATTCAACGACCATGAGTGACACGATATCCAGAGACAAAAACTTGAGCAGGAGCCTCACACACGCCCTTCTTTCAAATCCCGAAGTGTTCTCCTCATGGTCTGTAGATCAGTCCTGCCATACCTATGACCCGAAACATAAGCCGAGTTTGTGTTTTCAGACAACTGTCCAAACAGCCCTAGCCTACACAACCTACAGGCTCAGGCCCCTGGAGCCAAACCTGAGGACTGTACTTGCCCTCTCCAAGGGAATTGTGTGTGCCCATTCCAATGGCCACTACCCTTCTAATAGGATAAACCTCCAAAGTCCCTGATCCATCTCAATAGTGGTGGCTTCCCAGGAACAACAGGGGCAATCTGAGCCCAACTGAGCACCTACCTGCACTCAGTCCCATAGACAGATGTCCCCAGAGGTAAAAAGGAAAGAACAGGCCCCTAGGCACTAATCAGATCCATTGCTTTGGTTTCAGGCATCTCGCCTCAGAGGCCTGGATTTCAAAAGCAGCATAGAGCTGTTTCTTGACTCACCCATCAGAAAACATCTCATCTACACATGGGAAACTTACACGTTGGAGCTGGGTCAAAGCCTCTGTTTAGGAGAACCCTTTAGGGCCCCAGTGCCACCGCTTCATTCCAAGGTCTCCATAGACACAAAAGCACGTTAGGACCCATCCCCAGGGGTGTCCATTTCAACTCAGCGTCCTCGGTTGCTCCCCACAGATCCAGGAGATCTAACCTGTCTTGTTGCTAGGAGACAATTGGAATGCCAGGTGGGCTACCCCGCCATCCATCCTTAGAACCCTGCTCAGAATCATTGGCCTGGAGCCAAACAACAGGTCTCAATTGTCCTGCAGAAGACTCTCTGCAGTTTGGAGCTTCTCACAACTCCCATCGTGGGAAAACACCCATGGCCTCGTGATGCCCCCGCCCATTCATGAAGGGGCCATCAGGGACAGAAACTCCAACCTGAGCGATCGTCTGATCCTCGCCCTGACTTCAGATGCACGAGATCTCGATTCAGGTCTGTAGATTGTGCGTGCCATGGCCTCACCCAGAAACCTAAGCCTAGCTTGTGTTCTCAGACTTTTGTCGTCAGACTACTGGCCCACAAGCCCTCCAGTTTGGCAATCCAGAACTACAATGCAGCACTCTGCCGGCCCTCCAGAAGAAAAACATTGTCCTCTGGTGCTACCCAGTAATCCCAAATGAGGATCAACCTGCACCGACCTTGGCTGTACCCCAAATACATAGGCTGACCAGGGCACTAATGCCCTTTCTGACACAGCCTGAGCCTGGACCCCCTGGCCCCTCCCAGACAGCTGGCCGCACACTGAGCACATCGAGCCGCCATGGCCTTAGGTCGTCATCTCTTCCCAACATCAGTTTTCAGGTTTCAGAACCTAGACCTTATCTCCAATCACTGCCCAGGGTTGAAGGTGACGCAGAAATCAGAACTCCTTCCCCATGGCAAGAAACCTTGTGGTTGGCATGTTGTCCAACGTTCAGTGTAGTTGAAACCAGTGTGGCCCATGAGGCCCCGCCCATGCTCGCGGGCCACATTGGTCACAAACACACATTGTGACGCTCAGGCTGAGCCCAGTCCTCAAGTAAGGCCACTCAGTGGCTGGATGAAGAGATATCATATTGGGCTTGCCATTCCCCTAGGCCCCAATTTTTAACCATAGTTCGGGTTGTCCCTTCAGTCTTCCCCACGGCTTGGCTTTGGAATTCGTCTTTTGGAGGGACACCTGAGGTAACAAAATTGAAATGAGTCCTCCCATCCCACAGATTGACGAAAAGCAATTGGGAATCGGGCCAAATCCTCAGAGAGGAAGATTCGTCTATGGCCCATGAGGCGTCCCCGACATTCCACGGCCATCGCTGATACAAAATCCAGAGACAAAAGCCTGAGCAAGAGCCTCAGACTCACACATTCTTCATATCCTGAAGAGTTCTTCTCATGGTTCGTAGATCGGGCCTGCCATACCTACGTCCCCAAACCTAAGCTGAGTTTGTGTTTTCAGACTTCTGTCCTCAAAGTCTTGGGCCTCACACCCTCCAGGCTGGGCCCTGGAGCCACACATTAGGACTGTGCCTACCAATCCATGGGAATTCTGCCCATTCCATGGTCCAAAATCGTACAAATTAGGAGAAATCTCCAAATTCCCTGAGGCCATCCCAATAGTGTAGGTCGCCCGGAACAAACATGGGCTGTCTGACACCAGCTGATAATCGACCTCCACTCATACCATAGATGGATGTCCACAGAGAAGAAGATTGAACCAGACAGGACCCTAGGCCATAATAGGATCCATTGCGTTGGGTTACAGGCATGTGTCCTCAAAAGGCTGATTCCAATACGAGCATCGGGGTTTTCCTGAGGCACCCATCAGAACTCATCTCGTCTCCACAAGGAAACCTGTGCATGGGAGCCATGTCCAAAGCTTAGGAGAGTACTTCAGCGTCCCGGTGCCACCGCCCCATTCCAAGGCCCTCATGGACACAAAAACACATTAGGACCCATCCTCAGGAAAGTCCATTTCAACACAGCCACCCCGGTTGCTCCCGCAGAGCCATCAGATCTAAACTGTCTTGTTGCTAGGAGACAATTAGAATGCGAGGCCGGCTTCCCAGGCATCCATTCGCGAACGGTGCTCTGGAGTCATTCCATATGGGCTGTCCTGGAGCTGTCCAACAGGTCTCAATTGTCCCGCAGAAGGAATCCATGAAGGGGGCATCCCACAACTCCCAACGTGGGAAAACCTCAATGGCCTCGAGTTTCCACTCCCTTCATGAAGCGGCCGTCATGCTCAGAAACTCCAACCTGAGCCAACGTCTGATCCTCGCCCTGACTTCAGATGCATGAGATATTGGTTCAGATCTGCAGGGGGTACCTGCCGTGCCCTCGCCCTGAAACCCAAGTCTAGCTTGTCTTCTCAGACTTCCGTCCTCACACTCCTGGCCCCGAAGCCCTCAAGTTTGGCAATTCCGGACCCACAATGCAGCACTCTGCCTGCCCTCTAGAAAAAAAATGATTGCCTCATGAGCTGCCCAGGCACCTTAAATGAGGGTAAACCTACACAGCACTCGACTTTACCCAAATTATATAGTCTAACCTGGGCACTAATGCACTGTTGAACACAACCTGAGCCCGGACCTCCTGACCAACACCCAGAGAGCTGACCACACACTGAGCACATAAAACCCGCCATGGCCTTAGGTCATCATCTCTTCCCTACCTCAGTTTTCAGGCTTCAGAACCGAGACCTTATCTCCAATCACTTCCCAGGGGTGAGTGTGATGCAGAAATCATAACTCCTCCTTACCCATGGCAAGAACCCTGTGGTTGGCACGTTGTCCAACGTTCAGTGTAGGAGAAACCAGCATTCACCCTGAGGCCCCACCCATTCTTGAGTGAGACGAGGGCATACACACGCATTGTGACCCTCAGCATGAGTCCTGTCCTCTAGTAAGTCCTCTCAGTTGCTGGACCATTAGATGTCATAATGGGCTTGACATGTCCCTAGGCCCCAATTTTTAACCAAATTTCTGATGGTCCAGTCGCCCCTCCCCAGGGCTCTACTCTGGAATCCCTCATTTGGTGGGACACCTGAGGATAAAAAAGAAAAAAACAAGAATAAAAAAAAAAACGGACTTCTTCCAGCCCACAGAATGACCCCAAACTCTTTGGACGGGGCCAAACCACCAGAGAGTAAGACTCGTCCATTTCCCATGAAGTCACCCAGAAATTCAACGACCATGAGTGACACGATATCCAGAGACAAAAACTTGAGCAGGAGCCTCACACTCGCCCTTCTTTCAAATCCCGAAGTGTTCTACTCATGGTCTGTAGATCAGTCCTGCCATACCTATGACCCGAAACATAAGCCGAGTTTGTGTTTTCAGACAACTGTCCAAACAGCCCTAGCCTACACAACCTACAGGCTCAGGCCCCTGGAGCCAAACCTGAGGACTGTACTTGCCCTCTCCAAGGGAATTGTGTGTGCCCATTCCAATGGCCACTACCCTTCTAATAGGATAAACCTCCAAAGTCCCTGATCCATCTCAATAGTGGTGGCTTCCCAGGAACAACAGGGGCAATCTGAGCCCAACTGAGCACCTACCTGCACTCAGTCCCATAGACAGATGTCCCCAGAGATAAAAAGGAAAGAACAGGCCCCTAGGCACTAATCAGATCCATTGCTTTGGTTTCAGGCATCTCGCCTCAGAGGCCTGGATTTCAAAAGCAGCATAGAGCTGTTTCTTGACTCACCCATCAGAAAACATCTCATCTACACATGGGAAACTTACACGTTGGAGCTGGGTCAAAGCCTCTGTTTAGGAGAACCCTTTAGGGCCCCAGTGCCACCGCTTCATTCCAAGGTCTCCATAGACACAAAAGCACGTTAGGACCCATCCCCAGGGGTGTCCATTTCAACTCAGCGTCCTCGGTTGCTCCCCACAGATCCAGGAGATCTAACCTGTCTTGTTGCTAGGAGACAATTGGAATGCCAGGTGGGCTACCCCGCCATCCATCCTTAGAACCCTGCTCAGAATCATTGGCCTGGAGCCAAACAACAGGTCTCAATTGTCCTGCAGAAGACTCTCTGCAGTTTGGAGCTTCTCACAACTCCCATCGTGGGAAAACACCCATGGCCTCGTGATGCCCCCGCCCATTCATGAAGGGGCCATCAGGGACAGAAACTCCAACCTGAGCGATCGTCTGATCCTCGCCCTGACTTCAGATGCACGAGATCTCGATTCAGGTCTGTAGATTGTGCGTGCCATGGCCTCACCCAGAAACCTAAGCCTAGCTTGTGTTCTCAGACTTTTGTCGTCAGACTACTGGCCCACAAGCCCTCCAGTTTGGCAATCCAGAACTACAATGCAGCACTCTGCCGGCCCTCCAGAAGAAAAACATTGTCCTCTGGTGCTACCCAGTAATCCCAAATGAGGATCAACCTGCACCGACCTTGGCTGTACCCCAAATACATAGGCTGACCAGGGCATAATGCCCTTTCTGACACAGCCTGAGCCTGGACCCCCTGGCCCCTCCCAGACAGCTGGCCGCACACTGAGCACATCGAGCCGCCATGGCCTTAGGTCGTCATCTCTTCCCAACATCAGTTTTCAGGTTTCAGAACCTAGACCTTATCTCCAATCACTGCCCAGGGTTGAAGGTGACGCAGAAATCAGAACTCCTTCCCCATGGCAAGAAACCTTGTGGTTGGCATGTTGTCCAACGTTCAGTGTAGTTGAAACCAGTGTGGCCCATGAGGCCCCGCCCATGCTCGCGGGCCACATTGGTCACAAACACACATTGTGACGCTCAGGCTGAGCCCAGTCCTCAAGTAAGGCCACTCAGTGGCTGGATGAAGAGATATCATATTGGGCTTGCCATGCCCCTAGGCCCCAATTTTTAACCATAGTTCGGGTTGTCCCTTCAGTCTTCCCCACGGCTTGGCTTTGGAATTCCTCTTTTGGTGGGACACCTGAGGTAACAAACCTGAAATGAGTCCTCCCATCCCACAGATTGACGAAAAGCAATTGGGAATCGGGCCAAATCCTCAGAGAGGAAGATTCGTCCATGGCCCATGAGGCGTCCCCGACATTCCACGGCCATCGCTGATACAAAATCCAGAGACAAAAGCCTGAGCAAGAGCCTCAGACTCGCACTTTCTTCATATCCTGAAGAGTTCTTCTCATGGTTTGTAGATCGGGCCGGCCATACCTACGTCCCCAAACCTAAGCTGAGTTTGTGTTTTCAGACTTCTGTCCTCAAAGTCTTGGGCCACACACCCTCCAGGCTGGGCCCCTGGAGCCACACATTAGGACTGTGCCTACCAATCCATGGGAATTCTGCCCATTCCATGGTACAAAATCGTACAAATTAGGAGAAATCTCCAAAGTCCCTGAGGCCATCCCAATAGTGTAGGTCGCCTGGAACAAACATGGGCTGTCTGACACCAGCTGATAATCGACCTCCACTCATACCATAGATGGATGTCCCCAGAGAAGAAGATTGAACCAGACAGGACCCTAGGCCATAATAGGATCCATTGCTTTGGGTTACAGGCATGTGTCCTCAAAAGCCTGATTCCAATACGAGCATAGGGGTTTTCCTGAGGCACCCATCAGAACTCATCTCGTCTCCACAAGGAAACCTGTGCATGGGAGCCATGTCCAAAGCTTAGGAGAGTACTTCAGGGTCCCGGTGCCACCGCCCCATTCCAAGGCCCTCATGGACACAAAAACACATTAGGACCCATCCTCAGGAAAGTCCATTTCAACTCAGCCACCCCGGTTGCTCCCGCAGAGCCATCAGATCTAAACTGTCTTGTTGCTAGGAGACAATTGGAATGCGAGGCGGGCTTCCCAGGCATCCATCCGCGAACGGTGCTCTGGAGTCATTCCATATGGGATGTCCTGGAGCTGTCCAACAGGTCTCAATTGTCCCGCAGAAGGAATCCATGACGGGGGCATCCCACAACTCCCAACGTGGGAAAACCTCAATGGCCTCGAGTTTCCACTCCCTTCATGAAGCGGCCGTCATGCTCAGAAACTCCAACCTGAGCCAACGTCTGATCCTCGCCCTGACTTCAGATGCATGAGATATTGGTTCAGATCTGCAGGGGGTACCTGCCGTGCCCTCGCCCTGAAACCCAAGTCTAGCTTGTCTTCTCAGACTTCCGTCCTCACACTCCTGGCCCCGAAGCCCTCAAGTTTGGCAATTCCGGACCCACAATGCAGCACTCTGCCTGCCCTCTAGAAAAAAAATGATTGCCTCATGAGCTGCCCAGGCACCTTAAATGAGGGTAAACCTACACAGCACTCGACTTTACCCAAATTATATAGTCTAACCTGGGCACTAATGCACTGTCGAACACAACCTGAGCCCGGACCTCCTGACCAACACCCAGAAAGCTGACAGCACAGTGAGCACATAAAACCCGCCATGGCCTTAGGTCATCATGTCTTCCCTACCTCAGTTTTCAGGCTTCAGACCGAGACCTTATCTCCAATCACTGCCCAGGGGTGAGTGTGATGCAGAAATCAGAACTCCTCCTTACCCATGGCAAGAACCCTGTGGTTGGCACGTTGTCCAACGTTCAGTGTAGGAGAAACCAGCATTCACCCTGAGGCCCCGCCCATTCTTGAGTGCGACGAGGGCATACACACGCACTGTGACCCTAATCATGAGTCCTGTCCTATAGTAAGTCCTCCCAGTGGCTGGACCATTAGATGTCATAATGGGCTTGACATGTCCCTAGGCCCCAATTTTTAACCAGATTTCTGATGGTCCAGTCGCCCCTCCCCAGGGCTACTCTGGAATCCCTCATTTGGTGGGACACCTGAGGTTAAAAAAGAAAAAATCAACAATACAAAAAAAACGGACTTCTTCCAGCCCACAGAATGACCCCAAACTCTTTGGACGGGGCCAAACCACCAGAGAGTAAGACTCGTCCATTTCCTATGAAGTCACCCAGAAATTCTACGACCATGAGTGACACGATATCCAGAGACAAAAACTTGAGCAGGAGCCTCACACTCGCCCTTCTTTCAAATCCCGAAGAGTTATCCTCATGGTCTGTAGATCAGTTCTGCCATACCCATGACCCGAAACATAAGCCGAGTTTGGGTTTTCAGACAACTGTCCAAACAGCGCTGGCCTACACAACCTACAGGCTCAGGCCCCTGGAGCCAAACCTGAGGACTGTACTTGCCCTCTCCAAGGGAATTGTGTGTGCCCATTCCAATGGCCACAACCCTTCTAATAGGATAAACCTCCAAAGTCCCTGATCCATCTCAATAGTGGTGGCTTCCCAGGAAAAACAGGGGCAATCTGAGCCCAACTGAGCACCTACCTGCACTCAGACCCATAGACAGATGTCCCCAGAGGTAAAAAGGAAAGAACAGGCCCCTAGGCACTAATCAGATCCATTGCTTTGGTTTCCAGGCATCTCTCCTCAGAGGCCTGGATTTCAAAAGCAGCATATAGCTGTTTCTTGACTCACCCATCAGAAAACATCTCATCTACACAGGGGAAACTTGCACGTTGGAGCTGTGACAAAGCCTCTGTTTAAGAGAACCCTTTAGGGCCCCAGTGCCACCGCTTCATTCCATGGTCTCCATAGACACAAAAGCACGTTAGGACCCATCCCCAGGGGTGTCCATTTCAACTCAGCGTCCTCGGTTGCTCCCCACAGATCCAGGAGATCTAACCTGTCTTGTTGCTAGGAGACAATTGGAATGCCAGGTGGGCTACCCCGCCATCCATCCTTAGAACCCTGCTCAGAATCATTGGCCTGGAGCCAAACAACAGGTCTCAATTGTCCTGCAGAAGACTCTCTGCAGTTTGGAGCTTCTCACAACTCTCATCGTGGGAAAACACCCATGGCCTCGTGATACCCGCCCCATTCATGAAGGGGCCATCATTGTCAGAAACTCCAACCTGAGCGATCGTCTGATCCTCGCCCTGACTTCAGATGCACGAGATCTCGATTCAGGTCTGTAGATTGTGCGTGCCATGGCCTCACCCAGAAACCTAAGCCTAGCTTGTGTTCTCAGACTTTTGTCGTCAGACTACTGGCCCACAAGCCCTCCAGTTTGGCAATCCAGAACTACAACACAGCACTCTGCCGGCCCTCCAGAAGAAAAACATTGTCCTCTGGTGCTACCCAGTAATCCCAAATGAGGATCAACCTGCACCGACCTTGGCTGTACCCCAAATACATAGGCTGACCAGGGCATAATGCCCTTTCTGACACAGCCTGAGCCTGGACCCCCTGGCCCCTCCCAGACAGCTGGCCGCACACTGAGCACATCGAGCCGCCATGGCCTTAGGTCGTCATCTCTTCCCAACATCAGTTTTCAGGTTTCAGAACCTAGACCTTATCTCCAATCACTGCCCAGGGTTGAAGGTGACGCAGAAATCAGAACTCCTTCCCCATGGCAAGAAACCTTGTGGTTGGCATGTTGTCCAACGTTCAGTGTAGTTGAAACCAGTGTGGCCCATGAGGCCCCGCCCATGCTCGCGGGCCACATTGGTCACAAACACACATTGTGACGCTCAGGCTGAGCCCAGTCCTCAAGTAAGGCCACTCAGTGGCTGGATGAAGAGATATCATATTGGGCTTGCCATGCCCCTAGGCCCCAATTTTTAACCATAGTTCAGGTTGTCCCTTCAGTCTTCCCCACGGCTTGGCTTTGGAATTCCTCTTTTGGTGGGACACCTGAGGTAACAAACCTGAAATGAGTCCTCCCATCCCACAGATTGACGAAAAGCAATTGGGAATCGGGCCAAATCCTCAGAGAGGAAGATTCGTCCATGGCCCATGAGGCGTCCCCGACATTCCACGGCCATCGCTGATACAAAATCCAGAGACAAAAGCCTGAGCAAGAGCCTCAGACTCGCACTTTCTTCATATCCTGAAGAGTTCTTCTCATGGTTTGTTGATCGGGCCTGACATACCTACGTCCTCAAACCTAAGCTGAGTTTGTGTTTTCAGACTTCTGTCCTCAAAGTCTTGGGCCACCCACCCTCCAGGCTGGGCCCCTGGAGCCACACATTCGGACTGTGCCTACCAATCCATGGGAATTCTGCCCATTCCATGGTCCAAAATCGTACAAATTAGGAGAAATCTCCAAAGTCCCTGAGGCCATCCCAATAGTGTAGGTCGCCTGGAACAAACATGGGCTGTCTGACACCAGCTGATAATCGACCTCCACTCATACCATAGATGGATGTCCCCAGAGAAGAAGATTGAACCAGACAGGACCCTAGGCCATAATAGGATCCATTGCTTTGGGTTACAGGCATGTGTCCTCAAAAGCCTGATTCCAATACGAGCATAGGGGTTTTCCTGAGGCACCCATCAGAACTCATCTCGTCTCCACAAGGAAACCTGTGCATGGGAGCCATGTCCAAAGCTTAGGAGAGTACTTCAGGGTCCCGGTGCCACCGCCCCATTCCAAGGCCCTCATGGACACAAAAACACATTAGGACCCATCCTCAGGAAAGTCCATTTCAACTCAGCCACCCCGGTTGCTCCCGCAGAGCCATCAGATCTAAACTGTCTTGTTGCTAGGAGACAATTGGAATGCGAGGCGGGCTTCCCAGGCATCCATCCGCGAACGGTGCTCTGGAGTCATTCCATATGGGATGTCCTGGAGCTGTCCAACAGGTCTCAATTGTCCCGCAGAAGGAATCCATGACGGGGGCATCCCACAACTCCCAACGTGGGAAAACCTCAATGGCCTCGAGTTTCCACTCCCTTCATGAAGCGGCCGTCATGCTCAGAAACTCCAACCTGAGCCAACGTCTGATCCTCGCCCTGACTTCAGATGCATGAGATATTGGTTCAGATCTGCAGGGGGTACCTGCCGTGCCCTCGCCCTGAAACCCAAGTCTAGCTTGTCTTCTCAGACTTCCGTCCTCACACTCCTGGCCCCGAAGCCCTCAAGTTTGGCAATTCCGGACCCACAATGCAGCACTCTGCCTGCCCTCTAGAAAAAAAATGATTGCCTCATGAGCTGCCCAGGCACCTTAAATGAGGGTAAACCTACACAGCACTCGACTTTACCCAAATTATATAGTCTAACCTGGGCACTAATGCACTGTTGAACACAACCTGAGCCCGGACCTCCTGACCAACACCCAGAGAGCTGACCACACACTGAGCACATAAAACCCGCCATGGCCTTAGGTCATCATCTCTTCCCTACCTCAGTTTTCAGGCTTCAGAACCGAGACCTTATCTCCAATCACTTCCCAGGGGTGAGTGTGATGCAGAAATCATAACTCCTCCTTACCCATGGCAAGAACCCTGTGGTTGGCACGTTGTCCAACGTTCAGTGTAGGAGAAACCAGCATTCACCCTGAGGCCCCACCCATTCTTGAGTGAGACGAGGGCATACACACGCATTGTGACCCTCAGCATGAGTCCTGTCCTCTAGTAAGTCCTCTCAGTTGCTGGACCATTAGATGTCATAATGGGCTTGACATGTCCCTAGGCCCCAATTTTTAACCAAATTTCTGATGGTCCAGTCGCCCCTCCCCAGGGCTCTACTCTGGAATCCCTCATTTGGTGGGACACCTGAGGATAAAAAAGAAAAAAACAAGAATAAAAAAAAAAACGGACTTCTTCCAGCCCACAGAATGACCCCAAACTCTTTGGACGGGGCCAAACCACCAGAGAGTAAGACTCGTCCATTTCCCATGAAGTCACCCAGAAATTCCACGACCATGAGTGACACGATATCCAGAGACAAAAACTTGAGCAGGAGCCTCACACTCGCCCTTCTTTCAAATCCCGAAGTGTTCTCCTCATGGTCTGTAGATCAGTCCTGCCATACCTATGACCCGAAACATAAGCCGAGTTTGTGTTTTCAGACAACTGTCCAAACAGCCCTAGCCTACACAACCTACAGGCTCAGGCCCCTGGAGCCAAACCTGAGGACTGTACTTGCCCTCTCCAAGGGAATTGTGTGTGCCCATTCCAATGGCCACTACCCTTCTAATAGGATAAACCTCCAAAGTCCCTGATCCATCTCAATAGTGGTGGCTTCCCAGGAACAACAGGGGCAATCTGAGCCCAACTGAGCACCTACCTGCACTCAGTCCCATAGACAGATGTCCCCAGAGGTAAAAAGGAAAGAACAGGCCCCTAGGCACTAATCAGATCCATTGCTTTGGTTTCAGGCATCTCGCCTCAGAGGCCTGGATTTCAAAAGCAGCATATAGCTGTTTCTTGACTCACCCATCAGAAAACATCTCATCTACACATGGGAAACTTGCACGTTGGAGCTGTGTCAAAGCCTCTGTTTAGGAGAACCCTTTAGGGCCCCAGTGCCACCGCTTCATTCCAAGGTCTCCATAGACACAAAAGCACGTTAGGACCCATCCCCAGGGGTGTCCATTTCAACTCAGCGTCCTCGGTTGCTCCCCACAGATCCAGGAGATCTAACCTGTCTTGTTGCTAGGAGACAATTGGAATGCGAGGTGGGCTACCCAGCCATCCATCCTTAGAACCCTGCTCAGAATCATTGGCCTGGAGCCAAACAACTGGTCTCAATTGTCCTGCAGAAGACTCTCTGCAGTTTGGAGCTTCTCACAACTCTCATCGTGGGAAAACACCCATGGCCTCGTGATGCCCGCCCCATTCATGAAGGGGCCATCATTGTCAGAAACTCCAACCTGAGCGATCGTCTGATCCTCGCCCTGACTTCAGATGCACGAGATCTCGATTCAGGTCTGTAGATTGTGCGTGCCATGGCCTCACCCAGAAACCTAAGCCTAGCTTGTGTTCTCAGACTTTTGTCGTCAGACTACGGGCCCACAAGCCCTCCAGTTTGGCAATCCAGAACTACAACACAGCACTCTGCCGGCCCTCCAGAAGAAAAACATTGTCCTCTGGGGCTACCCAGTAACCCCAAATGAGGATCAACCTGCACCAACCTTGGCTGTACCCCAAATACACAGGCTGACCAGGGCTCTAATGCCCTTTCTGGTACAGCCTGAGCCTGGACCCCCTGGCCCCTCCCAGACAGCTGGCCGCAAACTGAGCACATCGAGCCGCCATGGCCTTAGGTCGTCATCTCTTCCCAACATCAATTTTCAGGTTTCAGAACCTAGACCTTATATCCAATCACTGCCCAGGGTTGATGGTGATGCAGAAATCAGAACTCCTTCCCCATGGCAAGAAACCTTGTGGTTGGCATGTTGTCCAACGTTCATTGTAGTTTAAACCAGTGTGGCCCATGAAGCCCCGCCCATGCTCGTGGGCCACATTGGTCACAAACACACATTGTTACGCTCAGGCTGAGCCCAGTCCTCAAGTAAGGCCACTAAGTGGCTGGATGAAGAGATAGCATATTGGGCTTGCCATGCCCCTAGGCCCCAATTTTTATCCATAGTTCGAGTTGTCACTTCAGTCTTCCCCACGGCTTGGCTTTGGAATTCCTCTTTTGGAGGGACACCTGAGGTAACAAAACTGAAATGAGTCCTCCCATCGCACAGATTGATGAAAAGCAATTGGGAATCGGGCCAAATCCTCAGAGAGGAAGATTCATCCATGGCCCATGAGGCCTCCCCGACATTCCACGGCCATCGCTGATACAAAATCCAGAGACAAAAGCCTGAGCAAGCGCCTCATACTCGCACTTTCTTCATATCCTGAAGAGTTCTTCTCATGGTTTGTCGATCGGGCCTGCCATACCTACGTCCTCAAACCTAAGCTGAGTTTGTGTTTTCAGACTTCTGTCCTCAAAGTCTTGGGCCACCCACCCTCCAGGCTGGGCCCCTGGAGCCACACATTCGGACTGTGCCTACCAATCCATGGGAATTCTGCCCATTCCATGGTCCAAAATCGTACAAATTAGGAGAAACCTCCAAAGTCCCTGAGGCCATCCCAATAGTGTAGGTCGCCCGAAACAAACAAGGGCTGTCTGACACCAGCTGATAATCGACCTCCACTCATACCATAGATGGATGTCCCCAGAGAAGAAGATTGAACCAGACAGGACAATAGGCCATAATAGGATCCATTGCTTTGGGTTACAGGCATGTGTCCTCAAAAGCCTGATTCCAATACGAGCATATGTGTTTTCCTGAGGCACCCATCAGAACTCATCTCATCTCCACAAGGAAATCTGTGCATGGGAGCCATGTCCAAAGCTTAGGAGAGTACTTCAGGGTCCCGGTGCCACCGCCCCATTCCAAGGCCCTCATGGACACAAAAACACATTAGGACCCATCCTCACGAAAGTCCATTTCAACTCAGCCACCCTGGTTGCTCCCGCAGAGCCATCAGATCTGAACTGTCTTGTTGCTAGGAGACAATTGGAATGCGAGGCGGGCTTCCCAGGCATCCATCCGCGAACGGTGCTCTGGAGTCATTCTATATGGGATGTCCTGGAGCTGTCCAACAGGTCTCAATTGTCCCGCAGAAGGAATCCTTGAAGGGGGCATCCCACAACTCCCAACGTGGGAAAACCTCAATGGCCTCGAGATTCCGCTCCCTTCATGAAGCGGCCGTCATGCTCAGAAACTCCAACCTGAGCCAACGTCTGATCCTCGCCCTGACTTCAGATGCATGAGATATTGGTTCAGATCTGCAGGGGGTACCTGCCGTGCCCTCGCCCTGAAACCCAAGTCTAGCTTGTCTTCTCAGACTTCCGTCCTCACACTCCTGGCCCCGAAGCCCTCAAGTTTGGCAATTCCGGACCCACAATGCAGCACTCTGCCTGCCCTCTAGAAAAAAAATTATTGCCTCATGAGCTGCCCAGGCACCTTAAATGAGGGTAAACCTACACAGCACTCGACTTTACCCAAATTATATAGTCTAACCTGGACACTAATGCACTGTCGAACACAACCCGAGCCCGGACCTCCTGACCAACACCCAGAATGATGACCGCACACTGAGCACATAAAACCCGCCATGGCCTTAGGTCATCATCTCTTCCCTACCTCAGTTTTCAGGCTTCAGACTGAGACCTTAGCTCCAATCACTGCTCAGGGGTGAGTGTGATGCAGCAATCAGAACTCCTCCTTACCCATGGCAAGAACCCTGTGGTTGGCACGTTGTCCAACGTTCAGTGTAGGTGAAACCAGCATTCACCCTGAGGCCCCGCCCATTCTTGAGTGCGACGAGGGCATACACACGCACTGTGACCCTAATCATGAGTCCTGTCCTATAGTAAGTCCTCTCAGTGGCTGGACCATTAGATGTCATAATGGGCTTGACATGTCCCTAGGCCCCAATTTTTAACCAGATTTCTGATGGTCCAGTCGCCCCTCCCCAGGGCTCTACTCTGGAATCCCTCATTTGGTGGGACACCTGAGGTTAAAAAAGAAAAAATCAACAATAAAAAAAAAACGGACTTCTTCCAGCCCACAGAATGACCCCATACTCTTTGGACGGGGCCAAACCACCAGAGAGTAAGACTCGTCCATTTCCTATGAAGTCACCCAGAAATTCTACGACCATGAGTGACACGATATCCAGAGACAAAAACTTGAGCAGGAGCCTCACACTCGCCCTTCTTTCAAATCCCGAAGAGTTATCCTGATGGTCTGTAGATCAGTTCTGCCATACCCATGACCCGAAACATAAGCCGAGTTTGGGTTTTCAGACAACTGTCCAAACAGCCCTGGCCTACACAACCTACAGGCTCAGGCCCCTGGAGCCAAACCTGAGGACTGTACTTGCCCTCTCCAAGGGAATTGTGTGTGCCCATTCCAATGGCCACAACCCTTCTAATAGGATAAACCTCCAAAGTCCCTGATCCATCTCAATAGTGGTGGCTTCCCAGGTAAAACAGGGGCAATCTGAGCCCAACTGAGCACCTACCTGCACTCAGACCCATAGACAGATGTCCCCAGAGGTAAAAAGGAAAGAACAGGCCCCTAGGCACTAATCAGATCCATTGCTTTGGTTTCCAGGCATCTCTCCTCAGAGGCCTGGATTTCAAAAGCAGCATATAGCTGTTTCTTGACTCACCCATCAGAAAACATCTCATCTACACATGGGAAACTTGCACGTTGGAGCTGTGTCAAAGCCTCTGTTTAGGAGAACCCTTTAGGGCCCCAGTGCCACCGCTTCATTCCAAGGTCTCCATAGACACAAAAGCACGTTAGGACCCATCCCCAGGGGTGTCCATTTCAACTCAGCGTCCTCGGTTGCTCCCCACAGATCCAGGAGATCTAACCTGTCTTGTTGCTAGGAGACAATTGGAATGCGAGGTGGGCTACCCAGCCATCCATCCTTAGAACCCTGCTCAGAATCATTGGCCTGGAGCCAAACAACTGGTCTCAATTGTCCTGCAGAAGACTCTCTGCAGTTTGGAGCTTCTCACAACTCTCATCGTGGGAAAACACCCATGGCCTCGTGATGCCCGCCCCATTCATGAAGGGGCCATCATTGTCAGAAACTCCAACCTGAGCGATCGTCTGATCCTCGCCCTGACTTCAGATGCACGAGATCTCGATTCAGGTCTGTAGATTGTGCGTGCCATGGCCTCACCCAGAAACCTAAGCCTAGCTTGTGTTCTCAGACTTTTGTCGTCAGACTACTGGCCCACAAGCCCTCCAGTTTGGCAATCCAGAACTACAACACAGCACTCTGCCGGCCCTCCAGAAGAAAAACATTGTCCTCTGGGGCTACCCAGTAACCCCAAATGAGGATCAACCTGCACCAACCTTGGCTGTACCCCAAATACACAGGCTGACCAGGGCTCTAATGCCCTTTCTGGTACAGCCTGAGCCTGGACCCCCTGGCCCCTCCCAGACAGCTGGCCGCAAACTGAGCAATGGAGCCGACATGGCCTTAGGTCGTCATCTCTTCCCAACATCAATTTTCAGGTTTCAGAACCTAGACCTTATATCCAATCACTGCCCAGGGTTGATGGTGATGCAGAAATCAGAACTCCTTCCCCATGGCAAGAAACCTTGTGGTTGGCATGTTGTCCAACGTTCATTGTAGTTGAAACCAGTGTGGACCATGAGGCCCCGCCCATGCTCGTGGGCCACATTGGTCACAAACACACATTGTTACGCTCAGGCTGAGCCCAGTCCTCAAGTAAGGCCACTAAGTGGCTGGATGAAGAGATAGCATATTGGGCTTGCCATGCCCCTAGGCCCCAATTTTTAACCATAGTTCGGGTTGTCACTTCAGTCTTCCCCACGGCTTGGCTTTGGAATTCCTCTTTTGGTGGGACACCTGAGGTAACAAAACTGAAATGAGTCCTCCCATCCCACAGATTGATGAAAAGCAATTGGGAATCGGGCCAAATCCTCAGAGAGGAAGATTCGTCCGTGGCCCATGAGGCCTCCCCGCATTCCACGGCCATCGCTGATACAAAATCCAGAGACAAAAGCCTGAGCAAGCGCTTCAGACTCGCACTTTCTTCATATCCTGAAGAGTTCTTCTCATGGTTTGTCGATCGGGCCTGACATACCTACGTCCTCAAACCTAAGCTGAGTTTGTGTTTTCAGACTTCTGTCCTCAAAGTCTTGGGCCACCCACCCTCCAGGCTGGGCCCCTGGAGCCACACATTCGGACTGTGCCTACCAATCCATGGGAATTCTGCCCATTCCATGGTCCAAAATCGTACAAATTAGGAGAAACCTCCAAAGTCCCTGAGGCCATCCCAATAGTGTAGGTCGCCCGAAACAAACAAGGGCTGTCTGACACCAGCTGATAATCGACCTCCACTCATACCATAGATGGATGTCCCCAGAGAAGAAGATTGAACCAGACAGGACACTAGGCCATAATAGGATCCATTGCTTTGGGTTACAGGCATGTGTCCTCAAAAGCCTGATTCCAATACGAGCATATGTGTTTTCCTGAGGCACCCATCAGAACTCATCTCATCTCCACAAGGAAATCTGTGCATGGGAGCCATGTCCAAAGATTAGGAGAGTACTTCAGGATCCCGGTGCCACCGCCCCATTCCAAGGCCCTAATGGACACAAAAACACATTAGGACCCATCCTCACGAAAGTCCATTTCAACTCAGCCACCCTGGTTGCTCCCGCAGAGCCATCAGATCTGAACTGTCTTGTTGCTAGGAGACAATTGGAATGCGAGGCGGGCTTCCCAGGCATCCATCCGCGAACGGTGCTCTGGAGTCATTCTATATGGGATGTCCTGGAGCTGTCCAACAGGTCTCAATTGTCCCGCAGAAGGAATCCTTGAAGGGGGCATCCCACAACTCCCAACGTGGGAAAACCTCAATGGCCTCGAGATTCCGCTCCCTTCATGAAGCGGCCGTCATGCTCAGAAACTCCAACCTGAGCTAACGTCTGATCCTCGCCCTGACTTCAGATGCATGAGATATTGGTTCAGATCTGCAGGGGGTACCTGCCGTGCCCTCGCCCTGAAACCCAAGTCTAGCTTGTCTTCTCAGACTTCCGTCCTCACACTCCTGGCCCCGAAGCCCTCAAGTTTGGCAATTCCGGACCCACAATGCAGCACTCTGCCTGCCCTCTAGAAAAAAAATTATTGCCTCATGAGCTGCCCAGGCACCTTAAATGAGGGTAAACCTACACAGCACTCGACTTTACCCAAATTATATAGTCTAACCTGGGCACTAATGCACTGTCGAACACAACCCGAGCCCGGACCTCCTGACCAACACCCAGAATGATGACTGCACACTGAGCACATAAAACCCGCCATGGCCTTAGGTCATCATCTCTTCCCTACCTCAGTTTTCAGGCTTCAGACTGAGACCTTATCTCCAATCACTGCCCAGGGGTGAGTGTGATGCAGCAATCAGAACTCCTCCTTACCCATGGCAAGAACCCTGTGGTTGGCACGTTGTCCAACGTTCAGTGTAGGAGAAACCAGCATTCACCCTGAGGCCCCGCCCATTCTTGAGGGCGACGAGGGCATACACACGCACTGTGACCCTAATCATGAGTCCTGTCCTATAGTAAGTCCTCTCAGTGGCTGGACCATTAGATGTCATAATGGGCTTGACATGTCCCTAGGCCCCAATTTTTAACCAGATTTCTGATGGTCCAGTCGCCCCTCCCCAGGGCTCTACTCTGGAATCCCTCATTTGGTGGGACACCTGAGGTTAAAAAAGAAAAAATCAACAATAAAAAAAAAAACGGACTTCTTCCAGCCCACAGAATGACCCCAAACTCTTTGGACGGGGCCAAACCACCAGAGAGTAAGACTCGTCCATTTCCTATGAAGTCACCCAGAAATTCTACGACCATGAGTGACACGATATCCAGAGACAAAAACTTGAGCAGGAGCCTCACACTCGCCCTTCTTTCAAATCCCGAAGAGTTATCCTCATGGTCTGTAGATCAGTTCTGCCATACCCATGACCCGAAACATAAGCCGAGTTTGGGTTTTCAGACAACTGTCCAAACAGCCCTGGCCTACACAACCTACAGGCTCAGGCCCCTGGAGCCAAACCTGAGGACTGTACTTGCCCTCTCCAAGGGAATTGTGTGTGCCCATTCCAATGGCCACAACCCTTCTAATAGGATAAACCTCCAAAGTCCCTGATCCATCTCAATAGTGGTGGCTTCCCAGGTAAAACAGGGGCAATCTGAGCCCAACTGAGCACCTACCTGCACTCAGACCCATAGACAGATGTCCCCAGAGGTAAAAAGGAAAGAACAGGCCCCTAGGCACTAATCAGATCCATTGCTTTGGTTTCCAGGCATCTCTCCTCAGAGGCCTGGATTTCAAAAGCAGCATATAGCTGTTTCTTGACTCACCCATCAGAAAACATCTCATCTACACATGGGAAACTTGCACGTTGGAGCTGTGTCAAAGCCTCTGTTTAGGAGAACCCTTTAGGGCCCCAGTGCCACCGCTTCATTCCAAGGTCTCCATAGACACAAAAGCACGTTAGGACCCATCCCCAGCGGTGTCCATTTCAACTCAGCATCCTCGGTTGCTCCCCACAGATCCAGGAGATCTAACCTGTCTTGTTGCTAGGAGACAATTGGAATGCGAGGTGGGCTACCCAGCCATCCATCCTTAGAACCCTGCTCAGAATCATTGGCCTGGAGCCAAACAACTGGTCTCAATTGTCCTGCAGAAGACTCTCTGCAGTTTGGAGCTTCTAACAACACTCATATTGGGAAAACACCCATGGCCTCGTGATGCCCGCCCCATTCATGAAGGGGCCATCATTGTCAGAAACTCCAACCTGAGCGATCGTCTAATCCTCGCCCTGACTTCAGATGCACGAGATCTCGATTCAGGTCTGTAGATTGTGCGTGCCATGGCCTCACCCAGAAACCTAAGCCTAGCTTGTGTTCTCAGACTTTTGTCGTCAGACTACTGGCCCACAAGCCCTCCAGTTTGGCAATCCAGAACTACAACACAGCACTCTGCCGGCCCTCCAGAAGAAAAACATTGTCCTCTGGGGCTACCCAGTAACCCCAAATGAGGATCAACCTGCACCAACCTTGGCTGTACCCCAAATACACAGGCTGACCAGGGCTCTAATGCCCTTTCTGGTACAGCCTGAGCCTGGACCCCCTGGCCCCTCCCAGACAGCTGGCCGCAAACTGAGCACATCGAGCCGACATGGCCTTAGGTCGTCATCTCTTCCCAACATCAATTTTCAGGTTTCAGAACCTAGACCTTATATCCAATCACTGCCCAGGGTTGAAGGTGATGCAGAAATCAGAACTCCTTCCCCATGGCAAGAAACCTTGTGGTTGGCATGTTGTCCAACGTTCAGTGTAGTTGAAACCAGTGTGGCCCATGAGGCCCTGCCCATGCTCGTGGGCCACATTGGTCACAAACACACATTGTGACGCACAGGCTGAGCCCAGTCCTCAAGTAAGGCCACTAAGTGGCTGGATGAAGAGATAGCATATTGGGCTTGCCATGCCCCTAGGCCCCAATTTTTAACCATAGTTCGGGTTGTCCCTTCAGTCTTCCCCACGGCTTGGCTTTGGAATTCCTCTTTTGGTGGGACACCTGAGGTAACAAAACTGAAATGAGTCCTCCCATCCCACAGATTGACGAAAAGCAATTGGGAATCGGGCCAAATCCTCAGAGAGGAAGATTCGTCCGTGGCCCATGAGGCCTCCCCGACATTCCACGGCCATCGCTGATACAAAATCCAGAGACAAAAGCCTGAGCAAGCGCCTCAGACTCGCACTTTCTTCATATCCTGAAGAGTTCTTCTCATGGTTTGTAGATCGGGCCTGCCATACCTATGTCCCCAAACCTAAGCTGAGTTTGTGTTTTCAGACTTCTGTCCTCAAAGTCTTGGGCCACCAACCCTCCAGGCTGGGCCCCTGGAGCCACACATTCGGACTGTGCCTACCAATCCATGGGAATTCTGCCCATTCCATGGTCCAAAATCGTACAAATTAGGAGAAACCTCCAAAGTCCCTGAGGCCATCCCAATAGTGTAGGTCGCCCAGAACAAACAAGGGCTGTCTGACACCAGCTGATAATCGACCTATACTCATAACAGAGATGGTTGTCCCCAGAGAAGAAGATTGAACCAGACAGGACCCTAGGCCATAATAGGATCCATTGCTTTGGGATACAGGCATGTGTCCTCAAAAGCCTGATTCCAATACGAGCATATGTGTTTTCCTGAGGCACCCATCAGAACTCATCTCTTCTCCACAAGGAAACCTGTGCATGGGAGCCATGTCCAAAGCTTAGGAGAGTACTTCAGGGCCCCGGTACCACCGCCCCATTCCAAGGCCCTCATGGACACAAAAGCACATTAGGACCCATCCTCAGGAAAGTCCATTTCAACTCAGCCACCCCGGTTGCTCCCGCAGAGCCATCAGATCTAAACTGTCTTGTTGCTAGGAGACAATTGGAATGCGAGGCAGGCTTCCCAGGCATCCATCCGCGAACGGTGCTCTGGAGTCATTCCATATGGGATGTCCTGGAGCTGTCCAACAAGTCTTAATTGTCCCGCAGAAGGAATCCTTGAAGGGGGCATCCCACAACTCCCAACGTGGGAAAACCTCAATGAACTCGAGATTCCGCTGCCTTCAAGAAGCGGCCGTCATGCTCAGATTCTCCAACCTGAGCCATAGTCTGATACTTGCCCTGACTTCAGATGCATGAGATATTTTTTCAGATCTGCATGGGGTACATGCCGTGCCCTCGCCCTGAAACCCAAGTCTAGCTTGTCTTCTCAGACTTCCTTCCTCATACTCCTGGTTCCGAAGCCCTCAAGTTTGGCAATTCCGGACCCACAATGAGGCACTATGCCTGCCCTCTAGAAAAAAAAATTATTGCCTCATGAGCTGCCCAGGCACCTTAAATGAGGGTAAACCTACACAGCCCTCAACTTTACCCAAATTATATAGTCTAACCTGGGCACTAATGCACTGTCGAACACAACCTGAGCCCGGACCTCCTGACCAACACCCAGAAAGCTGACCGCACACTGAACACAAAAAACCCGCCATGGCCTTAGGTCATCATCTCTTCCTTACCTCAGTTTTCAGGCTTCAGAACTGAGACCTTATCTCCAATCACTGCCAAGGGGTGAGTGTGATATAGAAATCAGAACTCCTCTTTACCCATGGCAAGAACCCTTGTGGTTGGCACGTTGTCCAACGTTCAGAGTAGAAGAAACCAGCATTCACCCTGAGGCCCCGCCCATTCTTGAGTGCGACGAGGGCATACACAAACATTGTGACCCTCAGCTTGAGTTCTGTAGTCTAGTAAGTCCTCTCAGTGGCTGGACCATTAGATGTCATAATGGGCTTGACATGTCACTAGGCCCCAATTTTTAACCAGATTTCTGATTGTCCAGTCGCCCCTCCCCAGGGCTCTACTCTGGAATCCCTCATTTGGTGGGACACCGGAGGTTAAAAAAGAAAAACAACAACAACAACAAAAAAAAAAACTGACTTCTTCCAGCCCAAAGAATGACTCCAAACTCTTTGGACGGGGCCAAACCACCAGAGAGTAAGACACGTCCATTTCCCATGAAGTCACTCAGAAATTCCACGACCATGAGTGACATGATATCCAGAGACAAAAACTTGAGCAGGAGCCTCACACTAGCCCTTCTTTCAAATCCCGAAGAGTTCTCCTCATGGTCTGTAGATCAGTCCTACCATAACTATGACCCGAAACATAAGCCTAGTTTGTGTTTTCAGAGAACTGACCAAACAGCCCTGGCCTACACAACCTACAGGCTCAGGCCCCTGGACACAAAACTGAGGACTGTACTTGCCCTCTCCAAGGGAATTGTGTGTGCCCATTCCAATGGCCACAACCCTTCTAATAGGATAAACCTCCAAAGTCCCTGATCCATCTCAATAGTGGTGGCTTCCCAGGAAAAACAGGGGCAATCTGAGCCCAACTGAGCACCTACCTGCACTCAGACCCATAGCAGATATCCCCAGAGGTAAAAAGAAAAGAACAGGCCCCTAGGCACTAATCAGATCCATTGCTTTGGTTTCCAGGCATCTCTCCTCAGAGGCCTGGATTTCAAAAGCAGCATATAGCTGTTTCGTGACTCACCCATCAGAAAACATCTCATCTACACATGGGAAACTTGCACGTTGGAGCTGTGTCAAAGCCTCTGTTTAGGAGAACCCTTTAGGGCCCCAGTGCCACCGCTTCATTCCAAGGTCTCCATAGACACAAAAGCACGTTAGGACCCATCCCCAGGGGTGTCCATTTCAACTTAGCATCCTCGGTTGCTCCTCACAGATCCAGGAGATCTAACCTGTCTTGTTGCTAGGAGACAATTGGAATGCGAGGTGGGCTACCCAGCCATCCATCCTTAG